>NC_138858.1:92576698-93991754 GCF_965183815.1 Platalea leucorodia | reverse complement strand
CAAACTTTTCCTCTTTGAAACACACTAGTGCCTTCTAGTGAGAAGGCAACAAAAGCTTATCCTAACTGAACAATAGCAACAGCAACAAAGCAAAAACAGTGACCATGTCTGCTCACTTGAAAACATGCGGACAAAACAGAGAAAAAACTATGCGCTCACTCAAAAACACGCGGACAAAACAGTGAAAAAGCTATCAGTGTTGAGAATCTGACGCTGGGACTGCTGCGCAGAGGCAAGCCTTCCCAGAGCAAACGGGAAAGTTCGGAAGCGGAGGAAGACTATCATATTTCACTTCTAACCCGCGCCTTCCCCAATCCAAGGCCACGCCAATTAATCCTACCTTTCCTACGCTTGGCAAACCAGGCATCAGCTTCGGTTAAGAGTTGTTTCAAAGACCCATTCCAAGAAGGCACTAGCTGAAGGAACATCCACTAGGTAAAATAAACAAACTCTACTGAGTTAATTGAAGGAGTTTTCAAATAAGTAATACACACATTATTAAAGGGACATCTTCATAATGCATTCATTCCCACAAAGATTCTGATACTCTATTAAAAACTTTCAGTAAAACCCAAAAAGGCTAAAATTCTCATCATGTTACAAATCAACTACTACTGAGGAGTTCAACTTGATAAAGCCCCAGCCAGACCCTCTGCGAAGTACCTTTTTGAGAGCGGTATACACGTCCATTTCCACTTGCATTACAAATAGGTTAGAAGAGCTAATCAGCTGTTTCATGAGGTTTATGCTGAAAAAACAAACAAACAGAACAAACAAACTCCTAAGAGTTCTATGAGACAATATAGACAAAAACAAGAAAGCAAGCTAGGTAACAAGCAACCATCAATGGCCTAGAAAGTCAGTCGTAGCGAGCTATATACTCTGGAAGAAATTGTACTTCTTCGCTCAACGTTAACCGAAGCCTGAATACCTGAGTTCTTTGAAGAGTTCAACGCTCTGGTGAGTCATCAGGTTATTCAAGAGCCATTCAAGGCACCTAGATTAAAAGCAAGGAATTAGTACCTTTGGTTTTTTCTTGTCTATGTCAACATTCCTGCAACGGTTGCTCAGGCTCACAAAGCCTGATTATGTACCGCATGATTTTGAAATACTGCTTTCACCCGAGACACAAATGCAGAAAAATATGAAAAGGAGTTATTTCAAAAACATGAAGTTTACCATAAAATTTTCCAAAATTTTCTGTAACTTTTGAAGTTGCATTTAGTTTCTCTCAGGGCATGGTGAAAGCTAAATTCAAAGTACTATTAATGCCACGAAAAGCTCTGAGAACACACTAATTCACAGCAGAGGGAAGCAGTTAGCATTAACCTCAGCATTCTGCTCCCAAATCTGTAATTATCCCTCCTAATTAAGATAAAGTTAAGCTCGAGTTCTGGGTATTAAAGCAGCTTTGCAATAAAATGGTCAATGATCGCAAGTATTATTTCATTGTCACACCAAAGACCAAACGTACTGTCTTTACTAATATACTGTAGTAATTAATTCATTCACAGCACAGGTCGATCAATCCACCATAATCTACACCAATTTCAAGGTAACTGATTATAGTAGAAACTTGAAGCCTGAACAGGGCAAGCAGAGCCCAAGCCAGATAGCTTTAAAAAAAAAAAAAAAAATTAACTTGGGCATTATTTTACTGTTTGTAAATTCACACTTTTAATTAGCAATGAAGAAAGCAGCTTGGAGAAAGTAATTCTTACTTTTTCTTCACCGAGTCTAACCCGTATGTCCCCGCTGAATTATAATAACCACACACAGTTTTTGCATTAATGGTTTCCTTCATTGTTTCACCACATTGCTGGATTAAGCCATCCTGTGGGGAAGAAAAAACCCACAAATATCCAAAGTTTTAATTTCCCAACAGAAAGTGTCAAAAATTGTGCAGTTCATACAAGTTTTCATGCCTGAACAACTACCAAAGTCACACGTGCTACAGTGACCTGCTATGCTATCCAGAAAACTTAAACCAATGTTCCTCAGAAAAAAATAGATTTTTCTTAAGAATATATCACATGAAAGAAAAGCTTAATGAATACCCTCAGGGTAGAACAAGGGAGCTGTTAAAACATGTTTTAATCTACTTCTAGGTATGATTTTCAAAGCGGCACTTAATATTACAACTGAATCTTAGTCATAGCATTTTCAAAGAAAACCACCGCGTTACGTTTGGGTTTTTCCCACTTAGTCTGAAAAGATGATTCATTTCTCTGGGTGAAACAGTACACGCGTGTGAGTATATTATGAACTGTTATCTTTATCTGAAGAGAAAGCATAAAAATATTGCATTTTTATTACTTACAAGCTGCAGCATGCAGGCTGCTGCTAAAAGTGCAACTACTCGACTGGGTTTTATTAACACATCGTCTCTATAGAGTGAGCCAAAAGCCACCTGTAGAGCTGAAAAGAGCACGAGTGTCAAACAAAGGCAGGACATCGAGCACGGACAACTAAAAGAATCCTTGAAGATAACCAAACCACTCGAGTGCACACATTCTCCGCAATCTTGTTTGCTCTGCGTAAAAAGCTAGTATTTACCAGCCCGAGCACACACCCAAACAGAAAACACAAACCATGGCATCAAGCAATAAAATACAGTCCTTTTCACTATTCAAACAAAATAGTCAACTTAAACAGCCACCAAGTCACGCCACGGAGCAACGTGGAGAGCAGTAAAACGAGATAAAAAGAAGCTAAACCTCATGATCCTTCTCTGCAATTGATCACTAGCACAATGTTGAGATATTACCGGGATGTTACAAGTTTCTCTGTAATTCTGCTGAAAAACACCACTACTTCACCCCGTGGTGCTCGGAACCATGGCTAAACATTCTGCCAACTCGCGCTGCTCCCCTGGGAGCACTCCACTCGTAGCTTTTCAAGACCAGACAGATGAAGACGTGATTCACACTCTAACACGTAGCTCTCCACAAGAGTTGCGCACATTGACCTCAAGAGCCCCGATGCAGAAACAACAGGACAAGTGGTTGCTTTTCAGCTGCGCTTCCCAACTCGGAGGTACAAAAATGAATTTAACTCCACTGGTGACCCGAGTTAAGCTCTAAACTGAATGAGGACAGAACTCATTCTCTCAAGTTTCTTATTTATTTGTATGAAAATTCTTCTTAAAAAAAAATATATATATACACACACACATATCTGTTTTTAGTTATTTTTTGTCAGGTTCAACTTAACCTCTGCCTTCAGGGTTTACGTCAAAATAAAAGGTTCCCACTTACCTTCTATATCAATATTTTGGTCAGGAATCTCCAACTCTATGATGTTCATATTAGATTCTTTCCAAGATCCACTGAACATACTGGAAAAGTACCCTGACTATAGAGGGAAGATGAGAGAAAAAGAACTCAAGTAAGAGATCGCATTCAAATCAAAACTGTCAAAAGCAGCACATGGAACGAAAAATCGTTAATATTTACCTTTATGCAGAACACAATGTATTAAGGGAACTTTTCACAAGCTAAAACATTCTGACATACTTGAGAAAGGGCTAATTGTAGCTGCTCTATTTCTGAAAGTCAAAACGCATATACAAAATTTGGACTATGTGTCTGTAATCAGAGTAAGTAAGAAGCTTTAAAGGGCCAGAAAAGCCACATAAGCTCTTTTCCTACAAACCACACCACCAATGGGGATATAATTAGTCCAAGAATTAAGTCCTTAATGCTACCGGTGGACAACAAATCCTGCAGGCATTAGGGAATGCCAGTTTGGGTATTGGAGGGGGAAAAAAAAAAGCATGCAAGACATACAAATTAATATACAAGGTTGTAGTCTCATACCAAGGACACATACACATACACCATTTATGTAAATATACCTTTTATTATAAAGTGTAAGGCATATAAAACTAGAATTTGATAGGTTTCCATCCAAATGAAGTGAAATATACTGCTCTACTAGGATTCATGATTTTCCTTCTCAGCAGCAGATGTGCCCATTATGAGATGCTATCACTCACTGAAGTTTACCTGAGAGATCAAAAAAATAAAGTCTATTTGTACAGCACCATATTCCCTGACCTCTTAACTCAGCATTTCAACTCAGGGCAGCAAATAACATAAAATCCAATTTTGATTTTATTTGACTATGTAAATATTTCTATACCTTCGGCATATCCCCTAACTATGATGATGTACAACACACTGCTCTCGAAACCAGGACCTTATTCATCTTACCGATCCTCGCGAGGCTGCCTTAGCTTTGCCATGTAGTTCAACTCCTCGATTGCATAAGAATTTAGTAAACAGTATCAGAAGAAGGAAATCCTCCATTTCTCAGATCTGCCATTCACGGGTAGAGCAGCACCTTACTGTCATTTATCAAACTAAACGCAGTAACGTGAGAGACTAGGGAAACAGAAACATTCGGACCGAGATGGTCTGCTCAACAAGGCAGAGGAGGAGTCGTAATTTCATCAAGAGAGAGTTGTTTTTAACATCCAAAAATATTTTACCTATAGTAACATAATTCCAGTGACAGAGCACGAATTGAAATAAAAACCTGTCTTACAAGAACGGTTAACTTAACTACAAAATTTCATCTCACAAGAACATCACTTGTACAACAAGGCCTCTACAGAACAAAATCGCAATTTTCAAAGTCTGTTAAAGAGCATCCATGGAAGCGATTTAATATTCAGTTTTAGTCATCAACCCACACCAAGTTTTAAGGACTAGCTTCACGAACTTGAGACGTAGCAACAACAGAATCACGATGACGATTGAAAACATCATCGCCAACAGCAGCCTAAGGACGAACCAGCAACGTGCCCACCCCGTTTACGCTGCGCAACGCAAGCCTGGCTGTCCAGCCCACTGGCATCCTCCCTTTGTTACAGAGAGTCAAAGGAGCGGATAACGAAAGCCGTGTCTGCCAGCTGTCCTGCCTGGTCAAACACACCCACTGTTCTACCCAGAGACGGCTGCCACTGGTCAACCTTGGGCTACATACAAATGACTTTCCTGCCCTTGCTTTTTGCTCTTTAAACGGTTCTAGCGCATGTAAAAGGCTTTTTCCTAAAGAAAGCAATGAAATGTCCCTCACTGCGGCCAATACAACTAATTGCTGTGCCTGCACTGGAATCACGGCTTTAACGCAACACCAAAAAAATGAAGGATTCGCTTCTAGAACCACGCGTTACACCAGAGCGACCGCGTGCAACCCGCCGAGCACCTCACGGCGACACCTTCGCCTTGCAACACACAAAACTGCTTCGCCTTTGGCTACAGCTAACAAAGCAGCGCACGCGGTTTCAGGTATAGTACCTGACGTTACTTTCTCTTCTCGCTTCAAATAAATTGCTTCCAAGGTTAGACTCCCACTTTAAAGTTAACAGCACAACCGAATTAGACATTTCAAGACAAAGCCATGGTTTCTCCCCACTTCTGTCACAGGAAAAGTAATAAAGAGAACAGACAGTAAAGATAACAGCACCTCTTTGCTCCCAAAACACAAAGAGTAACACAAAGAACTTCACCTAATACAAGCCCAAAATAAAATGCTTGTAGAAACAGCATCTTTTTTGTAGGTACACACTAAAATGTGTTCCTTTTTAGAGCTTCTGTGTATACCTTTCTCACGCAGCAGCGAGAAAGCCTTCAGCCAAGGATGAAGGCTGCGTAACAAATACAGAGACCTGGCTCCAGCAATTTCACTTCAGTTCCTACACCTGAGCCCCGGTGACCAGTAAGACTGAACTGGGTTAGCATGTGCTTTACAAATCCATTCTGGAAGCACTTTCTTTGCTCTGCAATAATATTAACATTGCGGGAGATTCTCAGCCGTTGGTCTAGCAGACAAGAAAGTGCTCTCAGGACATCAAAAGACAATTTTCAGGACTGTTTTCACAAAGGATGCGCCAAGGTTAAGACGAGTAGATTAAAAAAATTAAATAGCAAGAGACGGAAGTGAAGAAACTTTTCAAACATGAAGCTACAGCTACGCTTCCTAACGTTACTATCAAAAGCACAAGAAAAGTTGTTTAACTGTTTGCATCCACAGAAAGAGCGATAAGTCAGAAATATAAGGGGGAAAAAAAAAAAGAAAAAAGCTCAAGTCACACTTAACATTTACCAGATGTTCTTTTATTAAACATACAGTTTCTATTGCACGTAAGAAGGAAGCCGCTTACCTGACACAAATATATCTTATGCAAGTTCCACTCCTCTCCCAGAGCACAAATTTTGATATCACTGTTCTCCCCATTCAAAAACAGAGTCTGATAAATATACTTAGAAGTGCTTTTCAGTTTTTTCCTACACAAAAAGGCAAACAGAGACACACTCCTTCAAATTTCTCTGTTACAGAAACAACGCTAGGGATAAAGCATTGGGCAGGGTTTTTTCCTGCCCATAGGGGACTGACCGCCCTCCCTGCCGTCGCCCCCACGGCTCCCCCGACGCTTTCCCCTCTCATTTACTGCAGCCGCTGCTGGGACCTTTCCAAGGCAGAGGAGGAGCTCGCCCCTGCCCCCGGCAGCCCCCGGCCCCACGCCGCAACCCCCTTCCCTCCCTCCTTCCCTCCATCTCCATCTCCATCTCCCCCCCCCGCACAGGCCCCTCAAGAGCGGGCTCGCTCCTCCAGTGCCCCAGCCCCTCGCCCCACGGCCCCTCGCCCCACGGCCCCTCGCCCCACGGCCCCTGGGCCCCGCGCCCCGTCCCGCCACCCGCCCGCTGACAGACCCGCGGCCGCGACCCAGGCCCGCCGCCCCCCGCGGCCCGCACCTGCGGGGGGTGTTGAGGAGCCGCTCCTCCCGCTCGGCCTCGCCGTCGCTGTCGCTGTCACCGGGCCCCTCGGCCCCGCCGCGCTTCCTCTTGCCGCCCCGGCCGCCCCCGTCCCCGGCCGCCCCGTCGCCGCGCGGGAGGCCCACCCGCCGCCTCAGCACCCGGCTGCTCAGCGAGCCCATCGCCGCTCCGCCGTCGCCGCCGTCTCCTCATGGGGCCGCCCGGAGCGGAGCGGAGCGGAGCGCGGCCGGAGCGGGGACGGCGGCGGCGCCTCAGCAGCGGCCGGTGGCGGCCATCGCCTCTGCGCCTGCGCGGGGAGGGGCCGAGGGCGCGTGCGCGGCGGGCGGCCACGTGGCCGGCGCGGTGCAGCGGCCGCGGCGCCCGGGTGCCTCCGGTGCCGCGGGGAAAGCGGCCGGGCAGGAGCGGGACGGCCCCCGGTGCGGCGCGCCGGCGGCTCCGGCGGCTCCGGGAGGAGCTGTGCGGGGTACCGAGCTGCGCGGTGTACCGCGCTGTGCGGGGTACCGAGCTGCGAGCGGGGGCGGCGGCAGCAACGCAGCCGCAGCAGCCGCGGGGTGCGCCCCCAAATCCGCTCCCCCCGGTGACCGCCCCCGACGCGGGGCTGAGGAACGGCTCCGCGCGGCTGCGGGGCTCGGCGGCACCGGCGCTCGGTGCGGGCCGTGGGTTTGCCCCTGGCGAATGAGCAGGAGCCGCTTCCCCCGGAGCGGCGTCCACCCGACGGGGCAGGCCACGGCTGTTCCACAGGACCCCCCCCAGAATACGCAGTCGTGGCAGAAAGTACAGAAACAAAATCATTTATTCGTTTTTAAATAGTCGGCAACATAAGGCGGGGCATTCAGACACAGAACCCAGGCCGGGCGCATGCGTTAGCCTGCCGCACCGGGCAAGCGGCGGGCTTCAGTGGGACTGGAGAAAGCTCTGGCTCCTCTCCCACCGCGACCAAGGAGCCCAAGGAGCGTACCTCCCGTCACAGCACCGAGAGCAAGCAGGAGAATGATTTTATCGGAGGCCACCGCGGTATCTCCTCTTCAAGCCAACAGCAGCCTACTGTACAACAAACGGAGTGACAGGATGGGGTGTAGGCCATATCGGCGTTTGTGCCGTCAAATTGTAACCTCAGTGTGATGCCTAACAGGATTATACACAAACAGCTAAAAAAATAAATTGCTAAGCCAAAGAAGAGCCATGTTTTTGTAGTGAAAACAACGCTCAGCTTACCAGGCAGTTGTGTGGGGGCTGGGGGAAAAGCCTCTTCCAGAGGCGGGTGTGGGAGGCCCGGCCAGGCATAGGCGCAGAGACCGGCCCCTAACGGGAGCGTTACACGGGGCCCCAACCGGCAGGCGCTGGTGGGATCGGGTGCGCTACCCCCGCACAAGGCATCCCCACCTAAGGGTCTAAGGCATCGGGTAGTGCTGAGGAGGAACAGGTCATTCCTCAAAAGGCACTGTTCTAATGACATCACTTTATCCAGAGGAAGGGTTTGTAAGATAACCCTGATGATTTACACTCCCATGGGTCAAGGAAGACAAAGAATACAGGGCTGACCTCTAACCAGGGCAGCGAGAGTTTTTCTGATGTCACCAGTGACATCTTCCCTACCTACAGGTCTATAGGCAACATATACATAAAGAGCAGCAAGGCTGTTAATGCTCCACACGAACAGAGAGCAAGTTAAGACCTAAATGTGCTTGTATTTTAGATGATTGATTTCTTTGTGTTTTAATTATCTTGCAAAAACTGAAGCAAGTCTGCATTCTGCACTCTCCATGCATTGCTGAGGTTAATTTTCCCTGTGCAGCCTCTCACATTCTGCATCCAAGCTTGCTTCAGTCGATAAGTTTTGCCAGTGAATGCAGCAGCAAAGAGACAGCTTGTCAGGAAATAATTTAGCTTTTATCTATTTGATTACAGCATTAAGATGGGCTTTACTAGCCCAATTAGACAAACGGGTGTTCCAAGCATAAAAGCGTATCGAAAGGGTCAGCCGGAATGGCTGTTACCTAACCAGAGCATTAACTAACCCAAGTCAATACTCATAGCAATGAATAAGATATTTGGGAAAAATTAAAAAGAAAGAAATGCCTATGATGAACAGCTTCCCATCACCCAGGCAGCACACCAGGCATCCTTTAATCCTCCCCTCCACAGAGTCGGAGCAGAACTTTCCTATAGTCTCCTGAGCAGTCTCCCTAGAGAGAAAAGAACAAAGGAACGCAGTTAGTTTTACGGCTCGGTACAAGGCTGGATTCCTCCCAGCACATACGATTTGTTGCAACGTTTGTATTCGCTTTGAGAATTTAAGAACTAAGAACATTCAGGAACGTTTTCAGTACATAGATGTAAAGTGTCCTTAATTCCAGCTCCTCAAAAATACCCAAAAGGTGTTGAGTGGGGACCTGTCTCCTTTAAGCTGCTTAGCAAATCCAGCTCTTTGTTTCCAACACTGAAAAGCTTACCTTAATGAAGGAGTAGAGCGATTTCCCATACATGGTCAGGAACTCCCTTCTGATATCCAGCATATCTATTTCAGAGCGGGACACCATCACTCGGATCAGCGTGTTGTCGTCTGTTCCCAAGCCCTAAAGACAGAAACCAACCATGTACAACTACAAAGCCTTTTGGATGAATCAGTGACAGACACAAAGGTTTTATCCCTTGGTCTTCTGTGGGATCTGTTCCTACTCAGAGCATTTTTGCATTAGTGGAGTGACCCACTAAGCAGCTCGCTGCTGGGCAAGAATATTGCTCTGAGCTTCCTGAGGGAAGAGAGGTCCATGTAAAAGCTCAGAGGTTTTTTTCTTCCCCCAGTTAACGGCCGAGTTTCCCTTTATCTAATGATCGCCATCAAGCTTCTGACTCAAGCATGGAAAGGCAAGGGAAATACAAAAATAGCAATCTCACACCGAAAGCTCTTTACCTTCATGGATTTATACAATCTTTCAGCAAAATATGCAGGTTTATTTCGCATGCACTTTACTGCAAGGGAGAGAAGAACAAGAGAATTAAGGTCAATAAAAACTGAAGGAGAAGGTCTTCCAAACCTTTACAGCACTTTCTCAGTGAAGGCGTTTATTCTGTAAAGATGCAATTCAGGGCCAAACCCCCCCAAGTACAATGCAGACATCCACAGTCAGTGACCTGCTGTAAACTGATGTCTCCGTGCACCCTAATATTTTCTTTAAGGCTTTAATGCTTCCTGACAGCAAATGTCAGCTACCAAAGCATCAGTTGGGAAAGTAAACAACATCATAAAGCAGAGAGCTTTCTCACCCGATTGTATCTGAAAAGAGTAAAACACTGTGGCTTGCAAACAGTATCTGCCTCCTGAAGATATGTAAACAGCCAGCCAGGGCAAGATACAATATCTCTAATTATTTAAGTTACTCTGTAGACAAAGTTTAAAAGCAGGGCACTCACCCACAGCTAACAAAGCATCTTCGAGGTCTCCTGACATCTCAGATTTAATGCTGTCTGTTATGTCCTTATCAGCAATCCCTCTGTACAGATCAAAAACTAGGAGGAAGAGTCAGGGATAAAAAGAGCGAGTGAGATGCTTCAGGGCATACAGTGTGTAAACCACCAAGGATCGCTTTGCGAGATCAAGCTCCTCATACTCTGTATGAACGTTGTACCATCATTGTGACATTGTAAGCTAAATCAGGGCTGTCCCACAGAAATAATTATTTCTAATTATCAACTGTCTTGCTAATTGGCCTACCACTGCTGCTAGCATTTTCAAGAACTGCTAGTTAATGATGGCAGTTTAAATGCTTAGCTCTGCCCCAGCGGGAGTCGCACTTCATTATCTCCAATTTACAGGCTGGAGCAAGTCCTACTGATGTTTTTCTCAAGTCCCTTTTTGTCTCAGGAGGGAATAAAATTGAATGGGACTGGGCTCTAGGACACCTGCTGTCTCAGGAAGAGTTCACAAGCAGTTAATGAACAAGTACAAAGCTCCTACAAAAGTCTCGTACCCAAACAAGGAAAAACATCCGGGACACGGCAGCGGGTCCTACCTCTTAGTAGGTGGCATCTGTTCCGTGTACAGAGGACGGCCATAAATTGTACCTCATCTGTTCCCCACTTCTTCTCCCCAGCTTCATACAGGCACTTGAAGACATTATGAAGAGACAAAGTAAGGCTAATTGAGAAGAGCAGGTGCACGTAACATGAGATTTTTACTTCCTTGGTGCTTGAGCACTGCTGGCCTGTGCCTTGTCTAGATAACAGCTATTTTCCAACAAATACTAACCAAGCACAGCAACTCTCAACTGACATGTCATCTCCCCTCCCAAATACCCAGCCTGCCTAGAGACCTCTCACCACAGACTTGCAAAGGAGGCTAGAACCATTACCCCCACTTCGCCGGCTGAGTCAGAACAGTGAAGAGGCTTCTCTAAGGGTCAAATCTGAGACTAGAGCCCAGGTCTCCACCTAGGGTGCAGCTGTCTAGCATACCTTCAGGCTTACTGCTCTACCTTGAAAAAAATGAGGTCTAGAAAAAGCAAGGATTCAACATGCATCACACGTACAAGAGCAGTCAGTTCTTGCAAGGAAGCAAATTGCTACACACCTGAGCATCTTGCTGAGCGAGGGCTTCATCCACATACATTCCCTCATCTCGGTTTCCCTGCAGAGATACAAGGATGAGAAACTCATTTCACCAGAGCAACTAATGGAAGCAAGTCCTGCAAATTCCCCATTCAAAACAAGTTACTGGAGAGGCCTAATGGGATCCTTAACATTGAATAGTAGCTTACAAATACAGCGAAATATGGCTCAGATGTGATCTGTGCTTCCTTTTGAAGTGAGCAGCAATCCACTTTAACTGGGCCATTTTAAAAAGAGCACACGGCATTAACGCATACCCAGAGTCAGACTCCTCTCCCTGCAGAAGCTGGGTGTGAAATGCAGGCAAGGCGAAATGCAAGATAAGTGAAACAAAAGCCAGCCTGAAACACCTCGTCACTGAAGTGAGAGGCGTGTCCGTCAGCAACAGGAGGATTCATCCCCATTTCCCTTAGCCTGGACTTACTGTCGCGAGGGACACAAGGACTCTTCGAAACATGGAAGATGTGTCAGAGACAATGTCCTCCTCAAGGGTACGGCCATATTCTAGCAAGAGCACACACACATTTGACATCTGTTAGTAACAGGTCCACCACCTGGACACCGTTTGTCCACAACGTTTGCCAGCCGTAAGCTAGGTAAGTATATAACTGTGCTCAGGGCTCTAAACATCATCATAGCAGTCCAGCCATCTGGACTGCTACAGGCCAAAATTAGGAAGTAAGTTAGTGCTACAGGCCAAAATTAGGAAGTACAGCCAGTATAAAACTGGCAATAGATCCAGACAGGGACAGACACCCAACTGATAGACATAACCACCCCATCCCGTTTTATTTACACCGATTCAGTTTTGGGTGAAATTCTAATCCTCGAGGCTGTTGGCAGTCCTGCTGTTGACACCCGTTTAATTCAGAGGTTCTCTCTGGACAAATGGCAATAGCTGTTTTGGCTGACTTGTCACATTTAAAGGCTAACAGACCCCCCTCCTCCCTCTGCTCACGTCCATGCATACACACAAGTGACTTTTCAGACAGCACGATAACGGCTTGCAGTTTGCACTACATACGAAGTTTGTAGTTCTCATTAATGCGCCGAATCTCTTCGTTCGTGCGAGAAGCCAGAATTTCAATCAGGCAACCTTCATCTGTTCCTCCACCCTAGGGAATTGCAAAGACAAGATCCAAGATGATAACAACTGTTTTGATGTGCAACTAGGATTTTTTAATAAGTTAATAATAAAAAATTAATAATAAAGGTATAATTATGCCATATCATACTAAGTTGACCAGAACTTAAGCAACATAAAAGGAAGATTTCTGAACCTTCATAGCCCTCCTCAGTTCATGCACGTCGTACATGGTGGTAGGAGTCATCATACCAACGATGACCCTTTCAAAATTCCCACTCAGCTCAGACTTCAGGTCATCAATCAAATCCTGGAAGACAGAGAGAGGAGAGAGGAGTTGGGAGAAGGTACAGCCTTTGAGGACAGAAAGAACCCATTCACCACTTTTCTTCATGCTCCAGCCCTCCTTGGATGAACAGTTGCTCTGAAGTGAGCAAGACCAAAATAAACTTGGCCAGGGAAAGATTGTGCTAAACTTACTGTCACGGAGACTAGGATGTTGTTCACGTTTCACCCAAGCGATATAACCCCCCAAATTGTCTGCATCTCCCAGTTAAAGCCACAGTCACTAATCTCTGAAGACCACCTACCCTGCCGATACTGCTTTTATAGGTGATCAGAACTTGCTGACGTTGGGAAACGTTTAGTTTGGTCAAGATCTCGATGATGGCATCTTCATCTGTGCCTGGAAGAAACCAATGGAAACCAGTCAGGCTGCTTGCACAAGAACTGGAAGCGTGCTCTGGGCTTGTCCAGAGCGTGCCATCAGCCTTCTTCTGTTCCTTACCCAGCCTGGCAGTGCGGCAATGCAAATGGCTAGACTTCCCCTCTAATAAACCACCAGACAAAACGTTCCCAATGCTCAGTTTAACAGTGGAGGGAGACCAACTTACCAAATCCCTTCATAGCCTTCCTTAGTGCCTGTGCTTCTTGCTCAGCACTGAAACTGGAGACCCCCTTGATTGTTGCCTAAAGCCACAGGAGAGGAGTTACCGAAGGCAGACTCAGGTGATACAGACATACAGTAGAGTCGAGTTAGAAAAAATACTTCAAAAGATGCAAACACAGCGACAGCAAATAAAGCCCACCCACTAAACATGAGTGATTTTATATCAGGCTTCCATCCTACCCTAAAGAGAAAGTTTGTTCTAGAGGGACTTCCCAGCCAGATAAGAAATAAGCCACAGGGAAACAACTAAAAGGAGAAAATATCTTCATACAGCTGCCCATGGAGTAACTGGTTTCCAATTAAATAATGGCAAGCAGCCTGACATCTCTGTTCAGTCCAGCTGGGGCTTCTTCCCAGGAGTTTTCCATGTAAATCACAGGAGAAGCTGTTCCCATCAAGGCCCTATTCCTGACTTCTCTAAGAGCAGCCAAGGACCATCATTCTGTAAAATAACGCACCAGGGAGTGCAGTGTTTCGCTCAAAACAGCGGTTCACAAACAGGTTTCTCCTGCCTGCTGTCCAGTGCCATTTCTGGGGGACTACGCTGTCTCTTACAAAGCGCTCTCTGTTCCCATGAAAATCATCATCAAAACACTGCTTAACATTCAGGCAGGTTAGGCTTTCTGAAACAGGCACAGGGATAACTACCATATAGATGGCTACCTTGCAGGTTGAACCTGGAAAGAATAATACGCCCAGGAAATTTATCTGGGGAAATTCATGCTCTTTGAACTAATATCTGATCGGATTTTCCATTAACTCCCAAAACGGAAAAGCCCGTATGCGTGGGTCGCCGTTCTCTAGTATGAGGAAGCAGAGAGAAGCGATAAACTCCCCCCCGCAAAGGGACAGACAGCGACAGTGTTCTTCCTGCTGCGTCCTTATCTGAGCTACGCTCCCCGCGTTCATCTGATCAGAGCAAGTGCTTGGCACAGCACGGTACAGAAAACATGCACACTCACCATCGCTCTCGTATTTCGTCAATCTCTTATTGTCTGACTCCCCAGGCAGTTAGACAACTGTAATAAAAAACAGGGAGCGTTCAGTTTTCTAGCAAATAATTAATAGAATATACCTTAATGGGGCTGGTTAAGTAACCATCTAATTTCTCTGAGGACTAAAAGCAACACTTGAACAGCCCTACTGAACGCCCATAGCAGCATCCCGGAGTTTCCAGTCCTGCTTTGTACTGAACGAACAAAGGCCGGCTTGCAACGGCACAGGGCCAGGGTGTTCGCCCTGCCTGAAGGAGGGATGTGGTGCACAAGCAGTGATTAGCACTAGTAATTTAAGAAGTTTCTTTTCTATTGCTAGTGTGACAGCCTGGCTGAGGCTACAAGGAGAAGCAGTGTTGTCCTGGGAGCAAAGAAAATAGACTCGATTCCCATGCCCTTCAAAACACATGGCTTTGACCTTGCCAGGGGAGAGCCTGAGGGTGAACTAGGGTGAGGGTGCCCGCAGAGTCCTAACAGCCTTCACAGCCGCTCCCTGGGAGGCAGGGACAACATCAAGGTGTCGATGAGCATGCAAAGGATAACCTCACTTGAAGACTGGGACAGGAGAATTATTTTCCCTCTGCTGTATTCAACATCTCCTCAGTTTGGTGCAATGTGTAATTCCTTGTAGGCCTGCAGTTTTAACTGACTGTTAAAGCCCTCAAAAAAAAAAAAATAGCTTACTTACCATCTCCCCAGGGTTATTTTTTCCGCTCATAATTTTGTTTTCCTGCATAGGGCCTATGCACGAACACACCCAAAGGATTTTCCCGTATCCCTGGCCAGTTGCCAGGATGTCAAGTACTAAGACAAGGTTCACTTCCCTGCAACTCCGGTTCAACACAGCACGAGCTGAGGTTCTCGCATTAAAGCCCTGAAGTAGAAGCAGTGACGCCGGTGGCTGACAGCATCTCTCCTTAATCCTGCTCATGGTGCTTGATAGCTGCTATCCACGAGCCCAGCCAGTTGTGCAAGAACAGGAGCGCCTTTGCTCATGCTTCACGTGACTCTTACAAGTCCGGAAAGCCATCAGAGGGTGCTGTTCAGGCAAGTTAACTGGCCGTGTGACATTTGCCATAGATGGGTTACGCGCAGGCCCTCCCGAGTGTCCACATCATCTATACGTTACTACACCCTGTGCAATCAGGCAGCATATGGGAAATTACGAGTGTTGAGTTTGCTTTCTTGCATTTGATTATAGACTTCCGTGGTCAAATTATGACCTAGACCTCAGAAAAGTCATCTCTGCTCTTTTACAGAAATATAAAGCCAACTTTGTTTGCTTTAGCCAGGCACTAAATAATGGCTTTGAATTTCACAGATGTTTTTCTGATGCAGTTTTACCATTCAGTTGGTTTGTACACAGAAGCAGGAATATTAGACAGGCTGGTTTAGAGGGCAAAAGAAAGGTCAGTAAACAAGGAAAAGAGGGTGGGAGGCAGAAAAATTCTTAGTGCAAAAGAGCTGGCAGAAAGAAACCAAAGCATGAGGAAAGGTTGTGTGTACTGGATTCAGGGCAAATGCTCCTGCAATATCAAATTACAACAGAAATGTCACATTGAATATTGACTGTAAGATTTCAATTTCTTCATCCAGCTTAAATGTCACTGGGAATATAAAGAGTAGAGCACTGCAAAAGGCAGCGGTGGTAACCCCACCACGCAATCTGCAAATGCTGTTTTGTTCGCAGAGTATTTCTGTGTGTGGTGCCCCAAGAAACGAGCCACTGAAGTTACAGGTGGAAGTGCCCAGCAGTCCAACCAGGTTCTCCAGCAACGGTCCCTGCCCCTGTAACCCTCTTGCTCCCTTTCACAGGTGAAGGTGTCCCCATGAACAGCTCAGGCTGGGGCATTAGATGAATAAAACTCTCCCAGCCACACCCTTTGCTAGTAGAGAGAGAAAAGAGTTGCTCAGTCAGATTTGCCAGCGCTCTGCAGCTTAACGCAGTTCCTGGCCTGCAGCTCAAATGGGGAAAACCAGCTTCAGGATAGGAGCAACGCAACTCCGTGTTTCGAAGAATGCATGCAACTCGAATCTGCATGCAATTTCGAACTCTATGCATGCAAAGAGGCAGCTAGCAAGTGATAAAGTCCCCTGGCTAATCCCTGTCCTGATGCTATTTGCTTCATCCCAGAATAAAGGCCTGAGCCAGCTGATACAGTAAACCTGGCTTAGAACAGGCTCAAAACACTGTGGCCAGATGACAGCGTGCAGGTATACGAGGCATCCCTCCCAATATTCACGTTTTCCATGGATGACCTTTTCCTGGCAGGCTTTATTGGCTAACCAGGCAGTTATAAGTCCACATCAATGTCCTCTAAAAGCTGAATCCAGAATAAGCTTCATTTATCAGAAAACATCTGAAACTATCGTGTGTGATGGCCAATTCAAACCTAGGCTTGTTCTGAATGTAGTTTTCCTGACTGTGCACAGCGCGCACACAGCTCCCGGCAAGCAAAGCCCCAACAGCTTAACAGGATATAAACACAGGTTTGTTCTTTTTTTCCAAGTTTGAGCTCAGAGACCTGTTGCCAATCCCACACCTAGGATCCGGAGTGGAAAACCACCATTTTGCGACCCATCCCCTTGCGAGGCAAACATTGGACTTGTTCAACTAGTTCTTTCATTCGGTGCACGTTGACTCGAACACAAACCCACACCCTGCGCCAGATCAGCTTTTCCATGGCTCTGCCACCGCCAGCTGTTTGCAGCGTGCTGGGTACAGCCTGCTCCCCCCCAGCCGGCTGTGCCTCCGGGAGGCAGAGTGCCCCGGGGTCGGTCTGCGGCTCGTGGCGGGGAGACTGACCCTGATCCCAGCCCGATTTGCAGCTCGGGAAAGGATCTCCCTTCTGCTGGCCAGCCCCGAGCCAGCTGAAACATCCCAGCGCCTCCCACACGATGACCTTTGCCTGGCCACTGCCCTCAAAAGGAATAAAAATATAATACTGAGTTAGCAGAGCCTTGTGCTCCTCCATTCAGCCCGTGCACCCACCCAAAGCGGCTTCACAAGCCCCCTGCCGTGCCCTCCACGCTCCAGCATCCAGCGGGGAGGACGTGCCAGCTTGGCCACCGGGCACGGCAGAAATAGGAAGCAAAACCTGCGCTACCTGTGTCTGGGGAGAGTCAGCCATCTTCCTCCTTCCCACAACCTGCCTCCCCGTCCTTCCTCACCCCAGGCCTGCACCCCCCAGGGCTGCCCCAGTGCCCTGACGCCTTGGCACCGTGGCCGCGACGAGGCGTCCGCCCAGCCAAGGGCTGTCCCGCTCCCGCACAGCCGCGCTACCAGCCGCTGCGGTCTGGCAAGCGGGGACGGTGCTTGGCATCTTCCCAGGCACCTCTAGCCATGCAACCCCTTCCCCATGCCAAAGGGGACACCCCTGTTAGCCTGGCACTCACCTGCTGTCCCAAGCGGGTGCCTTGGCAGGGATGAGGAGAGCCTTGCTCCGCTTGCCCTGGATGGCAAAGTCCCCGCCCTGGAGCGGGGTGGGACTCGCTGGCGCAAAGCAGCTTTTCTCCAACGCCTGACGGGAAGGCGATCCAGCCCTGCTCCCCTCCTCTGCCCTTCCGTAAACAGCTGGTTGTAATCCAGAGCAGGGAGAGATTCCCCAGGGAGCCTCGCCCACATTTAGGAAATGCCCATTTGGATTTACACAGGGGTCCTTGCAAGGAAAGGTGGCCTGGCAGGCTCGGAGGGCTTCCCTGCTCCCCAGCATTGCCTGTAAAATCTCTGGGAACAGAGGGTCTCTCTGACCGCAGCCCCCAGCCAGCTCTGATGTCTCGCTTTATGCTGGCGTGTAAAAGGGCATACCCAAGGGGGGAGCGAGGGGGACGACGGCGTGGAGCGCACAGGCTGCAACAGCCGTGAGCAAGGAGTCCTCTTCCTCCCCCCGTGTTGTTTGTGGGGATTTCTTACCTCTATTTTGTCTCCTTTGCTCCCACAGCACCTCTCCAGTCTTCAGCATCGATCCCCCTTGTCTAAGAACTTTGCATGACAAACAACCGTGATTTCTGTAAGAACAATTATTTTCATAAAGATGATTATTTTCGCCCTAATAAATGGCACCACCCTCAAGTCAAAACACTTCAGGCAAAGGGACTTCAGTTTTACCCCGATGTGACGCTGCCAGGGTCAGCCTTGGACAAGATCACGAGGCTGACAGAGGGAAATCAACCTTGCAATAACACACATCTTGTCTTCACTGTGTTTATCCTCAGGGACTTCGGTCTCCTCCGATGCCACAAGTACAGTTATTATAATGGGTAAATCAACCCCCTCCGGTTCTTTTTTCCAGCTCGTATGACAGTTGTATCTCATCCCTGTGCCTCTTTGCACACGCTCTTTTGCTGGAAGAGACCTAAATTTGGCAGCTCGGATGAACGCAGGCTGTGCTCCAGTGAGCATGTCTGTACAGCTGGCTTATTATAGCTCCCACTGCAGCTCCGTCTCCCAGAACCAACCCCACAGGGGCCAGCCGGCCAGCATCTACTCACTCCCTGCTGATGCGGGGGGACATTGAGCCGAGGGTAACAGAAAAACAGGGTTCAAGCCACAAGCACTCTCCTTTTCCATTGCAGCGTCTCTTTCCTTGCAAAATCTGGCACTTTACCCCAGCCGGGATTCAGTGTGGACAAGTACCCATTATCAACAGTCACTAAGGAGAAACTCCTCTCTTTCCTACATCTGTTAAAGTTTCCATTCTCATCCCTTCCTCTCACGTCAGCTGTCTCCTGCTCTGGGCCCGTACCCGCTCATTTTAATCCACCAGCAGGAGAACTGCTGTGTTTCTCCATCTTACGTTGCCTCTGATTTTTTTTAGCCTGTGTATTTTCAAAAGCTTCATTCTTCTATTTGCTTTCCAGCCTCTTCAACCCCGAGGACTGGATGGCTCCGACACTGAAGTCAATGGTATATGCAACAGTAATTATTCTAGACAATGAGTTATCTTCTTTGGAAGTTATTTAACCTTTAAACATTGCACCAATCCTGCCATTCATCATTTGCATAATTTAACCTTTGCTTTCCCCCCAGGAGAGGCTCCAAGTAGGGAGGAGGGAGGAATACTTGAAGATGCAAAGTGTTTGTGTGGATGTTTTTGGCCATCCAGAATTACTCACGTAATTGTAGTCCATTCAGAAGCCAGATCCTGACCCAACACACAGCCAAGTTCCCTATAATCGTGTCTGGTTATGGATGCTGGCTCCATGAGAAGCCAGATCAGAAGAGGGACAGTACTGGGCAAGCCCACAGTGTAAAGTGACAAAGTACATTGCTTTTCTTTTCACTGGTATTTCCTGTTTGTCCCATCGATTATTTAACCCCCCTGTTATAAAGCTCTCCAAATACTCAGACTTCACTCCGTGCATACCTGCTCTGTATTCCCACTCCATCCTGCTGTTTGCCCATCTCTGCAAAAGGCAAAATAAAAATTAAAGGTCACAGAAAGACAGGGCAGGGTGCATTAAGTAAATAAATGGAGCTCAAGCAGCCAGCCTGTTAAGCAGGAGGTATTTATTCTAGGTCCCACAATGCGAACAGAGCTGAACCTCTTGGAAAATGGCAGTATTTGTGTTTTTGCCCTAAGGACATGGCCTTTTAAATTTGCTCCTCAAAGAGCAGAGGAGCCTGGTGCTGGAAGGAGAGGTTTCCAGTGTGGCATTTACCTGCCTTTAGCTTGAGAGAAGCAGCCTCACTTCATTCATGGAGGTCCAAATCCCAGCACTACCGAAGTCCTTAGCCAGACTCCCACAGATTTAAGTGGGGGCCAGAATTTGGGCCTCTGGGAATTATGCAGGTGTTTTCAGGAAGCTCCTAAGGGAATGCTCATTTTTATAGCTGAGCACCAGCAGGTTGCAATCAGCAGCCCCTGAAAGCAGGGTTATTCAACTGTTGCACAAGTGCTGTCAGAGCTGTGTTGCAATGCTGTAGCTCAGTTAGGCTCCGGTCTCCATAGCAGCCGGCAGCCGAGGTTAGGGTGGAGGCTGAAAACCAGCGCTTGCTTTTCTCAAGCACTGATTTTCATGTGCTTGTAAGAGGGTAAAGAATTCTCACATTCTACATCTTAACATCAGATTAATCACAAAGTTAACTGCAGCTATTAGGACTCGCTGCGGAGATACAGGAGTCCTTTTCACACGCCGAGCAAGGATGTCTCCTCACCTCCAGTTCAGCACTGCGTAAGATAAAACGTCCGTTTCCACAGATCAGAGGTAGCCTTGCTGTAGAAACAGCGGTGTTTCAGGGAAGACCCAGCCTGAAGCTTTTGTTCTGTCCTTTCAGCAA
Organism: Platalea leucorodia; assembly: GCF_965183815.1. Lineage (NCBI taxonomy): Eukaryota > Metazoa > Chordata > Aves > Pelecaniformes > Threskiornithidae > Platalea > Platalea leucorodia. The sequence continues at coordinate 93,971,056 of NC_138858.1, read as the reverse complement.
AGCCCTTTTAACACAGAGAGGAAGGGCGGTGACAAACACTCCCAGAAATAGGTAAGCAGTATTTATTAGAGGTGAAGAGACTGAAATATTCCAATTCATGTAAGAAATCAAAGTGTTCTTAGCTCTTACTTACCATAACCATTAGAACCCCTGTTTTTACACAGTCACTATCACTAGGGGAATGTGCAGCGCTCCGGACAGGACTTTACAAAGCCCTGAGCACAGCATACCCGCGCTGCTATGCGAGTCAAGGGCTCTCTAGATGGACCCGGGCTGATTACATGAACATACGTGTCACATAAGGGCAAGAATGAACAGGGCAGCAGAACTGATTGGGGAAAAATCCCTCTAACCTAAAGTGCATTTAAAACAAGAGACCACTTAGACATGGTGGTCTACATGCCTTAGAAAATAAGCTGTAAGGGGAGACGGCAATGAGCAGCTGTATGAAAAAGCCAGGAGTCAAACTCCCCATTTCAAGTGTGCTTCAATTACAAGATTTTTAAGACAGGGGAGCTGGCGCGTTCTGCAGGCAGGCACACAAGAGGCGATCCTGAATGCTAGTACAGTTTCTAACAGTGACAGCTCTAACAGCCTCGGTTGCTACCGCACTCGGTGCTTGCCACGCTGCTGTCCCACAGCATATGCTGTGTTGATGCTGTCTCAGAAATACCCCCCCACTCTGCCTTTCTCTTACAGAGGAATTTAAGGCTGCGCTTGGCCATGAGCCCAGTCTACTGTTTTCTTTTATTAACTAAAGCTATAAACAGCAGGGAAAGCCAACAGGCCTGGGCCGTTGGTTGTTTGACAGCTTCGTCGACTGCCTGTGTTCATGAACGCCATCCAACGGGGACCGGAGTCAGCAGGCACCTCCGTGGTGGGGCTGTGAAGATGGCTAGGCACTTGTGGGGTGCCCTTTTTCCCTTCAAAACAGCCCCTTGCAGCCGTACAAGTTGTCGCTTGCTCTTGACCCTGGTTGCTTGTGTTGTCTCACCTTCCACTGTTCAAACCGAACTGGGGAAAACCGGCCAGCTGCACCATCCCAGCAGAGCTCGAGGCACGGGCTGCGGCAGAAGGCGCGCAGGCGTCTTCACGCGAGCCAGGGCTGCCCGGCCTTGAGAAGCCCTTCCCTTCCCTCGCTGGGAAGGCAGCACCTACCGGGGATGCGGCGCAATCAGAACTACGCTGCTTGTCGTGGTATAGCCTGTTTACATTAGGGACAAGAGATGGGCTATATATACTAGAATTGCGTTCACATCACAGTTTGTACAAATATAACAACTTTGTCTCAAACAACCCCCCGCTATCAAGGCTAATTGATATAATTTAAGCCTCAGGCCTTGGGGCCTTTGCCAGCTCCGTGGAGAAATAGTCAGGGAAACTCCTGACGCCCCTGTGGAAGCTCTGTACTATTTGTGGTACAACCTAAGCCCTCCTTCCCCAAAGCTGCAGGCTATGAACTGCTACACCATTGCTTCCAGCAGCCTTAAATGCATTATCAAACCCAAATTCCATTTAATGGGCTTAATGAATGTTTACTTCAATTAGCATACATATAGTTCTGAAGAGGAAATGAGTAGCTTTCATTTTTTTTCTTCTTAATTAATATCGGCCTCTACGTAGCTTTATCTTACTTAGCTGCCTGTAATTTGGCTATAACCCAGCTCTAGGGGACGGAAACAGAGCTATGGCTGCCCAGCTAAGGGGGACTCCTAAGGCACACATGCGTATTTATTCCTTCATGGAAACATGATGGAAACTCACTGGCTGATGCAGCACTTGGAGTAGGGAAAACACATTAAACATCTTAATAGGATGTTTCAGTGCTAAAAAGCAACAAGAGCAGGGCTGCTCCACAAGAGAAAACAAGCCAAGGATGCCGACAGCACTGGGGGGAAGCATGCAAACCGGACCCAGTCCTACCGCACCTAAAGAGAGCAAGGGGCAGCAGCCAGCTTCATCGACCACCCAGCGATCACGAGGCCAAGGATGGAGGCAAGTCCACAGCCCACCCAGGAAACCAAGCTGGAAACGCTGAGAAACAGCACCACTTACAACCCAAGTCCAGAGCTCACCCAGCAAAGCCCAGACAGAACCACAGCCAGGACCACCCTGCCACCACCTCGAAGAAAGAGCGAGCCTCCTTGGCCTGCGCTTAAATAGAGGTCCAGTGGATGAGCAAAGGGTGCTGGGCAGGGCCAGGTGAGTCTGCTTGGGGCAACGAAGGCCTGAGGGTACACCCAGGACCCTGCCACGTGAAACACAGCTCATAAATCCTTGGTCAGCGAGAACCCAATCTGCAAGTTTCTTTTAATGTAACGATGCCTGCTTTGAACAATAGGACGTATTTGTAGTGCAAAGTCATGCTCCTTGAGAAACATGGCTCTTTTTGACTTGGCGGTCCATCCTACTGATGTACGCGGTATCAATCCAGGCTATGAATAGTATTGCATCAAACATGCATGAGCCTACAGATCTCAATCAGCAAAATCAATTCCATGTGTGTCTGCCCTATATATAGGCCGTGAGTGCCATTACTGCTGGTGCTGTCTGGCTGCAGGAGGGGTGGCTGTTGCTAGCGAGTGTGTCTTACAAGGGCAAATAGGAATGTATAAGAGGTGGAAGCTTTTAGTTTTTAAACGTAAACAGGTAAAATATAGATGTGAGTTTTGGAGTTGTCTTTTTGCCCCTCTGCAGAACTGTGAACCTAGCCAAATTGCTGGCTATATGATAGCATGCTTGAGAGTTAGCTTTTTCTTGGGGGTAGCGTAGGAAAGCGATGGCTGTTCTGGTCACACTTGTAGTGTTTGCGGGCCACTGCTGTGCACCTGAAAGAGATCCTTGGAGTCTAGAAAGCACAGGGGAAAAAATGGATAGAATAGTGGCTCTAATACTCTTTAGCTGGTGAGAATCTTGACAGAAATTTTTGCAGTAAATGTGTGTGGTTAAGGGAACATCCTTATCAAGATAAAAATAACTGGATGAGAAGACTTAATTACGATGCACTGAATACAGGAAAACGTGATCGTTACTTCGCTGCCCCGGGATGGCTAGCTACAACCCGGCGCAGAAAGCCGTGCGGGCTCTTTTCTGCCTCCTGGAAGCGCCCAGGAGAGGTCAGTGTGCCCTCGCTTTTAGGTGAATCGCGCGAAACCTTTCCAACCCTATGTTTTTATTTAGAAAATGCTGAGCTGTCTGGAAAGTTTGATCAAGAGGGATGCAGCTGTGTTCATGTGCTTCTTCCTGGGGATTTGAATGCCTTCGCTTAGCAGCGTAGGGGAACCAGGGAGACAACATGCAGGCGAGCGGCTCTGCTGACCACATCATCGGGACTCGGATATTTTAAACCTAGCGTCACGGGATTTTAACAGCTAAAATTTGGTGCTTAGGATTGACAGTACTAGTCAGACGGAGGTTTCTCTCTGCAGTGGGACAAATCTATGAGCACCCTGGAGTTGCTCCAGGCTCACATAGGAGAAGTACTAGACCGTGTCTCTGCTGGCAATCACCGATTAGCTTTGTCACTTGAAGCTTTCAGGCTCAGTTCTCTCTGATCCCTGTGAAGGTCACCGGGATTGCAGCAGTGCAGCTGAGCCTCCTGCCTTCTGGAATAAAGAATATCATCAGCATCTGCAACTGAGGATTGGCTTCTGCTGTGCTTTTGCTCCCCAAAATGGTCACCGACAGAGTTGGCGTGCCTGTGGCCAGAAGGTCGGGGCCCTGTAGCTGTACGTGGGTCTGACGCTCGTCCACATTATACCTCGGTGCTCCCAGGTACATTTAAAAAAAGTACTTCTCGGTGCCGAGGTCGGATGTTCAGCAGTGCATCTGCAGGCTCTCTGCACGGCAGTAGGCTTTATCTTCTTTAGTTGGAAATGAGTCACTTCCCTGTACTGCACAGAGATGCCCAATTTCCTTGGAAATTGTTCAGTTCTGCAGAGTCCCCAGAAATCACTGATTATTGGCCTCTTTTTGGCACTGGGTGTTTTACCTCAGTCTTAATAGGTGCCTGGGGATCTTTCACAGCTTGGAATAATTTAAAAAAAAAGAAAAATGGATAGAAGCAACTGAGACTTTACCCAGTTCATATTTAACCTGAAGGGCACCTGAACCTTCTGCATTGACCACTGGCAACTCCTCATATAGCCCCAAACCACAGCCGAGCAAGGTTTAATGAAGGTTAAAGCCTGCTAAATGAAAAAGGACTGCTTTCATGCTTGTGTTGGCTGACTGGCTGAAATGATTGCAGTTCCAGCTGTGTGGGCTTGGGGTGTCTTGTAGGTGACACTTGGAAATGAGGTGCAGATAGGAGCCGCTCTGCCGCACCCTACAAACTATGGGCAAATGACGGTGGTCAAGGAGGACTTTGAGGTCTGCAGGGTGGGCTTGTAGACCCTTACCTACAAGAACTGCTGAGAACAAGGACGATGGAAGAGATGTAGCGTTAACCATAATGAAGAGGTGCAGCGGCTCAGCAGAAAAGCAAGTGTACGGTGATGCACCTTCAGATCTGTGTATGCAACATGCTAAATATTATCACTGGCAATTTTACTTGCCTGTTCTGAGAGCCATATGCATCTTAAAAGTCTTCAGACATTGGGGGGGGAACAATTAGGTCTGTTTACAACATGCTGATCCAGCCTCGTCGGCGTTGCTGGAAGCCTGTGCCCAAAAGCCAGCCCATTCAAGCAAGGTAGTGACTCAGGAAAAAGAAAAAGGGCTGTGCAAGGGGTAAATATTTTTGTCATCCGACAGTAACCAGGGCCTGCCTAGCCTATCCGCCTGGGACAGGAGCGTGTCAGTGGGACGGCTGTAGTTATTACCGGAATACAGGAAACCAGAGTCATCGGGCAAGCGCGGGCGCGCTCTGGTTTCCTCTCCTGCCCGTCGGGCGGACGGAGAGCGGGGCCGTCGCGGAGGCATTCCTCTGGCAGCCGTGCGCTCCCCGGGGGTTTGCGCTCTGGGTGGCGGGCCGGGAAAACCAATTTTTGCCGTTTTAATGTTTCCTTCTGCTGTTTGAAATCCCAGCTCTGGCCTTCCCTGTTAATGCACGTGGAAAGGAGAGGAGCCAGCTGCTGCGGACGCCGTAGGCTGGAAAAATCTCCTCATTTCTGAGAAAAAAGGCTGAAAAGAACCCAGAGTGCATTTAAAGGAAATTTCACGAGATTTGAGCTGAAGTAAACTTCTCTGAAGCCTGACCCAAGGGCTTTGGGCTCTTCGGATGGGCTGTGTTGCTGCTTATGAGCATCTCGCCGCAAGCTGCGTGAGGTACCGGAGCAGGGAGGAGAAAGATGTAATTTAATAGCAAATCTAAGGCGCAGGCTTTACAAAACCAACTGCTAGGTTTAAAGCACTCAACCAGTTTTGAGGGCCGGGGATATCGCTACTTTATTTTTAGTTTTATTTGAGGCTCTGGAGCCAGGCGCTAGCAGGGCCTGTGTGAAGGCAAGCCTTGTACTTCAGGTCAAGCCCAAGATGTCACAGCAGGGGGCTTTTATTATTATGACACGAAAATGTCAAGTTTAAGCGCACTATTTCGAAAATAAATGTAAATAGCCGTTGCCAGGCGAGGTGCCAGTGTGGGCCGCGGCCCCTCTCTGACAGGGTTTCTGCGCCCATCCTTCCCAGAGAGGAGCCGAAATGGCCCCCGGGCACCTTCCCCGCTCTCGACCCGCCGGGGCCCCCATCCCCGCCGGGGCCCCCATCCCCGCCGGCCGGGCCGAGGGGGAGCCGCCGCACCGGGGTCCCTCTTCACGGCCCCGCCAAAACGTCGCCCCCCTCCCGTCCTGGCGGAGCCGCGCTGCATGCCGGGAGTTGTAGTCCCCACCGCGGCGCTGCGGCCCCTACCGCCATTACCGCTGGGTGATCGGGAACTACAGCTCCCAGGGTGCCCCGCGGCGGGGCCGGCTGCCGCCATTCCCTCTACCCCCCCGTTCCCCCCAGCAAAAGGGCATTCGCCCCTCCGCCGCGCTGTGGGGCGGGGGGTGGCGGCCGCGCTCCCGGGGGCTCCGCCGGCGGCGGCGGCGGCGGCGGGGGGGGGGGGGGGATCGCCCTGGGGCGGCGGGGCCGGGCCGGGCCGGGCCGAGCCCTCGGGGCTGGCGGAGGAGCGGGGGCGGCGCTCCCGCCGGCAGCCGGGACTTCCTGTGACAGCCCATTTCCTGGTCGGATGGGGCCGGCGGGGGGCGGCGGCGGCGGGGTCGGTCCCTGACGGGCTCGGTGGCCGCCGGGAGCTCCGCCAAGCAGCGATGCGGGCCCCGGGCCCTGCCGGCAGGCGGCCCCCGCCGTGACCCGCCGCGGGCAGCCGGTGGGGCTGCGGCAGGCCGGCCCCGGGCGCCGCTGCGGGGTGCATGGAGGCACCCCCCGTCCGCAGAGAGGTACGGGGCGGGGGGCCCTGCCGGCCGGGGCTCCGCTGAGGGGGCTGCGGCGGCCCGGGCCGCGCTGTGGGGGTAACCGCCTTCCCCTCCCGTTGTCCCCCCCCCCCCCCCCGTGGTTTTGCAGGTGTGAATCCCCCGGAGGACAGCGCGCCTGCTCCGCTTGGCCCCGCAAGGCGAGCGGCCCCGGCTCCCCCTCGCCGGCCTCGGCCGGGCTGCGGGAGGAACGAGGAGGGGGTTTGGGACCTTAAAAATAGCATCGCCCCCGTAACCAGGCAGCTGCTGCCTCCTGAGAAATGAAGAAGTTTTTCGACTCGCGTCGGGAGCAGGGCGGCTCTGGCCCGGGGTCGGGCACCAGCGGCGGCGGCGGCGGCGGCGGCGGCCCGGGCAGCGGGTACATCGGCAGGGTCTTCAGCATCGGCCGGTACCAGGTGACGGTGGACGAGGTGCTGGCGGAAGGTAGGAGCCCCGTGCCTCCTGCGGAACGCTCTGCCTTGGCCTCTTTTCCCTCCCCCTCTCCCTCACAAAGCTGGAAAGGGAGGCTTTGGCCTTTCCCGTGCCCTCCGCCTGCCCCTCTGTCCATAGCTCCCCAAATATTTCATTGTCCTTGGCAGGCTTGCAATCCAGTGGCATCTGCAAGCTGACATTTCTGCTCTTCCCATGTGTAAACCCAGTGTGGGTTTGCTGGATGTGGTTTGGTTTTGGTATTTTGTTTTTAAATGCTTTGGAGATCGACGGGATTTCAGAAGTTAATTGTTTCCCACCTTCCCTAAACTGAGAGGTTTTTTTTAAAAACAAAACCAAAATTGTCAAATGTTTTGGTGCAGAACAAGGCGCTGTAAATAAAGAAAGAAAGCGGTGGTCTTCGCTCTAACTTTCTTAAGCTAGTTGCCTCCTTTCCTACCTTAAGCAGAGAGGAATAAAACACTGGAGCAGGTTCCTTGTAGCTATGTCATGCGCACAGGTAGGCTGAGTAGAGCTAGCTGTGATCTGGGATGAGGGGTTTCTGTTTGTCTGGGGTTTCTGCGGGGGAAGTGGTAATCCCAATTGCATTTTTTTTTTTTTTTTCCAAATAAAACAAAGTACTAAAAATGAACAGTAGGGATTATAAAACTCCTTATGTGTACAGTCCTTGCAGTGCAGCAAGCTGCTGGTGGTATTTTTTAATTGTAACCATCACTGCTGCTTTAACTGTCATTTTACATTTTGTTTGCTTGGGCTGTAAGGAACCTTATGAATGGCTCTGGCTGGTAACCTTAGCCTCGACCTTCAGAGAGATGTTGGCCTTCTTAGACCTGCTCCTGGTCCGTCTCCTGCACAGCATCCTTTGCGATTTTAGTCAAAACAGTGTTTTGTTTTGATCTTGTAATTGCGAAGGAGAGGGTGGCTGCTGTGTGAGCGCTGAGTGGGAGGACCTGTGTTGGCTTTTACAGAAAGAACCCTAAAATGGAAAAGGGACTCTGTGTACGCTGTGTGCAGGTTTGTAAAAAATCACCACAGTGTACCAGAAAATAGATCTGTGACCATCTTTCAGACATGGTTTCTGATATGTTCTGCTGGGTGCTGAGCTGAGAGGAGCACCGAGAACAGTCCTTCAACTAGTAACTATAGTGATATTTTTTTTTTTTTTCCCTGACTTGAAATTTGCAATATAGGTTTGCCTTGGCTGATATTTCCAAGGCCCTTTTGGACCTAGGAGCTTAGGAACTATATGAGCTAAACCTGAGAAGCTGTCACAGTCTTTTTTTAATGCAAGCTGGCCTCATCCTGGTAACATGGGAAAACAGAGGCTTTTTTTGCTGATGAATAATCTGTTGGCAGGTTCTGCCCCGGTGCTGACAGCACCAGGAAGCGAGCCTGCGTGTCACTGGGCTCTCTCCTGCGCGGCAGGCGTAAGCTACAGCCGCCAAAGGTGCGAGGTGGTAGCAGAGATTGCCTGGGAGAAGTGCCTCCCCTCTGTACCTCGCTGTTTGGGAGCAACTGCTGCTTCTGAGGGCTTTTCCCTGTGACTCCTGGTTTCTTGGCTGGCCTCTGGGATGGAGCATGGCCTAGGGTTGGCTACAGCTCTTAGATCTGCGCACGCAGGCCAAGCGAGGTGCAGCAGGCCCGTAAAATAGGCGCTACGTTCTCTTCCTGACCACGCTATAAAGCAAAGGAAGTTCTTTTGGTGAAATATGCTACGCAGGTATTTTCCTCCCAGTTAGACTCGTAGTGTGGGCAGTCCAAAGTCCCTCTGCGTGGTGAGTGAAGTCTCCGAGGGGACAAGGGAAAGGTGGCTTGTAGGTTTGCTGGTTGTCGCCTTTTGATGGGAACAGAGGGGTGAAAATGCCATTTCCCTTATGGGAAAGGTAGCTCATCTGACATGGGTCAGTCATTTGCGTACTTCTGGCCTTTTGGTGTAGCTGCGGGTGCTCCCCATGGAGCTGCTGGTACACCAAAAAATGCTGGTAAACAGCATTTTTTCACTGACTCAGCTGGAGACCTGGGGAGCTCTCGGCAACCTGTTCCCTGCACTACTGACGTCTGAATCCTCGGCTGGAAAACTTCTTTGTATCTGCAGTGAGTTCTGGTGGTTCAGCAGTGTTGAAAAGGCAACTCGTGAAGTCTTGGCTGTTTCTGCTAAAAGGAAAAGTCCCCTGGGAAGCACTTAGGAGGAGGAGTATCCTGTCTGGGAAAGAAACCTCTCTCATCCCCGTTGCTTTAGAAGGGAGAGGAGAGGCCTGTGTTTTGGTGCAGCATGTGAAGCCTAGAAAATAAATGAGATGTAAAAGCGGCTTAAAAGAGAGAGTCTCTGAAACGATGATGGGTGGTGTGGGGGAGACTTGAGTTGCAAGCCTGAGGAACTGGTTGAACCAGAACTTTTGGAATTAAAGTGTTGGGATTTACCTCTATCTGTCAAAGCTGTGACTGGTCACCCTCGATTCTGCTGAGCAACCCTGCTGAAGATGACTGTTCCCTGGCCCGGGATGGGAGTCCTTAATGCAGGCACTGCGAAGCGTGCCAGATGGCAGATATCTCCACGTGCTCGCAGTCTCTTGCGTAGATCCCCCAAAATATCCGCTGCAGTTAGGTACACCCCTCACCCCCTTAAAAATAGTTGTGTCTGGATACTCGCTTTCCTGGGTGGGGAGGAACATGCCTTCCTTTTGGAAGGAAGTAGATGGGAGTAATACAGAAGGAACTTGAATGGTTGTTTGTCCATGGTGGTGTTATACCGGTGAATCAGTATTTTTTTTACAAACAGTATATTGCAATAGGTGGTTCTTAGTTGAATCTTTGTAGTTGTCTTGCTCTAATCCATATAATAGCACAAATAATCTCTTGAAAAATTCTCCTCAAAGTTTGCGTGAGGATTAACTGCTGTGGGAGGTCAGCACTGCTGGCCTTGGAGTTCTGCAAGGCCAGGGTTAAAGTCGGTGGCATCGGTGTAGTCTGGGCTCGGTATGGGCTGAGGGGGGTTGTTCCTGACTTTAGGGTGACGGGCGTTTCGGGGAGCTGAGGTGAACGCCTGGGAGGCACTGGAGTGTGTGGGTGAGTCAGGCTACTATCTTACTGTTTTGTTTATGAAAAGAAGCCAAAACAGTGTGATCAAATTGGATGCTGCTTTTTGTTTCAGCCTGTGTGTAGGGGGGGAAAAAAACCCAACAACCCACCCCCAAAACCCACACGGGAGCTATAAGGAGGACCGTGTCTCTGTGATGAGGACCAGAGCAGCAGACACATTTAGAAGACTGTTGCCAGAAATTAGAAATTTGCTAAGGAGCTTGTGGGATGTGCTTGTGTGGCAGAGTGCCACAAGCCACATGTACTCCTCTGAGATAAAACAAACAAGGTGGGGGTTGCCCGTGTCCAGTTTTCAGGGGGCTATGTTTTGCGTTACTCTCTGTACCTGCGAGATTGTAAGAGAGTACTGAATTGATAGAAGATGCGTAAGGGTTGATGGGGTGCATGTTCGAGCTGGGATTTTGTTTGTCTTGGTCTATTTCTAGCAAAAGATACAGGCTGCGTTTCTTCACGTCTGTGAAAAGTCACTTTTTCAATTAGTAGTATTTTTATGAAGGTGCTACTTGTAGTCTTTTCCCCTTAAAATGTGTAAGTTAGGGGATTCAGGCTTAGTAATGGTCAGATATTCCACTGAGTTTTTTTCAGATACATGCCTGTGTGTGTGTGCTCATAGCTAATGTATGTTTCAAAGCGTTTAATGGCAGACATTATAAACCAATGCAAAATCAGCTTAAATTTGCCAGCTATATTTTTTTACTCTGTTTTGAAAAAACAGACGTTGTGAGAAGGTTTCATTGTGGTTTTCTTTAGCAGACCTGCAGGCCAACGTGTGTATGAAGAGCTTGGTAAGGCTGTGAATGCACAACCTGTGCCCAGGGGGGGAAGGTGGCCCCCTGAGCTGCCTAAATGTGTGGCTGGGCTAATTGCAGAGGACTTCTGCTGACCCCTGCCTGGCTTACGCCCGGCGCTCCCTTTCCGTGGGGCATGCAGCACCGTAACCTGAAGTCACTATCATCCTTTAAAATTACACGTGAGCTTCTTCTGAAATAGCTTCACTTTAAGACAAGCCCCATCTGAGGTAAATTTTGCAGATTTACATGATCCTTAACCCAATTTCAGTGTGGTTGGGTTCAAGATATCACTTTGAAGTGTATTTTGTCAGTTACTGCCTTCTAGCTTCTGCCAAGTGCCAGCTGCTAATCAGCTGACCAGTGACATTTGGATTAGGAATTAAACTGTTTCTTCTCTTGGAATGGGACATGTGATTTTTATTTTTTTTTTTCCCCGTTGCTTTTTCTGTGTACCTTGTGAGGCAGGGCATGTACGCTGCGCTCTGCGCTGCTAGGTAGGATATTGGCTCCTCTGTGTTTTAGCAGTCTGGTTTTTTGAGTGTACAAGCCAGGCAAACCGATGAAGAATCCCAAGTGAGTTATTGGGTAAATGTCGCGGTATCCCAAGCGCTTTGGTGCTTTTAGCAGCACAGATTTTGCTGGGGCAGAGTGTGTGCCGTGTCCCTAGATGTAATCAGGAAGGAAAGGAAGGTGTTAGTGGATTTAACTGTAAGAAGTTGTATAGCCCAGAGACTCGCATTATCTAGCCTCACTTGTACGTTTTATGCAACATGTCGGAGAATGGAGCTAGGATTGTGCACGGGGGTGGCTAGTTTCTTACTTAACAGCTATATTACCTAAGAGCATATTTAATGGCAGCGTTAGCCCAGTGCAGTCATGGGAAGACGAGTTTTCTGCAGTCCTCTTCCCAGGAAAGAGCCTTCCATGTTAAAACACAATAGTTTCCAGTTCAAGCAGTCCTGCAACAGCCTTGTGAAGTTGTCAATTACTTAATATAAGAAAGCTTAGTTTTGGGATTCTGGCTGGGGAAAATAGAGGGTTTAACTATCCAACTCGGGTCTTGCAGAAGCGTTCTAGTAGTTATATAGGAACAGGTTACTAACCTCTGGTTGCGACACCAGCAATGACATTTTGGATCTAAGGAGAACATGTACTGCCATAATCTTTTTATTGTCGTGGGCCTTCTCCCCTTTGTACGGGAGCTTGTCAGCAGTTGAGGAGAGCAGGTGGTAAGTTATAAATGTGCTGAAGACAAGCTGGAATCCACTTTGGGTTTAGCACTTGCTGCCTTCCAAGCTCACCCACCTGCATTAATCATGACTAATAAGGGGTCAGAACTGACGAGGTGCTGCACACTTGCATTGAGACTGGAAGCCGCTTCCTTTGAAGGTGACTTTTTTTCAGTGAAAATAGTGATTTGGCGAGACTGTGGCTGTGCCTGTCGGAACAGCAGCTTGCCAGCTGCAGGACTTGCTGCTGCTCTTCTGGAAAGTCACAACCAATTTGCCTTCATTTGTACTAAGTGTTTACCCGTGTTTCACATGTGGAAGGAGACAGGAAGTCTCTGAGGAGAAGCATGCCATAAGCAAACTCGGTTTATGGAGGAGTTCTCTTTTGATAACGAGAGGTAACTGAATAAATAAGTTTTCCAGGAAAGGATGCCTTCTTTCTTGGATGAGGGGAAGTGCAGGATGTCCTTGCGGCGGTATCGTTTTGGAAACGTGCCTCCGTAAGTCAGATACTGGCTGCTGTACTTTTTTAAATGTAGGAGCAATACTGACAGTGATTTATAAGCACAAGGAAAAGATTTGGAAAGGCTTAAGTGAAACACAGTTGCAAGGTAATTCTCTCATTTGTGGCGGAAGTCATTAGGGAAACTTTCTTTTTCTCCTTTTGTGGGAGGTCCAGGAATTGCCACTAAATGAAGTGAAGGTTATTGTTTCTGCCTACAGTATGATGCAGTAGAACGCAAGCAGAGGAGAGCTGCTGCAGCTCCTCTAACGTGAGGAGCTCTCGCTGCCCTGTTGCCAGAGTATCTGAGCCCTGGCACAGCCTGGGAAAACGTCCTTCCGTTCCTTTCAGGGCTGCTGGGAAAGAGTACGTTGAGATAGGAAGGTGAAGCAATGCAGAGTATGTGTGGCCAAGTCAGGAATTGATCTCTGGCCTTCCAGATTGAGTGCTTTAATTGCAGTCTGTGTTTTCTCTCAAATGCTGCCTGTGTGTGTTTTAAATGGGTGTGCTCTTGGCACACATGTGATTTGGGCATAAATTTACGCTTGCTCTGTGGCAGAACCCATGCTGACATCAGGACCCCGGGCCATGTGTCACAGGATTGGATTAAAGACTTTTTTGGAACAAGATGCTTATAGCATCTGGTTTGCTTCATGATTTTGCAGAAACAAATTACGTACCAGTGACGGGTGATCTCATAGATTAAAAATAAAAAAAGCCATCAGCAGCTGAGTTCCCCAAGCAGAGACTTTGCGTGCAAGTACATCCACCCCACAGCTGAGCTGGAAGCTGGTGCTGCTGTGAGGACAGGTAGATCTGATCTTCATTCGTTCGCTGTTAGGAACATGCTGGTTTTACTTCCTATTTGGTGTTCGTAGGGCTATAATAGGGAGGTGACCCCAAAATGTGCCTGTGTGAACTTAAGCAATCTGGCATGCTGTTCTCGAGGGTGTGAGAATAAAATACATGGTCTTCTGAAGCTGTTTAAATGCACAGCTGTAATTCAGGTGAAATCTTAGCTTGTATCTCCTTTATTTCTGTAAGCTAAATGATGCTTGCAAGGTTGACGTGTGCTTTTGCTGCACAGCTCTAATGGCAGCGGTAAAATAAACTCGGCGCTTGTCTCTTGAAGAAGTGCAGAGTGCTCCATGAGAAGCACGATGTGGCCTGGTTCACGCGGGCTTTCCCTGAACATCGGTTTCTGTTCAAAGCACCACAGCAAGCAAGATGAACCCTTGGTTTGATGTGGTATGCCTGTTTTCGTGACTTCACTGCTATCCTGGATTGTGCGTGGAAGCTATTCAGATGTTGCGGGAGTGAGTGATATAAAATTCAGACTTTCAAAGTGGTTTAAAATACTTAAAATGAACACAAATAATCAGCGCCGATGTGAGAGGAGCACAGAAGTGCAGACCTATTGCTTTACGTGCCTTCTCTGCGCGACCTACCTGCTAAGTCAGTGGTACTTTAGTTACCTGTCATGAGCCTCTGAAGGATTAATTGCTTCTGACTTGTGAAGTGCTTCGGAAATAAAGACCTTCTCTCCCGCGCTCAGCTGCCGCCTTGGAGGAGCGAGCTGGATCGACGGGAAATCCCTGCCTTACGACTGCCGTGTGTTCATAGGAAGGTGTTCGTGGCTGCTGTTGACCCTTGGGCTCTGGTCAAATAGCTCCCTTCGTGACCTTTGGCAAGAAGTATCTAATACCTGAGGATATGCAAATGATTGGTGGCATGAAAGATAAGGCGAAATTCTTAAAGAAAATATCCTTTTAAGTTAGGAGAAGGGTCTGTGAAAGCACGTGTGTGCCTGCATACACTTGCGCGCTGATGCACCTGCCTTTCTTTTTTAGTCAGATATTGTAGCATCTCTCGTTAGGCAGGCATACGCGTGGTGTGCAGGGAGCCGATGAATAGCATGGATCCCGCTGGGGTTCAGCACAAATAGGCAGGAGGCGTTGGCTGGAGGGAAGAGGCAGTGCCTTGTCTCTTTGGGGCCAGAGCTGGGGTAAGGGCAGGAGATAAGCCGGGATGGCTCAGTGGCTGGGATGGGAAGGTTCGCTCTTTGTAGGATCCCCGTTGCTTTGACTAGGGCTCTGCAGGTGTCCCGTCAGGCAACTTACATGCTTGAGAGGTACCCGCTAAACTCATCCGATGCCTGCGCCTTGGTTCCCCCTCGCAGTGCAGGCGGCGTCAGCAGGATGCTCGTAACCGTGCTGGGGAGCAGGTGGTGTGGACGCTAGCTGATGTGCACGGAGCGTTCCCTGGGAATTTCAGCAAGCGCTGCTTGCAAAGTTGAGTGTGTTCTGACTTAAGCTCTTCGGTGGCTGCCTGTTCATTACAGCCCTTTTACAAGCCAGTGAATGTAAGGTGACACAAGAAGCCAGCCACAGCTGTCAACTGGTAAGATCCTGCTGGTTCTTACGTTCATGTTTTTTTTAATTGATTACAATTGTAAGGAAATAAAAAAAAATGCATTGCATAGCACACAAAGGATGAAGGAAGGGACAGTTTGGCAGAGAGAAAGGGAAGGGGCAGTACAGACTTGGGTCAGGCTCTGTCCTGGGGTGCCTTGAGTGCGTATTTCTGGCAAGAAAAAGTCTGCTGAAAGTCAGAGCCTTTCTTTTGGCCTTTACCCATTGCTTTCGAGTTAGAAGATGTACTTACGGATATGTGAATATGCGTTTACCCTTCTGTTTCTATACCCGTTTACCAGTTGTGGTTTGAACTGTTGTGCCGTCTCTGCTTTTCAGCAAACATAAAGACCCCTGTGTGCTAGGTGTCACATAACTTGTGGTTCTGTGTGTGGCTGTTCCCCTTCCCCTCTCTGCAAAGCAGACAAACAGATGGTGGAGGAAAGGCTTATCAAATTATTTTACAAATGAGAAACTGAAGCCCATGAAGATGTAGCAATTTGATAAGGGCTATGCAGGAAAGCAGTGACGAAGCCTTGTATTAAATGCAAATGTAACTCCTTGTCTGGCGTTTTAACCACAGCATCATTAATATTCATGTCACCATAGTATCGAGGAACTTTCATCACGGACTAGGGCCCTGTGTCACATAATGCAAACACAGAACAAAGACTGTCCCTGCTCCTGGGAGATGCCTGGCTGCCCCTGCCTGGGCCTGCTGAGGCTGAACGCTCGCCTTCGGTACCAAAATACGCTCGTGTGCTGCCGCCTTAGGACGCGTATTCAGAGAGACGCATCGCGCGGTGCAAGCAGCCGTAATCTTACAGCGGATCGCGACATGATAATTAACACGCAGTATCTTCTAAGGATCTGATGTTCTTCAGAGACCACAGAAAACACGCAAACTGAACCTTGCTCACACAGCGTTCGACAGAACATGTGACAGGATTAAACATGTATTGGATTTTTTTAAAATTAAAATGATGCTATTTTTGGAGTGGGACAGATGGTGGTTTTCTACCTTTTGCTTTTGTTTTAAACTTAACATAAGAAGCTCTTACGTTGTACCTTGGAGATTTTTCTGCTACCGGGCAGGCTCGAAATGCATATATTGATATATTATATGTAAGTTGGGATTCTCAAGCAGTTATGTAAGTTCATTTGAGCTGATGAATTAAATCCTTAATAATTTTGCGGCCTGTGAGTAACAGTCACGAGACTGCAGGTTCTGGACCCTGCAACCCTTTCCTGTTTCTGGACATCTGACAAATGAACAGACAGGCATATGCCTATTCGTATCTCTCTCCTTCCTCACCTGCGTATATGTGGAAAAACTCAAAGCCCTGCTTCATGTAGGGCTGATTTTTTTTTTTTTTTAATTTTTTTTTCCCCTCCTGTGCTGAATGATGGATACTGTGTGTTCCTGACTGTACCCAGTGGTTTGAATTCCCTGAGAGCAGCCTGGTGGGGTAGTGGATACCTCTCTCCGCGCTTGGCATGTACTGAGGAGTTGAAAAGTTCGTTGCTGTCTTCAGGGTTCGATTAGCATAGCCTCTGCTAGAGGAATATTATGTAGGCCTTCAGTTGAGTTTTTCTGTTACTCAGTGAGATGGCACTTCGGTGGCTCAAGAGCATACCTGCAGTTATATGGGGGAGCTGAAAAGGTTGAAATCGGGATTCCGGGGTTTAAGCAGAAGAGACTTGTTTGGCACAAACTTCCATATGCTCTTGTGAAGCTCTTGGAGTGTCGTGTTGGCTGTAAGCTTGAGCTTTTCCGCGAATGTATGTATTAGGGTCTCTCTTGTGTTCTTCATGCTGCTTTGCTCGCTAGGGATGTCTGCGTGCTACCATAGTAGTCAAAATTCCTAAATGTCTAACTTGTCTGTTGCCATGAGCTCTCTTTGGATCCTTGCATAATTGCTTCCCAGATGGAGTTTGCTGTTACCATAGCACTTAAGGGCTCCAGTAAGCCTGCTCTGGCTGGCCCTTGCAAGCAAGTCCAGCTAAAAACCAGTCCCAGCCCTGGCCAGCTTAGTCTTGCTTTCTCCTTCCTCCCCACCTCCAGCTACAACCTGCTCTCTGCTCAACTCGTTTTGTTTTTTTCTCTCCTCTCCTGTCGATGTGATTCACCGCTTCCTTGCCTTTCCAGCGAGGCTTTTCAGCTGCGTGCAGTTGCTGCAGCTTCTTGCTGGCTTTGCAGTTCCAGTCATGTTCACTCAAAACCAGTCATGCTCCGCAGCATGTTTGTGCCGTTGCTAATTTCACTTGGAGATGAACGAGGTCTCGGATGCTCTTAGCAGCTGCTTGGAATAATAGCAGCTGAAATGTGCTTTTCAGAGGGCTGACTGATAACTAAACAAATAATTTTTTTTTTTAAGCTGTAAGTTATTCGTGACCCATTAAATTTTTTTTTTTTTTTAGTCTTACAGTGGAAGTTCAAGGACTAAAATTGTCACAATAGAGAGGGACTGAGCCTGCTTTGCCAAGTAATCTACTTGGAGGCAGTGTATCTTGCTGCATAGCAATAAAACACCGCTCCATCAGCTTTGGGTTTCCAAGTCTGCCTGTCAGGGAGGAATCGAGTGGATGCACAGTCCTGTAAAGCGGAGCACATGCCTAGCAAACCTACCCACGTCAACATCTAAACGTGCCTCCTGCCGTGAAGGCCGGGACAGTTCCATAGCCTTTAGTGAGTGGCTATTTGTTTTGAAATTGCTGTCACAAATACCGTGAGACTTTAATACCCCTAAATTAAGGTGTCCAGGCTGTGTTCTGACCGTGTTCTTGGGGGATGGATAATGTGACAAGCTGCCGCTGCCCTCGGACTAGAGTTTTGGAACAGGAAATGCAGAGTTAACGCACAGGATGAATCTTGCCCACTGATTATTTTAATATGCTTTATTTTAACAGCTTCTAATATGCTGTTGCATGGCAGAGATCAGTTTCCTTCCCCCCCTTCTTTTTTTCTCCCCTCCTTTCTCTGCTATATTGTGATTTACACCTTCCTTTTTTGACTTTCTCCATGGAGCTGGCTGGGAGTTGAAGGGGTATCTTCTAGGGGAGAGGAGTGGCTCTTAAAGATCTGTAATGAGACAGGGTCCTGAAAAATGCCAAGAAATGAAGCTAACCAGCTTTAGATCAGACCTATCAAAACCCAGAGAAGTGAGGAAGAGACAGTTATGCTTTTTCCATGTCATCAATGCAGTGAAAATGCCTGTGACTATATAAATATTTTGTGCCCGTTTGCAGCTGTGAGCGTCTTGGCTAATAAACTACATGTTCACCCAAAAACCCCACAACAATCCCTAGCCAACCAGTCTTGCTCTCCTAAAATCAGAAGAGGTAAAGGCTGTGCTTCTGTTCTGTGTTGAGTGACGTTCCTGGTTGTATTATTTTGCAGAGTTTAGGCACTCGTGGCCATGACTGCCACACTAACGTTAACTATGACGCCCTGCCTATTTAAAAAGCGCCTAGAAGAGGGTGGAGCCTGTAAATCTAAATCTGTCTTGTCATGGCCTAGATATTGCAGCAATGACACTAAGCCAGGGCCCTATAATTATGTTGGTAATATTGGATAATCACATTAGGATTCTCAGCTATGGTAAATCTGTGTAGGGCTAACTACGTCCCTGCTTTACTCTTGCTGAGAGTCTGACCCACGAGCTCTACGTGAGCTTGAGCCTTTGTTTTACCTGGGGAGAAGTCCTTTGCTGCGTTAGTTATGCTAGATGCTCTATTAAAGCTTGTCTGGTGGTATTTAAAGACTGGAGCTTAAGGAGTGCTACAGCTGGAGCTGTGAGAGCTACTGCTTTCTGGAGTTTGGTAGTGAGAGGAGTTTCCAAAAAGCAGGGCTTTGCCTCCACGCCTTGGGCTTTTTGCAGTATTGGGTGCAGATTTCCGCTGTGACGGTGCGTGTCGTCTAATCGATGCCCATGACTCTGGAGATATCTTTGTAGCTGATTTTTTTTCCCTTTTTTCTTTCCCCCCTCCCACTAAATCAGTTGTGCAGCAGTTGCATTTTGTATCCGGCACAAAGCTGACGCAGATGCTGGGCCTTCCGTGCCCAGCAAACTTGCTCAGCATGAAGCTGCCTAGCAGATTGTTGCTGGCCAGCGATGGAGGCTTCTCTTCTTTTAAGCCAATAGAACATGCAAACCGTGTTGCTCTTATGTCCAAATTTACTTTGTGGAGAATCAATTCTTTCCAGCTCAAATGTGAGCTGCGTGGAGAATTTCTTGCTGCTTAAAATGGTTATCGTTGGTGGAAGAGTGCAGAGCCTCACGCCTAAACCTTGAGACTTCTGGAGCTGCAGGGTTGCATGTGTAATTCTCTGCCGCAGGCTGGCTGTGTGAAACGGAGGACTGAATGTGAGTTTATGACCCGCTCTGCTCAGAACTGGTATTGGTATGAATGCGAACCAGGTGAACTCAAATCTGCCTTGATTTCCCAACGCTGCTTTCCTCTGGCAGTAGGACCAAAGCTGGGAAGCCCCAGCCTTTGCTAGGAGGAAAGGCGTTGTGTGCAGTCCTTGCATGGTCTGCAAGGAGGGGAGGTGGGTTGGTGGTTTTATGAGGCTGCTGCCCAGCAAAGTTTGAATATTCTTCAAGAGTTGTCCTATGCCAGAAGGATGCTATCCTTGGAGAGCTTGGCACACAACCTGTGTCCCTGTTCATCGTATAGTTTCTTTAGTTAAAGTATCACTAGAAATATTTATAAAATGAGAAGCTGCATTTCCTGTAGTTCAGCTTCACTCAGAGCTCTCTTGGCTTTTTTACAGTTGTCACTGTTGCAATCTTCTTTTGAGTATGGTCACTATTAAATTCCTGATTGTGTTGCAAATATACCTGCTTGGCTAATTTTCCATCTGCTTAGCATCTCATCTGGGAGATGCAGGTTTCAGCTGATTCTCCTGATATTTGTGTCTGTTTCAGGTTTCCTGTCCTGAAATACTAGGTGTCCTTTATGCTTTGTCTAGGTGCTATCTACTTTCCCCGCAGTTCTGAAGCTCTGATTCGCTCCTGCAGCCACGTAAAATGGTCAGAACATGGATGAAATTTGAGCGATCGTGACCATTGCTGCTCACACAGACAAAGGTCTTTCAGCTGGAGTTAGTGGTTTGCCTTTTTTTTTCTTTGCCCTCAAGATAACTCTTAAATGTTCAGACTATTTAATTGGCGGTTGATGTTTCAAGATCTGATTTGATAAGTTTCCCAGAGCCTTTCTATCTCCGCTCCAGTATGCAGCCTTTTAAAGTGCTGTTTAGGGGCAATGGAAGCAGCTCAAAGGAACAGACTAACCCACAACTGAAGGCTTAGTAAACCAGCCGGAATCTACACTGATTTTGGTTTTGTTCTAATGGTGTTTAACTCCCTGCGCAGGTGAATGTGGTGAGGTTAGACACTGAGAGCTGTATCTTTCCTCTTGCAAATGAGCATGGGGAACTTCCCAGGGACCGCTCCGGTGCACGAAAGGAAGCGTGGTACTTTGTTTTCTGCCGTCTCATTTGCTTCGTAGCAGTTAGGCCTGTGTGGGCTATAAGGACTTGTATCTCTGTGTTTTAGACTCCCCGAGCTGAAGGAGAACCCCTGCAGTACCGTGCAGAGACCCCGCTTTCTACCCTGCCGAGACCAGTGGTTTGTATTCCCGATCTGTAGAGTTCATCTTCATAGCTTGCTCCAAATGCTACTCGAGGCGATGCTGGGGCAGGCCTTTTAGACTGAAGTAGTCCCTTAAACTTGGCACTGTTATGCTTTAGCATAAGTCAAGTGACTTAAACCAAAACAAAAACCAACTAAGTAAAGCTTGTTACTTCCTTTGAGGTAGAAAATCTCGGCCGAGAGTAGACCTGTTTAGTTTAGCATTATTATCTGCTGCTCTCAGCTGGAGAGTTTGTTGGCAGGGGATAAGGGGTTTTGTTTTGTTCTTGTTCAGAACTGGACTCTGGTTTATAACACACAAACACGCACACTGCTTGCGGTTAGAGGAACTTGGGTGTAGTAAGACCAGGAGATCCACATTCGGGCTTTCGGTTCCGCAGAGCCCACTGCTTGTTCTGTTGTCTGTGCAGCGTCCTGCGTTTCGCCTCTCGGTTCTCATTGCCACCTTCAGAAAGTCGTTCAAGTCGCACTTAGAGCTGTGGGTTTCTGTGCGTGAGCCTGTTGTGTTTCAGCTGGTGGCTGAGCACACCCTGTCACTACTTTGTGCTCGAGCTTGCAAGCTGTCGACACAGCTTAGCCTAGGTAAAGAAAATCCTAATTTTGTAGCCTGGATCGTGAAAAACAAACACCAATTATGTCCACGTACTCTAGGAACACGATGCAAGCCTATGCCTTTAGGATAGGCTAGGCGTTTTCTGTGCGTGCAACTTGAGGGTGAGCAATCTTCGCTTATATAGGTATAAAATAACATGTACATACCCTAATGTAACCAGGGGATTATGGAATTGGGTGGGAGAGTGAGTCATAGGCATTAATTAAATCCCAAACCCCAAGTGTCATGATGAACAACACTCCAATATGTGGTAATAAAACAACAAAATACAAACACAAAGGAGAACGTTAATACAACCACCACTGCTTCAAGTCTTTTTAGCCTTTTTGTGCTGGGTAATCTGGAAGAGACACCCTGGCTAGCATACCTCCAGCTGTGCAGGAGGTTGCGGAGAAAAGACTGGCAGGAGCTTGTCGATGTCTGTGGCGTGTAGGGTAAGAATCTGGGGTTGAAATCAAGTCAATGGAGAGTTTGGTGAGACCTCCTGATGGTGAGGGCAGCAGCACCCCGGGAACACGCCGCTCGAGAGCACGTGGAGGGTGAGAGGGTAGTTAAAGAACAGGCCAGACAGACGCGTCAGGAGGGACTGCGGGCGTTGTCAGTCCTGCCTATAAGCGAGAGGCTGAGTCAGGTGAAATCCTGTGCCAGACAGTGACGCGGTGACACAGGGCCACGCTTTTTCAGTGAGACAGTCCTGTGCTGCTCACCAGCATCCTGTTGTCATTTGGAGAGGGTGAAATGAGGCCGGAGAAAGCCTTCCTCTGTCCGTTAATCTTGTCCTCCTCGACCTACCTGCATTTGACTCCACTGGGGCAAGAATAAAATCCTCTTTTTTTTTTTTATGCAGACTTTGTATGTTAGTCATAAAGCTATAAAACCACTGGAGGGAAAGAGAAGTTTGAAGCCCCAAAGCGCTCACCTTTTTGGATGCTGCTTAGGTGGAGACGACCATGAAAAAGTAAGAAAATACCGGAGGCCACGCTAGTGATCCTGCAGTCATCTGTTTAACTGCAGTGAGTCTGGTGTCTTTGCTTGGGGAAAACTGAAGTGCCCCTTTGCCCGCAGGCTTTATAGTAGCAGACTACCTCCTACTGCCTTCTGAAAAAGCAGAGGGTGTAGGAAATGCTGTTTGACTGCATCAGTGATTAATCTTTCACCAGACCAAAGCCAGCTTGTGAGTAACAAATCTAATGTTCGCTTTTAAGACTGGATTCTTGGCAACAGTCAGGGCCCTTTGTGATACCTGACCGTACTGGGAAACCTCTAAAAATGTTTCTTCCTGTTGGTAATATGTTGTGCCATACTGAAAATGTAATGAGAGGGGTTTCTGGGTGAACCTTCAGTCCCATCCTGCTAGGTCGACTTGCTCCTCTCTCTTACGGTGAGATGCTGCGGTTTGAGGGGTCTTTTCTGGACTTTCCCTGGTTGGACACCTGAAGGTGCCCTTCCAGCACAAACTTGCTTTCTGGAGACAGCCTGCAGAGCTCGTGTCTGCAAGGCAGAGCTCAGGGACGTGAGCTGTGTAAGCAGGGCCTTTGCTTCATACTGCTGCTATGGGCAGTGTGGTGTCACACTGACCCATGTGTTCTTTGGTCAGGTTCTTAATTTTTTGCCTTTTTTGTTAATTGCAGGTTTTCCTACCCTAGTAGCATCCTCTTGAAGACCATGACTTAAAGAACAGAGGATTTATTTGCAAATTGCTTGTGTTTCTGACAATTTCCATCTCAAGGAAGTGGAAGCAGAGATAATGTTCCGGGTTGAACTCAGCAAATCCTAGATTGTACCAGTGTTGTCTTTACTTGCTTTGATATAGCTGTGATCTCGGGTGTTACAGCCCTAATGCAAAGTCTGCCTCATTACTGTGGCTTCTTAATTAAACCTCGAACCACTTTAAAAAAAATTATTGAGGGAGTTGTATTTTTTCTTTAAAGGTGTTAACGCTGACATCTCGGTCTAACTTTAAGGGTGTTGTAGATGCTTCATAAAGCAGAAAAAATGTGCAGTGTTCCTGGCCATTCCAATTCCTTGTTATGTATCAAAGCAGAACACTTCACAATACAAATCCCAGTTTCTGGGCACATTTGGTAATAAAAAGGGGTAATATTGGCACAGAAAACTTACTTTGGGGTGAAATATCCCGCCCTGGAAACAAAGAGCTCAGAAGTGATGGAGAAGTTGCATTAAAAGGGGAAAAATGGGGTTTGAAATCATACGTTTTTTCGCAGGTATGCTGCCGTGATACCCTCCTGCTGGGCAACGGAAGAGTGGAATAAAAGACAGCAGAAAGAATATATTAGCACAGATTAATACCGGCAAAAATAGCACTATAATCCTAATGCCCATCATAGTTGACTAGTGGAACTATACTTAAAATAAAAAGCCCATATAAAAATTAACCCGCAAATATTTGTCTGTGTGGAGGGTGACACAAGATCGTCACACATGAGACATGATCAGTAAGGCGCTGTTGCCCTTTGCTTTCCTTCCAGTTATCGCCGTGTTCTTGGGACCAAGTGTGGTGCTTTTTACGGGAGCTGCTGGGCGCGTCTCCTCGGGGCAGCGAGACTCGTGTTGTCATGCGCAGTAATGCTTTCCAGCAGCAGGGGGAAGTTTTTCTGAAGGTCTCTGCAGCTCAGCAGCCCCGTTGTGGTCTGAGGAGAGAATCCCAGGGCACCTTGGTGTTTTTTCCCTGCTCTACAGATGAGTCACTTGGCCATCTTCATCCTTGGTGGGGAGAACTGAGACCGGGTTATTCTTCCACCTTTGTTGAGAACTGGCACTAAGAGCTGCAGGAGAGAAGCACTGGCACATCTGAGTGCTTTTCCCTGATGGGCTTGCAGAGCTTGATGCTAACGTTAGTGGAACTTGGACATTGACTAAAATAATTACAGATGATTGTATTGCTTAACTTGGCCCAAAGTGTTTTTCTTGGCCTTTTTTCTTTGTGGTGAAGGGTAAGTGATTCCAACGTTGAGGTTTGCCGAAGCCATCTCTATCCCCGGAAAAGATGCCCCAATATTTTGGTGCTTGATGGTCAAGAATTGTGTATATTATGGATCCACAGCTAGGGAAAAACTTTTTTTGTTGTTAAATGGCTGCATGTTATGCCACCTAGAGAGAGGCGTCAGAGGTGCGGGATGGCTTTCTCAGTACAGCAGCAGAGAGAAAAAATGGTTCTGGTGTTGCCAAGTGATGATGTCCAGTAGTGGGTGATGTGCAGTGTCTGTGTGTCAGCTGGTTGTGACTATGACTGCGGGAAAAATAAGTGTTGGGAATGGTGAGCTGCAAACACCCTGTGCAAGGGAGGCGGTGTGGCTTTCCTGTAACTGGGTTACAGCATCCTGGCTTGGGGGGGGGGGAAGATTAAAAAAATCTGAATGAGCCTGCCCCTTCTACTTAAGCAAGTAAATGCTAAGGAAGTTCTTCTGGCTTGTGAGATAAGGCAAAACATGACATAATTCTTGATGGATAAGAATCTGTAAGTGTTCGGATTGTGCAAATGAGGAGCGGCTTTGTGCCTGGTTCAGCAAAGCACTTAATTTTAAGTGCCTGCTAGCACAACCGGAGCTTAAAACGCCTAGCTGGCTGTCCCTGGAGGCTAAATATTCCTAGGGCAGTTGTCGGGGACATCGGAAAAGCACTTGGCTGTCCCCCTCAGCTTCAGCACTAAAGCGCGGTGGGCTGTCTTGCACGCAGAGCTTGGAGGTGGATGAGATAGAGCTAAAACACAGAAAGCTGGAAACAGTTCAGTGGAAAACCACATGCGTTGTTTGTCCAGCTCAGAGAAGAATTTCACCCCTGAAGAATAAAGTTTTTAGTGGCATCCAGAACGTTTATCAGGAACTATGGTAATTCCAGATATTGTTAATTTGTTTGTAGAAGGGTGATGGAGAAAATCCAAAGTGAAGCAGTGATTTTTCTTTTTTTTTTTAAAGTGGGAATTGATGATTTGATAATTGGCTCTTTCAAGCCCAAAGATTTGACTAACTTAACTGAAAAGAGGTGCGGTTCTTCCTCCTCAAACCTAGCTGCTTTCGGGTTATCTGACATAGCCTTGGAAAAAAAAATGAGGGATGTGATCAAAGACACAACTTGAAAATGTCTGCAGAGGGAAGACACATCCATGCGATAAAGATGTTTTTGTAGCTGTTATTGCGGAGCTCAAACATGCAGCTGGGAGAGCATCGTGCCACGTGTCTCGTTCGTTCCTGCGCAAACAGCATTTAGCGTCTCTGGGAGGTACTTTCAGCGTGGTTTTTAAAAGGAGGTGTTCTGCCTAATGGTGTTGGGATGAAGCTATTTCTATACCTGCTGTCCCTTGCCGAGGGTGGTGGATTGGCATAGCGGGGTAACGCAGAAAATGCAGTGTGTTTTGGGAACGCTAATGGCTTGTGAAGAGGCCTTTGGTCCTGCGGATCCTGTGAAATCTGCCCCGCTTCCCTTTGTGCGTGCAGGCAGAGTCCAGCCAGTCCTCGTCTGGGCTATGATTAACTCGGGTGAAGTGCTCTGTTGAGTTGGTGCTTCAAACGCTGTCTGGCTGCGGTTGAATTTGCTTTATTTTGGCTCAGCATGAACAAACCAGGCTTGTTGTGGGGACCTGTTGTCTGGCAGGCACAAAACCTGCCTGCAGTAATACCTTGTTTTCTTCTCTGCTGTTTCAATGTTATCTGATAGGGTGTGTTTGCAGATCTGGAGCAGAACTGAAACGCAGCTCAAACGGCTGAGTAAGTGATGGTGTGTGACGATACAGTCATCGTGTCGGTAGGAAGGGGGTTCTCGGGGCAAGCTGTTGCCGATGGTTTCCCCACCATCGCCACCGATGGTGCCGTCCCAGAAGGACAAGGTGGGCCTAGGCTGTGCCGGAGGGCAGTTGTGTCCCTCGAGGGTAAGGCCTGCGGTGTTTGGCGTACAGTTCGTCTGCTGTGCCAGCGCTTACGGAGCTTGGCTAATTTATGTGTTCACCGGCGACAGGCAGCTCTGGAAGAGCTTGTCACAAAAGGGTGATGGAAGGAGCAACCCATTTCTCTGTAAACTTCCCCGCTCGTTAGTTAGGGCAACTTGCTTGGAAGCAGCATCTTGTGCTTGTTTGCGGATCGGCGTTGCTGGTTGCAAGAGGATTCCAGGCTTGCAGTACACGTGAAGCACTTAAATGCAGCAGAGGGCTATCTTCTTACCTTGCGAGGAGCTAAGGGAGGGGATCACGTGCGGCTTTGTGCGGCTGGTTTTACCTAGCTTAGAAGTGCCTGCCTGGCTGTGAAGAGTTCTGCATCCTGCTGAAATTACAGAAGGGCTGAAAATACAACTACCAGCGCTGGAAACTGGCCAGTACAGTGACACAAACCTGCATGGAAAATTGCTCTGGCATCTGTATTGACTGGAGATAATCGGAACTTCCCTTTTTTTTTTTTTTCTTTTGAGTTTGTCCTAAAACCAGTTAGCAAGAACAACAGTCAGGCCAGAAGCGTGTAGCAAGACAGCCACGTTCCCATGCTGCTGTAGAGGTAGATGCAGGCCTGTGTGCAAAAGGCAGCGATGTTTCCCGAGAGACCGATGGCTGTTGTCGGCTCGAAGCTGATGGTGACCACGGTCCCGACTGCGCGCTACCTGTTCAACAGTGTTAATGTGCCTTAAGGATGAGCCTATAAATATCTTTTTATGTCGTAGAATGAAAGCGGTATTTTAGCTTGTATGGGAAAAGAGTTGCCTTTCCTTCGGAGCTCTGAATGGCAGGCACGTGCTTATGAACGCAGGGGACAAGAGAAGCGGCCTCTGAGCTGACCCTCGGGCTTAGTTCTTGCGTCTCTCCCTTCTGGTGCCTGCGGAGTCTCTGGATGTGTTTGCTCTATTGCATCTGAAGCCTGGACTGGTCTCTTGCCGTTTGCTTTCCATATGTGTACTGGAAAAACGGCCGTACCGGCAAAGGCAGGAGGGTGATCCTGGCGCCTGGGTTACTTTGCCGCTCAGCTCTGCCTCGTGTGCGGCCCGCCCTCCCCGGCGCGTGGGCCACAGCCATCGGCTTCGCTTGAGGCAGCGCCGGCGCTTGAGCTGGCCTCGGCTGGCTTGCAGTTACCCAGCTCCCAGCGTGTCTGTCTGCTGTGTGGGAGCTGGCGGCGTGCATCAGGGCTGGCAATCGCTGGCCCTTGGAAGGGTTGTCCTGCTTGCCGTGCACTGAAAATAGAAATAAATGGTCCTGTAATGTGCATCTGGCAGTGCTTCATGATAATTGCTTGTCAATTTGTCTTTGATCTGTTTCCTTTCAACTTCGCCCAGATTTAGCAGAGTTGGGGGTTGGATTGGAGGAAGGAGGGAGAAATTGGTTGTGGTCTGAGGCTCTGGAAGCCGAAAGTAGTCCTTGAGGCTGAGGCGGTGGTAATGTCGTAGATGGTTGTGTGCAAGGAGGAAGGGTTAACCAGCGGGGAGCAGCTGTTAGCAAGATAGTTAAAAGCTAAAGTGAGTGTATTAATTTCAGCATGATGCCATGAAAAACCATCAGAGTTCAAATGAGTGCCGGGCGACTTGTCCGAGCAAAACCTGCTTGTTGAGCGCGGCGGTGACCGGGCAGACAGCCGGGGCTGGGCAGCGCCCGTCCTTACCACTGCGACCCGTAGGAGAAGGCACCCATCAGCTTCTGCAAACAGGTCCCTCTCCTGCTGCGTGATGCTGCGCGGTAGGTGAAAGAAAACGCTTAAACTCATTGGAAAGTCTTTGTTAGGCAGCGTCGGCTGCGGTCCAGGTGCTTGATAGCTTGGTCCCCTCCTGGGCTGTGCTGAACAGCATCGCTGTTCTGGGCTGTCTTCAGTGAAAACTTCAGCCATCCCTTGGGTCCTCCTTCTGTCATACCTTGCTGAAAAACGTGAACTGGATTTTCTGTCTGCTGCTTACCCACAAAGTCGCTGTTTTTGAGCTAGCTGTAGGAGTACAGGCCCTTCTGGAGCCGCTCTTTTAGCGTGAACCTGAAGTATTGGCCACAGTTGCCAATAGAAAGGTTTCAAGTGCTTCAAAATACTCCAAGTGTATTAGCTAGTAACCTGCTTGTACGCCTTAATCCCTAACCTTAAAACGATGGCGTGGCGTTACTGCTAACCTTTTTTGCAATGCAACAGTTCCGGGCGAGTGTCGTTTTCCTTGGCGGGATGCGGTTCGTGAGCAGTCGGTGATAAACGTGCGAGGGACTTGGGAGGTGAAGGACAGACCAAAGCTCCAAAATCATCTCTTGTGCACAAGGAAATCTCTCCAGGTCAAGGTACAGACCGCTAAAGGCATCCCTGCCCTTTCCAGACGTTCAGCTATACAGCGGTTGGTGCATGTGTTGCATGAGAAACCTGTCAGCGGGTACACCTATAGCTGTGACCTGGGCCGGGAGAGCCCTGCAGCCCCAACACTCCTGGAAGGAGCAGGGTTCCTGCTGTAGCTCTGGCACGTGGATGTGATCAAGCCCCGTCTCTGTAAATAAGCGTGCGACGCGTGAAAGCCGGTGGCCTGACTTCTCTGCCCTGTCCGTGCACCTGCTGCTTCCTTTGGTAGCCAGTTTGCGGGTGTAGGTTCTTGGTATTGTTAAAACCGGCCCGTGTGTCCTGCGAATGGACCCTGATGTTGTATTTGGAGAGCGGTGTGTGTGCGAGGAGCGTGGCAAGAAGCCGCTGGTCCTGGGGCTCTGTCCCTACCCCTTCCCGCAGCCTCCTGCTCTTTGACTGAGCCTTTGGCAGCCCCCGTCTCTGCGGGCAGGACTGCCAGTGCTGAAGCCGATTA
Source organism: Platalea leucorodia (assembly GCF_965183815.1). Taxonomy (NCBI): domain Eukaryota; kingdom Metazoa; phylum Chordata; class Aves; order Pelecaniformes; family Threskiornithidae; genus Platalea; species Platalea leucorodia. Next base: position 93,942,169 of record NC_138858.1, on the reverse strand, counting down.
GCAGCGCAGGGCCTAACAAACGCAGAGAGGTTCGAATGAGGGTGGTATTTCTCACACCTTTTCCGATTTAAATGTGGAATGACTGCCTGAGGGAAGTTAGACGTTCTTGATTGTGTTGTGCCTTTCTGGACTAAATCCTGGGTACAGTCAAAGCCTGGGCTCAGTAAACTGTAGTTTGGAAGGAATATCATGGTCCGTTTTAAGTGCGGCAATCAGACCAGGTGACGCATTGGTTGTTTAGAAAGTAAAACTTTGCACCCTCTGTCGAATGGATGTGGATCATCAAATTCTGCTTCTCTGATGGCAAAGACGCTTTCTCTAGATTGCTGTGTAAAAAGTGCTGTATGTACCCTGATTAAATCAATACTTGTTTTCTCTGGAGAGAAGCATGCTGCTTTTACTAGTAGCAAAATTGTCATGCTTTAATCTGCCGTCAGTGGGAGTTTAATAATAAAGTAACCAAATTGCTAGGTGTATTTGCAGACAAAATAAGTTAAATGATTTTGCACAGCTTCCATGTGTGGTGTCGTCAGCTGAAGTTTGCAGGAGTTAAAGGTAAGGGAGAGAGGGACGCGAGGATGTGATTTTTCCGATGACTTGTAGGAGTACCGTGACAACTCGGCGAGTGTTGCGGGCCGCTTCTTCCTTGGAGGCGGCTCCACCTGACGTATTTGTCTCTCGCTGCTTCGTTTGGAAGATGCTCTGGGCCGTATTTCTGTCAGGTCCCTACGTGTTGATGTTGCAGTCCTGTATCAGAAAGCAGTAACTTACTTAATTTTTATTTTGTTTTTTAGATTCTAAATTTCTCTTTCCTTTGAGCTCTCGGGTTGGTTTAGCTATGTTCTCCGTTGCATGGACTGTAGTGTTCTTTGCCCGTTGGCCCTGGTGGCTTGTAAGCGAAATAGCATGATGTACGTGCTCTGGCGAGGATGCTCCAGGAGTGACTCTGTTAATTAGCATAGGACGCGGACCGGAGGAAAGGTGCCTTGCCCAAAACGCTGCTGCTGAGACACCAGCACTTGGCCTGGAGAGGTGCTGGTCCCCCGTCAGCTGAAGCAAAGATTTAGAAGGAGGAGGTCCTTGAATTTAGTGGATCTGCCTTTTTTTTTTTTTTTTTTAAATAAAGTTTAATTGGTCTATTTTTGCTGCTCAGCTCACGTTTCTTTCTGCTAGCGTAGTGCTGTACAGAGAGAGGGTGTCCCGCTGGCCTCCGGGCCTGGCGGGAGGGGCTGCGCCCTCCGAAGGAGGGGGGCCGCTGATGGGCGACTTCGGGCTTTCGCGTTGGGGGGGAGGTCAGTCTTGTGATTCCCAAAACGTTTCGATGATGACTGAGACTCTGTAAGAACATTGTTTTTAAATTTGTTTAATGTTTTCTCTAGATTTTATCGGTGGTCTGTGGAAATACTGTACAGAAATTTAAAAAAATAAGTCCAAACCTGATCTCTCCAATGATTTTAAAAAGCATAACGTGTTAAGAAAGTAGGGATTGGGGAAGGGGTGCTGGCCATGGCTCCCTTATTTCTTACTGGCTCCGTTGTGGGTTATAAGAGCGGGGGAAAAATCAGTAGAGCGCTGTCTTGCCTTTTTCCAGCATAGACGTCCTTTGGGCTAAAGATAGCACAGCGGGGTGTGCAGACTCGCTCTCCAGAAATGAGACAAATGTGACTAGGGTAGCACAATACGGCTACTGCTGTGGGTTTAGGAGTTCTTAAAAATGACTTGTAATTTGAGATCCTCGACTTGAAGCGGCTTAAGGGAGAGAGTCGGGGTTATTTTGGTGTCTGAATTTGAGCGCTATGAAGAGATGAGGCCCCTCAGAACTACAAGGGTTTTAAAACCCTCTCTGGCAGGAGTGAGCAGCAGCTGTATAGCTTGCTGTATCCCAGGGCCATGTCCCATTTTTCCGAATTCGAATATCCATTTTGCAGCCGGATTATAGTTTTTAAGACCTTTAAATGAAGTCTTTACACTTTTTTCCCCTCTTCTTCTCTCCCCCCCCCCCCCCCCTTTCTGTTGCACCTTTTGCAGCTTCTCTCCGGCTGCTTCCCGTTAGTTGTGCTTTTAAAAGTCAGTGGGGCTTCCTTGGAAAACCTGGTCTAGTTCCTACACAAACTACGATGTGTAAAACTAAGGGTTTTGCATGCTAAGAGATATTTTTTGTTTAACAGCTCTGGTGCTGACAGGCGTGTTATTTGCATAGGTAACTCTTCTGTGGTTGTTCTGGAAGATGGGCTGTAATGAGTGCCATAAAAGCTGTTTGATAACAAATGGGGAGGGTTATACTTTGAATACAGCAGTGTTTTCTGATCATTTGCTCTTTTTCAGTCTTTTCTTAGTAAAAATAAATCCCAGTTTTAGTAAAAGCTTCAGTGGGCCTTTTGGCTGTGGGGTTTGATTTGTTAACAGCTTGTAAGCACCAGTTGTTGCAAGACTGGAGTTGTCAAAGGCAGCCTATTTTAACATTAAATTTTACCCAAATGTGGCTTCCTTACTTGTCACGTTTTACATGATGGGGAGGAACTCATTTAAGTGCCAAATAACCATTAGTAATAATTATGTACAAACGTGTCAGATGTAACTGTATATGTGTTGTTGATCTGGTGGTTTCTGGCAGCTTGTAAAGAACGGGATTCACCAAAGGGCTCCAGCTTTTAAAATGAGAATTCTTGGGGATGTGACTAGCTTTTTATGGTGTGTAACTGCAGCTCTTGGCCTTGTGCGGCTTCTGAAGGCTACGGCGGCACCGAAGCATAACTTGCTATTGAGCTGATTCTGTAGAAATCCTTAAGCATAAAAGAGATACGTGCTGTGATATAAGGTGACGGAGCGCAAATGAAGTGCTGTTAGGTTGTGGTGTCGACAATGTCGTCGTGCTTCCCTCTTCGCCGTTGTGCGGCACGTCTTGGCTACTGGGATCCGCGTGAGGCTCTGTTCTGATTCATTCTGACCTCTGGGAGCCAGGTGCGGAACTTTGATGCCTATATACCTCCATCCTCAATCGGCTTCCTATTTCTGTCCAGGGCTACAAATGTAAAACCCCTATATTTCGATGCATTGCGAACAGAGATGAAAGGCTTTCATCCCAAACAAGTCAAGTATGTCCTGGGAGTCCTGCCTTCACTAATAGCGATGACCACAAAATGAATTGTGCGTGGGTTGTTTTTTCCCTTGTTCTCCTGTCCTTTTTTAAAAGCACTAACATCAAACCATGTGTGCGAGATGGGTTTCTTCTGCTTGCACAAATCAGCTTTGTAACGTAACTCAGACGCTTCAAAAGTTGGGAAGCCTTTTAAGTTGAGGCCTTTAGTAATTCAGCGGATGATCTGTAGCTCTGATTTCTGTCCAAGGCAACGTTGCTGTTTGTACTTCAGCTTTCTTCTTCATAGTGGGAACTCATCGAGCAGTGAAGGACTGTCTGGCAGGACGAGTAGCCGGTGTAATTGCTTGTTTTTACGGAGATGTTAAATGTTAACTTTGCTTCCATTAACTGAAGATTTGCCCCCTTGGATTCCTTTCAGTTCCCAGAAATAACTGTCTGGGCAGAGCGGGAAGCTCTGGAGCGAAGCACGGGTAAGGGGCGCTCCCACGGCGGCTCTGTTGGTAGCTGCTGAGTGCCCTCCCTCTGCTGACTGTGCTCTGGAGGCAGGTGGAGGCAGGGACGGGGTCGGAAGCGAGGACCCAGAGGTGTCTTTGTTAATGAATAGGATGATTTTTGTGTCTTCCGCAGGTGGATTTGCGATAGTGTTTCTTGTGAGGACTAACAATGGGATGAAATGTGCCCTGAAGCGGATGTACGTCAATAACGAGTATGACTTGCAAGTCTGCAAAAGAGAAATCCAAATCATGGTAAGTCACCACTTTGTCTTGGGGCCCCAGACTGGGAGTGGAATGGTGCGAGAGCCTGGTCATCTTCTGCCTGTGATCTGCGTAGCATCGTGTCGCAAACTGTGGGTTTTCTTAGCAAAACCGTCTGTCTTTTGGAAAGACCTAACTCCTGGAGTCATGCGACTATGTGAAAATCTTGTATTGAATTGTTTAAAATGTAAATAGTTTCAGTGGACGAGAAAAACAGGGGAGCTGAAAAAGCAGAGGGAATATCAGGAAAATGAGGAGAGGAAAAACCTCCTATGTCAAGCCCATGACTTAATGGGAAAGGGAAGAGCTGAAGAGGTGAGCATGGTTGGGGTGTTAACTTCAAAGTCTAACAGTCTTCAGGGCTTAAGTCTTAAGCCTTTTAGACTTCATCAGAAAAGGCTGATGATTCCGATCTAACTGTCTCTGAACTCAAATCAGTGTGTGAACGGAAGACCTCCATCCTGAGATGAATTTGTATCACAACAACTTCTAACTTTTTGTGTGGGGATGAAGGCTGTCTCCGTCTTGGTGAGGTTGGTAGATTAAACCAGTGTTTGTGGGGTAGTTACTGCCTGGGCTTTTGAAGCAAGGAAGTGTTTGTAATAAGCACTGGGATGTTTCTCTAGATTATTGGCGACAAGGAGTTATATGATAGCTGGTTTTAATAGCTGTTTTAAACTTAGCATCTCTAAACAAAGGGAAAATTGAGATGATCCAAATAGGTTTGCTTAGTCTTGTTTGGAGCCTGGTAAACACGGAAAGTGCCGCTTTTGAAGTTGTATTCAAAGATATTGATGAACATTTAGGGGAACTGTGATGTGGTGAAGGAAATATAAAATCCTTATTCCGCTAACTTAAAACACAAGGTTTAGGTTTGGGGTAAATGATCTTCATAGCAGAAGCTCTTACCTGTAGCAATTCTGGGTGTGTTTTTGAAGTAGCTTTTAATTAGGTTAATACCTTTAAAGTTAACTTCTGGAGTTTGTGCGATAGCGCACTGAAGCTTTTGGGCATGCTTTGTCATCGCCGTAGCTAATGCTACATGGGAAAAGTTGTGATTAGATCTGACATCAAAGGTGTTAGCTGTGCTCACAAAGCTGGTTTACTTGGATTTTACTTGCTGGTGTTTTCTATTGTCTCTGTATCTTTGGTGCCTCTTTGAAATGCGTGGCTAACCTGGAAAGTGAGGGCGAGAAGTACCCTTGCTCAGCAGGTCTGCTTGCTCCTCTACCAGTCTTATCATAAGCACCGGTCTTTGTCCTGAAGAACCAGAATGTCACTAAAACAAAATATTTTCTTCTTTCCTAGCTTTTGTGCAGTAAAGAAGTATTTTAAACTTAACTGCGCTTCTTGCAACCCTACAGCATTACAGGGAATGTGGCCAGCAGAATCTTGGTTTGTTTCACTGGTGAAGCTGAACATCAGACTGGACTGGCTGTCCCACCGGGGAGTGTGTGTGAAGCTGGCAGTCCCAAAGAAATGACTTTTCCCTGCAGGTTTAGCGTGTGTCACGGATAAGTCATTGATATGAGAACTGGTGCTTTAATCCATCGAGTTACTTAAAATAAAGTACTTCTAAAAGCAAGGTTAAAATTTATTTTATTACCTTAGTGGGTTTTTTTGAGCATGCGAAGATTTGAGATACTGTCTGTCAGCAGAAGAGTGGAAGGAGATAAGAAAAGTAAGCACAGCGTGTACTGTGCATGGCCACCCCAAAACATCTGCCTTGTTCTCCCTGCTGTGTAAAGGAGGAGCAGCTCCACGCAGCTTGGCCTGGGCCGTCTAAGGGAACATGCAAAAATCTGGACCGCTCCCTGGACAAGTTAGTTCATCAGGTTGGCTGTTTCTCTGCTGTTTGTCTCAAATCCTTCTGGAAGGAAAACAGGGAGAGACAGACCTCAGGTTTGTTCAGGTTTTGAGCGACGATTAATCCAAAGTGACAGAAGCTTGCGCCTATGTAGGGGAAGAGCTAGGAAAGCTGTTCAGCGTAGAGAAACCAGATTAAAATGTTGCTCACTCTCTATGGCTGGTTTATGCTTTGAATTTATTTATCTTACAGCGGGACCTATCTGGCCACAAGAACATTGTTGGGTACATTGATTCCAGTATAAACTCAGTGAGCAGCGGCGACGTGTGGGAAGTGCTGATACTGATGGACTTCTGTCGAGGTGAGTGTGGGCTCAACGTATTGTTCGTGGGTAGATTTGTCCCTTTTCAATGCTTACACGAAACTTGCACGACATCTTCCTTTAGAAAACCCCAACCTGTTCCTAGGCCTGGCCCTTCCTTGGCTACCAAGGAACCGTTCTGAACAAAGCAAAGCCAAAACTAAGGGTGGAGAAGTGGAGGATTCGTGAGGCTATCTTGACCCTCTCAATGGGACTGGGAATGGGACCTTTGCCCCTGCCCAGGGTGGTCCTAGATCCTTCGTGTTGTGAAGGAGAACCCTTAAATATATGTTGCTGTTTTCCATAGGCTGGTCCACACAAGAAGTGGCTCCTCAAAAGCTGCCAGGCTGTGGAATGAAATTCTTCTTCATGTCATATTGCAAGCTTTTTCCACTTCAGCCTGACTTAAGATTGTTCTGGAAGAAGCTTGAAATGGATAATGTGAAGCGGAAAAGTATTCCTTTTACCTCTGACCTTTTTGCTTGGCTGTCTCTGGCCAGACAGGCTCTTCCAGTCTTTTCCAGCTGTCACAAAGCTTTGATCTCTTGTGGCTAGGATGTGGTGTTTGGAAAATGACGCATGTGCTGTGCTCAAATGCCTCTTGCAGGAATAGCGTTAAGCAAAAATAATGTTTTGGCCAGGTGACTTCAGAAGTCTTGGCTGTTTTGGATGGTGGCAACTGATGGAAATAGGTATTCTTGGGACTGTTCGGCTTTTAACTGAAGCCACGTGCATTGTAGCAAGAACAACTAGATGCTAAAATGCCTTTAAACGTGTACGGTACAGCTTTCTGTTCTGCCCTGCCCTCTTTGCTGCTTCGTTGTCCTGCAGGAATCTTGACTAACTTGCGTTGGGTTTGTTCGCTGGTAAAAGGAAGAACCTTATGTGCAGTTTTGCTGAAGGAATCATTACGCAACTTCTCCGAAAGCTTAAACCTAAACGTCACAAGGAGAGTTGGCAGCGCTGGTAAATCCATGCTCGGCTCCATGTTGCAGACCCCACTGTGGAGGCTAGCGCAAACCACAGCGATACAGAATGCACTCCCTCCAGCTGCGTTAGCCTCCCCTCTGTGCCAGATTTGGGGCTGATGGGGTAAAATCCGTCTTTCTAAGGTGTTTCCTTCCACCTGAAAGGAGGAGAGCTGCAAGGTGGTGTTTCTACCGTGGCTTGCTTTTGCCAGATGCTCTGCTCGGCGCCCGCCCGCCTCCGTCTCCAGCGTTCAGACTGAAGCACAGAAATTGCTGTTATGCGTTGGGTTTTCCCTTGTTACTTTCCTTTTGTGTCAAACAGCTTCCAGACCAAATCAGTGTGTCTCTGTGTGCAGAACTGCACTCGCTCTGAGTGTGAAATGTTCACAGCTGTACTATTTATTAAGCTGAGGTTTTCTTTTATACCATGAAAATAAAGTTTTCCGACACTTGTGATGTGAAATGGTACAGTTTTGCTTTGCCAAAGGTTCAGAAAGGAGTTTTTTCTGTGTGTATATATGGTGTTTTGAGGGGGAAGGAACCTCTGTGTGGATTGTTTTGAAAAGGCCTTGACAGCAACAAAACCGCAAAGCTGAGGCGAATTCAGGACTCGTTCATGAAAACTTGCTTTCGTTTGCCTGGAGTTGCCCTTGTTACAGATGGATTTTTAATGTTGTTGCCAGTCTGTGACTTTAGCCAAGCCACTTGGTAGCGTATGGGTTTTTTGAGTGTCTCCCTTTCTTCTTCCTCTTGCTTACATGTGGCAAAGTATTTTGTGGGCTGTCGGTGCCCCAAATTCAGCCTTTTATTCCTCTAGTCTGACAAAAAAAGTCTTACTTTGAAGAAGAAAGAAAAAGGCATGGCTTAGAGTACATTTGAGTGCTAGCACAGCTAGGTGAATGCGGGCCTTAGAAGCTAACTTGGCGCTCTTGAGGCGTTGCTCAAAGACCAGATGAGATGTAACGCCTGCCGGCAGATACACAAAGCTCCCTGGGATTCAGGCGAGGAAATGAGAACGAAACAAGATGTGTAAGCAGATTGCAAAAAGCCTCTGGGGAAGGCTTGGTGTGAATTTTGAATTTGAACTCGTGAACTTGTTGTGTACAAGAAGCCTGTGCAGGCAGAGTGTGATGGGGAGCTGACCAGACAAGGTATGTCTGGTAGGGCTGGGGCTTAGACCAGGCCAGACCTTATTTTCCGTACTTTCTCTGATTCTTGGTGTGTGTTTCTCCTCAGGAGGCCAAGTGGTGAACCTCATGAACCAACGCCTGCAGACGGGGTTCACGGAGCATGAGGTCCTGCAGATCTTCTGCGACACCTGCGAAGCCGTAGCCAGGTTGCATCAGTGTAAAACACCAATAATCCACAGGGATTTGAAGGTGAGCTGTGGACTCCAGTAATAGAGCAGGGAGTGTGCATCCTCCTTACCGTGTCTGTTTGCTGCCTACGCCGTGGCAGACGGGCTTTGAATACCAGTACTGTGTTTCTGTTGTTAGTAATGAGGAAAAGTGGGCATAAATACTTCTCTCTATTGGAAGATAAAAAAAGAAATGGGCCTCTCGTTGCTGCTTACCATATGTTTACCATCTATAGATCTACTTAAACACAAATGTTTGTGAATAATTCTGTTTTGCACAGATGTGCCAGAATGTATCTGATGAATTATTCACGGTGACTTCCTACCACCTGAAACACTACTGACGTTATAAGGTAGTTCACAAAAAGCATGCTGTAAATGTGTCTCCTAGACCCACGTTAACAGGATCCCTCCAGAGATGTTGGCCTTGGGGCAGGAGTCGTTAGAAGCTTTTGAAACTGGCCTCTAACTCTCTGTTGACCATGAAAGTGCATTGTAAAACTCTCTGTGCTTAGCTGGGAATAGAGCTGGGCCAGCAGGGAGAGCTTTTGAAAATCCCATGCCTATAATCAAACAAGCAATCAAAAAGACGTTCCCTTTCCTCTCAACTAGCTCGTAAAATGCTGAATAATATATTCAGCCAAGAAGGAGGCTCCTGTGTACATTTGAAATTCAGATGTGCTTTGTGGGTCAGGTTCTGTTTTCAGAGCCCTCAACAGATGTTTGTTTTGTGCTGCTGGCCATTTTTTTTTATAGGAGCAAAAGATGCCGTGTGTGCCAACCAGAGCCAGGTAGCGCAGTGGGGAAAAAATCTTCAGGGTTTGGTATGCTTGAGCATGTTTCAAATGATTGTGACCCCACTGCTCAGTCAGTTTGAATATATGAAACAAGTCTGACATCTGCTTTTTCTAGAGCGAGACGGGTGGAGTCTTATAAACTTGAGGCCTGGATTTAGAGCTGTTAAGGTCTGAGGGCATCTTGCAGGCGTTTGTATAGGCATAGGCAAGGAAGACTGGTGTGAGAGGATGAGGCTTAGGAACTGGAACCTCTACAGTTGATATTAACCCCTGCTGTTACCTTTTTGGCGAATCCCTGGGGTTTTTTAATAAAGAACAAACTCATTGTGTGGCATGTGAATAAATTCTGGGACATCTGTGATGGATTAGTGAGTTGATCTTGAGCGTTACTTTCTACACTGAGTTGCAGTTGAAATGGGCTGTTACGGCCTGATGTCCAGCCCACTGCTGCGTGCTTAGGTCAGTAAGGTTTTTGCAAGGCCTGGCTCCTGGTCGGTAAGCTGTGCCCAAGCTCAGAGTGTTGGCTTTTCTCTACTTTGAGACGTGCTTCCCACTTGAATATTGTATTATTTCTGTCGTGATGACCTCTGGAGCTCCAGTCACAATGGGGGATCCTAAGTACTAACACAGAATGAATGATTTAGGTATGTTTGGGCTTTATTTAAGCTCAAATTTAATAATGCCAAGGGGGAGCTGCAATTCCAAGAGAGATGAAGGGCCAGAAAAGTTTTGTACGAGTCCTGAGTGTAGGGAAAGGCATCCGTTGGGTAGGTGTTTTGTTGGGGTGAACGCAACCCTGTTGAAGAGCGGGCAGATGTTGACTTTGCAGACAGCTGCGTGGAGATCGGAGGCTTTTTTTGCCTTCCAGCTCTTTGATGTTGCTCTGACACTGGAGGTTCCTGCCCACAGAGCTCTGCCAGCAGAAGGGATGGTGTGAATAGCCTGTAAGCCCTTTCAGACCAGCGCAGCTGGATTAGTTTCAGCAGCCTGTGGCTGTGATTTTGAGTTAATCCAACAGGCTTTGCCTGAAGCAGAACAACCTCCTGTTGGCACAGTGTCCAGTTGGTGGGAAGTGACCCACAGCTGGGGACAACAGCACCTTTAAGCAGCGTGCCTATAGGCAAAAGTGGACATCTGGACATCTCGCTGCGGATAAAGGCCACGAAAAAGATAGTATGTCATCCCTCTGTGTGTTTGCTAAGGTTTTCCTTCCTGATCTGATGGTTAACTCTCAGATGCTGTGTCAGTCTGTCCCTGTGCGCTTACAGCTGCGTGAGGTGTGCTGTCCAAGGCGTGGTGTTTATTTTCATGTGCTTTGATTGACTGCCACAAAAACAGGCATATATTGCTGCTGCTTTTTCCTAAAAATTAGGGAGCCCCTCCTGTGCTGCCTCTGCCGTAGTTAGGGCCCCCGTAGAGGCGGCGTAAGCCTACGGGCAGTCGGCTTGCCTTGCGTGGCTACCTTTGCTTGTTCTTGCAGATACCTTCCTCAGCCTGAGGGTTCGTAGGCCATTGCTGCTGCAGGGCATTCCCTAAAAAGTTTATTTTTGTTCTCCTCTCTGGAGTAAGAACACTTCCCGTATCTTTAGGTTAGGCCTTTTAACAGCGAAGAACAAACGGCTGAACCTTCTTATGGCTCTCTGTTTTGTTACCCTGGCTGTGAAGTCTGCTTCTAAGTTGGAATCTGTGCAGAGAAACTGTGACTGTCAGATCCCAGAGGAGCAGGGTTTGGTGAGGTGGAGGGAGGGCTGATGATAACGACTTACACAACTACCCTATACCTAGTGGCAGTTGTTTGCATCGCTGGTTTTATGTTTAACCTTGTCTTTCCAGTCTTGCATCCTATAACGCGTGTTGTTCAAAGCACCAGCTTAGAGCCAACTTTGATTTCTACAGCTCAGAGCTCTCTGCAGTGAGAGGTCTCCCACTTCTGCCTGTGATGCTTCTGCTAGTCTGGACCCGTCTGGTTCCAGCAGTAGATGACTGGCTTGCAGATGAGTGGCTGAATTTTCTTGTAGTAGACACGCAGCAGGATACACCAAAATACTGTGTCAGGCAACCCAGAGGATGCTGCTGATCAAAACGTCTTTCTCCTTTCCTTTCCCGTCTTTCTCCTTTCCTTTCCCTACTTTCTGAAATAACCAGAAGGTTGTGCTCTCATGTTAAGGATTTAGTTTCTTCTGTTTTCATCTTAGCTTCCCGGTGTTGCACTTCTCTGTGGCGTGATAAGACAGTCACGCTGTGCTGTTATCTCTGTGCCTTCTTCCATCGCCCTTCTTTGTAATGCCAAGTCCTGCCCTGATGCCACCAACAAGCCTTCGCCTGGAATTTGTTTGGACGGATCTGTGTTCAGTGTGTGATACGTAAAATTGTTCAGTCCTCTAATGGTAAACCCTTGTATCGACCGTGTTAAGAATATGCCTGTGCCAAAATCAGTTAGTGCTCTTAGATGTCACGTTGCATTCATTTCTTTGCTATGAAATACCAAGCAAGCTTTCAGAAGCAAATAGTGAGTGGTGCCAGGGGAGGAAGGGAAGTTGAAACATCTCTAGAGAGACCTGAAGGCGCTGGAAAGCAGTCAGAAAGCGTACCTTGGTCGTGCACCCCACCCAAATCGCTGCCTGAACTTAGAAGTACCGGCCTTAGAAGCCGTTGCTCTCACGAGAGGATAACGTGCGTTGATTTTGCTAGTTAAAGAAAGCCTTATTCCTTATCCCTCGCCAGCCTGTGTGCGTGTACTGTTTTTACGACTTGACTTCTGGTTTTGGCAAAGAAAGGCATTTGTTTCGGAGAGTAGAGACAGAAGCCAGCGACATTCTGTAACTAACAAAGCTGAAGGCAACTCATAGCTTCCCTTAAAGATTTTTGTTTGGGGTCTAAATCTGACTTTAAGTGTTGGGCACGTCAAAGGCTGCAGCTGGAGTTGTAAGTGCTCAGCAGTGCTGAAAACTGGATTGCAGCTCTCTGAGTGTTTGGAAGAAGGTACCTCCGTGCTCTTTTTAAAAGATAGTTTTCTCTGGCCTGGCAGTCAGTAGCAGTAATTCAGGTACTTTGTTTTGCTGTATTTTTGGTTTGGTTTTTTTTTTTTCTTTTTCTGGAAGTTACTGGAGAAGCTGGATAGTCCCATGCTGATGTTTTACAAAACTCGCAGGATGTTTCAGTGAGAAGTCACCTCAGAGTTCTCAGCCAGATAAAGTGGAAGGACTCTCCTGGAAATGTTTGGCGAGTATTTGCAGGGAATAGGGAATAACGCTGTCAGCGTTGATCTGCTAGGGAGAACATCTGTGTGCAACGCTTTATTCAAAGCAGATGGATAGCAGAGGGGGGAAGGGGTGGTGTTTAACCCTTGGTTTCAAGCCAGCGTTTCCCCCTCAGCTGCTCTGATTTGGCTGCATTTTCTGATCCTTGAAATGCTGACTCCTCCTTTTTTCTTCTTGTAAAGATCATCCTTGATGGGGAGGCCTACTTCCAAAAAGTTTTGCTCGCTAACACTATGTGGTGATTTTTTTGAAATACATGAGCAGTATGTTTTATCTTGCTTTGTATCTGAGCATTTGACATTGATTGAAGATAAATACATAAAAAATTGTGTGTGTTCCCTTGAGAGAACATGCCGTTAATGCCAGTGTACAGCTGAGGAACTGGAATGCAGGGATGCTTTGCCAAAGCAAAGAACTGAACCCAGGTTTTTCCCCATCTTACATCAGTGTCGTAACATTTAGACAGCTTTCTTAGGTGGATGCAAGCTGGATTTTTGTTAATGCATGATTAAGTCTGAGTATTTAGGGGAAAGGCAGTGACTTTGCTGATTTTATACTTTTTTCCACCTATCCCAGGTGTTTGTTTCAGCATTTGTTTCAGTTATCTGATTCAAGCTACCAAATAATATTTGAAAGAAAGGGGTCGTCATCTCAGCAGCCTGGGGGAACCTCTGCCGATATAACCACTGTTCAGGGAATGTGGGGTACCCAGCACATTCCGATAGCAAGCAACTACAACGTGAGCATAAGCTGAGGTTTGTTTTGAATGAGACCCGAAGTGACAGGCAAAGAACGGAACTATAATTTCATACCGTATGGAAGGGTGTGTGCTGTCATCCGTTGGCCTCCTCTCCGCCCCAATAGACAGCCAGGGGGTACGGCCCCTTATAAAGCTGTGGACAGCTTGGATTAGCTGTCCCAAAGTCAGATGCCAGACTGGGGGGCACAGGAGCTCGGGGAAGTTGAGCACTAAAGACACCGGGACACAGTTCTTGTCCCGAAGCACGTAGTAGTCTTATAGAGGCAAGGTGATGTGCTTGCAAAAGGAGAAAGGAGCGGTGGCAGGATGGAAGGCAGTGTTACAACTACGCTTCCATCATTTGACTTCTATTTTAGGAGATGTGACAGAGATGTGATGCATATTTTCTTTGCTGTCATGTTATGCTTTTATGTCAGACATGTCTGATATGTCTTCAGGCACTGAAAACCCTGGCTCATCTAAAGAAAACACTTTTTTTTTTTTTTTTTTGTCTTGAGTGATTCTGTATTTGTCTGTGATGCTCGTAGGTTGAAAACATCCTGCTGCACGATCGTGGCCACTATGTCCTGTGTGACTTTGGAAGTGCTACTAACAAATTCCAGAACCCTCAAACAGAAGGGGTGAATGCGGTGGAGGAGGAGATCAAAAAGTAAGTGTTATTTTTTCCTTTTCAACTCGGACATAGTTTGTATTTGAAGGGCAATATTTTTCTTGTACTGGGACTAAATTTTACTCAGGCCTGTTGCAGCAGATTGGATGCTGCTGCACAGAAGTGGATGCTGCAGGTAAACAAGCGCCTGGGGGAAGGTGAAACAATAAGTTGAGCTTGATGTAATTGCTTTGGACCTGAAGGACTGAGCGTACTAATGCAGAGAAGTTGCCCACCTTGATGAGGTAGTGACGTGTTCTGTTATGTATGGGGTCAGTCTGCCGCTGTCCCTCATCTATCCTTGCTCCTTTGAGCTGCTGTACAGCAGATGACAAAATCCCTGTCCTCCATGAGCTGCTCCTCATAAATCCTTGCAGTGACTAAGGGAATGCATGGCCTAACTCCTCATCTCCTCAGAGAAAACGTGAGGACCTTGAGGTGTTTAATCTGGCTCCTCTTGCCCCACGCACGACCAGCTATAGTGGTAGCAACTAGGTGCACCTTGATGCTTTTACAAAGGGAACTTAGCTGGCAGTTCAGTAGGACTTAGACGAGGAGCGGAGCAGCCTCCAGGTCCTTGGTCTTGGTTTAGTTTCAACAACATCGCTGCTGGAGACTTTGTGGTCCTGTTAATACAATATTCTGGCTAGAAAACAGCATGCTAGAAGTGTGTGCAGATGCCTCCTTTTTGTTGGGATTCAATTACACCTGAGTGGATTTCCTGGACTTGTTTGACTGAAGTCTTTGGAGCGCTCCTAGGCTGCTTTGCAGTCCCTTTGGAATGCCCTATTTGTACACTTATTAACAAGTCTGCAAAAACTTTGCCGTTAGCAGTGCTTTCTTGTGATCAAGGTAAATAGCGTGCGAAGTGCCGCGGCAGAAATTACAGACCTACTGATAAGAAATCTTAGCATAAGCGTCTCTTAAACCATGGCGCAGTTTCCAGCTTTTCTGCTTGTAGTGATTTGTTAAAATGAGGCAGACTTTAGCTATAGTTTGAGATACGAAAGAACCTTTCCCTTGCTGACAGTGACTCTGAGCAGGAGCCCTGGTATGGAAGCCTGTTTATTAGGAGCCACGTATCCGGCTACAATCTTTGTAATACAGTTGGCCAAAGCCCCAGCAGTGAGGACATTGCAGAGGACATTTGACTACTGACCTTGTTAATACCCTGACTCCTTGAATATTTCTGTCCTGGTTCTTAAAATGGCTGTACAGTTTTGTGAGTAAATTGCTTGCTTTAGAAAGGATCGTGGTTACTGCTGTGGTTTCACAAGGCAGTTTGCAGTGGTTAATATTTTATTGTTAGAGGTATGTAGCAGATGATGTCATTAAAAGATTTTTCCAATAGATTGTCGTCTTTAGTATCCCGTTCCCTAAAATGAATGCGGAAAGAGTGAATTTTGAATTATTTGGAAGTGTGACATTGTGAAAATGCATCTGATATCCGTTTCAACCTCACCGATAGATCTTTCTGCTACAGGTACACTACGTTATCCTATAGAGCACCAGAAATGGTCAACCTCTATAGTGGCAAACTTATTACTACAAAAGCAGACATATGGGTACGTATAAAAACCACTTAACATCATACAACCAGACTGCTTTCGTTACCATAATGATGGGGCAACTTTCTGGCTGGGGCTAACCTAGTTTCCGTAAGAGACTGGACAATTTCTGAATACAGAGTTCCTCTGCTTGACGTTTCTGATGAGTTACTGCTGAGCAGGGTGGCTCGTGGATAAAACACGCATGCTTCTTTGCATGCTACCTCCCATGTGGTTTTAATTAGAGATGTATGAAATGCCAGGGTTGAACAGTGCAAACCTGATTTCGTATCTTAAGAGTTAAAACAGAAAATTCAGAGTATTGTGACTTCATGTGCCTGGGTTTGGTTGCAAGCATGTGAAATCAAAGTTCCTGGTCAGAATTTAGTAGAAAACGGAGAAAATAGACCTTCCCCCAGGAGCAATAGTATGCTTATCTGGACAGTGTAACACGGGTCCGAGTTGTCAAGCCTGGCCAAAGACCAAGCTTTTGCGCTGCCGTTTCTAACGCTCAGTGCAATCTTGCCATGCTTTTCACGTTGAGAGCAAAATGCGACTGTGGTGTAATCCATTACTGGCTGACCTGATTGAGGGTGGAGGGCTTCCCTTTCGTTGGGACGGAGGTGGAAAAAAAGTCTGTGCTGTTCGTAGTGTAGTGGCGATTCAGCAAATGGGATGTGCTTGTAGACCCGGGCCCTGTACCGGTGCCGGGTCACTCGCCTTGGTGTTAGAGACCCAGAGAGGGAAGGTCACAGCTGTGACAGCGTGAGAAGATTGTCAGAGCCTCGAAGGCAGCCAGAGGAGAACCTAGGATTTGCGCTCCTTCCCGGGTAATGTGGAAAGGCGGAGACCCAAAGAAAGGCTCCGACAGCTCCCCGCTTCCTGGCGTGGAAGGAATTGTCTTCCAGTGGCCCGCTGAGCCTTGGCAAGCGAGCACGCGGTGGTGTGCGCGGCGGGGCCTCGACTCCGGCTTGTCCTGCTTGTAGCCTCCCTTTCCCTAAGTCTCATCGAGGTTATTTTAAACTAGAGTGCAATTTAATTGTGAAATCCTATGACAAAGGATAAAAGCTGATGATGAGTTGCTTAGGATTAGGAAATGTTTCCCCCTCTTCCCTCTGAGCTGGTGGGAGTGTTTCATAATTAGCCCTTTGTGCAAAACTTGTATTTTCTTTTGAAATAAGTGGTGGTTCTTGCTGTCAAAAGCAGCAGGGAAATAGATGGAGGGGTGATATAACCTAGCAGCCCGCAGACTCAGCTGCCTATCTCGCCCTGGTACATATTTTTAATGGTTGAAAGGTTGTTTGAACTTAAGCTTGGAAGCAGTTTGGATTTTTCTTTGTCAGAATAAATGTATTAAGGATGACGATTACCATTTATTTATTTACCATTTATTTACCATTTATTACCCCTATAGTAGAAAAAGCTAAAGCACGTTCCCCGTTATCTACAGCGGTATTTGGATTGTACCATTCCCTGCTTTGCTTCGGTTTGTAAAATCCTTTCCTCTGTTCTCTCTCTGTAGGCTCTTGGCTGTTTGCTGTACAAGCTGTGTTACTTCACCTTGCCGTTTGGGGAGAGTCAGGTGGCAATCTGTGACGGCAATTTCACCATTCCAGATAATTCTCGGCACTCGCAAGACATGCACTGCCTCATCCGTGAGTGTCTCCGACAGTGGCATAATCTACTTCCGCGGAGCTAAAAAAAAGCAGAGGTGTTTTGTTCCTATATTCCCTGCTCCTACAGTAAAACAGTTGGTGTTTATCTTCTTTTAAGAGACTTGCTTGCCCACAGGAGTGGATAAAGTGATCTTTTAGTAGCTTAGGAGATCACTGTTTGAAAGAAATGATGACAAAGAGATTTCTATGTGGCTAGGCTGTAGTGAACTCTGTGGAAAGGCAGGAAAACAGACAACCGTTTGGTTTGAGTCCTGCAGAAACTTGCACAATAAGCCTATTTATGCAGAAACGTATTTCTCCAGTAATAAATCTATTTGGATAAGGAACTGAAAAGAGCCACAGTGACTTAGACTAGTGATAAGAATTCATCTTCTGTGAATTGAGAAACAGAACTGAAATGATTTATAAATAACCCACTGACTAGAGTGAATGTGTAATTAAGGGTACAATGCACTATTCTTGGCAAAGCTGGGGCAGCTCTCTTGTTTGCAGCACAGCATTTGATTTTTTTTTTTCGCCCCCCTAGCCACAATCTTGACTAACACAGAGTCGGATGTGTTTGCAGAGCAGCCTGGTGTTTTCTTTGCTTATGCAAAGGCGGGGGTATATGTGGCTGGCCTGTCTTCCCGCCCCGCTGACACACCGGGCTTGGATCAAGCTCTTCTACTGCGGGTTCGCTTGGAAATGCAGAAGTCGAAACCAATGCTATTCCCTGACCAGGAAAGCTGCGTTTCCCCTCCCTGCCCTAGAGCCTTCGATAGCAGCTCCAAATTGTTCATAGCTGTGTCAGAAAATATCTCCTGGTCCATCCCGACTGTTTTGCCCCTTTCTGTCTGAGCCCGATGATCAGCTCGGCCCCGCAGACCACCGACTGGGTGCTTTGGAAGAGGCAGGGCACCCTGTTAGCACCCCGTTATACCAAACGTAGCTCTGCCACACATGGCTCCCGTGAATCGGTCTCTTCTGCTGCTCTGATATTAGCCTCTCTGTCTTTTCAAGGGTATATGCTTGAGCCGGACCCTGATAAGAGACCTGATATTTATCAGGTCTCCTACTTCGCATTCAAATTGGCGAAGAAGGAATGCCCCATCCAGAACGTCCAGGTGAGTAGCAAAGGAGCGGACTGATGTAGGGCTTGGTGGTGGTGGAGCCCGGAGGTGGCAGTTGCTGAATATTGAGCATTCTGCCATATTCTGTCGGTTGTTCCCCGGTTCTGTAATTAGGAGGGTCTTTTTGGGTTTTTTTTGTGGGTTGTTGGGTTTTTTTTTTTTTTTTTAATTGGCAGTGCTGTTTGGGAGTGGTTTTTTTCGGAGGTGGGGGCAGGAATCGGGGTTTGTTTCATATGTTGTTTATTTCTGTGTGTCCCTGATTTGCCTCCTCACCCAGTTACCAGTGTGAGGCCAACCAAGAGATCTTGTGCGTGCGAACATGGAAAATTAGGCCACGCTTGTGAAACCGATTTGATTTCCAGGCACATTCATCATAGCGTGTGTAATCTGTGCTGCAGTTGGTTTTAAACATAGCAGTTCTGTGTCTGCCGTCTGGCTGGGACAGGCCAACTGCATTTGGACTGCATCAGACCTTACACAACCATCTGCCCCTTCTTAGTGTATCTTTATAGACTTCAACTGAAAAATAGAGTTGACGAGTATTTTCTTATGGTGTTATGGGCATCTATGACATGACATTTTATCTTGTTGTTTCCAGGTAAGAAGAAACCTATTTTTTCCCCCATGTTCAGGTCTTTGTGGTCTTTATGAATAATGTATGGTTTTGGTACTATTATGCTTGTATTTTTTTAATAGCAGTATTAATAAGTATTGCTGCTATTGTCTCCAGGTTGTCTTTTAAAAATACTCAGGTTGTGCTATGAAGCTTTGTGTTCAGATTCCACATGTGGTAAATGTGGAAAGTAAAAGCTGAACCGTATTTTTCCCTTGTAAAGACTCTCCCAAACTGCTGTCTCCTCATGACATTCACGTTGAGCGGTTTGTCCTGTGTCCAGCATGAGGAATAATTGCTTTGGATATCCCCCAATCTCCGCATTTCATTGGGATGTTTTTGCAAATTATTTTTGACTCTCTTTTCTGCTCTCAAAATATAAAATTTGGTGGTTTTGGGATCTGCAGAACTCTCCAATTCCCGCTAAACTCCCAGACCCGGTGAAAGCAAGTGAAGCTGCTGCAAAGAAGAGTCAACCAAAGGCCAGGTAACCACATCTGCATTATGCTCAGGCCTCTCTCTTTTTATTGTCTGTTGTCTTTCTGCCGTTTATTAGGAGAGATGCTTGGTATATTTAGCTGCTTCCTTGTGGTCTTACATTTACACATGGAGACAAACACTGCAGTCCTGAGGCTTCCGCTTCAACGACATAAATAACCATTGATCTGAAAGGCAGAAAATGCAGATATTAGGGGAAATCTTTCTGCATGGGGGGTTGGGATGGTGCTTGGGTGATACTCAGCATGACTCAACAGCTGGGCTTTTTGTCCTGAAGACATTGCTTGACAGCAGCCCTTGAAGCCCGTGCACTTAGATGAATCTACTGTGTCATCCATCCGGAGGCAGTACCCAGGGCACCTGAGAGCAAAGTCAGGAGAAAGACTGCAGCGGGCCTGGAATTGGCCCAAAGAACACGAGTCTGCTGAGAAACCGCACTGGGGACTATTGCTGTTTGAGTTTGACCCTCGGCAGATGATAACCTGACCCAATAATTACTGTATGGAATTGCTGTGATTTCTGCCAGAGTCCTGTAATTTCTTTGGGGGGGGCACACGAGAGCCCAAGCAGTCTCCATCTGAGGAGCCCAGTTAGCGGGGAAACCACTGCACTGCTGTGGTTTTTCTCCTCCCTTGCTGCTCCTTGCTCTGCTTATGAAACTGTAATGGAGACTTGTAAATTCTGTTGGACAAAACTTGTACCTTATTTTACTGCAAAGTGGGCACTCCAAAACCAGCGGTTTTCTTCAGGCTCTGAAATAAGCCATCTCTCCTCCTGTCCGTCAGTCCCAGGAGTCTGCTTTGTTTGTTTTTATAACTGAGTGCAGTTACCCTCACGTTAGCAGAATAACTTGATATCTAACAAGCAAATGTATCCACAGAGGGGCAGGGTGGTGTCTGGCTTCTTGGCTCTGTTGCTATGCATTTTTGGAGCTCAATAAATATTCAGCAGGGATCAAAGAGGTTCAATGACCCGATTCTGGGGTAGAAGGACTAAAGTTAAGGTACTTCTGAAGATAGCAATTTAGACAACTCTGCCCAAAGGCACCAGCTGCTCTTAAGCTAACGTGTTATGTCCTTCATCTGCTCATCCAGAATTCTAAGTAGATTTAAACAATATGTTGTAGCAAATATTTGAACGGGTTGAGTGATTTTGACAAGTTCCAGCTGTCCAACAGGAGAAAATGCCACAATTGGCAAAGAAGTCAAAACACTAGCGTTGGGTTAATTGTTGGGAATGCATCCGTTAAGGTTTACTGTGCTTGCAGTTTTCTGGAAAGCGTCGACGTGTGTGTCGGGATGCCCACAAGTATTTCACCTTTATCAGTCGCATACTGCTCAAGTATGGATGAGTTTTTAAACCCATACTGTGTGTTGCATGCGCCAACTATCAGGCTAACAAAGACTGTGCTCTTGCTGCTCTTCCATTTATTCCTTACTTTGTTTTGTAGGCTGACAGATCCCATCCCTACGACAGAAACTTCCATAGCACCCCGCCAGAGACCTAAAGCAGGACAGACACAGCCCAACCCTGGAATTTTACCCATTCAGCCAGCCCTGACGCCTAGGAAGAGACCCACAGCTCAAGCAGCCATTCAGCCACAAGGTGAAACGACGTTCTCTGCGCAGTGCCTTCGTGCCAGGCGCTGCGTTTCGCGGGGCTGTGGTGCACGTTGATCTAACGGATCTGTTTGTTTGGGGTTTTTTTTGTTTTTTTTCTTTTACCCTACCAGTTGCAGGACCTGCTGCCCTGGGCAGTGGTCAGCCTTCGCTCCCTGCAAGCGTCCCCCAGCAAAAAGCAGCACCTCAACAGGCTCCGGCACAGCCACAAGCCAAGCAGGCGCCCGCTCCGCAGCAGGCCTCGCAGGCGCAGCCCCAGGTCGCTTCTACTCAGCCGCAAGCCACACCTCAGCATCAACAGCAGCTCTTCTTGAAGCAGCAGCTTCTGCAACAGCAGCAGCAGCAGCAACAGGCTGCCTATTACCAGCAGCAGCAGATGATGCAAGCTCAGCAGGTAGGTGTGCACGGCCGTGTTTGTTGCACGCTTCCTGGGCTAGAGGCCTGCAAGGCCGTGTCTTTGCATTTATGGCAAGTCCCCTGGTTTTTGGGGTATAGGTGCAGGTTTTAGGCATCTTCCAATGTGTCTCCAGTTCTCTAGCCAGATTTTTTGCTACGCAAGGCTGGCATTTTTAACTGTCAACGTGGAAGGCCTTGAGATAGTTTTGTCACGTACAAACATAAAATAAGCAGCCCTGGTTAAGATTTTACAGCTCCGAGTGTTTCGGGGTCTTGAGGTCTATGCTCAACTGATGAGCAGAGGGGTACGGTTTCTCTTCTGCTCTCTCTGTACAAGAAGCCTGGTATGCCTTTTTAACAGTAAGATTCAGGTCTGATTTTGTGGTAGACTGTGGCGATAAGGAGGCCTGTGAACACATGATGTGTTAGACGGGATGTGTCTAGATGACAGGCTTGCGTGCCTAACTGAGGTGTTTGTAGCAGCAGCGATCTCTGCTAAAGCATGTTTAAAAGTGGAAGCAAAGGGCCAGTGAATCTTCCGATGCTGGGGAAAGGTTTGGAGTAGATAAAAATGGAGAAAGGAGTTTGGGACCACAGGACAGTGTGTGCCGTGGGAGCCCCACGCGGGCAGGGGTGACAGAAAGGGTCTAATGTTAGACCAGAAGGCCGTTTTCCACCGCTCCTCTGCGGCTGGTCTCCAAGCCATCGCAGCCTGTTACTGCTTTGCCACTTGCCGTGGCTGTAACCGTTCCCGTGGCTGGCCCCAAGTTCTGGTGGCGGTACCCTGGTTCCCAGCTGTGCAACAAGTGGCTCAACAACTGGTTGTTTCCCAGTTCCCAGTGATGCAGCAAGGAGCGCCAGCACAGCAGCAGCTGATGCAGAACTATTACCAGCAGCAGCAACAGCAGCAGCAGATGATGGCCCAGCAGGCAGCAATGCAGCAGAAGACAGCAGTAGCAGCGGTTCAGCAAAAGCAACAAGCCCCGGCGCCGCCGCAGCCCCAGGCCCAGCAAAGCGCGGCCCAGCCAGCGCCGCCGCAGGAGCAAGTGGTGAGAGCCTTGCGGGAAGGAGTGGGGCAGCGGGATTTGGAGTACTGGCAAGTGCTCTCCTGCCAGGTCCTATCTTTTAAAATAAGCTCTTTTAAAAATTATTTGTACTTAACGCATCAGGATGGGCACCAGGCGACAGAACTACTTTATGTTGGTGCTTGTTTGGAAAACTTCCACCTTGTATTCAGGGCTCTGATGCAGAGGAAGGTGCAAGCAGCCTTCCTGGTTGTTTCTGGTGTTGGGATGACTTTTTTTCTTTAATGAATACTACGGAAAGGAGACTTTTCAAAGCACCATATCTAAAAATAAAGAAATAAATCTTCCACTTTACTAACCATCTGAACGTGCATCCAAAATAAATGCTCTTTACTTAATGGAAAATATGGCTGTCTGCAACAGGGAAATAGCCAGCTGTCTGTAACGTTAAAGGCAGGGGAGCTGTGCCAGAGGGCAGGATCCCCATTGCCAAAGTATCTCTGCAGTACATAGGGGAGGAAGCTGTGCCTTTTCCTTTCGATCCTGCGCAATCCCACCCGCTCTTGCCTGTTTTGGGGAGCTCAAAGGGATGCCCCTAACTCGAGCTGCGTGTTGGAAGGAAAGCATGTGGAAGCAGCAGGCAAGAGGAGGCTGCCCGCTGTTTCGCTGTACCAGGTTGCACGTCTGCAAAGCAAACAGTATCTGATAACAAACCACTTCAGGGACACAGCATTTGAGTCCAAGCTAAGGGTCAGTTTGTACTTGCTTGTTCACGAGCTGCCAGTCATTCAGGACCTAATTCATCTCTTGATTGTGCTTCCTTTGAAGTAACATCGGGAATTAATTTGACTAATAAACTCCATAAAAGCCAGTGACCTGAGCACTGCTGGCAAAGCATTGTTTCTTTTACTCTGATGTGTCTCAAGGCTCCACCACATTCACCCCCTTTGATTTTGTATTAATGTTCAGCACTAAGCTGGTTGTTAGGGTAAGTGACAAGCTTGGAGTTGTTGTGTTCCTGGCCTTGTTGTTTTGCTGAATGACCTGGGGCAAGCCAGTTTATTGAAATTGGTGGGATATTTTCAGTACATGCAGGCAGGTTTTGGATGAGGCCCATTATTATCTTGTTCTCCCTGTTCAGGAGAAATGCCTGAAACGTCGTATTGAAGTGCATCTCTAAAGAGCTTTGCTGTGATTCACTAGCACAAAAACAGTCTTAATTTTATTAAATCAGCTAGATTGAAAATTAGCCTTATCCCCCGGGAAGGCTGATCAGAATGGACACATCGGGGCACTTCTCCACTCCTGCAGCAGTCAGGAGGGGAAAAGCAGTGGTCGGCTCATTTAAAAAATGATAGTGAAACATGGTCTCTGCAGAGCAGGATCTCTGAGCAGAAGATACCAAGCCAGGACCCGTCAAAACCTTTTCATGTCGCAAGACTTCAGCTTAATAATCTCTGCATTCATTTCTGTGGAGATTTCGGCACTGCCCTTTT
The DNA here is from genome assembly GCF_965183815.1 of Platalea leucorodia. Taxonomy (NCBI): domain Eukaryota; kingdom Metazoa; phylum Chordata; class Aves; order Pelecaniformes; family Threskiornithidae; genus Platalea; species Platalea leucorodia. The sequence goes on along the minus strand of NC_138858.1, from coordinate 93,918,376 downwards.
ATTTCTCGGCACCAAATGTACCGTTCCGCAGTGACCTATATAGCAAGATGTAAGGTGGGTGCATCAGAAGCAGTCAGGTCAGCTTGCTTCTCGGCCACAGTGAATTAGTCTGCCTGAAAATGCCAGGTGAAAAGCAAGACAGCTAAGCACTTGTTTGCCTTGCCCCCCTGTAGTTAAGCACCACGCTGGAAGGTAACTCTTCTCACTGCCCCTTTAGGTCCTTCCAAGTCTTTCATCTGTCTTCCTTGGCTGAAAATGGCCTGAGATGATTTGGGGTGGGGAGCAGGGAGCTAGTGCCCCGGCAGTGGAGGGGACGTGCGCAGCTTTCTGCTCTTGGCATCCTGGTTTTCCTGCTTTAACTCCAACCGTGATACCTTGCTGACGCATTTTGAAAAATCACATAATTGGAAGTGATGCTGCTGTTTAACACTACAAAACAGTATTTCAAGTATTTATGGGTTTGTGAGTTTGAGACAAGAGGGAGGTAATGGAAAAATAAGATCAGTCTGGGGAAAGCCCTTGAAGTTTCCAAAAGGTTTGTAGCTGGGCTGTCTTGGCTTACACCTAAACCAAGCATGCCTGTTTTTCTTCTCCAGATTCTAATGACAAATGTTGCTCCTCTGGGCCTTGCTTCCCCCCCCCGAAGAGAAAGCTAAGAAGGCTTCTTGCACAAGGCTTCTGCAGAAGACCTGTACGCCTTTAGGGATTTGACCCCAATCACACATTATCTGCTGGAAGAAGCACTGCTCTCCACCTTGCCCCACTCTGTGTGTCCATATGACGAGACTACTGCGCACTATGATCTGATTTCTGTTTTTACCTCTGCCCTGGATCTCAGCCTCTTTACGCATGAGCAAGTTTCTGACACCAGCTAGCCTTTACTAACAAGTGCTAATAGAGACTTTGCCTTAAGAGCTGCACCATAGAAAGGGGAGAAGGCCCCTGCTTGTGCATTTGTACTAATCCTGAAATAGTATAGATCCACAAATTCCCCTGTTTGTTTATTTTCCCCTCCAGACTATCCCCAGTCCATGACTTGAAGGTCAGATCCTCCAGCATCTAGCTGTTTTTTCACCATGGCTGTTGTTCACGACCAAGGACATACCGTTTTACTTTCTCTCCTAGATGCAGGCACAAATGAGGCAACAGCAAAAACCTCAGACCACACCCCCCGCAGCAGTGCAAGGGCAGAAGCTGGGCTCTCTCACCCCGCCGTCCTCCCCCAAGACGCAGCGTGCAGGACACAGGAGGATTCTGAGCGACGTGACCCACAGTGCGGTTTTTGGGGTTCCCGCCAGCAAGTCTACCCAGCTCCTGCAGGCGGCTGCTGCTGAAGCCAGTCTCAACAAGTCCAAGTAGGTGGCTGCTCACTTGGTGTCGAAGGGTGTGGAGGGAGGGAGCAGATGAGGCTCTTCAGAGATTTCCTAGGCAGAGCTCTGGGATGAAGGCAGGCGGCAAACCCTGTGGTATAAATGCGTCTTTGCCTTCCCAAGACCACAGTTTAGGGCTTGGCAGAAAGTCCCAAAAATATTCCCCAAAGGCAGAAGTCCTCCTGAGTGCTTCCGCGCTCCCCAAAAGCTGAGCCAACAGGGCCTTCCTTGGCATGACAAAAGCTAATGCCCTTTCAGCTGTTCCAGCAGTAGCCCTGGAAGCCCTTCACGCTTGCCGCTTAGCATCAGCGCTTCCCCAGGAGTTCTCGCTAGCTCACTTCCATAGTGTCTACAGGCGGGAAGCCTCCACATGGGCATTGCAGAAAATTGTTTCAAATGGGATGCTTATGATGCTTGTTCTAATGCCTGACACCAGTGCCTGACACCAGGATGCTCTGGTTAGGTTATGAGTAAATAAGGCTAACTGATCCCAGCTTTCTGGGCATGCAAGTACAATAACTTGTGCTGAGGGTTTTAAGTAGGAAGTAATTACAACGCAGTAGCTTGGACCAGCTCATAGTGCTGGCCGGAGGATTTCAGATGGGTTATTAATGACTGTTGTTTGGTTGGGATGATCATATCCAGATCTGCGTCCACCACACCCTCGGGTTCCCCAAGGACCTCACAGCAGAATGTCTATAACCCGCCCGATGTCTCCACGTGGAATCCATTTGATGATGATAACTTCTCCAAACTCACAGCTGAGGAGCTGCTGAACAAGGACTTTGCGAAGCTAGGTGACGGTAGGTTCACAGAGATAGTTTAATACCAGCCTGCTCTCAAAACGGAAGATGGCATGGAATGATGATGCTTTTGGTCAGATGCTGCTGGGGTGCTCCCATATTATCATGATCCTCTGTGCCTGTAAGAGCCAAATCCTTCCAATCTCCCTTCTCTGTCCCCGTCCTCTTTGCTGAGCAATTGCAATTAAATGAGCATGATCCTCAAAGGGAGAGGTACTAACTGCTTTTAAGGGGCCTTGATCAGTTGGTTGTAGAAGCTACAGTTTAAACTCTGCTTCATCTGCAAGTTATGATTTGCAGGAAGGGGCTTAAGTGACATACTGAAATAGTGTCCTAAAAATCTAGGTAAGTAAGCAGCCTTCAGAATGGAAGTTTTTCCCCTAAATCTGCGTCTGGCATTTCAGGGAAAGCTCCAGAAAAGATGGGCAGTTCCACAGAGAACTTGATTCCAGGTTTCCAGCCGGCTTCATCTGCAGCCCAGGCAGATGCATTTGGTGGCTCTTCCTTCACTGCTGGATCAGGTGAGTTGTGAATACGTCCTACAGGGCAGTGCCCCGGACAGCACTGCAGAAAGTGGCAACTCTTTGTCGTAGCCTCTTTAAAAGGAAGGTAAAACTGACATGAATTGAGCCGGGCCTTGGCACTGAGAACTGTAGGATAGGGTTGGCGCTTCAGCAAAGAAGGGAAGGTAGGAACGGCACGTGTACTTGTCACAGTTGGGTAGCAGAGACAGGGGGCACCGTCTGTAGGCAGAGGTGAGGCTTCTGGTGAGGGAAGAAACTAAGTGAACCCTTTAAGTTCACAGAAAGCTTCTTAACATGTTGAAGGTCTGTGCAGCTCATAATTAGAAGTAAAATATCTAGCGTGCAATAAGGGAATTGGACTTGGAGACATTGGTCAGACATGCTGGAGGATATTCCTTGCCTGCAGTTGTTAGGCTGTATGAAGGAGAGGAGCAGGGATAATAATGTCTCCGCCACAGAATGAGGAGCATAGCAGAGACAGGAGTGAGCAGGGAGAATCCTCAGAGGAGAGCACAGTGAGAAGTTTAGCACTGGCTGTGCTGTCTGGGTCCAGAGGCCAGGAGTCCTTGGCTGGTCTGCGAGCTTTTCTGCAGAGGCCTCTGCCTGTGTGACCTTGGCTGGCGTCTCCTTTGGTACCCAGGTACCAAGGTTTTGCCATGAGCAGCCCCTTCTATGCCGAAAAGACTCGGAGAGTGCTGCTGCTTGTTTCTAGTTCTTCAGCATCAGTTCTCACTGAGTGCAGCAAAGACCTGCCAAGGACAGTATGGGAGAACAGCTTCCAGGGGCCCTGAACGCAAGCAGTCCTCTGCCCCGTCCTCTGCAGCCACTGTTACCGGTGACAAAGGCAGCTGTTGGACGCTTCCTCACTGGAGCACACCAGCTCTTGGCGAGAGGAGTCCTGGGAAGAGACTGAAGAGTCCTTTGTGGGGCGAGAAGTGACAAATCCATTTCCGCTTATTTCTATTTATAAAAAGAGATTTAGAGGAGCTTATAACTGAGCTTGGTATCGTTGGCTCTTACCTGAGAATTAAGGAGTTGAAGTCCTTGAGGCAAGAGTGCGCTAGGGGGTTGCTTTCTGAGGTTTGTCCAGCTGTTCAGTGCCCTGTGAACAGTTTGTGATGTTCTGTCAGCCTTTGTGGAGTGATGCTGAGCAGCAGCAGCTCCAGATTCAGCTGAAATGTACCTTCTGCAAAGCCCGAGAAACAGCTGCATGTTCTGGGCTTTCTGGACGCTGTAGTGCGTTCAGTTCTTTTAGCAGTTGTCTTTAAAATGTGCCCCCTGACTCTCCTGCCCTGTGGTTTGGCATAGGAAGGTGTCTTGGAAATTCTCTCAGTGCTGACACCGGGCTGGGCACTTCTAGCCCTTTTCTTTTTCTTTCCTCATAGATATGAGCCTGTCTGATGCAAGACGCTCTATCTTTTATTTCAGACAAAGAGGCCCAACATGGGGGCTGGCCTGCTGCCTGTCCTTTGTTAAGGCGTTTCACCTTTTGCGCCGCTGTAAAGTGAGATAATAGTACTTCCCTTTCAAGGAATGTTTTGAGATCTGTGGGTTAAGTTGTGTTGGAGAGCTATGTGGTGATAGTCATTTTGGTTTTATTTTCTTTTCACTAGCAGCATGTTCTGAGCGTGCGTGTGTGTGTTGTTCTTGTCAGGCCGTAGCTTGGACCCTGTTGAGCTGTGCCTGTGCTGAGATTTTGCTCGATGCTTTCTGCTTTTCTCTCTTCTCTGTTTCACTCTGCCTTTTCTCTTCCTGGTTACCAGCTGAAAAAACGAAAGACATTCTGAGTTTGGACACTAGCCCTCCTCTTCTGACTGTGCCTGATCCTTTCATTCCTCTCCCATTATCCGACACGCCAGGTAACCGGAACTGAGTTTATGGAGGGAGGGGAGATTTGTTGTTTGTTTTGTACTCTTAATCTTCCAGTTCTGTTTCTAGGCACACCTGAAATCCCGGGCCTTAGTCAATGGTGCTGGGCACTGACAAGCCGCTGAACTCAGTGGTGGTAACGATGTGTAGCGCTTTCTGCCATTGAATATCGGCGTGGTGGTGAGAGCGGTGCTGAGCGCAAGAGCCCTTCGTTTTCATGGCAGACCCTAGGGTTATCGTATTGTTTCTAATGCCAACAATGTTGGTGTCTTTAAAGGTTCAGTATTCAAAGCTGAAAATAATCACTGGGTAATTACCTGTTCCGACCTGAGCCATTTTCAAATTGGTCTCCAACTTTGAAATTGTAGTTTTTATTATTGTTAATCTTTCTTTCCCATAAGAGTCAGTGTTTCTTTGGCTTCCAAGGTCTACTGCAAATGCGTGCTTCATGTGAAGCACAAGTTAACACGTAACCTTTACTGATTTGGCAAACTTTTCTAGTGCAGTTGGTAGCTATTTCCATTTACTTTGCAGTACTGCGTAAAAGTCTTTCCTGTGTGCACATTTCTGACTGCAGCAGCCAACACTTTTTAGCACAAGATTATGTAAGTGCTTAGGAGCTTATTTGCAAATCAGTGGGATTTGGAATATGGGAATGTTTTTCTCTTGGAGTTTCTCTAAGCCCTCTGGTGAATGTGCGTGACGGGTCCCTTCTTGTCAGCTAGCCCCAGAGGACAAGCGCTTGTTACAGCTCTCACCCTTGTCCTCAGCTCAGTAGGACCCAAGCAGAGGGCCCAAGCTTCAAAGCGATGTGCTTGTAAAGGTGGCATCTCTCCATGGAAAGTTAAGCAATTCAGGAAAAAAAACCAGCAACTATTTTTTTCCGTAACTGTGTGAAACTTGCTTCCTTCTGGTTGATGCCCAAAGAGCACAAGAAATGTGTTTTGGTTCAAAAGGGATTTTACTCATAAATGCTGCAGTTCAAGAAAAGCAGCAGAACTTACAGGCTTTCTCCCCTATGCGAGCGCTTGCCAGGAGCTGACCTGCCCAGCTCTAATTTGAAAAGAAGGCAGATGAATGCACATTTTTCTTCCCCACCCCCCCAAATGCTACTGGAAATGTTGGGTTTCCTGACTTGAAGTCTGTCAGCCCAAACTACTGTTTAATTCTCTGCCAGCGTGCTCAGTGCCTACAGTTGCACACCAAGATGGTGGTTGTTCTCCTTATTGGCTATTGCGTTTGATACGGCACAGCCACGCGAAGCAGCAGTCGCAGCCTTAGCTGCGGGAGCTCTGGAATTCTTTATAGTACAGAAACCACTGCGGAGAAATTGCCTTTCCACCCTGCCCTTGGGTGCAGATAATCAGAGCAGCAGTTGTCTGCAGTCTTTGTGCTGCCAGGTTGCTCGTCCCACAAATCTGTCCCTGACCGGTTGCCTATCTTTGCAGGCGGGTGCTAAACCTTCTTTTGCTAATCTCTGTGCCTGCGTGCGTCTGGTCCTGTTGAGTTCAGTGCATCTCCTTCCATGGGGACAAAGCAGGGGCCAAGGGCATGCAGGAGACCTGGCTTTGTTGGGTTCCTGCAAAGACATCTCTGGGGTTTTTTTTAAACATAAAATTTGAGGCCAGGAGCTCATGACTGTTTTCAGGGACCAGAGCTACAGACGTATCCTTAGCTTTGAAAACTGAGAGGGGTTGTCTGTGCTTGTAAATTCAACAGAAAAGATAAAAACCCTGGATTCGGACTCGGGTTTTCAATCTGTGCGTCTGCCATGCAGAACAGAGTCGTCTTTGTTCTTCTGCGTCTGCGTTACCTGTGCAGAGCATCCCCGCAGCAAGCGGGGGGGGCTCGGAGGTGGGGGCGTGCTGCGCGGCGGGCGACGGGCACTCTTCGAGGTGTGCCCTCGGGTCAGCGGGGCTGGGACTGACTTCAGTGCCCTCGTCTACCCGCATCTCCAGCTGTACATCTCCAAGCTGCCTTAGTTGTGTGCAGAAGCAGCTGAATTTCTTTGGATGCCTGCTAAATATTTGCTTTCTGTTTTGGAATATTTTTATTTCTGAGAAAACCTTGATAGCGAATCCCATTGGTTTGAAAACATTTTATGCCTGTCTTTTTATAGACGGGGAGCATGCATAGCCCTTTCAGAAGTAAAAGCGTGAGGCTTTACGCCTTGGTTACAAGAGCAGCGTTGTTCAGGAAGGCTTTCAGTACAGGCATAAGTGAGGCTTTTATTTGGTATTTTCCCTGTTTGTCATACAGAGCCAGTTCTGTCGGCTCTCTGCGCTCCAAACCTGCGACAGCTGAGGGTCCGGCTGAGAGCTCAGCTTCTCTTTTGGCTGAAGCCGCAAACTTGCTCCCTGTGCTGGCTCCTGAGGGTGCAGCTGGCATCGCTTGAATGTTGGCCAGAGACCTCTTGGGGCTTTCCCACCTTTCCTCTGGGTGCTCAGAAGGACAGATGCGCCTTTCTAGCACAGATTCCTGAGAAACAAGTAAACGATGCTTAACGCATGACAAACAGCCATAGGGTGCATCCCCAGACAGCCTACATGTGTTCAGATGGAGGAGCGCGCCGCCGTGGAGCTGCAGCCAGCAGATGTGGCTTTAAGTACGACTGCTCGCTTGTAGGTTTAGCGAGATCACCCTTTGGGTTCTGCAGTCAGCTAAACGTGCACAGCAGAGCCAAGCCTTGCACAGCAGAGCCAAGCCTTGCACAGCAGGCTCTAGCCGACTATCCGGGTTGCATGGATCACGGCGCTGGAGATGAAAAACAGCCTCCTCTAAGATATTATGCATTTGTTGTGGGTAACAAGCTCCTCAGTAAGTGCTTCGAGAGAAGAGGTAACGTAGCAGCCTATAGAAAGCAGAAATACCAGCTGTAGACAGCAATCAGGTGGAAGTAGAATGGTTTCCAGTCTATTCCTCCTTCTCCAATGTATAATGGCTGCAATTCTTAATGGAATTGTAACTAGTAAGAGGAGCTGGCAAGAGGGATGTAAAAATATGGCAAAACATCTGTTAAAATAAGGGAGAATTAAATATTCATGCTGAAAACATTTTTCCTTGTGCATGTGTAGGAAAGTGAGCCAAGTTCTTCTTAATAAGCTCATTGCAGGCTTCACTGCTGATTAATCATAATGGAGTATTTGATCAGAATGGTAATTTCTCTGCTACATGTGGCTGGGTCTGTCAGTATGAATTTAGCTCGTACGAGCATGGGAGGCTAAATTTGCACAGGGCATTCTGGAGACCTGAAATTCAACTGAGTTACGAAGCTTCAAGACAGATCTTTCCCTTTGTCACTGAGGCTTCTCTCCGTGAACAGTCCCAAGTCTAGGGGTTGTATGCCCGTTCTGTACAAGAGGTTTTGTTTCTTTTGACTTCATTTCTATTGGCATGAATGGACTTCGGACTCGATTCTGAAAACCTGCTTTGCAGAAGGGTTTAACAAGAGGTTTGACCCGGAGTATGCGAAGACTTCTGCTCTAGCCCATGACCCTTATTAACTGCTGAAATTGCAATGCTGAAGGGCTGTCTTGACGTAGTTACCCGCACTCTTCAGTCAGGAAGAGTCCTCGTAGTGCCAGGAAAGGTTTTAGATATATCCTCTTGACTCTAGAAACACCTGCTCAGATAAACAAGTTTTTGAGTAAGTGAAGAGTGAACCCAGTGAAATGCCCTCCGAGGTACTGCCGGAAATACGCCTTTCCAGCTGTTGGAGGGATGGTTGGTTTGGGGTGGGAGGGGGGTGTCTCCTCCTTGCTCTGGTTCCAGGTAAATACTCTTCTCCCAGGCACCCTGTGCCATCAGCAGTCCTGGTTTATTCTCTCCTCTCTGCAGAAGAGGAGAGGGATGAGGCAGTGGGTGTGGGTCCTTGGCAGCAGAGCAAGCAAGGAGAAGTTGTTGAGCAGCAGCTCTGAGGTGTAAGAGCTGAGAAAGAGGAGCTCTGCTCCTCCCCGTTACTGGATGGAGGACAAACTCCCCCGTGCCGCGGATCGTGTCGGGCCGAGTCCGTGTGCGTGCAGGGCGGTGGGGGCCTCTCGGCATCGGTACCAAGTACGATGCTGCCTTTGCACAATGAGGCAATCTTTTTTACCCCCTTTCAAAACAGAATGGATCATTCTTTGCAAATTGACACAACATTGACTCCCCGCAGTAATTCAGCATCTTAGCTGCGGCTGAGAGACAAATGTGTCTTTAGTGTAGTTAGTTATTTGTTTGAAGAACAGCAGCACCAAGCGGCCTCTGCGACATTGTCTTGGCCATAACAGAAAGTGCGATAAGAGAAATTCCACGTCCGGCAGAGCTAAGTAAACACGTAGACGTAGCTGGGGAAGGAAACCCAGGCCAAGAAAGCATGCCTGTGCCATCTGGGCACACACTGGCTCCTCATTTTTGATGAAAAGGCAAACAGCATTGCTTATTAAAGAGTCATTATCACGTTGGAGTTCTCTGAGGCTTTTAAATAGCACTTTAGGGATGATTTTTGCCTTTTTATTTCCTTCAGATACCCACGGCCGTGTGTGTTTTTACGTTAGCCCGAGAGGATGCTTATCAGGGCTAAGGAAGTAGGTAACTTGCCCTGCAATTTCACAACAAAATGTGTCCACGCCCTTGGCCTCTCTCTAGAGCTAGCTATGAAAAGTGTGTGGCCCTGATAACCATTCCTGCTCGAAACATAATTGGCTTAAAAAATAGGAGTTTTAAGGAAAACAGGATTTTTCTCATTGTACTCTGATGCGTGGCCTTCAGGAGCTGGGTTCCCAGGCTTTCTCTGCAGGGTGCTCCAGCAGCGCTGCGAGCTGGAGGCGAGTTTCAGGCGATTGCAACGTTTGAAGAACTGGAAATGGGAAAGAATTGGGAAGTGTTGAGATCAGATTGCTGAAGCTGGCAGTTTCTAGCACCTGGAAGCCTGAGCTAGGACTCAAATCATTGACATCCCTGTCAAAACACCCAAGTTCAGCTGCTTTAACAGGCCACTATTACTAATGTAGGAGGGCTTTTTTTTTTTTTTTGGCACAAAATACTTGATGAAATGTTTTTAATCAGCATAACTCTACCCCAGGCCCATAAATTCTGAGAAGATAACTGTATGCCCACCTATGTCGGTGTTTATAACAACTGTAAAAGAAAAACTGTATTTCTAATAAGAACTTTTATTTGCACCAGGATGATGCATTGAGATAAAGTAATTGCAGGCACGCACAAACACATATTGGTGCGTACTAACGATCTGAGTTTACATCTTGAGTTGGGAAAATGCAAAAGGAGAACTACTTATCTGGTAACTTGGTGAATTAATTGCCGTATTATTAACCGAGAGTATAATACAGTGTTTTGGTGACGTGGAGCAACAAAGCCAATGGACCACTGGAATTGCAACTAAATGAGTGTAAATAGTATCTAGTGTTGTTTCCATCTGGGTTTTGAGTTTGATCTGAAGGGGTATTATTTGGCAAATATTTGAGATCTTGAAAGTTAAACTAAAATTGTTTGACTTTGGTCTCTTAGGGAGCCACTGTTAAATGTTGTCCTACTATTCTCTGTGGTGTTTTCGAAGTCATGTGCGTGTGTATTTAAAGCATGCCAACTGCTATATTTTTTTCTTCTCTTTCCATTTGTGCTGTATAAGAAGCAATTCAATTTGACAGGAACTCCATTAGGAAAATTAAAGCCCAGTGCCTTCCCTTGATTAGTCAAAGTCCTCTGCTGCTGAATAATGTACAGGGCTTCCTTTAATCTTTAATACTCGATTAATCAATAGGCAGAAATCTTCCCGAGTGACTAATCTATACCTGCCTTTGTAGTTTGCCCTCCCACTCGCAGCACGGTTGACTTGGCAGGATTTTTACAACCTTGTCTTTCTTTCTCAGTTGACATCCGAAGAAAAGAACTCTGCTGTGTGCTCTATTGAATTGTCTTTCTTTTTGCTATTCCTCCGCAGTACACGAGTGAGTAACGTTCTTGCTGTGTGCGGTGCCTGGCTGGTGGACTTCTTTGGCTTTGAGATGTTGCATCTTGATTGTTCAGCGCGTTACCAGCGTATGACAGATTTTTGCCCTCCGTTCCCTTTTTAACTTGCAAGTTTCTCAGGAGTCTTTTTATTCTTTCTAATAGCCTGCTCTAACGAAAAACCCGTTTGCCTCCCTTGTCTCTTGATTTATCTTTTTTTCATAATTCTAGTCCTTCTTAAAATGCTTTCTGCATATACTTTGTCGCTTAACGGGTATATCGCCAAGTACAAATGCAGCATGCCAACTTGTAGTCTTTGGCAGTGGTGGTGTTGCAGATGCAAAGTCTGTGCAAATTGACTAATTGTAAATCTCAAAAATCAGATTTGTGCATGTGCTGGAAAGGAAGGGATCTGAAGAAAAAGGTCAGAATTTTGTCACTGGATTGTCCAAAGCTGTGCTCCTCAACATACGCATGATTGATCTTGCTTTCTTGTCCCATGATATAAATCCGTAGTTAATTCTGCTGATGCTAAATGGCGTTACTCCCTTCTTATGTTGGGGCAAATGAGAGGAAAGGCTCTTGCTTTCATTCCCAGAGGAAGTGATTTGGTTTTCCAGTCTCTGAAGCTACCCACATCTGCTGTTTGGGGATGTCTCTGAGAGCTGTTAGCTGTAGGCTCCTGCTTTGCTCTTTCTGCAACGTGTTTTGCTTACTCTGACTATGATAGGAAACGATCGGTAATTTCTTACTGTGAGGAACTGGGAACTTGGGAAGGAGGCGAAACGTTCGTCTAAAGGCTGCAGTATGTGGCTGGGCTTTAGCTCTGGAAGGGGCTGGTAGGGCACTGTTTAATCCCCCCTGCACGCTTTGAAGCTTAGGCACCTTCTTAAGCCTTGTTAATGAATCTTGCTTACTCAGCCAGCCTCCTTCCGAGCTGATGCAAAGCCGTGGCAAACTTGCTGCCATCCTCTCGGGACTGAAAATGGGCAAAGTAGAAAACCCGAGAGAAAATGAAATACCAGCGATGGGATCAATCCTGAACCCGAATCACGTTTGCTTTCCCTGTGACCTGGCGAGCACCTGGCAGGTTTTCGGCAGGCTGTCTGGGGAAGAGGATGCCCCCAGGAGGCAGCCTCGTGTGGGAGCACAGTTACCGATTAAAGCACACGTTTCCCAGCTGGAGTTTGATAAAAGCCCTTCCCGAGAGCCCTTCAGGAGCTGTACGATAGAAAATACCTTTGTATTGCGTTACATTTTCTTAACCATTTTTATCCTTGGGCTTGTTCGTATGTCTGCATATGAATAATCTGGACATGTCTATTAGATTTGAGGCAGTAGGACCTCTGATACTATAAAATCCTGAATTTAACTGCATAGGGATTGATAGAGAATGTGTTTTGTCCTGTCACACTCCAGTCTGAGCTCTGTGCGTGCACAAAACTTGTTGCAATGGGCCCTGAAGCTGCAGCATAGAAGTTGTTTCTATTTGCTGGTTTATTTCTGGCTCCGTTGCTGTTTGCTGCGTAACTGATCTTTGCCATCGCGACCACTTCTAAAAAGCAGCTTGTGATGGCGTGCCCACGTGCCTGGAGAGTCACAAGAAACTGGTACTGTAGTGGCAAAACGTCTCTCTTGGTTTTTCTCCAGTAGAAGATCTTTGCTGAGGGGGTGGCAGATGGGGAGGGTGTCCTAGAGAAGCCCGTACCCGAGGCCGTAGCCTTCATCTCTCTCTGCAAATGGCAGATAGGTGCTGCGTGCCGTTTGCTTCATTGGTGGAGTCTGTTCTGCAACTGATGATCGCTTCTTGCGTGTGTGACTTGGAACTGTTGCGTTTGTACAGATAAGACAAACGAGACCAGTTATCCCAGTTTTTCCTCTTCTTGCACTGCTGTATTTCTTACTTACTCAAATTACTTAGCATTGCTGGCTTCTCACCATCTCAACCATGACTTCACTTGCAGGTGAAGCAGCTTTTCTCTTGGAAATTAAAATTAAACTTCTCCTAGAGAGTTCCCTTGGTAGCAGGAACCGAAATGCAGTTCAATATTAGGAGAGAGACTTGTTTTTTCTTTCTAGGTCTGCAGATAGTTAAACTGCAGCTGCCTAACGTTGATGTGCAGGGAAAGTCTAGTGCGCAGGAGATGTGCTCCCTGAGTCACTGCTGTGATCGTTGGAGCTACGGTGAAGCAGAGGCTTAAGAGCTGGGTTTATTTGCTGCTACGAAGGCATGTAGCGTTCTTGGACTTGAACGTCTGATGTGGATTCAGGAAAAACTTCCCTTAGCACATGTGTGGTTTTTTTTTTTTTTAATAAGCATGTTGTGCTAAAGAGACCAAACCTAACTCTTGTAGAGAAGGTATTCCTGCTAACTAATGCAGAACCGTGGAATTTGCTGGGCCTTCGCTAACTTTTCCTTCGCTCCTAGCTGAACATGAATTTCCCACCACTTAAAGCGACTGCTGTTCCTTTATCTCTTATTCCTACAGGTTAGTACAAGACGCAAGACAAAAGAGAAACCAGGGAAAATAACTGCTAGGCCTCAAAATAGACTGAGGCATCTGATTTTTTTTTTTTGTTACTTTTGGTATCTCCTTTCCCACTCATCCTGACACCTTCTTGGTTTTGTCGAACTTCTCAGCCTGACTCAAAAGGGATGAAGTTCCTTTCAATCATGCCCTAAGAGAGGCAGTGGCTATCTGTCGCAGCGCTGGCAGATCAGCACCAGCAGCGACGGAAAGAGGAAAGGAGATCTCGTGAGACAAGTGACAAAATGAGACCAAGAACCACTGACAGCCTAAAGCTTTGCAGAAAACCAGTTGAGCCCAGGGGACAGGAGAGAAAACTAACCTGTAGGGAGAAGAACACCGTGTTTATTCTCATAATTTCTGTGTGTTTAAAAAGTGCGGCTGAGCTTCTATAGGCAACTTTCTAGTACCCGACCAAGGCAGTTCCACTCTGTTAAATGGGAAATCTGCAGTAATGAAAAAGGAGGAAACTGGAAAGGTAAAGTTGAAGGAGGGAGACTTCAAGGAGCAAGACACTTGGGAATGGGATCATAAAAGTAATGATTACTGTGTATATGGGTTTGAAGACGGAGGTTGATGCAGGTGCCTTGAGTGAGCTGGGCGTTGGCAGACAGGCCTTCTGTAAGAGTCTGCTTCGAAAGGAGATTCTTAGGCCTGAATCTCTAAAATGGGAACACATTCACAACGTACGTACACCTCACTTCATAGCTTACAAATGTCATCTCAAAGTAGGAGCCAAAGTCAGCCCGACACTGCTCAACTCTGAGACAATCCATAGTGTCTCCCACAGTTGTGTCCTGTGCCTTGCTATCTGGATTAACTGATTTAAAACGCTGTTTAAGCCGGCTGTACCCTGGGTGTTATCTTACCTGTTACCTTACCGCGTCCCTTCCGGGAAGGGGAATCGAGCATGTTCCCTGTCGCCTTGTCCCCAGGTCTCTCTCCTGTGTTGCGTTATGTTTTCCCAACGCACTGTAATCAGTTCCATCCTTCTTAGCCCCTTTCTGATAGCATCAACACCTCTTTTTGTTGCCAAGCCCCCGCTCCCAGCCTCTCCATTCACCCAAGGAAGAATCCCCGCTTTGTGCTGCTGAGAAGGCAAGGATGGTACCTCTGCAGTTGGGCTGCATTTTCTTTGGCAAATCCAGCCCTCGGAAGCGAGTAATTCCTCACAGAGGTGGGAAGGTTTCAAGTACATTCAAGGCTGCCGTTCCCACCAGGTTTTTCCTTTCAGTTGACCTTCTTCAGGCCCTTAATGGTATAACAGCTGCCTCTTGCGTTGCTATTTAGGTTTCCTTCCCCTCCTGGTTGCTTTAGTGTGTTGGCTTGTGAAGTTTTTCACGGGGAGTAAAATTTGTCCTGCTTTGAATAAGTAGTTCCAAAGCCGCTAGGCTACTTTATTATTTATATAGGGCAATAAAAAAGATCAGCATTATTACCATGTATGTAACAGTGCAACTTAAGCTTTTCTTCGGCTTTCTCAGCGTGGTAAGTCTTCTATACAGCAGTATTGCAGAGCCTGCGCTCTTGTGCAGTTACGAGCACATTTTCTTTGGATAATAAATAATAACACCAGCCTTTGAACTCAAAACATAAAATATAGACGTAAAAATTTTGTAAGTGTGTAACTGCGGCAGGGCCACAGCTCATTCTAATGTTAGATTATAAATGCAGTCGTTTCAACAAGTTGAAATGGTCGGGTTTGTCTGTGTGGAGCAAATTTTATCAGTGCTGTTCTACTGAAGGTGATCACTGCTAACAAATCCTGAAAATGTTCTTTATCTTCTTACTCTGTGAAGAAGCCCTGGTGAAAGCTAAATAATTAAGCTCATTATTGAAAACCTGGTTAGTATGATTGCAAAATCATGCATCCACCACATTAATAATTGAGATCAGCTTTTTGCCCAGGCTATCTGCATTTCTTTGTGTGAAGGATAACGGGAATCACAGGAGTTGTACTGCTGAGAATGACATGTCCGGTTTGAAACCCGATAGTCGAAATAATTAATTGGTAACTAGACAGCTGTTTAACCCAAGGGCAGGTTCTGATGTCTGGCACTGTAGTGTCTCAGTGATTTCTGGTTTTGCTTAAGCTCTGAAGGGCTTAAGTATTCCATTCTTGAGCAAATTAATAGGTGTCGTATGCCTAGCTCTAGCATCTTGGGCTTCTGATCGTCCCTTCCGTTTCTTCTCATTAAACAAAGACTAACAGAGACCTCCCCAGCATAGGAAGGTGAGAGGGGAAAAAACTGCAGCTTTTCTCTTTTATCTTTCTCTTCTCTTTCTTTTTCTTTCTCTTCTCTTTCTTTTTCTTTCTCTTCTCTTTCTTTTTCTTTCTCTTCTCTTTCTTTTTCTTTCTCTTCTCTTTCTTTTTCTTTCTCTTCTCTTTCTTTTTCTTTCTCTTCTCTTTCTTTTTCTTTCTCTTCTCTTTCTTTTTCTTTCTCTTCTCTTTCTTTTTCTTTCTCTTCTCTTTCTTTTTCTTTCTCTTCTCTTTTTCTTTTTCAGTGGGTCACGTTAAGCTTTTGTGCTTTGGGTAGGAGTGAAGGAGCTGCATGCTATTTTACAGTGGCTCCTTAGGGAGAGCTGCGCACAGTGGGTGAGGATGTCCTCAGTTGTCTTAGACGACCGTGGCCAGCTGGTGAATAGCTGCCCTCTGATTATCTCTAAGTGATAGTGTTATTTGTACACAAAATTGTGCAGATGCTCTTCTGAGGCTGACACGCTGGACTATGAGCCACTGCATTGAGCACCTGATTAACGTTGTCTTTTCTTGGTTTTTGTTTTTGTTTTTGTTTTTTTTGCTTTTTTTCTCTGTTGCCTTCCTTCCTCCTTTTCCCACTTAACCCAGAAAAACTGATTGAGGGACTCAAATCTCCTGAGACTGCGCTTCTGCTCCCTGATATCCTGCCTCTCGCTGACCCCTTCGGTAGCACGTCAGACGCTGTGAATGGTAAAAATAAACCCAGGGCACCTCCTCCCCTCTGTCTTACATGGCATGTCTTGTCCCGCATGATAACTCTGCGTGTTGACCCCCACCGGGCTCTCAAAACAGCCGCTGATGTTGGTGAAATGCAATGTCATAGGAAGTTATGGATTACGCCGAGACAGATCTGCCTTTTCCCCATGAGACTAGCATCTGAACAGCGAAGACTTGGTATTTGCATTTAAAATCTAGGCTTACAGATTTGGCACACTAACATGGCGTGGTTGTGCCTTGTGTGTTCTTCTGGTCTTGGCAGAAGAAAGTTAAATGTTGACTGAAGGAGAAGATGCAAAAAATCCCTCCATTTCTGCTAAAGACTGTGTGTGTAACCACGGCCCAGGCACTGAGCCTGTCTGTCTCTCCATCGACCCCCAGCAGGATGAGGAGCACAGCCTTGCCTTTGACCTGGGGCACGTGCGTGAGAATAAACATGCTAGGCTTGCGATAAGCCCAGATGCAACAGGCTCCAGGCAGTATAAAGATTCTGGAGTGTTGCAGAATCATATTTTGATCTACTTGCCAAACGTACTAAAGACTAATAATTGCAGGCTGCCGTTAGTTGCAATCAGCTGCTCTTGTGGTTTTGGGTCCTAGCCAGGGGCCCCTGGCTAGTCGGTCGCAACGTTGTAGTTTTGAATAAAAGGTAGGAAATAAGTCACCTTAATAGCAAGACTTTTTCTCCCTTTAGCAATTTCTGGCAGTTGTCTGAATACTCTTAGATAACAATCCTGCAAATACAGGACACACATTGTTAATCTCTCTTAGGTTGACCAACTAGACCATTTCTGATCCTAGCATTTGAGTGCGTCCTTGTTCTCTAATTTAACTTCTTGGTCCTTGAGGAAGAGACCCAGACAAGTGTTACACCTGGCTGGTGTGACTGTGACAGTTATCTTCCATGTCTCTCCCTCTTCCCTTTATGGTTTTTATAAAAACAAATCTTTCTCTCCAGGCTTTGTAAACATCTCCTTTTGTATCCACATAATGGACATCAGCATTAGACGATACTGGGGACTGGTGTTTTCAATAAGATGTTGAGTTCCAAAACTTTATCACCTCTTTGTTCCACTGGGCACTCAAAATGGGGGGGGGGGGAAATTAAAAAAAAAATCCCTTGCCTTGGCTTTTTACAAGCTGAACTGGGAATATGCTAAGGGCTCCGCAGTAGGTATTTTAATGATCTGTTACTTCTAACGCAAGGGGACTCCTTAAAGGTCAGCGTTTTCCTCTTGCTGGAAAAGGATCTTGCAAAAGCTTGTTATTTGCCCAGCCCCAAGCCTTCTGCTTAGCTGCAGGGCAGGCATTATTAACTTCCCATTCCACCCTCTGGATAGTTCACACTGGGCTTGCACAGATTTAAATAAATAAATAAACAAACCCACAGGAAAAAGTCAAACCCAACAAACACTAATGAGTCTTCCCTCGTGATTAAATTAACCGACCTAACTTGAGGCTGGCATAGCTGACACATATTAAAGGGTCAGTAAAGAATTCAGACAACTGCCGCCTTAGCTCCTACTTATGCTGTGTCTTGCAAACTAACCTCTGACTTCTTCTCTGCTCCGGTATTTCGCACATTTGGAAAGGAAAACCTGACGTAGCTGTTGAGAGTCTCATACCGGGCCTCGAGGCTCCGTTGCCCCAGCGCCTGGTGTCGCAGACCGAGTCGGTTGCCTCCAACAGGACAGGTTGGTGAGGCAGGAGGGTGTTGGGGGGCAGGGTGCACCTGTGTAAATGCTTTACAGGCTGTGTGAATCGGAAAGCACCGTCCGCTTGAGCATAGCATCTCTCCTCTCGACGCTTTTCCCACCAGCATAAACTGGGCTTGCTTGTGTGCCTTGTAAGTGGATGCTGCATGGCTCCTTGATCAATGTTACTGTCTCCTTGTGAAGAACAGGACAGCATTCCTTCGGCCCACCGTTACAGATCTGCAGGTGCCAGAGTGTTGTGCTGATGAAGTGCTTTTGAAATCTGGAGCAGTCCCTGGTTTTTGTCTGTTCCGTTGGGGCATGGTAGCAAGCAATTTGTGTCCCTTTCTTACCGTGGAGGCCTTGATCTGGCCGCTTTTGCAGCAGATGGACTCGACCTCTTTTCAGAGGTCTCCTGTGAAATAGCCGGTGCTCTTAGTGTTGCCAGAGAGTCCCTGCAACTCTCTTTCCCTCCCTACGCTCCCCTTCGCTCCCCCTACTTCAACGTGTCACTTGTGTGGGATTTCCTTGCTGTATGCTGGGCTTTAGAGAGCAGTGAGCCCCAGAGAATGTGGTGTATGTTGCAAAGCAGTAAGAAATGTATGGTAGCTTTTGTGCTGGCTTTGCATCAAAGCTCTGTTTGTACACTAAGCGGACGGGACCGGGAATGTGAGAATATGAGCTTAACGGTGTTTGTGTCCTGTTTAATGCTACCTTGCGGCCCTTGGACGTTAACCTGGACTCAGACTCTCTCACTGGGGAAGACTCTCTGCTTGACTGTTCTCTGCTTTCTAACCCTGCTGCTGACCTCTTGGATGAGTTTGCTCCCGTAGCTTTTGCAGCTCAACCTCACAAAGGTAAACCGTCCCTTTGTCTCTAATACCTAATCAGGCCTGGGACTTGGTCTTTAGCTATCATGAAGTGAAGCTGATACGGGTTCACACAAGAGATGCTCTGACCCATGTTCTGGTGGTATTTTTTTTCCCCAAGCTGGTGAAACTTGGAATGCACATTGAAGTACTAAGGGAAAAATATAGGTAAAAGTATTCAGCTCGACTGTAAAGACCAGGTTTGTCAAGACAGGTGGCATCTTCCATGAAACAGGGATACAGCAGAAGGGGTAGAGGAGGCTTCAAGGGTAGGCTTCTGTGTGCAACCCTTCTTCAGGTTCGTAAGTGAATGCACTCTGGTTTTGCTTTTTGCACGTGGGATTTAAGACCTGCTTTTATGCTGCATGATTAATTCTGGAAGGGAGCCCGATAATCATCTATACTGGTGTCACAGGGTTTTGAAACGAAAGGAATTTTTTTCTAGTCTGTCAGAGTTAGCGTCCGTAACATGGGACTGAGCTCTTTCAGATCTGGAGAATGTTTTCCTTTTCAGAAGTTATGAGGAGTAGGTTCTTGAGTCAAACTTCAGTGTCACAGCAAATATGAATGGAAGTCCGAGTGCAATATCCAACTGAAAAACAGAGGAGTTTCACAGTAACACAAAAAAGCAGAGCTGCAGAAGAGAAGTAGACCACGTGTGGTAATTCCCAAGAGCCGCAGATCAGCCCTTGCAGTACGTCAGTATTGGAGCTTGAGGGGGATTGTGGAAATGCTGTGCAGTGATCGGAGCTCTCTTCTCCTTCCACTAACGAGCAAGAGCAGGGACCCTGGGAAGCTGGGTCCTAACTCAGATGGCTTTTTTCTCCAAGCTGCAGAGCATCCAGCTGCAGTCTGGGCCCTCTCCGTGGCAGCGTGGCTGGAGCAGGGGCACTGGAATAGCTGAAGAGCTATCAGCTGGAGCGCGACTTGCGCAGTGAACTTTTCCTGCTCTCTTCTGGCTCATCCCTGTTATGGGCTAAAGCGGTTGTGAACAGCGCATGTGTCCCTTGGGGACCATGCCAAATGTCAGCGGATGGCTCTCGCGTAAGCCAAGCTCGTAGTGAATATTGGGTAATACGCATCCACCCGGGTGGGAGGGAAGACCAGGACTCCTGCGCTATTTATTGCCTTGAAGAGAGAGGCCCAGAGCACAAATGCTGACAACTATTGGGTGCCCCTTCACGATGGGTTTTGTTTAGCTCGTTTGGTAAGTATCCCTATAGCAACAGAAAGCGATCTGTCCTCAGAGGAATCGCTGTAAAAACAGTCTGTAATCAATTTTTACACTTGATGGCACTTCAAAATGAGTTTGTGTTTTTCATAGAGCTTTTGGGTTTAAACAAGCAGTTGTTCTAATTGCTCATTGCTGTAATACACTTCCATGCCACTTTATTTTGAGTAAATGGCCTGAAATGTATGTCGAGCAGTTATTACTCCATGGCTAGAACATAGCAAAGCCAAAACATTGCTGGTGTTACTTAATGAGAAAACGAATTAACAGATTCCTGCCTGACTTCTCCCAGGCTGTTCCCTCTGGGACGAGAAAGGCTCACATGTGACTAGGAAAGAGACTTCTGTTAGCGGGGGGGGGAAGTGCAAAATATTAAAATCTTCCAAAACTCATTTGTGGCTTCTTTTCAAACCCTGCTTTTATAGCTCTGGCTGTGGTCATTAACTGTACATCTGTCTCAGTCTTTTTTTGTTACGGGTATAATCAGCCTGTGGAACTGCAACGCTGCCAGTTATCAGTGGGACCAGGAGGACTTGAAAAAGCAGCCGTGGTCTGGGCACGGGCTGATGCTCCATAACCGTAGCAGCCTTTCCTTTGTGCTTTACTAGGCTGTTTTCTGGCCTCTGGATTTTTTTGCTTTGCCTTCAGGATTCCTTACTTTGCATTTGCTGAATACAGCACCAAGCCGCATGTATGTGAGAGGGGAATGTTTTTCTACTTATGGTGATACATAGTCACTAAGGCGAGCTCAAACACTTCTGAAGGAGTTTTGCCCAAATAGGGACACTCGCCAGCCTTTCCCTCTCCTTAGGAAAGATAGTCCGTACTTCAGCAGTGCTCCTCCAGTAGCTTCTTGTACAGCCAACTCCGGAGCGATGAGCAACTGTATGTATAAATGAAGTGGAATGGAGATAGGATGCTTGCAAAGGCTCCCAGGCAGGTTGAGGAGAGCCACAAATAAATAACTCCAGAGACAGAGTGATGACAAGATGAGACTTTCTGTTAAGATGAAACATCTTTGTGTTTTTTGACACTTTACAGACTAGCCCCCTATAAAATTTGTGGGTTTTTTCCGAGTCTAATCCTCCAGTGTATTTCCACAAGTGGTTTCTTGCATCATCTCACCCCAAACCTGTTAGCATATTTGTCAGCTTTAGGTAAAGAGCTTTTATTCTTAATAGGAATGCTCCTGTTCCTTGGAAACCATAGATGTGTACATGTCCTTGCCAGGCTTTCAGAAATATTTCAGGTAGTAATTGAGAACCAGATTTTGGAAGGTATTGTGGGTATCTAAAGTAACAAGTAGTGATGCACAGCGAGAGTGTGAGAGTCCCTAAAGGTATGTAATTGCCTGATAAGGCAGATAAATGTCTCATCTACTGTGGAGATTGTTGAAAGTGCCTCCCACCAAGTGTCTAACTGCAGTTGACGTGGTTTGAAATCAATGGAATTATGTGCCAGAACTGCTCTAGGGGCCTTTAAAAAAAATCTCTTGTTGGTATCTGGTTACGTCTTCAGGCATTTAAACTCCTTGGAAATCTGACTTCATATTGTCCTTCTTGTTTTATCACTGCAGGTGAAAGCTCAGGGGTTTTATCTCGCGTAGATGACTGGAATTTCTTCTGTGGGTTTTTGGGGTGTTTTTGGGGTTTTGTTAGGTTTTTGTGGTTTTTTGTTCGTTCCCCCCCCCCATCCCTTTTCTTCTCCCTGTGCGTGGCAGCTGGTGACTGGAGAGCCAGGTTGCGCTCTCCAACTGTACGGATAGCTGCCAGCCACCGGAGGATGACAAAGAATACCTTCAGTCCTTGGGAGCTTACGCCCCAGGCTCTTACCACAGCTTTGAACTGTGCCAATTGCTAAGCCTTCAGATCGGCCAAATTTTATTTTGGTTCTCATGACCTGTCTTGCTTTTTGTTTGGTTTTTTTTCCCCCTCCACTTTTGTATTTAATTGGCTCTCTCCTTACCTTCTTTACCAAAGACTTACCAACTTTATTTCACCTTTTAAACGAAACTCCTGCTTCTAAGCTGTCTCTGAAAACATAAAGTTGTTCTAACACTTTTTAGCAATTCTAACCATCCTTCTCTGCTATCTTTGCTTCTTTTCCTTTTTGCTGTTTCTCCTTTATGCTGCAGAAGATACTAACCTGATATCAGGCTTTGATGCTCCTGAGGGCTCTGAAAAAGTGACAGAAGATGAGTTTGACCCAATTCCAGTGTTGATATCCAAAAATTCACAAGGTAAGCCAGGATGTGGGGGTGAAAAAGGGAAGGAAAAAAGGAAAACAATGAACATAAATTAGATCTGGGGCAGTGGTGCTGCAGCACATGTGAAGTGATTCAAATAGTAAACTGTGAGATACTGTCATTGTAGTATTTAGCGAGCTTAGTCTTTCTCTGATTTACATTGGCCTTGACATTTCTCTAGGTCCTCTGTTTGTGAGGAGCTTGCGTGTCCAAAAAGATAATAGATGTGCAAGCATCTTTAGGTCCCATGAAGCAATTCCTACCAGCCTGCCAGGCAGGGCACACAAATACCTCCGTGGCTGAAGTGCAACGGAGAACTGCGTTCTCCGACGCTCTTATTTACTGCTCAAGCCGATGGAAGGGGGTCCTCTGACTTTTAAGTAAACTTGGCATGAGGCGCAAGAAAGGGAGATGATGATAATCCTTTGTAACTCAAACCCCTGCTGAAAGTTGAGGTTTTTCACTTCTGACTGATGTTTTTCAAAGGTGCTTGTGGGAACTGAGTGTGAGACGTCTGGTAGATGGTACCCACCTCCTTTGAAGAGCTTTGAGCAGTCAGAGTCTTAGGACAGAGCCTGGAAAGTTTCTCCTTCTACAGCATTCCTGTCACCTAGATCACATTAACATGGATCTTTGCAAACAGTTTCAGTCTTACGTAGGGTTAAGTCTAAGCAGCAGCACTGTTTCCTTAAAGGAAAGAATAGTGCTGCATTTTGTAGCTCTTGTAGGGACAGAGGTAAGGCAGCGTTTTGCAGTCTGGTCAGTCAAATGGGTCTTCTCTCTGGAGTCAGGCCGCTGAAAGGTTTTCGTTACAGCTTTTGATATGCTAGCATAGGTTTAAAAACATACTCCAGGGCTCCCTTGTGGGTTTGGTTTTGTTTGGTTTGGTTTTTTTTTTTGTTAGTTTGATGGTAGAACTTTTTTGACTTCCCTAAC
The DNA here is from genome assembly GCF_965183815.1 of Platalea leucorodia. Classification (NCBI taxonomy): domain Eukaryota; kingdom Metazoa; phylum Chordata; class Aves; order Pelecaniformes; family Threskiornithidae; genus Platalea; species Platalea leucorodia. The sequence goes on along the minus strand of NC_138858.1, from coordinate 93,895,381 downwards.
TCCCGTTCCTGTTTACAGCATGAACGTGCTGTACGCCTGCTCTGCATCTAATGCTAGCTTAAAGACTGACACTCGTGAGAAAAAGTTCTCAGACATTAGAAACTCTGCTCCTGCTGAAAGGCAGAGAAGGTTTCTCCCAAAGCTGGGCCAAGATAGGCTACCTTGAATAAAGAGGAGCATCTTTCCCTCAGTATCAAAGCACCAGTTATAGAAAGCCACACGATAGCTCAGCTCTCCTTGAAGTAGCTGGCAACTCCCAGGTGCTCTTAAAACAGCAACTAATTTTCAAAAACTTTAAAACTTTGAACATAGCTTCAAATTTAAAACTTTGAATATAGGTTGTGGGAGTTCTTGTAATTGCTTTATAGATCCTCTAGTAAGGACAGAATTCTGCAGCTTGGGTGTAAAGCCTGGGGAAAATAAATGGTTTGTAGAGGTTTGTCGGCTGCTGTGCTGATTTTCCACGCAAGCCTAGCGAGCGAGGCGGGGGGAGAGGGGAGGAGCAAGCAGGGGAACGTCGCTGCTATTGTGGTGCACGTAATGAGGAGCTTGAGCAAATTTTCTGTTTTGCTTTGCCTTTTTTCTTGCTTGCTTGCTCTTGAACATCTGAAACTGTCGTGTGTGTGTGTCCTGTTCAATACTGAATTCCTATCTCTCACACTTTCAGGTGGGCATTCTAGAAACAACAGTGGAAGCTCTGAGTCCAGTCTTCCCAACATAGCCAGGTCTTTACTGCTGGTGGATCAGCTCATAGACCTGTAGCAGTGACACAGTAGCAGACGCAGTTTCTGTAACGTACCTAATCCTCTGTTTTCATTTCCAGAAGAGTTACCTTCAGTTGTGGTTCTTTTGGGCTTTTTTCCCCGCCCCCCCCCCCCCCTTCCTTAACTAAAAGAAAAACAAATCTGCCAACGGGAGACAGTCACCCACCTTTCTCCCTGTCTTCCCGTTCCCTGGGAAAGAGTCTGTCTCAGTTCTCCAGGTAGTCCTCTCTAAAGCTGGTAAAAACCCGCTGTGGTTCCTTCTGCACCTGTCTTTGCTAGCCCGTGTCCAAAGGGAGCACCGTCCTTAGCCGCCCTGCTGAGATGTACACATAGCACCACGGAAAGCCTGCCTGTCAAGGAATTAGATAACCGTAGCTGATGTATGACCCCTGCGTACGACAGCCTCCTTTCTCCTTAGAGTAGTGCGTGACCAACTGTGTTTCAATCTTTGCGTTTGTGTTTTGGGGTTTGGTTTTTGTTTTGGTCCCGTTTTCTGATGAGTGGGCAGGAGGAAGGGGACAGGTGAAATCGGTAGGGACGTCCCTCTCCTGCAGAATACAGGTTAGGAGAGCTGATGTTTCTAAGTTGCCAGTATACGCTCGAGAGGAGGAGAAAGCACCGCATTCCTCTGAAGTAGTCTTGCCTAGTACCTGGTGACGGTGCAAATGAAGAGAGTTTTCCGGACTGCCCCCAGCTAATGGTTTGCTGTTTAACAATCCTGCTTGTGAATGAACTGCGCTTCCTTGGGGGAGGGGAAAAAAAAGAACAAAGAAAAAAGAAAAGGAAAAAAAAAAGAACAAAGAAAACAGAGTGTGATAGCTGCAAAAATGACCCTAAGTGAAATATAACGAGGTTTTGAACCAAATACATGTGAGTATGGCTGTGACTAGCATTCCGTTGACCTTTTTTGGATGAAAAGGGCATTGTGGCAGCAGCAGATGTATCTTCTGTGACTTCTTTTCTGTGTTTGACTGGAAAAAAAGAAAATCCCCCCCCCCCAACCTACTGTAAATTGTGTATGAAACAAATTGTCCTACGGTTGTTTGTCTATTTTTAATCCTGGTTTTAGTCGAGCATCTGGTATGTGTTCTGGGTTCCCCGTTTTCTCTTGTAACTGCATATAGTGCAAACCAGTTAAGTATGGAACCATTTGTTTCGGTAGGCAAAGGCTACTGTGGACTCTACTCCACTCTTCGGTCTTTGTGGAACACGCATGCACTTGGTTCGGATGGTTTGACATAAGTGCTGCTACCACTTGATGGGTTTTACCTTTTCTTTTCCCCTTCACATGCTTAGTTTGTCAACTAGCTGGATACGCTAAACTTGTTTTCCTTGGCTTACGGTCATGAAGTCCGGAATTTCTATCTTGTATTTGAAAGCTCTTTCTGAACAGAAGGACTCTTCCTCTGTAGTGGAATAATTAATAGCTTACTGCTAACCTTGTGTATGTGTATGTAGCTGTATTAGTAAAAGTGCAGTTTCCCACGTGCGAAAGTATGAACGACTGAAATATGTATGTACTGACCTCTCGCTAAGAAGGAAAGAAATCAAAGTTCGTGACTCCTCCTTTCCTATCTCCAGTCTCTCCGCTATTCCCCCGCCCCAACACTTAGTTTAACAAATTCTGTAAATAGAACTACCATCGATTGTGTCTGCTCTACATTACTCTTCTTTTAAAACCTACACTTAATAATAAAAGTATTGCTTAAGTGTGTTGTATCATTACATGTGTATACTGCACTTTCCAAGAGAAGCTTTACATGAGAACTATGGAAATGACCTTAGTAAAATTGTGGATAGAACTTTATTATTTTTTTGTTTTATATTCCTAAAGCACAGGCAAGCTGGACTGGAAAACACGAAGACGCTATAGATAGAAAGTTATTGTATAGTCAGATACTGAGATTATATGAAAAGAGAATGGATTTTAAAAAGTAACCATCTACTGTATATTAGAAACAAAGATTTCTGTGAATTAAAGTACTTTTAAAGAATGTTTAAGATTTTAAATCTAATGGCACTTGTTCAAGGGTTCTGGAAAAAATTATAAATGCACTGGGTTGTTAATAATGCTATTAAATAAGCAGATGTGAATGTTTATTTTATTGCTTTTTCAAGTAGCTATTCATGGATCTGGGTGGGAAATACGATACAATGGAAGCATACATTTTTAGAGATGTCTATTATCTAGACCTCCTTCATCAGAAAATACTTGCCACTTATTTGCGGAATGAATGGAAAATGTGAGAGAGATGAAATGAGTGGATATTTGGGATTAATTTTAAGCTCTCCAAGAAACGTGACTGTCCTACAGGCGTTAGGTCCGTGTTGGCGCGCTGCTGAACAGTTGAGGGGTTTGTCTGAAAGCTGCTGCTGTGAAGGAACAAATTGAACTTTCATCCAGCGCCCGCATGGGAGAAGTGTGGTACCCAGCGTTCCCGCAGTGGCCTAAGAATGATGCCCTCCTATGCCTATGGTTGGAGCCTTGTTTGAAGCCGTGGGAGGCGATTCCGTCCCCTTTTGAGGGTGGCAGGGTCAGGTGGGGGTGAGTAACAGAATACAAAACCGCAGCAGAGCGATTCTCCTCTCTGCCCGGGACGTGCTGCTCATTCGCGTCGGGATGACAGAGGAGCCCCTCTGCCCTAGCAGGCCCGAGCTTCTGGTGGCGCTTTTGGCATTAACTGGTCTGATGGATCCTCCCGATAGGATACTACACGTGCAGCCACAGCACCCGGAGCCGTTTCCGTTCAAGTCACGGGTGTGCTTTGGATGCAAGACCAAACTCTGGTTTTGGGGTGGCAAGATGAATAGTTGGAACTTGGATGTTGGCCCTCGCTTACTCTGAGGGGGCGTGGGTTTTGAACTGCCCCTGCCTTTTGGAAATCTCCCCCGTTCATCTTTTAACCGGATCAGCACAAGTGTCGCACCCTCAATTCAGAGATCAGCAAATTGCTATTGTATCTGACACTATCCACTGCGTTGGGAGCATCTGTCCCAAAACTAAAGGTGCTGCAGCGCCCTGAATTCTGGCTGTCCAAGTCGTCACGGGGTTCCCTGGGCCTCGGCCAGGGCTGCAGGCCCTGTGCAGCCTGCCGGAGAAGGCTGGGAGATGGGTGGAAGGATCTTAGCGCTGGCGGCTTTGCGGCAGACCTTCTGCACCCTCTAACAGCCCCTTTACCGCAAGCGAACGGCGGCTTGAGTGAATCTGTGTAGAGCAAAATTGTTTTTAGAGGGAGCTTCTTGTAAATGAGTGATGATGGCATCCTTCGGCCTGAGAGCTCGCAGGGTATTGCCTCCAGTGACTTTCCAAAACCACCTTATTTAAAAATTGATTAAAAAACCATTTTGTTATTACAATGAAAGTTCAGATGCTATTGAGACCGAAGACAGAGTTCAGCAAGTTTTGGGGTATCCAAGCAAACATCAAATGGTGGAGCATGCGGGGCTCTGACTACCGAAAATGTCACCCAGCACGTGGCACACTGCCCTGGCATCTGACGCGTGAGCTTGTCTGTACGCAGTACATTATTTTCTTTTTAGCCAATGCACTTTCTAGTTCAAGAACTGCCGTAGGAATGGGTCGGAGTTGGGGAGCAGCTGGCACGGATGTGGGGAAGGGCTCTGATGAGCGAGGCTATCGGTCCGCTCGCCCCCCAGCACCTGGGGGGGACGAGCTCCCGTGACTTCTCTGTGCTGAGGCGCGCGGGCGCTGCACATTGAAACTGCATCGCTCCAGCAGGAAACATAGGCTTGGGAAAAGGAGGGGGGAAAAAAGGGTTTTCTTTGTATTTATTTTTTGTCCCTGCGTAGTCTGTTTCCGTAACTGAAAGCAGCGGTGCTCCGGGGACAGCCGTGCCGGCGCGCAGGAGCGCAGGCTCCGCGCGCAGCGTCGGGTCCCGCTGGTCCTTGGGAGGACGGGTGGGCGGGTGGCTCGGCCGCCTTGTTTTAAGGACGTCACTGATGTGCGAGGCTTGTGCTCCTGCCCTGCGCGGGAGGGAGCTGAACCCCTAGAAGCTCGCCTTATGTTTTTCTTAGACGGTCACAGACTGCGTCTTAAAACTGACTTGCAGACGTAGCACTTGCCTTGTGCTCGGTACAAATGAGGAGGAAACCGAGCGATGCCGTCAGTCGCCCGTTGGTCGGTCTTGTTCGTGAACTGCTGGAACGTGGTGCGTGGGGTTGGGGCGGTGAAGCCCGCCCTGCCTCACGTTGCGTGGTGCAAATGACTGTGCCAGCATGCCAAAACCAGAACATTCAATTCCCTATCTTCTGGAACCGAAGAACCCTCGATCTGCTCCCGGATCTGCCGCTGTGCAGTGACTTTGGGCAGAAGCGCTTAATTCTGCCCTCCGAATTGCTGTCCAGTGGCCTAGCAGCGGTGATGCTGCCCCGGGGCGTTCGGCTTCCGAACCGCCCCGCTGAAGGCACTGTCCGGGGGGAGCTCGGGGGTGGTGTTCAATGGCATCGCCTCCAGGAATCGGAAAACAAGGCGAAACTCCACCGTTTCGAGAACAAAGGAATGAGAAGTCTTTTGACCCTTTTTAAATGCCAAACTAGTAATCTTGCGTACTAGTAATCGTGCTGATTTTTAGCTGCCTGTTACCATATGCTGAGACCTTCCTGACGTTGGCTTGATGAAATCGGGAGAGTTATCCAGTGGAAGAGTCGCCTTAGGCTCTAGGAATGCCTCTGCCTCCCCTGCCTTTCTTGGTTTGGGCTCTGCTCCAGAAATGAGATCATCGTCTTGGTGACTGCTGCATCCTTGCAGCCCCCTGTAATGGGGAGAGGAAATCTTTTATAGCTTTTCTGTCGGTTATTTCAGTCCTTTGCCACTTCAGTGCACCGTTTTCCTTAAAAGCTGGGGGAGCTCCCTGTGCCGGTGCTGTAACTCCGGGATAAATGGTCTGTTCTCCAGGCTGCTATCTGAATACGCGCAGGGTGTATTCCTGGAGCAGCCAGCGATAAGTGTGTTTATTACTAAGGTAGCCTGAGTATAGTTGAGGAATTGTTTCTTTAGTGCGTATGTTTGACCCTGGAATAAAAAAATGCACGAATGTTGTACAGGGGTAGAGAGAAACCTTTTCTATAAACTCAAGCTTCTGTAAAGATTTTATGCTGTAAAGCTCGCAGCTGTTAGGAGTGCGCGCGTGTTAAAGCCTGGACGCGAATTGAAAACGTAAGGGATGCTTCCCCGCGAAGTAACACACAGATCTCGGGAGTCCGGAGGAAGAGGGGACAAAAGAGGCAGCCGCCCCTTGGCGGCGTCCATCTCGGCACAGGCAGACGTTAGGAAACGCTGCCTCTGCAAAAGAGGCATCTCCTTCTGCACGAGGGGTTGTGGGTGCTTCGTGTGTCGATTCGGGCAAACCATCTGCCCGTGTCTTTTCAGGCCTCTTGCGTAGTGTGCCCTCGGTGTGGACGGGAGCCGAGTCATGGCGGAGAAGGGGCAGGGCTTCAAACAAAAAGGCACTGTCTCGTGTCAGGAGCTGCGTCCCGTACCCTCACGCTGTTACCAGCTCGTGGCGCGACCCCTTCTCTCCTTTGCTGTAACACGGAACAACGCTGCTATGCCTTTTCACGTGAAACGGTCCCTCCAGCGCTTCCCTCTCGCTGGTCCCTGACCTCAGACCTGCCGAAGCATCCCTCAGCGCTGGCTAACTTAAACTCTCTGTCATCCCAAAAGTTATGCAGCACGCGCCTCCAAGACGTTCGTCTGCAAAGCCCGTAGCTATGGCTGCTTATGGGGACGCGCTGGCCTTGTCTCGTGAGCTCTACCCTGGCCTTTACACAAAGGGGTTTGGGTTTCTTTTGGTTTGATTGCACATTTCAGTGTCTAAGCGTAGCTCAGACCTTTTTTAACCTATGGGATTAACAACTGTCAGAGGAGATGTCTAAGCCGCTGTCTAGTTAGACATGCACCCAGATGTCAGCTGAAGTAAAATGCTGGCATGATGTTGTCTCCCTGGTTGTAGCGATGCTGCCATAGCTCCTTCTGGGGCTGCCCCTTTGCTTTCTGCCAAAGGGAACAAACTGGGGGAACCCAAGAACCTGGGAAAGAAAAGGTGCCGGAGATCGGTTACTGGGGGATGGTGGCTGGAAGCCAGGTCTTCCTCCTGCAACATCGGAAACACGGAACGTGGGAGCGCAGATGGTGCTCCTGGCTTGTCAGTAAATCCCAAGCTTCTCGGGTAACCCGCTGCGGTTTCATATCGCTGTGCCAGTTTTTGTCGTTTTCAAATTGCGAGGGCCCTTCCCTTCTTGCTGTATTGCTTAGCAGCGTTGAGTGAAACCAGCTCCTAACTGGAGGCTGGAGCAGGTTCCTACCTAAGCATCGCTTCGTTTTCCCCTCCCAGAGTAAGCCACAGCGCCCGTACTGGCCTTAGCCAGGGAGAAAACTGCTTCCAAGCATTCGGTACCCTTCCCACTTGTGATGGGCAGAGAGAGCAAGAAAGCATTGGAAAAAGTCATTTTTCCAAAAGCAGAGCGTTCTGCCTATCACACCGTGCCTCCCAAGTTCGGAGACGCGTGCCGCTGCTGTCCGAGGCAAAGGGGTTTCCATCCCGGCAGCCCCGTCTCCGCTGTCCCGAGCGTCGCCGCTTACACCACCGTGGCCGCCTGCTCACTCAAGGAACTCCCGAGAAAGAAAATTCTGATGAAGTGACTTGTTCGCGCTGGGCTTGTGAAAGGTGGGTCGTTGGTTTGCATTGGCGTGATGTTCACCGTGATAAACGCCTTTTTCCTTTCCGTGTTTTCCTGTACGCTGTATTTCAGTGAGGACTGGGTAATTCAGAGGCATTTGCATGATGTGGCAACCGATCTTGCTCTGCTTCAGCCTGTATTCTCCAAATTTCACAATAATACCTGGTAAATAGATAACCAGCCTCCTGGAAGAAAGCGACGCCGTAGACGCGCTGTTCCTGTGATCTGAGGTTAGCCTCTGAGGTTAAACCACTGCTGAGAACATAGGCTTCAGGAAAGAGAGAGAGTATTTTTGTAGAGTAACTGATAAGATGTTCACATATCTACACTGTCTTTATTTAGCAGTGTAACGTATCTAAGTGAATAGTTTCCCAATAAATACCGATTTTGATGCCTACTAACGACTACTGTGTCTTTAATTGTGAGGAGTGACTGAGAACGGGTTAAGTGCACGCGTCTGCGGACTTGATCAAGAAGCGGTGCCTTGCGGGCTGCGATGGGCGTGCAAACGGGATGGCTGAGGCGGGCAGAGACGCTCTTTTGTCACAGCAGGGTGGGTAGGTTAGTGCCTCGCTTGTCCGTCGGCCGGCGGATGCCAAACCACCTCCTCGCCCTCCTCGTTCTTCCTGCGATTCACACTGCTTAGTTTTCACGTGCCTTTTTCCTATCCTCTTGCTAACGTCAGTCCAATGCCATACTCCTAACCTGCCAGTAGCTCTCTGAAGGTAAGATGTCTTCTGTTCTGTCTGTCTGAGTCGTAAGGCAAAACCGGCCCCACCTTGGGCTCCTGTAGCTGGGGAGGAGCAGAACAGCAAGCCTCTCCCCGCGCTGTCCTGTTCACTAACGCAGAAGCAAGCCAGATCGTTACAGTTATGTTGGACACTTGATTTGAAGTTACGGTATGGATTGTTTCAAATCATTTGTCTGGCAGTGGTTTAAAACAATGCTGCTATAGTTACCAGGATTCATTAAAAGCTACAGGCTGACCTTCAGTCTTTGAAACGTGTGTGTTATTTTAGCAGACTGTAGGGCGTCCCTGTGTATTTTACGTGCCCGAGTGTAGTTCCACGTATCCGTGGGACGGCTCACAGAAACAGAGGCTACGCCAAGCCATATATCTGCTTGTAGGGCAGTCAATAAGCAGCGGTGCGGAATGAACCGACAAAAATTGTCTGTTTGCTGGAGCCTCACTCCAGGCAGCAGTGTTACAAAGCGAAAACCTCTCTGATGGTGGTCGTCGTCACGGGTGGCAGAGGAAGCCTTGTGGAACGGTGCTGAGAGTGCCGGGCGTGCCCGTCCGTCTGTCAGACATCTTCCATCTCTTTCTGAGAACTGGTACTTGTGGCGTCCCCGAGCTGCGAGGCCGCGGCGAGTTGTGCGTCAGTTTGTGTGTGTCGTAAAGACCTTCCCCGGCATTTTTATTTTCTTTTATTTGCCCTCCCTCTCCTTCCCATTTTCCATGCGTGATACTAGTTTAAATCTGAACGGCATGACCTTTCTTGTGTAATAAGTACATTTCATTCTTATTTATGACTAAGGAGACGGAGCTGGTTGAGTAACACTCTCCTCTTGCATTTTTAGGTCTGCGGAGGGATCCGGCCCTATTCCCAGTTGTAGCTCTCGAACTCTGTAAAGGACCTGGCAGTGACGGACTTGCCCTGTACAAGGGTCAGTCTGAGATGCTGGAGGTGAAAACACAGCACAACTCGGAGTCAGACTACTTCACGAGAGATGGTCCTTCAAGCAACAGCTCCTTCTACAGCAGCGAAGGAGAGGGGACAGACCACGAAGGCGATATCTTGGATTGCAGTGGGTCCAGGCCTTTACTGATGGATTCGGAAGAGGAGGAGGAGACCTGCAAGTTGTGCACAGGGTTCCTGCAGTCTGCGCCCAGGGAAGGACGTGAGGCCTCCAAAGAAGGTCCCCACTCCCAGTCTTCCCAGACTAGAGCAGGGGAGATGCTCTTCCCTGCCTTCCAGTCGCACACCGGGGAGGTTTTTAATGAACCAGATGTTTTTGCCACGGCTCCTTTCCGAAGCTCGAGAAAAGTGCCTGATGAGGTGGATGTCTTCACCAAAGCTCCTTTTATCTGCAAGGGCAACGTGGCTCTTAGACATCCAGAAGAAGCCGATGTATTTCTGAGAGCCCCTTTCACTAAAAAGAAAAGCATGGAAGAGTTGACTTCCCACAGTATGCCTAAGGAACCGTTCGCACCACCCGTTTTCCTAAGTCAAGGAGGTGATGTCCAACACAGAGCTAACGCGATGTTCCCAAGCCTGGATTCGGCAGTGCGCGGCTCCACGGCCTCGGTGAGATCTCAGTATCCCTCTGCCGGGTTTACTCAGCCAAGCAATCTTCATCCCTCTGCCGTAAGAGCCGTGGAGACGCAGGAAACCATCCCGTCCAAAGGCGTGCTGCAGGAGCAGGCTGGCGTGCCCAGCGAGAGGGGCGCGGGAGGGCACGCGCTGCCGCAGGAAGCCGTGCCGGGCTCCGCGGTTAACAAGCCTTTCCGTCCGCAGTCCTTGTCGAAATACTCCCGGCACTATAGTCCAGAAGACGGGCAGGGTCTCGAAGTCAAGCCCATAGCTGCTTACAAGGTGGTTTCTCAGACCAACAGACAGGCGATAGCAGGATCTGTCTCTGTTGCCCCTCTCTCTTCCAGGACTACGGAGCTGCCCGGCGGGGATCCCTTTGCTTCAGCACCCTTTCCTTCCAAAGCGGGAAAGCAAAAGCCTTAATCTGCTGTGAGCTGGGACGTGTGCTTCCCATAGGACCACCTCTCACAGGACCTTGAACCTCTTAGCTGAAATGAATGAGATAGCAATATATATATATATAAAAAAATAATTATTATTTTTTGGTCAGAACTCTATTTGCAGTGATATATAGTTGAACCATTTTAAGTTATGTTAGTTAGTCCGAACGCCTGGCTCTCAGGATCCTCATATCCTTTTCAGTTGCTTCTTGCCTTCCTCCTCTCACTGTCTTCCCCCCCGTTTATTTTTTAGATGCTTTTCCAAACCAGTGATATTCCGTATTTTCTGGTCCTGGCTGGGGAAATGCATTATAAGATAAATGAAAAGGTTTATTAGTTACAGAGCAAGTCAAGCGGGACTTGCTAGTGCTCTGGAAAGGAAGCGATTTCCCAGGTTAAAGGCTTATTGCGACTTCTTTCCCATCGGTGGCGACCCGTGGCAGAGAGCAAGGCTGTACGTTCCTGCTGCTTGGCCGCGATGGCAAACCTGGCAGCCGCGGCTCCGGAGCGACGCCTCCGGAGCCCGGAGGAGGCCGTGGGAGGACTCACAGTGCCTTCGGTCGCTCGGCTTGCAGGCTCTCAGAGGCACAAACTTCAGCAAAGCAATCTGTCGGGCTGGTACTATTGCTGTTGTTTGGAAAATCGAAGGATCAGGCAAAGCGTTCGGTTCCCCGTGTGTATTTCCCGTTGGTTTATGCCAAAGGGTCGGACCCAGAAATTTGCTGATGGTGTTGTGAAGGAGAGAGCCGTGCATTTTGACAGTATTAAAAATAAGCCTTATGGAAAAGTTTATTATGCAAACAACTCGATAGACGTCCTGATCTACATACCTCATTCGGTGTAACTCAGCAGTCGCTGCAATCCGGTTAGAGTGATTGATGCTAGCAGAGAACGGGACTCTGTATTTGTAAATTCTGCCTTTTGTTTTCCTGTTGATTAAGGATAAACCTAAACAAAATCCATTCACACTCCTTTGGTAACGGTTGCTCTGCTTCCAAAATACTGTGCTTTCTACCGTATTCCCAAAGAGAAAGACAGCTTCTCGTTGCTTGTTCAGTCGCTGACGTAGTGAATCCTAATGTAGTGCTTGGAGGAAAAGTCACCTCAGCTGGCAGCTGGGCAGAAACAAAGCAGCCTTTGCTCCCCTCTCTTTTCCCTAATATAAGACAGGGGTAAGAGTGAAACCTCCCATCTTTATTTTTTTAAAATGCCTGGTTGCATAAGTTGTCTTGGATCTGCTCTTTCTGGCCCACAAAGGCTACTTGTAAGTGTGGACTGGCTTTCAAAATCCCCAGTTACAGGGACTCTGTAAGACTCATCAGTCACTGATGAATCTTTGTGGCGCAGTAATCCTTCCTCCTTGGTGCTGGTGCTGCAGAATGTCTCCCAAGAAAAAAATTTGGTGGTTTTATTTTTAAGGACTTGACCTCTGCGGAAAAAATCCCCATTGACTCCAGTAGCATCTGGCCAAGTCTCTTAAAAGCCTTGCGGCGGCCATTTCCCACGGGAGTTTGTGCATTATCGTGTGAGCCGGAGCCTTGTGCTGAGGGTCAAGGGCATATTTTGCATTTGGGGGTCTCCCACAAGTGGCTCTGAGGTCTTTGGGCGTTTGCAGGGGAATTCTTGGAGCAGTGGGTAGGTTGCTGAGATCGGGAGCGGGTTCCCGCCCTGCCCGCTTTCTGATGTCTTTGTACTCGGAGGGGAAGCACTGCGATCAGCCGCAGCTCCTCCTGCTCACGGAGTCGCACCCGGGAGAGCCCCTGCCGTCGAAAATAGACTTCGGTACAGTTTTGCGGGAAAAAAACCTGACACCACCTCCAGTACCTACCTTTGTCCGCTGTCCAAATAATAAGCATTAAAGGAACGCAACAGGCATGTTAAAGATGCGCGTGAAGGCTGCTTGAGCAAAGCAGAGCATTGCGCAGGCCGGGGCTGACTCGCTGCTGACTTTTAAGCCCAGCAGCGTAAGGGGAGGACGGATGGAAGACCCTGAATGCCAGGAGCTGACTAGCGAAGCATCTGCACGTAGGAGTTACCGACTGCTCCGTGTTTCCTTCCCCCTCCCCGAACTCAGCTCCCCTCCAAAATATCTCCAGTTGCAAAAGATGAGCCGAGCGTTCTGCTGGACGTGCTCGGCGTGGGGATTGCCTGGGAGGGAGAAGCTTGGGCTGAGGTCTTAAAGCCCGGGGGTGGGGAGGGAGGATACGTGAAAGCAGGGAGGCTGCCTTGGCTTGCACAGCCCCGTTGCTGGCAAGTCGTGGCTTGCTGAGCCCGGGTCAGGTCGTGTCGTGGGGAGCTGGGAGCTTTCTACCCTGCTCTGCTGCGCTCCGAGCAAAGTCATAGTGGTGCATGCTGGTGGGTTAGGGTTTTTGCCGTCCTCCATCACCACCTCTTGAAAACAGAAGTACTGTAAAGAAATGTCTGGGTTTCCCTTGAGATGTTTCTTCAGCAAAGCTGAGGCTGTTGTTTATTGTGTGTTGTTGTCGTTGAATTTTCTGTTTAAATATATACCCGAAAGGCGGTTGTTGTTTTTGTTTTAAATATATGCCCCCCAAGTCGGTTGTTGCTGGATTGGATCAGGGGGAGCTGCCGAGAATGCCTGCGACGGCCAACTGTGAATTCGAGGGACACCAGGGAGGCTGAGCGTGAGGGCCCAGATGTGTTTCGGCACGTAACCTGCGTCGCGGCCGTGCGTGCAGCCAGGAGGCTGAATTCGGCCTCGGGCTGTTAATTCGCCCGGGAAGCTGCTGGAAGGGAGGTCAGGCCTTGGCGGTGCAGGGAGGAATCTGTGGAACAGGGAGATGCTTTGCTGGAGCAAGCAGGTACCGCATGTAAATAAGATGTGCGTTCAAGGGATTACCTCTGCTAACTGGATTCAGGTTCTCCTTCCTTGCCTTCATTTTTACTTGAAAAATTGCTTTTGGATAATTCTGTGAAACTTCTTCCAATGCCACGTCCAGGTCTCACTTAGCGGGTGCTGGAGAAGCATTAGCCCCTTCCCCTTCGTGCTCGGACCGGAGCCCCCGGCCTCGCGCGCGCGTCGGTGTCGGCGAGGCGGAGGTGAGCTGCGCGTGGTTCAGACCTTGCTCTCCTGCACTGCCAGCAAGGGAGAAAGGGAAAACGCACCCAGGCACAGCAAGGTGCGCGGGCTTGTTTCCAGCCCTGATTCAGGCCGGGTCGGGCTGAATTTCCAGCTAGTGTTTTGGCAGCTTTTATGTTCTTCAAGCACTTTACACAAAAGAGCAAGCTACCTGTGCCCCAGAAGCTACTGATCCTGCCAGCATACATCCAGCGCTTAAATGGTTTGAAATCTCTTCCTGGGGGGTGGAGGCAGCGTGTTTGGATCTCTGCATCTGACCTCTAAACTGATGGGGCTTCTGGTTATAGTCAGAAAACTGAATTTCGATGCCTGTTAGTCTGATATCCTTCTCATTTCCAGCCTGCATTCCTCCTAGTCCTGCACTGCCAGTACTGCAGCTTCAGCGTGATGAATTGTAAGTGGAAATTTCATTTCCATAGTCTCTGAAGCTTACTGTTTTTAATTATTGGGGAAGAATAATGCTAATTGTTTTCTTTGCCACACAAACAGTGATCTTTAATGAAATAAGACCGGTATGGCCTCAATGCAACATTCTGAAGTCAGTTTTCTGAACAGAACCACTGGTTTCATCTCTTTTTAAAGCTGTAGTAAATTCTGTTACCTGCCCTGGGTCCTCGTGCACGGCCGGAGGGCCGCAGTTATCGCTGCAGTCCTGCGACAATCTTAGATTTGTGCTGGGAAGGGGGCTGGTTCTTACCCATAGCCAACTTCAGCTTGAATGCACTTAAAGTCTCTCTTCAAAGTGATTAATCAGCGTTCCTGCATGCAGAAACAAAAAAAAAAGGAAAAAAAAAAAGCAGTTGGCTTGGCTCCCCGTGCCTCACTGCCGTGACGTTTGTACGGCGCGTTTGACGGGACCAGCCGCCGTGGCGTGAACCTGCACTTTCCGCAGCCTGCTGCAGTATTTTCGGGACTTTTCCCGTTATCTCCCCTCCCTGCCAGCCAGCTCAGTACTAGTCATACGCGGTGTTAAGTTTACAATCTTAGCCTCTTGAAGCCAGTGCGCACTCAGTCTGTAATGCACACTCAGTCTGTAATGCACACTCAGTCTGTAATGCACACTCAGTCTGTAATGCACACTCGGTCTGTAATGCACACTCGGTCTGTAATGCACACTCGGTCTGTAATGCACACTATGCATGGAGCACATAGGTGATACGAAGCTCGTAACAGCAAACCCCCGTAAGCAATCATGACACGCAGCGCCTGAAGCATGTCTTCAGTGGGACTTAAGCAAGCCTGAGCGAGATCTGTTTAATTCCTGAACTCTCAATCACTCCAAAGTGGTAATCGGTTACTTTAACTCAGCTTCCACCAAAGACTCTTGTGTTGGGGAGTTAAATTTTTGGGGTTTGGGGTTTTTTTTTTTCCTCGTGGTGTTAAATCAAGGCCTTTCAGTACACCAAAAGACTCCAAAGCATTTTTACAGTAGTATCTTGACAGTGAAATCTTGCTCCAGTTCTGAAACACATTCCTGAAACCTAATCAGCTGTGTTTAGTGTTTCTAAAAATAAGCCACGGCCTGTAGCTTCCACTGTAGGTAGGGTAAGTACCGTCACACGCAGCTAGAAGTACTCCCTGTGAAGTCAGAGGGATAATGGTGACCCACCGCTCCCCGATCCCTCCCCTCCGGAGGGAGAAGTAATTGCTCGCAGGGCCGGGAGGGCAGGGCGCTTGCTCCGACGTAGGAGGCAGCGGGTAGAGCATCGCTGCCGCCGAGCCGGCAGGGAAGGGAACGCCTCGCCGCGTGGAGCAGGCAGCCGGAGCGGGGAGCGTCCGTGGTCTCCGCTAACTGTGACGAACGACCGCGACTCCTGTCCCAAGAGCAGCGCTTCGTCCGCGCCGCGCTGTTATTACGGTAATTCTTAGCGGTCTTGGAAGTACCTCTGACTCGCAGATTTGATGGAGTCAAGCTTTGCACTCCGGGTGTGATCATCTGTGTTTCTGGTAATCATTATGAAGAAATATTTGAGTTGTAAACTTATGTACATTTTATTAAAACCGTATCTGATTACAATACACCTTCTCTGCTGTGCATTCCTTCTCCCCTCCCCTGCAAAATATTTTTGCTGGATAAAAAGAATCGGTTTTTTAATGAATTCTGCCTTACTAAGGTACTGAACTCTGTCCCTGCTGTCGTATCTGGCAGTTGTAAAGTCAAACTGGTCGCATTGCTGTAAGCGGAGGCTTTAAACAGCGGACGGTCCGGATTACTGGGGAGAAACCTTCGCGCCTGGGGCAACGCTACAAGACCGCGCAGCGGTGCCGAGCCCTCCCTGCAGGCACCGGAGCTGCTGCGAGAGGGGTGCAGAACCACCCCCCCCGAGGATCGGGCGCCGCGCAGGCGTGGCGGGGACGGGGCGTCCGAGAATAGGTTTTGGCAAAGCCTGGGGAAAACGTGCTTTGGGAGCGCGGCTGCGCGCCACGGGACAGGGAACCCAGCCAGCAAGGGCCGAAAGGAAGGGCTGAAAGTTTGTTTAAAGAACTTGGCTGGATTTTGTGTTGCATTAGTGAATTGTAAGAGAATAAGCAGCTCTGATTGGCCTAACGCAAGTGACTTTCTGGGCCAGGAGTGGCAGGACTAGGATCGTACTAAGGGGG
Source organism: Platalea leucorodia (assembly GCF_965183815.1). Classification (NCBI taxonomy): domain Eukaryota; kingdom Metazoa; phylum Chordata; class Aves; order Pelecaniformes; family Threskiornithidae; genus Platalea; species Platalea leucorodia. The sequence goes on along the minus strand of NC_138858.1, from coordinate 93,879,462 downwards.
GAGAAGGCAGCCACGGCCCAGACGCAAACTGGAGCCTCTTCGTCTTGCTGAAATCGCAAACGCCTCCCCTTTGTCCCCGCGGAGCCCCTTCCTCCTCTCCTTCCTTCGGCAACAGCCCCGGCTGGCGGCAGCGGCTGCCGTCCGCAAAACCAGGAGCGCCCGCCTCAAATCCGTTGTGATCGCAACAAGCCCATCGCCACGGGCTCTCTCTGCAGCCCCCGGCCCGGGATGGTTGCGCAGCGCGGCCTACGCGCGCCGTTTCTCGATGGCCCGTGAGGCGTGCGGGGGAAAGGCTCTTCGTGCTTCACCGGGGCCTGTGGCCAGACGGGGCCTGTGGCCAGACGGGGCCTGTGGCCAGACGGGGCCTGTGGCCAGACGGGGCCCGCCGCCGGCTCCTCGCCCCGCGAGGCGCTGCAATGGGAAGAAGAAAAGTACCTATGTAAGAAGAAACAGAAAAAGCGTTCCCTTGGGGCGGTGCTGTGGCTGGGGGGGTATTTCTACGTTTGTATCTTTAGCGAACGTGCTGACGGCAGGGAAGGGCCCCGGGAGCGGCGGGAAAGCCGCGCGGCGCGGCGGCCCGGCCCGCGGTGCTGCAGCCGGGCGGCGCGCGCCCTTCCCGCCAGGGGCCGCGGCGCCTCAGCCCGCCGGGGCGGGGCGGGGCGGGGCGGGCCTGAGGAGCGCCAAGATGGCGGCTGCGCGGTGGCTCGGCGCGGCTGCGGGGCTGGGCGGCCGGTAGGTGACCGCGGGGCTGCCCCGGCCCGGCGGAGGGAGCCCGGGTCCCTTCCCGGAGGGATCCCCTCTCGCCCCTTTCCCCGCGCGGCTGGGGGGCGGCCGCGTCGCAGCGAGCGGCACCGCGACCTCCCGGGCCGCGCCGGGCTCCCCTCGCTCTTCCCCTTTGCTTCCCCGCTGCGGCAGGGCGGACGAGGGTGAAGTTATGTCTTCCTTCTCCTCGTCACAGACGGGCGGCGAGAGGCTGGTTCTTCCCCCAGCCGCATTACGATAGCGAGGGGTTAGTTCCCCCCGACACGCAGGGGCTGAGGGCCTTCACCCCCCTGCGCACACGGGTGTGGGTAACGAGGGGGATTCCCCCCCCCCGTGTGCACAGGCCGGTGCAGCAGGGAGCAGTGCCCCGTAGGTGTGCACGGGGTCCTGCAGCGAGGGGGAATTCCCCCCCCTGTGCACAGGCCGGTGCAGCAGGGAGCAGTGCCCCGTAGGTGTGCACGGGGTCCTGCAGCGAGGGGGAATTCCCCCCCGTGTGCACAGGCCGGTGCAGGGAGCAATGCCTGTACATGTGCACGGGGTCCTGCAGCGAGGGGGAATTCCCCCCCCGTGTGCTCAGGCCGGTGCAGCAGGGAGCAGTGCCCGTAGGTGTGCACGGGGTCCTGCAGCGAGGGGGAATTCCCCCCCCTGTGCACAGGCCGGTGCAGCAGGGAGCAGTGCCCGTAGGTGTGCACGGGGTCCTGCAGCGAGGGGGAATTCCCCCCCGTGTGCTCAGGCCGGTGCAACGAGGGGTAGTTCCCCGCACGCGTGTGCGCAGGGTCATGCGATGGGGTGCAGTGAACTCCCCCCCACACGGATGCTTAGGGCCAAGCGAGAAGGGGACATTCCCCCCTCCGTCCTCGCTAAAGACTGCAATAAGGGGAAATCGACGTGGTGATGGGCAAGCCTCCTGCCCCGTGCTGCGGCCTATAAAATGCACTATAATCTTTATTCCCCAAAGCTAAAGGGAGAAAGGAGACCTTTTCTCTTGGGGGACCTTCCTCGCACATCCCGTTGTGGTCTCTGTACCTGCTATCAAGACCACAAAAGTAAGCAAATAACACGATTTAGATGTTCCTGTCTCTCTCACTCGCAACAGGGAGCTCCGTTTCATGAGACAGAGCTTTTCTCCGGTTCCCATGTTTGAGGAATCTGGGCCTAGGTGTAGTGCTTCTGATTTACGACCCCCTGAGAGAATCAGCCTCCTCTTAGTAACAGCCCCTTCGGTAATTAGTTTAGTTGACCTGCTTTCCCCCCTCTGTACCTGATAAGGAGGAGAGAAACCAGATAATAATCCTCCATGTAGTATGGATCCGTGCTGTCAGTGACACGAGGTGGGTGTTGGTTACGTTTGCTGATTTTCACTTTGCTCTGAAATACCTGGATACTGTTGGCTGTGCATACAGTTACGGAAATCAGATGAGCAAGTATTTACACTTTCCACAGTTAGGCCTGTTACTCCATTGCTCTGCCTTGCTTTTTCTCTTAATGTTTTTTTCCTTTTTTCCCCTCTGCTCTCCCCCCCTCTTAACTTCATCTGAGCAGATGACACCACCCCTGTTGTGACTGCTAGTGCAAATTATGTGGCCTCTTTTAACTGGTCTGTTTTAGTTCTGGAACAGTACTTGTATTGGCATATACTGAATTTCTTTATGCCCCAAAGAGAAGAAATCCATAGAGGTGGACAGGGGTGAGGTATTGCTTGGTATGTGCAGCTAATAGAGTCTTTATCTTTTATCCAAATGTTGTGCTGCTGTTTTTTTCTTATGAGAATTGTTTGTGTAAGACGAGCTATTGCATTAACTTTTTAGCCTGACTTCTATCTTCCACGAGTCACGTAGGGGAGCCTTATACTTGACCAGCTAAACCCACCGAGTACAGGAGTAAATTCTGGCCTTCAGGCCAGTCTCAGGTGCTTGGGGTTGGACTCATCTCAGCTGTCTGTAATCTTCTGAAAATTAGGTACTTAGCCCACGCTAGATTTCCAGGTGCTAGCTGCTCTCAAAAGCAAGAAAAAAGGCTCCCCTAGGGTGATTTATTCTCTTCTTTTACAGCTAAGTAAGGGGATTTGCCTGCCTTTAGTGACTGTGAAGGAGGCTAGAGGTGGCTAAAATTGGAGAGTTATGTCTATCTTGTTATGAAATGAGAGGGAGCACTGAAAAGGGGAAAAAGCAAGGGAGGTTTTGTGATGTCGCCTGCGAGCTTGCCGCATTACCCGAGAGGTGTAAGGCAGGTGAGTGTCTTGCCGAGTTCTGGGGTTGCTAGAAGCATGTGAAATACTCTTTCTGTGGGGGAATGTAAACTTGTAATTTGGAAATTGTTAGTAAAACTATTTTTTTCTCTAGGTTCTGTTGTACGATGTTAAAAGATCATAATTTGACAACTCAACACTCTTTCCACCAACTTGTGCAAAAGAAACCATTTCTTCCATCTGCGGTATGGCACAATGCAGGTAAATACAGTTAAAAATTAATAGAGAGCATTGTGAGTTTTTCTCTCTTGTGGTAATAATGAAAGCCTACTATTCTTTCTAAAATCTGAGTGCGATAAAATTTCCTAGGTGTTTTTTAATGAAGGGCTAGTGCCGTTGGATATTTGGAGCCTGGGGAGAAGATGTGGATGGCTCACAATGTCATTCAGCTGCCAAGACTTACAGGGGGCTTTGTTGGTGCAAAATATTGTTTGGGCTTTGATGCATTTCTTAATTTAATTTCTGTGTTGGTGCAAATGTATCCCTTATGAAAGACTTCGTGTTGCCTTCTGTTCTGCTTCAGCTGCTGAGCCCTGCCAGATAAAGTTGCTGGCTGTCCACGTAGAACCGAGCAAGGATGAAAGCGAAGCCTTTCATTCTTAGAGCTGCAATATTTTCTTTTTTTAATTTTCCCCCTCTTGAACATGCATTCAGGTATGGTGCATTGACAGCATTCTCCATTAAAATTATCTGCAACTTGGTATTACCCTGAAAAAGCAATATATAAGATTGAGTTTGTTGTACCACCCTTTTTTTTTTTTTTTTGGTAGGCTGTAATGTTCAGAAAAGAAAAAAAAAAAAAGAAAAAAATCTGTGAAACTTGCACTGCAGAAAAACATTGTGCTCTTGCACCTGCTGGAGGGATTTAGCAACTGCTCTCCAATGCTGTAGCAGAAAGAGCCTAAGATAAAAAAATTCTGCAGGTGCTGTTGCATGGAATTAATCACAAATTGAAATCTTATTTAAATGAGTCTGCTCAGGCAGAAGTTTCTTTTCGATTTTGATTTCGGAGAAGTCCAGTCTTGCCTGGTCCAGCGCTATTTTTCTATTTCAGTTCTAATCAACAGGCAGACTCTGATGAGTAGACTTAGCATTTTACCCGCTTCTGCAAGCGTCCTACTAAAGTCGGCCTCGATTTGGTATCTTCCTCCTACCTTGAGCAGATGGCAGAACAGAACAATAGCAGGTTTACGCAGCGTTCCACAGAGGGTTGAAAGAAATGATATAGATGTTTGATGTAAATACAGCCAGTTACCAACTACTGAATAATAAATTCCAAATGGGTTATTCGCAGCTGTGCAAAGAACTCTCCAGGTTGATTAATGATTGAAAAACCTGGTCTTAGGAAGGCGGATCTTCAACTGCAGAAGACACTTGTAAAATAGAGCGGCTGCCTGCACGGACACCTTTTCTGTGTATTAGGGTGTTAGAGATGCTAGGTGAACGATGTGCGATAGCTGTTAGTGACCCACTGCCTTCAAAAAACGGGCAGGGTGTACTCCATTTACACCACCCAAATCTCCTCTTGGTTATTCGTAAACTGCGCTGTTACTCTGGATGTGATTTTGGGTGCCGGATCTGGAAGATCCATCCCCATGGATAAAGCTGACTAGTTGCTTGCTCTATTAGGATTATTCTTTTCATGTTAAAACTAAGTACTTCTGCGCTAAGTGTTTCTTCCTTTTAAAGAAAAAGAAAAAATGTAGTGTGTGCGTACTTTGCCATTGTGTATGTTCAAGTCAAATGGGTTGTTACCATGACAGGCGCAGGCAGTAACAATTTGGCAATTTATAAATAGCGTGATTTGTCATCTAATACTAGGGAGTCATGGGCAAAATGGCAGTTTACGAAAACGTCAGCTCGCTCTGTTGCTTTAAATCCCTCTATTGCATATTTTTTGAAGTTATGTGAGCTTGTTTCTCAATTATAACTTATTTGCAAATATTAGTTCCTAAAGATTTTTGGTTTTGAAATGCATTTTCTCTTTCCTGAATGTTCATATATCATTGTGTTATTTGATGTGGAGGGAGAGTTAGAAAGAAGGAGAACTAGAAAGAGAATTAGAACACGGGAAACTGTCCCTAACTGATGTTCAGCTTCAGTGGGACGTCAGGCATATGCTGCGTGGACATGTCTACAAGAAAATATGCTATTAGATGTACACCATTAAATATAGAGTATTAAATTTTAGTCAAGATCAGGTTTTTTTTACACCCTTCTAGTGAAGGAAAAAGACCCACGCCACAAAAGGAACTTCAGTAAAAATTTATCTTTTAAACATCTTTACCAGTGAACTGTAAATAATTTTATTGTGAATTGTTTGGTCAGTTCAGTTTCTGGAGGATAAGTGATAGCTTACAGTAATTTTTCACTCAGTGGAAAAGATTATAAGCAGGGTGTGGTTCACTGTAGCTGTTGTTATGCTTGTTTTTCTTCTAGTGCTGAAGAATGAAACAGAAACCAAAGCCCATAAATCACGTGTATTTGAAGAGAGAGTTAATAAAAGGGAGTATGCTTTGGACAGGAAGTGGTAATGCTGGCAGAGGGACTTCGCAGCATTTGAGGATCATAAACTAAAAAAACCCTAAACACAACAGAGAAATGAAGGTTGCATCTCTTGGCCTTCAGTCGAAAGCGAGGATGGTACTGGCCTCGTGCAGTTCAATGCTGTTTCAGTAGGATGCTTTTTAGTAAATGAAAGTTAGCAAAAGAAGGAAAGACAAGGTTCTGTTTATCATCTTGGTGCCTGTGAGACAACATGCTTGTGTTTATCAGTCTTCGTGTCAGTCTGGAGGCTTTCATGGAACCCACTGCATCGTGCTTTGAAAGCAGCATTGCTGCACAGGCTGCTGTTGGCTGTAGCACCGTGGTCACCCTGGGCTTGGCTTGCTAAGTTATTAGGATCCTTGACTTTCATTTAAACTACTGGGGTTTGATTACAGTATTTTTCTTCTTTTTGTTTTTTTAATTTCCAGTAAGAAGCATGTTTATTCAAACTCAGGACACACCAAATCCAAATAGCTTGAAGTTTATTCCAGGGAAGGAAGTGCTGGAGTCAAGGACTATGGAGTTTTCCACACCAGCTGCAGCATTTTGCTCACCTTTAGCAAGGTATTATTAAACACATCATAATCTGTTGGGGGGACCGTATGGGCTGTGTGTCTACAACTGATGTTTTTAAGCACAGCTTCTGATCATTCTGCTCCTCCTTATACTCAGGAGCAGCTTGGTTGGATTTAAGTTTTTAATGCTGCTTTGTTTGTGCATAAAATTAAAGCTAGGAAGATTGTCATTACTGAAGTGGTTTTCTGTGTGTCTGTACTCCCCACGGCTGTATCGTAGCAGATTGCATCAGGGTCTGGTTTATGCAACTGGATTGAGTGGTATTATAAATCGGTGTTCTTGAACAGTTGCTGCATCACTTGTTTGACCTCTGGCCCTGATTTCACAAAATCATTCCCATCAGAACACGCTTAGTTCAAGTAGTTACTTGGAAATCATGCAACTTTCCGGAATTGGGAAATAGACAGCATAAGGAAATAAATAGTCCCCAGATACGACAAATTACCTGTAGTAGCTTGCTTGTTTTGGGACATGTTGGTTTGAACCTGAACTTCAAAAGCAATGGATTTTTCCTTCACAAAAGGTTTATGATGTTGCAGTCAAAGGAAAGCCAGTTTTGGCCCGCACTTTCAGGCTGGATCTGTAACAGGTCTTGGGAATTGCAGCTGTCAATACCAAAATGCATAATCTGGAGTAAGAATCGCTGAGCAGATAATCGATTCGTATCATCTTGGTATAGAAGGGGTTTCTATATGGCTTCCCACCATCGCAAGCCTCTCTGGGAATCTTTGGAAGCACCCATTTTTGCATGTTTGTCATTGCTTTCACATTAGCCTCTGAAAAGAAACCTTATCTGTTACGTGGGTGGAAGGGCTTCGATTCGAGGGCGAGATCCAGAAATGGTGCAAATTATTATCTCTGGAGATCCCAGTTTAAGTCATCTTTGTGTATGTTGGAAGAATTATATGCAAGAGTAGAAGCTGTTTCATGTGACAGTCTCTCCAGGAACTGTAGGGCTATCAAACATGCAGATCTACCGTTTCCGCAGGTCTCTTGCAGAGTTGTTTGGCAGCTAACAGGATCTTTACAGGCAAAACTCTGTGACTTAAAGTAATAAATACAACGTGAAAGGTTTTTGAGGACATCAAAACGTGCTAGTGGAACACTGAAGCTGTAGGATCTGATTATGCCAAAGTGCGTCAGGTTGCAGAATGCAATCGACTGTCAGAAAGTGGCTTTTTGTTGTCGTGTATCTGCAAATAGATGTTTTCATCAAAGAAGAAGTATGTGCTAGAATGGGTACCCTGACAAAACAGCTTGATTATGTGTATTGTGCAGCTTAATGGAAAAAAAATTGTCTACTACATATCGTTAAACCCCAGATTATGGTTTTTGTAAATGGAATACTCATTTATTTTAAAAGGGAACATTAACTTTCCAAAGAAGTAATAAAAGCTTCCCGAAGGGGAGAGAGGGGGAACAATTATTTAATTGATCTAGGATTGTTTGGTGCACTTGCATGATTTCATTATTTAAGTACCTTAAAAATCCAGTTGGTTTAGTGGTGTAAAAGCCCCGTACGCATACAACTTTTCATGTGTGGAAATTCTTTCAAATGGGTATTGTGAAATCTCTTTTGTCATTCTTCATCACGCATACCTTTGTGATAAGATTTCCAATTCCTTCATTCATTGCATTTGTGATGTTTTCCAGTCTTTCAGGAGAATATATTTTCTTTTCTTTTCTTCCCTCCGACCCTGTAATTACAAAAACACTCTTACAGCCTTATGCTTTATTTAACTCCAGGTGCTTCCTACTTCTAATGATTTTTTTTTTTTTTTTAGGTTTTTTTACTCCTCAGGAGTAGCATCATTTATTTATTCTGTAGATGAATTTGTTGGGTTTTATTTAACCGTTTGTGGAAACTGGTCTTTACATTCTCATTCTGTGTTTTATACTTAAAATAGTGTCAAAAATGTGCTCTTTACTATCATGTAACTTCTTGTGTTGCTTTGGATGTGTGCTAATGTACCACCTGGTTGTTGGGTGCTGTATGGGGCCATCTCGAGCAATTTAGTATGAATCTTAAGCCTTTACTAAATCTTCAAATTTTTCATGTGCCATACAAATGACTAGCAATATTGAAGATTGCTCACAAAGGGAGTTGGTGTGCTAAAGCCTTTCGGGCTGCTTGGCGCTAATCCTTTTATTTCACGGCAACAGAATTGAAGGCAGTTTTTACTGAGCTCAACTACTTTAAATAACTTGCTTTAATCTCAGGAACATTCCTTGTATTTGCACTAGTCCTACCTAAAATAACAGGCACCTACTGGTTTTGATGCTGATCAAATATGGTTTTGTATACAGAATATAATTTTGCTTCCAAAGAAGAACTGGAGAAACTCTTTCACACATCTTGTGGAAAAGTCCTGTAAGATGTGTTTGGTTTTACTGCGTACACTGCTTCACAGCAGGATATCCTGGCTCTTACTAAGCTGTAGGTGAAGTAACTGGGAGTTTCTCGTAATGGTTCTGGTTTTAGTGCTTATTTTTGTCTAGAAACGTATTCTAGAACTTTTTTTCTGTGACAGCTTAAATAAATCTTTAGGAGTTTGCCTGAAATGTGTATGCATTTTTGGTTTTTTTTTTGTTTGTTTTCTTAACAGACAGTTATTCAAAATTGAAGGAGTTAAAAGTATTTTCTTTGGACCAGACTTCATTACAATCACCAAGGTAAGCAGAACAGAGATTCAAGTATGCTAAAAGATGAGCTGAGATTCAGCTATCTAATAGATGGCCATCGGGAAGATCCAGTCAGACTCTGGGACGTGCGTAGTGAAAGTACCAGAGGCAGTGGTCACAAGCAGCATAAAGGGAATTGCCTTTACTATAAATGAAAAAAAAATCACAATGTGTGGGTAAGCACTGGAATAGGTTGCCCGGAGAAGTTGTAGATTCTTTGATCTTGGAAATGGTCAGTGTTGGACTGGACGAGGCCCTGTGCAACGTGGTCAGCTTGGAAGCTGGCTCTGCTTCGAACAGGAATTGGGACTAGATGACCTCCAGGGAGCGCTTCCAAGTGGGATGGATGGAATGACTGGGATGCAGTCCGTTGCAGGTGGTGCTGTGTTTACCCAAGGTGCGGAGCTCGTGTCAGCAGAGATAAGGTGTTGCGTAGGAGCCGTGCAGTTGTGCTCTTACTGTGTGGAGAGTACAGGGCAATTCAGTGGATGATAATTTGGCTCAAAATTAATGAGAACCAAACAAGCTCGAGTCTTTGAAACGGTTTGGTAAAAATATGTGTCAAATAATGTATTTAGGAGACTCTATTTTTTGCCTCTTTTTAGCGAATATTTTAATAGCACTCAGCTTGCAAACAAGGAAACTTTTCTGTTGACTATTATAAATTGAGTCTTACTGAACTTTTTTGGTAAAGCTGGACTTGACAAAACTATGAAATCAAATCCATGCATCAAACGTGAGAGCCCATTGTAATATTTTCAATGTAAGAAGAATCTCTGCGTAGCTTATTCTTAGGAGGCGGATACTCTGGTTTTATGCATTTTTTTTTTTTTCTTCTGATTCTCGCAGGAGAGTGAAGATCTGGATTGGAACTTACTGAAACCAGATATTTATGCAACTATAATGGATTTCTTTGCCTCTGGCTTACCTGTAGTTACTGAAGAGGCACCTAGGACCGATACAGGTAAATCAAACTCTTCAAAAGAAGTCAGTATCTGCCTTTGGGTTTAGTTTTTGTGACATCCAGAAGAGCCTCCACTTGTCTCTCAGAAAAGGCTGCAAGAGAATTTAAAGTGAAAACTGCTAAAATTAACACAGGAGAGAATTTGCAGAACGCGTGTGTTCTAGTGGAAGCAGTGCTGCGCTGTCTGCAGGAGTTGCTTACCCGTGAATGTGAAGCCTGGTCCTCGTCCGCTGTAGTATGAGGAGCGGATCTTCGCAGGCGCTGTGCTGAGCTATGTGTTTTAGCAGTACCGACTGTGTTCTGTTGTGCTTTGTGTGCGTGAAATATTTTTGCGAGTGCTGAGGCTGTGTTTAGAAAGCTATTGAGTGTTCCTGCCTGTCCTTTTTGTATGGGCACCTGCAAAGGGTTTTATTTCCCTCCTTAGACCAAAAAGGAGTGCCCAGGCTTAATGCCCGTGTCTTAATGACAGGTTTATGGTCTTAAATGAACAAGAAATAGTAAGAAGACTTTTCTAAACTGTAATAGAAAGTAACTGAGACGAACTTAGAATTTAACTCAAGGGCAGTATTTTGCCTTTTGTTTTCTCATTTGCAACTTACTAACTTAAACAACTTTTCCGGTGTTTTAAGGAAGCTTATGACTATTGAATTCCTCTCTGCTCTGTTATGTCTGGATTTAATTTCAATATTAACATAGACTTTATTTTATTTGAAAAAGATGTCTTTAAAAATGCTTCTGCGAGACTAGCACTGAGCTTAAAATTGCATCCAGAGCTGCTAAACACAGACAGGTTCATAATTCTCTTCCTGCTGAATTTTTTAGGTTGCTGAAACTTTCCTTCTGAGGACCCTGCCTTAACCTGTGCATCCTTATTGAATGTTAGTTGTTGCGTCCTTTAAAAGGTGGCACTGCTGTTGTCTGTTGAGAACTCTGAACCAATACTGGTGTTTGTCAGTGAAAGCCTGGGATCTGAATAAGGATAATGCAGAAAAAGAAACTTACTCTGAATTAAGAGCAAGTTTTGGTTTCAGTCGTCTGCCTTTTGGTTTCAGTCATCTCAGCAATGCTTTTATGCTATTTCATTCTGCCGTTATGGGTATACAGTGTTAGTAATCGTATTGGAATTCCCTCCAAGTTCTGATTTGCACGTTTTTCTTTTCCCAAGCCGCATCAGAAGAAGATGATGAAGTTGTCCTAATGATTAAAGAACTGCTGGATACAAGAATAAGGTAAACCAGGAAGATTACTGCTAGATGGAGTGAGTTAGCCTTGGGGTTTGGATTTATTTAGGGAACAGTGCATTTTTCTTTGGGTACGTGTGATTTCATGGTTCTGTATCTAGTGCGGGGGTTTAAAGTGCAAAACTGGCCAGAGTTGAGAATTCTGTTTCCCCGAATTGAAAACTTTCTATCTAGTTTTCCTGTTTAAGCAAACCATGTGCTGAACAGAGTCCTTACTGCTGAGTGATTTTAGAACAGTGTATGGTCTTGCCCTCCAGAGGGCATTTAAATAGGTCCGTTGGGTTTAACCTGGTTGTTTTTAAATAGTGAAAACAACACAGTCTTTGCTTTTACAGTAACTTTTTTCCTCTGTTGTATTAATCTCTCTCTTAATTATACTTGCCCTTTCCTTCCAAGTATTCCGAAGTAGCTTATACTGTTGTATCGCACTCTAAAGGAAAATGTACTGGTGGGTTTCCCTCGCTGCCTGGGCTTCTGTGGATTTTGCCCTTGCGTTCTGTTGCAATTATATTGGTATTCTAACACAGCTTGAATTTAGAAACTGGTGGTAACTAATGAAGTCTCAAGAGTGGCTATGGATTGTGTTGTTTACCTGAAGTATATTTATATGCTCGTTAATTGCCTTCCAGAGTAAACTGAAAGGAATAAGCAACTTGACATTTTAGATGCAGGGGGAAATGTCTGATGTCTTTCTGAAGCTGTGATATCTGATGGCGACATCTTCCTGAACTCACAAATTACAGGAACCAGAAACTTAGGTGTGGGTCAAAATCACGGAATTCAGTTTAATGTTTCCAGAAGTTGTGATGAACTTGGGCTTTTGAATTTCGTTTTTTTAGATGCTGCATTTTAAAAGCGATATTTAAAAATATCGGCTTGGTTATCTCACAGCTGACACATGGTACCGGTTAATTTTCCTGAAAGGAAAGAGGGGGAAAAGCAGAAACCAGCTGGAACATTTTTCCCAAGCATATGTACTAAGTGTTGAAACACGTAACCCGAGTATACTGTTGTGTAAAGCCACGCTAGAAAGTAACACCCAGGAGGCCCTGCTCTTGCTGGGTATGTGGTCATTTAAGCTCCCTGCGGTACGTTAGTCCTTGATTTCCCAGTGGCCTTTCATAACGGTCGCAGAATTCCTGCCCACATTTCTGGTTTTCCCCACCTTTTTCTTTCATTTCCTTCCCCCTGTGCCCCTCGGTCGATCAAGAGGCTGTTGATGAGAGTACTGGCAGTAGTGTGTGTATCTTCATTTTATAGCGGGGTCGTTTACAGAAGCTATATATAAACCAGTGGTACGTACAGAGCAGTTATTGTTTAGTCAATTAAAAATATCTGCAAAGAAGTTGTCAGAAGGTGCAGGATGGCAGGAATGTCGATCCAAAGGGTCCTGTAGTGTGTTAAAAAAGTTAATTTTGAATAAGAAAAATGGAATTTTTAGTCATGTTCTTTCTGGAATGGAGATAATTTGCTCTGGTGAGTTGTTAATAAAGATGTCAAGTTCATAGATTATTCTCTTAGGAGTGTAGCTCTCAAAAGAGTTATTTTGGAAATCAGTATAAAGAGCTTCTGTTAGAGTAACTTGATGGTTTTAGCTTGGTCTGGAAAAATGTTGCTATGGGGATACAGTTACAATGCTGGGCATTTGTTGCTTGCAAAAGGAGACCAGGCTGCAGAAATGCTAATAGTACTGGGGTGTGATCTTACCAGATGCTGGTTGCTTCACCCGTTAGCAGGATTAAGCTTTGACATAGTTGGAGCTTTTTTCTGTCCTGCGTAAACTACGCTGAACCGTGTATTTCTTTATGGAAGCGCTTAAGGCCTCCTTACCACTGTCCCTAGCCAGGTAAGAGATGCACGTGCATCGTATGGTAGGACGCACACCTATGGTATTTGGCACATAACTGAGGCAATCATCGTTACGTGTGGAGAGGGCCTCAAGGCAAACCAGTGTGTCTTTGCAGGCTGAAGCAAGCTCTGCTCTAAGGTGCTCACCCTCGCCCCTAGAATTTCAATGATTCCTTCATATGCTGCTGCGTTCGTTGCAAATACATTTTGCTTAATGTCCTATGGAAAAACAGTAGCCATCACTTGAGAGAATCCAGCAAAGTATGAGTTGTTGGAAAGTTGGACCGGGTAGTTGTAGAGAAAGAAGGCTTTAGTGACTATATCTTGACAGTTCTTTGTGTATATTAAATTGAGCTTTACTAAAGATTTCTGGAAGCAAATGTATTTCAGCTATACTTGCTTTAAATTGAGTATTGTGTTCCACCAGGCCGACAGTGCAAGAAGATGGTGGTGATGTTATTTATAAAGGCTTTGAGGATGGGATTGTGCAGCTGAAGTTGCAGGGTTCATGCACCAGCTGTCCCAGTTCCATCATCACCCTGAAGAACGGGATACAGAACATGCTCCAGTTCTACATCCCTGAAGTAGAAGGCGTGGAACAGGTGGGTTGGTGAGAGAGAATAGCTGTTTGAAATGGAAAAGAAGGTCTTTGTCCCTCTCCAGCATGGACGGGTTGGCGATGTAATCAAAAGTACAGGATGCATAGATGCAGTTTTTCCAAGTCAGAAGCTGTATCTTAGCAAAAGATCCAGAACTCTGCAAAGCGCTGTGCAACCCCGTGGCTGCCTGACTGGAAATGTGCCCATGTCCCTCTGGTGCTGAGGAGCCCAGAACTGGACACTCTGTGTTTGCCACTGATTGTTACCTTTGTGTTTTGGTGACTTGTGACAATAAGGGACAAGCTTTTGTCCCCTAAAACACAGATTCTTTTGCTTTGTCATTAAAAATCTGATACGCTGTAGTGATTGTTCTAGCAGCCTTGGTAATAACGTGAGCAGCTCCTGTTATTTCAGCCACGTTTCCTTCTGGCATTTTTGATGGCAAGTTTTTCTTAACCACCTTCTTGCGTGGAATAACTGCTGTTCTCCTTGGGCCCAGCAAGGATTGAGTATAATAAATACGCAATCCTGCGGGACTGAGAGTTTAAAGTGTTCACATAAGCTACTTCTGGATTTGATTTCAGGTCGTTGACAACGATGATGACGTGGAGAAAGAAGCAAATTCTACTTGAGCTGGCATCATCTATGGCCAATAAGTATTTACCTCTTGGTGTACGTAAACTGTCTTTGTGCTGAGGAGCAACCAAATTTGCCTTTCTTTTCAGAAAAAGAGTTGCACTTACATCTGTAAAAATGTATCATCAGTTTAAGCAGTTTGTCCACTAATTTATTAAATGCCCTGCGTTCAAAAAAGAATCCTTTTGCTCTACTTTGTACCGTGTCTTAAGAAAGAAATGGTGGGCTTTAAAAACGGTGATGCGTCTCTCCGTTGTTCTTTCATACAAAAAATTCAAGACTGAAAAAAAGAGAAGGCAGAAGTAAAGTTTCTTGACTGTTTTTTGTGCAATAGAAATATTAAATATTTATTCCCCCAAGCCTCCTTATGGGACTTGCAGGACTATCTGCCCTTGCTCTATAATTGGGAGATTGAGGAATGCTAATTTTATCGAGTCTTGTTAAAAAGCTTTTGATTCATATCAGTTTTTTGTGTGAAAAATAACCCACAACTTAAAGTGTTCATTTTAGAGGATATAATATTGCCATCACTTGTGGAAAGTTACTCACTTGCTCGCTACCACTGTGCAAACGATAGCAACAGAAACAAAAAACGTGAGTTGTTTGGTGTAAGAATCGTATCTTTTTAAAGAAATGCTAGAAGAAGATGATCCTTATCGGCTTCAGTAAGTAGAGAGACTAATTAGCTTATTTAGAAGTAAAATTGTTCAGCCACCATTAGTGGTCTGTTTAAACTTGCAAAAGATGATTTCTCAGCATAATACTCCAACATCAAGATGAATGTGCAGGGCTTAAGGGCACAAATTACATTTGCAGGATAGCGAAGAAAATGGATGTGTTTACCTATGGCATATCCTGTTTGTTCCTCCTGCAGTGCCAAAGAGCGCAGCGTGTGTGTAACTTGGCTGCCTGGCCGAGCGAGGGAAGACGTGGCAGAGCAGAACGCGTTCTGCTTTTAGAGACTATGGGAAGAGAAATATTTATTGTTCTGAAATTGAAATACGCAAATCGGACTTTGCGAGTACTTCTGTTTACTTGTGCATGTAGGACTTAATTTCTTCCTGGTGCCTAGCTTCAGCAGATGGCTTTGCTAACAGAAGTACTATTTCTTCTTTGTGCTGCCACAGTCGAGCTGAGTTTGCGGCCGTTATTTGGCTTATGGTTACAGTAGTATTCCCTGCGTGCAAGGATGTGACAGCCTCCCGCGTTCCCCCTCTTTCACTCCTTGCCAGTGTAATTCCACTGAGCCCCTAAATGAGATCAGTTAAGTCAGTGGAGAATCTTTTATATAGCATGCAGTTCGGCATGGGTAGCCATAAAGTTCATATTACTTGTTAGAGATACGAAAATAAATATTTTGGCAAAATCTCTCTTTGGCTTTCACGGAGAGTAATAACGTACAGTCATTTAAATGACGCACTCAGGACTTGGAAATTGGTTTGAAATCACCATGTTTTCTTTACCCTGTTACGAAGTACGCAGTGCCTGATCTTACGAGTACATCGATGACAAAATCCCCCGGAGGTGGGCACAGACTATCCAAAAGAGAGCTTATGCAAACATTATTGCCATGTTCTTCTTTGTCAGCAACCCATAGAACGGCGAGTAATGTTTCTGGTTTCTCAAAACCAGAGCTTTTTAGGCCTAATTTGTCAATTTAATGCACTATATAAGCCACAACTTAAACAGCAAAGTAGCTGTTTTGTGTGTTAAATAAAATGTATCTGTTAAAGATGTGGTCTTTATTCGTCAATTAAGCAGTACTAATCTCTTCCAGGTACAGTAAGGATCCAGTTCTGCCACTCTCTTTGTATTTCCAGCCTTGTTTTTAACGGGCTTTCGATTTGTACAGATAGGACAAAATTAAGCTTGCGTGCACTGAGGCTGAAGATCAAGCGTCTTGTGACCTCGAGGCTGAAGAGATTCCATGTCCAGCGTGTATCCTGCGTGTCCTCAAGTTCCTCAAGCTCTGTCGTGGAGAGAGAAGCGCGTAGTGCTCGCATCCCATCCTCTCTTACCTGTTCTGTCCCACTGCAAAGTAAGCTCTTCAGGGCAGCGGTTGCGTTTCTACAGCATGAAGCGATGGGGGGGCTCTGGAGAAACAAAAGCAGAGGGAGGGGGGCAAGCGGCAGTTCTCTCTTGGGGAACGAAACAAAACCCAACTGTTTGCAGCATTAGCCATAACCGTAAGCTAATGCTGTGACAGCCCGATGCGGTAACAGCGTCGGCCCAAATCACGAGGAGTTTCTCTGTGAACCTTCCAAGCTCTGTCTGGAACAGCTTAGTTCATGGAAAGAATCCCTGCGAGCGAGAGGCGGCCCGTCTCCTCCGCGCGCCCAGAAAGCCTTTCACGCTCACGGACCCCGAGGCAAACGGGAACACAGTACCGACTGTTCGGCGTTTAGCTCGGGAGTCGCCGAGGTGGCCGGCGTCCTCGGCGGTGTGGGACGGAGGGGGGTGTTCTTGCAGCTCTTCCTTCAAAGAGGGCCCTTCGGTTAGGGGGCTGGGAAGCTGTGCTGTACCGCAGCGCTCCGGTCAGCGAGGCTTTTTGACTGTGAAGTTTTTCTATAAATGGCAGGTAGTCATTACATTTAAAATAGTAACGACTGCTTGAAATTATTCTGGTATTTTTTTTAAAGAAAAAAAGTACTTTGGTGTTTTTGCTGTGCCATAGATAAGTGCAGAATTACAGTCTGCCATTCAGCCATTTTTGTTTTCACCCGTTTCGGATGAGAAAACACAAAATCCATTCATGTTTCCTAAGCGCTGTTCTAGCACTCTCTCTCACAGAAAAAGTTGATTACAGCGATCTAAACTCTTGTCATCTTGAAACTGTTCACAGGTGGAGATGTGTGTGTTGTCAGGATGTGACTCATTCCATGCTTCTAGGAGAAATTAGCCTGTGTGTCTATAAGGCAGTCTTCTGATAACGCCGTGGCGCGTACGGTGTGGAGCAAGCGCCAGCCGCAGCCTCTGCTGACAGCGTTTTTGGAGCAGGTACTCTCAGCACCCTAGCAGGAGGCAGTAGCTCACGCTACCCGATGTTAACGCTCAGAATGCGTTATGTCGGGGATCACAAAGCAGGCTCTTTTCAGGAGCTGATAGTTTGCGATCAATCTAAAATTCAGGCCTTTAGCCAGAACTTCTATTTCAAGTGAAGCGTGTTGAGCTTAGAGGAGAAGGAAGCGGGTATTTTTTTCCCAACCGTGACCCCTTTCTGTTAATTTTAAAAGGCGCACGTGTAATAGTTTGGAAAACTGTTTTCACGTTTCTCCGTTTGGTAGTAATTTGCATATCCACATCCACACAAAGTACGTATGGTAGTAAAGCCACGTACTGTACGTACAGCAAACCGCAGGATAAAGTAACAAGTTACGTAGGGCATAAGTGCTGGCTTTTATGGGGAAAAAATGAAATAGCCACTTAAAGACTAAACACAGGGAGCTGGCTTTCTGTATGTGTAAGACTGTGAGGAATTCGCATCACATCAGTACATACAGATGGATGAGTTGGCCTCAGTTTGAAGGATTCATTTTTGTAACATCAAGTATGGTATAGGTTTAAGTCGTAAAGTTTGGTATTTGCTGTGCTGCTGACACGAACTGTGTATTCTGGGAGCGTTCGTAAGGCCTGTCTGTGCTGCTTCAGGCGTGGGGCATCCCTCGTTAGGAGTAGGGTGATACCTTTCGTTTGCCTTCAGGCAACGCTATGGGTTATTGTAGGTTTGTAGGGAGTGTCTTAAGAAATGCTGCGAGTGGTGAGAAGGCGTGAAGTGGGAGCTACTGCGGGGCAGCAGTATAAACCAGGAGATGGATCCGGTGTGCCTGGTAGATCAGTAACAGAGCTTGAACAGCAGCCAAAGCTGAGGAGAGCAAGGTTTCTGTGCCAGCGTGTATTTCTGGTGACCGCCGTTCTGATTTGCACTCCTACGATGGGTCCGTAGTTCCCTTCCCACCCGGGAAGTCGGCTTCCCCTGCCGCCAGGCGCCCAGCTTCCTCCTGAAAGGTGTGGAAGTGGAAAAAACCTCAGAATTTGGAGTCAGCCGCCCTCCGCCTTCACCACTGACAAAGGGGGAATAAAGCACCGAGCAGCTCGATTCCGGGGCGCTGCTCTACGCGAGCCAGCCCTAGGAACCGGGGCTAACTGCCGTGGGTTATTCCTGCCGCCTCTTTGCCGCTGAACAGAAGCAGAGAGGCGGCCGTGTGCGCTGGCCGCGAACTTCTGATGCGTCTCGGATCGGCCACCTTCCCGCTTCTGTTGGTGTGCGGCCAGGTTCTTCTAGCAGCCGGCTCAAAATCTACCCCGTCCCGATTTTTTGATGTAAACTAACATTTTAGGTTGTTTTATGGGCTTTTCAAGGAAATCTGTATTGACTTTTCAGTGTCGAGATAAAGTGAAGTGAACAGCATGTTCCTTAAGAAGTGATTGCTGTCCTTTTGTAGCCTTGGGCTTGTAGCGAGTATTTCAAACCGCGTTAGATCGCGGTAGCTAGGCGCGGGCGGCCTAAGTAAGCTGCATCGCTCCGTTGTCAGCTGCGCCCAGCCCACTGTGCTTTGCAGAGTCATCTTAATGGTTTCTTTATCTTGCTTCTGAATAGGTGCTGCTACAGAGCAGAAAATGAGGAGAGGGGGGCCCGGGGGTGCGGGGGGCCGCTTGTGGGCCCTGCGCCTGGAGGGGGGGCGGAGGGCTCGCAGCCCGGGCCCCCCCGCACGCCGACTGCGGCGAGAGGCTGGGGGCGAGCCCCGGCTGGCGCTGCTCCTGCCCGCTCTCGGCAGGCGCCGGGCGCGGCCCTTCGCGGGCAGCCGGCGGCGGGACGGGCGCGGCCTCCCCGCCCTCGGGGGACGCGGCTGGCGCCCGGCGCCGCGCCGCTGCGGGGAAGGACGGGGCCGCCTTTTGTCCGCCGCCGCCCCCGGCCGCCCCCGCCCGCGCGGGGCCCCGGGCGCCGCCCGCCGGCGGATCCGGCTGCCACGTCCCGGCGGGGCGGGGCCGGGGCGGGGCGGGCGGTGCGGCCCAATGGCGGGGCGGGCGGCGGGCCTGCGCCCTGGGCCCCGCCGCGGGGGGCGGGCGGGAGGGCGGGCGGCGCGGCCCCGGCGCGCAGAGCCGGCGCGGCCGCGGACCGGGGCGCACCATGTGCGGTAAGGGCCGGGCCGGGCCGGGCCGGGCGGCCCGGCGGGGGGGGGAGAGCGGCGCGGCCGCCGGCTGCGGGAGCGGCGGCCCGGGCGGCGTGGGCCGGGTGCCGGCCCTGCGCCCCCCCCCCCCGCCGGGGAGCAGCGCTAGGCCGGCCGGTGCCGTGCCCAAAGCGTGCCGCGGCGGAGCGGCCCGGCCCCCGCCGCGCCCCCGGCGATGGGGGCGGAAAAAAGGGGCCGCCCGCTGCCTCGGCTGTAGCGAGAAGGGGCCCCATCTCCGTTATCTGAGAGTGTCAGCGTCTTGTCTGCCGTCCGCATATGTTTCTCTGGGGGAGGCGTCTCGCAATGCATTAATAACGTGAAAGGGCAAATTCTCCCGAAATTACGTGCAAATGCGGCCGGAGCGTACAAAAGGCCAGCGCCCTCGGTCTGCGTGAGGCACGGCAGTGCTAAAAATGCGCCGTTTCCTCGGTGCAGAAGCCTTCCGGGCACTTGGTGATGTTGGTGGGTCTTGGTTCGGTGGCGGGGGGTGCTGAGGGTGGTGACGGGTGGGTTTATAGGTTGTAGTTTTCAAAAGCAACGAAGTGACTTAGGAGCCTAAGCCCCAGTGGACGTCGGTAACGTGTACGTTATAGGATACAGGCTTCACCGGTAGCGTTTCCAAACGTGGCTCTGGTCCTATCAGAATAACCACTCCCACTTTTAGACGGAAAGTGTTTATTGTTATTCCTTTAAGCATTACAACTTCTGATGTGGATACTCGTACGTTTATTCAAGTTTACTCAGTGTAGGTTTTGAGGCAGACAGGTGAATTGGTTTAAATGAGGCTCAGAAGCGTCCATGGCAGGGTTGCGCACCAGCTCATCCCGCTCTCTTCGTACCCCCGTGGAGCTTCCCTGTGTTGAGCACATGCCTGAAGTGAACGGGAGCACAAGCCAGCGAGGCTTGTTCTCCAAAGCCACCGACGTACTTTCTACTCCTATGTGCCGTATTAGTACAATTACTCTATCTTATCTCTTGGACATTGGAATGTAATTTATTCTTTCTCTTCTTCTTTCTGTCACATCGGCTTCATGTTTTCCCATGGAAATTTATGCAACAGTGATCTGTTGGCTCTTTTTATTTGTCTTTCCACGTTTCCTTTTGGTTCCCCCCCCCCCCCCCCCCCCCCGTATTTTTATGTGCAAAATTAAAACGGTGCTCTAAGCAGGATTGTGGTTTTTATACTTAATGTGCAAGTTGACATTTCTTTCATTGTTTTTGTGAGATTGAGCTGGTATCGCCTTCAAACTGTCAAGTCTATGGAGTGCTATGAAGAGGCAATCAGAAATTCATAGTTCAGCTTACATTTAACACTATGTTAATTCGTGTTAAAAGTACAAAGTGGAGCAAAGCTAAGAATAGAAGGGATAATTATTATTATAAATAGCTTGCTGCAAGAATAGGGATGGTTTTGGTGCCTCGTGCTTGCCTTATTTGAGGTCCAGCCTTGGAAATGTGCAATGTCAACATTCTGCTCTTCATCTTTTTAACTGTGCTAAGCCCTGAAAATACTGTGGGTAGCTGCTTAGTTGCATTGAAGATTTAGTGTGTTTCTCCCCTTTTTGATATAAGCAAAGTTCTTCTTGGATATTGAAACATTTTATGAAACAGTAAGAAAAGCATCAGGGATTATTGGTGCTGTTGTTGAGTCTTGTTCTGGGAGCCAGAGATAGAGTGAAAAATGTGAAGAGGAGAGCATTAACTGAGGATGTTAATACAGAAAAATAAGCCTTGGAAATTGAGGAGCTGCTGAATGCAGGAAGTGCGTGGCTGGAGGCGGTTAGGGTTTTTGTAGGGATCAGGAGAACTGATTGTAGTCCGAGGGTGCTACCACATGAACTCTTGTGACTTGTGGTTAAGCGCAGTTGGCAGAAACAAATGTACACGGTCTCCTCTGCTGCTGCCGTTCGCGATCTGGCTGGTGAGCACAAGGCAGAATTGACGGTGGCCTCGGCTCGCGTTAGGGAATGTTAATTGCAGTGGCAGTTTGGGGCTTTTTCCGTGCAGCAGCAGTAGGCTCCGGCAAGGGAACACGGTGAACAAATTGAGGCGTTGCCCTCTCAGATAGTCCTGCAAATGTCATAAATAGGCAGAACTGGCTTGTAGGTACTCTGGGGACTACACTAACAAGGCTTAATTGTCTCTCTTAACTGAAGTGACAGTAGTCTACGTCTTGGAGTAGAGGGCTCTGATTGCTCATGCTGTGGCTTCTGCGAGGTCTGAGTGGCCGTGTTACACGGTGTGGTGACAGCCGTGCAGTCCCGGTTGCTTGTGTGAACCCTCAGACAAGGTTTCTGTAACAGAATTGTAAGTCAGGATATGCGTTGCTTTATGTTGCCACGCTGTCTGGTGGGTACGCGGTCCACGCTCAGATTTTTAACCAATTCATCTCAGATTGAAAGGTAGTTATTAAAATGTGGGGGTTTTTTTTGGTTTTTTTTTTGTTTTTTTTTTTAAAAACGGTGACAATGCTGCTATTGTTATCTGAGTTCTCCCTGTGACAGCTTCAAGGTTGGAATTACCAACACAATGTTTTCAGCTTACTGACAATCTGATGTTGAGCTTTATGTGTGCACAACCGTACGAACTCCGGTGATCTGATGTGCTCGTACCGCTTGACAGGTAAAGGAAAGCAGCCTCAAAGTTCAGTTCCTTGACGCCTAGCATAAATGACAGGTCTTCTGTGTAGACGTGCTGGTTTTTTGTTTTTAATAGCGTTAGTGAAAACTAGGTTTTGTTCTTGGTATGTATTACACACTGCAGTTTGAAGACTGGGCTAGGTATAAATTGGGTGTGCTTTGGTCTGAATGCGCCAAACCAGTTCAATGACATCTATGAAATAGTTTGGAAAACAGGTTTTTCAAGGTAGCCAGGCTCGATAGACTGTTCTGTAAATAAGTAAACCTATCGTATGCCATGACTGTTTTTAATAACAAAAAGGGATTTTAGGATTTAGGTCTTGTATTACTAGTGATTACTGAAGATAAAAACGGGCTTAAGAAAGACTTGAGTTTCAGGTTTTAGGGTTGCACGGACATCAGCGGGGACTGCCCTCCCGCCTGCCGAAACGGCGTTTGTACACCTAGGTGTATGCCTTTCTGCGAAGCAGAGGGTAGTGGCTCTTGCCCAGACCGGGTCCATAGAATTGACGCCCTGGTGGTTTACTGCAGGCAGGAGCAATCTTGTCCTTTTTAGCTGGAGAGAGGGGTGCGTGCATGGGTGGGTGGTAAAAGAAGCATCCGGTGGACAAACGTGGTTCTTCACTGGTGGATGTTTTTCTGCTTTGCTTTTTTCCCAGCGCGGACTTGGTGAATTGAACATAAACTCTCCCATATACAGCTAGCAGACATAATAACGATAGTCTGCTTGTTTTTGACCTTGAGCCGGTTCAAACTGTGCAGAGTTAGCGTTGTTTCGGTACGCAGGGGTTGGCACAGCGTTCTACCGAACCGCCGGGCAGCAAATCATAGGAGCCCGCTCCAGCGGGTGTAGAGCATCGGTTCTGAGCCTTTTCTCTGTGCTACTGTTAGTATCTGTGTTAGAACTTGCTGCTACTGCCCGGTGTCTCCCCTGCTGTAGTTTGAAGATAAACATTTTTATCACTTTTTCCCAATCTGTAATGTATATTTATGTATGTGATACCTGGTAGCCTGCATCTGATTTGTTGAAGGCGTGAGGCCTGATAATCACCACCAGGATAAAGGGTTGTTTGGAATTGCCAAGTGGATGTACTGATAACATCGCCTATTGAAATGGGTTTAGCAGTGTATAGTATGGTATAAAGGAATTTGTAAATCCGACAGTAAACCTAGCCTGAAGGCTTTCTGCTTTTGTGGGAAAAGGATTAGGAGAAGCTATTCCGGAGTAACTTCATGTATTCAAGACACTGGAGCAGATCCTTTATTCTTACCTGGAAGTGGCGAGTTGTTTCATTATCCTGTAAACTTGCCGTGAAATAAAGGAACATGAGCACCGAAAAGGTCACAGGAAAATGAAGTTCTCAGAAATAGTATTTTAGTGATGGTCAACAATAGAAATAATGAATGTCCATTTGGTAAAAATGCTATTCTGTTAAAATCCGTCAACTGGTTACAGGGAATTCTTTACGTAGCTGTCATTAAGAAGGCCTAGGTTTTGTGCTTGAGTGTTAAACATCGATTCGAAGA
Organism: Platalea leucorodia; assembly: GCF_965183815.1. Classification (NCBI taxonomy): domain Eukaryota; kingdom Metazoa; phylum Chordata; class Aves; order Pelecaniformes; family Threskiornithidae; genus Platalea; species Platalea leucorodia. The sequence goes on along the minus strand of NC_138858.1, from coordinate 93,856,025 downwards.
GAGAGTTGAGTTTCACAAGCAGCTGAATACCTGTTCCGCTGGTGGTTCACCAGGTAAGGTTTTTCAGGCAAACCTGCAAGAAAGGAAGTGTTTTGTGTTCTAAAGTGCATTGCTCAAGATATTTCACTTGAGAAGTATACGCAGGACTTCCTACTATGGCGGGTCTTAGTGCGATTCAAGAATTGGATGATAAGCTGACATGCTTTGAACAAGTCTTTTCAGTCAATGTGCAAAGTCCTGCGTTGAGTTACCGGTTGAAACGTTTTATTATGTTGTAAAGCGTGACTACTGTTCTAATCCTGAAGTATCTTAGTGTCAAGTCCTGCAGGATATTAGTGTATTCCAGATAGGGGTATTGTGTTTTCTGAGCCTGTCAGGTAGAAATTCCTGTAGTACGCATGCTGCTGTCTTATTTTGGCTGCGAATTCACAATTACAAACAGTGCTGAACGAGAATGAAGTTCACAGGGCTTTTCTTTTGGTTTCGCATGGCACGTGTTTCACCTCGAACAATGCCACCTCAAGGCTTGTCCAAGTAGCGTAATTAAATGTCATTCGCATATCCTGGTTTTCTGCAATGCTTCCTCTTTCTGGCTTGTTCTGGAGCGTGGGTTTCAGAGGGCAGGTGTGGCATTATTACTGGAAAACATGTGCGTCTAAATGGTATCTAAATGGTATCTAAATGGTATCTAAATGTGTAAGTTGGGCTGAAACTGAAACTCCTCTTTTCAGGTCTGCTAGCAACCTGAAGTTCACGGTGGGTTGGTTTCAGGAAGGTTCTGCTTGGACTGCAGGCTTTCTACATTTTCGGCACCTGGCATCTAGGCTGGCAAGGGGGATAAGCTGGTGGTGCACCAGATGGGACCCGGATGGAAATTGGCTAGATTTGCGTTGGAATTTCGTCAAAACCAACATGTTTCCATTGACTGTTGTGATTTAAATGAATTGTCACTTTGACAGAAAAGTTGGCGCTTTGTGGCAGAATGCTCCCCGTGGAAGCCTTCACGCAGCTGCAAAGGTCTGTGCCGTTGATAGCTTTTCATCTTTCGAATCCTGTAGATTGATTTGAATATAAGCACAGGGAGGGAGAGAACAAGGCATTGTGATTTGGAGAAAAACAAGTCTCTGGTGTGTGGAAGAAAGGTCTTTTATGGTCTAAACTGCAAGGTAGCGTTGCTGTGTGCCACCCCACGTCTGCCACGTTCCACCTCGGAGAAGGCCACGTTTCGTAGCTGGATGAAGCGATCCTTTGTTCAGCTTCTGAGTCAAAAGAGGTTCTTTTCTTGAACGGCCAGGGCTTTGCGTCACGCTGGGACGTTAGGTGTCACCTGAGCGCCCTTTGACTCGGCACGGCCGCCTTCCTCGCTGCGTGTTTACACGGATGGGACCGCAGGCTTGAGGTGTAATTCCAGAGCGAAATTTTATCTGCAGAGCCCCGGTTGGTGGCTGCTGGGAGACATAAACGTTTCTCAAAAATACACTTAGATCAGTGAAGCAGAACAAGCGTTTAATGCTTTGGGTCTTTTTTTTTCTCATCGGTGTTTCTGTCGAGGGCAGTGGAATTGTACTTAAAAATGGAAGTGATTACAAGATGTGATTGCTCATATATTCCTGAATAATCCAGTAGTTAGAGTAGAGCCAGTAAAAATGCTGTTTCCTAAATGTGGATTGAAACTTTCTCCAGCTATGAAGAATCATGTCGTTATGAGGTGTTTGAAAAGGGGAAAATGAAATGCATTTGAAAATATTTCCAGTAAATGAAACTGTTATTTACACATAATTCATCATGATCAAGTGTCATAAATGGGTGATAAGCCTTCAAATATTTGATTTTAGCTTGCAGATTAGTAAGTCACGCATTTAGGAAGACTCGTGTTCATTTTCAGCAGCCTTATTGTCCCATTTTTTACTTTAATTATGCATCATTTTTACATATTATTCTATTTTTTTTCCATTTTTTCCTGTTTTCTCTAAGATGAGTTTTGAACCTGCTTGTCTTCTTGCCTCCTCATTTGTAAAATGTATCAATCACAGGTGAGTTCTTAGAATTTTATTTTCATAGTGGCATCTCCATTATCGCTCCAGCTATTTTCCTGTTGAGATCTAAAAGCTGAACTGAATTGAAACTGAATCTCCCAGTGTTTACATAGTCGTCCTCTTGGAAGAGTGTGTCTGCATATTTTGCAATGTTAATACTGTATTTGCATTTCTTCTGGTTGGCTTGCTTTTCATAGTCCCTGGGTTTTCTGATAAGGAGCACTGAATTCTTGGGTTGGGCTTTTTTTTTTTCTTTTTTTTTTTGTGGCATTCTTAGTCTTAGATTCAGATTTTTTTTCTGCAGTTCTCATGAATGATCTTAGTGTAATTGTGCTGTAATTAATAGTTTTTTTCAATGCCTGAGACAAATGCCAAGTTGGCTCCTTTCTAGGTAGATGTTTTCTGTTTGTTTACAGTACAAGTAGAAATAAACACTATGGTTTTTCAGTCTCATTCCAGATGAGCCATCCCTTCCTGGAGGAAGTCGGTTCCTACTTTGTGTCCATTCAGTACCTGGCATTTTGTTGTACGCTGCTCGCAGCTGTGATCTGTGACAAGGAGTCAAGTTTTGGGTTGTTGTTGGGGTTCTTTGTTTGTTTGGTTTTTGCTTTTGTTTTTTTAAGTTCAGGTGTAACTAAACTTGCTAAAATGTGCAGAGAAAACAGCATTCCAAGCCACTGCCTGGTTTGGATTCAGGTTTAACAAAGATGTCTAAAGTCAGCCCTGCCTAGAGGGAAATAGTTCTGGTTTTAAGCCCTTTTTTTGGTTCAGAATAAGTTGCCATCCTTGTGCCAGAAGCAGGATGGAGACTAACATGATCAATTCACATTTACAAAAGTATTTTATGAATGGAAACCGAGTTTCTGCCTAATAATTGTGCCCATCTATTGAGTTAGACTTTTTTTTGCATGGAGGACTTCATTTTAACGGCCTTGCTGGGGTGCCGAGGGTCTGTGTGGAAAGCGCTGTGCAAAGTGATCTTCACTGGGGCTTTGAGCAAGACGCTGTCGTGTTTCTTGGGTGTCCCCCGCGGCTGCCGTTGGCGGGAAAGGACTTCCAGGATCTGCCTCGCCGCGGCCAGCCTGACGTTCAGACTCCAGAGCACCGTAACGCTCGTCATCGGTCCCCGTTTGCTCAAAAGAGCATATCCCCCTTGAGTGGCCGTTGGTGGTGTGCCGTGGTAGCGGAATAACTGAGTAGGTAGCTGTGTGCCCGGGCGGGACTGGCCGTGCCGTAGCGAGATAGCTGCAGTGCCGCCGGGGGGAACGCGGAGTGCGTAGCTGCTTCTGGAGAGCTGTTTGACGGGGCCAGCGAACGCCGGAGCGAGGAGCTGCCCGGCGCCGTCAAAAAGAGGTGTAAGGCTCCGGGGTCTGGTGGGAACGGGACCCTCGGCGCGTGCTTCCAAGGTACGTAAAACACGGAGAGAGGTTTCACCTCTGAAATTATTTAGCTAATTTAGAAAAATGTAAGTGGTGTTCATGTTTCCATAATTATTCATGCTGGTTATAATTACGCCTTCTGAAGTAGCTTTACTTTGGATGCCATGGTAGGTGGCTTTGGCGTAAATGGAAATGTCAGGAGCCGCTGGAGCCCAGCGTGCCTTTTTAAAGACATCTCGTGTGCTTGTTTTCTGTGCTTTGTGGGACACACTCGTTATTTTTATGTGTAACGCTACCACTGCATTGGGCGGCTGTTTGGGAGGTTTCCGGTAAATATGGAGAGAGGGGCTTTTCCAGCTGCCTGCTAATAAAGCAGCCTGCTTTGTACTCCTGTTGTAAGACCTGGAAGCCATTTAAAGGATTTTGGGCTGAAATGTGCCGTCCTCCAGCCTGGATGACAGCTATTTGGAGTCAGTTCACTTGTAAACAGGGAGGTTGCTGTTCGCCTGAAGAATGCGGTTTTTAGAAACGGAGTGAACTAAGTATCTCAAATTGGAAAACTTTTTTTTTTGCCAGAAGGGTGGGGAGGAGGGTTTGGAGATGGAGAGCGTGGGGGAAGTATCCTTCAGAGGAGGCTTTTGAAATACAGCAGAGGCTGTTAGCTGCTGTTAGTGGTTTATTATCTGTTGAGGTTTTAGCTGTGAATCGCGAGGTTTGTGGAGGAGGACCTCGCCCTGTCCCTGTAGTTACTGGAACCAACGTTCGAGTTGAACAAATGCCATCAGGAGATGGCAGCAGCAGGCCTGCGTGCGTGATTGGTTTGGGATGTCAGGAGCAACGGAAGTGAAACTGCAAACTTTTATAAACTTGGTCCTGATAGTCTTACAAGCGGTTATCGGAAAAGGCTTTGAGTTTGGGGGAAATGAAGGTAGAAGCAAAAGAAACCAAGTAAAAAGCTCCTTTTATTATTTTTTTTCTTCATCTGACTAGGTGGTTTAAGAAAGAGGAACAATAGAACGTGCATCTAATTTTTTTCTAGCAACGTGGAAGAAAATAAGCGAGACACGGTATGCTCTTTTTGCAGCAGAACTGCAGGGAGATGTAATTTGCAATGCCGGTGCTTTGGGAGTGGGCAGATGAAGCTTATGACAGACTTATCCCGAGACCTGCAGCCGAAGTCCGTGGAAAGGGAGAAGGAATGGGAGAGCGTCAGAACGGTGCATGGCTGCGTACGACCTCGTTGTCCCTGCTCAGGCTAAAAAGTCCCTTGTAAACGTGTCGGCACTCTGCCCTGTGGTATGCAGTGCATCCATCAACTCTGAATAGCCCATATTTCTACTTGTAAACTAAATTAAGACATCAGAAGGCTTTGAATTATTTAGTTTAATTCCAGAACACAAACAGCTTAAGAATGCAGTTTTTCAAATGTTCTTTAAAATAATCTGTGCGTAAACATGTATATGTTCCAAAAGTCATCTTGGGAGTAAAATTTTTCGCACGAATACAAGTTTGGGAACTGTGAGGCAGGCTGTATGGCAGCGCTGTCGGGGAAAAAGAAAAGATCTGGGATGCCTTTAAAAGGACTTCGTTTTTGTGTGCGTGCGACTGAACTCCGTTCTTCTCAAGAGGTTTTGATAAAGTTTCTCAAGTGACAAACCCTGAATTACCAGCCGCTTACATGGAGGGATGTTTGTGTGAAACCTGTCTTGCTTTTATTCCATGCAGATGTTTTTCTCCTTTAGAATGTTAGACAGGGTGAAACGGTAGATTTCGAGCACAGCTATTTCTGGCATCCTGTAAATGTCTTCTCATGCTACTGCTTCATGGTGGCACCGAAGGAAATATTTCTGAAATAGAGCCATAGTTGGCATTAGAGATGTAGGAATTTGTGTGTCCCCATCATTGCTTAAAAATAGAAGCAACAATTTATCTTCTTTGCAACCTACAGGAAAAATAGCTCCATTAGTTTGAGGGTGTTAGTTTGCATGAGTTAAATGATGATTTTTTTTTTTTCTTAGTGAGTCTGTGGGAGGAACTTAGAGAAAGCTCTTCAAGGAAGAATCCCCTTCGAAGGTGGTTCTTCAGCACGCAAAGCTCAGTGGTAGGGAACCTTGAATTTTTCATCTGGAGTGGTTAGTTTCCCGTCGACTGCATTGTCTCCCGAGAGCTCGTTCCGTCGTGTAGGTCCAGCTCACGTGGAAATTTTTTCTCCCATCGCGCCCAGGCTTCCCCTGTGTGGTTGCTGTCAGTGTCATGAGAAGGACGCTGGCATTTTGTGCTGAGTTTTGATCTCTGAAATGTTGGTGACATCTTCTCTGCTGGCCCTCAGGTGGGGTAGGGAAAAGCTGCAAACGCAGCGGCACCTTCCCGCAGGGGGTTCTCGGCCCGAAGGCCCGTTTGCGTTTTAACTTGGCACACATACTAAGTGGGTGGCACATAGGGGGTTTCCTCAGCTGTGATTTTGTTATAAGATTATGCTCCTTTTCCCCATACAGGCATCTTTGCTTACCTGAACTACCATGTTCCCCGGACAAGACGGGAGATCCTGGAGACCCTTATCAAAGGGCTCCAGCGGCTGGAGTACAGAGGCTATGATTCTGCAGGTAGCTCTCCCTGAGCAACAGTGGCTCTTTTTTGAATTTGGGCTTGTAAATGATGATTTTTGCAGTGTGTTTGTGAATGGTTTCTACTGTCTTCTGCTCTTGAAGAAAGCTGAAACAAATTGAATGTGCCTGTGATCATGTGGTCAGAGGTTTGGATTAACTTTCTTGCTGCCTGTTATCTAAGGCTTTAAAAACAAGCACCTACAAGGTGACAAAGGGAAAACTCACTTCTCATCTGAGGGGTTTCTTGCCTTTACTTGGAGGGTCGGCCGGGGGGAGAAAGAGCACTGTAAAAAAAAAAAAAAGAAAAAAAGCAGTATTTGTTGACTTAAAATACCATGATATACTTTCTGCACTTCACACTCTTTCTTCATATTCCGTGGCGGTGCCTAGGTGTGGGAATCGATGGCGGAAACGACAAAGACTGGGAAGCTAATGCTTGCAAAATCCAGCTCATCAAACAGAAGGGGAAGGTGAAGGCTCTGGACGAAGAGGTTCACAGTATGTACTTCCCTTTCGTTCTTTGCCTGCTCTCCTTCCTTGAAATGTCCCCTCATCTCATTTGCGTTTTGGATATCCCCCATTTTACCCAGAAACACTTATTTCCAAATAACCGCCTATCAAGTGCCAGAGGTGTAAGCACTTACACGTGTGCTGTGAAGAACCCGGTGATCCTGTGGATGTTGTCATGAAGTTACAGAGAAGTCCTGATTTCTCAAGATGAATGAATCACATCCTATTAAAATAAAATAGACCCAAAATACATTTTAGAGAACAGACGGAAAAAACCCAAACAAAAAGTTCCTTAAACTGGGGAAAGGGGAATTACTGGGAGATAATTATCAGAGACCTGGAGCTTGGGCAAAAAAGAGAAATGCTCTAAACACTTCACCGGTTGAATTTTAAATTTTCATACGTAGTGCTTGTCCCAGCTAAAGCTGTCCATCCGCGTAGCGATGGGCTGAGCAGCTGGCTTCAGGAAAGCACTCGTGCGCATGTAACTGTCAACTTGATGAGAACGCAGAGCGCGCGGCCTTCTGCGCCTGTTTCTGCCTCTTTACGTCCCTTCATTTAAAGGTTAAGTTCATTAAATCTGTGCAGAACGCAAAGAAACGCAAAGTTGTTGGGTGTGGAATGCAGGTAAGCTGTGTGAGAGTGGGAGGATGCTTTTCGGAGGAGTCAGGATCTCTAGTTTGCATTCAAGAGCCGCTCTGTTGTTGCAGCGTAAGTTTTTTTTAAGCCACGCGAGTGTTCCCCTCCCCGTGCAGAGTGCTGTTTGCCCAAAAGGAAGGCGGGTAGATCTAACCTTGGGGTAGAGGGAAGCAGGAGCTGACGAGGCCAGGCGAGGTGGTATGTGCGTTACAGAAACAAGATACACAAAATGTTCCTGAAGAAATGTTTGCCTGCTCAAGAAAACTGCAGGATACACGGTTTTAAAGAGATTGTGGAGACACTTGTGGAACAAAAGGAATCTTTTTTTCTCAAAGAAATACTAAAGTTAATGGTATGCTTCCTAGAGACAAGGGTTAGGGGTGAATATCCTAACCGTAGTGGTACGTAACCGTGAAATGGGCTGGTTCGGTCACAGCTGACAGCGTACGGGAGGTGACAGGAGGGCAAGGTGCACCCCAGAGAGAGAAATTAAGGTTGGATTCTTTCTTAAAAGTTGGTTTTTATTTTGGAGGGGTGAGGAACGCAGGGAGGTTGCTTGTGTGCATCCGCATTCTGAATCCCCTGAAAAGACCCTTGGTGTCTTGTTGGATTTGCTGATTGTTTCCCTGCCAGCATTGCTGTCCTGGGGACCCTGGGGGCCTGGTGGGACTCCCACCTTGACTTTGGGGTAGGGACAGCCCCTCAGTACTGAAAACTTCTGCTTCTGCTGCAGAGCAACAGGACATGGACCTCGACATCGAGTTTGATGTACACCTTGGAATCGCCCACACCCGTTGGGCTACCCACGGCGAGCCCAGCCCTATCAACAGCCACCCGCAACGCTCCGATAAAAACAACGGTGAGTGTGCTCGCGTGAGGAGCCGTGCGCTCCTCGGCAGCTCCTGGAGCCTCTGGAAAAGCTGGCTGCCGTCCCCGGTGCCTGCTGTCTCGCAGGGAGGGGTGGCGGGACCCGGGGCAGCGGCTTTATTGCAGCCCACGGTGCCGAGCCCAGTTGCTGCAAAGCCGAAGCCGGAGAGGTTTGGACTTGATTTCTGGCCCCAGGGTACGCTGGCAGCCGTGAGTGATCTCGGGAGGGGCTGGGATTAGTGCCCAGAGGTTCGGTGGGTGCGTGGGCATGGTGCAAGGAGGAGGTAGACGCAGAATGAGACCGGACGGTAAGAATTTTCACAGCTGCTCTTTGGAATGGAATTTTGTGTGCTTTTTCCCCCCCTATTTATTTATGTTTTTTTCATAACCACCACTGTATGGAAGGGGGGTGGTCTCTGTGCTGCTGCAGTGTGCAGCTTGGTTAGTGTTCGGTGCAGCCGCCCGAGGAGCAGCACCGACGAGCTGGCAGGAGCAGCGCGGTGCTTAATTGCTCCCAGCAGGCTGGGAACGGCCAAGCACTTGAGTGCCTCCAGAAACGGTGCGGGATCTCGGTAGCCCCAGTCCCACCCGGGTCATTGTTGTCCTCTGCGGCTACCAGCCACGGCAAATGGGGCAGAGCAAGGACATCACACCAGGAGCTGAAACTCGGCTCTTTATTCTGCCAAGTACGGCTTTCCACACTGTGAGGTTTTGTGGTCTCTGCTGTCTGCGTTGCACGGCGGGGGGCTGGCCTGGGGCTGAGCGGGGCTGTTCCTCTGTCCCCAGAGTTCATCGTCATCCACAACGGCATCATCACCAACTACAAAGACCTGCGGAAATTCCTGGTGAGTGATGTGTGTGTGTGTGACACTCTCCCTACTCACGCTCACCCACTCACTCCCTCACTCCGCTCACTTTTGCTCTCACACGTTCCCCACGCAGTGCCCCACTTGCATTCTCACACTCGCTTTCCCACTCACACTCCCCAACTTACACTTTCCCCCGCTCCCTCACGGCCCCACTCACACTCACTTTCCCACTCACCCTCCTCTCTCCGCCCCCACGCACTCTCCATTCACACTCCCTCACTTAGACTCTCACACTCCCTCACTTACACTCCCCCGCTCGCTCACAGTCACCCACCCACACTCACCCTCTCCATTCGCACTCCCGCTCTTGTTCTCCCACTCCCCCACTCGCACTCACCCACTTAAACTCCCACTCCTCCACTTGTTCCCCACTCACACTTACGCTCCCCCACTCACATTCTCATAGTGTTCACACTCCCCCACTCACAGGCCCCTCATTATTCCACTGGCTCCCTTTCCCTCCCCCACTCACACGTCCATCACACTCACCCTCCCGTTCACTCTTCCTCACGCCCCACTCACTGCCCCGTTCCCCCACTCATAGTCGCACACTCACTCCCGTTCATGCGCACGCCCCCACTCACACTCCCCTTCTCGCTTCCCCACTCAGTTCTCACGCATTCCCTTACTCTCACCCCCCGCTCCCTCCCTCACCTACTCACACTCCGCCACTTCGCACACACTCCCTTCACTCACATCCCCACTCGCTCCACTACTCACTCTCCCCACTCGCTGCCTTGTTCCCCCCCTCGTACCCCCACACTCCCTCTTGCTCCTTCCATTCCCCCACTCACAGCCACCCCTCGCTCGCCCATTCCCCCACTCACGTTCACTCGCACTCACTCCCTCGCTCGCCTCACATCCATTACTCTCCTCGGATCACACTTCGCACTCTCCCACTCACGCACTCCCCCACTCACCACACACCTCATTCCCCCACTCACACTCACCCTCCCACTCCTACTCCCCACTCACTTGCCCCATTCCCCACTCACTCTCACACTCGCTCTCCCACTCGTATTCTCACTCACCCTCCCACTCCTCGCTCCACTCACACTCCCCACTCACTGCCCTGTTCCCCCACCCACATTCTCACACTCGGCTCACTCCTCTGCTCACACTCCTCCACTCACGTGCCTCCACTCACGCTCACCCTCCACCCCTCTCACTTCCCACTCGCCATCCCACCCACACTCCCCACTCTCCCACTCCCCACCCCATTCACATTCTCGCACTCACCCCCCACTTAACCTTCCGCTCACTCTCACTCCCCCGCTCACTCTCACTCCCCCGCTCACTCTCACTCCCCCGCTCACTCTCACCCCGCTCATTCCCTCACTCATATTCTCACACTCGCTCTCCCACTCCCCCGACTCGTGCTCCCCACTCACCTCGCACTCACTCCTCTACTCATTCCCCCACTCACACTTCTCCTCACTCCCCCGTTCACTACTCCATTCCCCCACTCACACTTGCCCTATTCACTCTCCCGCTCACGCTCACACTGCCCCCACTCACTCACACGCCGCCCCCATGTTCCTCACACTCTCTCCCGCGCCCCCACTCACTCTCACACTTATTCACTCCCTTACTCACACGCCCCTCTTCCCTCTCCCACTTGTATCTCACACTCGCACTCCCTCCTTACGCTCCCTCACTCCCCCGCTCGCTCCCCCACTCAGACTCACCCCACTCATTCCCTCACTCACGTTCTCGCTCTGCCACTCGCACCCCCTGACTCACGCTCCTCACTCCGCACGCTTATTCCCCCACTCACACTCACCCTCCCACTCACGCTTCTCCTCACTCCCCCGTTCACTACTCCATTCCCCCACTCCTCACCCTCACACTGCCCCCACTCACCCACACGCCGCCCCCATGTTCCTCACACTCTCTCCCACTCCCCCACTCGTTCTCACACTCATTCACTCCCTTACTCACACTCACGCCTCCTCCCTCTCCCACTCGTACTCCCTCCTTACACTCCCCCACTCACTCCCCCACTCAGACTCACCCCACTCATTCCCTCACTCACGTTCTCACACTCGTTCTCCCACTCGCACCCCCTGACTCACATTCCTCACACTCATTCCCCCACTCCCACTCACCCTCACACTGCCCCCACTCACCCACACGCTGCCCCCATGTTCCTCACTCAGTCTCCCACTCCCCCACTCGTTCTCACACTCATTCACTCCCTTACTCACACGCCTCCTCCCTCTCCCACTCGCACTCCCTCCTTACACTCCCCCGCTCCCGCCTCCACTCACGCCCACCCGCGTTCCCGCTCCCTCGTTCTCCCACTCCTGCCCCCTCTCCCGCTCCCTTGCACCCCCCTTGTCTCCCTCCCGCGCTCACGCCACCCCTCGCACGCGGAGCCGCTCGTCCCCCGCTCTCCTCCCGCTCAGTCTTGCACTCGCGCTCCCCCGCTCGCTCACGCCTGCGCTCACACTCGCTGCTCCGCTCACGCCGCAGCACGCTCACGCGTGCCCTCCCAGCTCACACGAGAGCACCCGCCCCCGCTCCCCACTCGCGCTCGGACTGGCTCCCCCAGTCACGCTCACGTCTCACGCTCGCTTTCCGCTCGCACATTCTCGCACTCTCCATCTTGCACACACCCCACTCGCTTCTCCACGTGCACTCTCACTTGTCCTCGCGCTGGGCACGCTCGCTCAGCGCTCGCTCAGCGCTCGCTCCCCCACTTGCCTTCCCATCCCTCTCGCACTTGCACTCGCTCCCCCTCCCTTTTGCACGCACACGCGCGCTCTGGCATTCGCCCCCGCTTGCACCCCGTGCGCTCACACTCATTCCCCACCTGCACTCCCTCTCGTACCCTCGCGCTCGCGCGCTCTCGCTCTCCCGCTTGCACGCGCGCTCTTCCGTCCGCGCTTTCCTACTCGCGCGCACGCTCACCCTCGCTCGCCCGGCCGCTCGCGCGCGCTAAGGGAGCAGGGCGGCGGGAGGGAAGGGGAGGAAAAGGGAGGAGGTGCGGGTGGAGGAGGGATGGAAGGGACGGGAAGTGAACAGGAAGGCAGGGAAAGGAAGGAAAGGGAAAGGAAAGGCAGGAAAGAAGGGGGAAAGAAAATTACAGAGGAAGGAAGGAAAAAGGCAGGAAGGATAAAAAAGAAAGAAAAAAGGAAAGACAGAAGAGAAGAGAGGAAAGGCAGGGAAGAAGAAAGAGGGGAAAAGTCAGGGAAGGAAAAAGGAAAGGAATAGGAAAGGTAGGATAGAAGGAAGAGAGGGAAGGCTGGAAGGAAAGAGAGAAGGAAAGGGTCTAGGAAGGAGAAGAAAGGCAGGAAAGAAGAGAAGAAAAAGGCAGAGGAAAGGCGGGAAAGAAGAATGGAAGGAAGGAAGAGGAAAGATGAAGGCAGGAAAGGATGAAAGCAAAGTAGGAAGGGAGGATGGATGGAGAAAGGAAGGGTAAGAAAGGAAGAGGAAAGGCAGGAGGGAAGGATGGAAAAGGGAAAAAAGGACGAGGAAATGCAGTATGGAATGCTAAAGCAAGGAAAGGCAGGAAAGGAAAAGGAAGGAGAAAGGAAAAGGAAGGAGAAAGGAAAAGGAAGGAGAAAGGAAAAGGAAGGAGAAAGGAAAAGGAAGGAGAAAGGAAAAGGAAGGAGAAAGGAAAAGGAAGGAGAAAGGAAAAGGAAGGAGAAAAGGAAGGAAAGGGATGAAAGAAAGCAAAGTGTGAAGGGAGGAAAAAGGAAAGGCAAGAAGGAAGAAGAGGAAAGGCAGGAGGGAAAGTTGGAAAAAGAGGAAGGAGAAAAGGAAAGGCAAGAAGGAAAAAAGGAAAAAGGAAAAGTGGGGAGGAAGGCAGGAGGAAAAGAAAGGCATGAGAAAAAGGGAAGGAAAAAGTTAAAGGCAGAAGAAAGGAAAGGGAGGAATAAAAGAAGGAAAAAAGGAAAGGCAGAAAAAAAGGAAGGAAATGCGGGAACAAAGGAAGGAAAAAGGGAGGAGGGAAAGGAAGGAAAAGCAAAAGGGAAAAGGAAAGACGGAAGGGAAGGAAGGAAAAGGAAGGCAGAGGGCTGGGGACCCAACGGGCACTGTCGCTGCAGGAGAGCAAGGGCTACGACTTCGAGTCGGAGACGGACACGGAGAGCATCGCCAAGCTGGTCAAGTACATGTACGACAACCGGGACAGCGACGACATCAGCTTCACCACCCTGGTGGAGAGGGTCATCCAGCAGCTGGTAATGCTGGGCGCGGGGGGGACACCGGGACAGACGGGGGGACGCGCACACGCGTGTACGCGCGCACACACACACACGAGATAACAGCCGTACTCCAGTATTGCTCAGGGTGACCTGGCCGGTGCAGCGCCGTGCCTGTGCCAGACTGTGCCACAGGACGTTCTGCGGCACGCGCTAAGGAGCGTTTTTGTCTTTCCTGACAGCTCATCTCAGACATACATTCCGTTTTCTTCAACATTAGTCAATAATCATGTGAAAAATGTCTCCATTTTGAGGCGCAGTGGCGTCTCGAGGCAGCCAGTCCCTGGTGCGTTGGGTGGGAGCCGGCGCGGGACAGAGCGAAGATAAGTCCGTGCTTCACATCTTGCCCAAATCTCCATCGGGAAGAGATGCTGACCCCTTGTGGGAGCTTCGCTGCATAGCCCGCGGGTCCGCGCATCCCTTCTTGCACAGGAACGGGAGCCGTCCGCAATTTACCCCTCGTCCCAGAGCACCTTGCTCGGGAGGCAGTTTTGCAGGGATTTGCCTGGCAGGAGCTGTAGTAGCAGTAGTCCAAGAGCACGTTTTGCTGGCAGATCGCGGTGGCTCCCCTGGATGTTCGGTGGCACCGCACCTGAGCAAACACCCCCAAGTTTTGGCGCGCCTTTTACCGGGTCTTTGCCTTTGTAACCCCCTCACCGCACTCTGCGCTGGCGCAGGAGCGCTTGCACGGGCAGCCAGGGATGTCCGAGCGCAGCGTCCGTCTGGAAGTTCAGGCGGCTCCTTAAGTGGTTGAGGATGAGCTCCCCGGCCCAGGGGAGGGACGCCCTTCCAGACCGAGGTGCCTGGAGCTTTTGGTGGCTCTGAAGACGGCCGTGAAGCCGCCTGCTCGCTATCGCTTACTCGTTTGCAGAAACAGGTGCAGTTCATGGGCTGCAATTCCTGAAATGGCCCAGGCCTCAAGTGAACGGATAACCAGTTTGTGTTTCTCTTGTTCCAGGAAGGCGCCTTCGCCCTGGTGTTCAAAAGCGTTCATTATCCTGGGCAAGCGGTCGGTACCAGGTAAGCGTTGCCGTGGGGAGGAGCGTTCTTGTTGCACCCTAAATGTCACTTTTTTTGTCCCCCCAAGTTAGGCGATGATGGGAGTAGAGGTGGTTGTTCCCATCATGCTGCATATGTTGGGGTGAGCGTGGCTGGTGTGTTTCATTTCCTTTCTCTTGTTTTCTATTGATCGTAACAGAAAATTCCCCAAAAATGTTTCGAAAATTTCTTAGCGACCACTTGTATCACAACTGGTCTGGAACAGCTTTTTTTGTAGACTCTGGCTGTGAGAGCTTTGGAAGGAGATGGTTTTCTCTCTTCCTTTGTGCCTTTGTGGCAGCATTTGGACAAGTCCTCCGTTGGAGCTGAAGCTGGGCCAGCCTGGCGTTCAGGTTTTCTGCTCCACCTGTAAGCGTCAGCATCGGTCGGGTTGGTTTAACCAGCCCCGTGCCTAGCACGGGTTTTGAATTTCGGTGCCGCTAGCGGTTTGTAGATGCGTCCGGCGAGCGACAGCCGCTGTGTTCCTGGTTCAGGCGTCCGTGGGATTGCAGTTACTCTTGCAAGGTTTCCGCTAAACTTGAGGCAGATTCCTCACGTCCGTGCAGCGTGTTTATTCAGAGATTCTTTCGCTCTGTCTTTGCAGCACTAACAGCTTCTCTGGGAGGAGCTCGCTCTTCTTCAGTTCAGTTCGGTTGCTGTGCTGGAGAAGAACAGTCCTTTCAGGTCGGATGTCAGGGTGACGAGTCTTTGGGTGCTGAGGGTTGTAACTCGGTGTCTCCTTGCAGGCGAGGCAGCCCCCTGCTAATAGGAGTGCGCAGCGAGCACAAGCTCTCCACCGACCACATCCCGATCCTCTACCGGACGGGTAAGTGCGAGCACCCCCTCCCCGCAGCAGCCACGTTCGGTCACGCTCAGACCAATGTACAAGCAGAGAGTTTCACACACAGTTGCGTGCTCTGGGATACATATTACACTTTTAAACTTTCGTCTGTAAATTAAACCGTTATAAAAAAGAGACTTTATTTTTTTTTAAGTTTTTAACCGCGTGCTATACTGCCGTATACCTCAAGGTAGTCGGCTGAAGGACGTGCTTTTGCTCCCTGGTGTCTGCCCATACACCGGCAGAGCTGACCTCTGCTTTTATAACCAAAGCTTTAATGTCCAGTGGTTGCAAGGAAAACACGTCTTAATGCGGTAGAATAGAATAAAATAGAACAGAATAGTTCAGTATAGTAAAGTTAACAGTATAGGTAAACTTAAGTTTATGCTTTGTGTGTGGCAAGTTGGCACTCATGGACTTGATTGTTTTCAAGAAGAAAAATGTCCGTGCGTTGAAGGCTATAGGCTTTTCACTGTCACAGACCTTTCCCCCGCCCCCCCAACGTCATTTTTAAAAAGTAGAATGCTGTTACCCTTTGTGTGGCAACCTGTATTTCTGCTGTCCGTCCATCTTTCCCTCACGTGTGTGTTGTACCACCGTAGACACGTAGTTGCACCCTTGAAAATGAGAAGTGGCTAGGAATTGTCCCGTAACTTACCGTTGTCAGAGGGGTCCGAACCCGTTCAGTTACCGGGCGCTGGACTCGTTCCCTAAGCACGGCAGCGACCCAAAGGACTTACTGTCGTAGTGTGTCGTGCCGCTTCCTAACGGAGCTGCTAACGACAGCTTGCTGCAGTGTAACGTGAAGAACCAGCCCCCGTGAGCTTCGTCCGTGTTCGCTCTTGGCTGACGTTGGATAATTAGCAGTAATCCTTAATGTATGTATGTGACGCTTTGTTTCCCCACTCATTGTCTGAAGTTTGTTTTGTTTTTTTCCAATTACACTTCCAGCTGTACAATCTATGGATCATTCTTTTGATGGAATATCCATAAGAATGGAGGAAGGTGCCTACCAGAGAAAATCTAACACCTGAAATTTCAGACAAATCCTCCAGTTCCTTAGGAAAGGAATCATAAACGAGACAAATACGCATTGCCTCTTTACTATGCGGTTATTGCTTTCCGTGCAGTGTAGTGAAACAAATGGGATAATCAGAATTCCGTCTTGGTCAGAAACACCATGAGCAGCACACGGGGGAAAACCCACCCATCAGTCCACCCATCCCGCTTCAAATATTCTGACATCACGCTCAGCATATCCGCAAAATCGATGACTTAGTGCAGGTTGTGCTGCGTGCTCCCTGCAGTGCTGATTACAGAAGGAAACGGTAGATTACCTTAAAACCCCCCCCCCCAAAACAGAAGAGCGAAACCCTGTTAAGGAGGCTGCTAATAATCCTAACGCAAGCATTCCCCAGAATTCCTTCTGGAGTCCAGACTGCCAGAGCTACGTCCTCCCTCCGATCATAGTGGGGATCTGAGTTGCTTCTGGTAGAAGCAGCAAGGTTGGCCTGAGGCTGGAACTCGCTTCCCGTTGCTCACTTACCAGGGCGAACCACTTCTAATTCACATTAAGCACTTGCTTTTTCTAAAGGCTAACCCGTCCTACAGGATGTGATCAACTAAGTTCACATCTGAAGCTTTTCTGTCCGAGGAGAGGATCTGGCTCTTAGCTGCTGTAAATGACTGGGATTCCAGCCTCGGGCACCGACGGCGCCATGGGCGAAATCTGCCTGCTTTTGCCAAAGGAGAAACAAACCCCAGTTTGTTGGAAGGTGAACTATGCTTGTTCTCTGGCAGGAGCTGGTTTACCTGGATCCAAACATTAGGCGAGGTTTGGTTTCTTTCTGCCAAGTGTATCTGCTCAGTCAGCGCGAAGCGTTCAGGTGGCGTTCTGAAGTCAGCTTCATTCCCAGGGGCTTTAAGAACCAAAGCCCCTCGGCTTTCAGAGGCACTGAGGCTTTTCTGAAAAACGGACCATATGAAATAGGGATTTGAGTATCTGTGACTGTAATCATTGTTTCATTGGTTGTATCGTGCTGTCATCTGAAAACACCTCTTACAGAAATCAAAACTTTAGTGCTGCTCCAGCAAGGATGGAAGAATCTGTTAAGCAGCAGCTGTGTTACTCGGTGCTGTAGCACCTTTGCAGAACTGCCATGTGCTTGGGATCGTCACAGTGGAGAGCGAGGTGGTATCAAAACATACTCAAACACCCCCCCTCCGCCTTGCCCCCGCCCAGTTTTTACTATACCTGTGTTAATTCTCCGTGATGTCTCCGTTCTTTGATTTAGAAGGGAAAAGATTAAAAGATTGCTTGTGTGTTGCTTCTAAATTCTAGGCAATGGGAGGTGGGTGCTGTCGCGCACCAGTCCAGCTTATCCGTAGATACACGGACGATCTATGGACAAAGCTGTAGTTGACATAACAACCGTAACTGGCTGATAATACTCACGGTGACTTTTCGGTCACTCCGTGGTAAGATACACACGCAGTAAGAAGACGTTCCAGCTCAGTGTAGAATCTGTAATACAGGAAAGCAATGCAACATAGTAAAGTCAATGCAGGGAAATGTTCTGTATCGAGAAACAAAATTCGCGTGTTCTGATCGAGTATGGGTGCTTCTGTTGGAGAACGGCCACTAACACCTTTGCTCTGTCCTTTCTCAACAACAAATCGGTCTGTCCTGTCTCAGCTCAGCCACAAAGGAGTCGCTTTCCTCGTTGACTGACCTAATAACTGAAGTGGAGGGCTCTAAATCGTTGGCTGAGTGGAACCTTCTTACTGAGTATCAACATGAAAGCAGTACTTTTTCTTTATGTTTTCACTTACAGAAGTATAAATCTAGATGTCATGATCTCTACTTACATCATTGAGTCAGATCAGTATCCAGTAGGTGAAACAAAATTAGAGCTTATGGAATAAATATGTAATAGAGTAACTTCAATGTTGTTATTCGTCAGCAATGGTCACGTTTTGCTAGATAAGCTGATGAAGCCACCCCCGCCCCTTACCACACCGTGCGCAATGCCTGGCAAATGATTTTGTTGGAGCAGTAGGTGTTTTGGTCCACAATTTTTGGATCAGAACGAGGTGGTTGTATTTGATAGCTGAGCTACAACGCCGAGTACTTAATCGTGTGTTTCCTGATCTGTGTCTGAACCCGTTGGCTCAGGCAGACAAAAATAGGTTTGGGTTACAGCTGCCGGTGCTCGGTGGAACAGCGGGGCTGCGCAGGTGGCAGCTCTGAAAGAATTTCCCCAGTGCTGAGAATAACTGAGAAAGAGCAATCCTGCTCGATTTCTCAAAGCCTCAGGAAAGTTAGTGAAACAGAAGCACAGGAGAAACTTAAAACGATAAACAGGGCAGATTGAATGGGGAAAGTGTTGGTAAATGTGACTGCTCATAAAGCAGCTCGAATTCTCTTCTCCTAGTGGAGCCACACGTAAACTTCCAGTTAAATTTTTACTGATATTTTCCTCTAAACTTAAAACTTTGCACTAACATTACGCTTGCAGACTTCATTCAAGAGCACATAAAACCCTTGCAAGTAAATTGAGAAAGGGCACAACAATACGAGTGCTAGCATGCTGCTCTTGTCGCTGTTGAATTTACTGTGTCCGCACACAGCGATGAAAATAGTGCTTCATGTTGGTGCTGTGCCTCGGGACCGCGGGTCGAGACTGACGTTGCAGCCGCCTTCCCGCTTTGTCGGTACCTGATCCTCCTGTCTCCTAGGGAAAGACAAGAAGGGAAGTTGCAACCTGTCTCGCGTTGACAGCACCACCTGCCTTTTCCCTGTGGAGGAGAAAGCTGTGGAGTACTACTTTGCTTCTGATGCTAGGTAATGTTTTTCAGTATCTTTTAGTGTATGTAAAAATATGCCCTTTAAAGCTGAGGCCTTGAGCGAGAGATGGGGAGGCTGTGGTTCCTGTAGGAATAATAGTAAATTAGGTGTATGTGGCCATTACTTTGCAAACAGTAACTAGTTACCATACGCGGCCCTGAGAGAGAGGTGGATTAGATGAGAGCTTCTGTTCAAGAAATGTACGCTGGCTTTGGAACAGTGGTGTTATCCTTCTTCCAGCACATCTGTTGGGAAGATTCCAGAGGTGAGCCACAGGAAACCTGAGAGCACTGACCTAAATTAACAGGACAGATGCTAATTATCAGGAGAATGGTGTTGATTCTCTAGGGATCTCGGCACACGTGCAATTCCTTTATTGTCAAAGGTGGCTTATTTTAATCCCAGCGGAGGGAGCAGCTTTACCAGAACTTTTTCTTTTCTCTATATTAGGGAAATAAATACTTGTTCCAGACACGTAAAAATACTGCTGTGGTTGGCTTCTGCAGCTCTTCTCCTCAGAGCACTGTGGAGAGTCTTAGGACAGCCTGATGTGCTCTGATTTTAGAGAGCTTTTCAGTGGCTTGCCCAAGGTCAGCACAAAAGCTACCTGCCCAGGGAGCCGAGGTATTTCAGAACAGCTTGCCTCGTTCAGCTGCGAGAGCGTACGGACTAAAGCCTGGTCAGAGACTTTAAACCCCCCGGGTAATTCCAATATTGACATTCCCCGAGTAAACTGCAGGCAGGGGAGGTACTCAGTAGTACCTAATTCTCGGAGTGCTTCTAGGCAGATCTCGGAGTACTTTTGCAGGTGGCCAAGCTGTCCCCGATTTTACAGATGGAAAATGAGATGCAGGGAGGGACAGTGGCTTATCCCTGGAAACAACAAGAGAGGAACCTGCCCCTGCAGTTGAGCACCCTGCGTGCTAGGGCAAGTTACTGTCTTCCTGACTTCCACTCGGTTAGATCGCATTGCTGCACATGCTGCTTTGTCTGAGGAATTCATAGCTGCTTCTTAAAGCAGGCGCTGAAATTAATAATGAGGTAGGTGGAAAAAATCTAGTTATACTGGCAGTGTGGAAATGTACTTTACAGTACTCCTCTTATTTTAAAAGAAATTCCATTGAAATGAGTAACTTTCTTGACTTAAAAGCTGTAGGTTGGATTATAAATAGGGCTGTGGCCCTCATCTTTCTATGGAGAATAATGTCTTATGGCAAACGGTGTATGCTTTTATAGTGCTGTCATTGAGCATACCAACAGAGTGATTTTCCTTGAAGATGATGATGTAGCAGCTGTGGTCGATGGCCGTCTTTCCATCCACCGGATTAAACGCACGGCAGGCGATCACCCCGGACGCGCCGTCCAAACCCTGCAGATGGAACTTCAGCAAATCATGAAGGGTAAAATCTTTTGGATGTCACCTGTGTAGAGGCCCAGGTCCGCCCTGGAGTCACGGAACAAGTCAGGGTGAAAAAGACCTGGAGGCCATCTGGCCCAGACTCTTGTTACGAGCAGGGCCAAGTAGGTCGGAGGGGGCTGGGGATTTTGCCTCCTGCTCGGAGGCACCCGTTTTTTCCAAGCAGGCTTGCCATTCCAGATCTGGCCCCTCATTGACACATTCCAGTAACTTATAGAATCGTAGAATTGTTAAGGTTGGGAAAGACCCTTAAGGTCATCAAGTCCAACCGTTAACCCAGCACTGCCAAGCCCACCACTAACCCATGTCCTCGAGCACCACATCTACCTGGCTTTTAAATACCCCCAGGGATGGGGACTCAACCTCTTAACTTGACTGTAGCTCTCACGATGAGCTGATGCTTTGGTAGCAAGAGAAATATCATCTTAATGACCCCTGCCTGGTAACTGGCCTGTTAGCGACTCTGGTCCAAGCTTTTCCCTGTATACAAAGGAAAAATGTAAATTACCAGGAGATAACTTAAAGCGTTCTCATTTGGTTTGTGTCTGTCTTTCTTTTATAGGCAACTTCAGCTCATTTATGCAGAAGGAAATTTTTGAGCAGCCAGAATCTGTCGTTAATACAATGAGAGGAAGGGTCAACTTTGATGACTACACTGGTAATTGAGATTGAGCCTCCTTTGTTTTCCACAGCTCAGTATCTAGTAGTTATTCACGGTAGTTATAGAGGAGGAGGTGGGTGATGAGATGGGAGATGAAAACATGCTGGTGTGGGATGACGCGCCTGTCTCCCAGGGAGCGCCTCCAGAATTACGTGCCCTGGTGGCCAGATTACTTTTGTGATGTTTATTTTGCAAAGTGGCTGATGGAGACTGTAACATGCTGCGGGTTAGCGTCAGTGATCTTGAGAATTTCTGCTACCTGGCCAGCCTAATTTTTCTCTCTGAATCTTGCTTGCAGTAAATCTGGGTGGGCTGAAGGATCACATTAAGGAGATTCAGAGGTGTCGTCGTTTAATCCTTATTGCTTGTGGGACAAGCTATCACGCTGGAGTTGCGGTAAGCGTCAGTCTTATCTGTTTGCGAACTGTAGCTGGAATTGAAGAGGGGGCACAGTATTGCGTGTGTCGAGCAGGTTAAGGATTGATGTAAGGTTGAGACAGAGCGAGTGCACGCTGATGAACGAAGACCCTTTTGAAAGCTGCGTACACCAGACTTTCAATTCACTGGCAACAGCTGTAGGAAATAAAAAGCTGAAGAACTTTGAAAGTGTTGCCTGTGACTTCTGTTGCTATGGAAAGCTTTAAAAACCAGAACCTGCTCTGTCATAAAAGGCAGTTGGCAGGGGAAGACACAATGCAAGAGCAGAATGCAAATGCTGTGGCAAGGTGGGGGCTGCCACGAGCCAGGCAGGATTTCCCCCTTTGCTCTTTACGCAGACAGCGACGGTGCCTGCTTAGAGACGTCTCTGCTGGCCCAGCACGGTGAAGAGGTTCCGCTTTGCACCGTACAGAAGCGCTGGCTGTGCGTACAGCCGGCCTGCCCCGTGCTTCGTCAGGGTCGCACCTGAGCTTTGGTTCAAACGCGACGTCTTTTAGGTTGTAGCTTGGCAGCCTGTAATGTTGCAATTAAAAGTGCTCCACAACTTCACAGAGGAATCCTTTGGTTTCTCTCAGAAATGCTGCAAAACACGGCTGTGTTTGCTGGTTTACAAGGACCAGAAAAGAAAATTTTTGTTCACCTTGGCCAGCTCTGTAAGATAATGTTAACAGTAATCCATCGACTAGCCAGAACAAGTTTCTGGCTTGGCCTGGATACAGGTGGTGGTTTCCGAGTTCTTCAGTAATACCAGTTACAGCCCGGTAGAAGGACACCCCGTATTATAGAATATATAATTATATCATAACTGAGACTCACTTAAGAACAGCCTATGTGGGAGGGAGGAATTGGCCTCACAGGCTTTTTGGGGTGCCAGAAGCAGGGTTGCTTTTCGCAGGGGTAGCTCTGTGACTTGCGCGTGGGTATACTGAGTAATTAAAATAGAATCCAGCACTAATTTCCCATGGTATTTTGATAGTAATATTTTCCAGTGTGCGGCAACTAGAAGGCTTTTTTATACTCCAAACACTTGTTTTTTTAACCAAGATATAATATGTGACTTTCTGACATCTCCTTTTACCAGACCCGTCAGGTTCTGGAAGAACTGACTGAATTACCCGTTATGGTTGAACTGGCCAGCGACTTCTTGGACAGAAACACTCCTGTCTTCAGAGACGATGTTTGCTTTTTCATCAGCCAGTCAGGTATGGTCGCGCGTCACCGCCCGCTCGCTCCCCTCTTCCCTGCGAGGGAAAGGCAGCAGGGCCAAAGTCTCGCGCCGGCCCGGAGGGCTGCGCGTGGTATGCGCGAGAGAAGGAATTGGCACGCGCGTACCGGAGCTGGGGAAAAAACAGAGTGGTTCTCCTCCGTCCATCTGCGTGCTGGTGCGTGATTTGGTTTGGCCGAGTCTTACAGACGGTAACGGTTTTGCTTCCTTTCTCTGCGAGGAAACATTCCCTCAATCAACAGACTAAAAAAAGTGCGACTGAGCGCGGGGTAAAGGCAGCTCAGCGGTTTCTTTTGGGTAGTTTCAGTTCTCTAGTTAAAGCGCTGCCAAATACTAAGCTATAGGGTGGATCAGATCCATAAGAGAAATGAAACTAGTACACACAAGTATCAAAAAATACAACCACCTTGGAACTGAATATGAGATAAAAGACATACTTAGGCATAAAAAAAAAGAAGTGATGTATATCGCATTCAAAATATTTTCAAGGACAACTGCAATACAAAACTACAATAGTTTTTTCCTCTTAGTTGCATTTACCATTGTAGATTTTCGTAACTGATCTCCAGCTTTGATACTAAAGCTAGTAGGTGCTTTTTCTCCATAGGTTAAAATCCTCTTTTGGTAGCAATTTCTTCTCCTCCATAGCAAGGAATTCAGAACATCCTCCCTTTGTAGGGGCTCATGTCAGCGTTCAGGCTCTCCGGCATACACGTGCAGATGCTGCTACTTCCCCTTCGAAACTGGGCTGTCCCAGTCTACCGGGGAAGAGGACGGAGGGCACCCTAGGGGCTGCGTCTTTCCCCTGAAGTGTGGGATGTGGCAGGCTAACAACGATTTTCCCTGGAACCTGAGCTTGGTCACCAGGCAATACAAAAACCAAAGGAAACACTGAGCTCGAATAACCTCTGTTCCCCCCACCCATGAATCTGTTTTCCGAGCCTTCGATTCCCACGCTGCATGACTAGCTGTAAGTAGCGCAGGATGCAGGGCAGTTTTTATGCATCGGTGTGTTGAAGGAGAAGCGTACCGAGCTAACCTGGGGGCGTTGTGTTCTCTGTTGTCGCCTTACGCGTGCAGGAGTGCTCACAAGAGGTGTGTCCGTTTAGGACAAACGCAAACGGGTAGCACTAGATGGAATACGCAGTCCCGTCCCTGGAGCTCAGCTCGCAAGCAGCACTGCTGGGATCATCACCGCAAGGTTTCCTTCCCCCCCATCATGTCCATTGAAACCAACTTCTGCTTCTTTGTATCGAGAGTTTTTGATCAACATGTTAAGTGAAGTCCGACCTAAGCCAGCCTGTGTTTGCACAGACAGTTTTGAACAGGGATAATTCGTTTTAGACATAACCTCTTTGATAACGGGGTTTGCAAGCTCTCGTGCTGTTGGTAAGCACCGTCAGCGACCGGTTCCCTGGGTTTCGGTGGCAGCGAGGTGGTGGCAGGGCTCCGAAGGCTGGCTGTAACGTGATGCTGTTGCACCCGCTGTACGCATCCGCTGTCCCCAATACGTGATTCCCCCCCCGCCCCAGGTGAATTTTTATTAACCAGGAAAGGGGAGGAAGTTGGTTTTGTTAAAGATACACCTGAACTGCCTTTTTGTTTCAACCCTCCCCCCCCCATAGCAGCACACCAAATACTGTTGTTAGGTTTTGTGTTTTCTAGATTTCACCATCTTCTTTTTAGGGTTAAAACACAGCGTGCTGGGGCTGAAATAACTACTGACTCCTTTAACTTGCAGGCAAATACAAACCCCAGAGATTCCCTTTGGGAAATCACCGCAGTGCCGCCTGCAGTGACCGCAGTAACCGATACTGAGCTGCAGCGCTGGCAATACCTGTCTTTTCAGGTGAGACAGCCGATACTTTGATGGGTCTTCGGTACTGCAAAGAGAGAGGAGCCTTAACTGTGGGAATAACTAACACAGTTGGCAGCTCTATATCGCGAGAGACAGATTGTGGAGTCCATATCAACGCAGGACCAGAGATCGGGGTTGCCAGTACCAAGGTAAGTAAGAAGTTTATAGACCTCGCTCATTGTTATTGTTGTTATTGTTACTGAAGCTCTCCCTGACAGCGCTGCCTATAGCACGGGTCCGCAGTTAAATGCTTTCTGTTCCCTCTTCACGGGTTGCTGTTGGTTATTTTGTAGTCAATGACCATGTGCCCAGCAACGCTCTTCATTTTCTTGTATCTTGCAAAGGGCTTTTTTCTCTTTTTTGGTAAATGAAATATTCTAAGGAAGCAATATTAACTATTGAAAACAAGGGGGTCTCAGAGGGAGGAATTCCCTAGAGGCGAGAATTCTCTCCTCTTTGCCATCATTTGTCTTGAGGTGCAGGTTTAAACTAAGGTCTGAAGATGAAAAAGGAAATGAAAAGTCAAGATTATAGGAAGCTGGACAGTGTGTAACTGCCCTTACTGGCACGGCTTTACTAAAGAAAGTGTGATATTAAAACTATCCTTTCAGCAAGTGGGGGACTGGTCTTTTACAGAAACCCGGTACTTATGTCCACCTAACAGAACTATTCTGTGGCTGATGCATCTGGCTACGCGTGATACAGTACAAAATAACTTACTTTGCTGCATTTCATTTTGATGAAGTGCTTCTGCATGGTGAAATCTGCTTTGATTTAGTTATATTTAGAGGCGAGATGATGTCAATCATCTGTTACATAAATTCAGCCAAAAACCACATTTGAGTTTAATAGTTCACTGGGGAATTTGATCATGGAAAATTCACGAGTCTCTTACAAGCAGCTCTTCAATGGGTTGTTTGTCCCTGGGTTGTTTTCACATAGCCAACATTACAGTTTGGAGATAACGGAAAATGGCATTTCTCTCTGATGGTGTGGGCAGCTGCCGAAGTTGGGCGTATATGAAATAGGAACTTGAAAAGATTCTACCCTAAGGTTGTCCAGAACTTCATTTTGAGAACATATCATAAACCACCCCAGCACTGTTAGCGCGACTGTTTGGTGCTGTTTGTAGCCTTCAACTGCACCAGAACAAAGCAGATCGCGTTCCCTATCAAACTCTGCTCGTCAGCCTAACTGAAGCTGCTCTGCATTCCTTCAGAGCCATTTAAATCTTCTCCAGTATAGCAACACGAAAGTTTGTTTGATCAGTGTTTAGGAAGGGACAGAAACGCTACAAACCTTAATCTTATTTCTAAGCAACTTCGATCCCAGGCTGGCACCCCAGGCCATGCCATAACATTTGTCTTAGAAGGACGTCAGAGGCTCGACTTCGCACTAGCTGTTTGATACGGTGCCCGACGTGGTTTTGCGAATAGAATTGCCTTACCGTGAGCACTGATTTCCCTTGCCTGTGCAGGTGGCCTTTCCCCAAAGTCAGCGGCACCAGTCACTATGGTCTTTCAGACAAGTACGGAGCCTCACCACGGGGAAGAGTTCAGAATCCGTTCTTAAAGAAGCGGGGTGGGAAGTCACTCACCTTTTCAGCTGCCTTTGTGCTCCTTGAATGCAGCCCAGAACAGTTTCGGCCGGCGGTCCTGTTGGGATGTCCGGCTGCTAGTGGTGGGCTTCCGCTGTACATCTCCTGTCGGCGGGTCTGCTTGTCTTCAGTGTTCTCAGCATTTACTTGCAGTAAAGAAGGACACAAGTATGGTTACAAAACAGAATTTAATAGTTGCCAGGAAATCTTAGAAATATTCCATTTTGCTCATTGTATCTTGATCTGTTGGAGCATAAGGAGGTTGTGCCATCGCACGCCTCCGCTTGAGGTTTGCTCAAATGAGATTTGCCCTGTGAATTTCCTCTTCATCTTTGCTGCCTAACTGAATGAAAGCCGCCCTTTGGTCCCCTGCTAAGAGTGCAGTCAACAGCTGCTCTAAGGATTTTACGTAGCGGGTGACAACGTTCGGTTACTGTCTCAATGACGTGTTTTCTCTCTCTCCCCCTCTCCCCTCTTACCAGGCCTACACCAGCCAGTTTGTCTCTCTGGTGATGTTTGCTCTGATGATGTGCGATGACAGAATTTCTATGCAGGAGAGGCGCAAGGAAATCATGCGTGGTCTAAAGGGACTGCCAGGTAGGAAACCGCTGCCTTTACTGCGTCTTGCCAAGCGAAACTGGGTAGCACAGACGAACTTCAGCAGTGCCTGAACTTTGCTTTTGAAAGACCACGGGGATCAGATGGTGCAACGTGGGTACTGGCAGCACCTTTTGCAACCGCGTTCTCTCTAACGTCTTCACTAAATTGTACTATTAAACACCGAGTCCAGTTTTTATGCAAGTTACTGCTGTGCGTGTATATGAAGCATAAACAGTACGTATAGTTTGAGAGGCGCAAGCGTGGAAGCACGCACAACTTGAATTCTTCTCTTTCCTTCCAGACTTAATTAAAGAAGTGCTGAGTATGGATGATGAGATCCAGAAGCTCGCCACAGAGCTATACCATCAGAAGTCTGTTCTCATCATGGGACGTGGCTACCATTACGCCACGTGTCTGGAGGGAGCTTTGGTAAGAGATTTCTTTATTTAAATCTGGTTCAAACACGCTTCGCTATGGACTTGAGATTGCAGCACGGAAAACGACACGTGGCTGCAGGTTGTTTTAAAAGCAGCGAACAGCTATGGCGCGTGGGCTGACACACCGGTCAGATAGCTACGGCTCGCCGCAGCGCTGCTGGGACCCAGGGCACGGAACAGCCGCGGGCTGCAGCGGGTGACGGGGTGTATTTCCAGCATTCGCCCGGGGAGTGCTTTACTGTGACAGACCGCGCACCCTAGTAACATCAGGTCTTTGAACTGTTGGGGTGGCATTTCCAGGAACGCTCGGCGTCCAAAACTGAGCCCGTACTTTCGAAAACCTGAATACTGCAGTTTTTATCTTTGAGGAGATTGCTGTTGCCGTAAGTGCTGTCACCCACTGACATGCAAACGTGACCTCTTTGCGTTTGCCTGCCCAGTTCAAGACCATGATGACCGATACGCTGGCTGATGGCAAATCGTAAGGCCCGGGGGGGTTTGGTGTTAGGACTGTAAGCGTTGATGCCTGCGAGCAGCTCAGCCCAGACGCGCTACTTTGATCTAGGTTTTCGGGCTGGCTTGTCTACGTATAGGATCTGAGGAGAGCCAGAAGGCATTTTTACAAAGTTAGAAAGAAAGTGGGAGAAGCCACAGAGATGGTTGAAAAAAAAATTAAAAGGTTGCCCAAAGCTTTATGAATGTCTTTTTTCCCCATGTAGAAAATTAAAGAAATTACCTACATGCACTCCGAAGGGATACTGGCGGGTGAGCTGAAGCACGGCCCTCTCGCGCTGGTGGACAAACTCATGCCCGTTATCATGATCATCATGAGAGACCACACGTATGCCAAGTGCCAGAACGCTCTGCAGCAGGTCATTGCACGGCAAGTAAGTACCTGGAAAAGTTCAGAAAAGTACCTGCATCAGAAGTGTTGCTTTTAATATAAAAGCAGTTTACAGGGCACCCAAACTATTTGCTCTAGTGTCACTGCCTAAAATGTGAATTCAGTAGATATCCTGGGCATTTCGAGTGCGATTTTGCAGCAGATGGCAGAAGCCTGGTGCGGTTTGTTTACCCCTTAGAACGCGCCACAGGGGTGCCCAGGGGAGGCGAAGCTTTGTTCTAAACTAAGTAAAAAGTTCTTGCACTGGTGCTCTGGACAGAAGTGAGAAAAGAACCTTCCAGACCTGTTTTGCAACGTTTCCCTTTGTTGCAGGGGCGACCTGTCGTGATTTGCGATAAGGAAGACATCGAGACAATTAAGAACAACAAAAGAACGATCAAAGTTCCCCATTCAGTGGACTGTCTGCAGGGGATCCTGAGCGTCATCCCCCTTCAGCTTCTGGCTTTCCACCTCGCGGTTCTCAGAGGATACGATGTAAGTACAGCATTCCTTCCCTTCTGCACTCCTGTTCCCTGTCTGCAGATCTGGAAAAGACGCGTTGGGTGACGCTGGAAGCCTGTGGGGGTTGTCTGTGTAATTGCTTGAGCGAGCGGAGCGACCCGGTTGAACGGTAGACCCGGCAATTACAGAAGCTGCTCGTGAGCAAAAGTCGAAGGCAGCCTGGTGCCCTCGGCCGAGTCTCGGGCAGGTGGAGTTGGGACCTGTGTCTGCTTTCTGGTACGGGCGTGCAGTGCCTGGAGGGCTGGCAGGACGCGACAGGCAGGTGACAGTCCGCAGAAGGGTGTCTGACAGGCGGAGCCTGTCTGTGTCAGGTGTTTGATCTCGGTACAGACGCTGGCCTTGACCTTTGTCAGCTGAGCACTGTAACAGCCTAGACTGAAGGGACTAACTCCTTAGTTCTGGACAGAGGAGTCGGAACAATTGAGGTTTATGGACTTTTTCTGCACCAATTATCCTAAATTAATACAAAAATGTGTTCAGTCCTTTTCAATTTAAACGCGGAACAGATGTTCCACACGTTACAAAGTTATACACAAACAAAGGAAGTGTGCAAATACTCACAAGCGTGTTCTTTCTCCTCCCTCTCTGCAGGTTGATTTTCCAAGAAATCTGGCCAAGTCCGTAACTGTAGAGTGAAAGATCATCTGAATCATAGGGGCAAAGGGGAATTAAATGAAAGACTTTTTTTGGTACCAAAATAACTTGATTTTAAAGTCCCCTAGGTAAATCTTATTTTGGTAAATCATTGTTTGTGTATAAGATCACCGTAATTCCATTACATTAGTGATTGTCAAATTGATTCCACATGCTATGTCAATAGCTTTGGGTTTTTTTGAACAATAGACTTCCATGAAAGATGTTAAATGGTTTTCTTTAAAGATTACTGAGTCTTCTAGGTAAGGGGCCCTCCGCTTTCAGATAACGTCATTGTTTCTTAGCCAGCGTGGCTCATTCCACTCGTTGATGAGAAACCATTGACTGAATTACCTGTCACGCTCTCAGGCAGCGAAGCAGGACACCAGAATATACAACTGGAACAAGAGCTGTTACTGGTCATGCTTGTGCAGATATCTTAACAGTGAACGAAACTGTAAGCAAGCATTTGGGGTCAATTTCTGCCTCATGTACGAAAGGGAATTCAACTGTCACAACCTCCTAAATTTTAGGCACGTGGTAAACGTGCTAAGAAAATAATGTTGCTTCGGAAGGATTTTATCTATGCCAAATACCTAGCAAGTGACAATCTCGTAGGCTCGGTGGGCCCCAACGCACTGCGTGACACCAGCACGTACCTGTAGCTGGGCCTGTGAAGACGGTGGGACTCGCCTTCGAGTGTAGATGGAAGCGGTGTCTGACTCGGTGTGGATGCTTACCAAAGGGGGGGAAGAGAGGAATACGAACAGTGCTCGGTTTGTGCTGGTGTTTTGTTGTTGCTGTTGGTTTTTGGGGTTTTATTTTTTTGTTTTTTAAAACAAGTAGAAGTCTTCCTGTGTTGAGGCTTTTCCCCCTAGAACTGAGCACTGTGGCACTATCGGCCCAGCCTAAGGAACCGGCTGTATAGCGCTGCAGGTCACTTACTAGTCTGGACGCGTAGAAGAACGTTTCTGCCTTGTATCTCTGCGGCAGAGGGACGCTGAAGCTCCCTCTCCGAGGCTCGCTGCGTTAGCCAAAGTCCCGTGATGAAAGCATGGGCTCTGGTTGGGTCAGGAGCAGTTCGTATGTGACTGGGGGCAAATTCAGCTGCTTTAAAATTGGAGGGGATGAAAAAGGCTCAATAGACACAACAGGAATACCTGCCTTGGTAAGAGTTTTAGAACAAGCTTGCAGAGAATCAGAAATGACGCAGGAAATACGCCATCAGGACTTAACACGGACTTTTTCAAAGTCATTAAAGAGCAGTTAGCGATGTATTTTCTAATGCCAAAAGGTGAATTTCCTACCAGCTTGACGGCTTTTGAATTAGATGTACGTACGCACCATAAAAAGAAAGACGCGCTACAAGGCGTAAAGTAACGCTTGCCAAGCGCCGGTGACTGTCCCGGGCCGCTCGCTCCCCCGAAGAGCTGCTTTAAGGAGCGCCGCGCGCGGGGCCTGCCCGCCGCCCGTGGAACCGCGCTCCCCTCGCCCGGGGCGCCAGGCTGTCGCTCAGTGGCCGCGATCCAGGCCGACTCCGGCCCGAAGACGACTGCGCAGCCCGAGGTGTTTCCGCAGCCTCTGTCTGTAGCAGTTGTACTTGATACAAACCACAGTAACTGTTCAACTGCAATTCGCTGTCGGCTCGAGGCTCAGGTTCAGTCTGAGAATGAAATGCTGCGTGCCTGGAAACAGCTTCTTGGAACCAATATATGTACATTTATTAATACATCATATCCAGACTATTAATTTATTTCCACACTGTGCTGCCAGTGTCTGTTTAAGAGCAAAGTAGCAACTATGGCATTTTATTTATACAGTACTTGCTTACGAGGCACTGACTCACAACAGCACCTGCCTCTGCCTAAACGCGACCAGTAGGCTTCCCTGCTTCATTTGAAGACAATTCTCGTCCTTAAGGAAAAAACGTGTGTTCAGTGCTAACACTTTGAAGATGGTTCCTCTTCCTCCTCCTCCCACTCAGCTCCCTTAAGAGACGAGAAACCGTGCGAACCTTTCAGGTGGAGGGCTGCAACCAAGGCAGGCTCCCCCACGTCCCCCCAGCACAAGGACTCGCAGCATCACATCTTATGTTCCCGCTAGCGGGGGAGCTGATGTGAAAGAACCCTGCAAGAGAATTATTTTAAGATTCTTTTTCTCCTGTTCCATTCCGAAGAGGAGCAGCAAGCACTGCTTTTATCTAGCCTTGTACAGATGACTGTCCGCTAGCTTACCGAGTCTCCTAGCAAACAGGGCGGTAGCCATCCCTGTTAAAATACAAGTTGCTATTCAGTAGAAGTTCGATAACGCAGGCTGTTAAATATTTATGAAAGTAAGTTGTATACAAAGAGGACCAAAGAACAGGAGTCTAAGTTAGAAATGTAAGTCTGACACTCATGTCGGGTGTAACTGTACAGGTATCGCTGAGCTATTTGGTTTTATGCTGCGAGAGACGAATCCTTATTCTTTGTAATTTAAGGCATTAAGACTCATGACAGATTCTTCATTGTCAGAAGTCAGGTAGCATTCACCCCCTGCGTTCTGCAAGCTGCCAGCAAACTGCCTGAAGCGTATAAAACTCTGCCTGCCAAAACAGAGGTGTAGTCGCTACTTGCAACTAGGCTGTGGGATGTTGTGATGCTCGATATCAAAGAATGCTGTGGAGCACACTTGCTATGAAGAATTTCTCTGATGAGCATGGTAGGGAATCCGTGAAGCATCTCGTTGTTGTTAATTGCCATGCCTGTGTGAAGTGAGAATGTATAAAGGACTCCTCCTAGCTTTCCTTACCTCATTTTGTCTCGATGTGTTGCATTTTGATCAACAGATGATGTTTCTCTTTTCCTTAGAAAACTTTTAGAATGTCTTGTGATATTTATTAACCGCCAGTCAGTCTTCTGCTCTCCAAAATGAATGTTTTGCTTACTGAGCCAGTAAAACTCCCTCCTTCCTAATTGAGGTGTTGAAAAATTCAGTAGCCCTGTCACTAAAATTGAGCCACAGGTAAATACAGATAAAGGCCTTTGCCATTTGGAACAGCAGCTGCCTATTACTGCGTACTTCCGTCAGAATTTATTTTGATTTAAGTAACTCTTTTCCTCATCTGTGTCTGCAGAGGCTTAAAGGGAAGCACACGCCCAGAGCTCTTAGGCTTTTTTAATTACCAAAGACCAGAGAACTTCAGGCTCAGCACGCGGTGTTTCTGCCTAACAGCTCTCAGCCAATTCCACACCGCTAGTAAGGTTATCCCACAGGCGATAGGAAATCAAACTGCGCATGGAACATACTTCTGTCAGGAAGGTTTTCCCTCCTAGCTCTGCTGAAGAAAGGCCGTGGACAGTAAGTACGGTCTGCGTGCGTGTTCTTACAAAGAGCCCAGACCAGTGGTCAGGCAGCCGTGTCCTTGCAAGGTGCACTGCTGACATGGCAAACGCCATCTCCCTTTTAGCGTGGTCTTAGTGACTTGCAGGGAGCGGCGTACCACTAACACGGGACCTCCTTCTAGCCAGAGGGCTGCCTCGGCACCCCTCTTTGTGAAGTCTCAGCCCTGGAAAGTCCACACAGACCGTTTCCGAGTCGAGCGGGAGGGAGCTTGTGCCCACGATGCGACGCGTAATCGCGCTCAGCTCGGAGCCTCCAGGCTAGCCTGGGCACACGAGGTTTGGTTAAGCTGCAGACTGAAACATCTAAAGGCGCGAGGAAGACCCACGCGTAGTGCAGAACTAGGCTTTTCTCCTCTCTAGCCGTCACTGGTAGTCCTTGGCGCCACGGGTAGGTGCCTGGCACCGAGGGAGGGAGGGACTGAAATTTGGCACATCGGTGTTTAGCTGTGGCTAATTTTAGATCCTACCTGAATGTACCAGACTTGCCTCAAAGCATGGAGTCCCTCCTCTACATCAGAAACAGGAAGAAGAAGAGACAAAGAAGTATTTGGTTTGAATAAAAGGAAAGAAACTATTTGCCTTCAATTCAGTTGACGTAAATAGACACTCGAAGTGGCAAATACCGCCATTCTTCCCTTCTAGACCAACTTGCCTCTGCTTGTACATACCCAGCTGGCTTGGTTTGTGGGGACCAGTCTGTATCTTGTTTCCTGTTGTGTGCTGTACGCAGAAGATGTCTTACTTTTGTCTGTAGTGTTTTATAATTTGGGTTTTGTCTTTTTGCTTACTTTTTTGTATCTCACCCTTTGAATAAAATCAAGTGCCCTACATTAAACAAACGGCATTACTGGTCTTTAGTTAAATCCATTTAAGAATAGGTAAGCCCCGTGAAAGGTGAGGGCAGGATGGACAAAGCAGAAGAACAGGGGGCTTAACCCCCCTCTCTCCTAACCGGCCAGGCTTTTTTTCATGTCTGAGATGATAGAATATGTTTCAACTGCCGCTAACCAAGAAGAAAGCCCATAAAGTACCCCAAGGCCGAACAGTGGGTATTACCTTCTGTGCCTTGATTCTCATTTAACCACCCCTTTTCTGTCACCAGGCGAGACAAGATCGCAGTCAGCTCAGCCCACGCATGGCCCCTGTTTAGCGAATATTACTCACGGTTTCTTTCCCAAGAAGGAAACCTGTTTGGGTACCGCGCAGACAGGCCGCTCGGCAAAGCCAGCGGCGGAGCACTACGGCACAGATGCTGAGACAGTACAATTAAGTGCACATTCTTGTAAGACAACAGCTGGGGGCTTAGAGATTGTTCATGTCTAAAAAATGCCTGGATAACTTCGTAAGCGAAACCCACAATGACAAAAGACTGTCTGAAATTCCACCCACCCCTCCTCCAGTCGGAGCCATTCACGGGTTGATTTCCTCAGGGACCTTCACCTCTCCAGGGGAGGAACATCAAACACGATCATTTATTTTCCTGGATAAAGTGAGCAGCTTAGGCTTGCTCCTCTCACAAATACCTTTCCTATACAAGTACCAGTATTAAAAGGTTGCGAGGCTACTTTTTAAGGCTTACTGCCTTCAAACAATGCACATACGTCCTTAGCATCACAATAAAGTTGGTGGCTATGCAGATGTTGGGAGCAAGAGGCTCCGCTTTTGCTTGCTCCGATCTGCAAAACCAAGCAGCAGTTCTAGCTTGTATTACAGGCATAAACAAAAGCGGTTAAGCAGCTCAAAGCTTTAGGCCTTCATTGGCGCAGCCGCAGGTCACACCTGCTCGGGATGCTGCAGGAGCAGGGAATATCGCAACGAGCCCGCACGGGAGGCTGGCTGCGTGCGGAACCGTCCCGAAGCGACTCCGAAGCCCCCTCGGTCTCGCATTTAGCGCCAGACGCCCGCTCGCAGGCTGGACGCCGCGAAGCGGAGGGTTGCGGTGCTCCCCAGCTGCCGCGGGGCTGGCTGCGTGTCCAGGCACACCGGGCGGGGGACGGGGACCCCCTTTAGTCATTCCAGGTGCCACACTGAAGAGCCAGGGTGCTGCACCCTAACAGGTAACCACGAGGCGCTGCCAGGGCTCTCATTGGGCTCATTTCTCCATCTGGGCCATCTAAGCACACATTATACGGCGCATTTAATTTAAGCTAATAAAAACGGCAGTGAGAAGACAAGTTTCAAAGGGTCACATCCAGGGTCCTTAGCAAGTCGGTCCTGAGCGCTGATTGCAGCCATTTCCTTAAATCCTGCTGTGGTACTGCAGTAAGACAAGGGGCAAAGGGCCTGCAGGCCCGTTGCACAGAACCTCTCCAGTCCCGCGTGGAGTTGGTCTGATAGAACATGACATTTGAAGACAAACAGGCTCCCAGGAGCTAAGTGGGATTTACAGAAGGGCATAAGCATTTGGTTTGAATAAATTATAGAAGATTGCCTGCTGCAGAGCGCTGCTAGGCCCCTCTAGAGCAACCGGCTTCCCGACATCGACCCTTCGCGCGCTTCCCCGGCGCGGGGGCCTCCAGCACGGCTTCAGTGCTGAGCCTCGAGCTGCTGACTGCGCGCGGTCACGCAAGTTTCATTTACCTGTATGAACCTTTTCTGCTCTAAAGCAGCGCTCGCCCTTGCTTGCAGGAGTGCTGTGCGTAGCCAAGACCCTGGGAATGGTGTTTATTCAACACCATATTCTCCTCTTGCTCCCTGGTAAGCTGTTTTTCCCCACTGGAGAGCACACCTGCAGCCCCGCACAATAAGTGCGTGCACAGAAAACACCCACGTAGCGCCTGGGGTCAGAGAAATGCCACCTGCCCCCGCAAAAAAAAAACGGTTCTTAGGTCACCGTAAGATGCTCAATGGGGAAGCAGCTGTGGGCAATTCTTGCCCCGGTCCCCTTTTGGACGTGAACAAGTTTGGAAAGTAAATGGTACGCAGCAACATTTTTGCTGGACGTAGGCAGACCAAGGAGGCGATGGGTTTTTGCCTGTAAAATTGGCTCCCAGTTACCAGGGCGCTATTTCACAGAAACCCCGAGTAGCCGTGGAGCCATCTTTACACATCAGCCTCATCTGCTGCCCAGGGCAGGCTGGCATTCGCAGGCTGCGCTGCTTGGTTTGGGAAAAGTGACCGTTCCTTACACCATCTCAGAAAGCGGGAAAAGCTATTTTCTAATTTCCCCCCTAAGACAGCAGCCAGCCACGGTCGTCGCAATGGTGTGAAGGCACAGAAGGTGAAGGAACTCCCCCCGCTTTGCGCAGAGACCAGCAGTAGAGCACAGAGCCTTCAGGGCAGCACACCATTACCCAGCTGAGCCTGTGGGTCCGGAGCTCCTGGGGGTTTCGCCAGCCCCACGGCATCACTGTGCAGAGCCACAGCAGCACCCCTCGGCATTCAGGGCATTGACAAGGAGGATTTAAGGGCCGTAGCTTTAGTGGCAGCTGATGGGCCTCCCTGGGAAACACTAAAAAACGCTGCACGGGGATGGAAATTCATCGCAGCGGAGCATCCTGGCCAGTTCCACTGTTGAGTAGCTGCCTTCCCCGCTGCCCACACACCCTCTTTGCTGGGCTGCTCTTCCAGCATCTCCCTGCTGCTGTTACATCTATTTGTGGCTCCCTGCGTTTCCAGCTCCTACAGCTTGGAAGATCCAACAAGCAACAAGCTGCAACAGCTCGGCTTCATCTCCCATCTCTGCTACAGCTCCCTGGGCAATCTCTGCCCGCGCTGCCCCCGAGGCCACCCCAGCCTTCCCCTCGGAGGACGAACGGCACCCCGGGAGCCCACCTCGCCCTCCACAGCCTTAGGCGTTTCATTTATCAGACAGGAGAGCATCACTGGGTTTTGAACTACTGCGAGCCTGACCCAAAAGCTGCCCCGTGCGCTTAAAATGAGGCTATTTCTGACCTAGTTCCATGCATTTATCAGCTGACTGGAATACACTGCAGGCATTTGAAAAAACAAAGGAGAAGAAAAAAAGCAAGCTGACTTGCCAAGATGGTCCATTCAGTGCTGAAGAGGTTACCCAGCCTAAGAGAAAAATCAGGCCCACAGATGAGACACGACGGGACGCCTTCCCCCCTCCTCAGTCTCATTCTTTATTGTTTAGGTCAAATAAAATATGTTCCCATGGTCCTTACAAATTCCTATGGAAACAAGTTTAAACAAACAAGCTGCTAGCCTGTGGCTGGACAGCGAGCAGCAGCATTACTTTAACGCAGGATCCTAAAAGCGGCGGTGAGCTCAGACGCGCTGGAGACGCTCAATACCACCGAGCTCGGAGCTAAGAAGCCAATTCGGTTCCCAAGGGCTCCCGTGCATCGGGAGACACATTCAGAGGGCGCGCAGGACGGGTGGCCGCACAGCGGGCCCCGCCAGCTGCTCCTGAGCGGTAGGAGGGTGCCCAAAGACCTCATTAAGCAGAAAATGACCGTGCACAGGCAAACCCCGCACCTCGGCTGTACCAAAGCGATGCTGCAGCTCCCGCTAAGGGGAGCAATCAGCAAACCTGCATGGGACGTAGCTAAAACCTCCCCGCTCCTCTCATTTCCCTCTCTGCCCAGAACGAACCTCCGCTAGATGAGAGCGCGTCTCTGGGGGCAGGGGATGCGCGGGAGCCTCCCAGCCGGAGCAGGCCGGCAGCTCCGCCTCGACCCATCTCCGCGTCCCCAGCAGAGCGGAGCACGGGACACAAGAGTGCTGTGGAGGGCGGCACGCTCCGGCAGCCTCTCCGCTTCGGTGGCACCACACGCACCAGTGGGTCATTGCTAGGAAGGGGATGCCACCTCTCCTCCCTTCTGATGCCGGTTGCCACTTGAACAAGGCTTCCTCAAGCCCACAAGCGGGTGCTTTCTAGCACCCAATACTGGGCAAGACGCTGCCTGCCTGCACAGGATGACTTGCGTCGCATTGGCAAACCCCGAGGAGGTGCCTGGAAGCTGGTTTCACAACCAAAGCCACCCTTCAGGGCTATTGGCATATGGCTACTGGCACACCCGCCCTGGGAAAACCCAGCTTGAGCTACAAAACCTCCTCTCCAGCACTTGCAGCCCCACCACGAGACCAGTGCAAGAGCACTACCGGAACAGACAGAATGGCCCCTGTGGTCACCGGCTGGACCGCTCTGCTGTAAACTGTGGCAGGGACTCGCATTCCTTCTCAGATTTTTTGCAGCATCTCCTATCCTCAGGAAGATATGCTTTTCCAAGCCCAGCCAGAAACACTGCTGAAAATTAAAATTCTCTTCTATCCAAACAGCCCCAACTGGTCCACTGGGGAAAACTCAAGACACACATGCCCCATGCCAAGACAGAAAGTTCACGTTCAGAGGGTGACCTCCCGGTAACGCAACATCAAGACCGTGCCGTCAGCCATCGCCAGGTGGAACTTGGGGGGGATTTCAGAGTTGCACAACGCTGGGAATTACGCACACGGGGAAATCTCCCACTGACCCGCACCGCGAGGAGTCACAGGTTTCTGTGACCCAGTGAACGGGTGTTGCACCCCTCGCTGGTCATGTCGCTAAAGGAGCACGGCAGTCCTCGTCCCCCTCTTCTCCCTAGGTCAGACTTAAGCCTACAGAACAGCCACGTCATCTCCCTTGGCAGAACTGGCAGATGGCCTTCAGGAAGGGCTCACGACAGGGCTTAACATGTAGGGTGAATTAATTGCCTCGAGGACTGTCCCTGCAGGACCACATCCAAGTAAGGCAGGGGGCAAGCGCATCTTGAGGCCGACATGAGCTAACCCAGAAAGGCGCCTGCCAGCGGAGCAGCTGGGGTTAGGAAGGAGTGTTTGCTGCAGGGCTGTACGGACACAAGAGCTGGGGTAGGGATCAGCAGGGACTGAAGCCATCTGCCCCTTGTCCCCCTCCAGATGCTGCCAGCCAGGGACGGGGGCTCGTCACAGTCCCAAGCTTCGTCCTGGGCTTTGCAGGCCGAGCTGAGAGGGGGCAGGACAGTTCAGGGAGTGCTGCAGGCTGGCTCTCGCCTTGGTGAAGCCGCAGGACAGTTACCTCCTGAAAGGGGAAGGAGGCAGAGGCCTGGGGGCAATCTCTCTCCTCCAGGCACTGCTGGATCCAGAAAAGGACATCTGTCCTTTCCCTTCCGAATCTAGATTTGAAGGTTGCTGTTCAGTCACTAGATGCCACTTTGTGCAGCGTAAGGTGCCACTGCAAGGAAGGCACGGCTGCTGGCGAGCAGGCGAGACAAAGCGAGAGCTCAAACCTGCTCCTCAACCCTTTGCAGCTTAAATCTGCCACAGCTCTCTAAGAAGTGTTCTGTATCTCATCACTTTACCCCTCCCGTTTGGGTTACCACGAGTCCAAGTGGTATCACCGCCAATGCCTACATGGAAAAGCAATAAAGCAAGTAATTTATTTGTAGCTGTCTTCAGTGTAATGCACCAGCTGGATGCAGCCAGCTGGTTTGTAGCAGGC
Source organism: Platalea leucorodia (assembly GCF_965183815.1). Taxonomy (NCBI): domain Eukaryota; kingdom Metazoa; phylum Chordata; class Aves; order Pelecaniformes; family Threskiornithidae; genus Platalea; species Platalea leucorodia. The sequence goes on along the minus strand of NC_138858.1, from coordinate 93,817,107 downwards.
CAGCAGCCAGGGGGTTGTGGATAACTGGAGGTACACTGGTCACGGCTCCGAGAAAAACTGTTCTTGAGTAGATGTGGGTGGGTGGTATTAGCATAGGAAAAAAGAGAACTGCAGCAAGACCTGGGCTTTAACACCATGGAAACACCAGCTAAGAAACACTTTTCTCATCAGTAGGAACAAGCAGAAAAACGTTCAGCTGGGACAAGGGCTCACCAGCCTGGGAATGCTGCTGGCTTTGACATTTTTTGCTTGTTTCAGTGACTATGGAAAGCACTATATAAAGTCCTGTTCCAAAGGAAATATCTGCCATTATTCTATGGCTGGAAAAAATAGAGGAAGAACCACAGCTGCTCCTAAGACCACGTAGCCTACGTGGATGCTGCTTCCCAGAATGGAAACAGGTAGAAGAGCCCAAAGCGAGGGATCCTGCATGACCCACAGGCAGTTTCCCAGCAGCAGCCAGCGTGGCCCAGAGCCTGTAGCTGACACCGCTGACGACGCTGTCGGTACCTGCCTTCCCCCAGGTCACGCTGGGACTTCGTGCCCCAGACTCGTGGTCCCTTCAGAGCCACAGCTTTGCCAGAGGCCCCGTGCAAGGTTGTTTCACAAAGAAACAGCAGCCAAGACCAGACCTGTTTCAGTGCTGGACTTGCAGCAAATGACCCGATTTCCAGCCTGCTCAGCATGTTTCCACAGTAACTGTATCTCAGTGTCCCAAACCCCCAACCTCTGATTCACAAGCACCCGGCTCCCCCGAGGGCCGCACGGCTGTTGGCAAACTCCCTCCGCGGCCCCAAAGGTGCAGAGGAGGTAGCGTTAGCCTCCAGAGCATTAACAGACAGGCAAGAAAGAGAAGCAGAGCTAGACTACATCACATGCCCCTTGAGAGCAAGGATTAACCCCCCATCATGCCGAGTTTTTCCTGTGGTATCTCAGTTACAGTGAGTAATCCCATCAAGTCTGGATTGTTATCCTGCACGCACAAAGTCCTCCTTTGTTTAAGCCCAGAATTAACACCGCAGAAAGCAGATACCCGTATCTCCAGGGTTTTTCAAACCCCACGCTACTTTTTCTGCGGCTGAGAGGCCTGAACCACCGGCTGTCCGCAGCGGTGCCCCTCTTTCTGGGTGCCGGATCAGCACTCCTTACCGCAGCTGGTGTCGAAGCACGGCCGCACCTCCCTGCCCAAAGGGCTGTTCTTTTCACGGCTGCCTGTCCTTTTTGCAGGTGGACCGCATTGCCGCCTCCAGAGACTGAACGCCATCGCCGCTTCGCCAGCGACCTGCCTCCCGCGCAGCTGTCCGAGAGCCTCGAGGAGAAGGAGCGAGAGGGGTGAGCTGCAGGCGGCCGAAGCGACATCCCTGGGCCGCCGCCGTCTCTGCCCACAGCCGAGGGCCCTCCGTGGCAGCAACGAGCATCAGGCAGATCCTGCCTGCTCCGCGCAGCACGGGCTGGCAGCCCCAGATTTGAGTGTTTTGCACCGAGTAAGGCATAGAAACCCCCCCTAGATAAGCGACACAGCCACAGGTTACTCTACTTGTTGATTGCCTTTTGCACTGCAGTTCTTGCTTTGGTTTTAGGTTTTAAATAATAAAAGTCTCCAAAGATATCTTGATTGAAGCAAATGCCAAAAGCAGAGCATTGTGTTTTGGAGATGCCAGTTTGTCTTTTCTTGGATCGTTTCTTCCCTTCTTGGCTTCTGCGGCCCAAGAAACAAAGCCAAGTTCATGACTCCCCCCGCTCCCCGTTCTTTCCCTGTTCAATGACAGTTTTGACGGCTGAAGTCTGTGTTGCTTTGACTTGAATTTCTAGCCTGCATGCGTCTTACATAGACAGCACGTGAAGGCTGGACCTTTAGTCCTTGTGATGGCTTTGTCACAAGAGCCTGGCTGGGCAGCCCCGAGTCTTGCTTTGTATGTTTAACACACCGGTCCCACGCAGACAAGAACAGCTAGCCAAAAAACCCAAATAAAATCCCCAAACCTGCTGAAATGTCTATGGCAAGCTCTGGGGAGTGGAGAAACACCATCCCCTGCCACATGATTAGATCAGAAAACTACAAAACCAGTACAAGACGCAGAGGAGTGGAGGCTTGGTGTTAACAGCGTGGGGCTGGGATGTCAAGAAACACCTCTTGGCCCGGTGGGGAACATCGCGTACGGCGGCCATCGTCACAGACAGGCTGAGACTCAGCTAGGAAGAGGCGAGGGCTGACTGGCAGAGGCGTAAAGCTGCCACTGCTGTGAATTCCTGAAGGTATCAAGCACCAAGCCAGCCAGAATAACCCCAGATCCCACTTGGTCACAGGTCGGAGATCATCACTATCTGGCAGTTACTGCCCCAGAAACAACCCAGGCTGCGTCGCTGTGACAACTACCAGCATTTTGCACACGCAGTGCTCACACGGGTGCCGGTCAGGACTGATACTCTCCTGCAAAGTGCTTTGAGCTTTGATAAGACAGATCTCGGCGAGGAAGTGAAGGAGGCGTTGGGTTATACAACTACAAGATTTCAAAGGCAGTAAGTTTGGGAGCCTTCATTTGCCTCCCTCTGCTTGCAGCTTCTTGGAGCTAAAGATCAAGCTTTTCTCTTTTTAAACACAACCCAAGATGCTCAGTCACACACCTCGAGGCACCAAAGCTTTAACAGACCTGCGATAATGCCACGAGGCACGGGTGGGTGGCACGGTTGTGCCCAGGGCTGTCCACAGACCTCCACAGGACCTGCTGCCCCCAGAGCACCTGCACTCTGTTGACAGCAGGTTTACCAGGGTCCCCGTTTTCCTCGGGGCACCGAAGCAGAGTGCACAGCCCGCCCAGCTGCACAAAGTCTAGCAACACCAGTGCTCTGGAGAGTATGAAAGACCCCTGGCACATGGCCCATTTAAATTATAAACCAGTCCTTATCCAAATTCAATCAATATGACCTAGAATGTGGAAAAAAAAATAAATCTAAAATACAGCAAATGAACATCCCCAAATCCTGCTTGTAATGTTTAAGCTAACCCGGACCATTTTGGCTGGCCTGGGCTAGGAAGCTGCACAGGCAGTTGCGCCTCCAGATCAAGGGCACATGATAAAATTAAAAGACGTGCAGACAAAGCTCATTCTTTGGCAGAGGGCAGCCTATTGCAAACAGGAGGAAATATTAATTACAGCAGCATTGCAGAGGTAAATCCGCTGAAGACGGTGGATGAGTTTTCTGCCTGACTCATAACACTAATTCGTACAGGCACCCAGCGGCAGCACAGATGCTTAGGGACTGATGTAAGACACTGCAGTACGGAGGAAATCTTTCCAGTTGCTTCAGCAAGCTCTGGATCAGGCTGTGCAGGGGGGATGCAGGACTGGAAGAGGTCTCGTGTCTCTAAGCCCGGGGTCACCATGCCACCTAATCCCACCCTCAAATCAAACACTCCTAAACCAGGGCAGTAAGCTCCTGCCTGGGCGCTGTGCCATGTCAGCCCTGGAATATCCTCATTTTTTCCTGCCATCTGAACAAGACCGTGGCTGCTGTTTGCCAGAACCACATTTTAGGATAATAAAGGACAGTTGTGTGTACGTGAAAGTAAATTGTCCTTTCCTCCTCACACTGTTTTCAAAAGCCTCGCAGAGAGGCCTAAATAAACAAGCTGCCTGCACTCTGCGTACGTGCATCGGTCACCGTTGCACAGGACGCTCACAGACGCCACGGGCTGCGTTTAGTACAAATCTGTTCCTCTGATTGAAATGCATTTAAAAAAATTAATATAGAGCAAAACCGTTTCCCGACTGTACTAGCCTAAACTAGACTGACAAAGCAAAGCTGGAAAAACCTTGACGCTTTCCCACAAAACTGAAGCCCCAGCCGTGCAGAAGCGAGTCCAAAGGCTGCTCGAATCCCTCCCGCTCCAGTCTGCCACTGAGCAGCGTAACCAGCAGAGCCGCTCCTGCTGCAAACCTGGGCAGCTGGGCAAGAAATTGCTACTTGAGACAACATGCTTCCCTCTTTCGTGGCCTAAAGATCCTCTAAACTCCTCCAACAGCCTGAATACATTCCTGTTTTCCCTGGAGCATGGGAAGCAACTGTGAAATCCTGCAGTATTTATGCATTAGCAAACTGCAGCGTTTTGAACTTGCCAGCACGCAGAGTATCCCACCCCCAGCTGCAAACCCTTCCGAGGAGGGGGGCGAGTGTGGAAATGGCTTTCAGCGCAGCTCATCTCATTCACATCTTTTCTTCTACAGAAAGGGAGGTGGGGGGAAAAAAAAAAAACCAAACAACCCAACATCCTGAGCTTCCAGTGAAGTGATTTATCACTGAGCTGGCTGCAAACAGACAGACGCACATCACCATTGCAAATGAGTCCTGCCTAACTCTCTCCCCAGTGGAGTGAGCTGTGATTAAATCATATTCCAACCACAGCAGAAAGGGAGGAAAAAAGAAGTCAGGAATTTTTGAACAGGAAAAACATGGGAAGAGGAGGGAAGAGGCTTAAATGGGAGCGGCATACCAAGTGTGAAAGACAGGACCCGTTTACTGCGCTCGGGTGCACGGTTTCTGTCCTCCCCCTAGGGCAGTCTGGGGCAGGACTTCACTGCCACAGGGGCAGGTACCTGCTGGGAGCCCCCGTCCCCCATTGCCCCAGACTCCTCTCCTGATGGTGGTGAAATCCCTCTCTCACCGAGATCTGTGCAAGCTCAGCTGAGCTGCAAGCCCCGGAGTTGCCATTACTTGAATCCACATCACACTTCTGGGGGCACACGCACGTTCCTTCGAAGAGGGCGGGGAGCACGGGAAAAGGAACATCCTCACGTAATTCCGCATAGCCTTCTCCTTACAGGCAAGGTCTTCTGCACGTGAACACCCTGCCTGCGATTAAAACAATCCAAATGAACTTAAAAGCAATTCTGTGTTTGTTGTAGCTCAGAATTATTTAGAAGAGGATTGCACTAAACTTATTTAGTTCCTGAACTGATTTTATTCGCAGGCAGGGATGAACCAAGGAGCAGGACCACTCGTGGGGGCAGCAAAGTTCCCATCTCCGTTGCAGGAGGAGCACACCACTGCATGACACACGGCTGTCCCCAGTTGTCGGTGGCCTAACTGGTGGGAGAACCACTCAGGGAAACTCTCCCACAGCCTCCAGCCATGAGCACCCATCAGATGAGTCTTCTAGGGAAGGGACCCAGAAGGCTGTATGAAAACTACTTGGCTCTGCCAAGTCTGACATGTTTTAGACATGTGCATTAGAGCCTACAGTAACATTTGTCAGTTTAAAAAATACATTCAACCTTAAAAAGCCTCTAGTAAAAAGAAGAAAAAAGAAAGGTTTATTTTCATTTTTGGCCAAACCACAGTTTTCAGTACATACTCTTTTCCAGATAAATAAGTTGTTGTTGTTGTTTTTAAACAAATAAAACAAATAAAGCTCGCCTGTTAAAGCCCAAATCTGAATTACTTTTTAGGGAAATGAAAACATTTCCCTTCGGCTTTTCATCAGCATTCCCCTCCTCGCTAAATACTGCGGTAAACACAGGCAAGAAAAGATGATCTCCAAGAAAAAAATCCTGCCTCTGTGCAGGCAGCTCTACCCTGCAAAATATCCATGGTCGCCACCAGCGGGTTTTGCAGCTCCGCATCGCGGCCTCGTCCCCCCAGAATCGCCACCCCAGCTCCCACGCGTGCTCTGCTCCCAGCTCACCGCCGACCTTCGGAGCCAGGGGAAGCTTTGCTTCCTCCCTGGCAATCCTCTGCGGCGAGTTGCTTAACCCGATTTCCGCCCCCCGCTTCCAGAGCTGTTCTGCTGCTGGTGCTCCGAGGCGTCGGTGCTTGCAACCGTACGGTTCTTTCTCTAAATCTAGATTATTATGTTCCCGTGACCTTCGCCTACTAACACCGAAGTATTAAAAGATCCTATAAGCTAGCGGGCTCCCTACCTACTGTTCTGATCGAGATCTGCGTTTATCCTACTGAATCAATGGGCTCTCTGGCGGATTCCCAGCAGTTTGTGCCTTCCTTTTTGTTTCTCACATTCTGGTCTGTTTCTTATTTATTTAATTTTATGTTGTGGGAATGTAAAAACGCGCCACAGTGGACTAGGCCGGTGGCTTGGGTGGTCCAGCACTTGGCCCCAGCTGGTGTCTGTTTCGGCCAAATTTTTTCAGTAAGAAATCATATTGAAGAGGTATAAAGCAAAGGCCAAATCCTACAGTCCTTATTCAGGCAAAAATCCCTGCGGAGCAGTGAGGGGCAGGATGCCCCGGCACTTACAGCATCAGCAAACTTCTCCAGACACGAGTCCCTTCTCTTCTTCAGCTCACTGAAATGCAGACACGAGTGTCAGCATGGGACAAGCTACCTCCACAGTCAGGAGTCGTGTAACTCTGCCCATTCTAGAGATGCGGATGCACAAATTAAGCAAACAGGCAAATCCGTGCTAGAAGGCGGCACAGACGGCGACGCAGGACCCCTCTGATTTATGCCACCCAGCCACTGAGGGGTACCTAGCCCTAGGACCGTAGGTTCCAGGACCATATCTGCGATGATACTGTATTCTGCTGCACTGCGACGGATAGGAGGGATCTGCAAATGCATCTCCCAACAGGGTGAGCCAGGGCCAGGGCACAGGCAGGCTGGGTGGAGCCCCTCCGTATTTCCCCGGTGCTTCTCGACTGTCTAAACGGCACGGAGAAAACCCTCTCGCTCTGGATGCCAACAGCCACCCATGGCTGCAAGAACAGGAGAGAAACACTAGGCACAAAACTGCTCTGTGGGTGCTTACAGCCTGCTCACAGCAGCTCCGTTGTAAAGATGGACGGCACAAAGCGAACGTGGCATTTCTCTGGCATTCACGCGCATGCTTCTCTCAGCTGTCTGGTATATATGACACATGAGGCCCTTCTGTTTTATGAGGAAGGTTGTTATTGAAAGCCAGGCTTGGAAGGCTCTGAGCATGGCTATGGAGTCACAGCTGGAACAGGCATGAGATCAATATATCTGGAGACAAAGGGAAGCTCTTGCCAAGATTAAAATCAAGAGTTGTTTTGCAAGGGGAGCCAGATTGCCTTCTAAGGCATCCTATAGATCAAGGCCTAAATCCTGGAGCGCTTGTCTTGGCCCAAGTCCTACCGTACCAACCTCTCCAATATACACCAATGCTACCTGGAGGAGAAACAGCACCGCTGCAAAGCTCCGGGTGCTGCTGCGGCCTCTCCCACCCGCACTGCAACAGGGAACAGCACGCCCGTGGCCTGCAACAGTGCGCGGTGAAACGAGACTCAGTCAGAGCTGTTAAACACGCGTGCATCAAGGCACATTTGTACCATCACTTCATACTGTGTCCCAGACTAATAAGAAGTTTGGGGAGCTTTCATGGTTTGCAGAGGACCTTCAGATCATAGGATACAGTTACTGATGCTGGTCCTCCCATTTCCGAGATGCTTCTCAGGAATGTCTGAAAAGCTTTTGGCTTTGAGAAGAAAACCCAAGCCCTTGCTCCCCTTTAACATTTGCCTTTCATTTGTTGCCACATGTCAGACAGAAGGGCCCTGCACAGGGAACTCCTTTGTCTGCTTGGCCTTTGCATGGAAACAAGACGGGATGGGGTGCTGATAACATCCAGTCACGATTAGCAGCCAGAGCAGGGCTTTCTTAGTCACTATCTGATGTCTTCCATTTATAATGGACACTCTTTAAAACCTTGCCAATTTGGCCTCGGATAAGGAGACAGAGTTACCTCCATATTTGCAGCATTACCTAAACTTTCCCCTGCCTGCTACAGAGAATGCTTGGATATTTAAAGAACCAGCAAGCTGCTAACAGGAACTAATCCTGGGTTTCTTTTTGAAAAAGCCCCCCGAACTATGCAGTCATGCCAGCCCTAACAGAACAGCAATGGAACCGAGATCGAGCTATCGGGGATGGATCTTGGCCCCAGGTCCTGCCGCAAGGCTGAAGGACTTGGGCACCATGAGGGCTGCCCAGATTCGTCCACAAAGCCAGCACCAGACCTGGGGTCAGAAGCACAAACCTCTTTAGTACATGGGCAACACCTGGTTCGAGTCATTAACCATAAATGCCAAAGGAATGTGTGAACCAGCTGGAAACAGCTTGTGAGGTAGCAAATGGTCAGGCTTTAACTATTAAAAAAAGAAAGCTTTCATTGTATTTTCATTGCTTTCACCTGTATTCCTGAGCTCCAATTTTATTTCTGAAGCAACAAGTGCCACCAACAACTCTGCTCCAGGAGCTTCCTCCTCATATCCTCCAAATCTGGCTTTTCCCAAACCCAGGGGATGCTCCTATCCACGCAGGGCTGCCCCTCGGGGTCACACAGGTTGCTGCTGTCCGGGAAATGGGTGGCATCACCGGTCATTGGATAAAAGTGGTCTCTCTTGCTGTGGACGCCCCTCCAGACGGGTTTGCACACGGAGAAGGAAACTGCAGGGGAACCGGGTTTCATGACGTCGCTGACCTCAGCCAGGGAAGGCCCGTTGCTCTGTAGAGCCAGGGGGACCGGGAACAAAATTACTGAGGACTTTTTCTGGTTTTGTTGCCTCTGAAGACTGACGGTGCCATGTGTATTCTCAGTTCACCCGCTATCAGAGCCAAGAATTAAAACTGCATTTCTAACTCACTGCATTATTTGAGTCAATGCAAATGACCCAGTCTCCTAAAAAAGCAGCTTATAATTTCTCCTGCAACTGAAAAGAAGAAAACAATGGTTTGCTGTCACATTTTGAGGACAGGTTATTGTCATAGGAGTCTAAGCACCTAGGATGCAAGTAATAGCTCTGCCAACAACTACCTCTTTCATCCTTGACAGGTTATTTATCTCCACATCCTTCTCTAACAACAACAACAAAATAGTTATTTTATTTCCCAAGCCACTCTGAGCCAATTATTTTCACCAGATTATCTCAAGCAGGCTGGGGGAGCAGTCCAGACCAAGCCTTCCACACCCCTATCCAGACAGGAACAGAGTCGGAGGCAGACAAGTGAGAATGACTTCAGAATTTGACCTTCTGAGCTGGACCATTAAAAAAAACAAAACAAACCAAAAACTGTCGGATGCTACTACAGTTATTTCAATACACTTTTAGCAACTGCAAATCTCTCCAGTTTCCATGACAGCCTGTGAAATAGGCATCTGTAATCGCTATTACTTTAAGCCAACAGTGAATCTCACACACACACAGAAAGACCTCACCTCCAAAAAAGTAACTACCATCAAATTCACACCGTATCACATCAAAACAGAAATTCCCGAGTTCTGCCCCGCGGGCTCTTTCCTGGCAGTCAGTGGCAATGCTGCCCCTATATCCCATGCTGACTCCCTTGGCTCCCTGCTGCTGCACTGCCTTACAGACAGCTAAAAATACCTTCGATCCATTCCTAGTAGTTTTTCCACATCTGCTGTTGCTGTAGTTACCAGAGAGCCTGCTATGCCATTTTGCATAGGGAGGGTGAGGCTCTTTGCTCAGCCATGAATGGTGAAGGAACCGTCCAGAAACACGATCTCTCTATTAAACACACCCTGCGAAACGCTCCCAGCAGCTCCTCTGAGCGCAGGCAGGATTTGCTATGGTTTCCCAGGAGCAGAGGCAAACCTGGAATCAGGCTCCATTAGTAGCAGGGGCTCTTCCCAAACCAGCAGCTGCTGCCCCTTCGCTGTCCCCAAGAAATACCCCTTTGCCGACGCTCAGCTCGATCCCTGGCCCTGCTCCCGGTGACTCCCCAGCTCTGCCCCACGGCTCCGATCCCCACCTCATGCCAAAACCACGGGTAAACATTTGAACATCGGGGCCAAACCAGGATGCGAGTGGCCGAGTGGAAGAAAGGGAACACTGAATTCTGATTTTCATTTGAAAATTATAATATCACAGCCCATCAGGGCACTTGTGAGCCCCACCTTAAATAATACCTGGGAAGCAAAACCAGCATTCTCCTCAGCCGTACCACTTCAGTCCAGTCTGGAGCTTTTGAAATGTACAGATATTTTAATTTTATCTGAACTCAGGCACTGCAGAGCCAAGATGAGTCAAAAACATCTCCCTTGCCCAGAGGATTTTTCCCAGCTTTTCTTAAAAACAGCTCAAGGTTTGCCTACACAGGTCATAGCAATGGCAAGGTAGGCATGCAAGAGCATAGCCATGGCAATGCTGACAGGCAGACAAACCTTTCTAAGGCCAAAGATGCTCGCATTTCACACGTTGCTCATCACCAAAAACAGATCTAAGGAATGCAGACATACTCTATTTCTGCCTGGCTTTTACTTTCCCAGAGACTTTCCATTGAATAAGAAATACTTAGAAAAAGGATCCTGACACCCCCATTCCCAGTCGTCTACCAGTGAGCCCTGGGTGTACAAAGAGACCACAGGACCTCACATGCAAGAAGAAATAAGCACTAAGCATCTTCTAGAAGCAGCTAAAGACATACACACCCACAGGCACGCAGCAGCAGGCCTCAAGAATATGCCAGGAAGGATTTAAATGGGAATGGAAAGTGGAATATAGAAATCCCCAGCTTTCTTGCAAGTAAAAGTTACCTCATCTGCTAAGTTCAGTTTTCCACTCTCTGTGGTATTTTTGCATGCTATAGTTTCTCCATACCTATTAATTCCTCCAGCTCTGGAGAAGGCATCACGATTTAATGCCTGTGAAGAACTAGAAAAATTCCTGTTCAGGCTGCAGCATGGTTAGCGCATGAGATCGTACGAGATGGCAGCTGAAGGCAGCACAGCACCGGCTGCAGCTCCCGGCCACATCCAGCACAGGCTGGGAAATCCCTCGGTGCAGGGGACAGCCCCTCGCTATCAGGGACACGTTACGTTGGGCAACATCTACACTGATCTAGGGGCATGAAAAACACCTTCCCTGGTGCTCTGGACCTTTCAAAGACATTTTACCTTCCCCTGCTAGCAAGAAGGACCTTTGAAAGCATTTAAATATTAAGAGGTATTTAAATAATCTTAAGAAGTTTGCTCTGGCAATGTGCTACAGACTTTCAGCCACTGTCTGCATCCAACACAATTTATTCTGCAGCTCATGTTATTTTTACAAGTTATTTTGTAGCTGTTTCTTCAAAATAGTGCATTACACTCTCCAGCAACACTAACAACAAAAAGAGGATCCTACTATGCTTTGAGTCTCACCGGTCTTTCCATCAGCCCCCATACAAAAGCCTTATCCATGACTCAGAAGGGGCTTTCTCTGCCAAAATTAGAAAAACCAGTAATTTCTTTCCCTGCCAAGCAAGGAACTCCTCAGCTGCCCAAAGCCAGATGAGCCTTTAAGAGGAACAAGCATGGCTGATCTGCAAGGAGAGCCCTGTGAGCAGCCCCCCCCCCCAAATACAGCCACTCTTCAGGAAAGGGGCTGCTCCCTGCACCCCTCTCGGGTACCTGTGTGCCAAGGCTGCCCACCGTCTGCCCCAGCACAGCCTCTAGCCAGAGGCGCAAAGCCCAGGAGAAAGCGGCCGCAACACAAAAATAAAAGAAATTGCTGGAAATGGCCCAGCCAGGACTCACCATTTTGGCTTCTTCCAGCTGCTGCAGGCACCGTCCCGGTCTCCTTTCGTTCCCCGCTCTGCAGACAAGCTGGGTCCCAAGGCACTCTGTCACCAGCCACTCCAAGATCACCTCACACAGCCACGAAGCCACCCATTCCCTCCCCCGGCAGCCCCGGCTCTGCAGCCCAGACCTGCTCCCAGGTGGGGCTTGTTGGGGAAACAGGTGGCTAATGAGGACCAAGCCCAAGGTGGGGCGTGGCCACACGCTGAGGGCTACTTAGCAGCCTCGTGTCCATGTGTCCTTGCTTTGGACCAACTTTGCTCTAAAAAAAAAAGTTCTGCCTAGGGAAATTTTGTCCTGTTGCATGTACGGTGATGAAGCCTGCCACGACGGTAGCGCAAGGCAGTTCCCTGAGCAGGGAGTTCCCTGAGGCAGCAGGGCTGGCAGCTGACTGAACGGGCAAACAAGCCTGCCTGCATCTCGCTACGGTGTTTTTCGCAGCTTTTTTCCTCACGGGAGTGATGGGACTTTATGCAAAGCCCAGCTGCGCAGCCACTTCTGTGTAAACGCATGCCCTGAAAGACCGAGCTGCTGTCGAGGCTTGGCGGGTTTGCATTATCTCTCCTGAGCCTGGGCTATGCTGAGGTTTAACTTTCCTTGAGTTTTTTTTTCACCTGTTCTCTTCTGAGAAGAGCAACTGATTCTCTTTGATAGTCTCCATTTAAAAAGCACCTTTTTTTTCAGAGCGAGAGAGCAGGACCTGTTGAATACTGTGGCTTCTCTCTTTGCCTTTACCGGGTACAAGTGTGGTTTAAATAAAACACAGCAAGAAAAGTCCAGACTGAGCCTAGACTTGCAAGGTTTGATGTGCTGGGGAGACTGCTTGCTCACGTTTTCAGAGGAAGCTGAAAAGCCTGGGCTTGCATGCTTTGCTGAAAGAGGGCAGGGTGTTGAGGCTGAACTTCTTCATGCTTTGTTAATCTTCTTTGTGGAATAAAATATTCCAACCATATCAAAATCCAGATGAGTTAGTGATAGTTAAGCAGAGAGGGAGAAAGAAGGACTACCAGCAAATGTGAGAGGAAACATGCTTAGTTATTTCTAGCAGTTGTTATGCTTTGTTAAAGGTGGCTCTGTGAAAGGTGGCCGAGTTAGCTGCGCAAAATGAGAAGCAGTCCTGCGTTTGGAAGGCGAGGCTCTGGGTATCAGCGGAGGAGCAGACAGTTTAGGCTGTGTCATGTCCGAATGAAAATAGCTTTCATGTCAGGCAGAAGTGCTCTGGGCTGCTGGGAAGGAAATCACCAAGTCTGCGTTCTGCAGGATGACGGAAAGCCAGTTTTATGAGAAAACTTGCCCAGGATTCTCCTGCCTCCTGCTTCCTTCACGTTGCCTAGTCAATGAATCTTATGGAGCCCAACACAACTTTGTGTAGTTCTTTAATAATAACATCAAGGTCAGCAAGAGTAATGACTGAATTTAACAAATGACACATGCAACAAACAGAGGGAGTAAAACATCATTGCACAGCACTGGCTGAACTGACAAAATGTAATTCAACATCAGAACAGAAGGCTTGTTTCTTTTCCTTTGCTGCATCAGCACCACATATAAGGCAACGTTACCGACCGGTTACCCTCAAATCTTGCCCGAGCTCTCACAAGCCAGACATTCCCCCCTTCCACAAAATAAACAGTGACAGAAGATGCCTTCACACACCAAGGAGTAGAGAGAGAATTCGGATGGCCGCAAAGTTCATGTGGGTGAACGCTTCCAAATACAGCCAGCAACAATTTGTAACATTTGAGCAATTAAAAGAAAAGATCTGACTCTTTGTCAAATGCAGCTGCTTCGTCCTTTGGGGCTGCAAGACACACTGACAGAAAGTTTTGCGTGAATGAAAACAACATGAGTAATCAAAGTGACCTATTTAGACCAAATGAAACAACCGTTCCTTTAATGCCATCAGACATCTGTTTATTGCTGTTTAGACCAGCCTATAGAGGAGCACGTGCAACCAGTAAAGAGTGAGACCTGCTGAAGGCCTCTGAAACGGCAGAGCAGATGTAGTGCCGCTCGACTCCTTTTGATCTATAATGAACGTTTACTTAAAAGTTGGCTAGTGTGGATTGATAGCCTCTGTAATGTGTTTCTAGGAAAGTTTTATAGACAGAGAATACATAGGGTACCATATATCAGTATATGGCACACCAGCTAATTCAACCTCATTTACATAGCATTAATTGTCAGTGGAAGCCGATTTAAATTCAGGACTAAATTTTCTCTCTTGATTGCCTTATGTTAAGTTCCTAAGTTAATCTTTAAGGACCAGCATAAAAGGAATGTGATTTTTAAAAGCATGCGCGGTACTTTTGGGAAGCCATTTTAGCAGCCACAGTTCGGTTGATCCTAAGTAAAAGGCCAGGTACAAAGTCCGCCACCAAACGTGCTCTAATTTTTCTGAGAACGTTGGCAAGGGCCCACCAAACCCGATTCACTGGCAGCAGCACGAGTGCTCTGCTTCGGCATCCAGCGAGCCCACCCCCCTTCGTTTGTCTCTACCCGCTGCGCCCTGGCCATATCCCACCCCGGATCGCTGTGCAAAGCGCTCTGCCGGTGGATCAAGGGAGCGTACAGCCTGGAGCTCTAGTGCTTCAATTAATGCTATGTAAAAGAGGTGTTCGTCACTACAGGAAATATTTGTACATTTGTAAAAAAGCAATACAACCATAAAGAAAAAAATACAACAAGCACAGCTTGATACGATAACATGCCATGAAATGTCATTGGCTTTATAATAATTTACTACAACTTGAAAAATGTTCTTTTATCCACAATGGATAGGAAATGCTTCCATCTAACATATGGTAAGCATGCAGTAACAATATGTACAACAAAAAATTTGGAGTTTGTTTTTTATTCATACACTGGATGATTACATAGGGGGTATTTTAAAATTATTATTTTTCTAGCCTGATCTAGGTTTCATTTTGCTTCTTTAATACTGTAGGGGTTTTTTCCCTTAGTTTGAGGAGAATGAAAATTTCTATATACATCTGCAAGAAGTTAGCTTTAGTCATGGAGTATACACTGCTTTTGGTTTTTTCCCCAGCAGTAGATTTAGATTTATTGGTGAACTGACACTTAAAATAAAATTCTCAATGCCTTATTGTTGAAAATCAATTTCCTTTCCAAACTTCTTTGAAATTCTGGGGATCTGTTAAGAGAAATATCTATTGATCCTGTATTACACTATTCCCAGTTTTTACACCTTTCATCATGAAACCAAATCAAACAGCTATTTAACTAGATCCCATCCATCACAAGAGGGAGTCCAACCAAACTTGTGTCAGGGTGTTAAAAGCTTCCCACTCCCACCTGACAATCACAAAGTCGTCTTGTTGAACTAACCACGGCCTGTAGCTGGTACAATCTGACATATCGGGTAGCAAACCTGTTGGTTTTGCTCCTAATTGGGGACTGCTCTGTGCTGCCTGCAGACAAAACAGTGTTGTGGGTGAATTAATCAGCCGTTGTGCAGAACAGCCAGCCTTGGCTGTAGATTGAGTCTTCAGATCCATCGTGACTGATGTGTTTACCTCATCTAAGAGATGACATACTGACCTAGCGGTGGGTAAGGCTAGTGAATGACAGTCAGACTGACTCTGAGTCTCATGGTAAGGGTTCATTCACAAATGTCCTTCCCAAAAGGGTTCCAGGTCAACTCTCCACTGAGTCTTTTTCGTCTGTTCCTTTTCCTCCTTGAGCATTTTTTTTCTTTTTCCTTTTTTCTTTTTTGCTAGAAAAGCTAGAATTAATATTTCCAACAGCACTGAAGTTAAGTACTTGGCAAAGCATTTCTTTATCTGGTAAAAAATTATATGATTATGAGAACCCTTAGATATTCATAGAACTGCAGCTACAAAGACGGTTTACCTCTTATGACTTCGCAATTTCCAGAGAGAGAGTCATTTCGTGAGAACTGATCCTGACAGTAAATTAGAGAGCCAGAGGTTTGACTGAAGTGCTGAGTGATCTCACCTATTTCTAGCACTGTGTTGCAAAGGCAGGTGCTCAGAAGGTTTGCTATAGGATAAAACATGTGCGTACGTAATAGTGTGGAATATGGAGGGGGTCCCATGAAGGCGAGGAGAAAGCATGGAGAAATGCAGCCAGTGCATTTCTTGGAAGACTGATTCCCATCTTGCATGTCCGGTGTGTTGATTTTTGCCTTAGTCAACAACTGCTAATAGAAGTGATGTTGTTGAGAGTTGACAAGAGTGAGTAAGCACACTGGCTCTTCTTCACTATGAGTTTGGAAGGCATCTGCTACTTATTCAGGAAAGGAAAACAAAAAATAAAAATCCATGTGGAAACATTTCTAGGGCGAAAGAATGCAATTTACAGAAAAAACAGAAACGCATCAGTGGTAACCATTTCAAACTGACAATAACAAGGAGCCCAAGCAGACTGGATTTAGAGAAATCGATACACCTAACCTCTTGTTTATATTCAGAAACTTTCCTTTTAAAATGGAAGCCAGCATTTAATTACACTGCTGAACTGCAGAGTTATTAACTTGACGGACATAATTAGTCTAAACTGAATGCAAAGACTCTTCTGTCAACCATACCTTTCCCAGATTCCTTTGCTCAATTTTTATGAACTCCTCTGTCCCACTGGGAGCGCTGAAGGCTGACCTGTCGTCAATTATTCCTTGTCCTCAGGGGATGGGGTCAGAGCCTTATGACATACTGACTGGTTTATTTTCCCATGCAATTCGTTTTCCTAGTGGCACTCCGTTTTCATTCACCTGCACTTCCACATACCAACATACGCAAATCCAGACACCAGAGACCTACCCCTTCTCCTTTCTGGACCCTCCGAGATGACAATACCTTCCCTTCTCCAGTTCATGGTCCATGGGAACAGCTGCCTCTCATCAATTCTTTTCAGATTTACAAGGGTTGCTGTTCTTGCAGACCTGCTGTTGTCATTATTTGCTTGGCAGCTGGCACGTGAGTGAGATGTGATCAGCTTTCTGTCATACCTTGAGTCTTGTACCATGAAGTTTGTGCAGTTGTCTCCAGGTAGCTAGCTGGGATGTCTGCACTTGGAAGAGTCTTTTGCAGTCCTTCCCTGGGGAGAATTGCCTTTCCAGAGAGCTTACTCTAGTTATTCATTCCTTTTTTTCAATGTATCCTGGAATCACCATGGCAAGGCACAGGGAAGTGTCAGGGACAAAGAGGGGGGAGAGGCTTGCTGAAATGGAACTCAAGTTATTTGCCTTGTTCTTGCAGTCTCTTGGCTTTTCTTGCTTCGATAGTTTGGTGGCACCGATGCACAAGGGATTTTAAAAATAAAAGAAAACTAAAGGAGAAAGACGACTACAAAGTCGTTCGTTCTGTTGTCACCCATCTCAAAAACGGTCCGGCTTCCTCTAGCCCCCCCCCCCCCCCCCCCCCGCCCCCGGAAGATGGATGTGATACAGTACTGCTGAAAAAGCCCCTCAAACGCTTCTGGAAGAGACGGGAGCAAGGCCAACCCCCTAGACTGCTGGGCGAGGTGGGGGCCGAGATGGAGGGGGGGCCCGGTTGGGTGGTGGGGCTTGGGGTGGCGGGGGGAGTGGTGGGAGCGTGGAGGACGGGGATGGGGTGTGGGGTGTGGACGAGCTGGGTGGAGGGGGGGTATAGATCGGAGCTGGGGGCGGGGGGTTGTAGATGGGTGCTGGAGGTGGAGATGACGGAGGGTACGCGTTGTTGAGTGGGTATTTGGGTGGGGCCTCTGTGTTCTTCACTCTGGTGAAATTGATGCAACGGCCCTAAAACAAAAGAGAACAAAGTGGAAAAGCACAGTTACTGATCGAGGCAATGGCATCACAGCTGAGACACCTTCCTGGCTGTGTGCAAATCTGACGTCAGCTTACGTATTCCTGGGCACCCCGCTTTGTTCCCTCTCTTTCTCAGAGATGGATGTTGTAAGAGCAAGTCCTGTACTGAGCAAGCAAGAGGTTAAACCCTAACAACAGCTTTTGTAGTGAAGGAGGATGAAAACCTCTCATACTGTTTTCTGACTCCAGGATCTTTAAAGAGAGCATCAAGTACTTCAAGTCATACTGAAGCTGCAAGAGCTGGCAAGAGCCGTTCCTATTCTTCAGCGCTGGCGTCCGAGTCAGTGCACAACCCGTGGTCCCTGCCTTTACAGATGCCTCTTCCCAGACCTCAGTTTTAAACTTCCAACAGCAGGAAATCTGGACTTTGCACCTTTGGAGCCTCTCTCTCCTTCAAATACCTGGCTTTTGTGTCCTATTTCTAATCATTTATCAACCAGGCAACAGGGAAGATTTGTTTAACTAAGACAGTTTCTTGCTCAGAATTTTTCCTGAAATACAGCCATTCTTCATTAGGATGTCTTGATATTCTAGTGCTCTTGAGAAGCCAATAAACTGCTTTCCTCGCTCTTCGGTGCTAAGTTACAGTTTGTTGTACATTTTTAAACAAAACCTTTGCCCTCCGAGCTGTTCTTTTTTTTTCTCCTAAGTTCCACCTGCAAAAGATCCCACTGTAAATACTCAAATGTCATAATCAGCACTACTGTATTATGGATTCATTCTTTTAGATATGAAATCATCCTAAAAGGCACTAGAGGATTTCTGAGTCCATACTTTGTTTTTGGATTTGTGAGTGTGAGCTTATTCTCTGTTTTCCTCTTTCCTTTCCCAAAGTAAGTGCTTTTCCTGGTGAAAAAATGCCAAATGGAGCATTGAGCCCATGTGGGCTGGGGTAGATCTGCTGGGGTAACAACATCAGCCATTTTGAATCCTCTGCACGGCCCTGTATCTTCTCCCTGCTGTACCCAGCCTATGGACAAATGCTCTGCAGAAGAGGGACCCACAGTGAAGCAAGGGAGATGCTGGTAGGAAGGCAGAAGGATGCTGGAGAAGGGTTTGACAGGGATGAGAGGAGCTGGTATGGAAGGGGCTGACACGTAAAGAGATACAGACAGCTCCTCTCCAAGAGCTCTGCCAATTATATCATCATGCTCTGTGGATATGAAGAAACATCTGTCTGAGCCGTAGCCCTTCAGCAGAGGAAAGTGGATTCCTTGCTGAAGCGATGAAGTATGCAGAGCAGCCCACAGCTGAATGCAGGCTGTCTTGTGCAAGCAAAGGTCGTTTAAGGAAAACAAAGATTTCACAGTGCCTTGAACTGCATCAAGTTCAAGATGAGAGCATCACCCCAGGGCTGCTCCGAGCGCGGTGGCAGCTGAACCCCCTCTGCATGGCTCGGCCCTGGCCTTCTGTCAGCAGGAAGAATCTCTGGCTTCAACTCAGGCTCTCCTGGAAGAATCAGGCTCCGGGGCAGAGCAGAGACCCACGTAACGGTCATGAATACGCCCATGGAAATGCCGCTCCTCGAGGATTAATGCTCTCTCAGTTAAGGCTTGTCCTTACGGCACAACAACATAGAGGGGAAAAGGGAGGAGAGGGCTGACCGCTGCTGTGTACTCTGCGCTACCATTAGCATCTGTGCAGCGGGGCCACGTCCTCCATCCCTTGCACAGGACAAAATGCCAATACAAAATGAAGTGCCAGAGTGGGCAACGACCCTGACCAGAAACACGACGCTCCCTCCGCAGCATCCCGGCGTCTCTGGTGCTGACCAAAAAGGGGGCACCACCTGATAGGCAGAGGGAAGCCTGAAATAAGCACACCGCTGTCTCATCTCAGAGCATCCCTGGCTCTATTTGCTCTTTGTGGGCTGGTGCCTCTGCTTTAACGTCGTTTTAATGCACTTTGCTGTGATTTTAAGTAAATATTGTGGAGCAGGCCTGCTGAGTGAATGGAAGTCTGAACCCAAGATTAACCAATTCTACTCAGAAAAAAACCCCATGAGAATGTTTTCCTTGTTCTAGTTCCACATCTCCTGCAATGCAACTTTAGTAGTTTCAGGCTATTACTTGCACTAGTCTTGTTTTCTTTATTTATGTTGAGAATAAAATAAACCTGAGCAAAAAGCAGCAGTCCAGGAATCCCAGCCAGAGAACAAAAAGTCGCAATTGTTTTTGTGTGGAGAGATACTCTGTCTGGATGCTCCGGGGGTGAGGTTATGGTGCTGCTGATCCAAATGGAACTGAGCACCGCCCTAAGAGCATTCAAGAGGATGCAGTGAGGCTCAGAAATCTTTGGGTTTGGGGCCGGGGCAGGGCTTGAGGACTAGAAGCCATCTAGTGCTCACGGCACTGCCCAAGGCACGGTCCAGAATGGTAAGAGAGTACATCCTGGGCATCCTGTGCACTGGCAAAGATTTCACTTCTTATTGATGGAAAGTGGCCTGGACAGATCAGCAGTGCCATTATCATAAAAAATGTGCTAGCAATTCCTACCAACGTATAGCTGCACTATGTTTACACAAGTTTTTGTAGTCAGCTGTGACCTAGCGAGCCTGTGTTCATGAACTACTGCTTAGATCCATGACTAATGATAGTTCTTTTTCTCCAGTAACAGGGTTGCTTTGAAATTAGAGAGCTCTTTTTTCAAACGTGATTAAGTCTTCACTGTCCTTGATAACTATGCTTTAACACAGGCTTGTTGGACATGCTGTCTGGTTTGAACAAGGAGTTGGACTGGAGTCTGAGCGTAAGCTGCTCAGCTGTAGACCAGAGAACAGACAGCATGGGAGTGCAGGCATGGGAACCAGACTTGACCCAGAGCTAGCACAGCATGTAGCTGTACTCATCAGATACCTCTTCCCCGTTCCCTGGTGCATTACGCTGGTCTAACTTCAGAGTTCAAACCTTCTTCCCCTTAGACCAGGATAGAGTGTGCCTTTCTCTCAGCTCAAGCATGCCGTTCCCTATCTCCTCCTATTTCCTCTGCTGCTCTGCAGCAAACTGACAGTGACCTGTTTGGCAACGCTTTCTACTACTGTGCAACGGGTAATTCTGCAGGGCATCCAACACGTGTGAAGGGCAGATACACACTTCAGGCTTTATCCTCCTTTCACGTGAACGAACAGACCAAGGGAGTTCTTGTGTTTCATCGCTTGACATTTCTCTCACCCATGCAGATGAGGGTGGGAAATGCCAGATAGGAGTTTTCAGTCCAGATGGACTGAGATGGACTTTGGCAGCTACGCTGCCCCAGAGGAGATGGAGAAGCCAACATCTCCTAAGGGAGGAGAACTGTCAGACTGAATGACAAGGAGATATCCAGGAAACAAACTGCTATGCCATTGCACGTGAGAGGCAGAAAATGTTTTACTAGTGCCCTAGGTACAAATGCAAAGCAGACCCAGGAGGAAGAGAGCTACTTTAACCAAAAAGCTGGATGTTAAACAGGGGTCTCATCTTGTATCTAGGAGTATGATAACAGACACAAAGCGCAGAGGTTGTGCTAGCCAGAGCGTGACCACAAACGAGTAATCCTAGAGCTCCGGAAGACTCAGCTTTCTCTGAAATGCGTGGCAAGAGATGTGTTTTCCCACGTGCGCTTACCAGAAGGGGGCCCTGATTCACAGCTGGGCTTTGTACCATGCAATTGCAATAGAAAAATAAGACACCACCATCATCGACCTACTCTATGGTTCAGTGATGTTTTATCTGGAAAACTGTCTAGATGAAGATCGAGTTGGCTGGCTAATCACCCATCCATTCACGCTTTTACTGGGCTCTCCAATGCCGGCACAGTTCAGTTCATCCCACAGGTAACAGAAGTTGACGGGAGCAGTAACAGACCCTCTAAATAACTGAGCCCAAATGCCTTGTTCAGCCTTGGGATCTGGATGCAAAACCAGAGTGAGTATCTGAGGTACTACAGGTAAGAGGAGTGCAGGATCGCTCTACAATCAGTGGAAACATAAGGACCTTCACTTGACTGCGATTTTAGGAGGGTCTCAATAGCCACCAGTTAGCAGGCCCTCTTGGCTATCCACCAGGGTTTATCACCTTATTTAGGTGTCCAGATTTAGATGGGGTGGGTGTGGAAGATGGTGGCAGAACATCCAGGAGGCAGGAAATTTCCACTAAATGCTACTTTGGATCCTTAAACAGAAGCCACCTTTCATCCCAGGAGGAAAAACTCCTTAACCAGATTACACCACAGCTTTGAGAATAAGAGGAGCCAATTCTATTAGTCTTTCTAGCAGGGAGACAGCAGTTGGAGATACAGAATGTATGAACGTAGGGAACAGGCTGTATACTAAAAGGCTGCTGTGTTGAATGCCTTGGCTAGGTTTTATTTCCCTTTCTGCAGCCACAGCACTTTAGGGGGGAGAGTCACAGCTGTGCCTCAGAAGAGACAATTGAAGCAATATGGAGACATTATTAGATCTGAAATTTAGTGGAATCAGCAAAATCAGCGAGGGCAATTCACTCTCGCATTTTATGTTGTTTTTCTAGAGAGTAGTGCTCGCAGGCACATCATAATGAATTCTGCTTGGAGTGGCCTTGCTCTTTCACCTTCAACAGCTAATTATCTTAGGGATGAAGGCAGGCAGCACTGCCTTTAGGACAACAAAGCACTCAGCCGTGGGAGGCTGGTCTCCTCTGACCATGGGCCTCGCCCTGCGAGCTCTTTGCATGCAGAGTGCCGTAGGGTTGCACACTCGATCCAAGCTTTTCCTTTTGTTCTTCACATCTGGTTGACTGAGGAGCCTTGCCAGGGTTGAAAGAGAAGGGTGGGATGTGGGGTGAGGGGGACATTAGGCTACTGAGGTCGTAGCACAGGGTGGTGGTTGCTGAGCGTTCAAGAGAGCGAGCTGGAGCATTTGTGTCTTGGACACGGATCTGGCAGGCAGAGGTACAAAGAGCAGCAGATGCCTCAGCCAAGCTGTGGCATTTCCTAGGAACTCCACAGCCTTGTCCAGGCCACTTCCCACCTCCTCCTGCCTCTCCTTCTGCTTTTATCTGCGTCTGGAAACTAACTGGGAGAAGGACGGTCACTTAGAGCACAGTGCACCGTGACCTGCACAGAGACATTGACTGGGATTCGGCACGTTGAATCCAGCTGCGGGCAGGACGGACCTTTCTCTTGGGACACCACAGTATTTCTTTTTTCTCTAACCAGCTAGCTCTCCGGCCCCCATCACAGCAGGATTCAAACTAGGAGGAAGCTTTTTTCTTTGTTTCATTTCAGCCCTGCTCTCTGTGGTTCCGGCTGTTCAGGGTGAGGCTCACACACGGCACAGCAGAAAGGTAATTTAGGAAAGGCAAGCTGGTCCCAGGGCAGCGGCATGGCCTCTGCGGTACTGAAAAAGTATCTCTTTAACAGAGGAAGATGGAGCACATTTTTCTGAAGTGAAGATGAAAAATGTTTCTGTTTCTTTTGGTTTCCTATCAAGCTGGAATTAATACCTGGAAAAATATCAACATTTTAAGATCATAAAACACTGGGACTGGCTTCTGAGTGCCTGGGTTCAAAAAGAGGCACTGGAAAAGATATGATCCTTAATGTTGTTTTGTATGGGTCATTAGTAATTCAAACTTCCCATAAACACTATCTTCATTTACCCTTTTGTTGTGAGAAAGAGGAGAGAGAAATAAAAGAAAGTACAGAAATAAAGACAGGAGAAAGAGAAAGAAAGAGAAAAAGGAAAAGAGAGAGAGAGAAAAAAGAAATATAAAAACTAACCCGCGATTTGATACCTGATTCTGAATCAAGCATGCACAAAAACTTGTAGGAGATACTGGCCAAATGAATAACAGGCAAACATTAAAGATATTAAATAAATGTGAGAGTTACCGCTAGTATCCGCAAAGAGATGATTTACTAAACTGTAGCTACTTTAAAAGCAAAGCACATACATGGACGAGAGAAACAAACGCTCCATTCTCCAAGCCAAACCCTCCCTACCAAAATCCCGGGTGCTCGATTTGAACTCAGTCCAGGCATGAAACTTCCACAAACATCTGTGAGGGTGATGAGTGGGGAGAGAAGGAGGAACAGAGAGCGGAGAGTCACAGTGGATCTGATAGCAGCTCGAGCCCCACAGGGAGAGGAAGGCGGTAAACTGGCAGGTTGCCTGTCCGCAGCCTGCAAGAGCCAAATGGCACAGGCAGCTCACGCTGCCTCTCCTGTGGCTCCAGAGGAAAATTGCCTATAGCCAATGTGGTGTGGAGCCCCTCTTGTGAAAGTGGTCTTTGCATAGGGTACTTTACAAAACCTCTCTCCAAAAATGCATCCCTTTGCGCCTGGACAAAGGCGATACTGGGAAAAGACCAGGGTGAGAATAATCAATATCTGCTTCCCACCAACGTTTTATCCTTTGGGAACAGCATTGGTCAAGGAGCTCTTGGGTTCCCAGGGGGTTTGCTGCTCTGAACCCCCGTCAAGATAACCCCAAAACACTAGGCGGCTTCTGCTACGTGGTAGGATTCTGCAAGCTTGAAATATCCCTGCTTGCACGACCTGAGCTGGCAGCGTGCTGCCTTTTACATCACACAAGGGTGTCTGGAGACAGTTTTAGGAAACTGTTAACTAGCTTCTGGGCTTTGTTAGCCAGCCTCTCTCAGTGAGATCAGTCTGAGTTGAGTAGGGTTGGTAATGCCAGGAAACACTGCCTCCTGCAGCAAACGTGCTAATTATACGGCTACCTCTGTATCTGTTAGTCACCAAACAACTATTAAAACTGTCTCATTTCGTGATAAAACATTACCGCAACAAAACCATTCCCATCTGTGTCTCATTACTTAATACGGAGCCTAGAACTTAGCGTTGCTCATAAAACCTACCATTCCCAAGGCATTCCTGCCACCCTGGCCACTCAATAAATAATAAATTGGAGGCTTGACCTATTTTCTCCCAAAATTAAGAGGACGACTTCCATTGATAAGATCATCAGTCCAACAAGGTTCTAATAACCTGGTCTCTTATTGCAGAGGTAGCACCGAAAACTATGGACTGTTATGGTTTACCTTAAAAGACCTTGTGAAAAGTATTGCAGAATGATAAAGTTTGGAGCAAGATCCAGAGCTTTCTGCCAGGTCTCAGTACTACACGCCATGCTAGATTTGACTTTCTGACTTCCAGGAACAGAGTGGTACAAAACAGTGTTTCCTTCTGAAGCCAGTAAGGAGGTGGGACTTACCCCAAATGAGAATGATAGACACATTATCGAAACTAGTGATGTGATTTTACACAGGGCCACCGAGCTCCAGTTATAGCAGAAGCAGTCTCCTACACTGCGGACAAGCATCCTGTCTAAATTCAGAAGGAAAAAAGAAGCCGAAAACCTACCTAACTTTCTTTGATGCCTTAGAATCATAGAATCGTTTAGGTTGGAAAAGACCTTTAAGGTCATCAAGTCCAACCATTAACCCAGCACTGCCAAGTCCACCGGTAAACCACGTCCCTAAGCACCACATTGTCCTGGTTTCAGCTGGGATCGAGTTGATTTTTCTTCCTAGTAGCTGGTAGAGTGCTGTGTTTTGGATTTAGTATGAGAATAATGTTGATAAGACGCTGATGTTTTAGCTGTAGCTAAGTAGTGCTTACACTAGTCAAGGACTTTTCAGCTTCCCATGCTCGGCCTGGTGCACAAGAAGCTGGGAGGGGGCACAGCCAGGCCAGCTGGCCCAGACTGGCCACAGGGCTAGTCCGTACCCTATGGTGTCATGCCCAGTACAGAAACTGGGGGAGTTGGCCGGGGGGCAGCGATCGCTGCTCGGGGATGTGCTGGGCATCGGTCGGCGGGTGGTGAGCCAATTGTATAGTGTATTACTTGCTTTGTATATTATTATTATTATATTATAATTATTATTATTACTATTACTACTATTCTATTTCATTTTACTTCAATTATTAAACTATTCATAACCCATGAGTTTTCTGACTTTCACCCTTCCAACTCTCTCCCCCATCCCACTGGGGTGGGGGAGTGAGCGAGCAGCTGGGTGGTGCTTAGTTGCTGGCTGGAGTTAAACCACGACACACATCTCCCCGGCTTTTAAATCCCCCCAGGGATGGGGACTCAGCCCCTGCCCTGGGCAGCCTGGGCCAGGCCCTGACAGCCCTTTCGGGGAAGAAGTTTTTCCCCATACCCAACCCAAACCTGCCCTGGTGCAGCTTGAGGCCGTTCCCTCTCGTCCCATCGCTTGTTCCTGGGGAGCAGAGACCGACCCCCCCGGCTCCAGCCTCCTTTCAGGCCGTTGCAGAGAGCGATGAGGGCTCCCCTCAGCCTCCTCTTCTCCAGGCTGAGCCCCCCAGCTCCCCCAGCCGCTCCTCCCCAGCCTTGTGCTCCAGCCCCTGCCCCAGCCTCGCTGCCCTGCTCTGGCCACGCTCCAGCCCCTCCATGGCCGCCTTGGGGTGCGGGGCCCAGCGCTGAGCACAGCATTCGAGGGGCGGCCTCACCAGTGCCCAGCGCAGGGGCACCATCCCTGCCCTGCTCCTGCTGGCCACACCAGTCCCGATACAAGCCAGGATGTGGCTTCATCAAGACCTTGATATGGTTTGATCTATTCAGATGTTAAAGCAATGGTTTGTATTTGTATTTATATGATCCTGTTCTGTTCAAGCAACCCAAAAGCAGCATACACTGAAGAACAAAGGAAATGACTTTAAACACCATGAAGTATTGCAATTTTCACAGATCTTTCACAGAATTTGAAATAAGTAAGAGCTTATTTAGAGTATCAGCTCAGGCATGTTGGCTTATGACTAAAGCTTGCGTATACCTACATATATAGCACTGTGTATCTGAGGGCCCCACAAAGTACAAAGAGTGGTTCTGCCAGTTCAACCTCCAGTTGAGATCTTACTCATAAGCTTACTCATAACTTCTCGTCTGTGCCTGGCTCTTCAGATGTACCACAACCCAGATAATACCCATTGCTCTGCCAGCCTCTGGTTCTTGATATCTGTAACTACGTTATGCAGGACTGAACCAGCTGGGGAACTCACTGAAAAGAAAACATTCAGAGCAAACTCCTACAAAAAGTGAAACAAGATGATACAGGCTTCTACCTTGTCAAATTCGAGCGTGGGAATGAGCTTAATAGCCTCAATCTTTGGCTCGTGCCAGAGATTGGGAGCACGGCTCTTTCAGTGATGAGTGGGCATTTGTATGTCAGCAAACAGGCCTGATTACTTTTGCAGGAGCTACTTTTGGCTTATTTACGCTGTGGGATGGGTGTAATTTCCAGGAAGATCTGGTCATTCTTCCCATTGTCTTTCTGGAAAGAGGCAGCTAGTCTTGGAGAAATGCTGAGTGACACATCAAAGACACTGTCTTACACAGGACTGTAATCTTTCATCTGCAGGTTGAATAAGAAAGCCTACTGTGTATGAGGAAAAGAGAAAAAAATTCAAATGAAAAATGAAACATTCTTTTGGCAGTGATAACTGGAACAACTAATCGAGTGCAGTGGTAAACATCCCTCTGGAGAGGAAGAAAGAGCCTGCGGGATCTTGCAGCCTGCACAAGTCAGTGATCTGGGGAGGATCTCTCTGGGTGCGATTCATCTTTGGGCAAAGACGACAGGGCACGGTTCAGGACAGGATCTTCCACGATGTGAACGTGAGAAGAACACAACTCAATGGCTGTTTTCACGGTACATGACTTCGGAAAATTACCCTGTGCAGGGCAGGACTAATGGCTCGAGGAAATGGGAATTACTGTCTGCTGAATATTGTCCTGCCAGTATTTAGTGAGAAATAATTCCCGTCCCTGCAATCCCTGTTTGCTAGTTGTGCCTTGGCTTCTGAGGCAGATCTCTGACCGTCAATGTTAAAGGCATAACCTTGTAATTCTGTCTGGGGGAAATTTTGCCCTGGATTGAGATATGACTGGGATGCTCCCCTTTATGAGCTGGCTACTCCCTGCTTCAGAAACCGAGGTCCAGCAATTCAAGAGCCAGCTCCGTGCTTTGCTTTTACAGTAACGAGCAGCCTGCTTTGCAGTAGTCCTGCAAGCTGACGAGCAGATCGCTGGGCTTTTGGCTTTGGAGCTGTTAGTTCCAGGAAAAAGAGCTAATGTTTAGGTTAACTTTTCCACGGCTATTAATGGAAAACCACACAGCAATAGCATTTCTGGAACGGTTACAATTTTGTTCTCAAGCTCTGCAGCCCATCAACAGAAACTTGCAAGCTTAGACTTAATAACGGGTTAAACAGTAGCTCCTTATTAGCGCCTGTGCATTTTGGAGTCTGCAGAAAAAAGAATCATCAAGCAAGTAGCAACATAGCAATGTATAGGTGGGGGGGTTGCTTGGGAGGCCACACAGCTGGTTTTATTCTCAGGCCTGAAAATGGAACAAGGTCTAGTGTTTAAGGTGGAGGAACTTGAAATCATATCTCCTGGTTTCTGTTCTTTGTTTCAGGAGGAGGTTTCTGTTCATGACACTGTGAAACAGCATGGTGTGAAATCAGACAATTACCTTAAATCTGATTTTCCTCATCTCTAAAATCGACTCCTAATTCAAAATAAGAGAGGACTCAGGGGACTTTCCAGGATAACAGATTTTGCTCACGTGCTTTGTGATAGTCATAGTTAATTAGTAATACCTAGCCTTCCCCATATTGCCATTCATCTTGGCTGCTCTATACTGCAACAGATTTCATGACTTTCAGTGAACTCTCTGGAGGTTTGTATGGCAGAATTTGCTCCTCAGTATCCCATTATGAACAAATAATTATGGCTTTGGGGTGTGCACTCCAGGCAAAGGCCCAGGCTAACTGCTACATTCCTTCTGTATTTTTGATATAGCTCTAATAACGCACCCTTAAGTTAAAAACAGGATTCCTGTGTGCCAGCAATACTTAATGGGTTTTACAGTTCCTCATGAACCTGCTAATGGCTGAGTTTATTGCAAGTGCATAACAGCTGACGACCAATCATTGGTGCTAATGCTGAAATAAATTGTCTTTGTGCTCCTCATGGTCTGTAAGCTGCTGGTGGTACAGGATAGGACATAGGCCATGATTTACCAACTATAGGTGCCTACTGCTTGGAGGGACATACAGGAATGGGTTCTTCATTACTGGTGGAGTCCTGCACTCCTCCCTGAAAGAGTCTGGGCCTTGCCTTAGGCATATCCACTCGGGCAAGGGGTGGCACGCACAGCACAGTGCCTGCAGGTTTCAGTGGGATGCCCATTACAGCAGAGATAAGAGGGAGAGCTGAAGCCCTGGCAGCAGAAGAGCATCACATAAAGCAGCACAAGGCCAGCTGCAGTTACACTAGCCACCCACGCAGGGTGGCTGCTGCCCTGCCATGCACCACCGTGTCTCTTTATGGCTCTTCCAAAATACCACTTACATGTTTGGAATTTGTATGTGCGTCAACCAAAAGGGATCAGGAAGCAGGGCCCTGCAGTTACGAGGATTTACACACGTGTAATGCCAGGGACGGCTGACCAGAGAGGTGTGGCTCTAACACTGCCCATGTTACGCTTCAACCTGTCTGTTGTGCGACACACTGATACGGTGTGAGCCACTCTACCGACTCTCCCACTCCTAAATCCACTGTGCCTTTGTCTTCACAACTTCCATCCTAGATCTTCAATCTGATGCTGTTTGCTCTTTTTGCACTTCGTGAAGCATATTTGCCCAGGGTCCTGCAGGTACCACATGCTTTAGCATCCAGGATGGGGGCCTGACCAGGGAAAGCCAAGGATCGCATTAAGCTGTAGTTTAAGTCATCCCTTTCTGTGTCTTGGACTACAGGTAAAGCATCTGCTGTCGGTGCTTTTGTTTGTGGGTGGCTTTGCACGCCTAGCAAGTCCCTGAGGGCCCTCTGATCGCTGATGTAAGACCTAGGGTTCCCCTTACAAGTTGTCAGTGCAGGTGGACCCAGACACAGTCCAAATTTTTCAGCTGGGGCTGCTGCTTATTTTTAGGAATTTATTGCAATCCCGCAGGAAACAATGACCTCGCTTTCCCATAAGGATAAGGAGAGTAAGTCCAGCTGGAAGCTGCACGAGGGAAACAACACAAATGCAACATCAACATTCGCTCAGCAAGAAACACGCATGGGAGAGACGGGCTTTCTAGACATCTGTCACAAGGTGATTCTCTCTGCATCAAAATCCTATTCTTTGTTACAGGAGTTTCACTTCCTATGTTTTTACTGGTTTCTAAGAACCTAAACACCTACTGAAGAAATTTGCGATGTTTTCTGTGGGAATTTACATACCTAGACACTTTTCTGCATCTGGTCTCCTGGGTTCTGCAATTCTACCCCCATAGCACAGCATTATTGTCATTGCACCGCTCCAGAAAGGCTTTTACTCCAACAGTTATTTCATTCACCCCACAGCTGCAGAACTACTCACTCCATGCAGAGGAAAGTTTGAACTATGCTGTTCCATTGGCTTGTTTTGCCTTCTGCTCTTTAAAACAAACTAGGAACCCCTTTTGTTTCTCAGCTCGTTATACCAAAGTCTGTCCTTTCCATGAGACCCCACGCAGGAATATCCTCCGAGCAGAGAGCCTGCCCAGTCCCTCGCTGCTCTGGAAATCTCAAGTCAACACTTAAGTAGGGCAATTTCTTGCCTCAATTCAAGTCACACTTTACAGTAAAGCTCAGCACTTGTGACTGTTTCAGTGCTGTACTAAAATCCAGACAAACGCTATTTCATACAGTTTCTCAGAGGAGCAAACTGCAGTTGTGTGCTTGGGGCGAGGGAGGATGGGAAGGGAAGAGGAACTGGGGTGGAAACACAAGCACCTGCCTTTGTGTCAAGAGGGGAGGTAGTACTGAGTTAGATGGAGAAACCCACATCGCTATCTAAGTGCTTGCACCTAGACATCTGTCCTCTGGCAAAAAAGAAAAAAATATTCTGCAAGTTTTGCACAGTTAGACACACCTGACGGCCTGATTCCCTGTCCCACTAGTCCAGAAGAGTATTGCTCTGACCCAGCAAGAGTTTTGCACTTTCCCCCTCCTACGGCCCGATCTCCACAGGCAGAGCCTGCTCCGGGCTCGCATGCACGCGTGCACACACACCTATATTCAGTTTTGGCTGGAACTCTGCACTGCTCCTTCTTTGGAAGTTGCATGGGAGATGCGCTGAGGGAGAATGAGCTAGCAAAAGTTGTTCCTTGTGGTTAAAAGAAGATTTGAACTACATTAACAGATTATTCCAGCTGGTGTTGTAGATCCACTGTTTAGTATCCAGATAAATTAGTTCTGCCACATTGTCTCAGTGTTTCTCCCTGTATCTGTCTAGACTCGCTCTTGCCCATTGCCTCAAACAAGGCGGAGATCCTGGTTTTATTTTACACTTGTATAGCACCTGGCACAATGGGTTTGATTTAAGCTGATGCCTGGAGCATATAAATAGACCACTATAACGAACAAGAAGCAAGGCCCCAGGCTATGTGGCAGCACTGTCCCTCTCTTTTTAGTTTAGATTACATTTCCTTTCATTTCAGCAGTGTGCGGGCAGGGAGAGACGACTAGTTATTTCCCAGATAGGTCTTTGCAAGTACACAGCTTTCTCCACAAGCCAGGGAAAGTCATGGAAAGGAGACTGTTTCCTGAGAGTTTGAATTTGCCAGAAATAAAGAGACACGTTCCTCAAATGGCACAGCAGCCACTGCTAATCTCCTCTGTGAAACACCCGATTATGTGCAGCAGATTAAAGTTTTTTCAAAGCATAAGAATGGACAGAGAAGGCGGCAATTTTACTGCACCGTGGTAATGATTCAGGCTGCTTTTCTCTTCCCCTGTGTTTTTTATGCACAATGATGATTGCCCACTCAGCTGGGAGCGCTCAGGAGGGCTGTCCTGTGAACCGAGAATCATGGTCTGCTGAAACAGGTCAGCTCCTGACAAGGGATGGTGCGTGGACAGACTTGGCCAAGCTAGCTGCCCCTTCCCACCGCGTTTCTTCTTGTAACACCTCAGCTTGCAAAAGAAAAACAAACCATGTAAGAAACACTGCCAGACTTCCACCTGAAACTATCTGAGCATCATACAGGTCTAAAATGTACAGACCTAAACCTCCAAACCCTGAACTTCTGAACTGTTAGCATCACACTGTAACCACGTGAACCCACAGGCCAGGGTGCAAACCTGTACACATACCTGCAAATACAGCTGTCCCTGCCCACAGCCATGACTGTTGCTAATCCTTTAAATTTATTACCAAGTTCCAGCCTTCACTTTCACAAATGCTTTGGGAAAGCAAACACATTGGATCAGCCTCATCTCGAGGACAGGAAAAGCCTCTGAGAAATTGGTCAAGGTCACTCTGTGTGTGAGCGGCAGAGACTGGAGCAACTCTAGGCTTCAACTCCCAGCCCAGTGCCCAAACCTCAGATCTCCCTGCTGCCATATGAGAATAGCCCACAAACCTCCAGCGCACTCGGACGTCTTAGAGCTAGAATTATAATAGCAGGATGCAAATTGAAAGAGCCACCCATCTCTAGGCTTCAGACTTTCCAGGCTTTCAGACCACTGTTGGCTGGGGTCAGACAGCTCTTTGGTGTCCCCTGTTGCACAGCTGTATAGAGGTAGGCCCCCGGTCAGCAGCATTGGAGCGCCTGCTCCAGAGATTCTCCAGAAATGCAGGAGGACTTCACATGCAGGAGCAAGTCCTTGCTTTGCAGAATTGGGCCCTTCACAAAAAACAGTCATTTGGGATGAACGGCTGATACAATCCAGAGCGGTCATCTGAACTCCTTCGGCCGCACAAAACATTCACAGTGAAGCCTGAAAGCAAGTTAACTGAGGTTTTGGCATTTCACCGTAATATAAAAACATAAGAGTGATCATAGGGGAGAGGGAGTTTTGTAAGCTTTTGTTGAAAAACAGTGCTCTTCTGTAGTGACGATTCATGCAATTTGGCTGTAAATTTGTCTTATTTCATACTCTGACTGTTCTGTTTATATTAAGGTCAATTTTTTATGTCAACACATGCACACACATTCTTCCTTTCATAGTAAAAAGAACAATTGCGATTAGTTTAACTGGAACATTTTCATGTATTTTGTAGCCTCATCCTCTCGTCATAACTAACCACCATTTGTACCAGAATCATATCACCGAGATCTAACAAGATACGAGCTTGTACGATTTCATCAGTAAACTTGCAAAACTATACTAGTTCTGGAAAAAGCTCCTCTCCCTGCATCTTTGTTAATTTAGGTAGGATACATCTTTACACATAATTATACATGGTTTTGTTATACTTTTTCTCCATATTTATACCCATCTATATTTACTTATACAAACACAAAATGAAAATGCAATTAATGCAATGCAATAAAAATTTAAAATATCATTTCCTCCCAGATTGAGATGTTCCTGGCCAAGTCTGAGCTTGAAACACATTTTAATAATCTCCCCATAAATTCCTGACAGAGCAATGTTTATCAGGGAAGTGCACCTGACACTTCAAAGAGACACTAATTATTCGGATACTGTGCTTAGCGAGCGATTTGCGCAAATATGCATTCCATTGCTCTGTGATAGAAGTAATAAAGTTCTCTAAAAAATATAGATATCTTTACATCACCCCTATCTGATGATGTTTCAAATGTAAAAATAACCTCATTAATGCTGACAAGAATGCAAACCTAGTCTCTCGAAAATGTGAGAAGACCACAGGAATCCCATGTGACTCTGACTTCCTTGCCTTATTAGAAACATCTGTGTCTGTTGGTAACCTCAGACCATTTCCAGGTTTGACTCCAAAAAAAGAATTTCACCACCTTTTTGTGCATCTCGGCCTCTCTGGGTGCACTTCAAAACAGGTCCTGAACATCCCCCTCTTTTCCTTTTGCTTTGGGATAAAAGAGGCATTTTTAATAGCCTTCTGCAAACTAGACCACAGTTTGCTTCATGGTTTGTTCTTGCAAATGCAGACAGGCACGTGGCCGGTTGTTGCAGACATGCTGATCAGGACCTGTTGCCGACAGCTTTCACAGAGCTATAGCGGTCAAAGCCAGGTAAGGCTCTGGCTCAGGCTGCTGCCACGCCACGGGCAGGCATCCTTTCTGGCAGTTCTCCTTGAAGAAGTCTCAGCTCTCTGTTGTCCAGAAACATCTCACCCTGTATCCAGCACTTACTAGGCAGTTATTTCTAAAACTGCACCTTTTGCAGCGAAAAAACGGGTGTAGTACAAGGCATCTCAACCTTGACTAAACGGCTCGGGGCATGAACAGACAAGAGACAAAGAGAAGGGATTGTCTGAGGTCACACAGAGGGGGAGGACCGGAATCTAAGCTTCAGTCCCCACATTATCCACTGCAACGTATATAAATTGCAAATTTATTAGTCACTACCCTTGAACCAATCTCTTGTTACAGACTAATGTGAACTTCAGGGCAGGGGACGTCTTTCTTGACAATTTGCATGGTACCTAGGAAGCTGCGTGGGCTACAGCAGATAAACAGTAACAATTAGCCAACACAGTGTTTGAAGCTGAATCCACGTCTCGTTCTACGCAAGCCATCTTTTTGAACAGCTCAGCTAATGTGCTGGCAGTGGATAAAGTAACTGATTATAGCAAGGGATTGCTTATATATGAAAATGATGTAACCCTGGGATTAAGTCCAATTCTTTTTCAGGCTCCAAAGCAAACAGAGATGCCTTTCAGTTATTTTTCATCTGGCTTCACGTTTTTATGTTGACCAGTGGGTGAATTAAGGTGCCCATTTGACAACAGCAAGAGTCTGAAATCCGCTTCCTTCTTTTCTTCAGGAAAAAGAAGGAAGGAGGTACAAATTGCTTTCAAAACAGCTCCTCCTTGTAGCTTTTAGGAGTATCGTATGGTCAAAGGCTCCTGTCTGCAAATTCAGACTCCTCTTTACTAGCCATAAATTTTGCCTGCAAGGGTTTGAATATTTATCTAGCCTGAGAATGCACCATGTGGTGAGTTTTTAATCTGGTGGCTCCATTTGAGGCTGCTGGTTACTGTCGAATGCTTTGCTAATCACCGGTTCTCTCATTCCCAGGGCATGTCCACACCGTAAAGACTGCTACGGCTGGCAGTTTGTACGTAGCTGGCAGTGTAGGCACGCTAGTTTGCTGCTAAGTAACTCTGAATTATTTATTCATCTTGTGTCATGAAGTCTACACTGAGCACGATATGACTGAAACTGAGCTAGTTAGTCTGAAGCTCCTCTGGGTGACTGCCAGGCAGAGGAACCAGAGTGCCCAGCCCAGCATGCCTGCAGAGGACCCGGGATAGGAGTGATGGGTGGCCTGGTCCCCTGCGGCACAGCAGACAGCATGCACCACAGCACCCTGTGAGAGGATGGCATCGGGATGAAGTTAGGAAAAAGCTGGAAAGCTGAAGCCGCCCTACCTTGTGCTGCAAACCCCTGCATCTGACTGCCTGAAGCTTCCGGTCTTCTGCGACTGGCAAGGCTGGCTTTACAGCGGTGCAGCAGGGCTGAAGTTTCAAACCATCTGTGCCTCCAGTTTAAAACCACACGACTGGCTTGGAGGCCAGCTCTGACAGGCCCCCTTTGCTGACAAGCTGGGTAGAGCACTCTTTTACCTGTGCTTCCCAGTAGAACAGGATCAAATCCAAACTTGCCAGTGGACAGCTATGAAAGTCCGCAGACTTGCCACTGAAGATTTTGCGACCTGGTGAGGACCAAGTCTGTCCTTGCTGTGCCCCTGGTGCACACTGCCTGCTCCAAAGGAGCTATTTGGAATCATATGGAGAGGCCACAGGACTTTATAGTTGAGCTCACCACTGCCAGAACGACTCTTACAGCTCTACCCTCCTGGCTAATCTTTAGCACTGGCAAACTCTACACCAGAAACACACGGCTGGGAGAGCATCTAGGTGTCTGTGTGTGAATGTGCAGGGCTGCCTGGGTGTGAATGTCCTCCACAGTGCTGTCCTTCAGCATCTCCTGCACTAGGAACATCTAAACCTGTTGGATACAGCCAGCTGGCCTCAGTCTGCACGTCAGGTCAAGGAGGTGACGTGCCATATCTCAGAGGACTGTATCAAAAGACACCTTGCTCGCACTAGCTGTCAGCCATCAGACATGCCATATGCTTGGCGGTATTCCTGGCACACGACCAGGTGTATCAACGTGCCCGCTAAGTGACCCAGCGCACAGGCCGTGCATCCATCACAAAAGCGGTCCTGTCTTCGGACAACAAAGGGTTGAAATGCTGTTGCTGTGAGTGTTGTTGCAAGCCGGAGAGATGCCAAGAACTATGTCCCAGGTTGGATGAAGGAAATGATGAACAGATTATTAAACTTATATTATCAAACATCCATGGCAGGGGAAGGGCTGTGTTTATAAGCAATCCAGGGGCCCTCTCATTGTTATACTGGTGCAAAGTCTCCAAGCTAATGGCAGGGATTAGATCCAAGTTCATCAGAACCAGCCCTGACTTCCCAGGCAAGGGATTCTGCCCACACAGTTGTTTGCACGGGTAAAAATTTCCCATCATTTCAGTGCATCACATCCGATCATTTTCTTTTGCAACACTGTCCTACAGACACAGGTTTTGTTTAGAAAAAGATTTTCTGTGGAATCGCTCCTTTTCCTTGACATTTTTTCTTGCAAGGAAAGCAAACCGTTCACACTGACTCAGGACTATCTGCATTGAAGGCACCGACAGCTGCAGTCAACACCGGCAGATGTTTCCATGCTGCCGTCCCCATCAATTCAGCACTGACCTTCCCCCTGGATTTCCAATCACACCGACACAGTAATGTGTTTTAGGAGATAATATTTGATGTTTGCTGACTTGGGAGAAGCCACTAGCCTTAAAGTAGCCTGAATCATGCAGCCTTTGTATCCTAAGGTTTGGACACACATTTAAATTTCTCTTAGAAGAACAGTGGCACAGAGAAGAATAGAGGGAGACTGACAGGGATCAAATAGGGCTTAGAGCCTCCTTATTTTGTAAGGTGCAAATTTTGCAACTATTTTTGCAACCTTTTGCTTTTCTGTCTAATTTGTCTCCCAAGGCACAGTTGTAGATTGTGGTAGTTCAGTTAACAGCAACATTGCCTCATCCCTTCCCAGTCCCTCGCACAGGAGCCTCTAAAAGTTGTAAAGCCAACCCTCCTAACGCCGAGCTCTGATAAAATCACTTTCTATGTTGACGAAGGAGAAAGTAACATATGACAGACCAAAACTAGCATCCAAATCACAGGAAATGTCTATAGCAAGATGGGAGATGACTCAGAAATCGCAAAGCTGAAGCCAGTGCTTAAAAGTTAGATTCCTCTCCCTACTTTGAATCTGAAGCAGCAAAACAAAACCCCCACATTTTTGCTGAATAGGGGAGGGGAAAACCCTGCCTAATTCTGCCATTTCAGCTGTGTAAACTAATGAAAGTCATTTTAGTGTTTTCCAATGAATTCTCATATTGGTTTTGCTGTACTGTTGGGGGTGACATCACCTGGTAGTTATGTCACTACTGTAAAGGACTGAATGTTAACTGCTCACTTAAGTCTGAAAGTGATTAAAAACATCAAGAGGGTCACACAGGGTTATTCAAAGAAGACAAACACTCAGACTCATAGCTTTGTTTACAAAGGAAAACAAATGTTCTAAGAGCAGTCTCCCCTCACAGAAAGTCCGAGAAGCACTTCATATCTGCACGGGAAAGTGCCCAAGCATTTGCAAGGCTTCCCGGAGTCAGCTGGAGAGAAACAGGTATTTTAGCAGCTATAAGCCTAGGTGCTTTTTCAGCCACCTTCTCCTTCACACTAAATTATACTTGTACCCAAGTCAGAGATCCTTTATCGCACAACAGAATCATAAAGAGCTTAATTTACTTGGAGGCTGGATCATATAACACCTATATGGGCTAATTCTGCCGTTGCTTATGCTGACAGGACAGAGAACTGCACGTCTAAGAGATACATCACCAAAGAGGGATGGAGCCTGCTGTCAGCTGCACTAATATACGTTGCTGTTAACTGTATCGGCTTCAGTTAAACTGCTCCGGATTTTCCCTAGCATAAATGGAAGTGGCATCTATCACGTACATAATCTCAGCTTGTCAAGTTAAAGTTATTCACAGAACAGGCATTCTTCAAACCTCATTTCTGTGGGAAAATTGCCAGGCATTAGCAATCTGCATGTTGCGGACTTTTCTCCCAGAAATCAGTATCACACTCAGTGAAGATATTTTAGCAAATCTTTCCGCTGAAGGAATAAAATATTAAATCTTTTTATTCACAAAAGTTCATTGGTCCTGTATTCAATAGAAAAACCTTACAGGGAGCCAAATGTTACAGAACTATGATTCTCCACCAAAAAATTACATTGTTGTTTCATGTGCAATTGAGTTTCTTGAAGTCTTCACAATGCTACACAGTTACTTATGCTTTGGGCCAAATATATTCCTGAAGCAACTCCAAGCTCCTTTGTTGATTTTTGTCAGAGGTATGTAAACTGACCGCATAAGACATTAGTATAACCGACATTTTTCACCATAAGGTGGTAAATCTCCACACTTGGATATATCAAAAATTGGATTGGAAACAGCCTTGGGCAACTGAGTGTAACTATCTAAATTGCAAGGAGGTAGGGGATGTCTTATGGCTGCCACAGGACTTCAATTCACCCACGTTGTGTACCTTGAACACACACTAAATTTGCAAAGCTCCGGTGCAGTTCTCGCACTTCCTTCGCAGCCACGTGTTCCTGCGTGTCCGCTGGGAGCTTAGAGCTGAGCACAGCATGCGAGGGCGTGCTGGCCGCTTCAGTGCTCAGCTTGCTACCTCTAGAGAGTTCGCGATAACTCCTGCAATTATTTAGGAAGCGCCCAGACATTTAATTCCACTGAAAAGGAGAAGATTAGTACCTTGGAGATGAGAGGTAGCTCTCTAGTGTCCTGCTGTCACAGACAGTGTCATTCCTGTAAAGTGACATTAGTCCATTCTCTTCAATGGCTTCTGTTTCCGCTCATAAGCACACGTTCATGCATAGAAATTTGCATGAGCCCAGTTTTTACTAGAAATATATGGGAATACTTCCTCCCTCTCACACAACAGTCCAAACCTCATTCTGCAAACTTTGCTTTGTAAAAGTGCCCATGAAGTTTAAATTTATGTAGCAAAATATATATTTATGTATGTTCAGAGTTTTATTCCAGAATGTAAGATTTTAATGAATGAAAATATGCAGAAATATTCCTTACTATTCATTAGAATTACTTATGTAATTCATTGAAAGCAGCTATATTGTTTAAGAGCAAGACTGTACTGGGCTCTTCGATGGGTATTTCTGTCACTACATCTGGACAACTTTCATAATTGAAACTTTATCAGTCAAACGGCATGAACTGCAGTTGCAAACAAAGCTGACAGACGTGACTCAATTTTTGTTTCTAAGGTGTCATGAGTATCTGCCTTCAGCCCCACATGTAAAGGCAGTCAAACTTTAGAGGGATTTTATTTTTCCCTAGCTGTAAAAAACATGTTTTGAGGCACTGTACCTTGTCTCCTGGCTGCGGGCGCATCACAGATACTCGGTCGTAACCTTTCCGCAGCAAGACCCAGAGAGCATCCAATTTCCCCTGCAATCAAAAGAAACATAGTGTTATCTTCTGTGCAAGAACAAGTGCGCTGTGCAAAAAGGATGACGCAGCTTAGACCTACACAGTTTTTACTTAATCATTTCCTGTGCTTGTACAGGACGCTGGAAAGCAATGTTTTCTCTCACAGAAACTCGCTCCGAGCTTGCTGCAAGTGCAAAGGAAGAGGCTTTCAGATGAGCACTAGGCAGATATGTCTGACAGTCAACAGTATCCATGTGTCTAGCCTTTACGTATTCTTCTGAAAATCTCCAAAGGTAATAGGTGACGTAGATACCCCCTGGGCTGAGAGAGAGTCTAATACCTACTCAGCTCCTGACATCCTTGCTAGCAAAACACTAAACCAATACAGAAAGAGACCAGGCGAATTTATACGATGCATTTCCTAACTATTCTGCCTCCTCCTCTGGCTGGCTGAGTGGCTTGCCTCTAGACTTAGGTGACCACTGTGACATATTAGAAATAATTTTGATTTATATGTCAAAACAATCTGCTGGGGAGAACTGACTGAAAAACTGTCGCTGCACACAGCCAAGACAGCTGAGTCACAGCGAGGTGCCGTGTAACGGCCCACTTCATCTTTCATGTCAGCTCCATGCTAGCAAGAGAGCATCAGGTTACTGGGTCTCACACAAGCTCCCCAGTCCCACCCCATACGCCAGTTAATACTTGTATCTTTTCCAGGCAATAACACACACCTTTCAAAGCCCTCCATTCCTATGAGCTCAGTGTCAGATGCCACCCTGAACACGCTGCACTGGTTTGGACAAGCTGTTCATCCCACTGTGTGGTCTCATACCCAATGGCCCGTACCCGAATGCAAACGGGTGCACGTGCACAGACCCAGACAAGCTTTGCTGAAAACCCAACGTGTTGAAATCTCTTGTTGACAGAAATTTTGGTTGAGATGCGGGGTCGGACCCTCCCTGCCATTCCTGCAATGCTTCTCTGCAATGCAGACAAAGCGTTCATTCCTGATTGAAATTCAGCAGCGACACAAAATGCCAAGCCTGCAGTTATTTTCCAAATGAGCTGAACAAGACCAGAAGGAGCAGCACAGAGCTCTGCAATGTAGAAATATCCACCAAATCATCTGCTCTGAAACACACATCTGCTGCTGAAGGATTCCCTGCTATATCCCCATTCTAATAGGCCAGGCTTTCACTTCCAAAATGCATTCAGCTTCTGGGAGATCTGCAGAAGGGTTTACACGAGTGCAGCACGTTGGCTGGCTCAGTGGAAGGCTACAGACGTATTACAAGCTGAAGATTAATTTAATCAAACTCTCTTCACATTAACTTCATTTGACCCTTGATCTGTTAAGTGCACAGTACCCAGAGATTTGTAAAGTTTTCTTGAGAGGTTAACAACAGACAGCATTTAAGCTTCCCATTAGTATTGTTCCAAATGCTACAAGTGCTATGATATTAGAGCAGGCATCATGAGCAAAACCTCTACCGGTAACAGTCAGTAAACTTTATTGTATCTGCAGAGACGGAGACAAGCTACTCTGAGAACATACGAAGTTGTCCCATGGTACAAAACTATTTCCTGTGGTCAAGAGGATCAAACCCAAAGGCCTAGCTACCCCTGACTGGACTCAGAAACTCATCTATGATTGCTACCTGTTCCCTGGAAATAAAGACTGCAAAAATTTTATGATAGCAGAATGGCCTCATATAACTACCATGGGATAAAAGTAAGCAAATGGAAAGGTCAGCTGAATATTGCAGTGGTGGTAGGAAAAGAGCAAGTAGCTTCATTAACAGTAAGGAAGCTTGCTTTCCTGAGAGCTTGCGTCTCGTGGCTGATAGTAAACTTGAGTGTCTGTGAAGGTGAGACCTTCCTGACAGCCAGGGTATTTATAAGGTCCTTCTGTGACCCTGGTTCTCTGCCAGCTAATTAAAGACTCGGTGCACTCAGTGTATACTCTTCCTTTCGTGGGGACGTAGAGCCTTTCGCTTCCCTTTTCAAGAAACCATTAGGGCCATAATCCTCTTTGAGACTATATGCCTCAACCAGTGTGTTGAGCCAACGGTTCAAAGCTTATTTGGGAGTTGGAGGGATACATGGGTGGAGACAGACAGACAGACACACAGAATGGCTGCATAGATCTTGTTTCCATAGGATACTGGGGAAAAGACTTCCTAAGGCGAGAGCCAGGAAAGTCTCTTATTCTCAAAGGAAGAAGCAAGAAACTCCTCTGTCAGACTCTTCTGCATTTGGACAGCACACCCTCTTAGACCTGAGGGAAGCCATCCCTCTCTATCCCAATCCGTCTTTCCCCCTACATCAGGGCTGTTTGAAGCTCTTGATCTCCTGTCCCCTCTGCCAACTTAAGAAATAAGTACCTTTTTCTTCCAGGTCTCCTTTTGGAAACCAGAGGGAAAAGTACAACTTTCCATGGAACAGAAAAGTCCTTTTCACTCTGCAGTCCTAATTTCCAAGACCCTACCCCGATTTCTTGGGAAAAGCCAAGAGCTCCATCTTTGGGAGTCTGAATGGAGCTTCAGGGTCTGCCTGAGACATCTGGGTGGAAGAGAGGGAGAGTGGCTCATGGAAAGGATGACATTTGTTGAAGACATGAGAATGGCAATGCATTCACTTGGAAATATAAACACCTCCATGCTCTCTAGTGGATGGGCTGTGTCTCTGTGTTTGGGAACTCTGGAACTTTGCAAGTAAAGCACAAGGTCGCCTGGAGAAAAAAAAAAAAGGTCTGGAGGCAAATAAAGGTTTGAGTCCTACTAGATACGAAGTCCAGAATAAAGAAACAATCAGGGCAGATGACAAATGAAGGAGGGCATAGTTGCAGCCATTGCTTTAACATGAATGCATTCTCTTCCTGAATTAATGGTTAATTCAGCACTGTATCGACCCCGGTCTAGTGAATGACCTGATACCTAGAGTGCTCCTGAGACCTGCGTCTGGAGGCGGCAGTTAGAGGCAGTCTTGTAAGCTGCCTATAAATCCAAGCTGCCCTTGGGCCTCTTC
The DNA here is from genome assembly GCF_965183815.1 of Platalea leucorodia. Taxonomy (NCBI): domain Eukaryota; kingdom Metazoa; phylum Chordata; class Aves; order Pelecaniformes; family Threskiornithidae; genus Platalea; species Platalea leucorodia. The sequence continues at coordinate 93,775,155 of NC_138858.1, read as the reverse complement.
TAGGAAGGAAGCTGTGCCATGTCAGCTTTGTAAATAGAGACAGGAGGGCCAAAGGCTAGAAAATGTGCCAAGGACACATGGCTTAGTAAATGCTTAAGTAGCCTCCACTTAGGATTCACCTGAGGTTTCTTTTTGAGAGCACCAGTTGTTGCTTCAACCTCTGCCTTGAGGCAGGTCCTACAGGGGAGTTTTTGTGGATGAACAGCGAGTTTAGCTTTGTCTTGTGGTCCTTTCTGCATTATTTTTTAGAGACTGATAGCAGTCCTTTCGAAGTCAAACAAGTACTATAAATGCTCTGAGGAGGAGGAAGAAAGGAGAGGTAGCTAGGTAGACAGGTAGATAAAAGCAGAGGTAGAAATAGAGGTCTGAGGAAAGCTGCTAACCAAACCACAGCATACAGAGCCACGTGGCTGGCTGTAGCAGGGAGCATGTCCTGAACCAAATGAAAACTAAAGGCATGGTCCTTTACAATCCTTCACTTGCATCTACGCTTTGTGCTGCCCTTCCCTCTGTCAGATGAGCTGAGGATTTGGCAAGTTTCTTAAGAAATTTTCAGGCTTGTCATTCTGCTTGAATTATTTGCACTGACTTTTCAAACTGTTGAAATGATAGTTTAAAAGCGGGATAATCCAGTTGGCATTGTGCTAAGAAGTAATAGCAGCAAATAAGAACAACAACAATAATAATAACCACAATCTGTTGAATGTCAGCAGCCACATTTGGTAGCAAATAAATCTCTGGAGCATTTCAAAAAGCAACCTATCCACTCTCAGCTGTCTACCTACCTTATACTCTGGGAAGAGTAACAAAGTGAGGGAAGAAAAAAAGCCATCAAATAAACTGGCAAAAGGCAGAACACTAAGTAAAGGCTGGCACTTGTGCTGCATGGAGAAAAGGAGGTCTGTTGGCCAACAAGATGACTGGACCTAAAAATGTGAATTTCCTGGCTCTTTGTCAGATTCAAGCTACCTTGGTTCGCTGTTCCTAAGATCTAATTCCTCGCCCTCCTCCTTTACCAATGATTTTTTTTAAATAGTTGTTACATGCGTATTTATCTACCTTCTGAAGAGGTGTTTCAGTGAAGGGGGTAGAACTTTGACATTTGCTTTCACCAAAGGAGCTGAGTGCACTTGGAGCATGGGGATGAGGGAAAATTTAAGCTGAGTATCAGGAGACATTTCCAATGGGTGAGGTCTGGTAGTCTGTGAAATATTCCCCCCTGAAAAGTGGTGGAAGCCTCTATGTTATTTTAAAAACCAGACTGGAAAAAGCAGTGAAGGATAGATTCAAGTTAGCAGTCCTGCTTTGGCTGAGAGCACAGACCCAATGACCTAAGAGGCTATCCCTCCTCGCCTCCCTCCGCCTGTTACCACTCTGTGATACCTTCCCTGCACAACACAATGCAAATGCAGCTTCATATGCTCACAGCTTCAGGACAAGAGCTTCTACCAAGACTGTTGACAAATTTTGCCAATTTTGCTAATTCCTTACTGCACAGGGGGAGTAACGGCAGGACCCCTGCTTCATAGGAGTGATCCCCTCTGTTTTTGATGAGTGCTCATGATTGTATGTGGGGAAAGTGTTGGACACAGTTATCCCGTCTGCATACACGGTCTTTTTGGGTGCAGTTCAATAAGGGGTGTGGTGGCAATTAATAACTAGGTAAATTCTTGTCCACAGACTCAGGCTGCTAAATACTATCCAGATGTGGAACACCCCAAAGTTATGGGAGTATTTGGATATGGGGTCTTGGATTGGAACTGTCCTTATACAGTATACAATTTGAATGGTAGATGAGAGATATTTCTAAAGGAATTAAGAATATTATCACCCATGAGATACTCCTAATATTCATAGGCCCCCTTATGACTGAATTCTTGCTGTTATGAAGCAAAAGCTGTTCCTAGTCAGAGTCAGAACTGAACCTGAACCCATTACATACATTGAATCTTTTCTCCAAGCCTCTCTTGAACTTTGGAGAATTTCCAGCTGGGACAGAGATCTGCAAACTTGACTCCTCTGTTCAGAACTGATTTCCTACCATGCTGAATAAACTCTGAAAATTAACTGAAAGTCTTCCGAGGCTGTAATTCAACAGCACGAACTGGTGAAGGAAGAGGGGAGAAACTCAGCAGTATCTTCTATGGGAAAGGACCCAGCTCTCAGCTAATGATCTCAGGTAGTTGTACCCACAGGGATTCCAGCTGCCTCAGCACGTATTCAGGGCTCTTTGTGCTAAAATCAGTGTTTCTGTCAGCTCCTCGGCAGTTAGAGTATAGCTTTGTGTGCTGTGAACCCTTCTGATTGTAGCACGCAAAAAAGCAACTGAGCTGCGTCTCTCAGCTGGATGAGGTCATTTCCATGAGCACACAGTAGGAGTGAAAAATCCCAGATGGGATGAGGGTGTTTTACAAATGCTTTGCACTGATGCAAAATGACAACGCGCTGCATTTAGGAACAAAGGAGCAGCTATATGGGATGGTGCTTACTGCATTCCCCACTCTGAACTGAAAACAGTTGACTCTAACCTGTCCCACTGTGGGAATGAATAACCTTCGTGAACACATGTTGAAGTCATTATAACACAATTGCAAATGACTTGTTGGTAGGCTATGTTTATTAGAGGATAATCTTTAAGGGGGAAAAGAGAGAAGGCATTGGACCAAATTTTCAGGGAGGCTCACATTTCCGTATCCTCCGGAAACCACTCTTACTCCCTTGTGCATCCTTGCCATTCCCATCACTGGATTTGAACCAGCTGCAAGATCAATGACTGAGGAAAGCCAAAACACATGACGCCCAAATTCCTATGGGCACTGCTCAGAGCTGATCAGTAACAAGATACAATGCAGGGAAACCTGGGTGTACTGCAGTGTAATATATCTGCATTGCAATAACTTGGCTAGTAGAATATGTCTGACTAGATCGACTGCTACTGGGGAGGCAGAAAACAGGAGAATAAACCCTCTAATTTCTAGCAGTGATGCACTTCCCCATTCCCCAGCATAAAGTTTAAGGCGAGCTCTACACACCAAAAGGTTTACTACATACGTTAAACACACCCTCTTTGCAGACTACTTGCAGATAAATTGCTTGTAAAGGGTTTCTAAGACCCTAACCAGCATCTCCACTCTTCAAAATGAGATCCAAGCTCCAGTGGTGCGAAGTTTGCACTTGGATATGAACTGGGCATTTTCAGTCTTTTTTTAAGACTGATAACTACAGTGCTGCTACAGATAGCCCCAGACTGAAAAGAGACGAGAAGGGTATTAGCATTTCCCAAGAGAGTTAAACCTGAGAAATAGGAGTGTGGGATTATTTTTTTTCTTTTCACTAGAGTAGTTCTACAGTGGTTAAGCTGTCCTCCTTTCCTGAGGACAGCTTGATTTGTCCTGAATGCAAAAGATTAGCTTTCTGACATTGGAGTGCCCTCATACCACGCCCTGGATGATGCAACTAATATCTGCTTTGTGTGGTTTGTTTCTCTTAATCCACAAGAAGCATTCACATGCGCAATGAAGAGTGTTGCTTCAGTGAAGTATTCAGCTGCTCGCTTGTTTCCGTTTTGTACCCTGCCAACCGTTTGTATTAGTGAAGACAAACTGAAGAACAGCTGCCTGCCCTTGGGACAGATGGCAGAGAAGGAGAGTCTTCCCAGGGCTGTGGGCGACTGTTGTGCAGCTTTGCATTGCGTGTGACCCAATATCAGCATGAATTTGATCCTCCACCTCTGAGGCACTCTTAATTCAGCCAAACACTTCTTGCAGGGCATCCCCTCCTTGTGAGGCGAGCATGCTGCCCTGCAGCAAGCCTGGCCCTGTGACCCATGCCTGCTGGCAGACATTCATCTGCTGCACTGCAATCCTTGATCTGCTGAGGACAACTCTCCCTGGTGACATTTAACAGCAATTTTCTTCCTATTTTCTCCCCTCTTTCTAAAGAAAGAGGATGCTATTTATTCCCTACATCTCAGGGAATATGCAGTGTGGACTAAAGGGCCTGCCCTTGGAAGTTCAGTCGAGTCTGTAAGCACTTTACAGAAACTAGCTACACCACCGGAAGAGATCAGGATCCTACTCTGGTCTAAGAAAGCAACGCAACCCCAAAACCTGATCAACCCGGTGAGAAATGCCCATTGCCCCATGTAGCTCCTTTCTACAGCACCTCCCCAGGCACGCGTTCAGTGGGACTCCCTCCTGCACAGCTACTCTAGCAGCATCTTGAGATCACAGGTTTGTGGACAGTTCTACATCTTAGCCTTGGATGTGAAAACACTTAATACAGATCTCCTGGAAACATCCTATGCAGTACAATGCTGGACTGGACTTACCTTGATTGGAGAGTACCACTTCCGAGGAGAGGAAGGCCTGCGCATGTTGTTCACAAGGTTCCTGGGTTCAGGGAACTCGTATTCCTGTTCTGGCATCTTGACTCTGGCATTCTTGGCTTTCTCTAACTTAGCGCCTTCTTCTGTGGAGCCCTTTTCTCCCCAGCGCACCTGAAAAGATGGCATCAGGGCATATTACAATACTAGCTGCCGTAGAGAGTTCCAACCCTGCTGTAGTAACTAGATCCTGGTCCATATGTTCCCAGTGTCCACATCCAAGCTGAAGAGCGAGGCACTGGCTGTGAAGCCTGTTTCTAGACTAGAGCCCAAACTTTGAACAACTTCTTTGCGATTTATGAGAAATGTGAGAGTGGGGAAGGTTTTCTGAAAAAAGAAAAGTATTTCCTTGTAATTTGTATGGCAACACTGCCCCTGTCTCCCAGGCGTGGACCAGGATCTTACTGTGCTAGAGGAAAAAAGTGGTCCCCAAACTTCAGGAATCTATCTTTGGCTCTCAAATATTCCTATATAAAAATGATCTGGGCTCAGATGTACAAAAAAAAGCTTAAAGGAGTTTGTGTCTATCTCATGAGTTTCTTTCTGGGTAAATTGCAGGAGGATGTCACAGTTCAAAAATAAAATCTTCTGATACATGAACTGGTATCTAATTACCTCCATTCGTTTGATGCCGCCAACTCCTCGTCCACCATAATAAGAGGCATCTACTGTTGGCCATTTCTTCTTTGGAAGGCCATCATCATCTTCCTCCTACAAAACAGAAGGAAGGGGTTGCACTGTTAGGAAGCATGACTAGAGATGAAAAGGAATAAGCAGTCACAGGCTACGTGGTCCTTTGAGCCTGCTAGAGCCAGCGCAGTCAAGGTTCTGGTCTCGCTGGTTTTTCTCCAGAGGATGTACACTGATGAAAAGAAAACATTTCATGATATAAACACCACCACCACTTGAAAGTTACAGTCTAACTCCAGCAAGAATGTGATTTTTGCCTTTTTTTTTTTTTTTTAAAGGAGACTATCTTTCATCATCTTTAAATTCAAGGAAGTAAATTGTTTCCAAGTTGCAAAATCATTGAAGCAGCCATCAAAACAGCACTCAGCACAGCCCAAGAGCTGGGGTCTTTTGGCTGCAAGCCTGGTTGATATGCTAGCCGTGAGTGACGGTAGCAGGGACCTACCTCTTTGCCATCCCTTCACTTATGCCTGTGCTTAGGGAGAGAACAGCTGCTGCTCTGAGGAGCGGTCCCTGGCTCATGGCTCCCCATGCTGGAAGAACCCTCTAGGGCCCAGATAAATCATTGTATTGTAGTTCGGATTTGACGGAATGGGGGGAAAAGCAATAAAAGCAAGCAAGTAAAATCTGCTCCTGAGTGAAGGCAAATTAGGAGTACATTTGGAAATGACCCCAACACGAATGCCCGACAGAGATGAGTTTTTTTTTTTGAGATGAGCTGGCCAAGTGTAATAGGATGGAAAAGTCTAATGGAAAAATTACAAGAATGGAATTAGCTCTTATAATGAACTTCTCCCTCTGCTGCAGAGGCTGCCCATCGAAGTCCGTGTGGCTTCAGTGATGTTTTTCATGGGCTTATGCCAGCAGAAAATCAGGCCCTGTATGAAAAATGAGACTTAAATTCTGTACAAATTTGAATGTGTTCTACCCTTATACACTGCAGGCAGAAACCTATGGTTCATCACCATACACAAAGTTAAACGTGTTCAAGACCATGGCCTTCATGATGATATTCAGATATGGCCAAATTAACAAATCAAGAAAATCTTCTTAAGTTTATTTTAAATAAGCCTAGCTAGGGTTCTATCAAGTGTATTCTATATATTCTATTTCTTTGTTGCACTATATAACTCCACATATGCTCTGACCTATATAGTGCCTTTCCCTTTAATTCCTGCAGTTCAGGCTGTGAACTGGCAAAGCAGAAAAGCAGAGTTCATCAAAAACGTGAAGTATTTCCTGTGAAAAATGTGGAGAGAAATGAAAAATGGTCCCTCTTTTTTTTTTTTTTTTCTTTCTTTAATTTTTCACAGGGCTTTGGCAAAACTCCATAACTTAGGAGCTTTCCAAACTGGAAAAGCCAAAAAATACTTTGAAATTAACTCCCCAGTAGGAAAACTGAAAAACTGGGGGGGGTGGGGGGGAAATCCAAGACAAGCTATGCTTTTTGTGTCAAACAAAAGCATTTCTGTTTGTCAAAATACACAAATTCAGCTGCAAAATTTGTCCTGATCTAAAGGAAGAGTGAACAATTGAGTCATAAACACAAGGTTGTTCTCCATCGTAGCTGACCTCTTTCTCTCGCTCTGGGTTAGAGCTGCTGAGGCTCTTTGCTGCAACCTAAGAACTTAATATCTCTGCATGAAGTTTTCCATGAGGACTTTTTTAAAAAATTGGAATCAAAGCCATCTAAATATTTTCCTTCAGCAGTTCTTTCTCTCTTCAGTTTAGCACAGACTGGACTTCTCACAACAGGAAATACCAAGGTTTAGGAAATCTTCCCCACAAGCCCTTAAAAGCCCTGCAAGTCACTTCAATCTGAGATAGGAGTGTTTCTGCCAGAACAACAACAGAAACAGCACACGCACAAAAAGACAACAGCGGACACTTGACAAACAAAGGAGTCACAAGCTTTCTTCAGAATGAGTCTGTTTACATGTTTTGAAGGGCATGGGAGGTTTTGCAATACAAGCAAAAAAAAAAACCCGCCAGCGATGTCCTACACACTTGGCGAATGTGCTCACAACACACATGAGTAGCTACAGGAAAGCAACTGGAAACTTGGGGGTCAAGGTAGGGAGACAGCAGGAAAAGAAGGAGGAAGCAGCACACAGTCCCCATGTCCAGCATCCCAGCTCGCTGCCCCATTCGCAAGATCTGAGCCAATAAAACTGGGCTGAATTCTCACGTCATGGCTCAGTTTCGCCCATGTTTTTCCACACTTAGCTACAACGGGGTTTTTGCCTGAGGAAGAACTGCATAAGGAACTTCAGCTCTGACCCAGCAGCAGTATGAAAAACAGCCCCGGAAAATTCAAGTGCATTTAAGGATGCTGGAAATTGACTGTACAGAACTTGGCATCTTTCCACCCCAAAATCTGCTTTAGATGGAGGCAGAGTTTCTTTTAAAAAATAAGAAGCAGCGGGACAGAGCTACATTTCACAGTCAAAGATCCAGATTCATAACTTCTGGATTTCAGCAAACAAAGATCTGTGTTCATCTCAGAGTCCACGCCGGGCTCTGTATACTTTGACCCTGACCTCAGGGAACCTCATCTGTGGGTAACACAGGGATAATTCAGGCTCCGCTAGGGACATCTGAACCACTCAGGGTAAGAATTCAAACTCAATTTGGCCAGATATAAAAAAAAGTTTGGACAACTTACCCCTCTCCCCACCCTTATAATTATTTTCGCAGTTGTCTCTGCAATGCCTGAATCTTGTCAGAATTTAGCATTTATGGAGCATTCTGCCTGCACAAAGCACTGTAAGACACGACAGGACAATCATTCCTCTGAGTAAGAGATGTTATCATCTAATTTTACAGCTGAGGAAACATGGAGGTGATTACGCTGTCCTCAAGGCTTCTGGCTCCTTACTGCCTCTTTTTTCTCCCAATGCCGAACTCCTTTCCGAATTGCACGGCCACCTCTTGGATGCAGAGGCATCATTACACTTCGAGGACGCCTTGCTCGGTTCTCAAGAAACATCTCCTCCCCGCTGCGGCAGGTTTTGCTTCTTACATTATACTCTACCAGGCATCTAAACCGCAACTGCATAAACTCATCACTTTAGTTGTTCTCATATCTTTGCCGGTCACTGGCCCAAACCTGCAAACTATTGTCAGAAAGCACTCACAGGTCACAAGAGCATCTAAGAGAAGATGTTCCACTGGTGCTCTACTAAGGAGCAGACTGAAGAAAGAGCTCAAAAAATTCACATATAAGCTTATCCTTGAGACACAAATGCTTAGAAAACCAGCCTTTGTTGGTCTTACTGATCACAGAAACTCCTTGTTTATCTATGGTGCAGATTTTGGAAGATCCTGCCTGAAGGTGCATCCTCCAAGTACAAAGCGCTGCCTGTACACAGTTAAGAGAACCACCGTTCTGAAGAAGATGAGGGAGAAAGAACGTTGAGTTATTCCCACTCTACAGCTCGGACACTGAGCCACAGGAAGATGAAATAAGGTCTTATAAGGTCAAGGGAATTAACACTGGCTTTCCCATTGCAACTGTGATGTGATTAAACTCAACTTTCACAGCCTCTACACTAACAGAGTTTGTTGTACTGGGCCCGTCTAGATATTTCACATGAAATTCGGCTATAGAAGTCCACACCTTCGTGGTGTAATACCTACGCCTCATCTGTTGCCAATATCATCCCAAATCTTTCTCTTTTAAATGCCTGCCTCTTGCAAGGTTCCTTTTCTTCTCCTCCCATATTTCCACAACGCACTGTAAAAGGGGAGTACAAGGGAAGGAAAAGAGCTGGCATAGCACCGTGACCTGGCTTTATTTCAGGAATAACAGAATATATTTCCTGTCTTGGTGTCTACAAAAAATTCTTATCAGATCCTTTCTCTGGAGCCTATTTTGCCATCTCCCCAGCAAGGCTTTTCAGGAAGAGAGAGGAAAACAACTTGGAAAAGATTAATAAACACCAATAAGTGAGGGTGAGAGCAGCTCCTCAAGCAGATGAATCCCTGTTAGCCATTCTCTGGCCTCATGAATGTTCAGCTGTGGGAGAAAGATTAGTTCACAAAGATCAAACTGGTTCAAGCTGAACAGATGGTTTCATCCATTGGCTTAACAATAGCTGCCATGCAGTGAGTTAAATTCCTCCTTTTCATGCTGGCCTCCCATGACAGTGATAATTACCCTTCAGCATCTCGTGCCTGTGCTGCTGAATGGTCCTTTCTCTCCAGGACTTTCTTGCGCGGGTACTTGCTTTGGTGCGTGTGGGTAAGATGACAACAGACATAAGAATTATCCAATTACAGGCTGGTTGGTGGCTTGGCTCTGGTGCCATGCTAGGGGTGACTGTGGAGCCTGGGTGATCGAACAGCATGGAAAAAACGGGTCTGAGTGATGAGGAAAGGGCACGCTCTGGTCATCTGGTAGATCTCCTGCCTGGTTTTGTCAACTTCAGGGAACTTTGTGTCCCTGAATCCCTTCTGCGGAAGAAAGAGCCGCCGTGACAGGAAATGAAGATACAGCAGTATATTTTAACATTGCCTGGTCTCCATTTACAGCAGATAGGAAGAAGCAGCAATGAGAAGAGAGTGTGCCTCTTGGGGATACTTTGGAGAGCTCTAGTTTATGCACCCTCTGACTGCAGTCAGTCTGTCCTTCTGTGAGACTGACTAGCAGCAGACCTCTGGCATGGGCCATGTAGTGAATAGGAAATTGTTGGAAGCTGCAGAGCCCTGCAGGTTGGATTTTTTTGATGTAGAAGATGCATTGCTATAGTGAGAATGAGCTTCGGCCTTGCGGTAAGCTTCTAGTCTGAGTTGAGTAAGAGTTGCTCCAACAGGCCCAGCCTGAAGGTGATGGGACACATGAATAAAAGCAGCTGTGTCTTCCTCCAACAGGGCTAGAAAAAGCCTTCCTATCCAGTGTAGGTAGAAGAATGTGGTTTTGATCCACCATCAATGACTAATCACAGGCCAGAAAGGTAATCGCTGGCTCCTTGAGGCATTCACCTCTTCCGATTGGCATTAACTCAATCTTTCCTGGCTGTAAGTAAAACCATCTGTCCTTCATCTGGGCTTAACCTCCTCCAATATCCTGCATTGTCCGAGGAGCACAGCGGTAAGTTGACGACATTTGCAATTTCTGAATGAATTAATTGGAAGTTTCTAGCCAATAATGATTTCCTTCACCAACAGTGAGCGTGTCTCCAATATGTCTCAAAAGGCCTTTAAAGTAGAGTTCAATAAAACCTTTGGCGGGTTCGACAGCAATGCTACTTTCCCTTCATTGTTACAGTATAATGCATTCTCCTTGCAGTGCAAAGACATATGGGCCTCAGCTCCCAAATCTGCTGATGCAAGAATTCCTCTTGTCTTTTTTTTGCCAAGATTTTTGGGAGAAGAAAAAAAAAAAAATCTTACTGTAACTGTAATGCTGCTGCTTAAGGGATTAGCACTCTTTCGTGCTGGAGACAAGCAGTTGCTAGGTTTTCTGCAACGGAGAAAGCTATCTGCAACACGTAAGAAAAACTGGATTGCAGAAAATCAAGTCCATCTTCTATTTGTTTTGAGCAAAGCAGAAAATCTAGAGTATCCAACCTTCTGTGAAAGCATCATACTACTGCCAATCCCATTCTGTGGACCAGGCTCTATAAGAGTAAATGGGACCAATGAAATGTATCTTTTCAGAGCTTCTACTATTTTTCCACTAGCAGAAAGCTCTTCTGTCTGAGGAAAAAAAAAAATGTATAGTACAAGTCACAGCTTCAAGCCTTACCAATTTTTGAGCACTGCTCTGATGCTATAAAGTTTCTAAAATAGTATAAACTACATTTTCCTTTTTAAGAAACCTTGGCTGCTAATTGTATAAGATGGCTATAGGATAACTGAGCATTAAGCTTAGGGGATGTGCTCTGATGGAAAGTACGTGTCAAATTATACCATTAGACTAGTCCCTACAACGTTGGCACATTGTTGTAATCAAAGCCCCCCATCCCAGGGTCCCAAACCAGTAAGAATAATAGCCAAAAGATTGTACACATCTCCTCTTGCATTAACGAGGAAGCAGGTAAAGTACAGGTATGAGTTAATGCAATGTGTCAGGCACTGTGCAGTGCCCCACGCTGGGTACAACCAAAGCCTGGACAAGCCTGCATTTAAAAGCTGTCGTCTACAGGGAGCAAGCCTGAGAGCAAGCAGAACAACATTCTGCTTCTATACAAAGAGGATTTGCCCCACGTTCTCCATAGTACAAGACCAGGTTAGTTTAAAATAAAAAGCCAGTGGCAAATACATTGCTACAGGAAAGCTGTGAAACAGACAGATGGATTGAGAATTGTTTCATCCAAAGAGCTACACAGACTGTTCCTCTCTGTCAGAATCAGGGCCGAGAGAAAATATAACATGTCCAGAAATATCTTTACACCAGCTTAACTAAACTTAACCTGAGGCAAACATAACTGGTCTGCTGCAACTGGTTTATTTTGCAGCAACTGGTCTGCTTTTGCAGCACTTACTGGTTCCTTATACTTGAAGCACACCTTTCCTCTTAGCACAGAGATGTAATTTCCCCTTCCAGTCCTTGGCCAGCAAGCCAGCATTCCAGAATGACGTATTTTAATTAATTTCAGCAATTGAATCCCTTGGCTTGGAGGCACGTGTGATGCCAAACAGAGCATGTGCAATTTTAGGTTAATATTTTCCTTTTCATTCAGAGGATAAAAGTTAACAAAGCTAGTGGATTTACATACAGCCCAAACAGAAATGTCTACTTAGGAAGACAGGCCAGATGCTCGCATATAGAGGCACGGGGAGCACTGGATCCAAATGCAAATCTCCCTTTGGTCCAGGAATGTTCAGATCTGGAGTTTTGCTTCAGGCTTGTTTTGAAGTGCCACCGAGATGGAGGTTCTAGTACTGGCCTTGGCCTTGCCCTGAACTGTTCCTCTGTGCTCAGCACAGGCAGAAGCTAGGCTGGGTTTCAGCTCTGTAGCATTGCAGAGGACTGAGCTTTAAGGGTGTCTGTCTGCCTTGGCACAGAGCACACTCACTGGGCCAGACTTTATGGAGAGCACAGAAAGGATCATTGCAGCAAGCTTTTCCACTTGCAAGCTGAAGCAGGCAACGAATTTGTCTCCAGACACAAAAACCAAGACGAAGTCACCAACCAAATCACTCTGAGCATAGATCTAAGTCTTCTCTTACTTGCATAGTTAAGAAGAACTGATCCAAACCCCAGTGAAGTCAATGGAAAAGCTCCCATTGACATCAGTGGGCCCTGAACACAGCCCAGTGACTTTTCAATGAAATCCCATGTGCAAAACAGTGAAAGCAAAGAAGAGACTCATTGCGTGCTGAAAGCAGAAGGGGACAGAAAGAGGAAAGTGAAAAACTGGGCATCTTTCTGGGCAGAGTCTACTAATTAAGTAATGGTGATGTAGCTTTAAACCATTTGTTGCTAGATTAATCTAAAAAGAGTAAGCAGAATTAAGCTGAAGGTTTTAATGTTGCATTATTGTTTCTCTTCATTAAAACTTGCCCAGCTACTGCAGCCCTTCTGATATCAAGATAGTTTTACTGGGGTTTTACATCTGCTCAGAATCTGGTCTGCTGTCTCCAGATACATTGCAAAGACCGTGGGCTGCCTTCGCTCACAGCAACCGTAGTCCAAGGGATCAGCATTGTGAGTTACCGCTCAGCTGCCGAGAGCAGTTACATGCTAAACAATCAAAATCATTACCGTGCCATTTTGGGAAGGCAGTTAAGCATATGTTTAGGTTCTATTAACTTCAAAGTTAAACATATGCTTAAGAGTTGTCCTTTTTGTGAATCACAGCCTAACTCTGTAGTGCTGTTCCAACTGAGTGGAAGTATTGTCTGGCTCTGTCCTCCTTCCCTACCTGCTCTGTGGAGCTGCTGTATACATAGGTCTACAGTCACTCTTAAATAAATAAACAACACATCTCTACTACTGCAGAAGGCAAAGTGAGCAGAGTGAAATGCACATGGCAGACATCAGATAAAAAGCCCCTAGTTCAGCTAAACCACTGTTGAATTTAAGGCTACAAAGCTGAGCGCAAAGGTTTAAATGGCCCATACTCTGCCATGCAGCAGGATCACCACCTCTTCTGAGCAGACTGAACAAAATCTTGCCCTAAACATTGAGAAAATCAGGTTGTCAGTGTTACTCACCTCGCTGTCCTCTGCAGGAGGAGGGGGGGGCTCTTTGATGATCTAGAAGGATTAAAGAGAAAAAATAGTAAATCCATACTTTGTTCTTCAGCACAATTCAAATGTCACTTTAAAAAACCCAACCAAACAAGAAAACAACAGGATATGCTGCTGTGAACATCTCTGATCTTGGTTACAATACCGCGTGATCACAGGGTGGCTATGTGTGCTACTGGTGTCACAGTCACTGAGCCCAAGAGGGGAGACAGGAGGCGCCCCAAAGCCCTGCCATATAGCCATTCCTAAGGGCAGCTCCAGGCCCACGTGGCCCTGTGTGAGGTAACAGCAAATTCAAAGCCATATCTTTGATTCTCCGGCCTCCTAATCCCAGTAGGAGCCATAGGCAGAGCTGGCTCCAAGCAACAGATAGCAATCACTGTTTTACCTGAACAACCACACTAAAATCAGCATCTCCTTCTCCTGGCCACTGCACACGTCTACAGGTCCTGCCTCAGATAATTTACAGTCCAAACAAAGGCTGGAAAGCGAAACCAAGGTGAAGTAAAATGCCCTGGAGACATTGCAAAGCAGTAATAAACCCCCAGCCTCTGTCTCCCAGGCCCATACTTCATTCCAGAAGGCTGTGCCACCTCATGCTCTCATTAAAAATGCTTTTCACGTTATCAGGCTAATATAGTTCACTCTCATAAGCTTTTAAAAAATATAAAAATATATGTACATTTGAGGCTCTCCCAGGGTTTCTAATAAAGCAAGCAGGGTGAGGTTTTAGACTGGTCCAGGATATTCTCCATAGAAACAATTTAAGTTTATGTGGGTGTGAGGCTATTATTTCATGCAAAAAGTTTGCATTTAGGGCTCGGCAGGCAGTTGGCTATTATCACAGCCCTCCACTCCAAGAGCAACAGAGAGCCTTCCAAAGGGAAAGCAGTTGCATACAGGCACGTCAAATCTCTCTCCCTTAAACAAGATGCACCCCAAAGCACAGCCACTGCAGGCAGCAGATTGAACCCAGGCAATTGCCAATGCAATTGCCCCAGAGATGGATTCTCTCCAGTAGTTTTAAGTCCATCTGGATGAGGCAGCTCGCTCCTTACACACCAGGCCACGATTCAGATGCTGTCAGGGTGCTGAGGGCCTGTGGAGATAGCACCGAGTGTCCTCAGCTCCTCTCAGGACGCGGTATTAGATGTAGAGGCTGCCTAGGCATGGGGTACAGATGTACAGGAATAAAAATTACCCTTCAAAAAAAAAAAAATCAGAGTCCCAAACAATAACAACTTGGCTGTTTAAATGCAGAAAGGGAAAATGACAATCACATTAAAGGCCCTGAAGATATAAATATTTACAACAATTCCTCTCACTCGTGTTTTTCCTTCTCTGATGAGCTCACTGTTTTTATTTTCCGCTGCAAACCCCGAGTCATGCAATGTGGCCATTAATGAAGAGCATGTGCCTCTGGCTAGGGAGGAGAGGCTGGATCAGTCCTTTGTTTGTAACTCGGCCCAGAGCAATGGTGGTTGTAGAGCTCTGCCACTACCTGTTCCTGGGCAGCAGGGCTTTTTTGTGGCGGCCTGCAGTGCCCCCAGGGAAGCCCTGCTAAAGAATTTTCATGCTTTAGGAATCAACACTGAAGCTTTGTTTGTATGTGCAGAAACACAAAGCACATGTGGAAGCATGAAACGACACTGAGGAGCGTGGTAGGTGCCCTCACTGGCCTGCTCACGCCATCGCTCGTTCTGACGCAGCAGAACAGTCGGTCAGGCTGCGGCTGTAAAGCCACCGACCACGTCAGAGAGAAAGGAGGGGCGATGCCCCAGAGGAGCTCAGGCCGACTAGCAGAGCTGGTGAGTGTCTGCTACAGCATCCATCTCTCTCTGGCTACCCTGCAATTCCTGGCTTGTGCTTGCAGCTCTGGGGGATACCAGCTCTTTCCCAGATGGAAAGCAAATGATGAAAAGCAGATAAAAAGCTGTCTGCATCAGAGTACTGCTCTGTGGAAAGGAAATCATCAGTATCAGTAGGGTTTACTCAAAGTGCTGCTCCTTGGTTTAAGAAGGTGGAGACAGCATAATTTCTTATATGCCTCTTGACACAATAAATACGGACGCAGAGTGTACAATGCACCAAAATACACAGAAGACTTTTGTAGCCACGTTTTCAGATATGTTTTGGTCTGCGCAAGGGGTGACACTTGTCAACAGACCTACTTTTGAACCAAACCCCTTAATCCAAACCCACTGGACGCTGAGAAATTTCAGATATCTGATCCAAAATATACCCATTGGAAGTGCCTTATTCCCTCTAACATGCTGGTGGAACTTCATGGGTTCCAGTGGAGTTTCTCTCATTTGCATTGGCATGAAACATCAGGATAATCCGTCCAGCATATTTGGTCCAGCTAAGCGTTCAAACACAACTTCTCAGCCAGTATCACTAGAAACTCTTGAGATTACAGACTTGGAAGTGAAGAGATGGCTGTGTTTTTCATACATTTGCATTCTTTCTCATAACATACGCACACACATACACGCAAACTAACTGATTTCTATAAACAGACCAAGTTTTTTCTGTCACAGCCCAAGAGGATAAAAAAAAAAAAAAAGAGATTCCTTCTATTTTTAAGTGCTATGCACTTCTAAGAGCAACTGAACACCTCGTAAGCTGGCAACATAGATTGGTTAGTTTGGACAAGTCCAGAGATGGGGAGAGTTTAGCCTTCTCTGCCTTTGAGCCTGTATGAACTTTCAAAGTTCAAGCCTTACAAAAAATATATCTCTGTCTCACTGCCCAGATCTGGAAAGGCTTTTGGTCTGCAAAAAGTGCAGATCTTTTCCTTCTCCCTTTTGGATTCTTGTAGTTACAGCTGTATATGCACAAGACCCTCATTCTGGGGTACTGGAGCCAGCAAAGCAAATGGGATCTCTGTGCCATCTCACGCAAGTGAGCAAAGCCAGGGCCAAGTGGAAATAACAGGGTCCCAGAGCCGAAAGGCAGTGCCTTACCCCGGTTCATTTTGTACAAATAGAAGCAATTACTCAAGCACAAGAAAGAAAATGCCATTACAGGGAACTCAGTGAGGATACAGCCCGCACTGGCACAGAAGACTCGAGTCCGCCACGTTTTGTTCTGGGCTGCACCTCTCGCCTTCCCTCTGCCTCGCCAGATGACACACATGGACCTGCTGAACGCAATCAGCTGGGAGCACGCTCGGCCAAGCAAAATGCTTCGGCTAGTTTAGCTTGGCAAGGCTGGAGTGTTTGTTCATGTGTGCTGCAATTGTTTTGATAACCCCAAGCCATTTCTGTGATTGCTGCTGCAACTGTATCTCCTGTCCCTGTGTTTGAAAGAAGAAAAAGATGATCGTTCAGCAACCATATTTGCTCACTAGGTGAGGAATACCTGAGGGTTTCTCCATCATCACGTGCTATAGAAACTTTACAGCGTGGTCTTTTGTTTTCAAGTAGTAAAGGCCTGTGGGATGGAGAGGTGGCCATTGGCTTTTCTTGGCAGAGGAAGGAACTTCAAGAGTAGTTGTCAGCAATTCTACACACTTAGCTGTGAAAATTCAGGACAATACAGTAATTCTCTGCCTTTCTATTGCCTTTCATCACAGATCTCCGTATACATGTGACTGACACAGGTCTCTCTTAGCTGACCCACCCTGATGTCACAGATGCACGGAGAAGTGGCTGTTTCTGATGAATAACCCAGTGTAAAAGCAGAGGAATGCTATTAGCCACCTCCTAGAAGGTTAAAAGCATTGGAGAGGACTGGTTTTCTGCGCCCTGAAATTTCTGTAGCCATTCAGGCATAAAAGAGCACATGTTGAATCCAAATTTTGCATATTTCAGGAATGTGTCTAGGATGCTTTCCATCTTGGGAAGAGCAGAAAACTCCGCCAGTTTACAGTGTCCAGCAAGCACATACTCAGTAACTCTCCCTGGAGCTTTATATGATGAATAGGGGCAATATGTTTCTTGTCAGTGGAGTGTCTCTCATTTAAGATGGAACAGATCATCATTTAAAATGAGCGCTACATGAGAAAGCAGTACAAAACAAGAAATAAAGGACTTCTAATTAGGACTAAAATGTGGGAAGGGAGCATGCAGTTAACTGAGCAGAATTTTTGTCCTTATTTACCTTCACTCTTCTGGAAAATACAGAATATGTATTTTTGCTATCCTAATAAGCATGGGTTTATTTTTATAGCATTAACTATGACCCATCTGATCCATCTTTTTTTTTTTTCCCCCCCTTACATATTTACAGTTTTGACCTCCTCTAAGTCCTGTGACAGAGTTTCATAGTTTAGTTATGAGTTGGGTAAAGGAACATTTCCTTTTTATTTGTTTCATATCTGCCGTGTCTTTTAAGTACCCATTAAATCCTTGGAGATTTGGTCTACGCTTCAAAGTTTCTAATACAAGCAGGAGCCTGTCCCTATCTCTTCATCTGCAAAACAATACATTCTTCTTCCTAGACATACTAGTAGAGGTAAATGAAGTCCAATAGGAAAGCTAACTCATACTTTTAAGTTAACCTCTCTTGTCAGCCTGGAAGCAGATCCAGGAATCTCAATTTTAACTCATTAAAGCTACGAGACAAGGCTGTTTCACACCTAAGACTTCAAGCTGACGTGCACAAACTACTTTCAGTACAGATCGTAGCACAAGTCAAAATCATCCACTTATGAAAGGCATGACATCATGCAGGGGGAAAAAAAAAAAGCCTTCCATTTAATTAACTCTGATACAGTTTGCAACTGAATGGGGCTGACATGCAGTTCTCCAGGGAATGCATGAAAAAAAAACATAGCATCTGCAAGGTCATTCCTTTTCCTAGGCGATTTCACTTACACAGATAAACAAGGCCAGAATCAGTGGGGTTTGCTCCCAGTGTCTGACCCACTTTCTTTGGAAGACTATATAAATGAAATTCATTTTCTGGACTAAAGGAAAACATCAGAGCTACTTTCAGCTATATGCAGAAGCCCTTGCTCTCACTCACTGATTGCTAGTGAATTTTCTGGTTAGGTAAGACCATGTCCTAAAGACCTATTTCTCCTTAGCTGGGCTGAGCCAAGTTTCTTCAGAAGAGGTGAGAAGCGGCCAGGGAAAAAACAAAGGAAGAAGTAATTTTTATCGAGTTAATTACTTCCCATGGAGGACTGGGGCAAAGAACAACAGTGCCTCCTCTGCATTAAGTATCTGTTGTGGTCTGGACCAAAGGGTGCAGAAACGGGTCAAGATGAATATAATTGGCCTTTGGATCTGGCCTTAAGGAAATGCATTAGTAAGGAAAATGTTTTGGGAATCTGAAGTCTAGGCACATCATCTAAAGGCAAATGGCTACCTTCCTAACTTTCAGAGGGTAATGCTTAGCACTTTCCAAAAAGGGAACTCCATGAATATTGTTCAGTTTGGTCACCCCAGAACTTCAGAGAATTTGGCTTTAAATTTTTGGTAATAACACATTGCAGCAGCACATCAAAGCACCCTAGTTCAGTGCCCGGCACCCATGCTGTTCTATTAACCCATTTCTCTACCAGGGCTGCTGTAGAGCTGATGGTATTAGCCCAGGCAAAATGACTCTGCTATGCTATTTTCAGGATCCATGCTAGCCTGTTTAGAGACAGCCAGTTATAGAGCATCATATCCATATCTAAACCATCCTGATCTGACTGACAGGAGGCTGAGAGGAACAGTGAACTGCTGTGGGTACTCCGGATGATTAAGACGACTGTCTTTATCCTCCTGCTGCCCTTTGTGCACAGCAATTGCAACGTCACATTCTGTTATTTACACTACTTTAAACCTACAATAACAGTGCTACCTCCAAATGTTTTGGATTGACTGTGCTATAAATGAAGACACTCATTTGCAGCAGCACGCGTGGATTCAGAGCTTGGATGTTACGTACCACATTAAGCTCCAATAAATTCAGTGAAACTCTACCACATTATCCTAGGGAGCGCTTGCCTCACCAGCTCCGATTCGAACCGAAGGCAGGGACTGTGGGGTCCGCAAGCAATTTCTGCCTGCACGTTTGTGTCTTTCTCTTGGTTTGTCTCAATAATGTTTCAGATGACTCATGACCCCATGCTCTCTTCTCCCCAAATCATCATAAATGCAGAAAAACTGTGCCTCATGTGCACATGGGAGCGGGTGGGAATCAGAATACGTGGATCTTTAAGTAATCTCCATCAAGCCAGCAAGCATGCACCATGTAATTTTATGACTCTTTAGCGTTGCTATAGAGTCTATGCATTTCCTCCCCTCCTCTTCCTCCAGTTTAGCCACGATTTTCATGTGGTTTTAATATATATTTTCTGTATTTTCTCCATCCAGCTTTTTGTTTCCAAAACTTCTGGTCAGCTGCAGTACAGACTGAGCGCCAAACAAATTGCTGGGTTCTTCCATGCTTCCTTCCAGAAAGCAGCTTTAAAGTTAAAACTGGTGTTAGATGCTTAAATACCAACACCTCATTTATCTGCCAGCTACCCCCCTGTATTTAAAAAAGCTGCAGTATAAAAATGAGAAGGATGGTGTATACATTCTAAGTGGGCAATTAACGCAGACCGGCTTCTCATTCCCTCCCCCCTCAGGCCACACGGTATGGATGCATAAGGGAGGCAGACTCATGTTTTACACTCGCTCAGTGTGGTGCTGCACACTGCCACAGGGAAACTGTCCCAGCACAGACAGGCCTTCCAACTATTGTATTAATTATGCCTTCACTGTACATCCGGAACACTTTAGCCAGCTTCATTTCCAAGCCAATCTAACAACGTGCCTGCAAAATCCTCCTTAAGATGCTTTTGGAGGCTTATTATCTATTTGGCTTACATCTATATTAAAATCTATTTGGTTTACATCAATATTAAAACCTAAGCCTTATGTTGGCCTCCTACCTGGAACAATTTCACCCTTGGGCACTTAAATAGCCTCTTACACACACAGCTACTACTATGATCGCTCAGACTCCTTCAGGTTATGCTGTGTTCAGGAGAGAGGAGGAATGGGAAGACAACAGCAAAATGCCCACTAACATCAACGAGGCCAGGATCTGGCATCTGCTGTTTTGCAGATATGCTCTGCCCAGGAAAAAGCAGGGTCGTCCTGCTATAGTTGTCTTTGGTATTTGCCATCATTCTTCTAATGCGTATAGTGTTGGGGGTGTCGGCTTAGCAGAATTATCTTTGTTTTCTGTTGTTGTTGAATAAACATCCTTGAAACCTTTTGAAAGGTTAGCACCTGGCTGCCATGCTTTTGTAATATCCCCCCCAGACATCAAGGGAAATTTTGCCTCTGCTGGTATCAGGCACAGCAAAGACCTAATTATTGTTCTGAACCACTAAGCAACAATTGCATCTACTGTAAACTGAGTGGTAAATTCCAGACTTCATCCCAGAATACTTCTGAGACCAATAAACTTGGATACACTTGGAAAGATCATTTCTTTATGGGTGCATGCCAAGGAGATACTGGGTTCCAGATAAATCTCCAGAGTAAGTCTATTGACTTCAGTCCATTTACTCCAGGGATGAAGCTGGCTTGGTGTCTTTCCTGAAGAACTGCTGGATAATAATGATTCCTATTTAATTAAAAAGCATGCCAAGAGGAATTTCAGGGTTTAGAAATGTGCTTGTCACTCAGAAACAAATTTATACTTGGTAAGAAAAAAGTTCGTTGTGTTTTTTTTTTCTTTTTCCCCGGACACATACACAATTATCTCTGAAACATCCCTGGGCTTGAATCCACAGCAGTGTCTCTGGGTCTGCGGTTTGATTATTAGAGGTTATTGCTTGCCTGCCTCTCTTGTCTGTTGTGCAAGCCAGTTCCTCTGCCCTTAATTCACTCTGGGCTTCTGACAACACTGCATTCCTTAATGTGCCATTACCAAACTAGTAAATAAGCACTGCTCTGCTCTCTTTCTCCCTACCCTAAGCCAAGCAGGCTGGGTACTCCTCTGTGGATTTATCTTTAATTTTACAGAATCTTTGGGTAAGTAATACACAGTGAGGTATCTTAGCTGCTGATCTACTGCCAAACACACCGGACTGCCATCCCAGAGTGATCGAAGAGATTTCATACAGGGTCTTGAATTAAAATCTTCCCAGCAAGTAGAGGGATGTGTTTGACTTACCATTTGGAAAATATCAGGGAGAGTACCCACTTGGAGATCTCGCTAAGAGGCAGTGTGGGAGGTAAAGGAGGAGAGAGGGTGAGGAAATGCTTTTATCTACAACAAACTTTTTAAGTACAGAATTTAAATCTGGAAAATATTAAGCTCATAAAGTTCCGTGTGGACAAGAGACTCCCTATCTCTGCTGCACCACCTTGCTTATCTGGACTGTATTTTTCACGCTTCAAAAACACTGTTATATGGCCACTATCCTCATATCATTCCACTGCAGCAGACCTGTACTACCCTCTGAATGCCCCTTTACTTCATAACCTGCTGCTTTTATATTCATGCCTTTTTGCTATCAGCTTCATTCTCCTGTGGCAGAACCTTAGAACAGCAGCATCAACTAGAGCCTTTCCTTGTATCACCTCAATCCTGCACCAGCATAGGCATCTGTACAGGGCACATCTCCATTGACTTCTATGTAGATGCGCCAACAAGAAGTTGACCCAGCTTCTCTGGGAACGTGTCATCTAGTTTAGACAAATAGCTCTCAGCAACCTACCACACTGCTAATCCTTTATCCATTTTTAGAACTGATTTTTTTAGTGTTCTGAAAAGTCCAAATAAATATTTTTCCCCCTCTGGTTTTCATCTCAGGACAGAGGTGCCAAACTACCGTGAAGAGAAGCATTTTACCCCTAGCATTTCCAGCCAGAAACAGAAATAGACAAGTAAGGTTTTTCCTGTGAGATTTCCATCCTTGTTCTGGATAGAGAAATACATCTCACCACAAAGACTCATCCTCAAATGTGACTGCTCCTGCAGTTTGTGGCTCCCAAGCTCTCAGTGCCGGATCATAGGTTTGGTACAACGTGGTGCAAACTTACAACACTGGGTAAGTGATATCCAATCAGGAATAATGATAGCGACCCAGAAAGTGAGGCCAGTTTGGGCAGTCTTAAGCATCTGAAACATTACACGCAGCCAGTCACCAAAACCAGACTCCAATTCTGCTGACACTTGTACATCCCTAATTCCCGTTCTATTTTGCAGCACAAACAAGACCCAAAGCAAGAGCAGAGCTTCACTGTATTGCACGTTCCACAATAATCAGCCTTTGCCCTGATCTTCCTTGGAAAAGGCAGCCCTAGGGGATGATTGGCAGAGATGTATGGGGTACAACAGGTCCTTGCAGACAAACAGCAGGGTCAGGTGTGAGAGAAAAGCTTGTCTCAAGTCCTGAGATTTCCTTCTTGCCTCCCTTGACCTCCCTCTTCCTTCTCTCCCGTTTTCTCCTTATTTCTGTCTGCTTTTTTAAATTAACTCTGACTGTGCTTTTTAACTCCACAGAACATTTTGTGAAAAAGCAGAAAGGAAAGAATGCTCTGTGAAGCATAGTCATACTCCTACTGAAACTGTCACTTGGATATTTCAAAGTGCTTTTCAGACACAGTGAACCAGGGAAAAAAGTTGTCTTGCAAAAATTTGCATTCTTAGAAATGTCTTTTCCTTGTACCTGAGGCAGAACAAGGACTCCAGCCTGGGTTCAGCATGCCTGCCCTGCTACAGAAGTCCTCCAGCATTGAGGCACTGACACAGGGGGTTAGAAAATCCAGAAAAGCAACTCATTCCTAAAAAGGCATGGCAACTAATACATTTCTACAAACCATTTCCATTTTGTGACCAATAAATAAGACTAAAAGGCTCCTGACAAGGTCTGTACGTTAGCAACATTGCTATTTCATGGGTATAATCCAAAGGTCAGGCAGATGAAATAGAAGCACAAAACAGTGCCAGCAACAGAAGAAACACTGTCTTGTTCAATGACTAGTCCTATGCTCTTTCTTACTGGAAAACTTTGCCTCCTTCCCACTCATTTCTTATATTCAGGCAACACTGAATTGCTGTTTTGTGCCAACGGTTTCTGGGACTTACCACTGTGCAGCAAAGAGGCCAGAACCACCAGAGAAGAACCAACGCCATCAGGAGGAAGAGGATCAACAAAGCAATAGCCAGGATGGTCCCATCTGACTGGAAGAGAAACACAGAGCACGTGTGAGCACCACTAACACAGAACTCCCCTCTCCACAGTACCTCACCTGGGCATCCTGCTTCCAGGCAAGTGCATGTCCCAGAGCCCATTGCCATACTCCATTTATTTTTCAGACAAAATGCCATTTTCCTCCCTCCTCATACATCCAAATGTGGCACCTGCCCCCCACCTCATTACAAAGAGGCCAGGACCTCTAGTTCTCTTCCCAGAGAGTTATAGGTTTTGTCTCGATTTTCTGAACCCCACGATTACGTAAAAAAACTTCTTTCACTTCAGATGAAAATTAATGTAATATTCTTCAGAGTATTGTGAAGACTGAAACAAATATTTAAAAAAGAGCTCACAACACAACGTTTCATTGCAGTTTAAGCATTCTCCTTTCTTTGCAACTCTTCCGCTCTTGCAGTATAAATTTGAAAGCCATGTTAAAATTAAAAGTTTACTCCAAACAGAAAACTTGAAGCAAGATCCCTACGGGCCCACAACTTGGGTCATCCTGCTCTTCTTCACAGTGCTGAGTCAGGGTAGTTCTACCATGAGCTTTTCAAGGAGATATGAACATACACACCGTCGCATATACAGGGGTTTTCCACATCAGAAGCCATTAACTCTAGAAGATCCTCTTCCTCTCTGTGATAATTCCCCCATTTAAAAAGGCATTTGCAGTTCTCTGATACCGGTTAACAATGCAAACTGCTGCACAAGCCAGCTCAATATAGCAATCAAAACCAAACGTGCATTATTTCTTGTTGCTTAGATTTAACCCAAAGCAGATGTTCCTGCTTCCTGAGGCATGCCAGCTTCCCTATACCACTCCGCCCCAATATCTTCCTACTCCGAGATAAGCCAACAGGCAGTCCTGACTTGAGCCTGTTTGAGATGTTCTTGATGTAAGAGCCAGACATTTAAAAAAACCCCACCCAAGTGTCGAGGTCACAATGCCAGATTAAGGACACATTCAAGAGCAGACTGACCTGTAGGACGGGAAAATTGGGTGCCTGCTTAAGTCACTATAATTCAATGGCCAGATGATCCCCCATCACACCATGATGGGAAGAGTAATGGAAAAAAACAATCGGGTTGAGAGCGTTTTCCAAGCTCTCTTCTGGAGTAGAAGAAATTGGTGGAGAACTTGGATCAAGACAACCTGATCTTTGACACTTGGAAAAGAGAGGTAGTCCATGCAGGAGAAGAATTCACCCAAGACATCTCTGGAAATGGAACTTGGACTCCAACACAAAATAAAAACTCATTTGAGAAGACGGAGCTGTACGTTTGGTGCTGTTCCTCTAGACAGACAGCATAAAGTCACATCCATCATCTGCAAAATGGAACCTGGTGATATTCAATGCCTTAGAAAATGTGATCCTGACTTTTTGCTGCCATGACATTGTAGAAGAAATATGGCTTTTTATGTCTGATTGTTGTCTGCCCCTTTTGCCCCTATATTGAAATAAATATTTTGTCATTAAGAATACTCTAAAACCAATTTGCAAAAATACAAAACAAATTAAAGTAGCCTTTTAACTGTTTTGTTTGGGGGATTTTTTTTTAATAGAATTTATTCCCCCCACTCCCCCCAAAGACAACCTGTAAAGACCAATTTACATTACCCTAACACATCTGTTTCTTTGCAAGGCAGCTGTTGTGGCCAGCTGGTATTCTGTGTATCGCAGCAGCAAAACAGTCCGGAGGACTTAAAAGGTTTTGGTTTGCCAAATCTTACATTTCTCACTCAGGTAATGCCTCTCTCTAAAGCCGGTGTTGCCTGGCAAGTCTGCAGGAATAAGCCCCCTTCAGATATCAAAAACAGAACATCACTGCCCCCCTCAAAAAAAAAAATATCTGGTTGCATTAATTCCTTTTCTTCTATTTGAACATCAAAATATTCCAGACAAATACAAACTGAATTTCATGGGCTCAGCCATAGTTACAAAGTGTCAAGGTGAGACCGTTAATCAGGAACTGCAAATCCTATCTTCCTCTGCTCCGACCGTGCTGTCACTGCTGTGCACCAGGCTCTGAGGAAACCCTAGCAAGTCAGGCCAGGACAAAAGCATACGCACACAACAAATCCTACCATAAACATCCAAAGTGACCCGAATTCTGCTTTTGGTTTGTTTTATCTTTATTACATCAGTTTCTGCTAGAATTTAGCTACCATTCTGGGTAATATGTAGAACTATGCTTAGATAGAAACTGCCATTATCCAAGCTGAATAATAAACAAGAAGGAAAATATGCCTGCTAAAATAGTTTGCAAAAGTTCCACTGACATTTTGAAATCTTTCTCCCAGTCTTATAGCTAGTTAAAAAGGGCTGAAGCATTTGAAATGTCTGTTTTCGTTCCTTTTTTTTTTTTTAATAAAAATTTGGAAGAGCAATACAAATGCTCATGGAAACACTGAACCATGGAATAATTCAATGAGCTGTGTTTAACGCTTATTGAATAAAGGCTGTCAATTCAGACCAAGAAAACAACTTTCATTTTAAAGACAAAAAAAGATAATTTTAACACTAAACTAGTACATTTTCCATAAAAAATATCTATGGAGACAAAGCATGGCCAGCCCCTAAACACACACGGTTATCCGAAGTCAGTACTACTTTCCCATAGGATTCATCTCGACTACTTACACTGAGATAAAACCATGGTGCTTGTACCCACAGTGAGATCAACAGCCTAAAACTCCGTTACACCTGGATGGCTGAGAAAAGCCAGACAACTCAGATACCCGTCAGGATGCTAAGCGTAAAACACTGGCGACTTGCTTCTTGACAACTGTTGGAGGCCTAGATGACGCCTGGAGCCATTGCTTGAAATGCTTTGCTATTGTCCCAAGAAACAGTAATACGAGAAAGAGCAGCCTCTTTAAATGACCTTTCAACATGCTACACATTTGACATGTTGAAACTACCTGTAGGCTCTGAAACAAATAAACTGGTAGAGAAAGCAAGGCAGCTGTGCCTTGAAGCCTGCTTTTCCCTGCCAGAGTCCAACAAGGCCAAGAAAATGCTACAAGTATTGCTGGCAGTTGAAGTACAATGGAAAACAACTTCTGGAAGATATTGTAAAATAGACAGATATGAAGAAATCTGAAGCAGGACACTTAGAGGCATCTCCTCACACACAGGGGTGTGCTCTCTCTCACTGAGCAGTTATTGTAGAACCATTACAGACTGTGAGAAGCCAGACTGTGACTGGGGGAATCCTTTTGTCACAAGACAAACCCAGCCCACCTCTTGGACTGTGGGTGCTCCTAGAGAGAAGAGGGGAGGGATGGCAAAGTCTGACCCAGTAAACGGCATGGGCTATTGCCTTAAATCTACCCACAAACATTCAGATATGTGCTGTCCTACAAAAAGATACTCCTTTAAGGCATGCACGCAATCCCGGGGAAGATCCCATCTAACAAAAAGGTTAGTATAAACCAGGTGCCTGCACATTCCTTTAACGGTCAGGGAACAGGGATGACCGCTCCAGTGGCGGCCATGCCACAGAGGAGATGACTCAGCCTCCGGAGTTCTTCTGCTGTTGCCTACCCAGATTGCTGCCTAAGGCCAAGCTCCTAAACTTCTGCCTCAGGAAGCACGTATGCAATCCTGCAGAGACACACAGCTAAGAGAATCTGTGATTTTAAGCCCCCTATTTCATCTTAGACATCCTCGAGGTTTCTAAACATAAATCAGTTCATAAACAAAAATAAATCAGTTCATTGTCATTTCAATGGAAATATGGATTATTTCCAAGGGTTTTCCAAAAAATGCTACTATGCGCCAGATGGGCATTTTTTGTTGCATTTGGTTTTGGTTTGGTTTGTTTTTTCCAATCTTCTTATTTTTGTTTAAGATTTTATTTCCCATTTTCTCACTTCGCTGCACCGGCATTTGCAGCATACATTAGCCATTCCAGAAAGACAACCTGGAATAACAACCCCAAAGTGCACGGACCCTCACAAGCCTTGACTACTGGCATTCAGGAGTGACGAATGAAGTACTAGGTGCATCTAATAAATGCGCTCATGTACTCTGGCTGACGAATAAACGCACTGTTGATTTATAGGGAGAGGGAGGTGGGTAGCATGCGTGCTTGTTACCGCAGCAGTAAATGGATTTAACTTTAAGCATGTGTTTAAGTGTGCTGACTTCATGCTGTGCCTAAGAAGGATGAGCTTCTGTTAAATACATGCATCAAGCGCTTGGCTTTAGTAGGCCCTGAAGGCTGGGTTCAGTAAAAGTACTTAGTCCTAACTTCTACAGACTTCACTGTTTACTCTGGTTCTGCACTCACTACTCCAGCAAACAAAAGCAATGCACCCTATCAACTAGCTGCTCTCAGGACTACAGGCAGCCTGTCCGTCCCCTGTGCTGTGCAGAAGAGCTTGCAGGAGCCTTTCCAGCTGGTAATTGCAGCAGAGGACCTGAGGCTGTCATGAAGCCCCATGATGTCGCCTCCAGGGCAGGCTGGAAAGCTGACATCATTACTGCTTCAGGGCCAGGAGTGCAGAAACATCTGCACTGCTACCAAGAATTGGGAACAGCAGTGTGAAGACAGCCATATCACTAGGACTCACTTCAGTGACTGAATAGTGTCATCATCATGACAATAGTAATAGCAACTTAAATAACACTTATCACTGCTAAACCTTAGGTGCTTTACAAAGGAAAAAAATGGTTAATATCATTCCAGAGACAGGGAAGATGTGAATGTCTCCTGTATCCCAGTCCTTTTTTACATTTTCCAAGCAGGAAGAGCAATAACATGCTGAAAGCCTTCAGAGGTGTTAGTAGGAAAAGAATGAAGTGCTTCTAAAAAGCTTTATGAAAAGCTTGACTGCAATTTTGAATAAGCATCCAGAATCTGACAGAGGTTTTCTCCCTGGAGAGAAAGGAGAAACAGTTTTAATGTCTGTTAGTCATCAGGGGAGGGGAAGACAAAGGACGACCCTGCCCTTTCACACCAGAGAGACTCGGGCAGCTTTTACTGTGAAGGAAACACTCTCCATTTCACCCAACTCTCCTGGGGACTCTCCCATCACAGCAACAGAAACTGATGTCTATCATTTATTTTATCACACATGGGATTTTTTTTTTTTAATATAACAGAAACAATTCGGCCTAATTTCTAAAAGGAAATGAAAACTCACAGAACACTGTTCTGCAATACTAGCCTCTTTGATCAGCATCTACGTGAAGCTGCTTGAGCGGGATCCAAGCAAGAATCACCTGCTCTAGGTCACCCAGTATAGGTGTTCCCAGCTCCTCTCTTCCAAGTTCACTGTGCTGTGAAATGAGATGCCCCCCTGGCAATGATCTGTTTCCCTTCTCTCCTTCCAGAGCGGAAAGGAGACAAGAGCCCACTTACAAAAAGACTTCTCCAGCATCCTATGTTATTTGCTTTACAGCCCAGTATAAACACCAGTGAAGCCTCACTTGACTGCATGTTGCATGAACCCAGAGCAAGAGACAACTTCTGACCTGAGAAGTTCACACTCCAAACAGAGCAGGCAAACACATGGTGGGAAGGAGGAGTAATCATTACTCCCTCTGTTACAAGGAAGGATCTTTGGTCAGGGAAAACAATTCTCTAATCCCTGATTGCCGTGTTTATGCTTATAAAAACAAGCTGAAGTTTTCCTTCAGAAGAAATACTTAAGAAGTTTCCAGCTAAACAGAATTGTTAGCAAGACTTCTGAAAGGCAGATATGGCAGAATGAATGGTAGAGTTCAAGTTTGTCCAGTCCCAGGCCAGTGCTTCACCTGTAAGGCACTGCATCTGGGATCCTGCGTTAAATACAATAGGGTCTGGTGGGATAGTTCATGAAAAACACAACGTGACAAAAGCCTGCAGACTGACGAGCTTTCCCTCTTCAATTGTATATACTCTCCACCAGCAGTGGGATTCATTAGCCTTCAGGTGACAGACACCTCCCCATTCAGAGGTGTTGAGGTCCCTCCTCTTTGGTTTTCTGGCTCCCTGGGACATCCCATCTGGTTGGGTAAAATGCTCCAAATTCTGTTACTGTTTCCGATACAAAGCTCCTGACCCCTGAATTTCACTGCCAAGAGACATATGCTAAAGCAAAGGCTAAAAATAGCGGTAAGACTTCATGCCACTGAACATCTGCTCAGTTCTCTACTAGTCATGCCATTACCTGTTAATTGTCAAACTTCAGGTGTCACAATTTTAACAGCCTCGCTGCAGGAAACAGTGGAGATCAAAGGGAGCAGGGCCTGTTAGCTGCAAGCTTTCGGCACTCTCCCTACAGATGAGCATCTTAATAATTGCACCCTACGGCTACAGGCAGAGGCCATAGCGTCTGCTCAGGCCTCCGGTTTTGTCCTGGAGGCGACTGTGCGAGCCTTGGCTTCGTGGCTGGGACATCACGGGCCTGAAATCAGCTAGCACAAAGGCAGAGGCCTCTTGGGTGCCCGTTTTAGGTTCAATCTGCACACACAGTTGCACCAAAATGCCAGCAGCTTGAGCGCTCCCCCTGACAGTGCATGTTTGGTTGTAGGAGTTTCTGTTCTGAC
Organism: Platalea leucorodia; assembly: GCF_965183815.1. NCBI lineage: Eukaryota > Metazoa > Chordata > Aves > Pelecaniformes > Threskiornithidae > Platalea > Platalea leucorodia. The sequence goes on along the minus strand of NC_138858.1, from coordinate 93,745,202 downwards.
TGAGGAAGTACTGAGGAGCTCCTACTCTGAAACAGCCATCTCTTGCCCCACAACACTTGTAGCTAAACAACAAAACCTTTGAGGTGAAACCTAAGCAGTTGTTTTGGTTTCCATTTGTGCCTGAAGGCAGTCCTTAACAAGAAGTATGTTACATCCATTTCAGGAGGTGAATAGCAACTGGAATAATAGCAAACAAAATTCTGTGGAATTAGACTTTGTCATAACAGCAACCATTTATGGCTTGATTCGGGTTTACTTCTTTGTAAGGCAGGGAAGGAAGGAAAACAGCATGCTACAGCTCTGGAATGTCTTGCCTCTGGTGCATGTCTGAGATTTGTAGCATTTAAGCAGCCCTTAAAAAAAAAAAAATCTCAGGAGCACCTTCCTTGAGCTAACACTCGCGCACCCCCCCGAAGCTGACCAGGAGAAGCTCCTCGCAGGCCGTTACAGGCGGCGTGCCAGGAGGCTGACGAGGTTAAGAGCGTGCCAGCACGACCTGAACCCACACAACAAGACATGTTTGAGATAAGTTTCCTTCTGAAACTCAGTTTAAATTAAAATCACATTTTCAACAGAAAAACATTTCAATAAAACAAAACATTGTTTCAAACGCACTGTTTCAAAGCGGTCTGTTTCAACTTAAATGTTAAATGGGATTTCACTATTAGAGGTGCACATGCGTGCAGAGAATATAGCACATATTTTATAGGTAATTTCAGCACTGTCACAGGAAAAAAGTCTGCATATCCACAAACTATTTTGACATTTCCAAATTAAAAGTTTTCAAAACTTCCATTCTGTGATTCTGCCCCCACCCCCAATTTATTGGTCTCTTTTATGAATCCCTACTTTCCAAACCATAGGAACATGCTGTTTGTAATATGCCTACCACTCTTAAGCGTATTATAAAACAGCCCATGCAGCAATATTAGAGTGAAATAATCTCTGCACATTTAACTCGTAGGATGACCTGTGTTAGCAAAATCATTCACTGCCTATTATATTTGCAGCATAAAGCATTTAAGAGCAATTTCTTTTAGAAACAAACCTGAAATCGTACGCCCTGGAGTTCCCACAGAGCAATACCTCAACTAATAATACACAGGTCAAAGGCCTAGGAAAGTGCTCATTAAATTTACTCTGCAGTTTCATAAAGCCTCTATTGATACAATGGTGAATGCTGCACTTTAATTGCCTGCAGACTTAGGAACACTGATAACTAGCAGAGCCTTAATTGTGCAGCCTGGAACAAAGTCACAATTGAAAAAGCCCTACTTTAGCACTGAATTACATTCCTTTTGAACAAAAAAAAACTTCAGTGAAGGGCATCATTAGTTTTTACTACAAGCCTGCAGTGCTTTCTTGATTTTCTAACTTTTTCTTTCTCCATATTTAAAGATCAAATCCATCCACTATTGTTTAACTAAAAGGTACAAATTCCTTCAGTCTTGCAAACAGCCACAGGAAGAAAAGCGGCATACCTAGATGTAGTAACGCTGTGCCAGTACCCGCTTCCTTTTGTCAAATGCAAAACCTGTCGGGGTTAAGAGACCGGGTTCTCCTTTTCAGCTGACTTCAATGGCTCCTGCACCCTTGCAGCTGGAAATGTGAGACCAGAGGGACTATCTTTCCAGAATGGTAGGCCTGTTCCCCACCTGTCACCTCACCATTTGTTAATGGTTGCCACCAAGGTAACTGCTTCATTATAAGCTAACCAGTTCTCTGATCTGCCCATGCAAGACCTTTGCTTGCCCCAAGCTGCTGTCAGGTGCAATAAGCCTGTAGTTTCAAGAAGCCCCTTTTTCACCGCCAAGGATTGGCTTGGCCCAACTGCTAGCCAGCAGCTCTCCTCTGGCTGCCAAAATCTGAAATCCTATCCAGGACTGTGGAAGGGCTAACTGCCCGGCCGTGTGCTTAGCCACCTTGAGTTCTTCCCATCCAAGAGTGGTTTTGGAGCACCAACATGGCAGGTAAGGAGGGGCTGGTATCTACCGGCACTGGATAGGACCCTAGCTTACAAGGGCAAGCCCAGTTGAGGCATGGCATACGCCTCCCAGCCGCAGTCGCTTCCCCAGACTGCCCTGACCCAACATGTCCCTTTTCAGCTGAAAGGCGCTCCTTTTTACAAGCGTAATTCCCCTAGCCCTCCTCCTGAAGGAACAGGGTGTGCCACGGGAGGACATCCATTATGAACGGGGTACACACAGCAAATAAAAATGAGTTTCCATCAGTGCTAGTCTAAGGCAAGTCTAATATCCTGCCACAGAAACGTTCTCCCAGCCCACGCGTGGGTACCTCCATTGCCTCGCCTTCTTGCAAAGAAGCATCGTGTGTTTCTCACTAGGCGATATAGGGAGTATCAGAATATTCCCAGTGATACTCCTTGCTCTTCCAGTCGAGAGCTGCCCAGGCAGACCTGTTTTACCCTGTCACTGCAGCCCCGCAGTTTTCACCTCCCTTCCAGTTTTGAGTCTGAGAGTTACTAGTGCAAGAGGTCATTAGCAGTTTTTCCTCTTCTGGGAGTATTTTAGAAAATGAACAAAGACTTATTTTAATTCCCATCCTGGCTTCTCTCCGAGATGCTCTCTTTTTGCACTGAAGAACTTGGCAGCAGCCCCCCAGTCAGCAGAGCAGGACTGCCTCCCTGCCTCGGAAATGATTTCCTCTATTGCTGGTCCTGTTCCCGACAGCGCTTGGTGTGCAACCTGCCCGGTGCACATCTGCATGCGTACGCATTCATAAAGCAGCATTTAGTACTTTCTCCCTCTTTCAGTTCTTCAGACTCCTGCCATGCAAACAGGAGTAAATCCCTTTTTAAGAGCTTCCCAACTCCACCAGCCATTACTTGCTTATTCTTTTTCAAGCAGTGGGAGAACCACTGCAGCATACACTCCACAGGCATTAACAGGTGCAAATGAAAGCAATGCATGCTGTGTTCATACCACTAAAGCTGGATGTGGGGCAACTTCGCTTATGAAATTGGTGGTATGCTGAGACTAACAGCTGAGGAAGAAGAAATTTTTTTTTAAGTCTTAGCACTAGTGGAAGTGAGGATGCTCTGTTCCCATTGCATTTGTGGTCCTATGCTTTATACTATTGCTGTCACAAGATGGGTTTTTATGTCTAACAGAGACTAAACTTAGTTCTTGGTGCCTTCAACTATCAAAGGTCCACTGACATCAGCAGTGGAATGAAACTATTTTTTAAACTCTCATCATTAATTACGTGCCACCCAATGAAGATGCTCTGGTCTGTCAGATAAAGGTAGAAAGTGTTCAACCACACGATAACACTTGTAGCAATGCAAGTTCTCAATTTCCAGACTGGGACTGGAGGCTACATTAATCTTTGTTTTCTGCCTTAATGTCTCTTTTATAAATGCAGGCACATTAAAAAAATTCTAGTATTAAAAGCTAAGAGAGAGGAAACTGATCATGGCAACAAGAATTCAGCCTTTCATGGTATGTGAAAATACACTGTTCACGCACTGTAAAGTCACACCTACACGTATCCAGTTGTTTCCGAAGCCCTTGCTGTCATCGCTGACAGCCTTATTCAATTACTGGGCACTTTTGGCCTCTGCTGGCACACTGCACCAGACCTCTGCAAGGCAGAACAAAGCACCTCGTTTACCTGCAAAGCAGACAGCCCAGCCCACCCGGGGAGATGATGCCTTTCCGAGGCACTGGAAAGCTGAGAGCGCTTGGCTGACAGCGAGAGTGCTGTAACATTTGAAGTCAACAGCCTTGCTGCAGGGAGTTAGACAGCAGCAGTTTGGGGGCAGAACCTGTGTCTCCCATGGTTACACAGCACCTGGAGCAAGTCGGATCCGTAAGGGTGGCTGCAGGACTAAGGCCAAGTAAGGAAGCATATCGGCAGAAGGTGGGTGGGGTGGGGGTGCCTTGCCCCCCCAGAAGGGGCCTCTGTCTAATTTGAGTCAAGCAACAGAGGCAGGTAGTGGCAAGTTCTGATAACTAAACATTATTTATAACCAAAACAGCTCCTTGACACTCAGAATTGGAGGACCCAGTTGCTAAACAGATGCCCAGGATGCAGCCACAAGCCTCCTAAAGAATGCTTTCAAGGGTAGTCTCCTCCTGAAATCTCAGTCCAAGCAGTCACAAGCGATTCCAAGGGCTGGAGAGAGGAAGGGTTTTAAATCCTCATTGGATTCTATAGAGAAGAGATTACCTTGTCCAGAAGAACAAGCCCAGCTTCCTCCTGTGCCAATGTGATCCTACAGCCTTAAGGACATTTCTTTAGAAGCAATACCTTGCCCCTACATATGCCTGGCCTTTCCAGGCTTCAGTATTCAGGGCTGCCATTTAGCACCTTCTGCCCGCAGCAGAGGTCACCTGGACACCCCTGCATGGTTTTGCTCTCTTTTGCTTAGTTAATGCAGTAATAACACAGTCTCATTACCCTCTGTATGGAAGGGGGGATTCCTTCCCCCACAGGCAACTTGCAAATGAAAGAAAAACATTATTTAAAAGGTACAGATATTGAAAAAACAACTTCAGAGAAATAAATTAGTAACTCTCCAAGACAAGCAAGCCAAGAGACAAATTCATCAAATACTTCCAGCCAGCTGAGCTTTGTCATACTGGAGATGCTGGCATCTTATCCCCCAGCTAAGCATATAAACAGCACGCTGCCTCCAAACCCTAAGAGCACTCTCGTTCCAGCCGTTCCCCTGTTCTGTTGGGGTAGCTGCCAGTGGTCACATAGCCCAGGCCAAATAACACCCTAAATTACACCCAGGGCTGCCCTGTCTCAGTTTAACTGGGTAATACGTAAGTTAGCGGGGAGCAGGATTAAACTTCTGTCTGCAGCCCCTGATTTACAAAGTGTTACCCTCCTGCTTCTGAAATAAGCCCAGCCACTCTTAGTGGCTTTACCAGAAGCCAGCCAGTAATCCTCAGTCCGGGGTGTGCAGTCAGCAAAACCTTTGAATGAAAAATAGTCTTGGCCATCCACAGAGAGGGCACAAGCAAGCTTGACATTTACATACAGTATCATTCTGCCCCAAGCTAGAGGGTGTCATCTGCATTCCATAATCTAATAAAACAAGTGCTTTGCCCAACCACAACAGCGCCTGTGTCTGGCCCGTTCTTGACAGATAAACGGACATCACTGCATTCCTCCAACAAGCAAAACCCGCTTTTGTCCACAGAGCTCCTTACTGGCACGCGGGCCCCTGCCTCCTGAGCCCGGCTCTCCAAGGCTGCTGCACGCACCCTGCGAGGGCGAGCAGGACACAGCCCTCCCTGTTTCTTCCCCCCCGAAGTACGTGCCTCTTCTTGCCCTGCACCACTCGGGAACTGGTGAGAACGTGTGCTGCAGCCCCTCGCTGCCTGTGGGAACGTGATTAACTGGGGTAGGCTTGCTTTGTCATCTCAAAGCGGTGGGTGCAATACCCCGGTCTCTCTCCAGCATGCCTTTATTTTCCGCTCCTGACAGACAGATATGTGCTCTGATACTTTATCATCTTGAGGGCATCTGGCATTGTCCAGTCAGGTTTCCCATTAGACTTCAGAGCCACCAAAACCAGCAGAAAAGCCAAGATGGTAACAAACCACAACAGAAGCACTATTCCCGAAGAACTAACGTGAGGGTGGGAGAGGGAGTCGCATTTACCAAAACAAAAAAATTCTCCTCTACTAACCTGGTTCTTTTTTCTTTCTTTTACTCTTCTTTGAGGTAAAGACTGCACTCTGAAAACTGAGCAGTCCCATGCAATTCCATAGTCACCGCTTTTTACCATCTCCAGAAAATGACAACTCCACCTTTCACTAAAGGCCACCCCTGCATGAGATGAGGGAGTCAAGCTTTGTTCTGAATGCTACTTCTTTATGCATCAGCCAGACCTTGCCTTTGGAGTTTCATTTGTTGGCTAATGTGCCTGGGCAAATTCCGGACTGATACTTATCACAAGGGATTTAAAAGGGCCTCCCATGGGTAATCAACTCTCTTGCCTCTAAAAACTCATATTGAAAATCCCAAGGAAGAAAAACAAAATAACATCCCCAAAGACCTCCTATGGACTGGTTCATACCTCAGGCTTGAAATTAACCAGCCCAACTGAGAAGAATTTTGATCCTTTTTTACATGGAGATTTTGCTCCACCTGAGCCTGCTGAGATCACTTTTGTGTGACTGCAAGTCTTCCCAAAATGTACTTCAAAATGGAAACGCTGAACGATCCTCTGCAACAAAAGCATCTTTACAAGTCTCTCCCATACCTTCTTCTGTTTTCTTTTGTTAAATGAAAAATCAATTACCTTTCAACAGAGAGCAGAGAACTGCAGTGAAGTACCAGGAAAGCCTGGAGACTCACTCTAAAAACAAAATTTAAGCAGTTCTGGCAATTTTATTTTGGGAACCTAAACCAGCAATTCCTTCAGTCCCACAGAAAAGGAGGTACAAAAGCATATACCGTCATGCCTGTACTCTGATATTGGAAAGCACAAGCAATTAAGCAAAAGGCAGAATACAACAGCACCTGTGCAGTTTAATTTCTGACACCCCTTGCACTTTTTGGGGGCTGCAAACCTTGAAGCCTGCCACATTTCAGGAAGCAGAAAGCTAGGGAACACAAGAAGTCCCTCAAAGCACAACTGACACCTGCAGTCCAGGCCAGTGGATTCCAAAGTGCCCAGATTTGAAAGCATAGGCAGAGGCTCTAAGGCTGTTGTAGCTGTACATACGACTCCTTTAAACAAAGCAAAAAAACCCAGACTCCAGCCAGTGTTCAAACAGTGAGGTCTAGTTTGATGTTGACAGATTTGACAAGTAGTATCACTTAATGCTGGAAAGTGAGATGTATTTCAGTGTCTCTCAGTCTAAGCAGGAGATTAAGTCATTACATATGCCTTCATTCATAACCTTACTACATTTTCTTCCCCTTGAAATGCTGTAGCAGATTTTATACCTCAAGGGGAAAAAGTGCAAATAATTACTTCAGTTAGGCAATATGGGCTCAAGCAAAAGCTCTGTCTGTTCCCAGAGGGAGTCAGTTTATACTAGAGCAGTACGTGCATTATTGTAGTCAGAGACACAAAACAGTGACATCTCCTAAAGGGGACAAGCGCACAGAACACTTTCTGCCACGCGTTCAGTATTTGAAGGCAGCATAGTCTGCAAAAAGCACTTTTAACTGGCAACTTCACAAAAATGACGGCACTGGGCAAGGCAAAAAAATCCCAGTATCCCATTTTCAGCCGCTGGCACTTGGTGTTAGCAAACACAATGTGAGCACAGGAGCACTAAGCGCTCTTCCCTCCTCACTTCTGGCAATCGCAGGAGTCAGGCCTTGCTGAGTTACAGCAGCGAAGCCATAATGCGCTTCTAGAAAAGGCAAAGGCTTTGATCCCTTGTTTTTCCAAAGTGTGACCTATCTGTCTAAGATGAAAAGTGTTTCCTTTCTTCTAGAGTTTTCACTACTCAATAAAACTGACATTCATTTAGCTGCCTCGTTCCTAGGAGTCTTTAGATATTAAATAAAGGTCAGGACCTATGCTAGTATAAAATAGCTTTGCCCTGTTAACCTATGAGAAATTGGCCCAGTTACCTTACCATGAAAACCTACACTAAAATTCTTGCCAGCTAGGGTGATAAAAAAGCTTATTAGATAGTTCAATGTCTAGCCTCTACCTGTCCTGATCTTCAAATACCTACATTCGTAACCTAGGAGTCAAAGTCTGACTGACTTTTCTGACTGTTCATTTTTGGTCTTTACTTGCTGGGAATGTAGCTGTCTGCTTCAGCTATGCTCTTAGTTGAATTTTCTTCCCTGGATTACCTCCAGATAATCCTTGAAAATGGGTAGTTCATAGAACAGGACAGGTATTGTTTATAGGGAAAATGGGATATTTGCAGATTATTTACATATTGCATGGGAAGGTTTTGTTGTGGAGCTACATAAGAAAATAAAGAAATGGTACAGTTTATCAGGCTGTCAAGCTGCTTGCTTTGTTCCTTCTCCCATTAAAGAGCCATTTCTGGACAGCAATGAGATTGGGGTTCAAGGCATTTGCATCAAAGCGAGTGTGGGGCTGCCATGTTAAGTCACTGCCAATTGCCACCTGGGAAGCTTTCTGAAGACAACACTTCAGGCCTCTTTCCAAATCTGTCATTTCTGCAATACAGCACAGAGAGGAAACCCAAAGCACTGATTGCTAGTTTGCACACAGGGTAGAAAACCTTAGTTTTTTCCCTGCTTGTTACCATTACTTCATTCCACAGCTTTCTGACTGTCCCACTTAGGTCTGTCTGAAAATCTGCAGCCAAACTTTCAGGTCTGAAGTCAATTAAACAAGTCATTTGGTGCACATTTGGTATACGGGTATTTCCAGGGCTGGAACCCCTGTAACCTTAATTAAGAAAGGATTGTAGTCTCAGTAAACAGTTTCGTCTTTAACAAGAACTTGAAAAAATAAACACTACTACAAAGACAAAATGCCTATTTACCCAGGATAAACTTTCTCAATTAGCGAAGCCTGTGATATAATTTTTGAAGCAGCCACTGAATGTCGCTGCGTCTAGGTTTGGATGTAGGATCTGAATTTGAATTCTGGCTCCTTATCTGCACTGCAAATCCAGTTTCACAGTCTGGAGGCACCAAAGCAGTAGGCGCTGTCGTGAAGCACAGGCATTTTCAAAAGTTTCCATACAGCTAAAAGAAAGGAACAGATATTTCATCTCATAGCCTAGAAATAATAATTCTATCCCTGGAAGAAAGCATATCAGGAAGGAATAATTTTCCTCTCAGAATTCTTTCCCAGGTCTTGCCTCATGTGAGCAAAACATAGCAAAATATTCCTGCAATTTGCTGACAACATGCAAATACATTTTTGCCAGTGAGCAAAGAGAACTTGAACCAAAAAATTAACTAATAAAATAAATTCCCCTCTTTTAAGGCATAAGGAAGTCTTTCTAAGTTTTGGAATATAACCCCTCACATAAGCTCTGAAAACTATCTCTCCATACAATCTTGTCCTTGTTGAACAAGTATCCAGATCAAGCGACACAAAGGACTTCTCTCATCTTGTGCATCAGCCTGCGTGGACCACAGAAGACTGCTGGTAATCCGATGTTATACAACTTGGCCTTTCACGTACTCTGTATGGAAACGTGACGTGCCTTTACTGGATGCGGAGAAACGCAGGCTGTGGACAGATTTTTCAAGTCTTTTTGGCAAGACTACTCTGGCTTCCCAAAAAATAGTTTAAGTCAGCACACAGGAGAAGTAAAGCAATGCCTCAACCATGCCCTGTACAGAAGACAGGTCTTCCCACAGGTGAATAAAGCTGAATACACTGAAGCGTGAAGGACTGCTCTGAACTCAAAGTGAATTCCTCCACTACCTCCTTTAGCACAAGTCATTTCATGCTCTATTCTCAACAGCCATGACTTTGCAGAAGCAGCATCTTCAGCAATACCATGAATTACAAATGGTTTCACCAATCCCTTGCCTGATTCCACCAGAGACTGAGGGCAGCAATTCACTACTGGCAACAAAGGATGCCAGCTATAAGCCAGCTGCTTCAGTGGAGAAACCCCCACTTTTTTTGGCAACCATATTAGTATCCAGACAGAGGGTGTGATCACAACTGCCATGCACCTTTCATAATGAGCAGCACCATGGCTGTAGAGGAAAGTCTAACGAAGTCAGCAGACTTGCTTCTTGTTCACTGTGCAGCAGACAAGCAGGCATGGACACCTCCAGACCAGCGGCTGCTAGTCCTGTTCTGGTCTGCATCCCACAGCAGATACGGAGTCTGAGGCGTTTACTGAAGACTCAAGACCTTTGCCACATTATGGCACGCATGATACACAAAATGTCATATTATGACACTCAAGCTCACCTTTAAAAGAGGGAAACAGGTCTTTTGCACACCAGGCTTACTCAACTTACTTGGAAGCCCTAATATCAGTGTAACAAACAGCTGCTCTTAAGTACCACCATCCTACTGAATCATTTTAAGCACATGAATTGAAACTTACACAGTGTGTGCTGGAGATGATGACGGAGCTAGAGATGAAGCTCAGACCATCGTTCATACTGACTTGGAGAGCTGCTTCCCTGAAGAAAAAACCACAAGAAACAAGTCAGGCCAGCTAGTCCACAATCCTCTCCTGGATAATATCCTCTGGAACCAGGGCTCCTGATGCACAGAGGAGCCTTTTGTACAGGTTAATTCACCCTGCTGGTGTTCTCTCCCCCATGCTCCAATGCACAACTGCCAATTAACCCAACAAGCACAGGAGACAATGTCAGAATTAGACACATGTAAGAACCACAGAATATAGTGAGATGACAGACTCATTTTCCCACAGGCAAAGTAAATATTTGAGTATGTAGAAAAAACATACATGCCAACTTCTCGTAGCACAGGTGCTGGGCAGAGTAAGTAGGTATCTTCTACTACAAAAGGCTTCTCATCTGGAAAAAAAGAAATATTGGGATTTATTACCTGGTCAGTAATACAGGCCTTAAAGAACAAGCTTAAATAACGTTTATCCTTGCTCTTGATACATAAACAAGATCAAATATTGTATGAGGGATAAAAAGCTACTGCACAGCAGTTGTCCTGAAGTAACTGTAGGCATGTTTCTAGCCCATGGAGTTACAGAGCAAATACAAGGTAACAGCAGATACCCTGCACCTCAGGAAAAAAAAAAAAAAACACCAAAATAAAAAAATCAACACCTCATGTTTACCCCCCGAGAAAGATGGGGAAATGTGGCAGCTGACCCTCCTTCCTCATTTCTTTGCAGAGCCCTCATGAAAACTGTCTTGTGTCCAGGCTGCCACAGCTCTCCATCATTTTCACTGTAAAACACCATTCCACAAAGCCCTTTGTGCCACCACTCCTACAAAAGGGCTGAGGACTACCTGCCCCTGCGGAGCTGAGCGCCTCCGGGCAATCGGAAGCCCTGTGCAGCCCGTCACCCACATCTTGCACGCAGCACCCTCGCCAGTCCTACAGCTGCTCTGTGCTGTTGAAATCTATCACGCCACACATCCAAGCCACAACAAAACTGAAGATACAAAGCTTTTTGAACGGTCAGAGTAAATGATCACAGCCACTCTATACAGGAGACCAGATGGAGTTGCAACAGATTACATATAATTGAAAATAGCTGGGTTAAGGAAATTGTACATTATGGAAAATTTTGCACTTCAAGGCAGACTCGTCTGAACCTAAATTAAACCTTCCAGCCTAATTATACTATGGTTTTAAAAGTGAAGTGAGAAAAATCATCAATAGGCAATTGCCTGGGAAACACGAACATCAGCTAATACTCTTCTTTTGCAGACTTAAATCAGAACTTTATACATCTCTCTGGTGACCAGAGAGATGGGGATCCCAAGGAACTTCCTGGCCCACTTGCCAGCTGAGTAGACATCGGGCAGGCTGGCAGAAAATCAGGCAGACGGGCCGAGTGGTTTTTGGTTTTTGGACTGGAAACCACACATTCCCACAGAAGGGGTTGATTCTGCTGAATCAGCATTTTCCAGAAGCATGTCACTGCATCAGAAAGCTTTCTACCAGCTGCACTTATAGCCATCTCTAGGGCCTTCTATAGAGATGCTTATAGACGTGAAATGAGCTGTTACCAAACACTACCAGCTTCCTAAAATTTTCCAGTTAAAATTTTCATTTTGTTTGAAAGCCTCTCCTCTCCCGACAGATGCCTTCCCCTTCCTCCTCTCAAACCTGTAGGTTTCAAATCTCATCTTCAGTCGACATCTTGAGTCTTATCTCTGTACATGGCAGGGTGGAAGAGACCTTCATTCTATGGGGCCATGTTGAAACAAGAGTACAATTCACCACCTTGCTTTGCTATCTGAAATACAGACAGCAGCCCTGGGGTCTCTAACCGTCTGAAGTCTCTTCACAACTGCATAGCACACAGCTTCCCAGGGTACACAACACTGGCAACATGGAAGCAAGGTTACAGCGTTCAGCGCATCACTAATAGCAGCAGGGAATGGAAAGGAGCGAGGATAAAAGTTTAACCAAATCGTGTAGCAACCTAATGAAGAGCTGAGCTATTCTGACTGTCTGGTCTTCTGTTTTTGAGGAAACCTGTGCAAGTTACAATTCCATTTAAGGTGCCCGTGGAAAGAGGGAAAGCCACGAAGAGACACAAGCCAAAGAGAATGTGGCAACCTTCTCTAAAGTAATTTCTGCATCAGCTGTGAGCCTTGTTCATTTCTCACTTGGCTGCCGAGATAAATTTGTTCACATGGATGGTGTCTAATAACAATTAGGGCAACAGCAGTAGAGCACTATTGACGCTGGCCCCGTTCTCAGTGGTTAGCTCGGCAGGGTCCTCTCACAAGCAGGGTCACACAGCACAGTTTACTGCAGTGGATGAGGCACAGAGGTAAGAGATACAGGCTGCAAGAGTTCATCCCCTCATGCAGAAGCAGGACTCACCAAGTCAAGCATTTTTTTCCCCAGACATTCCTAAAAGAGAGGTTTCCACTGAATACAAAATTTTAGAAAGCAGTAATATTGCTCTAGTAATTCCTATCAGACATTATAATCCCTATTTCATACCAGTGTATTTCTTTGCTTTGGCAGCAATGTAAAAGATTAATTCCTCAGGCAGGTTAGGAAATGTTTACTTTTTACACTCCATTAAAAAAAATGAAATGGTAATGAAAAGTTGTAGCCTTCCTTGAAGTTTTCCTTATGTTTCCAGCTTCCAGCAAATCCCATGCCTACACAGACACACTTGAATTTTTGGGTTACCCACAGCAGTTATTTTGTTAAAGGACTGTTTGACTCAGGCAAACAGCTGAAAGTGAAACATTTTGGCCAGCCATATGGTTTTCACAGACAGGCTTCGCTTCTGCATCATGGCTCACCTACTTCAAGCTTCTGGGATCTCTCTAGATCCCTGCTCCTGCTGTTGGCCTGGGAAGTACCATATTATCGCTATTTTCCCACAGCCTCGGTGCAAGAACACATACAAACGTTTCTAGTACGCTCAACATTAGGAGCAGATGTTTTCAGCACAGAGTATTCCTTTGCTAGCCCCATACTATCCAGAAGATTACTTCCTCATTAAAAGAGAGGCAGACAGACAATAGGCATTTAAAGCACGCAATGTAGCGATACAATGCACATCCCGCACTTCCTATCGCCTGCAGCACAGGCACTGGGTTTACGGGGAGCTTGCATCATCTACAGGCCCTTGGTTTTGCAATAGAGTTACCAAATCAAACCAGTAGCATTTCCCACTTTGCACAAGCAAGGAAGACGGACAGTGGTGGTGAATCTGGCCCTACAGTTCTGTTCTCACCCTGATTTATGAAGATATTAACTCCCATGAATTTATGACTGTCTCAGCGCACACATGCCAAGAGAATGAAGACCAATGTCTTGTTTTCTCCTTTGCTAACGCTGTCAGCAAAAGCCAAAGAATTCTCCATGCCAGCATTCTCTAAAACAAAAGCTGGCTTAATTTTGCAAGGCCTTTTACTTAGATCTCATTAGCTTTTTGTTTCTCTTTCTCACCCTTCCCACCCCCAACTTGCATTAAAGTCTATGCCTCTCTAGAAAGTTTATCAGAGTCCCGAGAGGGGACTCATGGCTGGCCAGGCTGGCTACAGGGAGAGATTATTTTGTTTGGAGAATGTTTGTGTTTCACCACAAAAATGAGTAACTATTTTCCTTTGCTCTAAACAAAAGAAGATCCATTTGGTTTGCATAACTCTGGCCATCTGACTCCTTCCTGGAAAACTTACATAGGGAAACCAAACAAAACAACACTTCTCATCTGCTATTGCATCTGTATCTGCAGGATGCATTTGAAAGAACGCCGCTTTCCTTGTCTGCTACAGAAAAAAACTTGCTGTATTCCTGTGCAGTAAGAGATGGGTCTGAATGCTCCCAAACTCTAGATCTCATGCCAAAAAAATCTGAATTTTGTGGTTTGGACTCCTCTCAGCTGACAATACTGGTGGAAGAGCTGTGGACGGCGGGGGGCGGAGCGCTCGATTCGATGTCGCTGACTTCGCTGCCCAGGAAGCGATTTCTGTTCTCGGCTCCGCCGCTAGCCGGCTGCGTAACTGTGAAGAAATCACTTCGCCTCCTTTGCTAATTTTATAGAAAGGATGCCCAGGCCTTGGTTGCATCTCAGACACCAATCGAGGGCAGAGCTTGGACATCTTCAAGAAATATTGCAATGCCTCCCTTTGAGAAAGTCCACCCACAGTAATGGGCACAATTTGCTCCTTACCTACACACCTCTAATCACTCCATCAAGCAAAATAAGGTCCTCACTGTATAAAAAAAACCCCACAGGACACTGCACTCATGGGCAACTAAAACTAGTAGGTCCTGAGGCATAAGCCGTTCAGACCAGTGTACAGAAATGGAGAAGGGTCAAACATCTCACAAAACCACATCTGTTTTCTGTGGATGCCCTTTCAACAAGGTACTTTCTACTGCTCAAATTCCTGTAATTCGCTACCCAGCATTCCTACACCTTTTAACAACTATCTGTAGCCTGTAAAATCTATTATTCCCAGCATTAGTGAATAGTTTCTTTTGCCACTAGCAGGGTGTAACCTTTTGGCAAGCCAGGACTTGGAGTACTTCCCAACCATAATAACAAAAGCCTCAATATATGCGTGATGTTTTAACACACAAGAGCAAACCTCAATAAAAGAGAGGTGCAAAAACCCAAAGAAGGTGACCAAGACAGACCATAGTACTTTCTTTTAGCCATATAACCAAGCTAAAACTAGCAGCCATTTCTTTGGTTACCAGTGCATCCGAGAAGTGACTGGCATATTGAAAACTGACTGCAAAGGTCCCGTACATAAGTGTTTAAGAAAGCATGACATTTTTCAAATTGCCACCACAATATCGCAAGTGCTGATTGTTGGACTCGCAATATCAGCAATATTTTAGTCCAGAAATGGCTGCAAAAGCCATTTGCCAAACTGTCCACATATCACAGACTAACAATTTCCTTCTGTTATCCCTGTATTTATGATTTGCGTTCAACTAAAGTACATCTCAGAAAACGCTTTGACCTAGTCCTCTGCTACTATAGGAGAGAAGGCTCTGGTTTCTTAGACTAGTACAGCCAAATTGGGGGTGGGAGCCTGGCTGCTCCCACATACGACTCCCTCAGGAACATCCGAGCTAAGGCGGCTGTTCTCCTCTGTACCTCAGCCCACTTGAGATGGGTAGCCCTGAGCCATTGCGAGCCTGAGCACTTCCACTGTCCCTTTGTCACCTCAGATGAGGCAAAATACCTCTGTGATTCTCTGCACCACCTACCAAAGAACAATCTCTGTTCATCCTGGCTGACTCCTCCTCTTATGCCCCTCCTTGTGACAACTCTACAAGCAAAGTTTTTATTTCAAAACCATTTTGTGGGGAGATAGGAATGCAGAAAGACACTGGAACAGTCTCTGAGCTACAGAAACTGCCAACGAGAAAGACCCATAAATAAGAAATGTTTTGTTAATGCTGTAATGAAAACCACATTGAGATCACGCTGTAATTGCTCTGCTTTGTGTAGGGACACACGAGCTTTGAATGCCAAAGCCATTCAGAGAAGAGTTAGGGGATGGGGGGGAGAAACAGATAAGCACAGAACAATGATATCACATTCATAACAATCTCTATCTAGATGGAGAGAAGGGATCTGGAAGGAATTGCTTTTTCTCTGATGGATTCATCTGCTGTGCATACAATTCTGTTCAACAAACACACATAGCTTCAAGACTACTAGTAGAACTTGGCAAAGCACCACGCCATTAATCTGCTCATGCTCACAACTGGCAGCTCAGGAGAGCAGCACATGCTGCAGCGCAACAGGATCATTCCCAGGCAGGAATCTTGGTCCAGCACTGCAACAGCTCCACTCCGATCTCAGAGCTGCTACCATAACATGCCAACGTCACAGCGAGAGACCATCTTGGTCCCCCAGCAGCACACAGTATAAATAAGCGAGCTTGGTAAAGCACTCCACGTTGCACACAGATTCTCCTCCTCGCTCAGCCCAAGTTTCCTGACCGCTCTGTGCTTATTCCTCCACACTCAGCCTGGACAGCTGCAGAGAAGTCGGCTGGACGTAAACACACAGGAATCCTCTTTTAGAGGTTCCTACACTGCAATTTGTTGGAGGCTAGGAGAGGATTTGAGGGAAGTGTGACCATTTCTCCTGTTTTCATATTCTTTGTCAAGCAATGACTTGGGCCACTCTTCAAAATAGGATGTCAAGCTCACCTTGGTGTATGCTTTCACCTAGGAAAAGTTAGAGGCATATGTTGTGTGCTTCATAAAGGTCACACTCCCAAAAACACCTGAAGGAATTTGTACACAGTGATGGACATTCTCTAGTACCACAATAGAAAGAGGGAAAAGCTACTGTAAGAAAATAAAAGGAAAAGATTCAGTGGTGGAGGGTTAAAGTGGCATGATCAAGTGGGGGAATCAGGGATTAGAGTGGAACTGCAGAGCAAAACATTCCTGTGCCAAGAGTGACCAGGCTGCAAGAAAGTAAAGAAGATATCACAAGAAAAGTACTGTGCTGCCAGGAGAAAGGAAAGACAGGGAAGATGGAGCAACCTGCTAGGCTTTAAAAACAGAAGGCAACTTTTGGAAGGCATTTGTTGGGCAGTTTGGGGATACAGTTCCCTATACAGCTCACTCTCCACTGACACCTGGCAAAGTACTGCTCCCACTGTCTCTGCCTCATTTTCCCTTGCTTCTGGTACTCCGTGCTGAGGGGGGGAAAAAAAAAAAAAATCAGGCTAGTTTGTGCAAAGGATCAGTTTTGGCCAGGCACCCAGAGCATTCACTAGAATGCAAAAGATCTAGCCCCACCTCTGCTGTGGTGCATGCTGTTTCCTCACCAGTCTTTCATCTCTCTATTCAGTTTTAAATTGTCTAGGACAGAGCTCGCCTCTATGCCCAGAACTGCCTTTGCTGGATCCTGCACGATCTGGGCAGACAAAGACATTTTAGCACCACAAAGCAGTCATAAGTCACTGCACTGTATAATTACTTTTAACTCTGTGCAGTCTGAAACCAATTCTCTTAGGTCCTGCTGTTGGCAGAAAACACCCTGCTGTTGAACATGCATCTGATTACAGTTCTGCTGAGCCAAATATTCTTCATGGTTTCTACAGATGTTCCTTTTTTTTATCCCATAGCTATGAACATTATGAGCCGATGCTCTCTTCACCTGCCACTTTTCTCTGCCAATAATCCCAATAAAAATCTATTAGCTCATACCCTTAACCTCAGCAAGTCCTAGCTGTGCTGGTCTACATCTCATCTGGGATAATTTAAGGTTTCAGGACTTGTTGGCTTAGCGTTGTCTTTAAAAATACCTCCTTCCCTGATACAATCAGGGGCTGAGAGGTTTCAAGCAAACAAAACCAGCTGAGCTATCCAATCTCCATAAGGTTTCCATAAAATTCTCCTTGGGTTAACTCTTATGTTAAGCCGTTCGCAGCTAAGTGCCACAAAGGCACACTGAGAATGCAGGCTGGAGCTGCAGGCTCCAGCAAAGCGAAACACCGAGATACATTCTCACATAGAGCAACTTAAACTTAACGGAGCTATGCCAGTTCCTGCCAGGAGAGGCTTGGGTTTGAGAACATTGATGAGCAACTGCTGGGTTCCCTCAATCAGGAAATGGTTTGAACTCAGAAACTGAGTTTGTGGCCTCTTGCTTCCAGGTCACTGCATCAAACGATCTAGTGCTGTGCAAAACATACTGAGAAGTCTTGGTGCAGTGCCAAGGAGAATGAGCTCACTTTTCACCTATGCATCGATTCAGGACACAATGAATGCACCAGGTCAGAAGGCAAGGAACATATTTGGCCCTGACCCTCATTTTCCACAGTCATTTTGTGGACAAAGGAAGACAGCTTCAAACAAAAAAGCCCATGGGTTGCTCTAAGATCAGCTTATCTTTCCTGAAAGCTACTATGAAATTATGATGACACGATAATAAATTACTCAGCTAGACAAGCAGTCAGCACACAAAAAGAGAGGAACGAGTCTTCCTCCTCGCCCCCACTAACACCAGGTCACAGTGTTCAGGAGTGAGGTAACCCTCGCAAACAGTCCCTCCCATTGGCAACACTGGATGTTTTTGTGTCTCCATAGGCAGGACACACTGACTAGTGGAAAGCCGATGGATGACATTCTTAGCTCTGTGAAGACTTTAGGATGTTTCCAGGAATGAATGACTTGCTCCAGAGCCAGCCAGCTCTGAGGAAGCTGAGCTGAGAAGCAATTGGGATGCAACAGTAGGTCACAGTGAGCATAGCCTCAGGTAACAGAGGTAACTTTCAAGCTAATGACAAGCAGGGAGCAAGTAGTCTTCTCTGGAGGAAAAAGTGGAACAGCAAGTCAAGTGCTGAAAAGACTTTACATAGGAGAGAAAAGAAGGATAGCATTAATATCACTTCACTTCCCTTCCCCACAAAGCTGGCAGCAACAGTAGCTACTTTTACCTTTCATTCAGGCTCAGAGTCCTGTCCTGGACTCACAATGCAAAGGGGGCCATAGGAACGACAATTGGTGGATGGATATGGAGGCAGAAACGAATAAAGAACAGGCCATCGAGAAAAGAGACCTGCACCAAATCTCTAGCTTCTGAAGAGGCCCCATAAACCTATAGGAAGAGGACCAGGCTGGCTGTCAGGACACCTGCGTGCTTGCCCGCAATTAGCTCGCTTGGAGCAGCTACCTTCAGCACTGTAACTTCAGTTCCCCCATCTGTAAACCAGGGGTAGCAGAGTTTACTCATTTCATATTCAGCTTCCAATGCTTTTTCTCCTCAAGATACAGATCCATTTTAAAGCTCCTAATAAAAAGTTCAAATTAAGCCCAAGATCCAAGTTTTTCAGGCCTTTTGAACTCGTACTCAAAGACCTTTGTGCTGCAGCTCTTGAAAGCAATTTATAGAAGAAATAGAAAGCAATTCAAGGCAATAAGAGTAACGACGTCCTTCCACCAAGAAAGAACCAAACCTAGCCCTTATCCCCTCCCACACAGCTTGCAAATCTGGCCCCTGGTGGTCCTGAAACTGAAATGCTGCACACATTGACCCAATCAGTCTTGCTTTAGAGCTCATCAACAGCACCAATCTCTCAAAGGGATATCTGGTCTGAGGGGTGCTCAGGACTTAAAACAAGGCCAGGCCAAGCTACAGCAGGGTGACATGTGCACTCCTAAATCTTGCAGCTTCCAGGGCCCCTGTCATGCTGAGTGGTGGTCTTTAACTCCTGTAACTTCCATTATATGTCCATGCATTTCTTAGCATAAAATACAACTGCTTGAAAAATCATCCACTAACTTTTCTCTTGAACTGAAAGTAGCTCCTCCACAAAGTGGAAGCGTTCACCCAAATTATGCGTTTGATATGGGATATTCACGTTTTAATTGAAAAAAAGACAGCAGATATGCAAACTAAGGATGCTACAAACTGTCAGCTTCCAGCAACCAAACCCAAAGGCTTTTGGGTTTGCACCACATGGCTTCAGACTTTTGATGAAAAGAAAACTTCTAAATATTTGAACAGCAATTTCATTTCCATTGGAGAACTACAGGAGACTTTATAACACGTACGATCCAAGCAAAACTTTGGATCTGAACTCTGGGGAGAAACCAAACATGGTTCAACACTTAAATGCAGCCATGATCCAGATTTAAGGAGTTCTGACCACATGTCAGGTTGGGGTTCGATTTTTATGAAGCTTAAAAGGAAAAGCATGAATCTGTGGCTGCCTCTGCTGTTCTTTGTTGAAAGCCACCACTCACAGCACTTATCTCCAGGCTGCATGGAGATGCCTCCAAAACAATTAATTCACCATATCCCCCCCATCCCAGTGCTTTTACTCAGATCCTTTTCCTTCCCTATTGCCCCCTCTGGTGCCACCTGCTCCTCCCTGGACACTTAGCCCTCCAGCTTCTGCTCTTCATGTCCTCAACACTCACCATATCTGAATTAAGCAAACATGAACCACAGCCAGCCAAACTTTCTCCTTAGTGACACAAGAGTTGGCAATTCCAGAACCTGCCTACTGCAGAGGGGGCCAGCGCAACAGCACAAAAGCCATTCAGGACAAATTACGTACACTCACTGTCCAATAACCACACCTGCCCTGAATGCTCAGTGGCATTCCTCACAGGGCAGACAGCCTTAGCAAACTGTTCCCCTGCTCTGAAGAACAAATTACAGATGCTCAAAGCATAAGTCCAATCTTGAGCCATTAGACTTTCACATATCTAATTCATAATAGATTAATTCATGCGTTTATTTTATACTCAAAAGGGTCAAGACCACCTCCAAAACAATCAGGCAGCTTCTGAATAGATTCCACGTTAGAAAAGATGAATTCTACTGTCACTGGTGGTATTAGCTACAATTACGCTTTCTGGTTTCCTATGTGGGTTTGCAGGCATGACAGATGAGAACAATAGGATCGTTAGTTCTTCCAGCTAAATGGCTCTCGGTACGCTTCACAAAAAGACCAGACACTCAGGGTCTAATGTGCTTCTCTTACTTTGGTTCTTCTGCTTGGTGAACTCTGTAGAGGAAACATCTTTCACAAGCTGCATCCACAGAAGCACAGCAACACCTTAGCTCCAGCTCCAACACAGCTTCCAACAACAGTGTTGGTTTAAGCTGCATGACCAGGCCTGCTAAGTACCACAAAATACAGGTAAGGAGAGAAACAGACCTGCTCTCACTACATAGTTAACCCAGCAAGACACATATAGATACTCTTTACAGGCAAGTTTCTTGTCTTCTATATTTTGTCCTCTCCACTGCTCAAGTTTATTATTCACGTACTTGCTGTCAGAGTCGCAGCATACAATACCACCAGCAATTTTCCTCTAAAAAAAAAAGTAATCTCTTCTGCATTCTGCAAATTTAATAGCTCCTCATCCCACAATTATTACCTTCACAGTCAACATATTTGAAGATCCAAAATGTTTTGCAAGCAAATGCCTGCCAGTACAGAGTTGGGGGGTGGGGTAGGGTGGGGTGTCAAAACAGCTTACTGAGAGTAACCGTGTCATTGATCCTGAAACTGCAGAGCACTCTGTCAACGTTACGGGCATGTCGAAATCCATTTCCTCTCACGACAACCTGAAAAGACTCTGTAGCAAAAGAGACAGTAGATTATTGATACATAGCAAGGCAAAGAATGGTCATTTAGGTAAGGCACATATTGCAAAAGTTTTCACTTGAAATTTCTTGAGCTAAAATTTGCAGTTTAACAATTTTTAAGTTACAAAAAATGTTAAAAATTGAATTTCCACTCTCTCCCTACCCAATTTCAACTCGAGTTTTTAGAAACAGGAAATAATACACAACAAACATTTTAACTGACCTGCAGTGAAAACATTAAGCTTCAGAGACACTGAGCTTTCCCCTCCCCAGGTTGCTATTTTAAATGGCAGAACGTTTGGGGTGAAGAAAGGCAAAAGTTGGAAAGAAAAAAAATAATCTTCCTGTGAAAGATAACTTGGAGAAGTTCAAGTGCTGCTCTCCTAGGTAACTGCAAAATTGTATCAGTTACCATGAATTTCATCACCTCCTGCCCTACTAGCCTGTACTGTGACCATGAGTCCCTGGCTAGACTCATTTCCATACAATGACAGAGGATTTCATCAACGACCAGCTTTCTAGTCTCTGGACAAAGGCTATAATCTCAGAGTCCGCGAGCATTTCTCCAAGTCTTCCTCTCTCTGCTGTAGCAGAAGCAGAAAGCACCAAGTACAGTCACCAACACCTGAGCGCTGAACGGAGTGGTCCTTTTTGGAACAAGCAGGGCCGAGCAATGAGATCATACCCTCACAAGTCTTTCACACCACTCTACTGTTCCTTGTTATTCCAACTACTTGAACCTAGTACTGGGAAAGGTTTAACAAACTTCCTGCAGCCACCAGCATTAAGACTGCCTTGCAAGGCAAGCACCATTTTCAGACTTTCAGATTTTGAAACAGGGCCATAGTCCCAGAAAAGTTCTGGCAGCAGCCATAGGAACTCAAACTCTGCCGTTCCCCATGGGGAAGGAAACAGCCCCCACAATTCCTGTTACTATCTAGGAGAGGCACTCAGATAATCCCCACTGATGTTTCGCTGATGAATGTGGTTTGAACACAAAATGCTTCACCATCCAAGACAACGCAGGAGTAATCAAAGTGCATCAGAAACACCACCCTGGTTTTAAAATTCCCAGGAGCAACAAGGAACCTACTTTTTGCAGATTCAAAGTTTTTGCCTTACACTTTACAGTCCCCATTCTTCTTTCATCTCCCTTAAGGACTCACACACTGTACTTGTCAAAAAAAGCAGATTTGCTCTGGAATCTGGGCTCTCTTCCAGGTCCCACTCATTTACAGCCAAGTTGCAAATCATCCCACCACATCTAGCCAGGGAAGCTGCCTCGCAGGCCCATTAGGTGTTGTCCAAGAGCATTTGGGAAGAACGGGGGAGAAAAGCTCTGTTCTGGAGTGCGGGGGCTGATGAATACTTAAGAGAAATCACAGAAGTCTCAACTGCTGGGGAATGAGAGTTCAAGCACAGTCAAAGAACAGCATATCAATGTTGTCAGATTAACCACGGGGATCCTGTCTCTGCTTGAGACTGAAACGAACAGATACAGTATGCACCCTGCATGTCTGTACTGATGCAAAACCAAATCAACAAATGGGCATTTCAAAATGATGTGTTGCTGCTGAAATTCATTACTCAAGTGTCTGGGACCAGTCTGCAGTGCAAGAGTGGCCTCAGGTAACATGGAGCCCTCATGTTCTCTCCTTCCAAGAAAAAAAAAAAGGCAAAAAAAATCTAGAAGTGTGTAAAGTGGGTCTGAATGTTTGTACAATTCCCTTTCCCAAGCATTTATGGAACCTCTCTGCACCAAATCAGAGACTGTCATGACCACAATCATCTACCGTGCTCAGGTAGAGAGAGCCTTGGTTTAGAGCCTTTTTTAACAAAGGAACTATTTAAACGGACAGCCAAAATGAGAAAAAGATGACTAAGTACTATAATTCATGTCAATTATGCCATCCTGGCTTCAAAAAATACTGTAGTGACACGCATGGAATGCAAAACCGATGGTTGGTACTTATTTGGCATTTAGCCTGGTGTCTTGCATCTGCTAGGAAAATATGACTACCTATGTATGTTTAAGTATACAGGCAGTTGCTCCAGGAACAAGAGATGCAGGAAGGATGATTAAAGCAGCTGCTTTGGAAGGGGAAACAAAGTAATGACAATTGACTTTCTTTTTTGGACTGCTGATTCAAGAAAAAGGAAGATGCAGAACTTGTCAGGGACTCATCCTTCTCTACAAACCTCAGCTCTGCTCCCAACCTCTCTACTTAATGAGTTGCTACACATTCAACAAACAGAATAAGCTTCATAAAATGTGAAGAATTCACAGAAAGCAGATAGAAGAGGCTAAAATGGCTCTCTTTAAAAAAGGCTGGGTTCTGCTGAATGCAGAAATGCTTGCCAGGACTTTGAAGCCACAGTATACATAGCACAATCATATTAGAACCAGCACACAAAGAAGGGGCAGTACAATTCACACAAGTCAGCTGAATGATCATAGAATCATAGAATAGTTTGGGTTCAAGGGACCTTAAAGATCACCTGGTTCCAACCCCCCGCCATGGGCAGGGACACCTTCTGCCAGCCCGGGTTGCTCAAAGCCCCATTCAACCTGGCCTTGAACACTTCCAGGCATGGGGCATCCACAGCTTCTCTGGGCAGCCTGTGCCAGTGCCTCACCACCCTCAGAGTGAAGAACTTCTTCCTTAGATCTAATCTAAATCTCCCCTCTTTCAGTTTAAAGCCATTACCCCTTGTCCTATCACTATGTGCCCTTGTAAAAAGTCCCTCTCCAGCTTGATGTTTAAATTGATGATGTTTACATTCTAGTCCTCTCAGTCACTGTATCAACCCTAAATGCCTAAGAAATGTTCAAAGAATATTTGAAGCCTATAGATCACAGTGAGATCATTTGACTTTCTTGCTAGTTTCTTAAGAAGCACTTCCCCTCAACAATCCTCTGAGATTATGAATTTGCAAAACAACTTAATCAAAGTCTTATTTTCTGATTTGGTTTGTAATTTTGCAGCATATCTACTTCAAGTTTGGCACAGTCCAAGTAAGACAGACTGGTTTGACTGAAAAACAGTTAGGCAAAACTGCCAAATTCAAGCCTTTTCTGTAAGAAAATCCCATTTGACATCGTTTGGCAGAAACGGGAAATGTGCAAGCTACTGTAAGATGAAAAAGAAATTCACCAAAAAGTAAAAGATTTAGCTCCAGTTAATTAATTCCTTTTGCACTCTCCAGCAATTAGAGATGGACAGAAAGATGTATTTTAGGCAACGCAACCAACCAGGGCCTCAATGTATACTTACCCCCTGCACATATACTGGAAGGCTCTGCCGCCAGGATTTCTATACAGGATTTCTTCAAAATCTAAAAGACAGAAAAAACGTCATGAAGTATCTCAGACTTGTTTCTATAGAAACACAAATCTGAAAGCATGAGAGAGTGCACTTGTTCTCACGCAAATGCTCAACTCCACACTGCACTTTACATTCATGTCACAATTATGCCATCTTAGCTTTTCACTGTAAACCAGCCACCCCGGTGTCATTGCTCTTCCACAGCAAGCTATTGCTGTGGAGGAAGGCAACAGATGCCGGTGCTCTCCAGCATCTCAGCACAAGCTTGCCTTTGTCTGTGGTACAAGTTATTACGCAAGCTATGATCCGTAACACCTAAGGTGCGCTCTGAAGGGTTAGCAAGGCAACGTCATTGCCCTCCTTTTGCAGTCACACCTCCCTCCCCAAAATTATTCTGCAGCCCAAAACTCCAAACAGAACATCACAAGTTCAAGCTCAGCTGTTTACCTTTGCATTAAAACGTCCTAGGAATACCTACACAGCCACTTCAAGACTCCGTAAAGGAGTTCAAACTTCTTAAGTTTTTAATCTGATCTATGAGAGCATACCTGACTGCGTCCTCAAAGTTGCACTGTGATTTCAAATCAAGATGTATGGACAATTGCTCTTTACTTAAACCAGACTTAAATTAAGCAGTATGTCTTTGTAAGAGTTGCCACTGCCTCAGTGCTACAATTGCTCAAGCTGTTATTTGCCTGCAGCAGCCTTCCCCTGCTCTGAAGACCAACTCAAATTCTTCACTGCACACAGTCAGCAAAATTATGACAGTGCCTGTAAGGCCCCATGAGAACGGCAGCAGCAACCGAGAGCCATGGGTGTTCAGCACCGGGCTGAGCAGCCCCTAGACGAGGTAATACTGATCAGAATTTAGGTCAGCTCCAAGAGGCAAGTAAATGTCAGCCAACCATCATGACTCAAATCCAACATGAAAATTATTTTCCCAACTTTAAATTGAAACATCTGTAAGGAAAGAACAGCAACCAATACAATAAATTCTGTACAAAAAAGATAATCTATTTTTTTCCTGCAAAATCATGGCTCTCTGCCTCAAATACCTAATTGCAAAACGTACAGATAGAGCAATGATTTCTTTTTTAAAACTTTTAAGCAAAAGTTTGAGTTACTCAGAAGCAGGGCTGGTAGAGACTGAAAGAGTACCAAGGGACTGAAGGAACCAGGACCGTCTGAGCTGCTGGCAGCCTGACAAGTGAGGAGAAAGAAGATTTGCAGGAACAAGGTTATACAGGAACTGTCAAGTGGAAAAAAAGAGAAAGTCAACAGTTGAGAACTGACCTGAAAAGCACTAGAAGAATTTGAAAGGCGAAATAAGGAAAATACACAAAAAATAGAGAGGACTGTAAGAACACTCTTCCAAAGTACCCATCTGTAGCTATCTATCCACCCATCTCCTGTCAGTCCTCTACCACTTGCCCCTTACTCATTCCAGGTTCTGCTTCTCTGAAGATAAAGCATTTTTCTCCCAAAGTGACTGCCGGGGCTAATGAACACAACTAAGAGTTGATGTTTTTCCAAGTGTTTTTCCTCTCCACTGAAAAACATCTCCTTTAAGAAGAGAACCTTTTCACATTTTTCCACATTCCCCCCTTAGATTCTGTCCCCCTCTCCCTCAGCATCCCCAGAAGTTTTTATATATATTTCTTCTCCTCATTGCCTTTCAGCAATGAAACGAAAGAGAAGTAGGCAAATGAGTTGGAAAACAAATGCATGAAAAATACAATCAATACTTTCATTTTTTAAAAAAAACAAGTAAAACCTCCCATGATTAAGTTTGCAATTCATGACTTCTATTCAGTCATTTGCAAACATTCATACTGCAAGCCAACTCAGATGGGGGGTGGAATAGCAGGTGTCTCAATTAGATGACGCAGAGCTCCCTTCCAGTCCAATCCAATCCATTTATGTGACTATAAAAAGCTGGCCTTAATGGCTTTTTACAGTGCCAAGTGCAATATTTATTTTGCTTTAGAATAATGTTTCCAGTGCTCCAAGCACCCACCCTAACAAAATGAAAAATCAGGCAGCAGTAACTATTGCAAAAGAATTCCTTTACATCTCTTCCTCATTATAAAGATACATTCAAAAAAGACTTCAACATATTCATCATAGAAGATTTCATCAAATCTTTTGTTCTCTTACTTCCAGAGGACTAGACAGCCTTGTGTGGGCTGTAGGTGCACTTCATTCACTGCGGGCTGGCTCCCCAGGAAAGCAAAATAACACGCAAGAGTGGTGACGCAATCTCCCAGCTGAGCGCCTGTAAACCGCTCCAGCAGCGTGCATGGGAGAGCTGACCCCACATCCTTGTTTTCCTGGGGAGAACTACAACAGTTCTGGCTTACTTGGTAACTAACTGCAGCCCTCAAGGCAGCTTGCCTTGGCATCCATGCAGAAAAGTATTTGAAGCACGTGCTCGCTCTTGGTGAGGAAGCATCCTCACCAAGCAAGCCTTTAGCAGCACACGCTTAATGACCAAGCTCAGACTCCCAAATCAGTCTCCTGTTGTACTCTATGGGGCTCCAATTACGCTCCAGCTTCACACAGGCTCCTGGGAGGATCTCTTGTTAAAATTTGCTGACATGCCAAATAAAAAAATGCAACACATCCTTGTAGAAGCATGGCTTTGTCACATTTATCTCTACCAATTGAGAACTGAATTTAACGCTACTGTGCCTAATTCAGCTTTTCTGCCAGGCAATGCGTTAAAGGCCAAGAGCCAGGAGAGGCCCTGCAGGTCACCTGGGCCATTTTAGAAACAAAGGGAAGAAGGGGAGTGAAATTCTGCAGCTGCTGGAAGCTTTCATTTGGTATTCTGGTCCACAAGCATGCAGACAGATTACTTCACCACAGCAGCTGCATATTTCTTATATTTTTTTTTTTTACCAAATTTGGGCATTCTAATTAGCCAACAGGATGCTGAAGTTTAATAGAAGGTTACTGCCTAATCAGTGCTAGTGTGAATGACCTACACTCTGAGGCTAGGTACTTATTATCAAGCTCTGTTGAATTACTAAATAACAAAGTCTGTTGCCAATTACAAAACAGTAATTTACTTATGAAGTGTTTCCTGTCCAATAATATCTGCATGAGCTAAGTAAAATAAACATATTTAAGTCCTTTTTAAAGATGCATTTGGGGTAAAGAAGTAGAAAGCATGATCATATACCACTAAAAGTACCGAGAAACACTATACAGTTGAGACTGGGGGTTCACATCCTCTACTTTAGATGGGTAAGCCACAAGGCTCGAGTTGTTGACTTTCTCTTTGGCCTATGTAGAAAGCCTGGCTCTGACAGAAGACAGATTCAGAATATCTATGTGAAGTTCCTGCTCTGAATTGTCCTCTGGAGATCTCACCCCTCCTTACTGGCTGCAGAAGTGTAAAGAGCCGAGCTTCCTGACCCTGGACAGTGTACATGCAAAGCTCAGGCTACATGTCAGCAGTAAAGCAGACAGTTGACTTGGAAATTTTATGTACGTTACAGATTTTGCACATACAGGACACGTCTTGCCAAGGAAGTAACTTTCATCTCTCTCCCCAGTTCATGGAGTCTCGCCCCTCTCCCTGCATCAAGGAATGCACAGTTTATCTATTTGCAAAACTAGCTCGGGAGGAGTACGTAAAAGCATTGCCATATTTCTCATATTTTGTCTATCAGACACTCACATCAAGCTCTCACAAAAGTTACCACGCTACATGTACCCAGCACTGCAGTTTGAGTTACAGAAGTATTCACAGACAGTATATTTCCAAGCTAAAATTCCTTGAGGTGAAGGAGTACTTTGAACTGCTATGTCAGTTCTAAGAGCTGAGGCAAGACCTGAAAAATACTAAGGGTAGGTGGACACTTGCTCTATTTGCTTTAAATTGACAGGTTATGATCTGCAGAATTTTTTCACAGCAAAGAAAAGTTTAATAAATTTCTTCAGTTCCTTCCATTTGTTTCCCAGCTTACAGCAATCAGATGTCTGTTTCTCTCCCAGATTCCTCCCGCCTAACAAACTCAAAATCCCCATTAGACATGGAGGAACTTGAAGTTTTAGCAGTGGCTTTTTCACAATGAGGGAGAAAAAGCAATTGGTTTGTTTAATAAAAAAGGTCACATTGGAGCTCACAGGAGAGAAAGGACCAAAACCTACGGTGCTCTGAATACCTTTAGCTCCCACTTTAAGAATCATGTTTTTAAGCATGACTTCAGCATGGGACTGTATTTTCAGCTCATTTAAGCACAGCCTCCAGGGCGCAGCCTCAATAGCTTGGCGGTGCTTAGTGGGAGACAGTCCTCCTCTGAAAGCACTGAATAGATCTCCCTGCAGCTGCTAACTTAAAACTTGCTGGCTCCCACAGAAAAGGAAGGGCAGGTGTACCGAAACATTTGCAGACCCACCACCCTGAACATCTTTGCTCAGCAGATGTAGAGGCCCAGCTGAGGCCAGCCTCAAGCTCCACCACTCCCAGCTCCCACCCTCTTCCTCATTCCAGAGGGACTTCTAAGTCCACTGCCTCTGCACACACAGAGGGTTGGCAAAGATCTACTCCTCAGGAGAAGGGGAGGAGAGAAGAGTCAGGCTGCCTCAGCAGGAATACAGGGCAGCTCACACCAAATCACTGCAGACCAGAACAAACCCAGGTCTTCACACCTCTAGCGCGATTTCAAACACTAATCTCCCCCAAGCTCATCATTTTATCTTTCCTTCCCATTACATCAACCAGCAGCTAGTAGCCTAGCCAATCCCATCTACACATGGCTGAGCATGCATGCTATACCAACTCTGACACAGGTATTGAAAGAAGCTTCCAAATCTCATGGCTCTTTCAACATTAAAGTGCTTTCCTGTGAACACAAATGCTTTGTTTGTTTGCTCCAAGAGAGAAGTGCTTTGCAAGGACAAGAAAAGAAGGAATGAGGGAACTTATTTTCCAGCTAGAACAGGAATCTACCAATTCTTTGTTATTCTACAGAGTGATTAATGTCCTTCTTGCCATTCCTTTTACACACCTCCTTTCTACCCAGCCTACTGCAATCACTCCACTCAAATGCAAGCGATCAGGTCACAGATTCATTACTGTACAATTACACCTCCTTGTGACCCTCCTTTCCAGGGCTGGGCAATCTTGCTCCAGTCAGCTCAAGCAGTTCTTGACTAGGCTCCTGGAGGCTGAAGTCTTCCCATTCCATTCAGTATAACTGGAGAGGGAGGCAGAATTGCTGATGGAATTCATTAAAAACAGCTGCAAAGGGAATGCAGGGCTGGGAAGCAAACTAAGGGTTTTTATTGTTTTGTTGCTTTCTTAAGTGACATGCAACACCTGATTGTCCAGGAGAACTGAGGCAGTAGGCAGATTGTCCAGTAGAGAATCGAGGCAAACTTGGACAGTGCCAGGAAAACCAATAAGCAAGGGATTGTGTTCCATCTACACGAGAGCACTAGGGAAAATTGAGCCTGCGCTGAGGGGACAGATTTGCTTGGTACTACATGGTCAGAACAGTGTGTAACCGCTGTGAACACAGAAATCTGAGAGCCCCCTGGTGACCCTACCCTCCCTAGCCTCAAGTCGTATATTTCATCTGTGTTTTATCAACTAAAAAGCCTATACCAAAATGAACAAAACATGCGTCCTTAAAAGGATTTCCCATCCCTCTTTGTAGCCATGGGAAGCAAGCTAATTAGAACAGTTATGGGACAAGACTGAGCAAAAGGAACAGAAAAATACTGAAAGCTCCCTGAAAACATACTGTTTCCTAGTGAACGCTTGGCACATTTTACACTTACAATGAAAATGGCACACACATCCTCTCATATATTGCCTTTCCTGCTGAGGCAAGGGAAGCGTTGGTCCTAGGTGACACAGTATCAGGCCACTCAAAGTTTTAGAGCTAGAAATAGGGATGCCTCACGAGGCATCCTTATTTGCCAGTAAAGGCCATGGAGCCACTTGCATGACTTGTCCACATGCCCCTCCCTCTGTCAGCTGACCTGCTAGCCCTTATCACAGCCACTGGGGAGGGCCAGCTCTTGTGTGCTGACCCGGCCCCGAGAGGAATGCCAGGAACTGATCACTCTGAATCAGGAAACCTAGGTCTGGGGGGTGGAAAAACAGCCTGTTTGTCAGGAGGCTGAAGGTAGAAAGCCAAGTTTTTGGGATTTTGGCATACATAGCAGGATCCCTTCCCCCATTCTAAACAGGCAAACAGTGCAGCACATCCATCAGGACAGAAAGGATGCTAATCAAGCAGAAAGATGGAGATCAAAGAGTGCCCCAATCCTTCATACAGAACATGCTCTGACACATCTCTGCCATCCCCGTCTGTGGCAGCCATTTCATAAACTGTCACCAGGTGCCTAGTCCATTCAGTCAGTTACTTCCCATCAAGGAGGGAGACATACAAAGATAATATTTGGGCTCAAACCTTCCTGTATGGTGACTTGTTGATAAACTCTACCTGGAAGTAGCAACATTAGTACAAACACGGGTCAGTTTCTTCACACCAAACGTTTAAGTGATTTATTAGCAGTCAGCAGGTCCTTGTGACCACAGGAAAACTAAACCTTCAACTGTGCAAGTAACACAAACTAACATGCACACGTGCAAACACATGATTAAAAATACTTACAGAGTCTATGATCCCCTGAAGGGCTTCAAAGCCATCATTCACTGGAAAGACATGATCTTTGCTGTCGGCAATTCTAGCCAGCTGACAGAGTGGTAAAAGTAAATAAAACAGAAATGCAAAGAATGAGATAAATTAGCCAGCAGGCAGCAAACTAAGACTTCTCCAGACTCATCCACTTGCAAGGAAAAAACACAAATACTCCAAGTACTCTGTATTGATTGCTAGTGCATTATAGTTTGTCAAGCATTGAGAAGTTTCTCTTTAGCCTGATTGATTTTAGAAAGCTCTATATCAGGAATCGGAAAAGGCTTCCCTTAACTTTGAAGACAAGACAGAACGTGGCTTTCACCGATACCCAGAGCCTAATGATATTTATTGCAAAAAAGCTGTCCCCAACACGACTGTAAATCACCCAGCACAGGAACTCCCCGACCAAAACAGGCCACAGTATCAACATGGCAGGCCACTAATGCAGCAAAACACTTCAGCATACACATCATTTAAACCAGGGAACTAATCAAAATGATTCGGTATTTTCACATATAGAGAAGACTAATGCAAATTATACCCCATCTGGAGATATAGGCCTGATTCACCTTCCCTGTTAGGACAGAGATTTCACTATTTGTCCTAGGCTCAACCATTAGAGAGCCAAGAAGAAGAAAGCAGGGAGCTAAGAGGAGATATTTTCTGAGTGGAGGAAAAAGGGAGCAGAAGAGCAGTTGGAAGCCTACATGCCAAGGAAGAGGGCTGTTCATGAGGTGGTGGTAAGATAGGGGGAACCAGGACATCACCTGTAAAGAGCTACATGCAGGTTCACTTGTCAATAGCATGCTAAGGGTTAAGGCAAAATACAAGCCCAATTCAGAAGTAATGAGCTCTCCATGCATCTGCTGGAGCAGAATCAGGTTTTACTGCTGCAAGGCCAACGTTTGTTATAGTAATTCTCTCCCATGGCAGAGGTAACATCAACCCAGCAGGCCTCTTTGGCGTTTCCTGTAGCATTGCAAATTGGAGGCAGCAGACTAGCCACACATTCCTCCCTAAACCCCACCGGCTCCACCTTTCCAGCTCATGTCACTCAGAACTCCCACTGCTCAAGCAAATGGCCAAACTGCCAACCTCCTGCTTTGCATCCAGAGAAATACTCCAGGCAACTTTCCTCTGCCTGCTCCAAGAAGGGTAGTAAAGCTGCTTACTGCTTGTTGGCCAAGATACAGCAGCTTCTGTAAACCAAGATGTTTACAGTTTCCTCAGCTCATTGCCTATAGTCCCCCTCCTCCTCCTAGTGCATTCTGGGACTTCAGACACAGTCATCTAATTCCAGTTAACTTCTTCAGCATCTAAATGACTTCAAGTAGCAGCTGTCTGAGGGCTGCTACTTTAGATCTAGTCTCTTAGCCATGTTTATTCCCTCTTTGCTTTTGTATGACTTACTCTGGGTTATGCTAGTCTCTGGTTTTGATTCAAAGAAGATTGTTCTAAACCAAGTTTGTTTTGACTCCTTTTTGAATCACTGTTTGAAGCTTTGTTAGAAAGCTTAAACCCTGGAAAAGCTCTATTCAATAGGTATTTCAGCACTCCACTTAGGGGCTGTGCAAGTGTTTCATTCATGTTAGAAAAATATGACGTCAACTCTTACACTTGGTGTGAAATGTAATTCATGGACATACTAGCATTCATATGATAAATTTACAAGTCAGACTATCAAATGGGAAAACACTAGAACATTAGTGTCACTAACGAAGGCAGCTACTTTTCGCAACATAGTTTTCCTGTGAAAGAAAAGCTGGACAGAAACTGAAGTGTTATATGGCAATACCTCAATTTTATGGGGGGAAAAAAAAAAGTCCCCACAACCCCCTTCTGCCCTACAGCTTAAGCCAGACTGATCTGCTATTCTTCATGTGTCTTTTCCTCTGCTTTTCCCCACCATTAGCAAGAGTCATTGCGGCATGCAGACAGAGGGGCAGTTCTCCACATATGGAGATTAAGACAGAAAGGGGCTTAAACCCAACACCCAGACCAAGACACTTCAGACTGTCAAACAGTCAACAGAAGGAGAGGAAGACCACTTGAGAAGTCTTGAGAAAGTGATTTAGGAGCATGTGCCTGTGTTCAACATGCAGCTTTGCCAAGTACCCCAGTAAACACAACGAGCGCCACATTTACCTGGGTCTCATTGAAGTCCTTCACACCAACACAATATACTGTAGCTCCCAGGTCACGCGACCGATTAGCCTGGAACAAGGAAAGGCAGGATGACATGGATGCAAATGTGATGGGATGCAGGTTTCTGAAAGGTCTTTATCATAAATTTAGTCTTTCTCTGTAAAATCAGCAATGGGGGGCTTGTCAAAAGAGCTTTAAAAGCTTTCCTACCTGACCAGAAACAGGTTTTATCTGCTACTAGAGTAGCTATTTATTTAGTAAAGCAAAACCCAAGGTATTTGGTAGGGTTTTTTTATACCTAACTAGCTCACCTTCCTAGCTTCTCCAACTTTCTAACATTTGCCTGTCCAACAGATGTAAGACAGACTAAATCCATTTTCTTTTCACCATTTAGGATATATCCCAGTATAATAGTAACCAAAAATGTTCTGCTACTTTCTGTTTCAGACATCTGTGTCTAGACTCGTGGTATCCATAGGTGAAGGGACATTTCATCCCATCTGCTACAAACTGTATCACTCCCACTGTTTACACAGCATCTCAAAGTAACAAACAGAGAACATCAACAGGTTTAATTTTTCCAGGCTTTTTCATTGACATACAGATGAAAGTTGCATTTACTACTCAAAAAGCAATTGTTCTAAATGCTCCTGTCTGCATAAGTATGAATTAAGTCATTTAACATTTCATTAGAACAGGAAGACCTGACTGAAAACCCATTCCCAGAAAAGATGGTAGCAAGTCAGATTATATCAGAAGACTGTAGTAGTTCAAATTGTTAGATAGCAAAGTGCTTTACAAGAAAAGCATCATTCCAGTTTTACACCAAGAAACTTAAGCCTAAAGAACCGAAGCAACTCGCAGTGTAAGAGCTGAGGTCAGGATCTCCATTCTACTAGCTCACTAACTGTTCCTCCCCAAACCAAAACAAACACTTCTGACCTCTCAACTTGTTCATTCACCTCTAAAAACAAACTTGTTTTTCTTGTGGATTTTTGATTTCAGAAGAGAAGAAAAGGAGATGAACAGTAAGGAGGGGAACTCTGGATTCATGACATTTGTGCTGTAGCAATATTGATTTTATTCTACAAAACCATTCTTTTTGTTGTTATTGGATTTAAAGCTGCACTTTGGACAGATTGAGAGGAAAAATCCTGTCCATAGCAAATTCATGTAACAATACCATCTTCCAAGTTTAGGTCATCTTAATTTGTTTGACTGACAAGTGAAAGTTCGTTCATCTCTTCAGAGATGACATCAGTAGAAATATTATAGAGCAAAGCTTTCAAGTGCTCAACATACTGTTTATCTAACATTTTGCATAATATATTAATTTAATGAGGATGCTGAGAATACACACTTGAATCTTGGAAACATTTGTGGAAATTTTGGATTTCATCATCTGAAAGGCTTTCTGATGTGACAGAAGATTATAGGAACAATGGTCTTTCTGTGTTCTTTACTTTTTGTGAAAGAAGAAAAGTCAAAGTGAGAAGATTCAGGTATTTCCCAGAACAATCCAGTAAATACTGAAACTTTTCAGCTGTGAACTATTCCTTCTCCAGGTTGGTTTGGTGGGGTTTTTTTGGTTTTGTTTTTTTTTTTTTTTTTTTTTTTTAACTGGAAGTTTGAACCCCCCTCCTCTCCCATGAACAGTCTCAGTTTTGATGAGTCAGAAGCATTGCTGCTGTTAATGTTTATCTTTAAGATTCATGTCTAAAGAGCACAAAAGTGAAGTTTTGTCAGTAGGGAAAAAGGTTTTCCCTGTCTTTTGCCTTCAAGCAGCAAGCCCAGACATTTCACTGTCTCCCTGGCTAAAAAATGTGTAAGACACTTACCTCCCTCTCAGAGTAGAAAAATAGGTCTTCATGGAGTTCTCCATCTGTCAGTGCAATGATGACACTCGCAGTTCTGTAACCTAAACACACAAACTTCTTTAGTCCCTTGTTTTTGAGTTGTATTTGTTGAACTAGCCTAGAAAACATCCTGCTAGCGACCTGTTAGCACACTTAAAGGACCAGAAACAGCAGACATCAAGCCCATGTCCTTGCCTCCCTTCAGCCAGCCAGTTTTCAGAAAACATGAATTTCTGCACACTTTTTCCGCTTGGGCACCTGCCTTCAACACCAGTTTTATACCACGCTCCTTTGATGTGCCAATGATTTTTTAACTGACAGCCCCTCATAACTATTTCAATATTTCAGACCAGTAGATTAGCCTGCAGTCGTCAAAAAACCTAAAGCATTCCTAGTTATTTCCTGATTTTATTAATGCTGTCAATTCAAGAAATCCAAAGATTTTTTTCAGCTTGTGATAAAAAGCTCAATTGGGATTTAAACAGATACAGTAGGAAAACGCCCTAAAAATCTTCAGCCTTCCTACGTAACATATTTCAGCAACATAGTTAAACCTTGCAGTCTTCCCCTTGTATTGATTATAGCTTGGGTTTTACAAGTTTGTATCAGTTTTCAGGAGCAGCCGAATAGAATTAATTCATATTTCTGACAATAGACTTGCTACAGATATGAAGCAGCTCTGTAGCTGTATCTTGCACAAACACTGTTATGGAAAGATAAAAGCTAAACATGTCAAGGCATGTAAATTATCAACCTTTAAATTTCTTCAGCCATCTAGGGCATTTTCCTGCCATTACAAGTAGCTGTGCCTTTAACAAGCTGTCGCTGAAGAGAAAAATCCAAACAAGCAACTTCTTCAATTACTGCCCAACAGAGATCCAATCCCTGAACTTCTTGGTTCAACTTAAAAATCCTCACTTTTAAATAATGTGGTAATGATGCAACAAGAAAGTCGAGTGCTTGGCAAACAATAAGCAACAGGCAGGGTCATTCATGTTGCAGATGTGCCTAGGCTTAAGTGCCTGGGCTTTTTCTGCAGGAAACGGAGAAAAGCGAGCACTGTTTGTACAAACTTAGGAGCCCAAATGACCTCCAGAGATGCCATTCTCCCTCCATTGACTACGGCAGGAGCCTTAGGACCTGTGCAGGTGGTATGAATGCTTCTTTAGAGGAGCAAGGACAAACACCCAGAACTAACAAAGACAAAATACACAGGCCAACATTCAGACTTGAGGACCCAGTTGTCCACTGCTTCTTGCATATGGTGGCAACCTCTTACATGCAATATGTATACCAGCATGCAAAAGCATTACCAATCCCAAATCGAATTGTTCTAGCTGTCTATTCCATTCTGCTGCAGTCCTATTTTACAGATGAGTCCCAAAGCTGTGCAGACTTAGCCACTACTTCGTTTTATTCACGAGTGGCCCTGCAAAACCATTAGGACTGGCTTTACACTCAGACATCTGCTCGCCTGTCTTGGTTTCCAAAAAGCAATGTTTATATTTCTACTTCAGGCTTTGCAGTGCAGAAAGTTCTTACATTAATTACGAGAAAGGAAAGGACAAACATTTTTACAATTGTCTGCACTTATTACTGGATTTAATAATTGCTTATTGAAAAAAAAACTTTCACCTAACAGCATCTCCACATGTTTCAGAAGGAAGAAGAAATGGTTACCTGAGTCCTCAAGCAAAAAGAGCAAGATAAGGTACCAGACAGTTTTGGTAAGAGTAGGCACCTTCAGTCAGCCTGGCTTCTCACTTTTGGCCTGAAACACATTCATTCCAGCTCTGGGTCCTTAAAGCTCCACCTCTTCTTTTCCCTTTTCAGGAACAACTACCCCGAATAGCATTGCCACCCCACACCTTTCCCACAGCAAAGCTGCATTTCAAATCTGAGAGTTATCAGTCAAAAAGAAAGAGAAAAAACAAACATTCAATGGATCAAGAAAGTCTCTCACCGTGAACATTTTCATAGTAAATCTGTTCACTTGCCTGAAATTAAATCAGAAGATTATTAGCAATAAATGAATAATAATACTTTGTGGGCATCTACACACGCACCAGAAAAAGAGAAGATGGCAGCGAGGATGTCATGTTGGTAGTCTGCACGTAACCTCTGCTTTCAGAGATACCTGCTTCATAGAACAAGTTCCTTGCCTATGGTTTTGACTCTGCTACTTCAAGGTCTTATCTAAAGCATAACTCGGTCAAACCAACCCTAAGGCCATTGGCCAATAATAACGTAGTCTCCCACTATTCTGCTATCTGAAAATCACATTCACCTTCCTCCTTGAGAAACACCCTAGGTCCATTGATAAATATTCCCCAGCACCTCTAGATCAACTACTCTGACTGCAAATAAACCAGCTTCGGAGAGATATTCTTATGCTTTTGTCTCCCACTTGATCCATGCACAAGCATATTCTGCAAGGTAGAACAGCAAACGCTTCAGTGCGCATCAATTCAAAATTAAAAAGTAGGCCACCCTGAACATATTTGGCTTATGAATTTCATTTCTGTTCTGAATTTAAATTTCTTTTTTTTGAACTTCCCCTGCAAAGTTTCTGAAGTCACCAAACTCTCGGATTTGGTTTTGGACTCCTAGTTATGAGCCAGCATCTCTCAGGTCACCTGAATTTTTGTTGTGTGTTTACAAGCATTTTCAATAGGCAGACAGTTCCACAATCCCCCAAAATGCACGTGTAGTACAGTAGTGGGAGGGGGTTCAGGAGTTCAGGCTTAGAGAAACTCCTGAGCCTGTAAAATATACAGGAGAAGATCAGAGCAGGCAATAACTTCTGTGCAGCATTATTTGTCCACCAGTGAGAACAGGTTAGAGCCACGGCCTCAGCCCCCACCCAACTCTAACAAGCCTGCTACAGCACCTATGCAGGACTCTAGGCAGCTTTCCACCCTTCATGAACATGGTTCCATGTGGGATTGCAATGTCAAAGCCTTCTACCTTGTCCTAAGCTGAAAAGGCAGCTCCCCCCACAAAAGCTGAAGGCAAAAAGAAAGATAAGCAGTAGGGTTTGCAGCCCCCTTGTAGCAGCTCCAACACCAAATGTGTACGCTTCAACATACCTACTGCATAAGAGGGAAACAGCCCCACTTACCTACCAGAGAATTATTAACCAGGTTCCTTTGTTTAACGTTTCCTGAGGAGCACCCAGACACAGTCTAGAAGCACTATAGCATGCATCTAGTTACCCTTTCAAATCCTTCATGCATGTATGTGTCACCTCCCGGAAGGACTTTCTGCAGCTCTTCTAGTCCCTGGCGTATCTGTTCCCTGAAAGGAATGCAGATGCATTGTTAGACCCAGGATCAAACTTATCAGGAGTTGATATCCAGGCGAAGACATGCATGGCAGAACCAGATACACAGAGGGGAAAAAAAGAGTTAACTCAATGTTTATATAGGCTAAGGTAATGTCTGGGTATCTACCCAGATATCTACCTTTCTAAGGATACAGAAAACAGAGCAGATGTGCTCCCAGTGTTCCCACAGCCTGGGGAAAGCACCACAACAGCAGCATCCCCTAAGTCAATATCCATACATTTCTTTCTAAATAAATATTCCCTGTGTAACCCTGGTCAGACTTCTCATGCAGAAGCAGAGCAGCTGACTTGCTCACTTTCCTCACTTACGCTTGCTGACTTGACTATACAAATGTAATCAAACAGCCACAAAAAAATTACAGTCTCAAACCATCCTGGCAACTCCAGTTTATTTGGGCATTACGCCTTCGGTTCCTGTTCAAACTGACTTGAAGATTAAAGCCTTTCCCAATAGCTCATTCCGATTCAGGGTATCTGTTTTAATTTTTTTAGAAATCCCAGGCACAGTGACAGATCAACTGCAGGCTAAGTGGGGTGGGCACCCATTTGTTGTTCCACTGAGTTGCAGACACCAAACTCTGGAAGCCTGAAGTCTTTAATACCAAGATAAAACCCTGCAATGTGTGGGGTATATCTCTGAGCAAACTATACAATCTTCATGGGAAACGGATTCGGTCACTGCATGCAGGACCACACGGACATCGCAAGACCAAATGCCAGAAGTCAGTTGTGTCCCTGCATATTTTAACTACTTCAGAAAATCCAGATTGTGAGCACCACATACTTTATCTCATATTTGTGAGGCTGACTGTTGCAGTGCGTTAACATTAGCCACTCTACAGAGCAGTGACTCCCACGGGGAGAAAAGAGTATCTGCTTTTGCAATAGGTTGAATTACCAAACCTTCAAGAACTCATTGTGTACCTGCGATATCCCAGACTAGTTAGACACTGAGCTGTATATCATAGGTGGGCTAGGGGCAGATATTTCCTCCTTTCAGCTACCCATGCACATACCAAGCCAAAGCTGAATATAAAAATCAAGATCATTCCCTGTGATCAGAACTATTTTTCAAACACAAACACCGAAATTTTAAAATAGACAGCAAAGGTCTTTAAAATATGCCAATCCAGTCCCATTAGATGCACAGAGTTTTTCTAAAAGGGATGCTAAGCACCCTCAGTCTTCACGTTCAGATGCTGATCACCACATGGAGGCACAGGCAAGGCAGAATTGGTTTTGCCACTACTCCAGCTTCCCTATGATGAAAGGCCAGCGTTAACTAAAGGACCAGCATGAAGCCTCCACCTTGTTTGTCAGTTCTCCAATAAAAACCAGCAGCTCTCCAGTCAGCTGGCTTTTAGACTAATACCATATCAATATCCTGTTCCCAGTCAACATTTCTAGGACAGCTGGATAAATATGAAATACATTTCCACATGGGAAACTCTTAAGTCTCATTGCTTAGAGCCTTAACAGACTAGAGATCTTTGCCATGGGGTGTGCTCACAGGGTGGGAGACAGACAGAGGCAGGGAGCAGGTTTTCCTCTGGCACCAAGTTAGATACGGTTAATTCTCTTTATACTTATTGTTGCAGTAAGTGGCGAGAGATGCTTGGGCTGGCTGGGTTTAATGGCATTTTTCAAGGTTGGTAGGTATGTGGACTGCTCTCTAGGAAAGCAGCCAGTTTCCTATTCATTCCTCTATAGTAGCTGCTCTGGTATGCAACTTCATAGACATCCAATATGTAAAACACATGCTGACTTATACAGTCTTCACATATGTTACATATATTTTTGCTCCACGTGGCAATGAAGTTAAGAGAGGAAGCAAGAGTGATTAAAGGACCTCATTGAGCTCTCCTTGAAGTCAGAGTTAAAAAAATCCAGCCCATAGACTCTACTGGGATTAACTTGGGGATCTACAAGGGGATGACAGGAACATGCTTCAGGAACATGGCAATCAAACTTTCATTGCCAAAAAATATACACCCTTGCAAACCATCCTAAACACTCTTTGCCTATAACATACCTTCAGACCTCCAAAGAAATCCTGTTCACCTCTACCTCAAGAGTACGGGTATCACCTACCCCTTTCAAGTTTGTTTTTATGGGAAGGGAGTTTCACCTATTTGTTTGCAGAAGAAAATCCTTAAGGATGTTTCAAAGGCAATAAGGCTCGTGCTCTCCGACAAAAGCCTGAAAATCTGTGGAAGGCAGTTTGAGTTAAAACCCTAACTGCTGACAGAAAGACATTTAGAAGTTAAAATTAAGAAGGCAACCTCTGCCTTAAGAGGCCTTAAGGCATTCTAGCAGAATGACTGTCATATATGAAAATAGGCAGGTGATTCAAACAATTAAACTGAGAAGCACAAAGGTGCCACAACACCGCTCACAATGGACTGGAAATAATTGAGCAAGGACAGTGAAGGAAGCTACAACAAGCTGCTGTGTACCTTTAAACCTCTTCTTACCTGTCTTCTGTTAGCCTCATTAGAATTGTCCCTCTAGTTGAAAACACAATGAAGGACATCCTCAGCTGAGGGCTGGAGTAGGAGAGAAAAAAAAAGTAAATCTTAGACCAGAGCTTACTATATGTGTAACACCAAACACACAGGACACTGATTGCTATCTAGATCATAATTCAACAGGATGAAAGACAGGACCGAGCAGCAAAAGGTGTTCTGCCCTGGGCCTTCCTAGTCAAGGCAAACCGCAAGGGTTCCTTCTAAAAGATATAAATGGCACTTGCATCATGACCTTAAGATTGCTAAAGCAAGAAAGGCTTAAGTGCATATGGTATCACCATGGAGACAAGGGAAGGCTAATTATGTTTATCATACCACTTTCCACCCACTGGCCTGGGGGATTTTTTCATCCAGTCTCAAGGCATTCAGTGCCTGAAAGCTGCAGCCTCAGGCCTCTCCCTGCAGACCCAGACTTCTGTCCCTCAGGCAGGAGCCAGCCATCTCAGAAACAAGAGGATTCCTTCCCCACAAAAATACGATTTGATCCATGGAAGTCAGGCAGGAAAAAAGGGAACAATTAGCTTATCTGCTCCTATTTCCTGCGTGACAGAAATTTGGGGAAAAGCAGCCAATGGGATGATCTGAGAAAAGCATTAGGAACTCCCTCTTCACCAGGTCCCCCGGCGGAAAGCAGCATGCGCTACTGACTGCGACTGAGAGCACGTCCCCTAGCCGCTGGCACACACACACACCTCTCCATTTGGTTATCTGCAAAGCAGCACTTCTTACCTTATAAACTTACGGGCCAAATGTTCCACAAAATGATATATTTCATTCCAATGGTGCAGGACACTTCCTGATCTAGGGAAACAATTATTAAAGGAGAGATTAGTTTAGCTGCTGTTCTTGTAGATTTCCCAGCCTAATGTTTTGTTACACATTGCTCAGCTAGTCATTTGTTTTTATTTTGTTTAACAATCACTGTCCATATTCTTCCTTTAAAGAGATATTAAACTGTAAATGACATTTCCTACTTTAGCTTTGAAAAGCAAGAATAATTTACACTCCATGCAAGTGTCTGAGGCTACACTTTGCAATAACATGTGGCAGTTACGCTAGACCTTAGGCACAGCCCTAAACAAATAAACCCTGTGTGAGTGAAGACCTGTCTCTCTGCACAGTATTTTAGATTAATTCCACCAACCCACTTGCCATACCATTATGCAGAGCTTTTAGCTCAAGTGTATTTTGAGAATAAAATGCAGTTGGAGGAGCAGATTATTAAACTTCTCTAGCATTTCCACTGTGCTAGAGACTGTGAAAAGTAAAACACCTCAGGTCCACTTCTCAACTGTTCTGGCTAATTCTTCCACACCTCAGTTAAAGGCAAAACAAAGTAATTTTGCTCCTCAGGAAAATAAGCCATGGACTATAATGGGATTGGATTATTCTTCCTTATGTTGTAAGAACCAGGAAAAAATTAGGTTAATCAGAATCTTTCAGCACTAAATGCCCCTTCTGGCATAAACACTTCTGTGAACACTGAAATATTAATATTGGAAAAAAATTCCTGCCTAGACTTGGAAAATAAATGTGTCATCACTTATTTAATTCATTGACTACAATTAAAAATATTTATAGGGGAAATAACCATTCCAGCTTTAACAGAAAATTCATTGATCTGCAGCCTGAGGAAGAAAAGATGAACATTTGAGAAGATGTTTTTTCACTTCACAGAAAGAAAAGGCATCTGACCCAACTCTGTTCTACCTTAGCTCTGAGAATGCAAATGAAGAGCCACGAATAGATTCACCCAAGTACTGCACACCTGGTACAGCCAACCCCAGCCTGGCTGCAAATAGCATTACTTCACTTCCTAGCAGCACAGCAAGCATGCAAACCACATTGTGCAGGTCATACAAATTCCCTTCCCTAGTCTTCCCACACCTGGCTCTCATTTACAGCCATTCAGTAAAAACCTTGGCCTTACCCACTTGCTCCGTGATACCTTACGCCATTCTTTCTCTGCATGACCCCAATATGCCCAAAGGCAACCTCAGATGACATGCAACGAGGGCTCTTGCACAGGTACAAGAGCATATGGTCCCTCTGGAAAAACAGTGAACGCTCTGGCCTTTGTTGCACAAAGGACCTGATACCAAACGTGCCTCTTTAAAGACAACCTTACAGGCCCCCCCCCTTTCGTCCATGATTGTAAGGGACAGATTGCAGAGGAGACTTGATCATAAGCAAATTCTAATAGTGCTAGATGACTTCTTGGCGCTCTCTCCTTTCATCAGACCAGGACTTGAAATCATTACTTGTTCTCCATGCATGTGTTCAGAGAGGACCAAAGAAACACCAATAACAAGAGTCTTGTAAACCACACAGACAGTGGGAAAACTGGTGTCTTATAACAGAAGGGTGAGGTACATCAGGACTCGCTCTCAAACAAGAAACTTAACCCCCGCTGCATCCAAACTGCAAACTGATAGAACAGAGACATACAAAGCTCAACCCCAGGTGCAAATTCCTCTCAGATGGAAAAACTCAGAGCTTGAATATGAGGCACTCCAGTCCCATCAATGCCAAATAGCCCAAATCATTTCCCAGAGCTGGCCAGGAAAATAAATATTTATTGTCTTTCTATGGTGAGGCATAAAAGAAACACTTGACTTTATAGCAATGGAGACATCAGTCGCCAGAAGACACATGAAGCCAAGGCTTTGTTAACCATAAAGCAATTACTACCTCCTTCAGTGAAATGTATGTTGCTTTAGCCTATATATCCACCTCTCAATAAAAGCGCACCTCATTAGAGCTTCACATGCCTTCTTGAACCATCTGGTAGCAGATATGGGAAGTTAGGACCCTTTCACAAGCATACCCTAACCAACCTTCTCCTAGCCATGACTACACTACTCTTCATGTTAAGGGAACACTTAGCTCTCAGCCTTTGCCAACACAGGAGCTCTAGCTAAGCCCCACTTACAACAGGACACTGCCCGAGAAGCTGCGTTAGTCTTTAAAAGTACGGTTATTTCCTCCCCTTCATTATAAGCCTCTGAACAAAAGTTGATCATCACTTAAAATTACTATTGCAGCAAGGCAGCTGGGAATGAGATCCAGCCACAGAGCACATAAGGTATGTAGGTCGTCATCTAAAACTCCTGTCATTTTCCATGCCTCCGAGAAGTCATGCATTTTTTGAAAACAGCATTTGCCAGAATAAAGGTTAAAAACCAATAGCTCAGTTCAATGATGTGCCAGTCAATAGCACATCCTGTTTAAGCGTTTGCCTTTGCAACTGTTGTTCCGCTGGTCTTAAATAGTTTGAGCAGTTTTTTCAGGTAAGCAGTTCTTTTTAATTCTTCACACAAGCATGGCTTCAGCTTCTGCTGTACCTCCTCCCCTTCATCATCCTCGCTCTGTTCTCCCACCAACAGTCCCATCTTCATGCCCTCTGGAACAAAACTCCAAGCATCTGAAGTTACAGCTCTTTTTCCATGAAACCTTCCCGCACATCTACTAACACACGAGAGGAACAACCTGAAGTTCGAGAGCAGCAGAATGTTAAATGTCTGTTTTAAGGAAACTTCTTGCCATTGCTACAATCATAAAAACCACCCCACTATCCCACAAAAGGAGGCCTGTTTCTGCTTTCAGTTCCAAAGGCACTGAATTGGGGCAATTGGAATTGTCTGCAATCCGTTTACTCTTCATCTCTACCAGA
The DNA here is from genome assembly GCF_965183815.1 of Platalea leucorodia. Taxonomy (NCBI): domain Eukaryota; kingdom Metazoa; phylum Chordata; class Aves; order Pelecaniformes; family Threskiornithidae; genus Platalea; species Platalea leucorodia. The sequence continues at coordinate 93,700,493 of NC_138858.1, read as the reverse complement.
GCAAGCTATAAAAGGGTCCCAAAACAAGGCTCACACTTTTGCTGACCATACATCGTTCCTTCTAGCACAGCAAGTTTTCCATCTGTAGCTAGACAGCTTGCAGTCTACTTGCAGTTAATTTCTCCATCTACTCAAGCCCAGGTGTCAGTGGCTATAAATGCCCAGGTCCGCATTTAGAAAAAAGTACTCCTCTAATACATAAAATACATTTTCTGAAACACACTTCAGACTTCTTACAGTCTTCACTTGGCACAAAATGGACAAAACCAATAAAAGTAACCTCTTTGCAGTCAACAGAAGGTTTACAAAACCAGCATTAGCTTACAGTGTTCACCTCCACAGCTTTCGGCTGTGTTATTTGGAAGCCCTGCAGTAAAAGACACTTGTCACTTGTAAAGCCTCTCATAAGGGAGGCCAAGAACTCTTAATAGGACAAGTATTTCTAAAGCCTAACTGTAAGACAATAAAAGCCAAATTTAAAACCGTTACCTCTTCATATTCCCAAAGAGAAACAAGATGATCAGCGAGCCAACACTTTGCAGCTGAATGGTTGATGTTATAAACTTGCAATTTAAGAAAAGGCTCATCTTGAGGATGCCAAATTCTCTTGCTGGAGAAAAGCCCAATAAAGGGAAATTAAGACTAAGTAAACCATTATGCCTTTAACAAGAGAATGATACACTCTGCAGTCAACTGTGCTGGAATTTCGTACATCTAAACAAAATCCAAGGGTGAGAGAACCAGTCGTTCAGTGGTTCCAGACAGAGAGCCACACTCTGGCTAAACCCTGCCCTCCAGCAGCTGCTTTTCTCCTACTCACTGTGACAAGATGCACTGTAACCCAAAGCTGCGGGAACTCAAACCTCCTTACAGTTTGACTTTCTTGTACTTATAAGACTCCTTATTTCCATTTCTGCCACTGCACCTTCTCAGAATACCCATGGCTTTATTTAATTCGCAAACTAGAAGAAAACAGAATCAAGCCCACAAACTGTTATACAAAGACTTCACACCAGTTACGTGCACTGCAGCTGACAGGAGCACATAACAATACCTGATGCAGAGACTGAAGTTGATCTAAATTTTCCTTACATTTCCACAGTTTTGGACTAACTTCAAGAAGTCTCATAGCTGTCAGAGGTGGCATTGACCCAAGAAGTTTTGCAGCATCTTTTTATTGAGCTCTTTAACACAAACAAGCCAAGAAGTGTCCTTTGTCTTTCCAAATACTTCAGGAGCAATTTTGGAAACACTACATAACAAAGATGTCAGAGAGGTGATGCAATTCTTTGCGGAAACACTACTATCTTGTGCCACACTTCACACAAGACAGCTCACCAGAGTGTCAAACGTTTGAGATTACAGGGTTTACAGGGGTCCAGTTCACAGCAGGATAAGCTTCTAAGCCTAAACACAGTCCGAGAACATTCTTCTTTTCCTGATTGGCAGGGGATACATAAAAAAAACAAATAATAAGCAAGTAACTGTGGATTGAATTTACACCAAGCAGTAGATAAAGTGCAGAGTGCTGGAGCCACACGCTTAACCCTGGATGTAAGGCAGCTCCCACCCACCCCTTTTACCAGGAATAGTTAACCTTAGATTCATCACTGGCTAAAAACATGTACACAGGTCTTGACGGGCAAGGATTTCACGTACTATCTTAGCTCATTGCAATCACATGCCTACAGCAGGCTTAGGAGTGAATTACACTCCTTCAGGCAACAAGCAGAGACACAAGAACGTACAAATTCCTCCATGCTACCTTGCTAGCATCCCTCAGCCCTCATGCTAAAACAAAGAAAAGCTATGCCTCCATATACTTGCAACCCCCTGCCACCCAAACAAAACGCATACATTGCTCTGGATTCAGGCCTGCGATTCCAGAAAACCAATCAAGGAATCACTGACTAGGTCAATGAAGACCAGAGATCATTTTGCATCTATTTCCACAGACACTCCATTTTAGCATTACCTACTAAAGGCTTGCATTTCTTCAGATTAGAGCAGCTAGAATATTATTCAGCTCTGTAAGGGTGCTGTGGTTAGCTCTGTTGGAGGGCTCGCGTTTCCCAGGGGAAGAGTCACCACCACTGGAAGCAGTTCAGGTAGGTCAGTCTCCCTGCCTGGTGACTATGGCCCCTATATTCTTCTACACCTTGGTTGTAAATCTGGGCTTAGTCTTGCTTAAGTCATGGTAACTAAAGCTAGATTCAAAGAAACAACTATTTGCCTCTCTAGAGCAGGAGTTTCACTTCAATACAACTGGTTAAAAATAGATCAGCTGTCTGGCTGAATAACGAAGGGATCACAGGAAACAGCTTGGATTACTTGCTTCATTTTGCCAAGGATCTTTTAGAGCCAACTTTTCTTTCACACATGTACAGTTCCTTGCATGTTTTCTGCACATGGGTATAAAAAGCCTACTATTTGCACACAACAGGCAAGAGCATAGGAAATAACACCTTTGACATACAGGGGACACGGCAAAAGATTACTGAGAAGACTTACTCATTGTTATCCCTTCCTCCCTACCTGCAAATAAATTAATCTGGGAGTTGACTCTACCTAATGTTCCAACTGTGCGTGTGTGGGGTGTTTACGTACTACAGCACTAGATACCATGTCAGTTGGGGGCAGGTCATAGTCTTCATTAATTAGTCACAGGGATGATATTTTTAGAATAACTGGACAACATCAGCAAAAACCAATGTTTGCTTTATGTTTATCAACATCTCGCTGCTTCCTCATTTTTCCGTCTTAACAAAAGCCCTATATCTTATCTCGCATCCAGGCTGTAAATTCTTTGGCACCGTCTTCTGCCATATGTTTCGCTACCATTCAGTCTACAGGAGCCTCAATCCATGAAACCCCTCAGCACCACAGTAACACAAAAGGACAAGCCATCTGGGACCAGCTCTCTCAACAATTCTCCCAAGAGAAGCGGGCCTGACCTTCCACAACACTGGGCTCATCCTGGCATGACCTTCACTTTGAGATGCTCAGCACTCTGCCTGCCTAGATCCTGCATATAACCTAAATAGCAAATAGCATACAACTGTACTCTAAATAGCATACAGCTTGAGTTGTAGCCCTCTCCACTTTTTTTTTTTTGCAATCAAAGCACAAGAGAAATGGATTCATCCAGTCTTAATTCACATGAATACAATTCCTTCAGTGAACCTGCCATCAGGTAGCTCAGAATTTCAAGTTAGGTCTTTGTGTAACACCATTTTTGTCCTTGTAAGTTTGCAGCATATCAAGCGAGCTGGCAAATCTTAGTTTCCTCCAACGTTGGAGCACTGCACCAACAGCAGCGTGACAACTCCAGTTTTACTTGGCAAGGAGTTTGCCCAACTCGAACCGCAGCCCTCTGGGGTATCTTTGCATCACTTTTGGAACGCAAGTCTGCTAGCCTGAGGTCCAATGGTCACAGCATGAGAGGCCTTCTCTACTGCTACCTACGCGGTGTGAGAGCTCTCGGAAGCGATGAAAGACATGCAAGTGCACGCACAGAGATTAAGGATGCTGTTGTAACCTAGCAAGCATATCTGGTACCGCTCAAGCTTTTGTTCTGTTTGTGACACGTGCACCAAGGCTGTGTAGCATAACAGGATTATTTCTGAATGACCGAATACTGGATTTTCTTCTCCTTCATGACCATGAGAAATGGGAGAGTTGCTTCAGGTCCTCTAGGCATGCCATCTGCAGGGAATCACGTCTCCAGCTGTCTGCAGACAGTCGGAGGAAATCTGGTTTCCCTTCAACAGTTCACACAGCAAGTTTGCAGGATTCTTCCAAGGAGAAGATTGCAGGGAGCTGGAGCATCACCTCATGAGAACAGCCTGTAACTCATGCCCTTTCTCCAGTGGGTTACGTGTTCACTTTGATGGGCTTCTTGTGGCCAGAAGTATGCTTCAAGAGCCAGCGCTGTGACAAGGACCGCGTATAGTGTGGCAGCTGGAACGTGTCCTACGAGCAGCACACGTACAGGGTGCTAAATGGACTTAAGCAGTCACTAAATCCAACCAGGCACTGAGGCAAAAGGGTCAGCAGAGGGCTCTAGCACTGCTGACTTCCAGGGCTGTGTTTATTGTTTTTGTATTACTCCTTTGATCCCAGAAAGTAGGTTGCCTAATATTTTAATGGCTTTCTTCCACCATTGAAATTAACATTTCATGTTTCAGAATGTAAATCTCTTCTGCTTCAGTGTCCTTTATCACTTTTGATAACTTTTAAACATTTTTAGACCTATTTCAAAGAAAAGCAGTGAGCCCTGAGTCTATTATTATCATTTCATAGTTTGCCTGAAGGCCTCTATAAGCATCACTTCTCTCTGCCTTCAGGACTCCAGCAGCATTTGTGAAAACATTCTCTAAACAATTAGAAGGTAGAAAACCCAGGCTAAATTAGACAAGATTTTTTTAGAGCTTCATCTCAGCATCTGAGAAATGAAGGAAAGTTTAAAAGATAAAGGATACGGGATAACCTGCTCCACCACAGTAAATATCTCATCAGCCTCCTCAAAGGCTAAACGATGGGGTCCACGCCACACCACACACACTAGTACCTGAAACACCATAACTCTCCTCCAAATTCCACTGGAGACCAAGGACGATTTTACATCAGACCCTGTTCATTTCTGCACCAGAAAAATCCCAGAAATAGGAATCCTGTCACTGTCAAAGCAGGATTTTGTTGGATACCTCAATACATACACTGAGGTAAGCCTGCCTACTTTAAAGCTTGTGCCAAGCTTCATATTTCCACCCAAATTCATAATCCCTTGAGCAAGCCTAGAAAGTCATGCATTTCAGTAAGAGGACAGCACAGAACTTGAAATAAGTGGCTGTTAAAATTACATTTGCTCCGAGGTATAACACAGCACATCCATCAGATTTGATAAAACATTCAATTTTGCTTCAACTTTCAGAGAAATGCAGTTTGCAAGAGCTGTCTGCAGTACAATTCATGCTCTGGTTGTGTGGGTTTCTTTTGCTGTTGTTGTTTGGTTTTTTTTGTTGTTTGTTTGTTTTATTTGTTTTGTTTTTTTTTAATATGTAGCAATAAAAGCATTCCAACTAATAACTGAGCAGCCAAAGCACCAAAATGCATTAGACAAGTAGATCTTGTCACTGAATGAAGTAAAAAAAAAAAAAAAAAAATCTTTCCCCTGGAGCATTAGGACAACTGGCATACTAAAATATCCAGTGTCTCAGTCTTACATTTTACCCAGTCTTTTGTAATAAAGTGTTATGTAATTCCAAGTCATTTATACTAATGGAATGCGGGAGCTACTGCAAAACACTCAAGAGAATCAGTCAGAAAGCTTCATCCGCAAGCACTTTTGGCAACTTGCAAATACTTTCCTGTCTCTGAAATTTATGGTTAATAATGTCAGTACCATGGCTCTGGCATGCATATTCTCCAGTATTTCCAAACCTTTGGTTCAAAATAGCTGCTCTTAATCAAGAAAATTAGGAAAATCATTTTAGTTAGTACTTTTCTATACTTTAAGTTGTTGTATTGCTTCAAGATGAAGCTTTCCAAAGCTCAGCACATATCTATTTCACATCGCTCCATCTACAACCTGAAGGCCTGTGAAGAGACAAATGTACCAGTGCCAAGAGGACGACACTATCACAATCGGTGATGAAAAAGAGTGAGGTAGGAAGTTACCTTCAGTATAAACAGTTAAGCAGTCAAAATATGCATTTGATTAACAGGAAACAAAGAAAATGTGACTCAGCGTAGAGAAAAGAAAGCTCTCTTTAAATAAGGCACTCTAGCTGTTTTCCATCACAACGGCCAAAACCAGACCCTTTCAAAGGGAGCAGCCACCTCTCCCAGCCCTATCTTTACCTGCAAGTTGCTGCTCTAGAATGTCCAGAGCTAAGGAGCAAGCGGCAGGGAAGCAGACCTGCAGGCAGGCGAGCATTTCCTCCACGTTTTCAGCTATAGAATTAATACCTGCAATAACAACTCTCCAACCCCTGCTTTCCTGAGTGCCTCAGCCCTCACGATTCATAGGGAAATCAGAGGTGACCAGGCTGCTGCCCTTCTCCCAACCACTCTTTTAAGAAACTACAGGGTCAGGTACACAATAAAGTTTCTATATCAGCCACAGCAAAATTTATAACGATTTGATTTACAGAGCACAATGGGATTATATACTAGACCTACCAAAGAAGTCACCACAACAAAAACAAAGCCAGAATAGTACGGAGTTTCACGGGTCCCCGAGGGACACAGTGACTTCTACAAACCCAAAATCCAAAGAAAACCTCCTCAGTATCAGTACATGCTGTTCCAGTTCATGCCTAGAGAAAGATTTCTTAGAAAAAGAACAGAGTAGAACTGACTTACTTGTCTAGAATGAAATACAAATCAAATCCTCCGTAACAGGCAGGACCACCATTCTCTCTCTTTCCACCTTGTCCATCACAGGCTAGCATAAAAGTTGCTAGGAAGAGCCATTTGAAGCCAAATCTCAAGATGCTTTGCTTTGCAATGGCCATTATATCCAGAGAGGAGAAGAAAAAGAAATCTCTTCTTCCAAGGCTCCTTTATTTCACAGGTTTCTCCACAAAAGCCATTCAATGACCTTTAAATGTGTGTATGTATATACGTTTATATTCCTTAAAACTCCACTTGCAACAGCTGTCCTCAGGAATTGCAAGACTTTGCCCCTTGTTTCCCTTGCACTTCTGTTTCTTGGTTTCAGATTTCAAGATGCACAATACTGTATTTCACTTTTTTTTTTTTAAAGGGACTTGACCCTCAGTCTCCCTTGCAGCTCTCTGAAAGCAGCACCATTGTTTTGCAAGAGAAGGAGCAGCCTCCTAACAAATCTTGCTTTGTCACAGACTTTAGAAAATACAGGGAGGGTTTGAGTCGTTGTCCCCCCCGCCTTAATTATTATTGTTATTATTAAGGATGGTAAGTTTTATTTTTCCTTAGCAAAAAAAGCTCAGAGAATGCCACCTTGTGGCAAAAACTGAAGCTGACTGGAGCCTCTGGTTTTAAGCGTACCATTCGTGCACCGAGCATACTAAGCACATACCACAGCAGCTTTAGATAGGAACACAGAAGCCGTTTGCTTACAGCAGTCACACCGCAGAAACATCTTTGTTTCCCACATAGGCAACATCTGAGTTTAAAGACCTTTAAAAACTTAGAGTAGCTTTGCAAAACTTGAAGTGACGAGCCACACCAGGTTTCATCCCTCATATTTTCTCAGTCCTGAGAAATATCAAGCAACGTCTGTGCCTGTGAAACAGGCTTCCCCCTCTTACTATCTTTAGGAAACTCATTTCAGCCACTAGAGCCTAAACCCTCCCTCTTCCAGGAAAACTTGCTGGAAAACATAACTCCAGTTACACTTACATTTTCTGTCTCCTTCCACAAACAGCACCACAAGCTCTAAAACCTGAGCAGGACAGCTCAAAAGCAAGAGCATTACCCCAGTCAGAACAGCCCCCTGTACCAGCAAAAGCTCAGCTAGAGAGCCCAGGAGCAGGGGCTCCCAGCCTTCCCTCTCAAATCCCCTCAGGCTATAGCAGCACACCTGTTCTCCCAGGGCTAATTGCTGGTTAGCAAAGCAGCTTCAGGTGGCGCATCAAGGGTGGGGCGACCAGGTCAGGTTTCTGATAGGAGATGCAAGTGCACTTGAGTCAGGCTTTCAAGCTGTTCTTCATTGCTTAAAGAGTTAAATTTGTCTTTAAAAAATTCTTAGCAAAAGCAAACAATCTGAGGAAAGACCAGGAAACCCAGCAGGATAGGTTTCAAGGGAAAACAACAAACAGCATGATAACAGACTTCTGACAGAAGTGGAAACATCTGAATTACAAATCAGTCAGGCACCTTGCTGCATTGATGATTAAAACTGTGGGAGTGTCTCCCTCCCACACCTGGCGATGCTTAGCAAATACCGCCTCCTCTAATGGGGATGATAGATGGGCAAATGTCACCTCCTGGGTCCTGCTGCCAAATCCTGATCGGACCCGAAGGATGTGGAGATCCCGTGGAAGTCAAAGCTTCTCCAGGGCTAGACAGGAGCGGAATTGTAGATGGGTATTTTGGGCTTCCATACCTAAACTCAAGGGGAGCTGGGAGTGTGGGTGTGAGTCTTTCAATTTATCTCTTAGTCCGAAAGGGGAGTAGTAACGCAGATCAGTACCGCATAGGCAAAAGACCTACGTCGGGGTATCAGGCTTTCTACAACAAAGAGAAACAAGGCACGGTGTCAGAATCGCGTGTGAGAGCCCGCGCTGCGGCAGCTGAGGCGCTGCCCAGGCTGAGGGTCAGCACCTGCCCGGGCCCTGGGCGGCGCAAGGCGCGGCGGGTGCGCCCTGGGAGCTGCGAGGAAGAGGCGGCGCCGCCGCCCGCTGCTTTGCATGGCTGCCTGGCCTGGTGCCTTAAATCCCGTGAGATGCGGCTGCTGGGAGGCGTCAAAGGGCAGAGCTGCAGCTCCGGCAGCCAGCGTAGGTATGCACAGTAAGCAGGTAGGGTTTGGGGATTTCAAAGTTTTATGTAGAACCTCTAGAACAAATCTCTTTATAGCTATGAAGCTTGAATTGTCCAAATCACGGGGTTACACATAGAGAGTTCTGTGTATGTGTTTGAGTATTGTACTGCTCTAAGGAAGGAGATGAGGCTAGTTCATGGATTCTTTTTTGGTATTTTAGAAGAAAATGAGCTGAATTGAAGAAGTAAAAATACAAAGGGTAGAAGAAAAGCTTCCTCTCTGGGGATGTACTGTTTTTGAGAAATTTTGGAAAAGTACTTAGGGCTAGCTTCTGATCTGAGGCACAGCGAGGGCTGCCACAGTCAGATAAAGTATCTTGTTGTCATTAGCTTATGACCTGTGTCTGCCTGAAGATTAAAAGCAGACTGATAATTTCTTTCATTTGTTTCTGACTGGCCCTGAGAGGAACAAACACGTAGAGTTAAAAAAGAAAAAAGCTGTACCTCAGGAAAATAACTTTGGCCTGAAGCTAGGAGGGGGAAAGGAGGGGGAATGGAGGAGGAGATCAGATTCTCTGTGTAGCTGTGGATTCAGGCTGACAGAAGGCCCAGGAAAGCTTGGGGAAAAGCCAAGGAATGAGGCATCAGATGAAGCTTAGAGCACTCTGAGATGGAGGGAGCTGCTGACAAAGTGAAACACCATGCTTTGTGCTCTAACTCTGACTTTCTTCAGGGCTAGTCCTCTTCATATGCCTATCTTAGGAACATGTCTTTTTATTTATGGTCTGGTAATAGCAGCATCAATGCTCGGAGAAAAGCAGCTCCATAATAGGAAGCTCATGGAGACACAGGAGGGGGGTGTTGGAGTTTTTGTCTGTCCCTCCCTCACTAAAAATGCTAGCAACAAAAACATTATGAAGACTATAGCTTTGTGTGGAAGACCTAACGGCTCTCGGAGAGACTGGCTGTGTTGTATTCTTTGTGTGAAGGAGACAAGAAGTAAGGTGTTTTAATTGCATATAGCAGTTCAACAGTTAATTAAGCTCCAACTGATGCTCTTGGTGTGTGATTAGAATTTGCATATGTAAATGATGGGGGAAGTGGTATCAGCAGGTTTTCTTGTTTTATCATCTACTCCCTTATCTATAGCTATGGGACCTTTTCTGAAACTCGCAGCTTGGAAGAAGCGGGGTCTGTCAGCTTGCTTTAACAGTGCTGTTGCTGATGGGTGAGACATGGCAGCGTCGTGTGGCTTTGTGAGCGCTCACTTGGGTGTCTTTGGGGGTGGTCCCTTTGGCTCACGAATGTCTGACCTGTATGGTGGCTAATGGCTTCTGGCAAGACCTCAAAATCACGTTCCCTAGTCTCCATGGCACTTCAGGAAGCTCTTGCAGCAGTCTGCGTGGATAATGGGGATGTCGGGAATTGCCTATGCTGACCAGTATTATTATCACAGATTTATCAGCACCGTACAGAAATTACTTCCCTGACTTCGGTGTAGACGTGTCCTTAAATTCGCTGGCTGTATTTTCAGACGGTGTGATTCCGCACAGCCCCGCTAGTCTCAGCGGGGCTACGCTGTCCTACGCTGTGTAGGACAACCGACTCCTCCGGGTCCGAGTGTGGGCGGTTGTACCACGTACGACTCGCGACTGCCACCCAGTGGCCACGAAGGGCTTCTCCTTCCCTGGCTTGCCCTAATTTTTCAAGGGATCAGTAACCCCCTTGTCTCTTGCTTTTATCTGACTTTGCCCTGCTTTGCTTTTATTTGCCTCCGCTGCAGCACGTAAGGCTGTATTGCATCACTTTTCTGGTGACGAGAGTTCGTTCCACTAGCTTTTTTAACAAGGGCTGCTAACTCTGCATATGTACGGAACCTCTTCCTGAAGAAGAGTGTTAGGCTAAGTATACAGATGGAAACATATTGCTTGTAACATATTAAATAAAACAGGAGAAAATATGGTGTAGGGAATGATTCTGCCATAACCTAAGAAGGCCAAGTAGTTGTTTTCCAAGTCTCATTTTTAATTTCTGCCGAGGAGCAGGGGGTGCAGTCAGAGGAGCTCTTGTCCCCTTTGGTTAGTGCGGTAAGGCTACGTGCTTCTCAACAGCCTTCCCTCCTCTGCTCACCGTTGCATGTATATTGCTTTTGTTTGCCTTTACTTCAGCCATTTCAAAGACTTTGCCAGGGCTAGAGCATCCTTGCAGCACCTCTGCGAGGGGTTTTTTTTTTACATGCACTTATAGCGGGACAAAATTCAGCCCAGGCCACTCAAAGGGGCCTCTGTTATTAGTGGTATCTTTCCCTTTAGTTGAATTTAGGCAGAGATGATCAGCCTGGTTCCCGCTGATCCTCAGTTTGGAGCAAATGTTGAGGAATTCATTAGGGGCTTCTGGTTTTCAGCATCTCTGAAAATTGGGTGGCTGAGTTTGACCTCCCTTCTTAAATGAAAGCACTCGGTTAAAAGTATTTTCTAAGAACCTGAGTTTGAAAGTCTGAATGCTCTAATGCCCAAGTCCAAACTACAGCACAGGCATCCGGATTCTGAGTCCCCTGGGACTCAGAAGAATGCAAACTCAGTATTCTCCTTAGGAGTCTGTTCAATTTGATCCAATATTTAGCCAGCAGTAATTAACCCCTTGGGGATGGTAAGGTACATGCATCCTGAAACAATTAAGTCTCAGGTAACAATGGTTGTCTACAAACACGTGCCTAACTTTGAGCAAGTGAATATGCAAACAACACTGATGAAGCACTGTTTGTTTAAAGGAATATTAGGATCTTCTGCAGTTTGCTTTCCACAGGTTTTAAGGCAAGAGGACAAGCACACGTGCTCGGCAGGAGGGAGCAGAGCTGCACAGAATGAAAGGTTCACGTTTACTGACTACATTTCACATAATCCTATGGGATTTAAAAATAAATCCTACCATATTGTTGGATTTGCAGTGTCTGACTCGCCCTTTTCAAAGTGCTGTAAGCACAGAGAATGTGACCATTTATCTGTGAGGCAAAGCGTTGTATCTTAACTGACGCTGTTCCTCCTTGAAGACTTTCTTTGCAAGAAGTTAATTACACTGACATGTGCTCCAAACTGGAGTTTGGACTGGAGGGATAAATGGAAAACTTTTCCCTCTTCAGCCTGTGCTGTGTTGTCAAATTATCCTTCTCCTAGTCATGTTCATAAATTGCCTTTGAGTATTGTCTACTGTCTTTATTACTGCACTTATTAGCACGTTTTAGATTTTATGGGACAAAATGCAGAAGAGTATATGCAGGGTGCAACGGTGGCTTTTTAAAATCCCAAATCGTTGCAATCAGAGCCTGGGAGATGGCTTTGTGGACATCTGCTGTGAACTGCTCTCTGCTGTTAAATGTCACCTGCTGGACTACAGTGAGGTTCTGCAGTGCTGGAGGATGGTACGGGCTGGAAGATTTGTAATGGGGCTGTTCTTGCTGTATTTGTTCTTCAGAACTCTCATCCCAGCAGCGTGAAGCAAGCGCGTACATATGCTGTGGGGGTGAGCTGGCAGGCACAGGCTCTGGGCTGGGGTAACACGACATAGGGCAGCTCCGCTTGACAACAAGCAGTAAAGTTTCTATTGAAGCATCGGGTGTAGTTGAGGCCTTGTCTTAACTCTGTTTGTTCAGATCACTTGCACTCCAGTTTTGCAGTAAGCATCACGGGTGTTTCTTTGCTTTGTTAGGCGGCTGAAGTTTCCTTCCCTTTCACTCGTGTACCATTGGCATTAAAATGCACATACTGCTACTAAAAAGTTTCTTTCCAGTCCCTACTGGAAAGGGAGTTAAATCGAGAAATGCCCATAAGAAGGCAAAGTAGGGCATGACCAGAGCTGAAAGATTTTGTTAGGATACTGTATAATGACTAAAAATAAGTGAAAATCCCTCCTAAACTTTGATTCTTGCCTTTCTGTCATATTTAGCCTCAGCCTGAGTAAAATGAGAACTGATGGTGTGTGAAGGAATTAAAAGAACTTGTGTAATACCAAAAAGGAAGGAGGTTAGCAGCAACAATGTCTCTCCTCTGCTAGGACTGATGTGTGCTAATCCAGATAATTCAGATGCTTTTGCCTGAGATGTGCCTAAGTGAACTCTGCATCCTTTCAAACTGCTACGGAATAAAGCCTCTGGGGATCGGTCAGAGGGTAACAGAAACTGAGGGACGTTGCACGGCTGGTATTGTTAAATAGACTTGTGTTCACCTGGATGAGCCAGGGCATCCTGCCATTTTTGTTAGAACAGAGGAAATAATCAATCTTGATTTTAAAGTTCTGAACAATAGGGACCTCGCCTTACTAAAGCTTTAGTGTTTAATGGCCTTGCTCTTTTTAAAAAAATTGTACTTCAATCCCCTTCTACACTTCTCTGCTTTCAAATGCTTGGGATTGGCTTCTTACTCTCTAAAGTATTGATTCTTCTCTATGACACTGGCTTGACCATGTAAGAAATCTGGGGTTAGGTGGTGACTGCAGGATTGGGGAGGGGAAAATTGTTGCTAGGTGACGACAGTCCAAGATAAATGCATCCTTCCAGTCCCCACTTGTTCAAAAAAAAAAAAAAAGGTTAACTTTGTAACAGCAAGCTTCGTGCTGGGTCAAAGTAGATAGTCTTTAGCCTAGAGCTGACGAATCTGACATAAACACTGTCAAATGCCCTCGTTAATTCAGCAGAAATGTTACTGTATTCCTAGCTTGATTCATGTCAAATTTATACTACTGCAAGATTAGACACAGAATCTGGGACTAGCTATCAGGAAAGCACAAAGACTCTTTCTACGTGTCACTGGCAGCGTAAATGGAATAAATCTGTCATCTCCCTTTACTGTGCCATTGCAGCATTAAGGAAGGGAAACTAAGCCTGCTTTTTTTTGCATCTTCAAGGCTGAGTTAGAGGCATCTGGGAGGAGACTGCTGGGAATCTTGCGCTCTCTTCTGTGGATCAGTAATGGTGTTTATATTGTGTATGCATCTTTGAAGCAAAGCTTCGTCCACCGGAGTGTTCAGTGCAATGCCTCTAGCCAGTCCTCACTATGCACTGGGAAAATGGAGGACTCTCTTTTAAGAGCAGAACAACTCTGTAAAGCCTACAAATTAGACTCCTCTTCCCCAACAAAGGCAAATTTGTTGCATCCTCCTTTCTTTCTACTTTTCATGCCACATGAATCAAGATTTTTAATGTGAGGCATCCTTCCCTGAGGAAGGAAAGGAAGGCATACTCTGTACGCCTTATTTGTAACATACATACTCTGACGCCTGCCCGCCCCTATGGGTGTGCTCTATGTTAAGATCAGGCATTTAAAAGCATTCAAAGGGCTCAAAAGGGGTAGAAGAGATGCAATCAAAATGTTTTTCTGGATGTGTTCATAGATGATAAGGGTGTAGTAAGGAGAAACTAGCCAGAGTTGATCCATGCTAAAGGTCTTTAATTGAAAGATATGTTCACCAATTGATCTGTTTCAGCATCTGAATCATCAAGAACGAAACTCTGGAAAGAGGAGATGCTGGGGAGGAACAGCATCGAGGCTGGCTTTGTGCAGCAGCTATCAAGCATCCGGACTTGCTTCAAGGATGGTAAGGTTTTCAGGCCTTGTAATTGCTGCGACAGTATTTAAGGCCCACGAGGTGCAGGACATCAAGTCTAAAGCATGACTCTTGATTGTATGGATATTGGGCTCCTTTAAAAACAAGAAAAGGAAACAAAAATACCATGAGGTAATACCTAAGATGGTGTTAAGTGATCTGTGCGTTCATTGGCAGCCCTTAATACCTGGAACATTGCACTCACGTTTTTCATCAAGTTGAGCCATCTCAAGTACCAAAGCAATTATCAAAGCAAAGCAAGCAGCGAGGGGTGGAAGTGCTGCTATGTCAGCATGCAACATCCGATGCCTGAGCTGCGGAGCATCTTTCTTGTGACAGGGTCTGCAGACAATCAGCTTGCACTAAGGCTCAGAGTACTTTGCTGGTGCTTCAGGGTTAACTCCTCTGAGTAAAACTTCCTTTATATACTTAAAGAATTTCTTTTTTTCCTGACAATACAAGGAATTCTATTGCAAGTGATCAAAATATGATTATGGCACCCACAGCAAGACAGTTGATTTATACTAGTCTCCATAGCAATAGCTGGCATTCTGCAACAGTGCATTTTTACTGCTCTGAGTGAGCGATGTTTTTAATAATTGCTGCAAGAGAAATATTTTACATGTACGAGTGAAAGATTCTTTTGTAGTCACCAAACACAACTGGATCTTTAACTCGGAAATGAGTGATCACAAAGACATGCTATTTAATATTCTTTTGGTTTTCCAGTACAGAGGGGCACTGTTACACTCTATACTGTTAGTCTCTATTACTGTGCATTATACAGTTATGCTAGTGCTAGTTAATGGGCCCTCTCAAGGCTTTGATGTTATCGTTATGTTTTGATGTTATCGTTATTCATAATCCTATGAAGTGGAGGTCATTAAACTCCTAGGTGCTGTGATCATCCACCTCTGAAAAAACCCCAGGGAATGAAGCAACTTGGCTTAGTATTGTGAAACACAAGTGTTTGGTGGGATTTCTCGGTAAACTTATCAGCAGTCTCTGACCCGAAGGATAGCGGTTCCTAGCACTACCCTTTTTCTTTACCTTGGCATTACAGATGAGGTCAATCTGCAAAATTCTGGGCCAAAACTTAAGCTACCTTAAACTTTACTAAACAGAGTAGTAAGGGTTTGGATCAGATCATTTATGAAGGTTGTGACTCAACACTCTTCCAATCTGGATCTGCAGAGATACCGAACCCTTTCTGCAGCTCCTGAGGTTCTTGATTTGCGTCCGTCTCTAGTTGGAACAGCAGCATTTGTGTATTATTCCCCAAGGAACAAAAATGCCTGGTTAGTTACAGACATAATTCATTTGCTTGCACTCACCGTTAACTTCATAAGCTATGTAGGTTCTGAGTCCTTTGCACAGAGCGTAGATGTCTGGTCCGTAAGACTTGAGGTCGCGGATAGGTCTCTTGATGACGAATGTGATCTGCCTTGTGCGTGGTCTTTGACCTTTCAGGCTCTGAACATCAAATAATGTCATTCAGCAAGATCAGTACCTTGATCCATGTAATGCTATGCATATTCCTGTTGCTGGAATGATGACTCAGTGCTTGGTGTTTTACCCAAAACTGTACTTAGTACAGTCTTTTATTCCACTGTGTGACTACGGGGCCATTAGCAAGCATTGAAAGCAGCTCCTAGGGCAGATCTTTAAGTGAGTCAAGGTGGAGGGAGGCTAGGGAGAACTGGAAACTCAGTTCAACAGCTGAACAGGAAAAGAGCAGTGCAGTCGGCACTTTAACACAGACCTCCTACAAAGTATTTCCCCAGTCTGGTACTAACCTCTCACCCTAGAGGTACTCGGGTTGTAACCTGGAAGCATGGAAGGAGAAGGCTAATTCATTCAGTCTTCTAAATGGGAACCAAAGAGGGCAGCAGCGACACTTGGCAGATACATTTACACTAAAATTATATGCAAGTAGTGTTTATGACCTCTGAGCACCCCGAGTGTTTTAGTGGGACAGTTTTTTTCTGAACTGCTCCAGAGTGCTTTGTTTCAAATGAATTTCAAATACATTTTCCTACTTGAGTGCTTTGTCATCTGGACAAAGTGTCTGGATGCCTGTATTTTCTCTTATGACCTAGGCTTCCTGCTGGTTTGTGTATCGCATTATTCAGCCACAGGACTCCTGTTCTGGCTCATACAATGAATATGGAGGAAAGGCTGTTGAATTCGAGATGCTCGCTTATGCCCTAAAGGAAAATGGAGGTCTGAACAATAGCATCTGCAAAGCAATGTTCCGAAATGAAAAATGCAATTTCATATTGAAATGACTCAGAGCTATCTTGAGATATTGCTATCCAAAAAGAATTAATGCCATTGAAGGTTTCCTAATATAAACTGTTTCTTAGCAACCTGCAAACCTAAAGTTCCTCAGAGAAAGAAAGCGTAGCTGGAGAGGGGAATGAGGCACCTACTCTTTTTCTTTTGAAAAACCATCCCCATGGCAAATTCCCAAGCCACATCACTGTTCAGAAAAACAACCCTGCCACTTGTGAAAAATCTCATGCTCTCAAGAAAGAAGCAGCAGTTAAGAAACAGCTTGATGAACTCCAGGCTAAAGACACGCTTAGCAGGGATGACTGGGATTGACACAAGCTTTCAAAATGGTGGTGGAATTTTATCAAAGGGTTCCTGAAAGCCCGCTCCAATATGCTTCCTTCTTGCTGGTAAGCAAGGAGTTGAGAGAGGCTTCAGGGGGCACAGAGATGCACCGCAGTACAAGCAAGCCTGGGACTACAGCCAGTGAATATTTTTGCTCAAGTCTGTACTTTTTTCTTCCCCACCATGCCTTCTTGCCCTTTAAAGCTGGGATTTTTATAAGGACTCAGTTCTCAGACTTCAAAAGAAGCACTGTCTGCAAAAGGTTAGTATGCTGAATGCTGAGATAATTTTTAAAATGTCTGTGCTAATTCTGCAGTCTGAACTCATGCTAATATGGTGCTTAGTTCTTTTGAAAAAGTTTTGAAAGCTTGAAATCTTATTTAAACTTCTTTCCTCATCACTGGATTACTTGGTCTTCCTCAAGCAGAGCTGCCTAAAGAAATGATTGTTTTTAGCCTGCAAAGAATTTGAGATTATGAAGAGTACCATGCCAAAAATCTAAAAATCTCTAAACATAAAACAGTGTTAAAAAGCAGTCAATCTGAATCTTTTAAAACATTATAAAAATAATTTAAGTGATCTACAACATTGAAAAAACAGGAAAACCCTCCGCTGCAAGCACTGAAACAGGGTATTCTAACTTTTCAAAGGTTTCAAATTCTGTTAATGTAAAACGTCATTGAAATTGATACAACTTCATAATCAATGGTGTGATCTAAATGGCTTTTAAAGTAACTGTTGGTTTAAAAGCTTTTCTAAATAGCAATGGCTCTGACATCAGTTTACTTTGCATTACTGTACAACTTTACAAGTAACGACTCCTTTTTAATCTTACTGTGGTCGCTTCAGCCAGTCTGGGAAGTGCTTCAAAGTTGGGCAACTCCTTTCTGTTCATTGTGGCAATGAAGCAAGCTTTCTCTGGCAGCATTTTGGTGGCAATAATGCCCTGTAAAATAAAGTTACTGACAACTAGGAATTCAGTTTTTAATAAAGATTGGAAAAAAGTCTGTATTAAAGTAATAAATGCAGATAGTTGGGTTTTTTTACCCCAAAACTTGGACTCAAAATGTTAAGAATAAAGAAATGAGTCCTATATTTCGGCCAGCTTTATAGGAGCTAGCCTCCTTGTACGTTTTCTGAAAAAGCATGGTCCTTGCCGCTCACCCTATCATAGTTCCAAAGGGTTGTCCATGACCCATCGGTGCTCTTTTCCTCGACAGCTGCCATGTCCCATTTCCTATTGATGCTCAGAAGCTGGTAGCCTCCATCAATGCTGATTTGCTTGCTTATGTCTGTATTCTGAAACTGGAAAATAAAATTAAACAACACTTAGACTTTCAAGTTAGTCAGTTATCTCCCCAAAGCTTTAGAAAATCACTGCTCTCATAGAATAAATGCTGGCCACAGGGAGCACCTTTAGTGACCACAGTATTTTCAAACTGACCAAGAATCAAGCCTGGGGCATTCTGGAGTAGCTGTAAGAAATCTTTTAATAGATTCAATGAATAATTTCTGTATCTTACAGCTGTCATCTGGTGGGTTTAGTTTGATGCATGAAAGAAGTTTTAGATCCCTTTCCTCCAAAGGGATGGGGAAAGAAGCAAGGAAAACTCAAGAAGCAGGGAATATAGAAACAGCTGCAATGTATGTGTAACTTGGTCACTATACTCACGTAATCAGCAAGGGCTGGAGTCAGCAAGAGTCCAAGAAGGACGGTAGTTGCAATCTGAAATGAAAATCGAAAACAAAAGTGCAACTGCAGGTCTGGTTGACAAATCTGGTCGTGAGAATCCTAGTGCCTTTTTCCTTATCTGGTGTTTAAGTGTACTCCTTGGATCCTTTTTTGCTTTCATACTGGAATTACAGTAGTCACCTAAAGCGAGTCATCTTTGCTTTACCCTAGAAGAATGCAAACTAGACACATAGTGGATTGCTTTTTTTTTTTTAAGAGCTAAATCTGAAGTTGCTTCTGAGACCTGTACAGTCCTATACAGATATTTTACAAGAATGAGGAGAAGGAATTTAAATTTCTTCTCCTTAGGCATTACAAGAAATTGGTTGATCCATTAGTGCATTGCTTCAGTGTTGCAAAAGCGTTGACAAAAATGGACATGGATTAGGCTTCTTGTAGATTGAATAACGTATAGTTAAACCTTTAAAAAAAATCCTTACCTTTTTATCTGATAGGTTAATAGAGTCTGAGTTGCTCACTCTGGAGGAGGAAAAATCTCCCCAGAGAATACCTTTTTGCTGTAGACAGGGACTTCTGAGATAAAGGCAATGGTTTCAAATCAAAGTTTTAGTTTATGAGGGGAAAAGAAGCATGCATACTCACGGTGAGTTTCATCTTGACTGCAGAGCTGATGCTAGTGCAGGTAGAATGAGCAAAGTGAACTGTACACCTTATATATGTTTTCAGAAGTAGGTGGAACAGTTAAATGTTGAAATAAAATTATTTTGTAATTTGTATCCCTGTCTGCATGTTACTAAAAATTATTTCCTGCTGCAACTACTTCATAAATATGGGGATTGTGCTTCTGCAAACTTTGACCTGCCAGAGTCTGATAATTATCAGATAAGAATCCATTTGCAGTGAAAAATTAAATATGTTTTACTTTTGAAAAGTCACCTCAAGACCAGAGATAGCCTAGGGTTTAAAAAAAAAAAAAAAGCCTTACAGTAGGCAAAATAAGAGCCTTTGTGCCTTCCAAAGTGTACTGTATGTTACCCTGTAACATACATGGGACCACACCATAGGGCCTACCAAAACATATGGCCCAAATACAACATTGCCACTGAAAACTGTTTTAGATAAATAGGCAGTTCAAGCTGAAATATTACATAAATGGGCAAGTCTCTGGCTGTCTCTTTGTTATTTTAAGTGGCAACAATGATTTTTTTTTTTTTCTACCTCGCCTGAGCTTGTTTTCTGTGGTGATGTAAATACTTATTGAAGGGGTGATCATTCAGTTGGGGAGGTTTTTGAATACTTGGGTTTTGTGTCAAGTTGCTCAGTTTCATTTTGTGTGCAGCCCGAGTCTGTGGCAGGGAATCATTGTAAAGATTCCAAAATTACTTTTCAACTGCAATCTGGGACATTATTTAAAAAAAATAGGGGTTTTAATATATAAAAATCTCTTCTAACCAGTCCTGCAAGTGCAATATTAAATTAAGTCTGGTCTCGGTTTCATTGAGTCGAGCCTGCAAACCCGAAGGGACATTTTTGATGCACACTGTTATGCCAAAAGGTGGTTGCATTCCTGGTTCTTTACAAGCATAAGCGCTTGTAGGCATTTGTGTGAAAAGGCGTGGGCTTGTGCGCAGGCTCTGTAAGCAGACCCCACTCACCGTCGCCCGCTTGTGGCGCCGCTCGGGAGAGGAAAGAAACACCCGAGAGAAACGTGGAGAAAACAGCCGGACGGGAATTAAACCTTTGCCGAAGGAACAAAAGAGCTTTTGCTTTTGCTGAGGTGCGGGAGAACCGGGGCGGAGGGCAGGAGAGGAGCAGAGCTGAGGCGGCGTCGGGCGGGAGGGCTCTGAGGCGGGGGGGAAGCATAACGGTCGGGAAAAACGGCGGGAAAGCCCTGCTGAGGCGGCGGCGAGGCCGGCGCTGCTGCGCCTGGTGGCTTTGGCAGGAGCAGTCCCGGCACGTTTATGTCACTCCAGCTTTATTAATTTACAGTTACTGAAGTATTTTTCCCCGAAAGACTGTTGTTAGACTTGCTGTTGGTGTCTCAAATGAGAATATCTATTTTTGTTTTTTAAAAAAAAAAAAATTTCCCTCACAAATTGGGGTCTCTCAGCATCCTGAATTTGTCTTAAAACACATCAGCGTATTCAAATACATTTATTAGATTATACTATGGCTTTTTAATTATACTTGTCACACTTTTGAACTTTTTTTCTGTCAATACAGTTTTTCACACGTTTTTAAGTGTAAATACAGTTGAATCTTCATATTCTGCCTGCTGTGGGATAAGAGAAAAACAGAGCAGTAGGATTTAGGATAAGATCCTGTGACTTTGCAATGCTGATATGGCATGCTGATGGGTGGCCCTCGGAATTCAAATCACAATTTTAATTAAATTAGGGAAGGTGAAGATCTTGTATTTTTCAGACAGCCCAAGTTACCGACGTGATCGTTGTACATCATGGAAATTGTGTTTTGTCATAAAACTCAGGCCTCATCCTTGTTGAGAAGGATCTTTTCTTGCAAAGTAAGCAACTCCAATTTTCTGCGCTGTTAAGAATATCTATATATTTCTGTACTTACACGGACACTGTGAGAGTCACAGGATTGATGTCTCTTCAGGTTCACTAGAGTCTTTGCTGTCACGTCTCTGCTTAGCAATCTCTTTGAGTCTTGTTCTCTTCCTGATTGGTTTAAACCTGAATCAATTTAAATTTGAATAACGAACATTGTGAAACGTAATGACATCCCAATTAGAGCAAGAAACCTGCCAGAATGTAATATTGCAATTAAATTCCTACGGTCTGGACGAAGCAAATAGAAGACATTTTATTGGTTCAGTAGTAGTTCCCCATCTTCTGTAAAGTTTTAATTGTTACTGTATGACATGTGGTTAATTTAAGTTTTTCATAGAATAAAAAAGCTTGGAGATGTATTAAGCATCACAATGTGTAATATTATAGGAAAATAGGAATCGATGTGCATGAAGTTAAAGTAGTTTTGCGAGAAGCCGGACCTTGTTGCGGATGTTTTGTGCCCTCTGGTTGAAGCTTTGGCCGTAAATGAGGCGGCGTTGGGGCAGGCGGCGTCCCTTGCTGGGAGCGCCCGTGCCCCGCTGGTCCCTGCCGAGGGGAACGTGGCCCCTCCGCTTGGGCGCGGCGGAGGGTGCCCCTGCCTCCCGCTTGGCACGCAGGGCCGCGGGGTGCCCTGCTCGGGCCAGATCCCTCCTGCCTCGGGGGACTTCAGATCGTCATCTGTTCCCGAGTCTGGCCCGTAGCCTTCAAGGGCTCGAAGGCCCCCAGGAAGACATTTCCCAGTGGCGTGCAGTTGGGGTAGTGGAGGGCTGTGCCTGTTTTATCTTGGGGAAAATGCAGGGTAAAGCTGGAAAAGGAGAGGAGAGTCTCTCCAGAAATTCCCAGGGAAGTCAGTCGGGAAGTTTGTTTAAATACCGCAACCGTATGGTTGCTTTTCTTTGGAGGTGCTAAAATATTTTTGGGTGCAGTTTTGCTTTGGTTTTAATATAGTTAACTATTCGAGACCCCAAAAACAGTCTCCTGAGCAGAACAGGCTGCTGCATCCTTTATCTAGAGCCACCCTTGACTGTTCCTGAATGGGTAAAGCGTCTCTTAGAGTAACTCCTTTCAAACTCCAACAAAAGGGCCTCTGAGCAAGGAGGGAAGGTGAAGGTCTGGTATTTTCCAGACAGACTTACTCAAGTGATCATTATAGATGAAGAAACTAGTCCCAGCCATTTTGCCTTAGTTTTGGCCTAACTATAATTTGATGCTTTCAAATTTCCAGCTGCACTTTTAATTGGTTAGGGTATGTATTTTTGCTTCCTGTGTTAAACACTTATCGAACATTAAGTAACATCTGTATTCAACTCCAGACTGCATTTAATACACTTATTGTGTTACTTGCAGCTTGATTTCTGGGTTGGTCAGAGCAATAGTGCATCTGTCTATTTGTAATTGGCCATATTACATTGCAATGCTTATTTTTAAAAGAAAACATTGTAATACTTAGTTGTTAATAAGAAGTTAAAATAACTCAGATACGCTTATTTCCATAAATCTGGACTTCTGACCATATTATCTTAAATATGGTTATGCAGCAGGTATAGCACTATTTGCTTTTAGTAGTGATGAATAATTGCTTAAGGCAGCACATGAAATCCCACTGGGAAATTGTACAGGATGGGGTTTGAATGACGGTGTCGGGATTTTGCAAGAACGTGAGCTTAGCAACTTGTTTGGAATTGCTCCCACTTTTTTAAAGGATTAGCAAAAACACAGCGCAGACAAATGTAGGTTGATGATAAATTTTTTACTGAGACACAATAGCCTCCACACGGAGCAGAGGAAGAGACAGATAAATGACTGAAAATGTGATCAAGAGAAGATTATCAAGGAGAAAAATCTTGTTTGTGGGTACGCAGTTCTATGAATTTTCTTCCTCAGAACTTTGTCAGGAATAATTAGTCATAGTAATAGACAGGCGGTTCATTAATCTTAACTTTCAAATATGAAACATCTTGCTTTAAGAAGTTTGATCCTGAAAGAAAAGGAAAAACTGATTAGACTTGGACTGAGAAAATAAGAGAACAATGCAGCTGAAATTCTTCCAGCGTAATGTTGGAAATGTACCAGGAAACGCCATTTAAAAATTGAGCTGGATCTTTCTAAACTTACACTACAAGCAACTGTTAGTGCAATCTTTTTAGACAAATCTAAGCTGCAGATTGGGTTTTGAATCTCAAAATCGTGCTGTGGCAGGACCAGTGGTAGCTAGGTTTTGTATATGCATGAAGTTGCCTAAAAAGCTCAGACTTGTGTCAACAGCTAGAGCCCAAAACCTTCCTGAAAAAGCCTGGTCTCCGAGTTGTATGCAGAAGAGTGACAGACCTGTCACTCTTATAAAAAGTCATAGAAAACCACAGGATTTCAATAATTAACTTGTTCATCTTCACTTAAATCTTTTTCCTCCTTATTCGTAATCTTGATCTTTCTTTTGGCATCCTGTTACTAGTATACTCGCCAGCAGCTGGGTGAGCAAAGTAAGAGGGAATTCCTCTGCACAGAGCTTGCATGCGTTTTCCGTATGGGTGCAAGCTTTGGAGTCTGTTTCTTGAGATCGTGAAGCAATTCTCAGCGGGTGGAAGTCGGTGAGGACTAGGTCCCTAAGCATCAAAGAAACAAACCCAGAAAACGGCGTTTAGAGAACCCCAAAATGGTGTTCGGGATCTGTATGCACATCTTCGATAATGGAGAAGGGGTTTTCAAGCGCAACGCGGCTTTTGAAAGACTGGACTTGTGGAGCGGCTGAGCCCTGCTGAGAAACTTGTCTTCGGTTCTTGGAGTCTGCCCTCCTCTTTGCCGGTAGGGAGCGAGTACCTTTCGCAGGCGATTGATTGCTCACCGCTTTCATTCCCCATCCTACCTTGTGTCCTTGAGGTAGTGCAGGAAACCGTTTATCAAGCGAAAAACTCTTGTCCATTTTGGCAATGATGCATGGTTTTTTTTGAGAATACCTTGGTTGCAACGTAGCCCTATTAAAATAACAAAAGCTTTTTGTTGCAAACAATATACAGTGAAAGATAAGTGGATTGTCAGGGAGAAGCACTGGGTTAAAAAAAGGATTTATACAGTACAAATAATCATAGGGAAGGAAAATATTGTTTTTTCAATTATATTGTCTAGGTAAACGTGTCATGGAGGCTGACAAGGGACTTTGGTAAAAGGTAAAGTAAACTGCCTTCTGCGGTAATGCCACGTGTATCATACGTTATACTGCTTCAGTCAGGTGAAGGAATTCACTGCTGAAAGCATCAGTGCAGCATACAGTACAGCAGATACAATGAAATGGTTAATGAGAACAGTTTTAAGCATCTCCTCTAAAATCTTGTTAAGTTTTGCTGAAGCTTAGGTGTGTTTCAAAAACCTTTTGGTTATTTTCCATTTGTTTGAGCCATGGTGGCAGCCACTTCCAGCCTTGCCATCCCAGACGGATTTCCAGGCCTCGGAGCCCTCCTTTGCGTCGGTGCTGACCCCAGTGTCAGTGGTGTGAGTTTTCCCCGTGGGACCCCTTAAAGTCTTTCTTGCTGTTCTGATTTTTGAAAAAGATTAAAGTAGGTAAGGATTTAGGTTTGTGGATTCCCAGCAGTCTTTCAGTCAAAAAAGCGATAGCTCTAGTAACCATGCTTTGGAAAACTATTGCTTTTAGAGATCAGATTAAAGGGGAGAGAATTCCAGGCCTTAGAGGGGAGGCTAGGGAGCCATTAGTACTGTTGTGTCACACCTTACGTTCAGGCTTTGTCTCGCCAGCGTTTTCACGTGTCTGATGCATCCACCTTAAGAAGACAGACAAGCCTTAATTTTACTGCTCTATTCCCCCCTCCAGGTGGAAAACAAGGCATTTTTTCATTTAACCACTGGAGAATTTCCTTTAAGGTTAGAGTAAACTGGATGTTTGGAGTCAAACTCGCAAGAAAAATTTCTAGGAAAAGTAAAATAATTCCTTATTGTTCTTCCCCCAGCAGGAACTTGCAGGCAGAGGGTTATTTACAATATTTCACTGTATTTTGTGGTCAGATCCTTCATGCTAATATTTGTTTTTTCTCCACACAATTATTTTCACTGTTTATGCTAATCTCGAGACAGGCTGTTGATTTCATATCAAGCAACTGTCTCTTTCCCTTGATATATCAAGCACTGAAATATTTTCTTTGGTATAAAAAGAAAATGCAGTTTTGTGCTAAGTATCAGACTTTAAAATACAGCTTTATTTTCAGAAACGTATTTTTCAGAGGCTATAGGTAAAGACCACTAGTTCTTACGGCGGCAGTGTGTAATTGCATGTAGCTCTATACTTACCCCGCTAGCAAGAGCCAGGAAACCTCCAAGAAGAGAAGCAATCGCAATCTGAAACAAACATCTGAAATTCACAGCATTTGAAGGTTGTGACTGCTTATCTTGCATCAGGTTATTTGCTGTCTTAACGTAATTTCGACTTCCTGTTTAACTTTGGGTACATGCTCAGCACTTTTCTGAAGTGGGGTCTAGCTAGAGAGTATTTAAATGTGCAGAATTTTTTGTTAATGAGCTTATATCAGATCATCAATTCATATAAATTACTCTTAACCTCAGCAGCATGCTTTGCACAGGTAAGATCATTTAAACGCAGTGAGTTTTAAAATATGTCCAGCCTCAGTTCAGTAAACTCCTTGCTGGTATATTTTTGAGAGATTTAAGATTGTTATGATGATAAATTCTTTTGTGATAATTGTTGTGAACAATTATTCTCTTGGAGACAATCCCGCTAATATTGAATCATTCACAAATTTCATCCACTTCAAAGGAGGATTTTTATGAGAAGGATCCAAGTGTGACTCAGAGTATTTAGCACTAACGTTTTGGAATTTATCCTGCAACAATTTCAGGCTGCTGTAAATACCCCTGCTTCACAGTCAGGCACTTGGAGCCTTTCGTGGTTCTTCGCCTGTGCTCTCGTCAGGCAGCTGTGCCATAGCTTTCTATAACTTGCTGAGACTGTTGACTTGCATCCGAGTTGTGCATGGAAGAATATTGCCCTTTCAGCGTTGTACATGCGCGTCTCGCCCTCGTAACGGAGCACTTCTCTCTTTCACGGTTGGGTGGGCCTACGGAGTGAAGTCACTGCCAACAGTGAAATTTCACCCATGCAGTCCTGACCCATTTGGCGTTTTTATTCTGTAATCCCTACATAAGTCAGTAATAGTTCACTAGGTGCCAAGAAAGACTCAAAGTAATTTTAAAACTGTCCAGCCTTAACAGTTTTAAGAGAAAGTGATCCTTACAGTGAGCTTCATTTTGATGGTAAGCGAGGCAAGATCTGCTGGTAATTGATGTGTACTCTTACTTTTCATACAGTAATATCCCAAAGTTAAATCTTAAAATGGGTTTACCTTATTGGCATGTGCCCTTTGTTCGCAGAATCGTCATGGGTTTCCTGGGGAAGTGCTCTGATAAGAGGAGGCTTTGATACCAGCCTGAGTGAATTCATTACATGCATGAAGATGAAAGAAAACTTGTCATGGTAAGTTCAGTGTATTTTATAGTAACCTTTAAATAAAATAAAAAAAAAAAATCAGAACCAGAGAACAGTTGCCTAATAAAATTTGTAGTGACATTTCGTGCCTACGTGGCAAAGGAGTCAGCCTGATACTTTATCCACAGCTGATACCATCTTCTAAATCAACGGAGGTGGTAATCTTGCTATGTTAAAAATGTTGAGTCAGTCCCCGGCAATCATGAGGTTGGTTCTAAATCATAGAAATTACTGAGTTCTTTTGTTAACCTTCCTTTCTGAGCTTGCTCAGTTAGGATCTGCTTTCCAGTCTTCGGGCATGGCCTCTGTATCTTCACGGAGCCTCTTCGTGAAAGTAGTGCCTGATGACAGACTAAGGGCTAATTCTAGAAAGGGACCATAAACTGAAGATAACAAAAAACGAGTAAGGGAGGAGCAGTTAACAGCAGGCATTTTATGTCAACTATTATTTAGAAAGTAGATTTTAGTATTTCCCTGAATTTGATAATTACGTACAGAGCCACGGCATAAGAGCTTATTTGCCTTCTTTGTTGCAGAAACTTGCAAAACCTTTAGTTTTTTTAATTGACCAGTACAAATGTCCGCATCTCTTTGCCCAGGAATATTGTCCGTTGCTGTATAATAAATGAAGATAGATAGATAGATAGATAGAAAGCACCTCAGATAATTTGGGTTTTTCTTAGCTGTGCCTGTTACAGGAGAAGCACTTTCAGAGGTGCTTATTTACATACTCCAAAAGTGCTTCCTGCTTGATAGCAGTTCTGTCAGTCCCTCCGTATATGAATTGTGCGCTTTACTGTAGCGCAGTACGGGTTTGTGCATGGGAGTTTCCTTCTTGAATGGCATGGTGGGGACTCAGTGTCATGATAATGTCTCTGAACCAAGTGCTCCACTGTCATCAATTGCTGAGGGTTGTTGTTGCAGCTGTTATTGGAAAAGCCAGGGAATCTTACTGTAGTTGAGAAGGTGAGGCCCAATTCTCATTTACACCAGTCAGGGCCACGCTCCGTCATTCTGCTACTCACTGACGCCTTGCTCGAACTACATGAGTGCAGGGGAGGTGTAGCCGTCTGCCAGCACTGTGAGCAGAGAGCTCTGGTTTTCGTCTGTTTTGCACCCACTTTGCAATTTGCACGAGGTGTAAAATATGGTGAATGAAAGTAATAAATTACTAAGGGAAAAGATTTACAGTTCTTCTTATTGGACTGATTTGTGGATGCCAAATGGAGACAGGTACGTCCTTAGCCACCAAGATCCAAAATACACATAAAAGTCTTATTTTGTATGTCACGAAATCCTCCCATGGTCTCTGGAAATTTAATTAATCATCTCGTTCTCAAGAAAGGCATTGAGAAACTGAGCTGTCTAATGCTAATCCCTGCGGTGCTGTTAGCAATGAGTTGGAAAGCAGTTTTGCCTGTTTCTTCCAACAACCATAGCCAATTTGGCCATTACAGTAATGCGTCACACTTGGAAGCCTGAATCTCCAAATCTTCCATCAGCTTCTGATTACTTGAGTAGTTTGTATGGCAAACACACGCAGCTAGAGCATTTGACGTTACAAAACTAATTAAAATAGTAGAAGCCAGGAAAAAGGGCAGGGAGGAGTGCTTTTACCGTATAAGACCCTGCTCTTTTTCCAGTACAAACTCGTCTCTCTCTCATTTTTAAAGCTCTGCTCAAGGCATTCTGTTTCTGTACTGAATTCTTGTACCACTGTGCAGCAAACTCCCAAGGCTAAGAGCTGTTCCAGTTTGAACCCTGTTCTCAAATTAGTGTTTCATTTTGTGCACACGCTTATATTTTCACATGGGGTTTTTTATGCCTTACTGTCTAGCAAAAATAAAACTGCTGAAATGATTTCTGGATTCATCCTTGAAGCTTGGTTTATTTTTTTTTTTTAACTGCTGAATGTGATTAATTCTGCTTGACCTGTCCTTGTGCCACACAAATTTTTCTAAACTGTGTCACCCCGTCTTTATCTCGTGTGTGGCATGCCCAGCCAAATGCAAATGGAAGCATAGAGAATTTTGTTGATTTTTTGAGGTGTTGCTTCATTCTTTACTTTTCTCCTACTACCTGCTTGCTCCCTGATAAAGTAAATATTTATGAAAAGTATCTGGGGAAAAAACCCCATGAGTCACCAGGAGAGTTTATTGTGGTAGTATAATCTCACTTTAACTTGATTGAATCCATCTTCCTCATGTGTTAAAATTCCTGTTTGGTAATCAGACTTGAACTGAAATTGTACAAGTATTCTTTTCATTCGATGTTGAAGATTCTTTTGTTTAATTGATTTTTAATGGATGACAGTGCCAAATAATGGGTCGAATTCTTCTGGCAATTTTACTTACGTAGATTAAGAGTAATTCTGTAGCTTAATTGTGTTTCACCAGGGTAAATTAGAATGTATTTGAAAATATTTGGCCTTATGAAATTAACAGAGAAATTAAGTTTCCCGCGATAATAAACGTCGCTGTGTTGTAACAACGTGTTACTTGTTCTGAACATCACTCAAATTGCACTTTCTGCTGGCTTCCCTGATATGACCACTCTGACTGCAAGTTGAGGAAAAAGTGATTTTATTTGGAGGAAAGTTTGAGAGTCTTCACTTAGATCAAAAGTATCGAAAGCAAGGAGACTGCTTTGAGAATGTGGGCATCGCTGTGGAATTTCACGTTCACCACGGGGTTCTGAGTCACGGCTTCCTAAGCTAAGCCTCACTCTGCCCGAGGACTGGCGAAAGTGGAATTAAAAGCAGGTTATAGCCCTTCTTATGCAGCTCTTTGCTTCAGTTACTTAGTATAGGAGGGCGCTTAGAGGACTCTGGCGTGGTCATGGGTAGTCTTGCCTCCGAGTGCATGGGTGCTAATTTCAGGTGTGTTACTGAGAGACCTGTGATTAACTGTGGGGAGAGAGCCTCCCAAAAGCAAGGCTTTCCTATGGGAAGTGTATCTAGGCTTTGCCTGAGCCAACTAGGAGTATAGTCTTGCAATAATGCTAACTAGTCAAATCTTTTAGAAATGAGTCTTTACTTTTTGGCCTTGTCTGATCGGATCAGCAAAATTCAGTCAGTCCAATGTAAGGTGAAAATCCTGAGATCGTGGCTATTGCTGTCATTCTCCGTCACTACCTAACTGTTGACTTCGTGTGTTGCTCTGCTCTTACCTGTGCCTAAGCATATCGACGCTTAAGAAAGCAGAAGCCCATGCTTCTTGGGTGCTTTTCAAAAGAAATGAGTATGTGAAGACATAGCGACTAATGGAGAGTCAATTTAAGGTGTAGTTTAAAAGCATTTAAAACTTAAAGCTTTTTGGTTTAGCTTGTGGTGCCCAAACCCTGTCAGATTCCTGCTATGAAAGGCTTATTTGACTGCTGAAATCTACTCTGAGTATTTCTGACATATCTGTAATCTTGGAAACAAATAATCTTTTGAGAAGGGACAGAGCCAGTTTCCAAGAGGAGGGTAACATTAATCTAATCTAATTTGTCTAATCTAACTGTGCTTGACAATTCGATATCTGTTTATATGTATTCTGATATATTGTTTAGCAGCACAGCTTTGTTACACTTGAGATAACATTTTCCGTGTGGAGTTAGGTGGAAAAAAGCAGATGCGTGTAATTTCCTTTTTTTTTCATTGACGCCTGTTTGCTGAGAGAGATTTCCACACAATCAACGTTCACCTTTTTTCCAATGACTGCGATTACAGAAATGTGTTGGCTGTTAGGTTACGTTCTTGTTTTATTAGGAGGGAACAGGCCTCAATTATGACTTTCTAGTAGAAAGCAGAGCGCGATTCGTCGAGGTTCCAGCACTGGCTGACGTGGAGTCACAGGTGAGGAGGAGCCCAGGCGAGGTTGTAGTCACAGGAGAACACTTCTCATGGCAATATCATGCGGTCATTGGCATTCTCATAAAATACAGAAAACAGTGGTAGCTTTAAAGGAGGAATCCCCATCCTGTTCCTTTTGGTTTGTGACCTTGTGTGAACCACACATCCTCTGAAGTTTCATGTCGCTCCTTTGTATGCTGAGGAGGCTGGGAGTTACCCAGGTTGCCTTGTGAAGCACAGTTGTTATTCCTAATTATGTCACTGCCCTGGTTTCGGCTGGGATCGAGTTGATTTTTCTTCCTAGTAGCTGGTAGAGTGCTGTGTTTTGGATTTAGGATGAGAATAACGTTGATAACACCCTGATGTTTTAGCTGTAGCTAAGTAGTGTTTATACCGGTCAAGGACTTCCAGCTTCCCATGCTCTGCCTGTGCACAGGGAGCTGGAGCGGGCGTGGCCAGGCCAGCTGGCCCAGACTGGCCACAGGGCTAGTCCGTACCCTATGGTGTCATGCCCAGTACAGAAACTGGGGGAGTTGGCTGGGGGGCAGCGATCGCTGCTCGGGGATGTGCTGGGCATCGGTCAGCGGGTGGTGAGCAATTGTATAGTGTATCACTTGCTTTGTATATTATATTATTACTATCGCTACTATTCTATTTCATTTTACTTCAGTTATTAAACTGTTCTTACCTCAACCCACGAGTTTTCTGACTTCCACCCTTCCGATTCTCGCCCCCATCGCCCGGGGGTGGGGGCAGCGAGCGGCTGGGTGGTGCTTGTTTGCTGGCTGGGGTTAAACCACGACGGTCACGCATTTCAGCGCACGTGTTAGATACGTTACGGTAACGGATGGAAAATGAGCGGCACTTCTTGTTAAGTGTTCATGCATAATTAGATGGAAGAAATTCCTTAATGCCTTTCTGGTCCCGAATGCCTTCCCTGCCTCAGTCTGTAACAGTCAGAGCAGTTGTTCTCGGGGTTGTTGTGGGGCCCGCGGGGTGTCCGAGAGCCAGCGCGAGTGAGGCGAGGCCGGAGCCGGTCTGCGGCAGCCTCCCCGGTGGCTGCGGGCTGTGGTGGTTGTCCCGTTTCGCTGGGTGCCGCTTCCTGCGCGGCGCGGGGGTGACTGAAAACCTGGGG
Source organism: Platalea leucorodia (assembly GCF_965183815.1). Classification (NCBI taxonomy): domain Eukaryota; kingdom Metazoa; phylum Chordata; class Aves; order Pelecaniformes; family Threskiornithidae; genus Platalea; species Platalea leucorodia. The sequence continues at coordinate 93,669,065 of NC_138858.1, read as the reverse complement.
GGCCAGCGGGGGCCTGTGCCCCTGTTTTCTGGGAGAAGGGCCGGGGCCGGGGCCTTTTCCTCGGGAATACCGCCGCGGAGCTGTACCGCGGCAGGGGAGCGCTGCCCGCTGCCGCGCCCCTGCCGCCGGGCCGGCCCTTTCTGGGGGGCCGGCAGCCGCCGCCCCGGGGGGGAGCCTGGGGGCAGCGAGCCCCGTGGCGGACCCGCTCCCGGCAGTTACGCCGTCAGTATTTATTAATAGACGCTAATAAAGTGGTGATACCTGTCCCCCCCCCCCAGCGCTCGCCCCGCCCCGCCGCAGAGGACGCAGGGCGGGGCGCCGCGCGTGCGTCCTGAGGGCGGCCGTGCTTTGTGACGTCACCGCCGGAAGCGACTCCCTGCCGCGTCCCCGGCCTGGGCCGCCGGTGGGTGCCGGTGGCGGCCATGAGCAAGCGGAAGGCTCCCCAGGAGAGCCCCAACGAGGGCATCACCGACTTCCTCACCGGTAGGGGGGGGCGGGCGGGGCGGGCGGGCGGTGGGGCCGCGGGCCCGCTGCTCTCACCGTGCTTCTCCCCGCGGTTCCCCCGTAGAGCTGGCCAACTACGAGCGCAACGTGAACCGGGCCATTCACAAGTACAACGCCTACAGGTACCGCCTCCCTCCTCCCCGCCGGCGGCCCCCTCTCGGGGCCCGGCCCGCCGCCGCGGGAGCCGGCTGGCAGCGCCCTCCGCGTTCGGGCGCTGACCGGCGGTGTTCTGCAGGAAAGCAGCCTCGGTTATTTCCCGGTATCCCAGCAAGATACGGAGCGGGGCCGAAGCCAAGAAGCTGGTAGGTGCCCGTGCCCAGGGTGCCGGCGGGAGGTCCTCGGGGCAGCGGCGCCGGGGGCTCCCGGGAAGCGGGGGGCAGCGCCAGGCTGGCCCCGCCGATGCCAGCTCCTCTGCCTGGTGGCCGAGTCGGGGCTCGGGGACGCGGTGCGGCTGCTGTGGGGGTGTCATAGCTGGATCTGGGGGCTCCAGCTGAGTCTCTGCCCGCAAAAGGATTCTGTTGTGGCAGGTTTCCCCTTCGTTGTGTTACTGCTTTACCACATTCGGGGAACTTGAGCAGTAATAATCAGAGCCTTGCTCAAAATTATTGCTTTGGGGGAACTTTTAATATAGCCCTTGAATTACAGGGTTTATGCTGCTTGTGTTGTACCCTTGAATTCTTGTGCTCCCTTACAGTCCAGTATTTCATCATGGTCTCGGTGGCCTCATAGTTCTTTCTGGACTCTAAATTCTGGGGAGCTTTCCTTTTTTTCTAGATATAATGACTTTAAGTGGTCTTGAAGTTAACTTGTCTCCCCTTGCCCCCACCAATATTTAGGATGGAGTTGGTGCTAAAATAGCAGAGAAGATAGATGAGTTCTTATCCACTGGAAAACTACGCAAATTGGAAAAGGTGGGTTTCTTTTCCTTGTGCTCTATTTCTCAATAGTTGCTTTTCTTTGTAACTTGCAAAGTAGCCTGCTTGCTTTGTGCCATTTCTGTTGTTGTCCCTAGAGAGACGCATGTCAAGCTTAAGACTGGTGGACAAGGAGTCTATGGCGAGTAGAAAGCAGGGAATGAGAAGCTCAGTCAAAGTCTCAAAACTGTCTATTTATGAAAATATTTTAGGCTATGTAATCAGCATCTGAATGTCTTCTGTGAGCAGCGGAATTCTGACTCTGGAAGGCTGTCGAGTTTTGTGGTTTAACCATGCTGGTTGCCTTAGCATGCGTAGCTAGGCAGTTGTCAGGCTTGGTGCATACGGCGTTATTGTGAGACACAGTACTACCCTTGGTACTGTTTCGCACGGATTTACAGTGAGCCTCCAAAACCGAATATGACTAAGCTGTTTTATCAAGATTTCTTCGTTTATTGCAACTGGAGTAAAGGGTTTGGGTTGTGTTGTTTTGTTTTTGTAGATTCGACAAGATGATACAAGTGCATCTATCAATTTCCTGACACGGGTTACTGGCATCGGGTAAAGTTTGTTTGTTTGTTGGGTTTGGGGGTTTTTTCCCTTCTCCTGTTTATTTGGTGGAGTTATGAACAGAATTTGGGTGACTGCAAATAATGAAGAGAATGAGTTTGAGCTGATGCTGTAGTGCGCACGCTGAGACGCCATAGTTGTGATGACACATTTGGCTGAGAAGAAGGGGTATGGAATCGGCAGTTACAGACTGCGGTGGAGGAGTGGAAGTGGGAAGCTTCTGTGTGCAGGCTGAGAGGGGAAGGAGAGGGGAGCTGGCCACGAATGGAACCATGAAAGACTGAGAAGAGTGGAAGTGAGAAGCCCCTTTGGGACTTTTGGTGGGAGGTTGGGCCCAGGGACAGTGGTGCTCTGTCGTGTGTTTGTAAAGGGAGTCGTAGAGCCCTGAAACAGGCAACAAAACAAGAACAAATGAATAAACCCCCACACACACACACAAAAAAACCCCAGAACCATCAGAGCTCTTGTGCAATGTTTGAAACCCTTGAGGCTGAGGGTAGGGAATGCGATCATTCTCAAGTAATTCTGACAGAAAATGTGCTCAAAGTTTGAGGATATACTGGGATTTGAGAATGCCTTTGAGAAGTTGGGATGGGATGCAGAAGGAGAAGCTTGGGTGCTGTCCTGTCTCAGGACAGTGGAAGTTGTCTCCTTGGTCTGGAATCCAGCAAGAGATGCAGAGGAGGGTAAGAAAGGAAGTAAATGGCAGGTCAAGATCTGACAATTCTATTGTAATGTAAGAGTTTTATTGAGGAAATGGATTCAAAGTCTTTAAGGATGGTGGAGCTGTAACCGTGGGATTCCAGAGTAGCTGGAGAGTAGTTCCCCAGGAAGGCACTATGCTTCCGGGCGGGTGGTTCTCAGCGGTTTGAGATACTGGATAGGTATCTGGGTATAACATTACTTGAATGCCTGTCTCACAGCTGAAACATTGTTCTTTCCCACACAGTCACGTAGATTAATCTGATGGCAAACCCTTAAAGGGGAAAAAGGTTCAGCCATTCACTCGAGTGTTGTGCCGAAGGCACGCTCTCCAGCCAGACTGGAGCTGGGAGTGCTCTGCTGTACCGAAGGTTGCAAACTGGAGCCTTGTTGGGTTTTTTGAAGTGCTAGTCTAAAGACACTTTTGTGTTGCTGTTGCCTTAAGCTGGTTCAGAGACTGATGGTGGTTAAAGTAGTTCTTATCACGCTTTCAGTATTGCTGTCTAAAGCAGTATTGCCTATTTGGTGAGATTTTGTTTATTTTTTTACGATTATGCATTGCTATATAGTTATATCAATGCTAAAAATGTGCAGGCCAAACCTTGGATAGCCATCTCTGCTGACTGAAAGTACAAACTGAAAACGCATGTGCTGAAAAGAGGGTAAGCATCAGAAGTGACTTCAGTCTTGGCCTTGAGGAACCTAGGCAGTTACAGTGAATTCTAGTGTCCTTTTCAGTGTTGTAAGATTCTTGCTGTTCCTGACGGCAGATTGCCTTGTCTCTTTGCAGTCCCGCTGCTGCTAGGAAGTTCGTCGAGGAAGGAATTAAGACTTTAGAAGGTAAGTGTAACTTTGGGTCTTCGGTTTACACTCCAGTAATGTTTTCTGTCAAGCTGCCTGTTCCACAGCGGTACTGTGATAGCAGATACGCCCGAGGCTTTGAGGAGAGTGTCTAAGATGCTAAAGTTAGTGCACAGGCTAAAGTCATTGTGTACGTATCCAAAATAAAGTACTTACAGATTATATGGAAAATAACAAGGGGTTTGGCTTTGAGGTGAATGGTCTATTGAAGTCTTTATCAGAAGTGCTCTATGCATCCTATCAGCTGTTGAGTAGTCAGTTTAAAATCTCTTCCTTTGTGTTTGAGGTTGCTTTTTTCTTGTTACATATTCTCTGCGTGCATCATCTTTGCATCGGTGGAAACTTACTGTAATACTTTTAGCCCTCAAGTAACTTTTCTGTTTGTTTTTCTTAATTCTTCTAGATCTAAGAAAAAATGAGCACAAGCTGACCCATCACCAGCGAATTGGGTTGAAGTAAGCTTTCTTGGGTGCAAGTGCTTGGCTTTTGTAATGACTCCTTCAGACACCAGGATGTAACGTAAGGTTACACAGGCCAAGTGAAGTTCTCTTCTCTCTGGGTGCTCTACATGCTTTTCAGCAGTTATTCAGAGTTTTTGTTTCATTGCGGTTGAAATTCAGTAGGCTTAGTCTCCGTCCAGAAGGAAATTAATTTCAAACGGCTCTTTCAGTTAGCTCATGGAGAATCCCTTTAGCGAGGTTGCAATGATGTTTCTGGGGAATCTGCATAAAAGTGGCCCAGGGTGTTTTTTGTCATGTGCTGTGAGTAAGGTAAGACCTTTGCACGTCTGAACTTGAGAATGCCATGCAGAATGTGTGTCTGTCCCTCAGTACTTACCAGCTTGAACGCTGCTTGCCGAGTGGCTGTTCCAGCGTGCCAGTTCTGGCAGAACTATAGCTGTGTTTGCAAGAAGCTGCAAGTGAACCAAGTAAAGCCCTGTATCTGAATTGGTTCTGCGTGGGGCCAGCTCTAGTGTTTCCCCATCAGTGGCAGAGGTGTGGAATATGTGATCTGGACAAACTGCTTGCCAGTGAGTGAGAAGGGTTACACAATGATTGTCGCCTTCCCACTGCTCATCTGCGCCCCGTACCAGTGTGGGTGCCTTTATACGGGTGAGCATTCAAGGGAAAACCTTTCACTGTTAAGTGAGGCTAAGAAAACCCACCTGACCTGTCCAGGTTGCTAGTGCACACCCTGCCCTCGGGTCTGCTTCCAGCGTTGTGCTCGGATGTTGCTTCAGAACCTCCAGTAAGTGCTGAGCTGAAAGAATGGTTTCAGTGCTCTATGGTGGTCTTTTTGTCCCCAGTTCCACTGTGGCTCTCGGAGGGGGGTGAGGGCGGGGGGAGTCCCACATCCAGAAGCTCTGGCTGCAGAGCGTGGGGTTGGAATGGTTGGGCAGTGAGTGTTGGGGAACATGCGGCTCCGAGGCTGCAGTACGGCTGCTGTCAATGGTTCTGGTGCTGGAGGAGTGAGGAATGCGCCCGCTGGTCGGTGCGTTGCTGTTTCACCTGGCCTCTTTTTCTCCACAGTCAAGCAGCATGCTGGCAGTCTGGTTTTTACAGCTGCATGCAAAGATATCGGGAGCTGTATTTGACTTGTGAGCTTCCATTTAGCTCTTTCCAACATAGATCACCTCTGACCAGGGGCGAGGGACCTGTTCCTCCTGATTGCTGGTGGACTGAGTTTTGTCAGAAACCTTTTGTATTTTCAGAGGGCTATGTAAATATAAACCAATTGGTCATACAGTAATATTACTCCCACCTTGTAGCAGCTGCTCATGTGTAGTGGAAATAATAGGCAATGAAACCATCTTCTAAGCATTGTCAAGCATGCAGTTGAGTTTTTACTATTGCTTGGCAAGATGTTTTCTAAGATGTTTGGTGAGAATGGGGAGCTTTTTGTGATGTGACGGTAATACAAGTTGTATCCTTTCCTCTGCTACTCATTTAATTGACTAAAATTTTAAGATGCTACCCTTGCCAGTCTTTCAGACACTTTTATTTTTATGTATGCAGATATTTTGAAGATTTTGAGAAGAGAATCCCAAGAGAAGAAATGCTGCAGATGCAGGTAAGAACGTCTTTATCGGGGATGTGAGGCACTGATGGCCCATGAATGACTGACGCCTCTAAATGCACATCTTTCCTTTTTACATAGGAAATTGTGCTGAAAGAGGTAAAGAAGCTGGACCCAGACTATATTGCTACAGTCTGTGGCAGTTTTAGACGAGGTTGGTACTCTGTGATCTTGTTACGTTTATTTTGGGCCAATAAGCAAGACTTACTACTACATAAGTTGTTCTTCTAGAGAGAAAGTCTATGCTGGACCCTGGCTTTTTCCTGTTAGTATTGTCTTGACTGGTTAGTTCAGTGACGAAACACCTATGTAAATCCTTGCTTCTCCTCCCTGCCACCATAAGGAGTAGTATATTGCGACATGTGAATTGTTTGCTTTGCTTTTACATTAACAACATTTGTGCTTCGTTGCTGTAGAGTACAGCAAGAATTTCTTGGGTATTTTCTGAGATATGAGGGGATATAAACTTTTGGATGGAAGAACCAGGTTCTCTTACTTTAAGATCATATTTTTGCAATTATCTTGAAGAGTGACTGACTATTTTCTACCAGAAAAACATGTTTACAGGAAGAGGTTAGATGGATGTTCACCAATGTTAGTATACTTGGTCATACCCAGAGGGATTTTTCTTCTTTCTTGCCTAGGAGCAGAGTCAAGTGGCGATATGGATGTTCTCCTAACCCATCCGAGTTTCACATCGGAATCATCCAAACAGGTGGGTTTCTCTGCTGCTGTGGATCAGTACTGTGCACTACTGCCACAAGGGCATGTTTAAATTCAGAAGATAGGTAGTCTCAGGCTGGTATTGCACCTTCTTGAATCTTTTTGTTAATGTAATAGTAACCTCTTCTCTTGGATCACCCTGTTTATTTTGAGGAGTTGTAATCACTTCTGAGGTCCATGTATTACGTTGTGTTCCTCTTGCAGAACTATTCAGTGTGTTTACTCTTACCCTTCCGTCCCTCCTCTTCCCTTCACACACACTCCCCCCACCCGCTCGAATTCGTGTGCTTTTACAATGTAGAACTGTAACAGCTAGCTGGATAAAGCAGAGGTTAAAGGTGGAGTAAGTATCTCTCTATGTAGCCATAATCTTTTGGACGAGAAGCAAATGTCCTCCTGTCCTTGTAATCTTCTGGGACTAACCCTGGAGAAGTCTAAACGACAGTTAGTATTTCTTGTGTCACTTCTATAGATTCATTGCTTAAAAGTTGAAAACTCGAACCAAGAAATGAGTTTTGTCACTTCCAATGAAAGCAATCTGACATGGGGATTTCAGTGGAAATTTTTTTTACCTTGCACAGCTGTAATTTTATTAGCTTTTTCTCAGTATCATTGTTATCTTTTTTTTCCCCTCTGGGTCAAATTTCATGCACAATAATCCATATAATTATAGCGATGTCCTGTACTTCTGTGGGCCATTGTCTGGTAAATGGGTAAGATGTTCTTGTTATTTGTGAAATAATTTCTTCTTCTGTGTTGTCACTGTTTCTAGTCAAAACTTCTGCGTCAAGTTGTAGAACAACTGGAAAAAGTCCACTTTGTCACAGATGTGCTGTCTAAAGGTGACACCAAATTCATGGTAAGGCTTTTTTGCTGGTGAGGGATGTTGGGGCGATTACCTTTCCTGGCAGAAGCTAGGACACATACAAGATAGGTTGGTTGGACACTGGAGTTGTGATATTTTTTTTTTTTTTTTTTTTTTTTTTACTTTTTCTTTAATTCCACGCATAAAAACTTTCTGCAGTTAACTTTTAGTGAATCTCTCACGGTAAGGTTTCAGTATTAGAAAATCTACAGGTATTTATGTAGTTCTGAACCCTGCTGACATAATCTTCATCACACAGTGCCAATTGCGTCTCTGTTTTGCTTGACGTTTCTCCAGAACCTTAGCACAACCTCACTTCTTCAGTTGCACCAGTGACTGCTTTTGTAGCTCTGTCCTCAAGATCTTGGAAACACTATCTTTGATCTCGGGCCTCTGTTTACCTTGTTTTGTCTAATACATAACATACTTTCGTCTCCTTTTTTGTCAGTTTTGTTGCAGAGCAGATTTAATGGATAAGCTGCTAGACTCAGGATATAGTAGGGAATATGTGGGATGCCTAAAGGAAGTAATGAATTACAGGAACATTCATTTTGTTAGGTCCCTTGCTCACAGCAAAACTTTTTTCTTAAACATGTGGATTGGGTGTTAGCTTGCTTCGCTTAGTTTTCTTTACCCAGGTATCCTGGTCTTCCAGGCGGGTTAAAAGTTAATTCTAACGGAGAAGTGTTAGCAATAACAATAATAAGTGTAAGCAATAGCGAGTGGAAATGCAGACTGGTTAGTTCCTGCCAGTCGTTCACAGCGTCAGGCAATGGTTGGGGTGGGAAAGGACCTTAAAGATACCTGGTTCCAACCCCCTGCCATGGCAGGGACCCCTTCCACCAGCCCGGGTTGCTCAAAGCCCCATCCAACCTGGCCTTGAATGCTTCCAGGGACGGGGCATCCACAGCTTCTCTGGGCAGCCTGTGCCAGGGCCTCCCCACCCTCATACCCTGGCGTTGTGGAATTCCCTGGAAGCTCAGAGGAGTGCTCCTGCCGGAGGGTTCACCAGAGGTCCATGACTTAGGAATTTCTATTCAAGAATCAAGATACCAATGTTAACAATGAGTTAAATGCATAGTAAGTTTTAATCTTTAAGCTATTATGTTAAGAAGAACAATATAGAATATAAATTACACGGGTTATATGCTGGCAGGTGTTCCACATCAATCATTTTTATTAAATTCAAGCGAGACTGCTGATTTGTCCCTGTACAGCCCCAACCCAGAGGCAGGCTAAAATCTGCCTACCTAAATAGAAATTAGAGAATAAGTAAAAAGGTTGATTGAAATGTAGATAATTATTCACCTTTAAGTACATAATTCTAATAAGAATTAGAAATAACTTAGGTATACGTGGAAATCGAGACAAAGTGAAGAAACTGCGAGGATCAAATAAGAAATTTGGCCGAGATGACCTTTGTGACAAGCCAACCTGAAAGAAGGGGGACTTTGAAACAGGAACAAATCGAGACGTTCTAAATGCCCTGAACACCCTGGAAATGTCTGACTGTTCAGAACAGACACGGGTTATGTGATCTATATGAGATAATGGTAAAAGACAAGGTATATAAGCACGGAGTAAAACAGTTTGAACCACCACTCTGCGGAGGTGGTCCGTCGATATATCGTTGCCTGAAAATAAAGCAAACCTGGAGTTACGCATCATCCACTGAATATTTTTGTAACTCAATTATATTCAGCTAATCTTTTGAACAGCATAAATACTTAAACATATAACACTACAGTTAAAGATACTTGCTTTCCCAAGATGAAAGGGGCTGTTGGAGCACTTGATTTTATTATTTTTATTGATTTATTTTTTGTTTGCTGGTTTGGTTTTGCTTAAAATAAGAGCTAAAAGAACTCTGAGAATGTCTTCAGTTTAGTTTGTGTTGCATTCTGAGAGGGAATGAAACTTGATGGCTTTTTTTTTTTTGCTTGATCTTTAGGAGGAATAAGTGAAAGTCGCTCTCGTTCTTGCCAAATGGTTTAAGTGTAAATACCGTGTGGGTTTAAAGCTAAATGCACATTTGTGAGCCAAAAGCAGAGACACTCTGCATTCCCAGTTTGCATTCCCAGTTCGACAAGCTCATTATATTTTGACCATTTGCTCCATATAATCCTGTAGGTCTTAAATAGTTGTGGAATAGCTCTTGTCTTCAAAGTGGAAGCTAAGAAAGGAATGTTGTAAGAAAGGAAATATGACTGCAGCTGAGAATCTGAGAAAAGCAAGTCTGGATAAGGAGACAGACAACATAACTTTAAAGCATAAGCAATCTTAAACTTTCAAAACAAAGCTAAGAATAGAAGGAGAAGACTCAGCCTGAAGCTGCAATTGGTGAAACAGTTCAGCATGTAACCATTTCTCATCATTCCTTATGGTTCACGTCCCTCCCCCCTACTGCATTGTCGTGTCAGGTGAGCATAGGCTAGGGAAAAAGAAAAGGCTGATGTGTGAATTGCATGAAGATTACAAAGCGGTTTGCAATGAAAAGTGGCAGAGGATTTCTCAAGGAAAAAAAATTTCTTTTTTTGATTTCTATTAGCTTGAGCTTTGTCTGCCTTTTCCTTAGCCTGCTGATGTTTGTGCATGCTGAAGAGCCTGATAATAGGTAGGGCAGAGGAATGGGAAGTGAGAAGTCCTGCGATCCTTCCTGCTGTAATAAAAACTTAAGAAGTGATTATATGCTACATTGAACTACCGTCCCCTTAGCAGTGTGAAATAGTGATTCATGGTACTACGACATCCAGCTCTTCTAGTAAAATATTTAATCAGTTCAGCGGGAATTTAACTTTGCTCTCCGGGTTGGCTGAGGATTGTTTAGAGGTTGTTTAGGGGCAGGGGGGTGAAGATTGATCTCAAATCTGTTTAATTACATTTTGAATTTCTTGCTTTCCTTCCTTCCTCACAGGGCGTCTGTCAGCTGCCAGATAAAGAAGATGGAACAGCCTATCCACATAGGAGGATCGATATCCGGTACACACACCAAAAAAACCCCCAAATCCCCTGCTTTAGCTGTCTGCTACACAGTAGGCATTTGCATCAAGTTCGGCATTTAAATCTCTACTTCCACGTTCAGAACGTGGCGTTTACTAGGTTTCTAATTCCTTTGCAGTACGGAAGCCGCTGTGCAACTGGCAGTATCTACAACAGGGTATTAGCAAGAATGTTGTATTTTAAATCACGACTTTGTATCCAGTTTCAGAATTGTGACCTACTTTATCATGCTGCTTTGGCATTGACTCTTGGCAGGAGCGCAAGCACCATAACCGTGCAGTGGCTGAACACCAGTAACTTCTGGGTCAGGGTAGATGTGCTGAACCTTTCTTTGATACGCAGTTCTCTTCATTCTTGCACCTGGCTTGTGGGAAAATCAAATGTACAGAGTTGCAGAATGTGTGCATGTAAATAGGAAGTAAACCTGGAACAGTGTCTGAGTGGCTGAATTCCAAATGGCTTGTAAATTTTTTGTTACACATTTGTTCTAAATCTGTATTTTTCTTCCACTTTTATTCTAGGCTTATCCCCAAAGATCAGTATTACTGTGGTGTGCTGTATTTCACTGGAAGTGATATATTCAATAAGAACATGAGAGCTCACGCTCTGGAAATGGGCTTCACAATCAACGAGTACACAATCCGTCCCTTGGGTGTCACTGGTCAGTCTGGGCCTTTACGCAGAGTACTCTTTCTAGTTACGTGCTTTGCTCTGTGGCACAGCGTTATCTCTTTGGGCCACCTAATCTACTTAAAGTCTTACCGACCTACAGATTGTTTTTTCAGTGTCGTGCACAGCGCATATGTGGTTTCCCACTCTTAACAAGATATGTCATGTCCTTCAGTTGTTTTGGTTTGGAGGGGGGCTGCCTATATATTTTATGTATACACATGAATATAAATATATTTAACTGCGTAACTACATGGCCCCAAAGTTAATTCATTACCTTACTTCCTTTGACACTAATGAGACCTGCACCTAAACATTGTATGAAAAGGTCTGTGGGGGGTGTTTTGTTTTAAGTCTGTTTTACTTAGAGCAGTTTTGTCTTAATCTTGCGATGCATGTGGCATTTCAGGATTGTACAGACCTTCCACCTTTCAAATAGCAACTTGAAGTAATTTGAAGTAATTTGCTTGCAGGAGTTGCTGGGGAGGCCCTACCAGTAGAATGTGAAAAAGACATCTTTGACTACATCCAGTGGAAATACCGAGAGCCAAAGGATCGGAGTGAATAACTGCTTGTCTAGGTTTGTAACCTGGAGAGATGTTTTCATGGCTTCTTATGAACATACAAAGTGCATATTCTTTCTTTGGCTGTTATTGCAAAAAGTGTACGTTACTGATGTTTAAAGCAAGTCCATGGCGCTAGCACAGAATGTGTAGTGAAGATTAAATCCTCTAAGATCTCATTTTGATCTCTGTCTCCCGCTCCCTCCCTCCCTCTCCCCGCCTCAAGCTGATTAAAGTACTTACTGTGTTTAACTGAATGGGCCGGGATACTGGAAAAACCTGTGGGGAAGGTGGTGTGGCAGTCAGACCCCTTGGAGAATGCATGTTGTCCTTCGCTTTGGGATTTAGTAAAAAACTATCATGATAAATCACGGGTTTCTGTTTAACCGCTGAGGAGCAGAAAGTTCTGACATGAAGGCAAAGTTTGCATCTTATTAAACTTCTTGCAGCTTGGTTTGAAGATGGTGGCTGTCAATCAAAATCAGTGCTGGTTCTTTGGAGTCACTGGGAAGTCTGACAAAACAATATTAGCCTTTTATAAAAGGCTACGTGCTTCGATTTGATAACACCTGTCGTCATCAGGCTATTAGGTTTTTTCCTAATAATTTTAGTAGCCCTGAGGCTGTGATCATTGTTAGAAAAGTCTGGATATTTCAAACCGAACAAGCCTTCTTAGCTTGTTTCTTGTAGTTTTGCAAAAGACGAGCAGAGTTCTGCTGCTTCCATGTTTTAATGTCATACACGCAGACATACTCTGTGCAAACATTGCTGTTTAATATCTAAAAACTGGGCAGTTCTTGGAGGAAATAACTTTTTTTTTTTTGCTATTTACTTTGTTGAGGTTGAAAGACTTGGAAGCAAAACCATTGCTTTTGTGTGGTTGTTGCAAATTGTCTCATTAAGTAATATGTATGATATTTTCAATTATTTTTTTAATGCAGCTTGAGCAATTATGTCTGTAGAGCATCCTGGAATGCCCAAATGAACATTTTGCTAATACAAGCTAAGCTGCTGGCATAACTTGCTTGAGTATGTAATCTACAGCATCTGTGTGAGCAGCAGGCACTTTATAAATAACCACAGATGAGATCTGGCCGTGGTAGTGAATTAGTACTGGCATTGCACAATTAAGAAAACTTAAATGGTTCTGAAGCTTCAGTATGAGACCAGTTTGTTTCACGTATATTGGGAGACCAGAAGAATTGTATTAGGAGAGTGTTATTCTTACAGCACGTAAATGAAGTGCCATCATTGTTATAGGATTATTCTTACAGCGCTTAGATCTCAGACTCTGTATGCTTCTGTCTCTCTTTTCAAATGTATGTTTGATGGGGAAAGTCCTAGAAGTCTATTTCCTACCCCCACTGAGTAGATGAAAGTATAAAAAACTTTTAATATTGGTGACACAAAACAATGTATTATGACTCCCTGCTGGCCAGCAGACGTGTCGAGGCAGGCTTTTCAGAACATACAAATCAGGTCAAAAAGAGACTGCCCAAGTGCTTAGTTGCACAGCTAACTGCTCCAGGATTTTTTGCTTAAAAATATATCATTGGAACACCTAAGACTAGTGAGAAACACGAAAGGCAGAAATGTCTTAAATTCCAGTGCTGAAGTTGCACCTTGGCACGTAGTTATAGAATGCAAAGTCATTATCGCTGGTGCTGTTGCAATACTACACGTTTATGTGACTGCAGAAGAATGAATGTCGCACAGGCCAGGCATGACTAACAATTTTCCATAGGATTTCCAGTTCAAATTGGGACAAGGATGTTCTAGTCAAGCTCTGCAATACCTGGAGCAAATGGGAAAAAGGGGGTACATGTCTTTGGAAGACCCTTTCTGGTCTTGAAGTGGAATTTTTAAACCATTATTCCTGTCTCTCTTGGCTGCTATCAAAAACCTCCAGTCATGGAGAACCTGAAATCTGCTGGGCCGGTCGCTTTCTTTGCAGCATTGTTAAACATTTCAGGTCCTTGTGATACCAGGCGGAAATGTTTGAGGCATCTAGACTTTAAAATATTCTTTTGAGCTTTTAAAGAGCTTTTAAAGAAACTCTCTCCTTGCCTAGGGAGAAGGGAAAGGAGTCTCCTAGCGCTGGCTTAGCCTACTGGACACACTATTGCTTACATATCCAGGGTTACGGACTGAAATAAATGCAAGGTGTTCAGGTGCTTATGTGTTGCAGGCTGGTGCTTCCTGAGGTGCTGCTGTTCGCTCGTGGAAGAGGAGACCCGAGTTTGAGGCACAGCGCACAAAGAACTCCAGATTAAAATGCACGTCCCTCTGTACGACTGCGTTCCTAATTTCTCTCAGTCTTTTGGCAGGCGCTCAGGTGCGATCGTTGTGCTGCTCTGCTGACCGGTGTTTGACAAGACGAACTGAAGCCACGGTCACAGTGCTGAAAAAATTCTGGATGTTGAGCAACGTCACTGAGAACTAACTGCCTCGCCGATTCTGGTCTGGAAATGATACGCGCAGCAAAGCCCAGCAGCACAGCCCGAGGTGCAAAGGCAGCTTTCTCCCTCTTGCCCTGTGATAAGCAGCATGTGACCTGCCCTCCTGGCCTTTCTTTAGCCGCTCTGTCTTGTCCACGGATTCCTCCTAGCCGCTTTCCCTGTGCCAAATCAATGTTCAGCATGCCCTGGCCGTGGATTAGTGCCCTTCTTCCCCAGCCTCATTCTGCCTTTCTCCTTTTATTCAGCCCCAAACGTCCTACTGAAGTGATTTAAGAGATCCAGAGCAAATCCTAAGGTTTCCATGTTTTCCCATGTAAGGAACACAGAATGTTACACCGTCACGCATGCGGAAGTGTGGTTTCTTTTAGACGAGAGCCCTCCCTTGCCAGTTCTGAGCGAATTTGTATCTCCTTTGTGGATATTTCTCTTCTCCAGAAACTAATCCTTGTTTACTGGCTAAGTGTCTGTTACAGGTTTGGCGAGGGATGCAGAGATTTTGTAAATGTGTGGAAATTCTTGAGGTACATAAAAGGATTGTTTGCTGCCTCCTCTGCACTAGCTCTGCTGCCGAGTTTGCTGTTCTAAAAGTGGTGTGCTTCTCTCTTAATATATCTGCTAATGCCTTCCCTCTAGAGTTTGCCCAGCTGAAGCTGGCTGCAGGAACTGCTGTTGTGGCTCTTGCAACCACAAGGATGCGTGCCTGTGTAGAGATTGTTCTTGCACCATTGCCCCTGTCTTTGTTCTCCCTGTCTCTGATTAGATAGAGAGCAGTTGCATGTTCTGGAGAATTCCTTGGAAGTCCTCCAGAACAGTTTTTCTACGTATCCGTTTCTCCAGTTGGGTAAGCAGGTGCGTGAGTGCTTGCTGTTCGTATTTTATGCGCTTAGCTCTTAGCGTAATGGGCTTTGAGTGGTACAGCAATGCAGACGACCGTTCGCAATTGTTGGGAGCTCCCGAGAGCTTTGTGTTGCCCCAAGACAGCGACAGCAGAAAGCGTTCCATCTCTTTCCCTTCATCCGAGAACATCGCTATGCGCATTCACTGCATTACTGTTACAAGAATTGTGCGGCTATCCCATTCCTCATAACCGAATCTAAAACAAAAGCGTGTTGTCATTGCACGTGACGCAACGTGGAGGTTATGTTTGTAGACACGGGCTTTTGCCAGGCTGGACCTTGCGTTTATTCCCAAAGTGAAGGCGCCGCCAGCGCAGCGCGGCACCGTGGGTGTACCTCTGGTGCTCAGCGTCGGAGGCGGCAGCCGAGAGCAAACAGCCGCGTCTTTCAGAAACGCTGTGAGAGGAAGAGCAGTGGCACCGAGCTTCCCCAGAGAGCAGAGAGAGGGGATGAGAACGCTAACGAGCCTGGGCAGTCGCTGAGTAGTGTTGATCCTTCGCCTTGTGGTGCGTTTGTCCTGGTACCTGGAGAGGAAAATTGGCCTACATTTCTTTTTCTCCTGATAAACATTGAGATTTATACCCACATAAGTTTTTAAAGACAGAAAGATCCATTGTCGATGAAGGTCACAGATCCTTTTTTTTTTTTTCTGTAAATGTTACTTTTTTTTTTTGACATCAAGCCTTGATCCAAAAATGTTGAGTAATGAAGAATAAGTAAAGTCTCTAATTTTTAGCAGTTTTTAAAAAAAAAAAAAAAAAAAAACAAAACCCAACAACAACAACAAGCCACACACACAAAACCCAACCAAAAAACCCCATTTAAATAATAGATAAAATTTTCTAATGTAGGCTTTTAACAGACAACCGTTTAAACTAGCAGCAACAGTCCTGCTTCTGAACCTCTTCTCGGTTAACCCGCCTTCTCCTGGTTAAGAGACTGAAATTTTGAACTGATGCAGGCGTTTGCCTGCTCAGAAGGGCGTACTGGTCGGCTAGATCTTTCTTCCGATCTCCTTCTGGTTCTTTGTACCTTATGTACGTGCAGAGAGCAGAATGAGAGCGCTGGCCGCGTCCTGAAGCGCTCCTGCAGAATACCATTTTCAGCGGCTCTCTCTCCTTAGCTCCGCGCTAAGCATCCTGCTGCGGTGCTGTTTCCGTGTCCTTGCTTCTGACCCCTTCGCCGTGGCCACGTGCTACCGTGAGCGTTCTCCTGTTGCGTGTGACCTGCGTCCTTTCTTCCTGGGCGTGTTGTACTGTCGGCTCTCTGTTTTGTTCAACTTGCCGTTACCCCGAAGACTGGTCTCGTTAACTGGTGCGTTCCTACCACTCCTATCGGGTCAGTCTGCCCTTTTTTTGTACGCAAACCTGTCGGCTCTGCTTTTATAGCTCCTCTTAAATCACTGTGAAAGGTAATGAGTACTTTGGATGTTGAGGGGGGGCCCGTCAAGATGGCATTACCAGTTGTATTTGGGACAGGGATTCTGTTGGTTAACTTAAAACTGAACTAAACTTAGTTGTGATGTATCGCAGAGCAGCAGCGAGGAATGCATTGTGGCTGCTGTACTTGAATGCCTTGTAGGAGCACAGGGCAAACGCATTACACCATTGCGAGCTTCAAAAGGCAGGGCTATTTTATACGTAGTCCGATTGACTGTTGCTAATTATCCAACGCTTCCCTTGATTTGTTAAGGCTCAGGTCCCCTCTCTGCCTTTGCGGGGGCAGAGGGGAGTTGCCAGCCTGCTTAACCTGACTGGAATCACAAAGACGGACGGGATTCTGTTTCTTATTTTTATCTGACTTAAGCCTGCAGAACAGCTACATTTTTACTTATATAATTAGTGTTGATCAGTCTTAATCATGGAGATTACGGGCTGATACTCTTGCTTATCCCTTTATTTTCTTGTTTTTCCTGTTGTGAATTTAATGATTCTCTGGGGCTGTTCCCCAGCCCTAATGCATGCAGTGCTATGTAAGGTGACTAGAAGTAACTTGGTGCTATGTGAAGTCTTCTGATGCCTTGTAGTAGAGATATATATAGCTGATGTATTCGGTGTTTTCTTCAGTAATCGGTGGGAATAAATGAAGTGAGAATTCCATTGTGGATGTGTAATCCTGTTTGATTCTTTTCTTTGTAGCTGTAATTTTAAGAGCATCAAGAAGCAGCAACGCAAGCTTGCCCTGTTCACAGATGTTCCCTGGGCAGCACACGGCGTTACGCTGCTGCGTCCTCCATCGTCCTCGGCAGGTAGCCCAGGGGGCTGCTTTGGCTTGGGACTTGAGGCAGAGGTTGCTGGCCTTGTGGTCTCTCTTCCTAATGCTAAATTCTTCTAGGTGGAGGAAAAAGGGCTTGTTTGGTGTTTGGTTTTCCTGAACTATACAAATAGCCAATCTGTCTTTTTCTCTTCCTCCCCCCCGCCTCTGTTAGCTGGCCCTTTTTCTGGGCCGCGTTGGCTCACCTACAGTTCCTTCCCTCTTCCTCCTGCGGCACCGGACTGCGCCGTGCCTGGTCGTGAGGGGAGGCAGTAGCTGCAGCCCTCAGCTTGCCGCAGGGGCCCCGGGCACACGCGAGCATCCCCAGCCTCCGGCGTGGGCAGCCGGCGGTGGGGCCCTGCCGGCGGCAGGGGCTGCCGCTCCCATCCAGCTGCAGGGCCCTGCACCCGCACTGGCCGGGCCCGGCTCCCTCCTCGGCCGAGCGGTGCCCAGCGGGGACGGCGGTGGGCGCGGAGGGGGGCGGTGAGGAGCTGCCGCAGCCGCTGCACCCTGGGACCGGCTGGGCGAAGGAAGCGGCCCTGCGGCTCCCGGCACCGCGACACCAGCCCCCCCCCCCCCCCCCCCCCCCCCCCGCGCCCCTCCAGCGCCGGTTGCGGGTTTCCGCCTCGCCGCCGTTTCTCGCAGCGGCCGGGGCCCGGCGCTGAGGCGCCTCCCGCCGCCGGGGCCGCCCCCCCCGCCCCGCTGCCGCCGCCCCGGGCGCTGCCCCCGCCGGCCCCCCCCGGAGGGCCGGGCCCCCCCGGCAGGGCCGGGCCCAACGGCGGCCGCCCCGCCCTGCGCAGGCGCGGGGCCGCGCATGCGGGCTGGGGGCGCCGGGAGCGGCAGCGGGGGCGGCGCGGCGGCAGGTAGCGGCGGCGGGGGCCGGGGCGCGGCGGGGCGGGCGGCCGGGGCCGGCGGGGCCCGCGGCGGTGGCTGGGCAGAGCCCGGGGGCGTCCCCCGGCCCCCCGCGGGGCCGAGGCGGGCGTCCCCCGGGTCACCTTGGCGCGGCGGGGCTGGGCCGGGGCCCGGGGGGCGGCGGGGCGGCGGCGCTTCTCCGGGCCCGGCGATGGCCTCGGGGCGCGGCCGGCTCTGGCTGGGCGGGCGGGCGGGCGGGCGTCCCCCCGGCGCCCCGCTTTCTCGGCCGGGAAGCGCGAACCCTGGGCCGGGCGGCGGCCGCGCCTCCCCGCCGTGCCGCCGCGGAGGGGCCCGGGGCGGCCGGGCGGGCCGCGCTCCGTTACCCGTTGCGTAACGGACCAGGAGGAGGCCGCGCCGCTCCTCAGCGCCCCGCTCCGGGCCCCGGCCCCGCCGCTCCGGGCCCCGCCGCTCCCGGCCCTCGGCCGCAGGGCGCCCGGCGGCCGTGCCGCGGCGGTGCCGCCGTTCCCGTCGGTAAAAATGAAACTGGCGTCTCGAAGCGCCGTCCTGCTCCTTCTGCCGCCTTCTGTACGTCTGCTTTGGGGGGTTTTGCGGTTATTCCGTAGACCGGCGGAATATTCCTACCTTCACGTCTTCGCTGGCGTTTCCAGTTCGGGTTACCTCTCTGCAGCGCACGCACAGGCGCTGGCTTACTGCGCGCTGTGCCTGAAGATGGCAACGTGAAGCATCGGTTGCCCCCAGCCTTTTATTCCTTGATATATTTTCTCCTGTGGTCGTTGTACTGCTTTTATTGTCGTGGGAGGGAAAATCAAAGCACGAGATTAAGGAGCTTCGTTTAAAAACAAGGTCCTTAGGACAAGTACTGTGGCTTAGTCCCAGATCCCTGCCTTAACGTTTCTTTTCCCGCTTTACTTTGTGTTTTGTCAGCCGTTGTCATCGCGTCTGGTTGATGGAGCCCAGTTCCAATTTCGCGTTACTGGTTGTGGAACTGCGAGCTCGCTTCCTCTGAACAGCTCTGGCTTGCAAGCGGAGCTGCTTGTTATTAGCAGAGAATTTACCTTGGGCTTTTTTTTAAGAATGGTGTTTAAATACCCGCATAATATTTAACGTAAACATTAAAACACATAGAATACAGAAAATACAGCTGTATGGCGTAAAGAGAGGAGAGCTGTTAGGAGAGGGAAGAGGCTGACAGTGTTCAGGATGTCTCAATAGCCTTAAGACAACGAAAGCAGAGCAGGGCGTCAGCCGAAAGGTGAGATTTAGGGTGAGAAGGTGCTGACGGGAGGGTAAGGCCCTCCTTTACTCGAAGGGTGGTGGGAAGAGGTGAGAGAGCCGGCAGCGCCTGGAGCTCGGGGTGCGGCACGCTCTCGGGAACGGGCGGAGGGTGGGTAGCTAAGCTCTTGCTCTCGTTTGATGTGACATCTCCATGTCGTTTGAACGTTAGAGTAGACCGATGTCTTCTAACCTCTAACCAGGTCAGTCCCAGCTCCCAGAACGCGCTGTGGCTCACCGCGGCTCGTCGTCAGCCTTCTCATTGAAAAGAGGTTATGTGGTTTGGAGGCCAGCTACAGATCCCGATGATTATGGCGTGTTCCTGGCACGTTTTCAACAGCTGGGCAGTTCCCTGAAAGCCAGCTGTGACTAAAGAGCATTTTTGAAACGAATCTGCCTGTGTTTTGTATGAATTCTTATGCAGGGAGTTAGCTTTCATATTGGTTTTTGCTGGGAAAAAACATTTGAGGTTCGAGAGCCCGCTAGGCAGTTACTGCGTACATAGAGTATTGCCAGGTTAAAATGCCCAGGCATCAGCCTTGCTCCAAAAACTTGAGTTACCAAGCTTTTGAAAGCAGCAGGATGAACTATCCTGACAAACCTATTAAAAAAACCAAACCAAAACAACAAAAAAAACCCCAAAACCCCAACCCAACCAACTAAAAAAAACCCCCAAACCCCAAATTTAAAGTATGAGTTGAAACTTCTGAATTGAGAGATTTGTGTGAAAAACCAATGTTTTAAAGTGAAGATATACTCTGCTCCATAGCTGCGTTG
This sequence comes from Platalea leucorodia, assembly GCF_965183815.1. Lineage (NCBI taxonomy): Eukaryota > Metazoa > Chordata > Aves > Pelecaniformes > Threskiornithidae > Platalea > Platalea leucorodia. The sequence goes on along the minus strand of NC_138858.1, from coordinate 93,649,088 downwards.
CTGAAACTATTGTAATTACAATTTAAACTATGCTGTTATAAAAGTACCCGTTCTGTTTCTCTTTCGTCAGTTTAATGATTCACTGATTGTAATTTTTCCCTCCGTGTTGACAGGTACAAAGGCCTTTTTACGTAGTAATTTTGCGAAGTACCTGCTTTATGCACTAATCTTCAGATAAGGAACCTGCAGTCATGTCCAGCTATTTTAGATCCTCTAAACCCACAGGTATATATTCGTAGAATCGTAGAACATCTCGAGTTGGAAGGGACCCGTAAGGCTCATCGAGTCCGTGTACGGGTAGATACAAAGCGCAGGTTAGCCATGAAGTCACTGGACGTAGAGCGTTTGCCCGCTACGGGAGGTAAATTGCCCCAGCGCTTCCTTTTGGGAAAGGGCTAGCTGTCTGAAAAAATACTGCTTAGTACCGATACTGTCGCCTGCGTGACAGAGGGACTGAGCACGCGGTAAGCAACTGAAATGGTGGAGGAGAAGTGATGACTTCAGGGATTTTACAGGTCTTGCTCGCGTTATTACTTTTTGGATTGGCCTTTCAGCATGGTGGAAGTAACAAATGGGGAATCGGGGATTCCTGGTGTCGGGTGTTGCAGAGAAGAATATCAACAAGTGCATTAGCTGTAGGAAGGGTTAAGTGGCAAAGAGTTGCCCTTAAAATCAAACAAAAGCATCATCTTTGATAGCTTTTCTTTTCTAGAGTAGGTGTGCCTTTGCATTCATGCAAACTTATTCTAGAAGGAGAAGACTAGTTTTCCACTGGGGAAGAGTTTGCCTGCTTCTTTTAATGTGGATTTTCTGATGCAAAATCCCTAAATTGTGGTAACTAACATTAAATATGTCACGTAAGCTGTAATATCACATGCCCGTCCTTTGGGGTTTGGCCCTCCGAAGTAGCTGTAACAGTTACCTGTGTTGGAAAAAGCAGGTTTTGCTGCTGTGTATACACAGGGCAGAAATCCTCCCTGGCGGCTGCTGGGCAGCACACGGAGAGCTCTTCTTGTATTTTAGAAGTCTCTGGAAAAGCTTTCTAAGAAGTCGCAGGTGCGCGTGGCAGTCGGGTATCTTGTCCCTTGGGGGTGTTCGGTGATGCGGCTCCCGTCAGCTCCTTTTGCAGGGTAAGAGCGCGAGGCCGAATGTCCTGTCCTGGGGTTTAGCGTTCCCAAATAGCGGACTGGCTTTCGTCGCTTCTTTGAATTGAAGTTTGTTTCTGCCAGAGCAGCGATGACACCAGGATGACTTCTATGAACGTTCTTCAAAGGTCTTGCGGCTCCGTATCAGTGGAGCCTGCAGCGTGTACTAGCCGCAGACGTTCATAAATGCTTTGGATGTGGTTTAGATTTTATGCTGTTAAACCTAAGATTATTACAGCTTCCAATATGTTTCAGATCCAATGGCTGTCCCACCATCATACAGCGACTTGGGAAAGTCTGCCAGGGATGTGTTCAACAAGGGATATGGTAAGTGACGAGAATGTGGTTTGATAACCTGTTGTATTTGTTCTTAGGCGTCTTGAAAGTGGCAATGAAACATGGGTGCCCCAGCGATCCCCTGAACACCTTGTGGTAGGAGTTCAGCGGAGGCCCGGAGCGTCCAGCCCCTTCCGAGTTTGGACTTTAGACATGATATCATGAAGGTGCTGCAGTAGGCAAAGAGTTAGAGGGGGAAGTTATGAGTTTGACCTTGAGATGCACTCCAGAACAGTCTCTGAAGAGCGCTGCTGTTTTTACCTTCCAGTTTTTGTATTTAGAGGCATTAAATCAGTCAAGCTCAGGTAGATTGGCATAGGAGACCATATGTGGCAGCAGACAGGTTCCTGAGGCAGAATGATCTTTATGGTAATGAGAATAGCCTATTGTCATGGCTGTAGGGAAATAATTTCACAATATTTGCATTCCTCTTTTAAAGAATTCAAATTTAGAAATTCTGATATTAGTCCCTTTTCTGGGAGCAGTACTAAAAGCGTTGACGTTTTTTATCTGGCTTTGTGCGTGTGTAACAAAGATGGCATTTGTATCCCGAATCCATGGGCCGCAGAGCATTGGAAAGCACCCTGGCCTGGCCTCTGCGCCCGGCGGTTCAGGCTTTGCTGAAGTCACCTCAGGTTCCCTGCTTTAGCGGCAGCTGTTTCGGGCTTTTCTGCTCTGTGCAAGGGCCGGGCGTTTCCCTGGATTCACAGCAGCTTAGAAAGAAAAGGAAGAACGCAGCAGTATCTCTGTATACAGCACTAGTCGAAGTACGTTGAAACGTGTTTTTTCTCGGAGAAGGGGAAAAGAAAAATTCCTGCCCTGCAGTCAGAAATATGAAAGTAAAATGAGTAAATCGGAAGAAATGGTAGCTGTATTGGTTGGCCCCAGACTGCAGGTAGCTACGGAAGGTGGGGATACTTGATGATGGGTGACTGTTAGGACTATAAATTATGAGGCCACCCGCTTTGAATTGTCAAAAGTCCTTCGGTCATTCCTCAGTAAGGTCAACAACTGTTGAAATACGAAAACGGGCTGTTTCGGGTCAGTGTGTCCTACCTGCCGTACGTGGGGTGGGTTGGCAATAAGCCTTGCCTGTACATTGCGGCGATACACATGCTGTGTGCTCGTTTCTTTTCAGGGTTTGGAATGGTCAAGTTAGAGCTGAAGACCAAGTCTTCCAGCGGGGTGGTAAGTACCGGGGGCTTTCAGCATCGCCGGTAGTGCACTGGGAGGACAAATTGCTGAACGGGTTGGTGGTAATCACTTGCTAGCAGGTGTCGCTTCTCTCTTTCAGTTCTCGTTTTAAAACCCGTAGCTGACCGAGGTATTTCTGTAACGCTGCGTGGGGCTGGCGTAGCGGTGCTGCTTTTCCCCCGGCGGGCAAGGATTTTCACACATTTTGTTGTGGACGCGTGGCTTTCCTCCCGGTTCCCGTTGCCACATCCCAAACAGAAGAGTTTCTTCGCCCTAAATAGCTCTCATTTCTGCTTACGAATGCAACTGAGTTTTTCTGCTGTTGTTGGTTTTTATAGGATTTTGAGTCCAGACTGACTTGTTATCCAAAAGATCAAGGGGCAAATAAGAACCACGGTTTAACTTCATTTTCACCCATCTCCTCCGTGTTTCCAATGCAAGACTTAACTAAAACTCAGTGGTCCTCCTGCAGTACCCTTTATGTAGAATTTGAGAGCATTTTATAGACGTTAATTAAGCTTTAGCACTTCAGGTAACTAGAAAATACCATGATCTCCACTTTAATGATGGAGAAGTGGAGCTTCCTCACGATTTCACAGGAGGGCTGGCAAAACCAGGGAGAGATTCATAATTCTGGTCTCGAAGCACAGGCACGTACTGTTTACTAGATAAGCTCGTTCTTCCACTGAGCCTCAGTTCTGTGCGTGCTTTTCAGCCTGCTTCATAACCGACCCTGCCTCCTCCTCCCGCGTTCTTCTCATGCAAATGGTGTAAGTCCTTCCCTTTGGATTACTGCATTCTCCCCCAGTCGAGCTTTTGATGGGTCGCTTGCATTGTGCGCCAGGAACGCGTAGCACGAGTTGCTATGTGGTCTCGGTACTGCGACTGCTACCAGTTACTGACGTCCCATGACGTGCGTAGTTTTCCTGGCTGGAAGTTTTGATTCTCAAATAATATGCTAATGGTTAATTATGCTGTCTTCTGAACGCGATGGAACACAAACAACCGTATGAAGTTCTAAAACGGGCTTTTCCTTTTCCATGCAACTTTCGTGTTGGATGTGTACCCAGCTGGTAAGAACAGTGACTGTTTCGGCATGTTGGCTCTTTATTGCTGTGTCTGGCGAGGCTTGCTGTGGTGCATACTGCCCTTCATAAACTGTTCTGTTGTTTTCAGCCATGTTATCATCCACGTCATGACGTTTGACTGTGTCCATAGCTCTTAATCTGCTGTGTGATCCATGTATGTAAAGCCATTTGCAATCTTTGTCCAACAATCCACAGTAAGAACACTAAAAACAGCAGGAGGGGAAACAAGACGGATGCGGTATTGACACGGTTGTCTGTTGCTTCAGGTTTTGTGCTTGTGAAGTGTTTCTAATGGGCATTCTGCTGCAACGAAATGGGGCTTGGGGATGGAGACGAGGCGAGGGACAAAGCGTGAGATCTAACTCATCCTTGGGTACTAATAGTACCTCTGATTGTTGTGATGCAGAAATGTTTTGGGTGGTTTTCCTGCGGACTGAGAAAACAGCCGGGGTGGCGGCTGTCGGTCAGAATTGTTTCAAGGACCGCAAGTGGTTCGGCCTAGGAAGCGCGTGGCGGTCCCGTAGCTGCCAGCCACCGTGAACTGGGAGGTGAGCGAGAAGCTGAGCTGACTGCTGATGCAGACTGGGCTGCCACCTGGAGCCGGAATGAGTTTGATTTTCAGCTGCAAAAAATTCAAGAAGCGCTTCTACGCAAGGTGGCTCGATGAGAGGGCTCTAGTTGAGACAGTTAAAGCTTGGTGGCAGCGGATGCTGACCGCGTGCCTTCTGCCTCCAGAAGCAGGTCTGGTTCTGACACCCGGCAGAATCCTTTGCCTTTTGATCATATGGCAGCGCAGGGTTTTTTTCCCCTTGGCTGTGAGAAAAGCATTTTACAATCTTTCCTCTGCTTGGTCTGAGAACCAAACGAAGCCCTTTCAGTCAGTTACCTGCCCTGAGGTCAGAAGGAAGTTACTTCTGAATTCTGGTGTGGGTTTCAGATGTCTTTGCACTGAATTTGTGGAAGCGACCTTAGGGCAGTGTGGAGCCATTAAGGGACAGTCTAACGCATCCTGGCTGGCGTGGCGTGTTTTTGTTAGCTGGCTGGATCTGTTACACGGCTGCTGTGCCGTTGTAGTACCGCGTTAGCTCGAGGGAGTGTCTTCCCCCCGGTGTGTAAGGAATGTTACCTGGCTGTGCTTCCCTGGCACTTCAAAACCATTTAAAGACAGTCTTTGTACACTCAGCAAAGCCCAGAATTGTGAAAGTAACGTACGCAGCACCCAGGAATAGCGTCCTGGAATGAGACGGATCTGGAAAGTCAGGATTCCAGAGCTTGGATGCGTTGGTAATGGATACTGCCATCTCTTAAGCACTGTATCTTTCAATATTTAAACTTCAAAAGAGGCATAACTTGGAAGTGTAATGGCAGATTAATTCTCTTCAAGGAAAATATTTGAGAGAGGAGGACAACTGACATGCGATCGGTTCTCAGATGCTTCTTAAAACCCAGCTCGTACCCCTTGAGCTGACTGCTGCGCAAACACGCCTACTCGTTGCTTCGTGCTCTGCGCGCGGAACGCCGAGGAGGCTGCCTCTGAGTTACGCCAGAGGAGAGGTGTTCCTTGAGACTTCAGGTCCCTGCGGTGTGGGGGACCGGCCCAACAGCACAGATCCATAGCGCACACAATTCAAAGTTGTTGGTTCAGTTACAGCGGTCAGCGAAGGAGCAGCCTGACGGAGAGGTGCCGAGGTGCCGCTGGGGTCAGGGTGTTTTCTGGTAGTGTGAAGGAGAAAGGATCTGCAACGTTAAGGTGCCTTACAGAGGGGTGACGGAGCTTCTGAAGCGCAGTTGCTGGCTGAGGTAATGCCAGAGACGTTAGGTCGAGGGAGAAGGTGCTGAAGTCATCAGCACGGTGCACGAAGAGTCTGCGTGACAACGGTAGGAAGGGTGGGGGGAACAACAACGTGAGGGTGCAGTAGTTGGTGTGAAAAGCGTCAGTGACCATTCTCCAGAAGACGTTTTCACTGCTGAAAGGTGGAAAAAGAAAAAAAGGAAGAAACACACGAGGTGTTCGAAGAAATGAGAGAAAAATCAGTCTTTTTTTGCTGTTCATCTAGCAGCGTAAGTTGGATGTAGGATTGCTTTTCTTAAGGGAGAGTGGATTTCCAGCAGGACTGTAACGGGTGCTGTTTCATGCACAACTGGGGCAGTACTGGTAAGATGGTAAAGGGAATTAGAGGAGATTGTGAGGGAAGATCCAAGGATACAAGCAGCTTTGTATCCCAAGCGAGTATCTTTTTGTATCTGGCTATGGATGCATGCGAAGGCCCAGAGCAAGCTGTGGAATGTTGAAATAACAATTGCCACTTCGGAGCAGAAAAAAGACGGTGGAAAAAGGTTTTTCTGGTGGGGAGGAGGTCGGTGGATTAGTTAGGAAAAAAAGTGTGGTAAAAATTAGAAGAGGGGGCAGGTAATCAAATCGTGATGCAGGTGAAAAGCGAGTGAAGATGCCAGGTCTTTGTGTACGCGTGCTTCTCCCAGCCTAAGCAAGTCCCAGGGGCTCAGCACGGCTCAATGAAAGAAATACCCAGAACAGAGGTGCCAAAAGGAGCAGCATTTTGTGATGCGAGAATAATTATTTTTGGTGGGGCTAGGGAAGAGGAGGAGGATTTTGAGGGTTCTGTCGAAAGGCCTAAGGGTAGCAAGTGTGAGTGCTGGCTCTTGGCAAGTGGAAAAACTGAACGCAATTAAATATCAGAGTGCTGAAACTCCTGTTGTGCTCTTGGCAGGAATTCACCGCAACTGGTTCTTCCAACACAGACACGGGCAAGGCTTCGGGCAGTCTAGAGACCAAATATAAGATCAAAGACTATGGACTTACGTTCACCCAGAAGTGGAACACGGACAACACACTGGGAACAGAAGTTTCCGTGGAGGATCAGGTAAGAGGAGGCGGATACTCGGAAAGCGTTCCTGCAGCGGTATGAGACAGTAGTGAGTTGAGCAGAAAGCCCTGAAGAGTGGAAGTTGCACAAAACTGCCCGGAGTACTGGAAAGAAAGAAGTTGTGTTTGCAGAACGCACAGACTGAGAGCGAGCATCGTGAATTTTGGGGGTGGGGGCTGCAAGCGTTCCTCCCACAGCAGTGGGCTGCTCGTACCCATCCAAAGGTACAGAGTTCCTGCCGGTACGGGCACCTGGAATTAGCTAGCTGGTTGAACGAATGTCACGGTTATCCACCCCAAATAGGAGGGTTTGTTTAAAGATGCGCTTTAGCTATGTACAACTGTCACTGCTGCGGCCCTGCAGGGAAAACAAAAGAGGGCTCTCGTAGTTTTAAATCCTCTAATGCATCAGGACTTAAGTTTGGCTGCCTTGAGATTGAATGTATTTCGTAAGGTTGAAGAGACAGGTTGGTGTTTGCAGCTTAGCAGTGCTTACGCAGAGGGCTGCGAGCATACAGCGCTCGCAAAACACGCAATTCTTTTTCCCAGTGATAGCTTTATGCTTTTCACTTGGTGCCCGAAGTGTAAGGGAACGGTGCCAAAAGTAGCAAAAGTCCCGTGGTGCCCTCTGCCGTGCACAGCCATCAATTTTGGTAGTTATGGTTTTGCACTTTTACCCGTGCTTTAAAGTGCAAAACGCTGTCCGGCTGAAAACGAGGGCGGGAGCGCCGAGGCAGGCACAGGGTTTGGCCTGCGAACTCCTGCCGTGTCTTGAAAGAATGCCTGTAGATTCTGAGAGCGCCTTGAGCTACCGTTGGAACTGTAGGGAATAAGCAAACGTGCACGGAATGGTTTTCTTTAACAGTTTCTCAATTTTCTTGTCAACACGAGATTTGAAATCTTCCTGTAACAACGGATCCACAAAGCGTACGCTGTGACAGGGCCGCGTTGTGGGGAGAAACAGTCCAGATTTTAATCCCTCATCACGCAGCATCGTTCAGATTGCGTTGTAGAAGACGTGGGAGGCGTTACGGTCGCGGTTCGTCCTCTCTTTGGGAGGCAGCAGAGCTCGAGTAGCGGGATGTAACGAATGGCGGTTCAGCAGGGCTCTGAGCAGACACCTCTGGTTTTCTTTGCAGTTGGCTGAAGGATTGAAGGTGGCTCTTGACACTACATTTGTACCAAACACAGGGTAAGTATTTTCTGTTACCTTTATCTCAGGAGTGCTAGAATTTCCCCTAACTTTTCATTAGAAATGCTTATTCTGGTCATTGCGTAAAATTTCCTGTAGAATATTTTGAACGGCAGTGGATAATACGGGGCTCAGGAGGACAAGGTCTGCTAAAAATGATTCTTCAGCTTTTTGGCCGTTGGCAAATCTGTTGGTTTGCAGTAGGTATGGTATTTTTGTAACTCTCCCCTTAAACAGCTAGGTCTCACGTGCACCACTCAACTTCTGCCGTCTTTGTCACGGTGTCGACAGTCCTACCGCTGTCACCTCGGTGCCTTAACAACATAAAGAAAAGTTGGGTTTTGTTTTTTTTCCCCTGCTGCTTTTGGGCAGGTGTCTACGCACAACTGGATGAGGAGGTGGGGCCGCATAGGTGTTGTGCTAGGCAGTGGGACAGCACTGGTTTGTCTTCCTCAGTTATCAGGTATTTATTTTTGGTAGGCAGTGGAGCAAAGGGCGGGCGTTTATGTCTGGCTAATGCACAAAGACTCCTTTGTAAATAATTACCGGTATTTCTTCATTGTTGGGCAGAGCCTACCGGAAAAATCAGAGTTTGAAATACTGCTTGGATGTAAGGAATTAGAAGCTAAGTCAAAAAGGAGACCCGGGGCCCGGGTGTGAGTGCAGGCGGCAGGGCGTTCTGCTGTGTCTTCGGTGGGGGAGAAAGGCAGCTGGGGGGAGCGTTACGGAGGTGGTAACGTTTTGTCTCAGTTCTGTGAAGTTTGAATTACTTGCAAAATGAGCAGGAGGACGCGTTGGGGAGAGAGGAAAGGGCTTCTCCAGAGGGACAGAAAAAGGCAGCCTAAGTGGATGATGTCTGGAGGAGGAGGAGATGCGTTTTCGATACGGGAGGCTGGTATCGGCAGTGCGAAGGAAGGGAAGCAAGCGCTGCACCTGAAGGGACGGTGGAGAGGAGCGAGCAGACGAAAGTCGCTGAAGGACAGACGGCCAGCTGTCGGTGCGGGACGCCGGGGGTGCTCCTGAAGGAAACTGATGCCGCCGTAACGCGTTGCACTTGTGGAGAATAAAATTTGAAACCTGACGGGTTTTAGAGCGTTAAGCGGGAATGGTTTTATCGTTCTCTCTTCTTGAGGATTTTAAGGAGTTTGAGATGGTGGAGGAAAAAGCAGCACCACATAAATATACATAATAGCAGTATTCCCCCTATACCATGTCCTCTTCAGCAGCTGTTAATGTCAAGTTTTGAGTAGGCATTACAGTCCTTTAATTAACCGGCCTTAAGGGCCGTGCGTGTGTGAACAAAACCACGTCATACACGCTTGTATAGTACCAGGGATAAAATGGCGTGCTTCTCTCTGCAGGAAGAAGAGCGGAAAGTTGAAGACCTCCTACAAAAGAGAATACGTAAATCTCGGCTGCAACATAGACATCGATGTCTCTGGACCAACCATCTATGGCTGGGCAGTGCTGGGCTACGAAGGCTGGCTGGCTGGCTACCAGATGGCTTTTGATACAGCCAAGTCTAAGCTTTCGCAAAATAACTTTGCCTTGGGCTATAAGGCGGGAGACTTTCAGCTGCACACTAACGTGTAAGTATTGTCGGAGCCTAGAAAAGCAGCACCAGAGGAGCCCAACTAGATGCACAGCGAGCATTACGGGAGTTAGGGGACGTGTGGGTGGATGGAAGGGGATGCCGATTTGTTTCAAAATAATTTCTATTCGGTGGTTTCATCTTCAGTACAACTAAAGCAGGGGCAGCTTTCCAACTCTGGGCTGTCTTGTGAGACCTTGCTTCAGGATGATTTTGGGGTTTGTGTATGTAAGCTAGTGGCGTAAAGGCACTTCATAATGTTCATTTGGAATTAAAATCGGTAAACTCTAACTTCTATTTTGGCGCTAGATAAAAGAGCCTTCAACTCAGCTACTGTACCTCCCCCCCCGACAGAAAGCCTCTGGCTCCGAAACGCCCGAGGTGGCGGAGGGAGGCGTGCCTGGCTTTGCGCTCCCGTGTTCCCAGCTGCCACCGCAGCGCGGCTCCGTTTTGGCATTTGCATGCTCCGAGCGTCTTTGAAGACGGTGTCCTTAAACAACTGCAATGCAGCAACACTGTCTTCAGCCCCATCGTTCCCACTACCGACCTCAGTCTCCTCCTGGATTTGTCCCTTTGCGCGTTATTGCAGGCTTGCTTGCTTAAGACAAGCGAGCAAGTTGTTACCTGGGTTGTCTTTTGTTAGAACCTCAAACCACAGGTCTCGGCCGTTGGGAAGTCGTGTTCCGTTCTGCAAGCAAAGCTTAGTTTTGGGTAAAAAACGCGAGCAGGAGCCTGCCCGCTCCAGCTAGGAAGTAGAGGAGCTTGGGTCCAGGGAAGCCTTGGAGCTCCTGGTTCATTTTAAGAGAGAAAGATGAAGCGATTGTGGGGAAGGGTCAATCAAAGGAGTCACTGTTTACTAAACAACGCTTGCATCGTTGCAAACAGGAACGACGGCACCGAGTTTGGCGGGTCTATTTATCAGAAGGTTAATAACAAGGTTGAGACATCGGTCAATCTGGCCTGGACTGCTGGCAGTAACAACACACGTTTTGGCATTGCTGCGAAGTACCAGCTGGACGAGAAGACTTCCGTTGTGGTAAGAATTTTGTTACAGGAATGAGTATTTCAAGCTGCCTTAAATACTGAACATTTGTGGTATGAAGTAGTTGCCTTAAACAGTTACTGGGAAAGTACGGTAGGTGGCAAACCGTGGCTTCTGCTGTGGCTCAGGTTTACGTTGGGACCTCCCAGGTCACATTTGTGAAACGATGGGGAAATCTAAAGCACTGTTCTGTCGGTGGTGAAACAGTCACTTGTGGGCTCGGAGCCTGAGCAAAATGTCTTTTCAGAAGGTAACGAGAGGATGCAGCATCCTTTTAATTCTCTAATTCTTATCTAAAGTGTAATGTAAAACTGTACTATCGTAAAATGCTGCAAGTTCAGCTGAGCTTGCAGCCTTCCCTAACAGTCAGCTAACCCTCCAAAGTCAGCGGAGGTAAGTGTTGCTCCTGACGCTTGCAAGTTCTTGCAGAAATGTTAGGGCAAAAAAAATAAAAGGTTTAAAGAGAGAGAAAGAGGTTCAGGAGACAAAACGTGTCTGTGGGGCCGTGACAGTGAATAAAAGTAAAGTACCTGCAGGTTCCAGCCCTGAGCTCTGCAGCAGCAAGCATTTGTTACACTTCAAAACCGGAATTAGTTCCAGGGCAAGTCAGTCAAAACGAAAGATGGGAAGCACTGTTGTAAACAGCTCAAACCTTAGTAATGCAAAAATGGGCTTGCATAGTCGTACGTTTATTGCTCATTAAAAAATCACTACTAAGCAATTTGTGACCAGGGGCCTGTGAAGGAGGAGACTTCATTGGCTACTAAGGGGCTGTAGTAACTAGCCCTTCAGGGATATAGAGGGACAGTGCTGGGGCAGTGAGGGGCAGGGTGGCATTTTGTGGTAGGCGTAATGGGTCACCGTCCGAGGGAAGGATTGGGACTATTACTTGAGCCTGTTACAGCTTAAGCTGGAAACTCTTGAGGAGAAAAGACTGGAATAGGCCTCTGCTAGAGGTTAGTCCACGAGTAGCTGAGGAGTTAATGCGTAAGCCGCCTTCTCAGGGTCCTGGGCCCGTTCTGCCTGGGTATTTATACACAGCGTGTGAGCATCGCCATCTCTTTTTTCCTGTAGGCTAAAGTGAACAACGCCAGCCTGATTGGAATCGGTTACACTCATGCCCTCCGACCAGGTACGTAGGTCCAGCTGGTAGCAGCAAATAGTATTATACTACACTGTGGGTTATTTTACTGTCATCTCTAGAACAGAAGAGATAAACAAATCAGCTGGAAATCTTACATAGGCTCACAGAGGTAAAGGACGCATGCGTACAGCCGTGCCTACGGCAGCCAAGACACGTTAGTCGGGCTCAAGTACGGGCGGGAGGGCGTTGTGCGGGGACAGTGGTGTACGGAGGGGCTCATGATTTGCTTTCCTAGGTGTAAAGCTGACCCTCTCGGGCTTGATTGATGGCAAGAACTTCAGTGCCGGAGGTCACAAAGTTGGGCTGGGATTTGAGCTGGAAGCTTAATGCAGCTTTAAGTAAAACAACAGGCGGTGCTCTGGAAGACAAAAGAGAAGTGTACCCAGTGTGTTTCGGCCTTAATCTTACTCTGAAATTTCAAGAAGTGTGAACTTTCTGCTCCTCCAAAGAATCATTTTAACCCAACGCTGAAGTCCAGAGAGTGCCAGCACATCCAAGGAAGATACTTGAAGGCATGCATGGAAGTTGTGATGTTTGTGCCACATTTCACTTCAGGTTCCCGTATTTTAAATCTCTTCCTAACCCCCACCTCTCCCCATTATTGTAATGCATCCTGCATGTCCTGTACTTCACAACCTTTTGTAAAAGGTGGTCTCTGTGCTGTAGTGGAAACTTGGGTTTACGTCAGAAATAAATAAATTGGTCGCAGTTGGAAGAGAATGGTGGTGTGTCTTGTCTCCAAAGCCGGGCTCCACCCAGCTGGGCCTTTCTTTTGGTGCGACTTTAAGCGTGGCTCATAGATAATCTGCAAATGCTTTGTGTTAAACTGTGCGTGTACACTGAAGGCTTCCTCCTCTGCGGTCTCTGGGTAACATCCTTACACCTCTCATGTTTTAGAGACCCGCACAGTGAAAGCAGCTTTTTCATTAAAATGTTATTGAGGGTATCAAAAAGAGCAAACCAAAAGTTTACATGTTTTAGATAATTTCGTTCCCATACAGGAAACAAGTATTAGGTAAGTACAACCGTTACACTTAAGGAAAACAGTGCAAATCAGCAAAGTTAAGGAATTAAGTTCACAGTTCCAGGTGTATCAGGAAGGTGGCATCTACCGGTGACTGCGCGAGCCGACGCTTGCGTTGGTCGTTGTTCATTAGAAAGCCTAAAAGGCAAAACGCCACGTGATGCCTGAGGGAGGATGCAGCAGGACAGAGACTAGGAACATCTGCTGTCTTAAGGCACGATTAAGAACTTTTTCCAAGCAGTTAGAACAGGCATTTCCTACTGTATCTTTGTGGGAAAACGTGTCCGAGAGGTGGATACTAAAAGCTAGGCCAGGTGTAGGTGACAGGAGAAGGAGGCACTTGCACTTCCCTTCGGAGAGGCAGCAGCTTTCACAGTTGGCTTCCTGAAGCAGCACGTCTTCAGAGGCAACCAAAGCGATTTTACATCTGGGTTTGTTCTGGACCGTTTGTTTCTTCTACCTGAAGCTGCAGCCAGCTCCAATCTAGAGCCTAAAGAACAAACAGAACTGCAAAGGTCAACGCTAGCTTACAGTTGAGATTTCTCCAGAATAAAGGGGAAGCAATTGAAAAGATTTTAAAATGTTACTGTGAACAAGCGGGGCAGTACGTTTTTGTGACGAACCATCTGACTGCTGTAAAGGAAACCCTTACACTACTTATTTTCTCTAATATTTTACTTCCTTTCCAGTATTCTGTTTCATTAAATAAGCATCCCTGCCCACCAATGTATTGTCACCACAAGACCATCCCAGTTTGAAGAGTGCGATTGTGCAGCATTTTTGTACAACAGCCAAGCGCCTTCCCCGTCCTTTATTGTTCGGCCCAACTGGAGTCCCCAGCACGCGGCTCCCGCTCTCGGCGGGCAGGGAACGCGCCGGTCAGCGGCAGAAGCGGGAGCGGGTGCTCTCTCCCTCCCACAACTCCTGCTCTCCCCTTGCCCGGGAGACTCGCAGGCAGGTGGCTGTCAGCCACGTTACTCGGTGGTGGCAAAGTGACACAGGCAGAAGTTTGAAGCCACGAGCTTCCCCGGCCCATTTACAGAATATCAACTACGTTACCATGAAGCTCTGCTCCTGATCCTTCATCGTGTCGTGCATCACATTTTCTAGTTGGCTACAGAGTTTCTGCGATTCCAGCAGCAGCTCCTCACTGAAAGGGACAACGATGACCCAATTATTTTCCATGGCACTTGTGTTTAAAGAGCTGCTGCCTCTACCTTTAAGAAATATTTCTGGCAGAATACGAACCTTTACCAGTCAGCTCATAAGCCAGTAACTCATATTGCAACTGGGAAAGTCGGTGGCATCCCCAGCTTTACTGGGAGAGGGGAAAGGAAGCAAGTTCCAAGTTGGAGCTGGGTTCCTGTTCTGTGGAGTCACCGTTGCTAGAGAAAAAGCTGCAGAGCAGCCTATAAACTACAGGATTAAGGAACACAGGGATAAACAGACAGAGGTCTGTCATTCCAGCCGGTGCCCCAGTTCGTGTAAGCACGCCAGAAGTACACGTGCTTGGTTCTAGCAGTCTCTCCCGCATGAGGCAGCCCAGCTACTCCCACCTTCCGTGACAAAGCTCCAACAATTCCTGCTGGCAGTGGACTTCGAGTGAGCCCAACCATTCCAGAGAAAAGAAACCCTTTATTATGGAGGCAGGGGGAAGCGAAGCTAACCGTTATTCCCCGTTTTTCATAAGGAAGGTTCACAAGCCCCCAAAGTCCAGCTACTAGGTAGAAAGGACTGCTGCCGATGGACGCTGAACACAAAGTGGGAAGTGTGAGAAAGCCTGCGTGTCGTTCTCTCGCAAAGCGGGAGCCCCAGCCGCGCAGGGCTGGCACCAGCAGCTACAGGACTCCAGCCTTGGCCTCACCTTTTCCTGACCGATTCTGACAAATTGTAAGTTCCAGAAGGGACCTGCAGCAGCAGCTGCCCAGGGCTGCTGAGGCGCAAGGTGCTCATGCTCTCTGGACTGCCAGTAACAGGACCGCGTACTTTACTCTGAAGAAAACACAGAAGATCGAGATGGCGATTATTTCTAACGTCCAGCAGCCAGGAGTAAGACGGCCTGGAACTGGGCTTTAACACTAATTCAAAATACCAGAGAAAAGAACCATAGGACATACTAAATTTACCATTAATTATTTCAGTAACTTGTGCTACAAACCATCTTTCCAGGTTAAACTGGAGTTTTCATTTTACTTACACAAGCAATTTTCAGCAAGTTCCACAGTTCTTTCTGTCGTTTCTCCTGAAGCCTAACAACTGTTTCCTCATCTTCATTCATCAGGTTCATCACTTTCTCCACTCTGGGGAACAATTCCAGTGCCTTCTGCTTGCAAACTACAGTTTTACTATTAAAAAAAAATCATCAGATCACACACGGACAACCGCAGTAGGGGAATATTTCTGAAGTTTCTCATTTCCTGCAACGCTCAGAGCTCGTTAGCCGTACGCGCTGGTTTTTAAACCTCTACAACAAAACCTCTTGCTGAAAGAGAAAATGCTTTCTCTCAGCCCTCAATAAAAGCTGACTCTACAAAGCTCACCTGAGCTGAGCATAAATGACCCGGACTTTTTTTTCAAAGGTCTGGATCGCCTGTAGGAGCAGTCGTACTATTTCTTGGCTGTCACCGCTTGTCCTCTGATCTGGAACGACAGTCAGAGCATTACACAGAAAGGCAGGCTTACAGGACAGAGCGAGAAGATTCTCAGTGGCTTGTTTCCACTGCTGCTTCAATCCTGGACCATCCCAAGGTCGGGGCATGCCGGTTGGAGTGGGATGGACTGCACTGGATTTTAGCCACCTTCTTCAAAATGATGAGAACTGGAAAGCAGAGCCGGCAGGGTGGGTCTCGTGCCTCGGGGCTGTACAGCTGCTCAAAGGAGCAGCTATGCCTTCCTCCCTCCTACACGGAAGCAGCAGCATGTGCTTGCAGAACAGCTTGCTCTAAGAGCTCCAGAGGAGGTTCAAGAAGAGCTCAGAAGGCGCCAAGAAAGCAAGGCTGGCCTAGTTTAAAACTGACTCCCTGACCCCCTTCTCCAAACAAAGGCGAGTCCAGTGGAGTCCCTGCGCAGCTAGTGTATGGGCAGGCCTAGAACGCAGAGAAAGTTTTCTCAGCGCTCATTATTGCATCTCCAAAGTCACTATCCACACAAAGCAAGCTGACCTTGAGCTAAAATGTCTTTTACCTCTTGGCTTCTCTCTCAATCTCCGGTACAGCTCTCTGGCTTGTTCTTCTCTAGAAGAAAAAGGCACAGAACACAAAGAACTTCTCTAGAACCTAAATTACGAACAAGTAGTTCAAGAACTCAAATCTTTTATATAACAGTCTGCATTTCAGACCGATGACAGGTAAGGAGTCAAAAACTGTCTTTTAGTGTCAAAGTCCTCCCTCTCTCCCGTAATTTGGGCTGAAGAGGGAGCACTTTCATTGCCCTGCAGCGAATAAGCTTAGCTAGCAGTACTCCTGCATCTGAAGTTCAAGGTAGTTCAACTCACAAATCCTCCAGCGTTCCTCCTTGTTTACGACCTAGTGGGCTTCTCTGCAGGTCCACGATGTCGGTCTGCAGGGCCATCATCCTCTTCACTAGCTGATCCACATCATCCTCCTGAAAGCAGGGCAGAGCATAAGCAACGGGCAGTCTCCGACCGAGAGACCCTACCCCTCACACTGGCTCCTCCTTTCTCATTCACATTTCTAAACACTCACATCAGCCAGATGCAACCAGCAGCCTTGGACCGAGACAAGAGAACATGAGTAATTTCAATTCAAGGAAATTAGCTTGGTGCTCTGGGATAAAACCGCTTCCAAGAATTTTTTGATAAAAAATTCAACCTGCGACAAAGAGCCACTGAAGGGTCAGACTCTGGAGTAAATGTACTGCTAGTTCCCAGGCCACCATGCTTCCTTTTCCTTGGCTATTCCAAATCTCTTCTCTCATCCTATCCATCACCGCTTTTCCCCTTTTCCCTCAGCACACAACCACTCCTGGCACCCCAAATTCTGCTTTTCACTTGAACTCATCCACACGCAGAAGCTGCTGCCTGTTAAGGAGTCATTCTGCCTCTGCTTCCTCCCAGGAGAGGAGGACCAAGTGTTGGAAAAGAGTAGGATATCGACAAGTCACCTTTCACTCCTCGTCCGGGAGCGACGGTCCTCGGCCCTACTTACCGGGGTTACGCTGTCCTGCGCCAAAAGGCTGAACGCCCTACGGGGAGCGGGTGCGGAACGTGCACCAAGAATGGGAAACTGCTGCCTTTTCAAAATTCAAGTCTGATGCTTAGAATTCTTGTATTCAGTCATCTAATCCTTCCCTTTCCCATTCAGCTTAACCTATGTTCCATATCCTCTTTTCAGCTGTCCTGGCTCCAGGAGTGCGTTAGCAGGACATCCCAGTGCAACCGCTGCAAAATCTCCTCTCACCTTCCCCATAATCTCCCTTTTTCCCCCTAAGCCTTACAAAACACAGTGAGCTTCACGAAGTACTGGCAACGGACAGAAATGGTGCCACCCAAACCAAGGCAATGTGACATCTGCAATCAGCCCAGACACAAGAAGTTTCTATTTCGGGGAGGACAATGAAAAAAAAAAAAAAAGAAAAAAAGAAGAAAAAAAAAAAAGGAACGAAAACCAAGCCCCCTTTTCTTTAGGCTAAGCAGCTATATTTAGAAACATACCCGCCCACAAAGTTCCACAGCCTGCTCCATCTCTTTCCAGGCAAACAGCAGCTTCTCAGAAGCTACAGGAATGAAAGAAGAGTGATTGCTTTTCTCAGGCTCATACCGGAAAGGGTAGATGCTTTGTGGGGATAAGAGGCATAAAAAGACCTGTTTGCCAGATGCTATACTCACTGATTCCAAATTCAATCTGCTCTTTGTACTTCTCCAGATCGATTTGGATGCTTGTTTTAAAGAAGTCCAGCTTCGCTTTCAGCTGCTGGGAAAGGGAGGCCATCGAATTCTTCATCTTTGAGAGGGTACTATTGTAACGCAACAGGTTCATCCTGCAGGGACAAGAAGAAGGTCCGATTACCCTCCCAAACTAAAACTGCAGACTTCCACTTATATCAAAAGTAGAGACTTCAGAGTGTAGCAGTGAGCACAAAAGCAGTTGTGTCACAGGATGGAACTCTCAGCTTTTCTTTAACCGTTAACGGCTCCACTCATGGCCTTCCCCGCTCCCACAGGGTCCCATTCCTGTCCTTTCCCCTTCCCCAGGGAGCAAAGGCAGAGGTAAGTGTTCTAGAGAAACTGCCACCGTACATAGCTGCTCGCTGCCCCTGCTGAAGCCGGTTGCAGTCCTCTTTCAGCATCCGGATTGTGTGCCAGATCTGACCCCACACTTTCCGCAACTGGAAAAAGTGGAGATTCTTCTTCGGATCCTGAACTGGAAACAGAGGAGGGAGGTGGGGAGGGAAACGTACGTATCAGCACGAAGCCCAAAAGCAGCGATATCACGTGACAAAACAGACCAAAATATCACTCCTTTGAGGGGCACGTTACCTCTGGCAAAGCCTATAGCTGGCTAACCCCTACGCGGCTTCCCCACTATATCAAAAATCAAACGCTTCCTTTTCCTCAGTTATTCTGACAAACGGAACGAACACTATGCCAGTCCATTTTGCCGCTTCTTCAGTCCCAATACACAAAAGCTCTCTCTACTCCTTGCACATGATGCAGACCACAGAACAGCGGCAGCCCTCTCAACGCGGACAACCTCCCACATTCATGCTAGAGAAAGTCCTTACGGATGCAGTCAACGCTTTCCGGATGAGGACGCAAGGCAACCTGAGCCTCATAGGCAACTTTCTGGTTATCGAAGAGGAAGAGGAGGTCTGTGTCTGCAGCTGCAGTATCATTCACCTGCAGAAGACAAAAGACCCAACTAGGCGCTCTCAGGAAAAGCAAGCCAGAGTAACACCACGAACAGAACGTTCTGCTCAGCCAAAGACTGAACGCCAAAGGCGACAGGGCGCCCATCCTCCAAGGGCTGTGTGGTTACTGTGGCAAAAGCCTGCCCGGAGAGCAGGGAGTGCTGCGCTCCCAAAGCGAGAGCAGTGCTGGCTGATGCACTCAACAGCAAGGAAGGGAGTAACCAGACTCACCTTGCTATCAGCTATGTGTTTAGTGGCCAGCTTCTGCGAAAACAATTCAAGTCCAGCCTCCTGCAGTAGCTCCTGGTCCTGTTCTGGGATTCCCGTATCTGACTGGATCCTGGCCTTCACGGTCTGCAGAGTCTCCTCCTCTGTCACAGCGTAGGTGTGTACAGTTCCCGTGACCATGTTCAAAACATGAAGCAACTACAAGAAGAGTAGTGTGACATGAGAAGGGCTGAAGACACATTGGTCATGTTTGAGCAGAGATCCCAGGACTGAGACACTGGCCCCCGATAAACTGCTCCAAGCACCTGCAGGGCTCAAGAAGTCACTCCGCAGCTACTTCATAACATTACACCAAAGTCCTTGTCCTCCATCAACTGGAAGAGAGGCCACGTGGCAATTAAACAGCTTCAGCCGCAGAATCCTCTACCAGAACGTGGAACCAAGCACACACAGAAGCTATCTGCTACTCCCGACACGCTCAGGGAGTATTTGTCCTCAGATAACCAAGAGGAAAGCACCTGTCACTCCCTGCCAGGAGACAGCTAAATGAGATTCTGCGCTGCTGCTCCTCCTAGGTCTATGACTCAAGCCTCTTCTCTCATGGGCTATGGGCAACTGCTCGCTAGAAAACTTTTCAGGGTAATACAGACCCATTGCTCACCTTCAAGTTCAAAATGTCATCCAAAGCTTTGAAACACCCATTGGGTCCATAGGTAGGATCTGTACCTCTCTGACGTGGGTGCCACATTAACATGAGCTGCAGCCATTTCTCCAGCCTCGCAGCCAAAACACTGAAGGAGCAAAACGAGAGGGGGATCGGAAGAGGTGAAAGCGCGTTTGCAGCCACCATATGGCCTGGGCTCTGCAGGAGGACTGACAAACAGCTTCCCCACCCCGATCACAAATGCAGCGGTTAGAAGGCAGAGACTCACAACTGCACAAGTCTGACAAGGGACACAAGTGCTGTTTGTGTCACGCACTCGATTTCTTCACAGATTAACATAGCAAGGCATATAATATAAACCTGGTGCTTTTGCAGAAGAAACAGTTTATCCCAGCGTGGCATAAGAGATTTCTAGTCCTCACCTGTTTAGATTGTTCGGGCAGGGTAAACTGCTAGAAAATTTGACTTCTCCAGATAAGTCTTCTGAAACGACAATATCCAGCTCGCTCTTCTGTCGCACTTTTGTATGCCTAATGAATTCAAGCAAGTACAATGGTGAAATAATCACCTGCCTTCCCCAGCCTGCATGTTAGTAGGCTCTTGAAGCTACTCTTGACGGCTGTAATACAGATGCCGCTTTGATTTCTGCTACCTGCCCTGCAGGAGCCAGTCCTGATCCCAAAGAGCAAGTAACGTAGGGATATTACCCAAAGAATCAAGGGACCACACTTCTACGTCCTGTAAACAGGACGGTTGCATTGTGCGCACTCTTCTTATCACCTGGCCCCAGCTCACTCACCATTGCACTGGCTGCCAGTTGGGTAGGAATGGTCGGAAGCCTGTGATGCACTCAAAGGCCAGTGTGCCAAAGCTCCAGTAATCCACCGTCACCGTATACTTCTGCTGTTCCAGCAGCTCTGGCGCCTGCGACAGTTTACACACACGTGAGACAAAGCCACCCATCTCCTAGCGCTCTCTATCCCTTAGGAGCTCATTAATGTTTGTACAACAGATTAAAGAGGGTGCTGAACGCTCTGCCTCTCACAAGCTTTGAGATCCTCTCAGAGCGAACAGCAGAGGTTACTGGCACTCCTTGTTTATAACAGACATAGCTAGCAGACGCTGTGAAAATCCAGTGTCAGCAAAAAAAACGGTCACCTTTGCTAGCTGCAGCAGCCCAGACGCACCCCACACCAGGACAAGTACTTCATCCCAGCCCAAGGCCTGCTAACAGTTACCTCTGTCCCACTGCAAAGCGGGAGCCGCTCTCCTGGCCGAATGCCTTCCTTACCAAGTACTGCAGAGTCCCAACAAAGGATGTGCACAGGCTGCCCTGATCCAGCTCCTTCGCATAACCGAGGTCAATGATTTTGTGTATTAACTGAAACACACAACAGAGAATAAAAACACTAGAGAAAAGTCCTGTTAAAAGCACACGATACAGCAGAGAAAGAAAAGGTTCAGCTCTTCAAAGGTATGCAGGAAAGGTGCCAACAAAGAGGTGGAAGTGGAAATGGGAGGCTCCTGAAATTCCTAAGACCACAAAGTATCTAAAGTTGTCATTGGCTTGATACACACAGAGCGGGAGACATTACTGCTAACTCAGATCTTTGGTCAATCAGTACAGTCTGGTTCTTTCCTTAATAGTTGAAAGTCAAAATGTCAGCTGTTACCAGAAGTCCAATACAACCTTTCATCTCAGCTGCACGCAGACTACTGTCCATCCGACACACAGATCTGAGCTAGCTGTTATCCCGGGCTGGGTGCTCTTGCAGAAGGACCGCTGTGACTGCATGAAGCACATGCACGTTCCTCTAACGCCTACTTGTCTGTGCAGGCAGAGACACCTGGTTCCTGCTTACCCTTTGCTCTCCTTGCTGCAGCACGATGTTCTCTGGTTTCAAGTCTCTGTGGATGATCCTGTTCTCATGAAGGTACCTGAGAGCAGAAGCTGAGACACAGAAAAACCACTTGTAAGAGCGTAACTAACAGTACCCAGCACGAGCTCAGTAAGGGTTCATTTCTACCTAGTATAAGCACGGCTTTTGGGTCAAATCTTGTGCAATCAAACATACAATGAAACGCCAAGTGCAAGAGGAAAAGTCGGTGTCAAACACTTCTGGACACAGAGTTTGCTCTCTGGGTCTTCCCTCACGCCCTTCTTGTAAACTGGAATAACGCTGGCTAGCTTCCAGTCGGCAGGGACCTCCCCAGGCTCCCAAGGCCTTTGGTAGATGATCGAGAGGGGTCCTGCCATAACATCTGCCAGCTCCTTCAGAACCCTGGGATGAATCCCTTCAGGCTCCACGGACTTCTGAACATTCAGCTGATGCAGCTGGTCCCTGACAACTTCAGCATCCACAAATGGGAAGTCACTGTTCCCACACTGGTGGCCCTCCGACTCAGGCAACCAGGCAGCCTGAGGGCTATCGGTATTATTAAAGACTGAGGCAAAAAACCTCTGCTTTTTCTTCATCCCTATTAGTCAGGTGACCATCTTCAACATGGTCCAATGCTTTCTTTAGACCTCCTCTTGCTATTAACAGACTTTAAAACACCTTTCTTGCTGTCTGATGCAACACTGGCCAGTTTCAACTCTAATTGAGCTTTGGCTTGTCATGTCTCCCTGCGTGTATGAACCACAGCTCTGTAATCTTCCTGTACGATCGCTTCCAGAGATCATACAATTTCTTTTTCCTCTTGAGCTCCACGAGGAGTTCCCTCTTCAGCCAAGCTGGTCTTCTGCCCCGCTTGCTTGATTTACGACACGCTGGAATTGCCTGCTCCTGTGCTTCTAAAAGGTGGTTTTTAAGAAACTGACCAGCACTCATGGACTCCTAAGCTCTCAAAAACAGATTCCCAGGGTACTCTGCTAAATAGCTCCCTGAATAGCTTGAATTTTGCTCTCTTGAAGTCCAGGGTAGCAACTCTGCTGTCCTTTTTTCTCATTACACTGCAAATTTTAAACTCAACCGTTGCATGATCACTGGGGCCAAGACAGCCACCTACCATCACATCTCCCACAAGTTCTTCTCTGTCCGCAAATAACAAGTCTAGGAGGGCATCTTTCCTAGTTGGCTGAGTACGTGTGACAAGAAGTTCTCTCCCACAAACTTTGAGAATTTCCAAGACCTGCTCATCACAGCAGTATGATATTCCCAGTTGATGTCTGGGAAGTTGAAATCCCCCATAAGGACAAGGGCTACCAATCCAGAAATTTCTCCTAATCACCTACAGAATAACTCGTCAGTGCTAACATCCTGGCTAGGCGATCGAGTGGCTGTACTCAGCCTTCCTTTACCTGCTTCTTCAACAGTCTTAACCTAGAATCCAAAAGCTGCTCTACCAAACACTTGTTCTGTCCTGTCCACAAGGTGTTCTTCTCCCCATTTCACCGGCAAAATTCTTCATAGTGAATTTCTGTGCAACACA
This sequence comes from Platalea leucorodia, assembly GCF_965183815.1. Lineage (NCBI taxonomy): Eukaryota > Metazoa > Chordata > Aves > Pelecaniformes > Threskiornithidae > Platalea > Platalea leucorodia. The sequence goes on along the minus strand of NC_138858.1, from coordinate 93,626,256 downwards.
CTTTCTGCTCAGAACCACTGAGACCCCACAACTGTCAGACTGATGAATTCCATCTAGATTAGAAAGACAAAAATCTCATCTTAAGAATACACAAAGGCAGAATAAATGCCCTCTATTTTCTCACACTTGCTCAAGGTAATACCTTAATTTATCTCTTCTCCTGTGGATAAAAAGAAAAATCATGGTGCTAGGAAACACAAAACTTGGCAGCATTTCCAGTTTGTGCTTTTCGGCCATGACTCAGGCCTGAGCCAAAGGGACTCACTTTTCTGCTCTCTGAGACTCCGTGTCCCTCTGACGGCGTTGCATTCCCAGACAGAGCTCTCTTGTTCAGTGCAAAATGATCCCGCTAGACTTTCAGGAGTTACCAACAACATAACTGTCCTTCTCCTGAAGGACAGTAACCCCAGAAAGACCAACTAGGCATGCACTGTAAGCGATCAGGAGAACAAGGTACATCAATAGTCAAAAATATTTCTTATCAGCTACAGTTCAGATCATACAATTGAAAATTTGGGTCTGTCCCTCTTCCCATACACACACAAGCCCGTGAACACAAGCTTCACTCTAAACATGATCTGCCATTGTCTCTGGTCAGCACTCGGTATCATCTCCTGGTCACTAAAGCGCCCAAGGACGAGGCAGCAGAACGCAAATGCTCTGGGAACACAAAGGACGGGAGATAATGCCTAACAGCCACACCTGCAGTAAAAGTAATGACAAATGCATGTTTGTTCTCTCGTCACAAGCTCACTTTCCAAGCCTACATCTGCCTCCAACGCACTTCTTGCATACCTTCTCTCTAACGCCTTAGTGCCTGTCCAGTTTTGCCTCAGCTGCAACTCAGTAAGATCACAACATAGCTTGACCAAAAAACTCCCCCCCCAAAGTCTCCCGACAGCACTTGGCAATCTTTGCACAGAACTGTCTAAAATTCCACATAGTGGTCGCCCAAATGCTAACGGAAACCCACAGATCACACACACTCTGAAGCCCTGATGATCAGCTGTTAAGCTGAGGGTGGAGACTGATATGCAACACAAACCAGAGTCACTGGGCAAGTGTTCAGCTACCCAGAGCCTTCCAGGAAATCCCGAGTGGCATTTTTGCCAGGCAAGAAAACCCGTCTCGAGATTTTCAAGAACAAAAGTCAAAGGTTGGCTCTCCCACAGGGAGGGCTGGCAAAGCAGGACAGGAAACAAGTACGCTCTTCAAAGGTCAGTCTAAGGTGGCGTCATTCAGGTCACTGCTGCGCATCCTTAGAGCGGATTCGGCACTGAAAGGGCTTCCATAGCTCAGAGAGCCGAAGGTACGACTACCACTTACCAATATCAGATAACAAGATGAGAATAGCTTCTTCCCGCAAGCCACAGCAATTCTCCAGCTGATTCAGGTACTGCAAGAAAACAACACAGAATATAGTCTTTCCCTCACGTATCCTGAGCGAGGCTCATAGTCCTACAAACTCTGACGAATGCAAGAAGTTCCAGTAACAGCACTGAAATTCTCTAGAGGCACAAAATTCTATGGGCTTGTGACCTCCGGTAGCAGCAATTACAGCTTCAGGCCTTGATCTAACCGGATGGGAGGAGAAAAGAGTGGGTGAAAGACGTCAGTGTCATCCCCATTCTCCTCCTTCTACTTGCTCCATCCCTCATAGCCATTTCCCCTGCGCCTGGCGCTATCAGCTCAAATCTCAGCTTTAAGCTCTGGGTTTTATCTACGGGCAGATTATAGCAAAGGTTAGAAAAACAACAAGATTAGAATTAACGTGTTATTTTTTCCTATGACAGATAAGAGTTAATCACTTTCAGGAAGGGTACAGCCCACAGACGTACCCAGCCCTACGATGGTCTCGGCCATACTCACATCCTCTTGCACACCCCTCACGCACACCCTCATCCTCTACGGGCAAACTCCCCACAGCGTCACTTGCAGCCAAACACACACAAAAAGTTTCAGAAAGCACTTAAGTCTTCAAAAGCTGAACGTAGTATCAAGGACCAACCCCACCAAAACCTGCTGGTGCCATGACCGGAATCAGGAAGCATAAGGATGTGAAAACAGAGGTTTTACAGGGAAACTTCAATAGAAACCCTAGGATCAGCTTCTCAGCCCTCGCTCCCCACCCCAGGGACCTCACCTTGCGGAGGTCTCCACCTTGGCAGTACTCCATGGCCAGCAACGGCAAGTCATTAGGTGCAAGCTTCTGCATCCCTTCGGGGACATCACGGGCAGCCACTACGTTGGGATGGTTCAGCCTGAGGAGTGGAAATGAGGCAAGTACGCATGATGAGCGGAACCAGGGTAACACCTGAAAGACGATCGTTCTGCAACAGCTATGCAGCGTCACGTGCTCACGGCCATCACGCGACGCCCTACAAGGACATTAATCCTTTTAGAAACTGAAGTAGTGAATTCTAAAGGTCTGCAATTCATCCATCTCTCACAGACCTAGACTCATCCCGACTCCTTGCGTTTCACGTGCAGTCAGCGCATCCCTTCAACGTGCACGCACACCAGACCTGCCTAGGAGCCGCAGGAAGGTGCCTTGCGAAGGAGCGTGACGCAGTCTGTTGCCACCCTCCAGAAAAGACCCAAATGGCGATCAGACCATTGCATCCTACGAAATCAATCCAACGCCCTGAAGCCCAACCCAGCACAGCCAGTAAGCTAGGCAAAAGAGCAGCTACGCAGCAGAACTGCTGTTAACACTGAAGGCAGTGGCAGAAGCGCTGAAGAAGGAAGTCCAAGACCCAAGACTCTGGTGAAACGTGATGTGAGGTTTTCTTTAGCCTGTGTTTCTATGCACTTAGAATAGAATCATAGAATCATTTAGGTTGGAAAAGACCCTTAAGATCATCGAGTCCAACCGTTAACCCAGCACTGCCAAGCCCACCACTAAACCGTGTCCTCGAGCACCACATCTCCCCGGCTTTTAAATCCCCCCAGGGATGGGGACTCAGCCCCTGCCCTGGGCAGCCTGGGCCAGGGCCTGGCAGCCCTTTGGGGAAGAAGTTTTTCCCAATCTCCAACCCAAACCTGCCCTGGCGCAGCTTGAGGCCGTTCCCTCTCGTCCCAGCGCTTGTTCCTGGGGAGCAGAGACCGACCCCCCCCCGGCTCCAGCCTCCTTTCAGGCCGTTGCAGAGAGCGATGAGGGCTCCCCTCAGCCTCCTCTTCTCCAGGCTGAGCCCCCCCAGCCGCTCCTCACCCCGTGGCCGGGGCCCATGGGCCCAGCCCGGACAGGGCCCCCTGCAGAGCCCCCCTGCCCCCCAGCAGATCAACGCTCCCCCCGACGTGGTGTCGCCTGCGAACGGGCTGGGGGCGCGCTCGACCCCCGAGCCCAGATCGCGAATACAGAGGGGGCGCAGGGCCGGCCCCGGGGAACGCCACTCGCGACCGGGCGTAACCCGCCCGCGGGGGCCGGCACCCTCCCGGCGGGGCGGCCCGCGGCCTCTCCCACCGCTCGCCTCAGCGCCGCGCTCGAAGGCCGCCCCCGCAACCCGGCCTGCGGCCCCTCCGCCCCGCCCCGCCCCGCCGGCGAGCGGGCACCGGGCTCCGCCCGGCCCGGCCCGGCCCGGCCCGGCGCGGCGCGGCCCGCCTCACCTCTTCATGATCTGGATCTCCAGCGCCCAGCGGTCGCGGTTGCGCGGGCTCAGCTCCTGCCGGCACTGCTTGATGGCCACCTGCTCGCCGGTCTCCTGCGGACACAGCACGGGCGCGGCTGAGCGCGGGCCCGGGGCCGGGCCGGGCCGGGCCGGGCCGGGGGCTCCGGCCGCCGCCTACCTTGTTGTGCCAGCGGATGACGTTGCCGAAGCCGCCGGTGCCGAGGCGCTCCTTCATCTCCCAGGGGCCGCAGGTCTGCGCCTGCAGGGCCGGCGGCCGGCTCATGGCGGGGCCGCAGCGCTCCGCTCGCGGGGCCCGGCCGCCTCCGCCGACGTTTCCGGCTCCGGCGCCAGCTGGGCCGCCCGCCCTTAAAGGAGCCGCGCCGCCCGCCCGCGCGCCCTTAAAGGAGCCGCGCTGCCCCGACGCCCGCCCTTAAAGGAGCCGCGCCGCCCGCCCGGGCGCCCTTAAAGGAGCCGCGCCGCCCCGACGCTCGCCCGGGCGCCCTTAAAGGAGCCGCGCTGCCCGGGCGCGGCTGCAGGTGCGCGGGGCGGGAGCTCCCGGCCCTGTCGCCAAGTCCTACTCCGCCGAGGAGCGGCGCTGTCGCGATAGTCACGGCTGCTGTCCTTCCTGGAGTGAGGGACTGGGGGTAAAAGGAGAGTAGAGCTCGCGGGCTATTTGAGTAGAAGAGCAGAGCTGCTGCCTCCTTTGCACCGCTTCTTTAAAATCTGCTGGAAGTCCGCACTGTACCATTCATCTCGGCTCCCCACCTCACCAAGCAAACGGCACCGCGCCACGCTCTCTCGAGTCCCAGAGGTTGGGGAAGACCCTTAAGGTCATCGAGTCCCGCCGTTAACCCGGCACTGCCAAGGCCACCACTAAACCATGTCCCTCAGCACCACATCTCCCGGCTTTTAAATCCCCCCAGGGATGGGGACTCAGCCCCTGCCCTGGGCAGCCTGGGCCAGGGCCTGGCAGCCCCTTCCATGAAGAAGTTTTTCCCAATACTCAACCCAAACCTGCCCTGGCGCAACCTGAGGCAGCTGAAGCTGTCCTTAAGCTGTGAAAAGCCAGGAAATAACTTCTGAAGTCTTCCCCCACAGCCATTACTCTGTTAGTATCTTTAATCTAGAAGTCCAGGAGCAAATAGCTGTTATCTTTAAAAACAATATAACTTAGCCCCTGCTCACTCAGCAGCGTCCCATCATCTTTTTCTCAACAACTGGGAGTCCCTCCTGGAAACAGTCAAATGCAGCTGCCCTTAAGTCAGATTTATGGCAGTAACGTTACTACCAGCACTGTGACGCCCAGAGAAACACATGTGATAATCTTGACACAGATTTCCATCCAGAGAAGAGCTAAACATGCAGAGCACCCAGCGCTTCATCTTTGCCCATACGCAAAATAACCGTTGCCGTGCTTCGCGACTGAGGGCCCTACGCAGCTGCTTCCTGAAGATGGAGGTCGCTCACACACCATTTATTATGTCTGTGCTTACACTAAATTGTATCAGGAACCTGATTTCTGGTGAATCAGTTCCTAAAAGTTAAGACACATCCATTGCTGTAACAATTGCACCACTGACAGTTCTCATAACCCAGCCCTAAGTTCAGCTCTAAAACCGATCGTTCAGATTTGCCTGCCACACTTTGACACCCCAGCACCCCGTAACCGCACCCTGGTGGGTAATCTTCATCTTCTAGGACGGACAGCATCAGCGAACACTTAACTCTGGTCCTCAACGTGCTATTCCTCACTTCTGTCTAAGGGTCCTTAGAAGTTTTGCTCGTTGTACCCACTCGAGAGCTCCTCTGAGCATGCCTTCTCCCGCTGGCACCGCTCACGGCGATGCTCTGCGCCAGATGCAGGCCGGGGTCTCTCTGCCAAAGGTTCTCAACGGCTGCCATTCCGAGCACAGCACACTGTGGAGTTTCTCAGTCCTGGGACTAAGTCTACAGATTGCAGGCGTCTGGTCACATTAGAAATAATACTCCTGTGCATTCACCTTCCCTCACGTTCCTAGAAGCGTGATGGGACGGTTCACCATAAGGGACACAACTGCTCTCACTGTCAGCGAAGCTTAAGGTGCTCAATGGGGAAAAACTGTTTTGAAGACTGAATCTGTTCTCTGACTGGAAGAGAGACAGACCAAAACAAAGCGGCTGTCAGCTCCAGCGTGCCCCACTCGCTTCAGCAAGCAAGCCGTCCTCCTGGCCCGCAGAGGGACTCGCTAGCCCTCCGGAGAGCAGCCAGCCTGCCCAGAGCACCCCGAGGCCGGGCAGGGCTGGGGGAAGCACGCCCGCTGCCCGCTCCAGTCTCCACCCCTTCGAGGGGAGCTTTAAGTAGGACAGGAGCTGCTCCGAGAGATCCCAGCCGCAGAGAGCGCAAAGGCGGGCTGCTCTGGAAGGGAAAGCATCCGCAGACTGCAGGAGAGAAAAAGCAAAAAGGTAGGCACTGCTCTGCACCTGTCTGAGAAAGCGCATTTCCCATTTTCAGCATCAATGCCGTTGTCGTTAAATACTACTAAACACTATTATTGAATAAATCCCACCGAAGCACCATGGTAGTTAACTAACTGAGCTATTGCCTTTCAGCTTTTGAAGAGATTCGTAACGCTGGGTAAAGCCGCTAGCTTTCGGTTGTTTCAAGGAAGCTTCAGCTATTCCAGGGAAAGGGCTGGCAGCCTCAGGCTCTGACCAGCTTGCAGGGAGGAGTCCCCTGCACAAAGAGCGGGAGCAAAAGAGCTTAAAACAAAGGAAGAGTTACGGACGGACAAATATCTTGATGGTAAGGAAAGACCGGGAGAGCTAGCTGCGATAGGATAATTTATTGTTTTCCTGGGAGGAGATCAGGCTGTGCCTTCACCCCGGCTCCCAACCAGGATAACAAAGAGGAGGAGGGCGGGTCGTCTTCGCTTCTCCCTAAACGCGCTTCTTTTCAAGTGCGGCCAAAACCACGGGAAATATTGAGAATGATTCCCAGAACAAAGCCAGAGTTTTTTAATATCCATTTCCTCCAATGCCTTCAAAGACTACAGCATCTTACTTTCTTTGTTTTGGTCTTTTAATTCTTTTCCCCAAAAGCAGAGGTCTGTCCACTGTTATATTTTAAAGGGAAACAGTATGAGTCTGATATTCACCTCCTCAGCTTCAAAAAGGGATACAGAAGCATTTGCTCCAGGAGGCAGGAAAATGCAGCAAGGATCTTGCTTAAACTAGATCAAGATAGCTGTTCGTCAGCCAGAAAGCTATGAGTGCTACAGACTCAGAATCAAAGTATTCTGGAATGGACATCCGAGGTTATTGGGAGGCATATGGGGGGAGAGCTACTTTTAACTTCTGTTAGTGACTTTTTGTTCGACCTTGGTAAGTCACATCACTTTTTCAGGTCTTATTCCACATCGGTAAGATAATACACTCTTACTGCTTAGAAGGGCTGTTAGTAGTAATAAATTCCTATGTGGATTTAAAGTATTCCTGCTGATGATGCTTCGGCAAAGAGAGATAAATTTAGGCTATCATATATCTTTATGTCCTAAGGTACCTGAAAGGGCAGAATCAAGATGTCAGGACACCACATCCAGGGCTCTGGCTTATTGCTACCGTGTTTTTGATCAGCGAGGAAGCAAAGGGTGAGAGCAGAAGGCACAAACCGTTTAGGAGAGCCCTACCAGAAAGCACATTGCTTGCAGGTTTCTGCTTGGAGTCTTGTAAACATGGTATTTTTCAAACAGCCATATGGTTTCAGTTTGATAGGACTTATCATTCGGAACATTCCAATTGACTGGCCTAAGCTGTACCTTTCCCGAAACTGAAAATAAACATCTGGCAACATCTGTGACCGGTTTTCCGTGCGTAGGGGGACAGCGGCCAGCAATGGATGACCAGGCATCCCCCCACGGAGAGGGGGAAAGGAGCGGGGAAGGGCTGCAGCATTATGAGATAAGCTAGCCTGAACAGGGGCAGCAGAAGTACGTGGAAGAAAGGATGGGGCATCCGATGCAGGACACCGTTAGGGAGACTCTGTCACGTTCTGCAGCGTGAGCATGTGCTGCGTAAGACTCAAATCCGCTTGTATAGCGGACTATATGGGATAAACTTGATTATAACCATAAACTTAATTAAACCATGCAGCTGCTTTTTAAATAGGGACTCCTCCTTTCATGTCAGTCTCCAGGACCAAAATGCCCTTATTTTTTTTTTTTTTTATTTTTAAATTTAAAAGATGTTTCCCCTTCCCCCCTGAAAACTAGCTCTAGTTTCCTGCTGATTTCAGGCAGCTAGGACTTCCTCCAAGATATTAGTTAGGCCAGCTTTGCCACTCTGTCCTCCCACAAAAAAAAAAAATTCAGATTTCACCAGTGTTGCCTTGTTTTGGGGGCATTTTAGCAGGTACCCCCAAAACGAGGTCTCAACAGTTCTTTACGGTGCTTCCCAGAGAGAAATGCTAACGAAGCAGCTCAAGTCAGACAAGTAGTTTCACTGAATGAACCGTTCCTTAACAAGGTCTTAGCCAGCAGAATCTCATTTCTTAAAGCTGTCACTAAGAACTGCAAGCCTTCTCCACAGATAGCAACAAAGATGACCAGTGGTACTAACAGCAAGTTAAAGCCTTGTGCTGTGGGATTCCAAACAAAAGCCTGCAGAGCTCCAATAATGAGCTACAGCTGCCGGGAGCAAGGAAAACGTAACACGGGGTCACAGCAGCAGCCAGCTGACTGCGGGCAGCGGCTCCGCTCACCCCCCTCCGCTTCGGCAACGCTGCCGGTTTCGTTCAGATTCAACTGAAGTCAATGCCTATTTGGAAATCACTCTTATAGCTTTTAAAAAGGCTTGCTGTACAATGCAAAATGCTTCCCAAGAGGTGAGAAAGGGCTTGAAAGTATATAAAGTATAGCACAAAATCTGCGTACCAATACAAATCCCTGAGAGATGCTCTGAATTACAAGGATCTCATCATCAAGATGTGACCTAAAGACAAGACTTGGAGTAACTAAGGTTCTCAGAAGCTGTTCCTGCGAATCTTGTCAGCCTGACTTGCAACTTAAGGCTCCTCTTTGTGCAGTCTAATGAAGAGAAACCACAGCCTAAACTATCCTGCTTGTCCTCCCACTTCTGCTTCAGAGACTGGAATATTTGTGCCTTTTGCTTTTTCTTTGAACAAATCTTTAAAAAAAAAAAAAAAAACAACCCACAAACAATCTCTCCCCCTTTTTTAGCCTTGAATCCCAATTTATGACTCATTCATCTGTCATACTCCAATTTCACCAGCTGCTATCCAGCTGCCTTCTCTGGCTTTATATAAACAGAGTCTGAGCTCCTAATTTCTGGAAGTAGTAGTTCTCTCAAATAATTGGGTTAGCTTTCTACTTGCTCAGGGATCCTATCATGTAGATGATAAAAAGCTGATAGTGCGGGAGACAGCACCTGAATATAATGTCAAAGATTTGGAACTGCAGAGCAATCCTACAGATTGGGAATGAAATTATATCTTCTTGCCTGCTACTCTGCCTCACTCCCAGCTCTCAGTTTGTATAGGAGGCATTATATTTTTGAAGGAAGAGAGAAAATGGACGTCTGGTATTGGTCTTGTTCAAAGCAGGGGGGTTCCCATCTCCATCACCCTCTCGTCATTCATCATCTCGGCCATCTAGGCTGACTGCTATAGCAGTCGCGGTTAGTACAGAGGATCAAGCTAAATCTGCTCACACCGGTCATTACTTACGTCTCGTTCCACTGTAAAAAAGAGCTACTATTACTGCATGCAGGAGTAACCATTACTTTCAGGAAGAAAATTATGGGTTCAAGTCAGGAGACCTGTGATAAAGTTATTTGTCTTATTGTAAGAGTTCAGATTACACAATAGTGACAACGCCAGTCCTTAAAAGCTATTACTCAACTGTGAAAATCGATAATACCTTCCCAGGATTTAGTTGATGTATTGGACCTCGCTATTTAATGCCACGTTTCCAAGAACTCCCCTAGGCACTAAGTTTCTAAACTTCTGACACTGTACAATCATGTGTATCCATCTAATTTAAGTTTTGCCGTGAACAACAGCCTCCCCCCGCCCCCCAACAGAGCGTCCTGTTGATGTACAATAAATCCTCATTTAAAGACCTCGCCTTCAGCAGTGTTTCTAAATATAAAATAGAACTTCGCTAGCTACCAAACTCATGCCGCTACGGTCAGGCTTTACTGGAGTTCTTTTACATACATACATTTGCCTGATCTTTTACAGCTACTACAAGGTCACCAAGATAAAAGAATGGGCAAAATACATCTCCTCAGGGAATTTTCCTACGGGGATTAACAGAGGAGCTGGAAGCCCACAGCAAATCGCATTGCCTTCATCGGCAGCAGACCCCCTCAGAGCGCCCTTCGCTGCCTTTGTCTGTCACATCCAGCGTATTTTTCTGCTATGAGCGTGAGATTAGAAATGGCGTTCAGTACAGCAAGGGAAAAAAAACTGTGTTGCTTAATTTCAGCGGTAGAATTTTGTATACGCTCGAGACTACGCCGTGTTATGAGCGTGGCCCCTGCTGCTCAGAATTTTCTCTCCCCCCAGCAGCTGCCCTAAACCAGTCAGTGCTTACGCGAGGCGCTCGGCTTTGGTGAAAGAAATCATTTTTCCTCCTTTGTCAGGAAACAAACTGGGGGAGGGGAAAGCAGGGCACAAGATGGTAGCGTATCTTGCTGCAGTCAGTGGCTACAGAAGTCTAAATTCATGCTTCTGCCAAGAAACTGCCTGCTCGAGGCCAGGCAGAAATAAATTTTGCTACAGTAGGAAGGAATAAGATGGAACACAGTACCCAGATGTCCTTCCTATGGCTATCTGTGGCCAGGTCAGAGCAGCATTTTCACCAGGCAGGGAATTAACCTCTGATGAGTGACAAGAGAAGTAGATTTTCAAAGCAAATGAGATTAATGGAGGCAGAAATCCAGATTCATCCTTAACCCCAGCCACACCATACCAGCCGGCCGTCTCCCACAGGAGATCATTGGAGGTTCTCTCCCAAGACTGCTGCTGTAGGAGACAAACTTTGTAAATCAGCCTGGAGGAGGCAGAAACCCTTCACGTGGGATGGAAGAGGGCTTCGCCTGAAGTGTAAAGCTGCTGAAGGGATCAGAGGGAATAAGATGTAGTTGTGACTGCATGGAAGCGACACAAGGAAAGAAATGCTGCAACGAGTAAGTGAGGACACCAGACCAAAAGCTAGCCTGCCAGCCAACTGCCATACTCTCCCTTTTTATCAAAAGCATATGCCCATAGTACAAACGAAAAGCTCAGCTCGGGAGAAGCTGCAGAAATATTGAAAATCAAAGCCATAGCAGTGCTGTCCCCACCTATCATCAACCAAAGTCTCCTTGCCGACGCATCCTCTACACAAGAGACAAACCCTCACTCTCACCCAAAGAAGCCGTCTGTGCAGAAAATGCAAATCCTCTTCAACCACTATTACCACAGACTCACCCTTCAGCAGATTTGTGCGCCCCTGCAAGAGATCTCAGACAGGCCTCAGTGACCTGAATCGCAGTTAACACTTCCAATCAGCATTACACTCCTTCATTAGACCAGCCCATCTCTCTAATAACGCGCACAATACCGTTGGCTTCCAGCAACCTCGGGGAAAAGGACTTGGAATTTACTTCTACCAGCGTTATCCCCCAGGAAACACTCTCTGAGTTTCCTCCAGACCTAAAAGCGTGCGCTTTAGCTGGTTGGGTTTCTAAGTGTATCAAGTAAAAGCACATCTGGGTCCAGCCTGGCCGTTTCCCCTGTCCAGGGCCACCAGGACAGCTATACCAGATGGCTAAGGACTGCCGAGTAGAAAGTGTGTTTTAATGTAAAAAGTATTTCCATAATTTAAAACCTTTATTTAAGCTTATGACCTTGAGCTCCATTCACACTGTAAAATGCCTTTGTTCGACATCTTAGTTTTTCTTTTGTCTCTATAGATAACTTGAGATTTGGAGGTGATGTGGAAAACACGCAGAATGGAAGGCAAACTCCCATGTCTCCTCCTGCTGATGGGAGCAATCGTGACTGCTCAGTGCCAGGTAAGAGGCTAATGCGTAAAATAGTGCTCTTGCCATCCTCCTGCATTTTCAGCAGCACTTCCTTACCATCGACTCCAGCCGTCTGCATCAGACAGAAGGAGAATCTGCTTGTATCACTAGAAACCAGAGGAAGGAAAACCTTACAAAGCAGCCTACCTCTAAGCTGGGATTTCCAGTAATGCGCTATCCTGGCTGGTTTTCATTTCAGTAAGCAAGTCTTCTCCAAATCTTCTTGGTGTATCTGTTCACTGTCACCTTTCACTGTTACTAAGAGTTCTGTTGTGATCATCCTTTAATTTTCTTTCCATTGTCACCATCTTCATCATTACTCTTACTTAGGACTGGACATCGATGGTTCCCGTGTCCCCTCACTTTGAGCGTCACATTGCACAGCTTCACTAAACCCTACACAATTCTAAAATGTTTAGTCTCTTTCTCAAAAAATTGCTATCCCAGCCTTCCTCTTCCTTTTAATGTTATTCTTTCTCTTGTGGCCTGACCAAAGCAGCTTTCTAAATTGGTTTCTTCCTTAAAACTTTATCCAAAATATTTATTTAATTGGCTGCAGGAGATATATCTCTCAAAGGTAATCAAGCTACAAAGGCTTATGGGGAAACTGCATGTCAACAAGCAAAAGTAACTGCTTGTTCACATTTACTTCTTTGGAAATTATTTGCTTGAACCTCCTTCAAATAGCAGAAAGCTGACAAGCTTTAGTTAGCACCTGCAATGCCCCAAGAGCACATAATCACTTCACGCGCGCTGCGACTACGGCACATCCCAAGTGACAAGCAAGCGCCTGGTCATCTGTGGCAACTCAGTGATTTGCAATTCTCGGTACCCATGCCGCGGTGCTAAAGGCACTTTTCGCTGTCTGTCTGACAAGGAGGGCAGACGGTTGCTCAGAGTTCCCCGATTTACAAGGCCTCAAGAAGAGGACTGGCTCTTCGGAGGCACTTGTTCTCTCAGTTTTCTCAAGAGAGCAGTTACTCACAGAATTAACCTTCTTTGCTTGCAGGGCTTACGCATGCGTTTCAAACGGGGAGCCAGATCTAGAGGTAAGCCAGGCAACCTGCAACCGTGTTACCTGCAGCTTTATGAACACAGGAGGGGAAAGCAGATGATGCTGAGGGAACGGAGCCTGAAAGCTGTTTGTCATGGTTATCTGGATGAAAGATTCAGAAGGCAAAATACCAGACCGTTAATACCATCCACAACTCAAAGTACAAAGTTTTCCCCTCCCTCTGCTCTTCTTCAAAGAAAAAGAGGCCAGTCAATAGTGGAACAGTACATCCAGCAACACAGCAGTGAGAGAGACGGGAGAATTGTGGCCTGAGAAGGAAAAAGGGCAGCCCGTTAGATAGATGCTCCCACCACGGATACTCTTCTCCTGGAAAGAGAAGGGAGTGCTTTTGCTCAGCCAGGTCTCTTCCCTGACTCTCTAAAAGAGGATTTCCTTTCTCCAATTACAGCCATTTGCGCAGACAAATCATCTGGAGAAATTTACCAGCACAGGGGGACCTGGCTGAGGCTCTCAGGGAGCAGAATAGAGTACTGTAGGTGCGACAGCGGCCGGAGTCACTGCCACACTGTGCCCGTCAGAGGTGAGTATGAAGAAGAAAAAGAGAAAGGAGATGTTGGGAGATGAGAGATTGTCCATCTAATCATCCTAAAGAAGAACTCTGCTGTCAGGAAAGGAGTTATCACACAGAAAATGTGGCTTGAAATAGGACAGAAAGGAAAACACTAATATATACTGACTCAGACAGGACTAAGCAGGAGTGAGCAAGGGGCTGAGGAAGGCTCCTAATAGTGATGTGGAGAGAACGGAGCAAAGGAAGAACGTAATCGCTACACGAAAAGACTGTAAGTGCATGACAGTAACAGGTAGGCAGGGAAAAACAGAACAGGCTAAAGGAGACTGACAGGAGAGGAAAGATGGGTGTACATTGCCAGCTTCTTACTTCTGTGAAATCTAACAGTGTTTCCTGGCTTTTGCTTCTTCCGCAGCCTGCACTAGAAATAAATGCTACAACGGGGGCCACTGTTCCCAGGCGTATTATTCCCCCCAGCTCTTCATCTGCCAGTGCCACCAAGGTTTCTCTGGGAAGCAGTGTGAAATAGGTGAGCATACCCTGCCAATTCCTCTGAACCACACTACTGGTTTTAGCTGCGCAGTGCAGGAGGATGAGGTCCCCAGGAGCTGCTGCTGCACAGTAGGCTCTGTCAAGTTGCCTCTTTTTATTCTAAAGCTAATACTACAAAGAACTTTTACGAAGGACACCTGGGCTGTTCTCAGTGTCTCTTAATAAAACCCCTAAATTTTGGAGCTGAAGACCTTCGTGTAGACTTACAGTCTGCCTGGCAAGGCATTTTCCCCGACTTACTCGACAAGACATCTGGGAGCCAAGTCTAAACAGAACAGAGACTGGGGAAGCAGAGTTTGGGACGCTGTCCTTATAGTAACATTTTGTTCCCTTTTGTTCAGATACTGAAGTGAAGTGCTACAAAGATGCCGGAGTAACATACAGGGGTACATGGAGCACGACCGAGAGCGGAACGGAATGTTTGAATTGGAACAGCAACGGCTTGATGGACCGGGCGTACAGCGGCCGGAGAGAGGATGCTGCTGAGCTGGGGCTGGGCAATCACAACTACTGCAGGTGAGGGGCTGAGGCAGGCAGGTCAGAGCCGCAGGGACCAGCCCGTTCTAAGAGCCTGCAGCAAAGGAACGTCGGTTTGCCACGGCCTAATACCAAGCAGAGAACACTCTGCACCGGTGCACGTACGGCACAGCCCACGAGCAGTAATTGCAACTTCTGTAGACTTATCCGAACTTCAGATCTAGCTAGACTGGATGCTTATGACAGACTACAAAATGCATACATCTCTTTCCCTTGTCCCTTCTCCGTGCCTAAAGCTCCCTTTGTAAGCCAGTTTCCCGCAGCTCCAGATCCTGCTCAGACCTCTAAAAACATAGCGCTTCCCGCACGTGAACTAAACGGCACAAACAAGCTGCCCCCTCCTGCTAGCTACTGGCTGTCTCACCCTCACCTCCACGTACCCCGCAATTTTATAATTAAAGTAGGAATCCGAACGACTTCTGATGGTTCAGTCCACGCCTTCACTGCAGGGCAGGATTATGTCACCGAACTAGATGGCAGGCACGGGCCTAATAACAATAGCTTTATAATGATGCATAATATCGTAACTCTTTCAGAAACCCAGATGAGGATTCCAGACCTTGGTGCTATATCTATAAAGGGGGAAAGTACATCTGGGAACACTGCAGTGTGCCCTCCTGTTCAAAAGGTACATGCAGGGGGACAGGGAACGGGCTTTAGAGCTTCCACGATTCACTGCATATAAGGGTTCTCTGCGGACTTATGCTATTTCTGCAGCCTGAAAAGTTGAGACTCTCACGTTAAATCATGTTTAAACTTTTAATATTTATGACACCGAGAGCCGGAGATAAGTATAGCTAATATATAGATGCTTCGACAGAAATCACAGTTAGGAACAGCTGACGGGTTCACATCCATCGGTTAACGTGCAGCTTTCTTATTGAAGTTGGGAACAACTGCAAATCTGGAAGAGGCACAGATTACCGAGGCAGCCACAGCGTTACCAGTTCTGGAGCTACCTGTTTGAGGTGGAATTCTCGAAAGCTTGTCAACAAGTTATATACTGCTTGGAGAAGAGATGCGTACCAGCTGGGCCTTGGCAGTCACAACTTCTGCCGGTATGTAGTCAGTTACAGAATTAAAAACATCCCACCAGACTTCCTTGGGGAGCTCTTGAGGCAGGGCTCTGTAGTCTTCTACATGGGTTATTAAAGCACAAGAAATACCTTGCTGCTGGGAATGAAGCTCACTGACAATAGTAATTTTATTCCACCTGACCTACCTATGCTTCTCTAACATCAGACTCCATAAATGCAAGCTCCACCTGCCCCTAGGGCCCTCCGTATCTCTAGAAAAAGCAAAAAGAGTACACTCGGGTCACAGTCTGCCACCTTTAGGTCTCCCCAAACTCCCTGCAGATCTGATAATACAAAGAGCTCTTCTCTTTCCTGTGCTGCAGGAATCCTGACAACGACAGCAAGCCCTGGTGCCACGTACAGAAAGGAAATTGGCTCACATGGGAGTACTGCAATGTGCCTACTTGCTGTAAGGATCCTAGCGCTCCTGATTCTTCTCTTTCTTTGAGGCATTACTGCTCTGCATGTCATTGGTATTAAAGTCAAGCCTCTTCCAGCAAAATAAGAGCTGGCGGGAAAAAAGGCGCTTTTTGGAGTAGAAAGAGCTTCTGCGGCTCCACTCTCACAGAAGCGCCTTTTTCTCTGCCAGAAGGGAAGACGGCAGAAATGGAGGACAGAAGAGGCAGGGTTTCCTTACTGTATTTTTCAAATCAGAATACAAGTTTCCTAGGAAACGGGAATGAGTCAGATACTGAACAGTTCAGGCCAGGCTGCCTCAACACGCGCTGATGACTAACAGGCTCTTAACCCAAGCCCAAAGCAAGAGCGCCTGAACAAAAAGCCTATTTCTGGGTTTGTTGTCCACAGCCACCTGTGGCCTACGGCAGCGCAGAGGAGGCCAGTACAGGATTAAAGGTGGCTCCTATGCAGACATTGCAGCTCACCCGTGGCAAGCTGCCATCTTTGTGAAGTACCGTCGAGCACCTGGAGAGCACTTCCTCTGCGGAGGAATTCTGATCGGTTCCTGCTGGGTTCTGTCAGCTGCTCACTGTTTTGAGGAAGGGTAAGTTGAGGATTCAGTACTGTCTGGGGGGAAGAAAAGTCTGGAAAATGGAAGCATTCAGTACAGCCTTTCTGGAAGGCTAAAAGACTTGAAAAAAGCTCTTTATCCCAGTAAGTCATTCTGCACTAAAGATTAGAGAGTTAACTGTGCTGAGCATTACAGACAGGCATTTACTGGGCAAACCAGCAGCATGGCGGTAAGCTGCCACAGCAGAATATCAAATAGCTGAAGAACAAAGTTGTCAATACAGATGCGGAGCACTCTGAAACTTGAGAACAGCAAGGGGCTGGCAGAGGAGCTTTGCCGTGATGGCTGTAAGCAATTAGCACAAAGGAAGGCAAATAGGACACTAGAGGTCAAACTGCCTGGGTAATGAACTGGTCATAGTGCTAAAATAAGAAAAGCAGAAGCTCCAACAGCACATCTTCACGGGAAGGGTCCATGCCAGTTAACACGGGAAGGAAGTAAAGACTCTCTTGTTCTTCAGCTTTAGTACAAATCAGCTGAAGGTTGTGCTGGGTAGGACTTCCCGAGCAATTCCCGAGGAAACCGAGCAAAAGTTTCAAGTGAAGAACTACACTGTGCATCAGAGATTTGACCCAGAAAATTTCGACAATGATATTGGTAAGAACTTCTCCGACCTCGTGACGGGAAAGGTCACGGTTGGCTCAAGTTTGTGGTTAATGAAGGGGGGGATTTTTTTTCCCTCTTCAGCTCTGTTGCGGTTGAAGTCGGACACAGAAGACTGTGCTGTCGAAACGGACACTGTCCGTGCTGCCTGCCTCCCAACACCAGAACTGCAGCTGCCTGACTGGACCGAATGCGAGATCTCTGGTTACGGCAAAAATGAAGAATGTAAGTAGAAGACACATGTCTACGTGAAAGGAGAAGATTCTATGTCCAAAGTTTGAGTCCTCTGCCCTCAAAGAATTCAAGCTTTTAGCATCGCTTAATGCGTGACCCCAAATTATTATATGGGCTTGTATCAGCACTACAAAACATATGTGTAAGTGGGAGATACAGCAAAACTTTTTTTGTGTAAGTAAGTAAGTTATTTAATTCATCTGAGTTCTGTCAGCTGCATGGGCTAGTAGAGTCTTGCTTGATACTCTCCGACAGTAGAAACACAAAAAATGGCACAATGGATAAGGTAGGAAAGACAGAAAATTTGCAATCAGGGCTGCCACGTTTCTGCTGTACTGAGTACATTTAGATATTGTCGTTCTGACAGCAATCCATTTCTGTC
Source organism: Platalea leucorodia (assembly GCF_965183815.1). NCBI lineage: Eukaryota > Metazoa > Chordata > Aves > Pelecaniformes > Threskiornithidae > Platalea > Platalea leucorodia. The sequence continues at coordinate 93,608,584 of NC_138858.1, read as the reverse complement.
AAGATTTAATATACTACACAGCTGCAGGTAGTTGCATTATTCTAAAAGATACATTGGCTGTGCAGCGATTAGCAAAAAAAAGAAAGCTAAAGAAATAACAATCCCGGATACATATTAAAAGGCTGGCTAAATGTTTTTTAAAGTGAGCTACAACAAACAGGAATAAAACCTGTCTGAAAGTGTACACAGGCTGACCTATATTTAAAACAAACAAAAAAACACAGCTCTTATTTTACTGGCACTTTCTACGAATTTGTTTTTATTCTCTAACTTGTAAACTCTTTGAGACAGAGACTGTGAAGCATCCATCATAACAAGACCTAATCGTGATTTAAACCCATAGGGATTTTGGAAGAGGCTTGAAGATTTAACATATAAGTGTGGCATACAGTGTTTTAAAAGCGCTTTTAAAGTTAGTCCTCAGCATTGCTTACAGGGAGTACAGGATAAGCTCCTTCAGAGGGAAAGGATGCTGCAACTGTAATTCAAAACTAGACTGAAAAACAACGATCCTGCCAACTTTCAGCTCTGTGCAATTGCAGCTATGCAGGAGAATAAAACCAACTCCCAAAACAAACAAAAATCCTTTCCATTCCAACATAACACAAGTCTACATTCCTATCCAGTTACTCAGAATTGTGTACGACAAGGCTAATTTTTGTTAGCGCGAGTCTTAATACTAAAAAGTCAGGATCCCGTTTCATACGGCTAGTGATTTTCATAGGCACTTCCTCTGACTTCATTTTGATCGATACAACTGTGCAAAGACAACTTATCCATCCAAGAAGCCCAGCAGTCTCTAATTTGGAGCCTACAAAAACCTCTTTAGCATTTAAGCTTGCTAAAGCAGCAATATTCTCTCTCAACTAGATTTAAGCTGTTCTCACTAGCAAAGCAGAACCCCCAAGAATTAAAAAAGACCCTTTGGCAAGGAAATACTAGTTTAGCCACCCCTCCACCGCCAGCTTCTTCTGTTTACTTTCCCCTAAACTACAGAAACTGAACTGCAATTTAAAAAAAAAAAATATACACACATATATATACAGACATATATACATATTTATATTGTCATTTTTCTTCCAGTTTCTCCATTCTATTCAGAGCACCTGAAGGAAGGGCACGTCAGGCTGTTCCCAGCCAGTCGGTGCACAACACAGCACCTCGACAACCGGACCGTTACAGACAATATGTTATGTGCGGGGGACACAAGGCACCTTGATGATGCCTGCAAGGTAAGCCCAATACTGTTCCTCTTTTCTTTTTAGGTCCGTCCTTGATAGTCTGAGCTAACCAAACAAAAAGCTTCAGAAAACAGTTTAAAGAAGTTGTGTGTTTGGCTACAGGGAAATTTTAGTGGACTTTTGTTGAACAGAACTGTTGGTGCCTCTTTCTTTTTTCTTCCCCTGCCCCTCATAGCTGGGAAAGCAAGCCACACTTAACCAAGCAAACCAGAACAATGCAAAAAGACTGAAAATTCCAAATATAGGTAACACCACAAAACTGAGCAGGAAACTCCACCTCAGCAGCACTTCCTAATGTTTTCTCTTATGTGAGCACGCAAAACACTCAGCAGGAGGTTCTGTGAGAGGAAGGGGTGCCGCTCTACTGAGAAGTGGAGAAAGGAATAAAGGCCAAAAGATGGTGGAGGACAAGCAGCTGTAACATGAGGAAAAAGGAGGGCACGCAGTCAATACACATCCCTTCCATTTAAACGTCTCTTCAGTAATTTTGCTTTACTGTTACACACAGCAGTATAAAACACCCTGGATCTTTATAGCTTGAATAAGAGCATTCCTCTTTTTGTTCTTATCAACATCTCACCTACACTTCATAAATGAGTGCCGTACAAAGTGAGACGCTTTAGCGTTAGTTAGGTTTTTTGGGGTCTCTCCCCATGAGAGGAGCATCGAGGGAGTCTGGAACGCAAAAGCGGCTTATGTGAAAGTGCTGTTACTAAGAGCTCTCGACTTGTGAGCACACTACATAGGGTATTTCTGTAGACACTAGTGCACCGCTAAAGCCAGCGGGGGGGAAACCAACACAAAACCAACCAAACAAAAAAGGAGATTGTTGCTAACCTGCTGCTTCTCCGTAGGGTGACTCTGGAGGGCCTCTGGTCTGTATGAAGGATGATCGTATGCATCTAATTGGAATCATCAGCTGGGGAATAGGCTGTGGCCGCAAAGACATACCTGGCGTTTATACAAAAGTGAATCGTTATCTGGACTGGATTCAGGACAACATGAAACCCTGAGAAAGAAAAATGAACTATCCACAGCCTTGTGGCCGGGCCCTCGCAGCTTCCTTCTGGGTGCTTTAAGGATGCTGACAGGGCTTCCTGTTGGTCCAGGTGCTCATGACTTTCAGTACAAGAGGAAGACAAACTGCAGCGCGAGGGAAGGGCACACTCTCAAATCACTCTCCTCTCCTTATTACAGGTTATCGGAAGCTTACACTCCTTTCCCCCCACATCCCCAAGCTTTCTCCTCGCACCAAACCACAGGAGTACAATTAAAAATTCATTTTGGCCTGAGAGAATAAACCAAGAGAGAACCTCCTGCATCCCATAAGCAGCTGTGTTGTTCTAGGAATGGCTGTGAACTGAAGGCAAAGGGGACAGATTTAATTTCTCAAGAACTTCGTCTCCCTCCTTCTTACTTGGCTGCAAATTTGGAAGACATTCCAGTCAGGCTTAAGCTCTGTCCTTATACCATTTTACTTTTGTTATTTAAGCTGGTTTCAGCTTGACTCCAATAGAAAGAGCAAAATTCCTGCTTATTTGCATATCAATATACTACTTACTTTTTCAGTTTGGAACTGATTCATTAACTGAATCTGAGCTTAAACTCTCTGAGCAAATCCAGGATGGCAGGCTTGTTAGGACATTCTGTTCTTCCACTTGCTTTTCCTCCTGGTAGGAACTAAATATTTAAATAAATATGGAATAGGTAAAAAACTTAACACCAGCCTTATCTGCCACAGAATCAACACATTACTTTTCCACTATTAAATTTCTATGCATTATCATCTGATATGACAGCAAAAGCTCTCTTTAGCGCAGCAGGGCAGAACAAAGGACAAGTGTAATGATAGTTTTAGGTCCCTGCTAGATTTACGTCCACGAGTAAAGATCAAGTCAAATGTCACAAGGCTGCATTTGTCCTTTAACAGGACAGGTATAAGCAAGTCACCGTGAACTAGAATCTCAGTCATCAAGCATTACTTACTTGGGTTGCCGTTGCCATGTGACGCTAAGTGGTATCAAAGTACGTCTGAAGAGTTAAGCCTCTTTGAGAGATTCTCTCTTGTCCAATTGTTTTATAAAGTAAAGAGAAAGCAGGTGTGAATACTGTTGTACAAAAGGAAAAAATCATACAGAGGCTACAAAAGGAGTTTAGCTTTAGTGTCAATCAGGCGTTGTAGCTAAAAAACTAGTCTGCTGTATTTGGGAAACTCAAAACACTGTAACTCAAAATGTTTACTCTCCGTTTTAAGGAGCTCTCTGATGACCTCCTAGCGCAGCCTCTAGTCAAAGAGAGAAGCTTGTACAATAGGCAAGTACAGAAGAGAGATTTGGTAAGGACGCCCATTACCTCCTCAAGTGGGTTTTGTAAATGACAACTTTACAAATGGTCCATGTCTTTCTAGTTACCAGCTTCGAAACTGACCTCAAAGAGATCTTCTCTGAGGTCCTCAGCGAAACAGTGGTGTAAGTCCAGTTGGCTTTGGCAGTGAGTCTCATATTCCAGCCAGTGGAAGGGGAAAAAAGCCCAGGATGTTTATTAAAAATGAGTCACAGTTCAGGTTTTGGTGTGATTTTTTGTTGTTGTTAATTGTATTTTATGAAGCATTAACCTTGAGAAAAAGACAAATTAATTTCCATTCCTCTCCCCTAAACCCAATTGCAAGTACTGCCGTGCCTCACCATCCCGGCATTCACAAGCCTGCCAAATATTTGCAGCCTGTAAAACACCCAAAACTGTTCCAATGAGTAACACAGGTAAGTGCCCTCAGGAATGCAACTTTTGTTCCACAATTCAAACAGTCTATTAAATACGTTGTTTGAGCTTGATGTGATCTAACGGCCACCAATAAAATGTAACTGAAGCACACCTGATACTGGTATCTTTTAGAAAAATACCTCCTACATATATAAGTTGCAGAGAACAGTTTTACATCACAGCTGTTACCAGCTCCTTGAAAACGCCCTCATGTGAAATATCCAAGGTGCCAAGAGAGCTACGCAAGCCTTAGCTGCCATCTCTGCACCGGCTGCTCCCTTCTATCCTGCGCTGTCCTCTGTGACATCTTCTCTGCAGCTGACTTAAAGAAGGGCCCAGAATCAACTCAAAATTTTTCCAAATACTTCTCTCTCATTTAGTAATAGATCCTTAATCTGGGAGATTTACCAAATCCCAGTCCAATAACTAGAACTTGTGTTCTCCAGCCTTACTTTAACTTATTGCGTTCCATTTCTCAAAAGTTGCTGCCACCTAGCTCAGGGCGTTTAACTGCGTTTCTCTGGCTTGTCTACCCATTACATCCCTCCCTGATAAAAATCCCCAAGACGGTTTCCATCTCTACATCATCAGCTTTTCCTCTTCTTATCCTGTTTTTTTCCCCTACTTCCAGCACACAGTAGCACCATCTTGAGACAAGGTCTACGACAATAATGACTGCCATCTGCTTGCCTCATCTTTCTTCTCACTTTGCAGTTGATATTGCCATATTTGAGGTCTTTCAGAACCTGAGTCAACATCAGCATTTATAGTAACTGAAGCACACAGCTATACCTTGCATTTTCCCCCAAAACTCCTCATATCATCATCTACCAAGTTCTCTCTCTGATGTTGCTCCTTGCTTCCCCCTTCTGCTCTGCTTCATCTTTCCCTCCATAGGAACTTGCAGCCATCTCAGACCGATACAGAAAGCTCGTCGCAAGGGCCAGACGCCCTTACGTGCATATCAGAAGCCTTTCGAGATCTCAAGTAACATGAATCACTTCAGCAGGAAAAAAGACACTTTAAAAAACAAAGCTACAAAGCCAAAGGACAACGTCAGTATTTGAGGAGGCGGAAGGTGAAAAGGTATTTCATTGTCTTCATAACTAAAGCACAGCCCTTCGCCTGCTACCCAAACCCCCACCTAAGAAACAAAAACGGTTCAGCTGCATTCCTACAGTTTCAGTGAGGTTCTAGGAAAAGCTCAGCACTCCTAAGAAAAATTACCAGGAAAGTGATTAATTTTAGCTTTTCAGACAGTGACTGAGTCCCAAGCTTACAATCCCAATCGCATAAAGACATTGATCTCCCTAAGGCACCCGCTATCCACAATCCAATTGGCATAATTTCCGTTCCTCCTCAGTACCAACTGTATTTCTTGCAAAGCCCACACAAACCACTCTGAAACGACACAGATGACAAGTAAAAGTGAATTTTATTGATGCCCTTGCTGAAGGTTATATTTGCACTGAACATGCTCCGCAGTAAGGCCACCTGCTATGGCATCGGTTGCACTGCAACTTGCCATTCCACAAGCAAGATGCCATTCGTTCACTGCAAGTATCCATCACATGCAAACCAGAAGGTATGTTATCCTTCGTTTAGGGTCGCCTTGTTCTGTTCACAAGCATGAACTGCACATGCTGGACTCCACAGCCACCTGACAGATGCTGTAGTCACACGTACAGCAGCTTAGGGGCAAGTTCTGCTGCCGCGGAGAAAACACATTGGCATCTAGTGGCCAAAAAGCACATTACAGACAATAGGGAACAGTGCAGATGCCTCTCATTTCACGTATGTGCTGTACAGAGAGATGCAGCATGGACTGGAATGGGCAGATACAGCAACAGCTCCTGCAGAAGAGATGGTCCCAGTGAAAAGTCCAGCGTAGGCTTGAATCCACCTGCACAGCAGCTGATTGGTACAGGAACTGGAACGAGGTAGGACAGCCAGAAACACTACAAAGGTACCAGGACACAATTACCTCAAAGACAGACATCAGTGAGCAGGAGAACAGCAGTATCACCTTCATTTGTAATAAGCAGGCAGCGACAAAAAGAGGTTCCAACAAGTTACTGGGATAGCGATCGTCTTCATTTAGCCACAGCTTCAGTTTCCATCAGTGTTCTGTTTCCACAAATATTCTCCTGCCTCTCTGTCTCTTCCCTGACTCCCCAAAGAAGCTGGGAGAATCGCTACCTTCCAATACTGACGAAATACGAAGAGACGCAGAATTACATTCAGATGTCACCACCCATCAGTTGCAATATCAGATGTGCTACAGTCAGCCCTTCACAGGATACCATGCTAACATTTGGATGGGTTTCCAGTCCATCTCCAGAGATCCCAGATACTTGATGACCAAGATGGCTTATGAAATATCTAGAAAAAGCATCCACTTCTTCCCTTCCTCCCTCTGTGGCACCATCCCCAATCTCAGGCTGCTTAACTTGCCGTCCTGGGTGGGACAGTCTACCTTTCCACTTCTTCCCGGCCCTCTGAGGCAGAACGGCTAGATGATCTCTGCTGCCACGAGCTATACAGCTCTCCACCCAAATGCCCAGTGATGGAGAAGGGCAGATGCCAGACCATCACACTGGAGTCAAAGTTTGTGGAAATTCAACTTTGTATCATCTACGAAGGGATAAAAGCCAACCAAAATATAAGGAAGAGGAGTTACAAAAGGCAATACATCCCTAGAATTTCCTTTAAGACAGCAAAATGAAGGTGATACAAGCTTACATAGCTGACTCACTAATCCCAAGGGACCTGAACACCTCTTCCATCTGCCATTGTTCCAAATACTTCAGGCTCAGCCAGGGATGAGATGGTTTCAGGTCAACCTTACTTTTCCCTGCTCCCCAGCACCCTAAGCACTGGCTCTCCTGCTCATGCTACTACAGGCAAGGGAGCAACCCTAAACAGATGGATGGGGTAAGAGGCTCATCCAACAGCCAGGGACAGGAGAAACAGGAAAGTGCTCTTCCTCACTATCAGGATCCTCTAGGTTCGGACTTGGAACTTGCCAGCCTTAGTCATGTATTTTATCCCCTTGAAGGGCTTGTACTTCTCCCCATACATGTCCAAGCGATTCACCTTCAGTCCTAAAGGCAAACAAACACAGCATAAGACCGACTGCTGCCACAAACAAAGCAGACAGGCCCTCAGGATAAAGCAACAGAAGATCATACTAGAGGTGCAGAAAGCAGAGGGAAAGTTCTAGTAAGCAGTAAACATAACAGAGAAAAGCTGACAACTGCTAATTGTCAGAACCATTCTTTACAAACACATCCATACCCTAAAATTCTTTATAGGTGTGTAAGCACGAAATGCAAGGAAATGTAGATAGGCTGTTTCACAGAGCATCAGAGAGGACAAATCCACGTATCTGTAGTCAAGGCACACGATTTTTTTACTTGAAGAACATGTTTCAGATAGAAGGTACTTCAGAAGGCCTGCTCAGCTACATGCAGAGTGAGCACTGACACAGCAGAGAACATTCAGCTTCTTTATCTGACAGTCACTTACCAGATATAGCCAGCTGCTGAATTTTAAACTGCAGGTTAATGGTGGGGTTTTCATCTGGTTTTGATGTCCCAGCTTGCAGGCTCACGCTCCCCTTCAGGCTTGGCAGCTTCTGGGGATTTATTTTCCCCACATCCCACGACAGCAACTTCAAGGAACAGAAAATGGAGCAGTGAAACAGAAATGCTATAACACCCTCTAAAGAAGAGTCCCTGCTAATGACAGCTTTTAATGTTTCTTTATGGAAAAGGTCTTTGCCTTAGTATCTTGCCTTTCATATCGGACAGACACAGTACAGGCTTAAGGAGCAGCTGCCTTCAACCTTTGTTCTCCCTCTCTCTTTCCATGAGGCTCCCCAAAAGCCTACCATGAATTATATTTCCACTGCTTGCGCTACAGGCCCCATTTCCTATGTGTAACAGTGACAAAAATAATGCAGAATTGCCTCCTTACCAAGTGGCTGAAGCAGTGCTGCTTGAGTGTCTACTGTTGGTAAACCATCAAATTTAAGTTTGCAATAAGAAAAAAAAAGTGAACTCCGGGGGAGGACGACGACCAAACAACAAACCCAGAACACGCCAAAACAAATCAAACCCCCCTATCCAACCCAAATCCTCAGTGTTTGCAAAGGCCCAAGTCTAACGTGCAGTACTAGGCATGACAACGAGATATGCAGAAGTCTGCAAAGCATCCACCAGACTAATGCTTCATCATCCAATACCAGTTCTTGGATCTTCTGCACCAAGCAGCCAGAACTACAATCCACACAGACACTGAGCTATTTGTTGTGGAGATTAAGACAACTTCTAGTATGCAATTGTCCAGAAAAAGTTCTCACCCCAAGAAAAGATAATGCCTTCAGAAAAGCAATGTTCAAGGAAATGTTCATGTAAGCATGAACAGCACAACTTCATTTGCTGAAAGGTAAGAAAGATTAAAAAAAAAAAAAAAATCTCATTTCTCTCTTTCCTCTCACCTTTGTAACCGGATCGAAGATATGTGTTCCCTGAGAGGGCGTGAGGGTCATATTTAAGACACCTTTTGGCATCTGGCTAGTGACCATCACTCCCTCTATGGTCTTCCCCATAGTCTGCTTTGGCCCCACTGTGATCTCAAAACGTCCCAGCGAGCTGCTATCACGGAAACTGATGTTGTGTTTAACGTAGACAGGAATTGCCACAAGACTAGAATAAAGACATCAACAGAGAGTCCTTGTCAATCTCCTGCCTTCATCTTTGCTTTTCCTGATGCAGTCCTTGCCTTCTACACTGAAAACACTGGAAACCAATCTCCTTAAAAGAGAAGGAAATCCAATACTCGTTTGTTTGATCTAAGAGCAAAGTCAGAATCCTGTTCTCAAGTCTTAATTACACTTTTTTTAATCAAGCTTGCTGTATCTTGGTTTTCTACCTCTCTACAGGACAGGTAACTACATCCACTATAACAAGAGACTTGAGCAAAGGATGAGGAATGTTTTGGCCTGTCACAACCAAGCTGGCAAGCAGTGCCAGGCAGTGCAGCAGCACTGGAACTTCACATTTGTGCTTTCGGTTGGATTTCCCGCTCCTTTTCACCTACTTGAGATAAGCCTGACAAAGCTTAACAAAATGCTTTAGCATCTCTACCCCAGTTAGTCCTTGGTAAGCTGCTTCTAGAACAGAACGCTAACAGTGGACGAGAACCTGTAGTTCTATTAAGAGAGATGTCAAAAAACCAACAAGATTACCAAACTATCTTGTTTTATTCTAAAAGTTTTTCATAAACATAGGAAATCAACAGCTTGATTACTCCATACTGCCTAATTCTTTCCCTCTCTAGTTTGTTCATCTGCTACTAGTCTTTGAAAAATGCTGGCTGACCAAAAAGAAATGACAGAATCACTGCTCCAAACAAGGAGGAAACACGTGTTTTAAAAAAGGAAGAGTGCAAGGTACCATGCACCTCTACTTCATTTGGCACAACATGCCACCTGATCTTTAAAAGCAATTCCTTTTTTTTTCCTAGCCAGGAAGATCCAAATTTCGTAATTCACAGCACCAAATTCATCACCTACTTCTGAGCGCTGACGTGGTAGGAGAGCAAGCGAAAATTTCCATCAGGTGGAATGAAGGAGAGTATTCTCTCTGACTCCCAGCGCTTAAAACGCACACAGGGATGAAAGCTGACATCGTCCAATAATCGAGGGTTCTGAAAGAAAAGAAAGTCACAGGGTTAGTGAAGGCAGTACTACTTAAAATAGCCTCCTCTTCTCAATCTTCTATCCACGAAGGGCCTACCATTCGACGTGCTCTGCCCATTTGAAGCTATCTACATTCAGACACGTTAAGCTATTTGATGCTGTTACATTTGTGCAATAGCAGTACTCAATAACCTCTATCCTATTTTAGAAAATTCAGTCGTGTCAAATAATTACATTGATGCATACTCACAAAAAGTGAGTACGACCCTTTAGGGTATCTGCCTAAAGCACGACTGTATCTCAGAAACTTAGTCACAGCACACACTAACAGTACTTTTAACAAAGAATCTGAAAATAAAACCTTTATGCTCAGACTTGCTGAGGTTCACCATGAGTTGCCATTGTCAGTTCTTTCTCTTTTTGTTTGGCATACCCAGGTTCTGATCTACTGGAATCCATCAGCGTGAGACCGAGATCCTAGCAGCAGGGCTGGGAAACCCTTTTCAAAATACTTAAGTAAAGATACATCCTTGAGCTTTACCATAAAGGAGAGGGTAAGGTCTGGCATCCCAGTCAGCTTGACACAAGCATCAATCACCCCTTGGATTTCAGCAGTAATCGTGGAACCTGCAACAATAAGTAAATACGGGAAGTTATGTGAACCTGATCAAAAAAATTCCAGTGTGGAAAAACTATCAATGGGGAGGAAGGAAATTTATTATCTTTATGAAGTGTCATGGCTCGTTATGTTGCCCGCTCAACATTTTTCTCATTCCCTACAACTGCTAGAGAAGATGCATACAAATAAGAACCACTGACACGAGCAATGTCAATTTTAATGGCCCGTGACAATAGCTCCCAACTCTAACAGGATTAAGATGCAGAAAAACTAAAGAGAGTGCTACGCACAGTTTTCACTCACCCTCTGTTTTCCCAATATAGAACTGCTAACAAGACCTCAGGAACAAGGGCAAGTGAAAACCTTGGTACCTCTCTAAAATTTTTGACTGAATAGCACCTACAAGTTGGCAACTTTCCCGAGCAAGAATAGGAATAGAGCTTCCCACACTTACATGAGGGAGCTCCTCTTTGAAAACCTAAATCTCTCTTCAGGCACTATCAGGACAAGTTACCCTCATCTTAGCCAGAGGCAACTTCCATACCCGATTTGTCAATGATGGCATCTATCTCCTCAATCACGTCAAAGTACGCCTCATTGTTGGTATATTTTACACCGGTACGTCTCCAAGGCACCACGGATAGCTGTCCGGTAGGAAGCTGGTCACCCACATTAGTGCTTCCTGGAAAAAGAAAGGCAATCACAACAACCACAAAAGTTAGACAATGCTCCAGAACAAGTCCTTGGCCTCACATAACTTAATTGTAATTCATCCCCGAGAACCTCTGTCTCTTCACAGGAGAGCAATTACTCACTGTTTGTATTCTACAATTTACGTCTCTCTTACATCCAATGCTAAACCATACCACAGTAAGGCATGGGGAATTGTAACTAAAAAACACAACAAAAAAGCCACCCCAACACAAAACCCACACCACATTAGCTCATCCAGGAAGTCACGTCATGGCTGTAACTGGAAATGTAATTGGTCTGGTTTGGTTTTAAAAAAAAAAAAAAAAAGAAGTGCAGCTGGTGCTGGAAGTGGAAGGAACCTCAAAGCAAAGCACTAACACAGGACTCCCTAAATACACCTACGCTGGGGTTTAGAATGGCATAGGACAACATAAATTTTCTCCACCCATGTCCTAATTTACTTATGCAGGAATATTGCCACAGGGCCTCCCCAGTTTTATCTACTTTTTGTTTCCCTGTACCTGTGATGGTGTTGACAACTGTTCGCAGGATAGTGGGAGGCTTTATCAGTTCCTTAAGAATATTAGACTCTGTTGCCAATGGAAAGCCATTGTCCAGCATCTCCTCCAGCACCTCATAGACCACCACAACATTGTCCTTGATCATCACCTCTGAACAGACACCAAAATAATCCTGTGCAAAAGAAAGACTTACTCAACCATCTCTGAAAGAGAGTCTTAGCGATCATTCAGTTCAGTGTCCTCCCACAGAGAAATAAATCAAGCCCCTTCTCGGAGGAGGCAAAACAACACTGAAACTCCATGTATTAGTACAAGCACGTCAGGCAGACTGACCGCTCCAACAGATACGCGCGGCTCTGAGCATACCTCTGCCGCTGCCCCAGCCAGCCGGCGAGTCACCGCATCACCATGTGCTCTTATTGCTTTTCGATATAAAAAGATTCCCTTTGATAGCTCAGAGATTTTTTAACTAGCACTTGAAAGTGGCTCAATTGCAACCCATTAAGCAGCAACATTGATAAGAAAAACTTACTTCCTGTGGCCACTACTGACATGCGTGCAGCGATGCCTTTCATTGGGCTCCAGTATTATATACCCCTCCTCAGCCGCCCCAGCCTTTACCTACAGTACTCTCAGTAGTTTAACTGTGCAGCACCGCTGTTTAAGGAATTCAACCTCTCCTCATCAAAGCTTTTCATTTACTTTTGTTATAATGCTCATATACATATAGGCAAAAATACAATTATTAACTTCAATTCTGTAAATATTTTTTTTAGAATTTATTTTGATGTGGAATATAGGGGGAGCACAGCTTCAAACTCTCTGCATATTCTGCCCAAGTCCCTGTTTGTTTTATAGGAGAACATTTCCGAAGTCCATCCAAGACACTACCTGTGTTTTTTCATTCTGATACCTCTTAGGGTGCACAGACTGCTTACACATCCCAAGATCTATTAGACTAATAGCAGAAGTCCAGTATTCCGAGAAGTCTGAAAAATAATTCCATCCATGTAACAAAACCCTCCTTCCTCATAAATTATGAAGTGTATCAAGCAGAACCTTAGAACGTGAATCATAAAAGATCCACAGACCAGTTTATTCCCCAGCGTGATTCCTCTACTGTTTCTTCAGCTCCTACTCCAAAACAATAATTAGCAATATTAAAGTTTGCAGTGAAAATATACCAAATTCTACATCTGTAACACAATGTAGCTATACAAAACTAAGTGGAGAACTTTCAAGATTCGGCATATGTTATAGGAAACAGACCCGATAATTCAGTAATTTTTAAAATTGAACATTTAATTTACTCCTAGTTTTATTCTGTGGGGATTTCATGCATCTTTCTGGAGAGAGAGTGAGCACACGCACACAAACACAAACCTGAGCTTCTAGTTACTTAGAGCAATTAAAGAGACAAGGCATTCTGCACAAAGCACGAGTATACATAAACTGTGACACTAGAGAATTCCTAGTCCCGCACTACAAACACTATTTCTTTTTCAGACATAGCAGATTGTAACATACGGCCAAGCCAGGGCATCTGATATTGTACATTTTTGGCCTGAACAGCCAACCCACTCCCTGAACTCAATAAAACATAACTCAGCCCACGCTCGCATTCTGACTGGTGCCTGGAAGCAAAAGCTCACATGATACTTGTTTGATCAAGCACCCACATCTCCTGTATTCTGGTGGGATGCTGGTCACAAGGCATTTCAAATCCAGACTACACAATCCTGTTGTTGGCAGGCAGAAGACAGACTTCTTCACTGCTTCCCTAAACTGACCGGCAGTCACGCCAGCCAGAGCACAGAGGGAATAAGGCTGCTCTGGGGCAACTCCTGCAACTCCCTTCTTTAGAAAGCAAATACGCTTGCAAGAAATATCACTAGATGCAAGCACATGGGCAGGCGGTCACTAATTGACTAAAGCACATGGCTATGAATCGCAAAAACTCCTTGTGAGAACAAGGCCAGCTTGGTCTTAGTTCACAGCCCCTAGAAGAGACAAGGCTGCAAAACAGAAATATGAATCTCGATTGCTGAAAGGTCCTTCTTCTGAGTGTAGGTCTTGAATCCATCCTCATCCTAGGCAGTGCATTCCTAACCACCACCAGCCCTCGAGACCCACTCTAGATCCTCGCAGGTGCAGGATGAGAATTAAGAGATAGGAGAACGAGAAAACTAATTGCTGCTAACTTGAAGGGCTCCCTTCCCCCCCCCCTTCTCCTTTACAACAGCAGTGACCTGGGGCTCTTTTCTAACCTCCTCAGCACACCTCACCTAACCCTTCAGCTAAAGCAGAAGCAGAGAGCCTGTCCTGGTATGGGGGGGGGGGGGGGGGGGTGTTGCACACCCACCTCTCCTTGCACACCCATGTCCCACACCCACCCTGCTCACCCATGCCCTTGGATGCCCATGCCCCGCATACCCTGTTGCACATCCATGGCCCACACCCACCCCCTTGCACGCCCACCCTGCCCACCCATACCCTTGCACGCTCATGTCCCCCACCCATACCCCCTTGCACGCCCATGCCCTTGCACGCCCATATCTCCCACCCATACCCCCTCACACGCCCATGCCCTTGCGCGCCCATGTCCCCCACTCATATCCCCTTGCACACCCAGGCCCCTGCACACCCATGTCCCCCACCCATACCCCCTCGCACGCCCAGGCCCTTGCACGCCCATATCTCCCACCCATACCCCCTCGCACGCCCAGGCCCTTGCACGCCCATGTCCCCCACCCATACCCCCTCGCCCCATGCCCTTGCACGCCCATATCTCCCACCTATACTCCCTCACATGCCCATGCCCTTGCACGCCCATGTCCCCCACTCATATCCCCTTGCACACCCAGGCCCCTGCACGCCCATGTCCCCCACCCATACCCCCTCGCACGCCCATGCCCTTGCACACCCACATCCCCCACCCATACCCCCTCGCACGCCCAGGCCCTTGCACACCCACCCTCCCCCTGCTCGGCCGCCCGAGCCGTACCTGAAAGGTATCGACGACGCGGTGCAGGAACTCGATGACGAAGAGAGGCGGCACCTCGCTCTGGATGACGGCCACGAAGAAGATCTTGTGGCGGTAGACGCTGAGGAGGTAGTGGTGCGGCGTGGGGATCACCGGCGGCACGTTCTCCGCCTCCGAGGCCCTCTCCTGCGCCTCGAAGAAGTAGTCACAGACGGAGCGGCTGACGACGCTCTTCCAGTGCTTCTCCAGGAAGATGTCCCCCGAGGCGTTGATGAGGAACAGGCTGTGGATCATGACTGCGGCGGGGCGGCCGCACGGCGGGGCCCTCCTGCAGCGGGAGCAGAAGCGGCAGCCGCGCCGGGCCTCCCCTCACCGCCGCGCCGGGCCTCCCCTCACCGCCGCGCCCGCGCTGCCTCACGGGGCCCCACCCCCCGCGCGCGCCCCCGCCGCCGCCGCCACAAGCTCCACCCCCCCGGCGCGCCGATTGGCAGCGCGAAAAACCCCTCGGGAGGGGAGGGGCTTGGCAGCGAGCACTCCGATTGGGTGACCCGCTCACAGCCACGCCCGATAGGCCGAGGGGAGGCGCGCGGATGGTGACGCAGCGCGAACGCCACGCCGCGCTCAAGCTTTGATTGGTGCAGCGGCCTGCCCGGGCTCCTGACAAGTCCCCCGCCGGAAGGGGCGGGCCTACGCAACGAACACCCGCTCCCTCCTCACCTCCCCACGCTTACGTCAAGAGCTACCAGCCGGTTACGTCACGAGCTGCCAGCCCGCGCTCCTCGCGCCGGCAGGGTGCTGCACGCCCCCCTCTCCCCGCCTCGAGGCGCGGGCCCGGGCTTTCCAGCGGGGCGGGCAGAACCGCGCTCCGCCTTGCAGATAGCGGAGCCCGCGGCCTGCAAAGCGGCGCCGGCTTCCCGGGCTCCTCCAGGGCACCCGGACATCGTCGCGCGGGCTGCAGAGCGCGGCGAGAAGCGCCCGGTGGAATGCTTTCCGCTGCGCTGTTTCGCCGGTTTGCTCGCCGCAGAGCAGCAACGCGACTGAAAGCGCAGTCCGGGCGGCGTGAAAACGACAGCTGTCGTGCAGAATGCATCCCGACTCTATGCCAAGCGATTCCTCCGCGTCGTTAGGAGCGGCGTTTCGCGCTCACGTAGCAGATCTCCGGACTTCGGAGTCAGGCAGATGCCACCACAAATAACTTCCCGATTTCACTGCTCTGCTGGGACCCGCGAATAGAAGAACGAGGGAAAGACGCGCCTCTCCCCCGTTACATCAGCTGTCCCAGCATTCGGCCTCCGCGACGCGGGAAGGATGGCGGCTGCCCCGCGAGCACCGACAGCCTCGGCCCTGCCTCTCCGCACCTCCACGCTTCGCGGCTGCGGGCAAACCTTGTCAGCGGGGACATCCCCGCGGCTGGAAGATGAGCGAGCTGAATGCACTGGTTACGGCAGAACGCAAAAACCCGCGCCCTTCGGAGTTTACGTTAGCTCTTATTTTCTGTTGCTACCTTGTAGCCGTTCTCCCCCCAGATGGGGCGGAGGCCAGTTTATTTACTCTGCCGTTACCTTTCAATGCCACTGTGCGCCTACGTCCTTAAAGTATCAGATAATTCAACGCGCGCTAGATGAGCTTTTTGCTATAGCACAAAATAATGAAGGAGAAATGACCTACATATTAATTTCTCTTTTACGGTCACGATTTGTATCAAATGCATTTTTTTAAACATCAAATAATGTTTTTTAAAGTCTAATTCAAATTACTGTAATGAATTACACATTTGAGAGCAACAAAGGGGTAATAATTTGTCATTTAATTACAGCATTTCTAAATTTAAAATCATTATTTGTTATTTTAATATAATCACTTTGCTTTTAACACAAAGGAATTGTCAAGATTGGTGCCTCAGCCTATGAGGCTCCTGGAGGCTGTATTAACGGGCGGCACAGAGGGATCCCGGGCGGAAAGCAGCAGCACATCGTTACACCGACCAACCACATAAAGCCTTGATACGCTTGGTTCTCCGAGAAACTCCAACCTTTCTGGTTTTAACCCGGACCTTAAACTCAACAGTCATGGGATACGTCTTTTCAATACAGGCATTTCTTTTTTGTCTCATGACACGCAATTCAGTTTTGATTGTATTACAGACATTGTTTAAAAACTGCCATTTCCCTCTGACTGCTTGCGCCCATCATCAGAATTGTTAGTATTCTGCCCAGTTCTTGCTGTTGTTGTCACTTCTGTATTTTTCCTATGGTTACTTCAGTTTCTTTAGCCATCAAGAACATTGGTGCCAATACAAAAGCAACCCTAGGGTAATTAATTATTTCTGCACACCAAAGGAAAAGGTTGCTGAGGGAAAAGGGGAAATACATTTCTACTTTAAAATCAGACAGGTCCACTACGGTATCTTGCTGGCGCCTGCAGAGAACAATTTGCAGTTACACCACTGTTTACTGCTGCAGAAAGGCTGCCTGGCTGCTTCCAAACCGTTAGCACAAAGCTCGTGTTTTGTTCTGAAAGTCAATCTCCCCAGTGGCTCGGGAGCTTATAGAAACTGGAACCTAAAAGGAGAACATGGCAGAAGATGCTGCCAGAACAGAATTTCATTCTGCTGGTTAATTTACTGACAGCCTGAAAAGTGCTCATTGAAGGGTACTATACCTCAGTTACAGTACATGAACCCCAGAGAAACCTAAGCGCAGTCAAAGAGCAGTGCTACAAAACGGTGTTGCCAAACTGTGCGCTGTCTTTATGATAAAACAATTCCTTACCATCTGTAGTTTGCCATATGCAGGAATGCTGGTGACTTAGCTGTTAGCCTGGGCTGTGAAAATAAAAAAGAAAGCAGAAGAAAACAGGCCATTTTTTATTTATAACAAAAACAATTAATTTTGCAAGGGTGCTAATAACAACCTACTGCCAATTTTGAAGCAGAATAGAGTCTACAGACTGATACTCTGTGTTGTAGGAACACAGTCGTGTTTCCCTGTTACGTACTGAATCCTCTTAGTCTTGCTTTACTTTCTTATCTGGAAATTATATTTATATCTCCATTGCCTTTTCTGAATATAGCACCACAGCCTTGTAATTTAAGGCACTGGAAGCCATGCAGCATAGAACCAACCAAATTTTGAAGACTCAGCAAGAGGTGGGAGAAGAGATTAATTTGTAGGGAGAATCCGACTCTGACAAGACAAGACGAGACCTCTATAGTCGGCATGGCAGAAACAGAACCGTTTGTACAGTACCTTGTACAAGAGCATCTCAAACGCCATTGGCTTCAAGTAATAAGTAACTCACTGAGAACATTTAACTTTTGCCCTGAAAAACCTATTCTGTTAAAACATCAAGAGAGTTCCTCTTGCTCAAAAGAGAAATTTCTCACCTCAAGACACTAAACAAAGCCGTTCAGAAAACATCACATTGCTTTATCAACTCTGCCTCCACAACATTTCCTAAGATTATATTTTTTCTTTTCTAAAAAGGGAAGCTCACATGAAACTTTACACAATAGTTGTCCTTTAAGGCAATGGTAAAAAATGCCTACTTTACAACGTGTACACGCAACTGGTACACTGAGCCAAAGGTTAGAAAAGGTTAGAGAATTGCATGCGGCACGTAGCCATTCAGCATGGACAACAAAATGAGATTCTTTCAATCAAATATAGCCTAAGAGAGTATGCTGTAAAATGAGAATTTGCTGATTTCTGCCAACTTTCAGCACATGCTAGTCCCACGTTCTACCTCTGCAGAGCAGGAGAGAGCCATGCTGTCCCGTAAATCAGCCCAGGGCAGACCTCTCTTCTCGGACTCTTCTCCCTCTTGATTTCAGTGACAAAAAGCCAGCTCTGCGGAGCCAAGACCAAAGTACCCAGATAGCTCCCACATTATTTCGCGTGGAACAGCTAATATTTTGGCAGCATATTTTTACTGTACAAACCAAAATGTATCAAAGATGTCAGAAGGTGACAGAAATTACCTCACGAAGATGCCCGAGGACGGAGCAGTCTTTAACCGCGCGCAGCTGAGAGGCACGGGCAAGGCGTACTCGCTCCCCAAGCCAAATGGTATCGTTATTTCGGGATTCCACATCGCTTTATGTCAGAAAACCCCAGAGTCGCTGTTGCAAGCCTGATTAACCCTCAGAGATGGACTTCCTACCTCAGAGGTTATAAGCACCTCTTAGCAGAGCACGACCGCCAGCCCGGGCCCGCCCGCCGCCCAGCCGCGCCCGCCTGCTCGCCGCGGCCCCAGCAGCCGGCGGCCATACCCTCGGTCGCGGTTCCGGAGCGCGGAGGGCTCCCCGCCGCTCCCGCCCAAGCGCCGTTTCCAGTCAGCCTTCACCGAGCGCCGCCGCCTTCCCGCCTCGGCCCCGCACGCCCTACCCACATGGCGCCGCAGGCCGCCCTCGGCAGCGGCCGGCCCCGGGGCGGCGGCCTGGCGGCTCCGGCCGCCCGGGAGGCGGCCCCGCCTCCCAGCCCCCGCCGCGGCCGAGGCCCCGGCCCGCCGCAGCCCCCGGCCCCGCGGCTCCTCCCGGCGGCGGCCGCGGCCGCTCCCGCCCCGCCGCGCTGTTCCCCGCGCGCGCCCCCGCCCGCCGCGGGCTGTTCCCCTCCCACGCCCCCTCCCCCCGCCGCAGAGCTCCGGACCCAAGATGGCCGCCGCGTCAGTTTCGGGCTTCGCCGCCGTCCGGCCTTTGCCTCTCGGTTCCCGTCTCCCGCAGGCCTCGGTGAGTAGCGCTGGCGGGACCACCCCGGCTCGGGTGCCCGGCGCCGGGGAACTCGGGGGCAGGCGGCTGGCGAGCTCCGTGGCCTGGGGAAGGGGAAGGCCCGCTGGGCGCTCCAGGCTCGCGGCCTGTTCCGGCCCCGCCGCCGCTCTGCGCCAGGCCCGGACCCGGCCGCCCGCTCCCCCGGGGCCCGCCGGGCCTACCCCCTGGGGAGGCGGCGGCCCCGGCCCGGCGCGGATGGGGCGGGCGGGGCGGGCCGGGGGGGCGCGGGCTGCGCTCCTCTCTGTCTCCGGCGCAAGAGAGCGCGGCTGAGGCGGGCGCGGGCGCGGGCCCGGGCCCGGCCGAACCGGTGCGAGGAGCCGGGCTGCGCTGCCCGTCTCCCTGGGGGGGGAGGACGGTGTGGGGGCCCGGCTGGCTGTCGGGGCTGCGGCCCGCGCCCCCGGTTCTCCTGATGCCGCTGGTGCGAGTCCCTGGACTGAGGCGGTGCGCCCTCGGGGCGCCGTGTGCGGGGCCTGTCCGGGGCAGGGATGGGGACGAGCGGTAGCAGGTGCCGGGGCCGCTTGTCAGGCGGATCGAGAGCGAGTGAAGCCACCCGGCCTTGGGACCGTCCCGGTGTGGCCCCAGCCGGGCCGGGCCTTACGTAAGGGCCTGTGCCCGGAGCTCTGCTGGGGCCGGAGCGCCGCGTCCTCCGTGGCCCCGGAACCCCGCCGTGCCGGGGCACCCCGGCAGCGCGGCCTGGCTTTGCCAGGCAGGCGGGCCTCGGGGACCGTGTTTCCCTTTACATCTGTGTTGTTCACGGGGTAAAAGAACTCTAGGCAAGCACCGCATCCTTTCTGGTCTAAAGAGTAGTTCTGAATCTTTCCGGTACTGGCTGTATGGAGCTGTGCAATTGAGTCTGATGTCTGTATGCAAATGTGTTCTGTGCGTTGATAAATTCTTCTGTACTTACTAGAAAGCAAAGCGGGAGAACTGTGTTGACGACTAGCTCGTGACTAAAACTTCTCTTGCAGAAAATCGTTATTGCTTGTAATAAACAGTTTATAAATCCTTCTCGGTTAGTCTACTTTTGCGGTAGAACTTCAGCACAAGATACTGTTATCACAGTTAGAAAAAGCCTTTGTTGAAGACAACTAAAGGCTGTGAAGTAGAGCCTCGTACCCTTCCATCTGCATCTTTAAGTAGCAGTGTCATAAGCATTCCTTCTTCATTGTGTATGGTCACCTGTTACTTTGTCCTCAAGTGTTTTCAGTGTGCCTCATCTATACTGAAGATTATAATGTTGTATTCTTCTTTTCTATGCTCTCTGAAAGTCAAACATTTAATTACAATCTCCAGCTGCGTTTCCTCACTTTTTTCCTTGATGGAACAACTGTCATAGCTTTTCTTAGCAGGAGGGAATCAGACCTATGGTTACGCTGCTGGAACAGCTCTGAAAGTTTCTTGCTGCTTGCTCAAGACTCTTGGCTATTCCTACTGCTTTCTATTGAAGTTTCAGGCAGTGTCTTTCATGTGCAAGCATGAAGAGAGCTGCTGGTTTTTTAAGATCTTTGTTGTGGGTTCCCCCCCCGCCCCCCCATATTAATTGAGGTTGTGCTCAGCAATGATATAAAACGTGGTATAGAATTTATACTGACTTATGGATTGAAATAAAAAGGGCACGCTTTTTTTTCTCTAGGTCTGGAGTCATTTCAGTGTTAAAACATGCTTTTATTAGTAGTGCAGATAAATCCTTAAGTATTACTTTGCTGTTTCAGAACTGTAGTAGTGGGTTAAAATTCTGCTATGTGTTTAATGAATCAATGTTGGCTGCAATTTTTTTTTTTCTTTTTTTTCCTAACTGTTCTTTGGAAATGTCTCTCTTCTTGTTTTCTTCCAGGCCTAATGTTACAGTTCTTCTGATTGTGAGTGTGCAGACCAGAAGCTGAGGTGAGATATGCTGAAATCTTTATACTTCTGTGGAGAAACTTTCTGTGAAGCTGTTACAGGATATATTGGAAAGAATGATGAAATTTCTAATTGTTTTGCTTTCTTTTTTTCAGTGTGAAAACAAATAATGTTTGAGAAAGGAGGAGTAATTCAGGACAGAAAACGTGTATGCTATGGTTAGCTGGTTCCCATCATTCGAGAATCTGTTTTCTCATCGTGTGAAACTTGTTCAGCATCGGGATAAAGGATAACGACTCTATGGATATACAGAATTCTTCACCATGGTAAAACTCGCCAACCCGCTGTATACAGAGTGGATTTTGGAGGCAATCAAAAAGGTAAAGAAGCAAAAACAGCGTCCTTCAGAGGAGAGGATATGCAATGCAGTGTCGTCTTCGCACGGTTTGGACCGCAAAACTGTTCTGGAACAGTTGGAGTTGAGTGTTAAAGATGGAACTATTTTAAAAGTCTCCAACAAGGGTCTCAACTCCTACAAGGATCCTGATAATCCTGGGAGAATAGCACTTCCCAAGCCTCGGAACCATGGCAAGTTGGATGGTAAACCGAACGTGGACTGGAATAAACTTATCAAACGGGCAATTGAGGGCTTGGGTGAGTCTAGTGGCTCATCCTTGAAGAACATCGAGCGCTTTCTGAAAGGTCAGAAAGATGTGTCTGCATTATTTGGAGGTAGCGCTGCCTCCATTTTTCACCAGCAATTACGATTAGCTGTCAAGCGTGCTGTTGGCCATGGTAGGCTCCTTAAAGATGGACCTCTGTACCAACTCAACACTAAAGCAACCACTAATGCTGATGGGAAGGAGAGTTTTGAGTCTCTTTCCTGTCTCCCTCCAGTGTGTCTCCTTCCCCATGAAAAGGATAAGGTAAGACCCAGTTTGCATGGGCATTTTCTTGTGATGGATGAAATGTGTCAATACAGAGTCGCAATTTGAGGTCAATGGTTTGTTTAACTTGCACCTTGTAAGTTAGAAATGACTGATGTGCATTTGGGATCCTACTGTGTCCAAATTTCGAAGTGTGATCAGAGGAAGCGTAATAGATCGTAATTTGTACTTTGGACTTGAAAACTGCAAATGAGCTACTGTGGGGAATTTACCTCTTAACGCTTCTGTGCAGCGGAATTGAGCGTATGATAACAGGCTTACTACAGTTATGTTAGCAAAACATAGGAAGTAAGCCTCCTGACTTTAAGGTGAGGTGGATTTGCAAAGCAAACTTGAGATGCCTGAGGTCTTTGACCCTCCACTCCAACCTCAAGATGAAGTTGTGGGAGTGAAATTCATACCCAGTCACTATCTTTCCTGTCCTTGTGCTACTGTGGAAGCGGAGTAAAACGGGAGTCTGTCTTTGTTTATTGAAGACCAATTTGCCAGTAATTGATATCTTTGCATTACTAGTCTCCAGGACGTCTTAAATATGAAAATTATTTTTTCCGTCCGTAATAGATACATTTTTCAGCGGTGTTGGAAATTTTTTGTTGTTGTAAATATCGTCTTCGGGGGTGAGTTCTTTGAGTGTGTGCTGCTCATGTTTTTTCAAGTCAGCGTCACTCTTTGGTGAGAGGGCTGCTTTATGATCTGTTAGGGTTTGAAGACTTAAAACTACTGTAGGAGTTGTCTTCATTTAAAAAAAAAAAAAAAAATCTGCACAGCTGCTTTATCACCAGTAAAGTTTCTCTGAAGTTCTGATTTGACTGTGGGAGCTCTACTGTGGACGCAGTACTTAACTAGTCAGAGCGTTGTGTTGTGGGCTGGTGGAACGTAGGAAGTAAGTATTACTGTGCTGAAAATTCCAGCCGCTTCCTCTAGCCTTTTTTCAAGCGTTCTGTCTACAAATGTTTCCTATGTACTTTTCCAACTGTATCTGTAATGAAAACAGTATAGCTGTAAAATGGTATGGAAACTGGATGTAAACAAGCCTGGCACATGAGGCAGCTGGATTGAGAGTGGTAGTAACAGTGGAAAATATTAGCTGTGCGTATTATTATTAACACAGTATGTTTTGCAGCCTATTCAGTCGTCTTGTAATGCGCCAAAACTCAGGACCAGCTTGATATTCTTTCAGATGAAGTGTTCCCTGGGGTTTTCTTAAAAAGGGGTATATCAGAATGGTGAATGATGGTATGGGCTACTATAAATACTGAATTTGGTCTGGGGTTTGTTTTTTGTCCCCTGGAAAAATACGCGTATCAAGTTCTTGTGTGCGCATGTGTGCATAAATATAAACACACGCAGAGGTATATGTATGTGCGTTTTGGGCTGTTAGATATGCTCCCTAATTCCTTTCCACCTGCTCAGGTCTGAGCAGCTCAAACACTGAAAGGGTTGCTAGTAACATTAGAATGCACAGTAGCTATAGTAAAAACTTTGCAAACGATTTCTTCAATAAATTCTTCTAATTTTTTGTGTGTATGGTTTTAAACTAACATCCTAGATTTCTGCTCTTGATGTACCATCTCTGTGCTGTGTAACCCATGCCGAGTTTCATACTGGTTTGTTCTTAAGTTATTTTGAAGATAGGATATTAAAACATCTATGTAGATTCTGCCAGCATTAATTGACTGGCAAGTCAGTGGAAGCCAAAAGATCCGATCCTATTCTACAGGAATTTTAAGACAGTTTGGGTTTTGTGGTTTTTTAAAGCAGACACTGTGTGATCATCTTCCTTCACGCTTCCGTCTTGTGTTAAATCTCAAGCAGTTACACAGGTGCAAAAGGCTTACTGGGCTATAGTAATTTTCTTTACTTATTGGGTGCCTGAGAGAGGTGAGAGATTTTTGGGTTTTTTTGCAGGGGGAGGCTGTCCTTTTTTTTTTTTTTTTTCCTAATGGAAGAATTTGGTACAGATTCTTTGGGAGTACTGTGGCAATATTTCTCTTGATTCTTAGCAGAGCCTTGGCAACAGCATGAACAAAAGCTCAACCTCCCAAACCTGAGAAATCCTAAGGACCTGTCTCTTGTTCACTGTTGTTTATCTTTTATCCTTGCACTGTTTGGTCTTTAACATCCATTTAAAAACTCTCTGTATATCATATGATCCAAATTTATGAGTCTTAAAGGTGTAATATTTCTTATTTCATTTGTTCAAATAGAGTTTCCACTCACCTGTCTGTCTGATAGCAGCGTCACTTTGTTTAGATGCCTGGAAGTGAACATTCAATTCTGGATATTTTCCTGTGTATTATGAAAGTTGGGGCTTAAATTTTTTAAACAAAATAAACATAAAGCAGGGCTACAGAAGTTTTATTTAGTAAATATTATTTGCTTTCTTTGAGATCTTATGTTTTGTGCAGCATTCTGTGAATACCACATTCTGGCGTTCAAGGGCAAAAAACCTGGCAAATTAGCATGGTTTGCCAGGTAGTAATGACATGCTGCTGACGTTATGGTTTTGAAATCCCTGGCCTAAAAACACTACTTGGATGAAAACAAGCAACAGAAAAAAAAAAAAAAAACCAAACCTGCTGATGGGCAGAGCTCAGTGCTGAAATTTGCTTATCTGTTAGTGGCAATGGCTGACAAAAGAAGGGTTGTCTTTAATTTCGGTTTTAAGTGCTCTGTGTGCCTTCGCTCCTGTGTAGGCTTTAGGGAAGCGGCCTTTTCTTTCTTCTCAGTTTCCTGTAGTTTAGAAGGTAAAATGGGAATTGCAGTTAGGAGCTGGTTTTGCATTCCTTGTGACGTTTTGGACGAAACGCTGGACTTGACTTTGGCGGTGTTTCTGTGGTAGGTGACCGGCTGGTAAGATTCACGATACCTACCCCTGGCGTGGAAAGAAAGAAGGGGCGAGGTGGTGGCAAATTGTCGCAATACCTAAAAGTAAAGGGAGTTCGTGCTGAAATTGCAATGAAAGAGAAGAGGGTTGCGTTGCTGCATCTTGGGTAAGGATCGGGCAAGCACTATCCCTTCAACATAGCTGGGCGTGAGGAAGTGTGGGTGTCAGGCCTCCCGCGTTAGGTCGGCCAGAGAGGTGATAAGCGTGGAGCGAAGAGCGTTCGGCGCCGAGTCCGCCATCCGTCAGTGACATCTGTAGGGAATGAGCAATACTGTGCAAGCTAGAGTCTAAAATAAGTAATCCCACTGTTACAGTGCAATTTCTATAGTTAAGCCCTGATTAAATATGCATGAAAGATTTCTTTAAAGTATAACTGTCACTTCTGTTTCATGTGTAATTAGTATACTTGCAGACTGAAACAGGATTTTTACTTTTTAAAGTATTTTTTTTCTCGAGGAAAAATCGCTGTATGCTAGTATTTGTTCAGAGGAACAGTTTTATTTCTTGAAACTTCCTACTAATTGTTGTTTTTAAAAAGTGCTTTTTCTGAGGTGGGAGAAAAAATTCTTCAGCGCTGCTTTGGAAACCATAACTTATCTTTAAAGGAATGCCATGTATCTTTAGATAGCTGAGGGAAGAATTTTTTTGTCATCTTTATCATAAAGCTAAACAGAATAAACAATGGTACTGTTTTAACATATACTGGCTATTGAGAGGTCTGTGGGAATAGAAAGGCTGGACACCAGTCTGCAGAAAAAACTTAGTGCCTTGATGAAATGTTCTGGCATATTTCAGCACCACTTGATTGGGTTTTTAGTTTTGGGTTGTGGGTTTTTTGTTGGTTTTTTTTGGTTTTTTTTGTTCATGATTGGGGCAGGTGCTGTAGAGATGACTTAGGAAGTTAATCTTACCGGTACTGACAGCTTGCGTCCCTGCCAGAGGTTACCACAGCCATTGCAAAGATAAAGCAAGTGGTGTTTTGCTCCTCAACTGCTGCGGTTTGTAGCCCAGTTTATTACTATTAAATGAAATTGTTGGTTTAAGTTAATGTTCTGTGTTGGGAAATTCAGCTGCTGCTGGAGGGAGAGAATCTCCGATGAAGGGACAGAGAGGGCAGCACAGGGCCGTAGCCTCCTTAATCGTCTCTTGAGAACTGGCACGTCCTCGGAGGCCTCGCCCGCATGCTCTGGCGTTGGCCATGCAACCTGCCGGACCTCTGTTTTCTCTGTGCCGCTAATGCCTTTATTTCTTTGCTTACTTTTTGGCACAAAGGGTGGGTTGCATTTGCCAGACAAGAAAGACTGATTTCTCTCTCTTATAGGCATTTAGTTTCAATTACTCTATTTGTGCATTTGAAGCCCGAAAATTAACGAGTATCTGATGCTTGTGTATGGCTATCAAATGCATATAATATATTAATTGTGAGAAACTTCTTACGCGATTGTGTGCTGCCCCTTTAGAATGCTGGGGGAAAGGATTGCCGATTGCAATACTTCAAGAGTCTTTTTTGATCAGAAACTTTGAAATAGATAACTTTGCAGCTTTCCCCCCCCCCCGCCTCCCCTTCCCCTCTCTGTTTTGTTGAAGCAGAAGAGCCCACTGAACCTGTGTTGGTCTGGCAAGCCCTGGGTTGCCTTCCTGAACAGTTCTCGCTGGTACAGTGGCCTTTACTTGTAGGGCTATGGTACCTCGCAGTTCCAGTCATATTGTGTTGGCACTCTACAAAAGTGTCACTGAAAAGCACCTTGTTTTAGAAAGTTGGCATTTAGTGTGAAATGAGACGATACTCATGAGATGGACAGCAGAAGATAATACTAGCTATGTAACAAATAAAGGTCACAGTATTTTAGCTACATGCTGAAAATTTTAATCATGTCTCTTAGTCGTTACAAACCAAATGCATTCGTGGTTTCGAGATTACAAAAAATGACGACTGTGTATTGTGGCAGTACTTACTGCAGGGTATATCTTCCTTTGGAATCATTCAGCGTGATTTTAAAGTTGTGTAGTATGATGGTCAAGCTAGAAGGAGGAACCCAGCCACAGCCTGGACGCTGGCTTTAGACAAAAGGCAGTGAAGAGGGGGGAGATCAGAATGTAGTACTTTGGAAAAGTCCAGGCAAACTGTGTTACCTTATTCGCGCAGCAGTTGTTGGTAGGTGCTAGAGCTGTTAACCCCAGAACACTGAAGTGTGTTGTTTCACTACCCTGCATGTTCTGTTTATCCGTTCACTGCCGAGAAAAATAGTAATAACATATTTAGCAAATAGGAATTAAATTTACCATTTGTGTGGTCTATGCGTGATTTTTTTTTTGCTGTATGACTACAATTAACAGGTACTGTGTAATAGTTAATATGGCATTACCACAATGCAAGAATTACTGCGCTACTACAAGGCTACTACAATACAGCAATATTTAGTGCTGTTTAAGAGCAAAGAGCTCTTTCCTGCTACGCTGTTGTGAGGAACTAAGCTTATAGTAAGATGCAGGTCCTAAGGCTGGAAGCGCTAGGTAAAGAGAGCTTGCTCTGCTTTTGTTTTGTTGACACTTGTTACAGAACACAGGTTAAAAGGTTGTAAGAATTTTTGTAAAATTATTATTATTGAAAAAAAAATTAACTATCATCTAACTGAAGGAGAAGTTGAAATAATTGATGTACATGTTGGATGTTTCCAGATCATTTGAAACTTGATCTCAGGACAATAGTAGGACTATTTCTTCCACAATTAAAAGGAAAATACGGATGGTATTAATTGATCTCCCTTTGCACTCTCCTTGAAATTGTCTTTTATGTCAGTTAAAACTGGATATGGCTGTAGCAACCCTTAAGTAAGTATCTTAATATTGTCCTGCAGTACAGCTGAGAGTATAAAAACAAAATTCTGAAAGTGTTTCCTGAAAAAAAAGAGGGCAGCTTCTGTGGCTGAAAAATAGGAGGAATATTTAAAGCAGATTCCCTGCGCTGCTGTCTCACGTGCGTTCCTCACGGCATGCCCGTTTCCTAGTCTTGTGCTGCTGTTTATATCTGTTGGTACCGATCAATCCCTTCAACTGTGGGTTATTATACATGCAGCATCCTTCAGGCCTTCCCCCTTGCAAATAATAGTTCTAGATCCCAAATAATAGATCTAGATCCTTCGTGTTTATCACATGAAGCCAAACTTCTTGTATCTTTTTAGAAAGTTTGTATGCTTTGAGGGCATCATAGTTCTTTTGAAGGCCTTTAAACATGCAGTAGCTATTGCTATATTGTGCCCGTTTTAGGTTAATAACTGTTAATTCTGTGTCTTAAAGCAAAGGACTGTTCCATTACTGGTAAGGAAGTTATTTGTGGATTGGTTTGTTTTGGGTGGAGTACGTAAATGTTCTGCAACCAGAGCATTGTAATTACACTTTGGGAGCTCACCCTTGCTCTCCAAGGGTGCTCTTCAAGCTTTGGCTCCCAGCTGGAGGACGGTTAGGATTCGCTCTCTTCCAGCTGCTTCTATGGAAGAGAAGGCTGTAGCTCTGTCTAAAAAAAAAAAAAAAAAAAAATCATGGTTGATAACAGATGGCCCCCATCTGTACTCTGTGTAACTCTGGAAACTCAAGTGCTAAAAAATTACTTTGAACTTGATTCCCTCGATTAGTGCACAGGTGAAGTAGCTCGTAGTAATAGAGCGACTGTAAGCGTGTCAGAAAAGCTACTGTCATGGCCAGCTGTGAATGGATGCTATGAGACGGTGCCTTTGGGGTGAAATGGTGCGGAATGATACCAAGAGGGGCTCTGGCAGCATCTGGAGTAATGGTAACTTAAAGGCAAAGTCTGTGACTGTGGGAAGCCATCAGGTGGTGTGATGAGGACCTACGCCAGTGGGGTACTACCGTGGAGGAGGCGTTTTTGACAGCGTTCCCTGACACAGTTCCAGCAGAAGCGGAGTACAGGATAGCGGGTTAAAAAGGAGGAGACTAGTCCAGTATGTTGGCTGGATCCCTGTTGTTAGTCCTTTCTGTCTGGGAGACTGTTGACAGATCTGGAATGACACAGCTCTGAAGTTTGGTTAATAAAGGAGCCTTATTTACTACAGAGCTTTAAAGTATAGTCAGACAGGGAGGAGGGTGGATGATGGAGAACATTGCTAAATAAACAACAGCTTGATTCCAGTGTTAGCTTTGTTACGTAGCAAGGGAAGAAACAGCAGAGAGAATGAGGGCAGATAATTCTGTCCCTGCCCTTCCCCTCGCTTCCCAGCAAGTTTATCTTAAGTCATAGTGGTGGCAGGAAAAACAGTTAAAAAGGTATAAATATTTAATGAAGTAATGTCATTTTAGTTGAAAGATAGGTTCCATGTTCTTAAAATAACTACAAATACGCAACCAACAGAAAATCTGGTAAACAAATCCTATGTGTGACAGACTGCTGAGTCCTTTGACCTCTGTCCTCTGTGGAGTAGGTGGGTAGACGCGTTTTATTCCTACTTGCCTCGTTAAAGGGTTTCAAACTAAATTTATTCTAATGAGTTGTGATAAGTCATCTTAGTCTTCATTCCACCTGTTGAGGTTTTCTCTTTATTTGTTGTGTAAATCTGACTTAATTTTTCTGTCCTCACCAATTTTTTCTGACCGTGTGAACACCGCTCTTTGGAACAGCTACTAACACTGCTCCAGGCCTTGGGTGAGAAATCGTAGCTTGTTTCATTGTCCAAGAATCTGGCAGTCTTTCCATTGTTACTGCTATTGTGGTAAATCTGGACTTGTTGCCAGAGTGAAAAGAAAGGAGGGAGAGGGGTGTCCAGAAAGAATGACCCTCGCATAGCAAACAGAGCCCCATTGAGAATATATTTGCTTGGTTTGAGTTACTTCTGAAGGCCGGTTAACCAGTCTGCGGGCCCATGCATGAACGATGAATTCTGGGTTGAAAATACTCGGTCTTCCAAGCATGTTTCTATGAAGACCTATGAATTACTAAAACTTTTAATTATCAATACCTCTATCAGTTCACTGGATTTCTGAAAATTGGATAGAACAAATTATGGATCTTGGTACGCAGCTAAATACCTGCAGTATTAAGTGTTACTAAAAATATGAGAATGGAGCTCTTCCTTTTCTGGAGTCTTTGCTGTAATCTTTATCAGCAAGTTGAGTCACCGGTCTGTCTCCTTTTACCCACGTGTAAAATGGATATCTGTCAAAACGAAAGGTGTTCTGAATCATAAAGGAAATCACCATTTCTACTTATTTCTCCCCATTTCCATTAAACCGTCCCATCTAATCTTCAAAGTCCAGAAAAATTGGTGATGGATACAGCTTTTAGATGTGTGTGTGTGTGTAGGTTGGACTTAATTTAAAATTCTTCAGTGATATACGGCCTCTCCCAGGCATTAGATTTCTCCTCAGTCTTTGAGACTCAATCCTGGATATTTAGTAATGAGGTGTTTTGATTGGAGTGCTGGATCTCCGAACTTGTCTGGACTCATAGCGAATTCCTTGAAGGTGTGTGTGGAAGGGAAGAAAGTAATTCTGCTGCTCGGTGTTACAGTGACTAAGCTTCAGAAGCTGCTAATCATTAAGAGCCATGCAAAATCTTTAGCGCGATCTCAGGAAAAAGTAGATGCACTCGCTTTGTGCCACTACCAATTTTTTTTTTTTTTTTTTAAATACACAACTGTACAAACACGGTGACTGACTGCCTTACTGCAGCACGGGCTTCGCCTGGTGTGGGAATGCTGGATGCTTGTGCAGACCGCGCGGGGAAGGAGGAGAGCGCGGAATGAGGACTGTGGGTCGAGACCATGGGACGTTGTTAAATCTTACTGTCAAGGGTGTTATATTGAGCAGTGGCTTTTGATAGGAAGAGTTAAATGCAGAGTGTTTATTTTCTTTTTTTCTCCAACCTCATGTTCAAGGTGGTAGAGCTTCAAAAAGTGAGTGGGATTTGGTCCCAGAGTTGCACTTGTGTGGGTATCCTGAGTAAACTGCAAATAGCAGCCTTGTATCGGTGTGTTTTTAACGTACACTAAATTCTCATTCACAGTTCCTTTTGTGCCTTCTCTGTTATCATGTTTATTTGGGCCCCTGCGTTGTGTTAAATATTTTTGTTTGTTCATGTTTGTTTTCTAACCGAAGTGTTTTCCCTTCTTTTAGGGATGCAGCTAATGTTGAAGGAAAGTGGTGTACAGTATTTAAAGATGGAATGATTACCTATATGCACAGAAATTACTTAGGTGTTTACAAAAGTTCCTTCCCCAAAGTTATTTTTAGAAATCGAAGTCAAGAAGTTCCTTATTTTTTGTGAAAACCAAAGTATCAGGGCATGCAAACTGTTTCTGGTGAGAGGAGTTAAGATTTTAGTTTGCTGTTGATTTGAGGGGTGTGTTTGGCTTTTGCAGCTGTGGAAGTCTGTGACTTCTTAGAAATATTATCTCATCTGAAATCGAGTGTTATAATCATCTGTTGCTCCTAAGATGGTACCCTTTATTTTCTTGAACATTAGGAAGCTGGGACAAAGTATAGGAGAGAGCTTCCAGGCTATAGCTTTGGGTAAAGAAGACGTCGGTAACTTGACCTGCCAGGTTCCTGAATCAGTGTCGAATGAAGGGAGCTGCTTTATACCGCAAATAAAGACATCTGAGCCTCCCATCCCCGTCCCCCCCAGGTTAGAGGCAGGAAATCTTGGCACGCGGTTCTGATCGTGACGTACAAATCTTGAATTGTTTTAATCCTCTGATTAGAGGACTTGTTAGCTCTGCGAAGGTTATTCAACGACTGACTGTCTAAGGATTTCCAGCAGGCATTCTGTAAAGTTCTTACCGTGTGCACGTCCGATAGCAAGGCCATTTCGTCCGTTTGCATGCCAGCCCCAAGTAGTATCCCCAGGGCTTTGTTGCCCTGATGTTTCCAGACATCATAGCCGCCACATAGAACTCAGCCTGTGTATACTGCACTAATATCTAAGGTATCAACCTTCACACTTCACTTGTAGCAGCATTTCGGATGTTGTCTCCACTGTAATAGTCCTTCCTCAAACAGCAGCGCTTATTTTGAATGTCCTTTGATTTTCTTTTTAAATGACCCTTTAATGTTTCTCTTAGGAAGAGGTACGTATTTCAGGCTTGCAGTTTCTTCTGTATGCTTTTTTATCTTTTCTCCCTTACACTTGTTTTAATGTACCTTCATGTTTTAGGCCATCATTCTGCCATGTAAATATGTTTCTTTCTTTCAAGTGAGACTCAACTAAGTGAACTGGAGACAAAATACCCGTTGACACAGGCAAACATAAATACATGTGTTATTGTAATAGTTTTTCATGTGTCTATTAAAATATATTTAGCATTGTTTTCTGGAGCACAAAGAGTATTTTAAGGAATTTCTGTTTTTACTCTCAGCTGCTTCATATTTTTTTCTTTACCATACTGTCTGGAGAGAACATTAAGAATTGTGATTTGGTAACTCAGATAGCAGAAGGGAGAGTCATTCAGCAGGTTAAAAAAACTGAACCCGTTGCTGCCACAAGTTGATATTACTGGAGAGTATCTCCCAAATTATGCTCTTTTCCCTATATACAACAAAAACCCATTATTTGTAAAATTACTTTGGTAATATGAAATTTATTAGTTCTCATTTTATTGAGGCATGGAACTGAAGCGATTTTCTTTCCCAGCCACTGATCCAAGAGGCATGGAATCCAAGCTTTGTGATGCTCTGCTCACTGAAACATGTTTCCTCATGTTTTAAATAATTTTCTTCACGTGGTGTAGGTTGTACTTCCCCTCTGGCTTTTCTGGTTCATCTACTCTTTCCAGTAGCTTAGGAGTAGCTTACTCCTCTTACGAGGAGCGGCTGGGGGGGCTCAGCCTGGAGAAGAGGAGGCTGAGGGGAGCCCTCATCGCTCTCTGCAGCTGCCTGAAAGGAGGCTGGAGCCGGGGGGGTCGGTCTCTGCTCCCCAGGAACAAGCGATGGGAGGAGAGGGAACGGCCTCAAGCTGCGCCAGGGGAGGTTTAGGTTGGATATTGGGAAAAACTTCTTCCCCGAAAGGGCTGTCAGGGCCTGGCCCAGGCTGCCCAGGGCAGGGGCTGAGTCCCCATCCCTGGGGGGATTTAAAAGCTGGGAGACGTGGTGCTTGGGGACATGGTTTAGTGGTGGCCTTGGCAGTGCTGGGTTAACGGTTGGACTCGATGATCTTAAAGGGCTTTTCCAGCCTAAACGATTCTATGATTTGAGGCAGACCTTTGCAACAGCCTGGGCTATTTGAAGGGAGGAGTAATAGTTTGTCACTTGTTTAAAAACAGACCCACAAAACCCCATTACCTAGCATGAATTCTCAGAAGCCATCTATCAGGGCTCCTGGATGATAACTTCCTAGCTAAGAAACAAATGTACTGTGGGGGGATGGCTTTGTAAATACTAAGTGTTGTGGATTCTCTCTCTGGAAGGCTCACATTCAGGATGTCTTAAAGGGTAAAGCAAAAAAAGAAATTTGGTGTGAGTGTATGTGTTTCTTTTACACTAGCTTTAATTTTACACCTACTTGATTCCAACCACAGTGACTACTACAAGCAGTTGTATGCTGATGGGGCAAAGACAGTCCTGGTATCTAGTGAGCCTCTGGTGGTACTAAAATGTCTGCAAGAAGGGAAGTGCATTCAGGTTACTGACGGTGACCGCTGTGACGTGTGGGCTACAGAGCTGCCTGTGAGCGTTAGGGAGTTTCCTACCTTGCTTTTCCTAAATTAAGACGACTACAAAGCAGATGGATTGGCCAAAACTGAGGTTTGAAAATTCCACACACACCCCCCCTTTTTCCATAGGCACTTCTCCGTAGTCGCCTTTGGGAGGGGGTACAGTCTGCAAATCTGTAGAGCACGTTTGGTTTCTAGACATCCTTTGTATAGTAACACCATGTGCGGAGAGGCTGGCAGGCTGTAAGGCGCTGTCAGTCCAATTTGTTCTGGCTCCCTCCCTCGCCGAAGCTGCTGACATCACACAGATAGATGTGCTTGTGAGAAAAACAGCAGAAGGAGTTGAATGTCTGCCAAAAATTTGCAGTATGAAACTGAGCTGGCTGCTTCCAGTCTTGTTTTCACGAATCTTTCATTGTGTGCTTGCGTTTTCCACTTGCCAGGATGTTCTTTGAACAAACAAAGCAGCAGTGAAATCTCTCCGTACTTAGCATAACACAGTCTCACACAGAAGCTTTGGAGGAGTAGCCTGATCTCCACATTCAAAGTTATTCCAATTTAATACATTATTCTACACCGTTTTCAATTCTAGTAAAACCTTATTCTTTATTCCCCCAAACTGGAGCCGGTTTGGTTTTTGAATGTGGTTAAGTGTGTGTTTGGTCACACACTTAACCAGAGGTGGCAAATACAGGAACCACTGAAGCTGTGAAGGACAGTCTTTGATCTGGTTCTTCCAAAGCTAGACAGCGTTTGCATATGGACATCCAACTTCGAAGGACTATGGGGATGACCAGGGTGTGCACAAACACTGGCTAGGAGAGATAAGAAAGGCTATCTTAAGACTGCCAACTGTACCGAGGTTCTATAAAATTCCCTTTGGTTAAATAAATTGCTCATGAACTTCCTGCAGAGGATACGTGAAATCGTGTACTTCTTCCCTGAGAAGCTGCCTGAATGTTCCAGCTTTGCTTTCATGAGGTTGCTTTCACAAATGATAGAGGATGGCTGCTGTGAGATGGGGCCAGCTGTGGTTGAGGAAATTTTTTTCAGTGAAATAGTATATACTTTCTGTTCCTTCTGTTTGCAGAAAAGTATTTATATTCAAGAAAAAAATAAATTGCAAGACAGCTAATGAAATTCACGGCTAAGCTTTGTTAGTCAATAACCTATAGAAAAATAAGAGATAGGGAGAATCATAGCAAATATAATTGTTCATGTTGTCTCATGTTTCATGAGAAATATGCAGCTATTATGGTCATATAAGCATTTTGTAACTGCCTCAGTCACACAGCTGGAAAGCATATGTAATTGTATGAAGCTACCGTGGAATCTGAAACAATTCAGATGTAAACTGCTAATACAATAAATTCCCCATAACCTGTATACAAGCCTGCAACGGCCGTAGTAGTGCTGCTTTTTTTTAATGCAAAACCAAAGTGTATTACCCTACAACTAGTGAAAGAGAGGTGTAGAAGACTCCTTGATGCAACATTGTGTGGGAGTATCATTAAAGCTTGTTACTCGATTTGAACTTTATTTATATATACTTAAATGAACTTTATTTGTAAGTCGTCTTTTCCTACAAATTAGGTTTCTTCTGGCTAACGTCGTATACTTTGCTGCAGCTACATGAGGATTTTGGAGGTGAAGTTGGGTAGAAGCACGTACAAGGTGAATAGAAGCGTAGTTAAGTGCAGTTTAATGATATCAGGTGACTTGCAAATACAAATGCAGCATAGACATGAGCAAAAGAAACGCGTGCAAGTGCGTGGACTAGGGAGGTACTTTTGAGGCTTATCCTTAGTGAAGCAGGATGGCGGTCGGATTAAATACATCAGACATAAGCTTACTTGGTCGTACCTGTTTTTTCATGCTCGCTGCTCTTTAGTGCCATGTTGTTGTTACATTATAATGAAATTCTAAAACATTTCACTACCATGATCAGCTGCTCCCGATTGCGCAGTTGATTCAGGTTTTCCCTTCAAGTCAAACAGATGAAAGAAAAATAATCCTTCCCTTACTCATACCTGTTATACCATCCAGTGGTAGTGCCTACACACAGCTGAAGGAAAGGGGCTGAAATGACAACGAAAACATTGGGGTTGTGCAGTTTCAGTGTAGCTGCCCTGCTGAAATTGAACTCTCATGTCAGGATTTGAGCAAGGGACATGGTTCCTTTTACAGCCAAGCAAAGCAAAGACAAGTGGAGATTGTTGTTGTTGTCATTGTTGAGGTGGCCTTGCTGGCCAGGAAGAAGAGGGAGTACGCTTTGGGGTACTGCTGCCTGGAGTAAGCTCTTGCTCCGAAGGAAAATATCATTCCTTGGCTAGTAGATCACATAATTCATGCCCTGACAGACTTTTGTCAGGGAGCGTCTCCGAGATTGCCACGTTGCTGACTGTACATTATAAAACACTAACTTTGTAGAGCACTTCTTATTTAAAACAAAAACAAGGGCTTGACTTCTGCTTAAAGTTCTGGATTTTCCCCGCTGCACCTCTTCCCGTACCAGCCCTTCTCCTGGAGGCCGAGGAGCAGGGGGCCGACCCCTGCTGTAGGACCTAGTGGTAAAACCTTCCGCTGAAAGGCTTGGGGAGGGGCAGGTGTTTTACATATTTAAAACAATGTAGGACTGCACCTCAGGAAGCTTGCATTCTGGCAGCAATCCATGGATTGAATAAAGACCTGTTTGTAAAAGATACTTTTATAAATCTGGTATGGTAGTTTTTTGGTTCCCCCCCCCCCCCCCCCAAAGGCAAACTGCCTCGTTGATGTACTAGACTTCTTTAAAGCATGTCAGATTATATAAGTGGTTTGACTCCTAGGTTTTGATTTCCAAGAACCATGGCAGTTTCTTACTGGGGATTGCACAAAAAAAAAGTCATGGCTCTGAGACAGATAAAAAGAACCACTGGGTCAGAGTGTATGGTTTCCTCCCGGGGAAAAAAAATACTGTAGTCTCTCAGGCCAAAAAGTCAGAGTGGAGGTCCCAACAACCTTCACTGACGCTAATAACGTAGCCTGCACCGTTGAATTGGTGTTTGCTTGGTGCTCTTTGGGGGTGGTGACGGTGTTAGTGGGTTTTGCTATCAGGAGAAAGATGGTAGCTCTAAACGTTGTTCAAAGGGGCATAGCTGACTGCAGTCTCTTCTGAGCTTGGATGTCTGTCAGACCTCTGATCAGATTGCTTCCAGGAATTACATGGAATGACATGTCACACATGTTCCTGTACAATGCAGCGGGTGATATCACTGTTCATTGCTGCTGGCTTCTCCGTGCCAAAAGCAGCGAAACTGCCATCAGTCTTATTCTGCTCTGCAAAAACTATTCCAGTGTGCTCTGCATGCGATTTAGCAGGTTGATATTTTAAAATGACTTCTAAAAAAAAAAAAACCTAACCACAGCATTGGGACCAGCAAGACGTGAATATCCAGTTGATGTCACGGGGATTGATACCTTCAGTGGATAACAGCATCACTGGTATCCAGAAATGTCTGCTGTCACCTGTGAAACGTCCATTCTAGTATGAATGAATTGCATGTACTTGGTAAGAGATACAAATGTGTGGGCATGCGTAAGTCATCTAAAACTGTATCAAACAGTACTCTTGGTAGAGGCTAACATTTAACATAATTTAAATGAAAGTTTGGGCCAACGGGTGAATTTTGATGTAATGTGTTAAGTATTGCCTGAAGTATACTATAGTTTTAAATGCACAATATTTCTTTATAATACATTTAAACAGTCCATTTTTTAATTCCTTTTAATGTCCTGTTGCTCTTTGATTAACAAGTATATAGGACTGCGGCGGTCAATGCCACAAGGCTTCCCGCTAGGTCCGAAGGTGTTGGCAGAAAGGCCGTATGTAAGGCATCTGAGCTCTCCGTTGTTGTTTCTTAGGAAGACGTACAGAAAGAGGTCTCTAGCAAGCATCAAAAAGGCTTGAAGTGTTAGTGGCAGCAGCTCTTGGCGTACGAACTGTAACTTTGGGGGATTTTTAAACGGGAACTGCTTCGGGTTGCCGAGAAGGGCCTCTCGTTGGCATCCTGTGGTAGGATTGCCTCGGTAGCTTGTTCCCAAAGCAAAGAACAAATGTGTGTGGAATATTGCTGCCTTTCTTATGTTGTCAGTAGTAATTCTATGATGTTTTGTGAGGAAAGCTGTGCTTAGGATTCTTTACCCATAATACATTCAGAAGAGCTTCTTATTATTTGTACATCTGCTGGCTATGGTTTCTCTTGGTTTATCTTTATTCCTTGACTTGCATATAGAAAATAATAGTTTATTTTAAGACCATGCCTATCTAACTGTCAGGAATTGGCTCATCTGCTATCGTTTTGTCAGAAAGGTTGCTCTATATTAATATGTTAATATGTTTATATTTCTTCCATGTATAAATACTTACACTTAGTGTCCAATTCATTCCTCAGTCATTCCTGAGTATATTAATTTCTGTAGGTCATCTGTTCTTAAATAATTTTATTGTCTGTCCTTTGAAAATTATTTCCATATCCTGCTGTTATGTGAATATCGGAGCTAGACATACAGTCCTAATAATAGTCTCGATAATCTAATTTCTATTTTATATTCTTCTTTTATTTGTCTATAATAATTAAACATACAAAGCAAAAATAGATGGGAAATATTTACTCCTTTTTTGCATAATTTACAATTTTATCATCTGCTCCCTGCAAGGAGCCTTTTGCCATTCGTTTCTCCCTTCCCCTTCTTGTAGGTTCTGTTCTCTTTATTTTTCTTACTTGCTGCCTAATGAGAATTTGTTAATTCTTACTGTATCTTTCATCTACACCTAATACTGCTGGCAGAAATCTTGCAATCTTCTTGTCGTCTTTCACGTGATTTATCTCATGCCACGCTGTCTGCTGTGACGTCGACCAGAGGGAAGAAATCCTCTCTTACACTTTGTGCTTTGCAAGGGGTTCAGCTTTTCAAACTACATCGCTTTGCCAGGGGCTGTAGTGTGTGTCTCCTTCAGAAGTAGTAAAGCTATTCTCCTTCATTTCTCAGGGAAGAAGGGAAAAAAAAAAAAAAAAGAGAAATGTAATTACCCAATGGTGTTTATGTGTTCTTTAAGTGGTGCCAAAAGTTTGAATGTCTTATCTGTGCTTATATTGCAGTTCAGTAATGCAGTTAATAAGGTGTGACCGCGTAATTACGTCCACTTCGCTACACTCGCAGATGTTAGACCAACTGCACTCCTGATGTAGTCTGTAAGGGACGGTAGAAACATCAGCTCTTACTCCGTGATCGCAAATATGACGTGCCTGGTTTCTTTGTCTTGTGAAGTTGGGGCGCAGCCCTTCTCCGTGAATAAGGAGTCTCTCCAAGTGCTACTGTGGTTACGTACACAGGGGAAAATGAAATTCTTCTGGTTGTTTAATTGTAACTCTATGCGGAGGGCATCTCTGAGTACTTAGCTTTAGCAGTTCGATTCTATTACGTATCGATTTGCAGAGCAGGCATTTTAGCCTCACGTGAAGTCTCTGAATTAACTCCTCATTTCACAGCCCTTTGAACTGAAGCCATCCATGTTTTCTTGAGATATGTAAGCAATTTAGATTGAATTGTTCTATTGCAATATCACTGCGATTATTCTATATTCAGAGCAAGGAAGTGCTGGGGTTTTGGATCATGGTTTCATTTTGTATTTTTGGCAGTCGTCATTTACTTAATTATTTCTGCTTTGGACTGGTAACTTCAAAGCTAACAGAAGTGTGCAGAGTAATAGAAGTGTTTTTGTCATAGCTTCGTTGTCATTCTTAACCCTTCTTCTGCTTCATTGCTTTTTTTTTTTAATACCAGATATAAACCTCAGCGTTTGATAGTGCAACTTTAATGTCACATTGGCTCTTAACTGCGAGTTAAAAATCAGTAAACTGTTTGTGTCAGAAAGTAAGATTTAGCCATACATGTGGAGAAATTGATGCTGTCACGTGTTCAGTCCCATTGAAATTTAACTGTTAGAAAGAATAAATGTTCCTTTTTACCTTCTGTCTGAAAGACTGTTAGAGTGTAGTTGAGATTCTCTGTGAAATTTTATCGTACCCTCAGACTGAAACGAGAGGGAAAGGAATGATTCTGGGATGTGAAATTATGTCCGCTGCGTCCATTTCTGGCAAAACTGCACTTACAATAGTGTGGAGGTTACAATTTGCTTTATTTAAAAGAAGCTAAAGAGTTTTGTAATTTTTAAATTTTTTTTTATTTTGAACTGCCTAAGCTAATATATGACCAAGTGTAAAGGAAGAATGAACATCCCCAATTGGATTCTAAAGGATTCTAAACCTTTTTACTGCACCTTTGTGGTGGATCGAGACCATTGCATTTCTTTCGGAGAGGACCAGCAGATGCCTAGCCAGCGATCACTGCATCCTTTAGTCCTCGTGCTCATCTGCTTGGTGACATGACTCAAGGAATTTTCTCTGAGCACTTTCTTATCTGAAAATGGCAATGATCATGCTTATCTACTTTGTGTGGTATTGAAATGCGAATAAAATAGCAAAAAAAAGAACCAGTTATATTCTTACGGGAAAGATGAAGGTTAGTCAATAATAACTTGTTCCAAGAGGTCATAAGTATTCCTCGGGAAGAAGAGATTGAAGGTAAGAAGAGAAGTGAATGTTTCTCAGAAGGCAGAGGGTGAAAGTAGTTCCTGAAATCTTGATTCCAAAGAAATTAAAGCACTGACAGACCCTTATACACAGGTTTTTCCCCCAGTACGCCACACCTCATACTGACTAGAAGCAGCTATCTGCCTGGCACCTGGAGTCCAGCCACGAACGATTTGTGTACAGTCAGTCCCCTCGCTGGGTTAAGAGAGGATGGGGGATCCCTGCGTGGCTCCTTTTAGCCAACCTTACTGTGGTGACTGTGGCTGGAAAGATGCTTTCTGTGGAAGCGAAGATGCTGGTTTCCCCCTCCCACCTGGATGTTAACGATTTGTGTGCTTGGCATAACTAGCTACAGTTGTCTTGTTTTCTCCCTTTCTCGAAAGGAGCAGAAAGTGGAATCCTTTCATTAACTACCCCTATGAATGTGTTTCAGAGTGAAATAGTTTGATGGGCAGGTGATTTCATATTCGTTTACACTTCAGCATCATCTGGGATTTACCCGAAGGCCAAGATAAATACTTGTGTTCAGGATGAGGAATGCTGGGCTTTCATTCCCAAGTAGTCCTTCTGCATTGTGGGGCTTAATTTTGAAATAGCAAATTTCCGAAGGTGTTCTGATTGTTTCCATCTAGTGGATGTTCTAAGGAACACACCTCAGGCCGTGAGTATACTGATCTGTACGCTGAAGTAAAGATACAGCTTGAAACTTCCAGTTTCCATATTGCTGTAATATAAACCAACCTGAGTTCTGCAAGAAACTATTCTGGATATAGCGTTTGCTTTGGCTTAGCCAGAGCAAAGATTCCTTGAGGTAGTTCTGGCATATGCTTCCATACAATAACTAACAGTATGTGCATATGCAGCTGCATAATACACTCTGAAAAAGCTATGTGTAAAATCAATAACTGTAATGCGATGCAGCTATACAAAGAATGTGTCTCAAAACTTACCATAATCTAACATTTTTCAGGTTCCCAGTGTTTTGAATGTGATTTTAGCGTATTTTTATAATATTTTTAAATTAAATTTTGCTTGCATCTTTGCTCTGAAAACTATAAATCACAGGCTTGTCTTGGGAAATGCAGAATTGGCTTAGAAAGAATTTGCTAGATTATGATATCCAGCACTTAACGTTACGGGAGATAAGGCTGTCCTTTCCCTCTCGTTACTTGATCAAGTGCCACTTTAAAGCAATCAGTTATTGCACTTGTTACTTCTTTGAGGAGGCTGTTGTAGAATGTCAGTCCTTTGGTTCAAAACCGCCTGCTTATTCCAGGCCAAATGTATCGTTGGCAAGTTAATATCTATTTGTTGTTTTGCTAGTCTTGTACCTCATCTTAAATACATCTTTTTCCCTACATAATGTTTGACCCCCCTGAACTTTTTCAGAGAGACCAAACTTTTTCATCTGCCACTTTTGAGTGCTAAACAGCATACTCGGATAATTTCTTACAAGAGACTTTTATTTTCATTTTTCATAACCATGTTAATAGTTGTACAGTCGTCGTACTTGTTCTATAATATGTTTTATTCCAAGTGATGTATTGCAACTGCTTTTGACGATTGCACTACCGCTTTCTGGATACCTGGTGGGAATTTTGAAGACTGCTGTGCTCTGGGGTCATCTGCGCCCTTTTTCCACCACTGCATCGCCTCATAGCTCATTCATTTGGTGACAAATTAAGGCACCAACTCTCTCTAACTTTGCATTCAGTTATGTATTAATCTGTAGCCCTCTTTCCCAGCTTGCTTTTCCAAGTTTCCCCTAGCCCTGGAATTCCATTCTCTTTTCCTTTGTACCTGGGATTATGTCTCTCGTATTTGGAGTTCTGACTTCTATCAGGTTACAGTTAATGCAGTATTGTGTGGTGAAAAGCAACTAAAATCTGCGAGACACGGTGTATATTACATATTGTTTACAGGCGATATAAATGTCTGTGTGATTGTGTGTGCTACGATTTGCTCCCTTGATACACTCAGTGCTTTTATTGCCTGCTTTCCTCACAGCCGGTTGCTGAACCAATTCCAATCTGCAGTTTCTGCCTTGGTACAAAAGAGCAAAATCGGGAGAAGAAGGCTGAAGAGCTCATCTCTTGTGCTGACTGTGGCAACAGTGGTAGGTGACCCTTTACAGTGCTGCTGGTAAGGAACCATCCGCTTGAGCAGAGGAGCTCGGCGTGGTGACCGCTTCTGACCATGCGTAGGAGGAGTACGCGTCTATGGCCTATAGTACCGTTGGTTCAGCTGAATCGCCTGCTCCCGGAGGGGAGACGGCTAAGTTGACCTAACACAAATAGTTCGTTTGGCTCTTGGGGGTTTCTTTAAAAATGTGGTAGTGATGACCGGTTTTATCATATTTCTCAATTCAGTTATGAAAAATTATCTTGGTGTTCTTTTGTATGTGGGCCTGCCACTTGCTATCTAGGGTATTGTTTTTGTGTTACGAGTAGATAAGAATAGAAGCACCTAAAAATAGGAGCATCTGGATAACCAAAATTCTGCATGGGAATACGTAATTGATAAAGTAATCTCTCTGTGAGCTATCTGCGAGCATGAACAGCAGTGGAATGGTTTTACTGGTATAATTTTCTCCTTTTTCTGTAGGTCATCCGTCCTGTTTGAAGTTCTCTCCAGAGTTGACAGTTCGAGTGAAAGCCTTGCGATGGCAGTGTATTGAGTGCAAAACGTGCAGTTCCTGTCGAGATCAGGGCAAAAATGCTGTGAGTACAGTGGAGCATGGACTGAGTGAAGAGGATATGAGTCTTGTGGAAGTTCTGCTAAACTACAAAATAAAATCCTTCTAGAGTCAAATATTTGCAGCTTTTGTTTGAGTCTGGCAGTCTTTCTGACACCTGTGAAATACCATGATATGTCTGTAGTTGAAAACGATGTGCGTGTTCTCTGAGATGGTGACAAATTAATGGAGGGCTCGATGCTGATGCACATCTAAAGAGAGATTAACTTTATCTGTCTTCAACAGGATAACATGCTATTTTGTGACTCATGTGACCGTGGCTTTCACATGGAGTGCTGCGACCCCCCTCTTACCAGGATGCCAAAAGGTGAGGATTTTGTGATGAAAAGGGTGATTTAAGGTGGTGTTGGAAGAGATCAGTGGGTAGAAAGTGCTTCCACGTATGTGGTCCTCTTTTAGCTACATTTAACTTGTTCTTTACAGTGTTGCTAGAGAAGGGTCAGAGCTTCACATCTGGATTTTCCAGTCTCCTACTTCCTATACGTTCCTGTCTGTGAAGGGTTTTGAAAAAAGTCTTTGAGGTTTGAGGGAACAGAAGTGATTCTTGCAGATTAAAATGATCAGCTTCCATTTGAATGAGTAGCCTTGTACAAAAGGAAGACATGGGCTTCTAAGTTTTTGAAGTCCTGTCCATTTGGACAGTAGAGAATCCTGGAGTACAACCAAACTTCTCTCTGCCATCAGAAAGCAGGTTGTCTGTGGGAGATTCTTCCTTGGCAGTTAGAAGAAAATTTTCCTATAGAAGATAGTTGGAAGTAGTGTACTTGT
Organism: Platalea leucorodia; assembly: GCF_965183815.1. Taxonomy (NCBI): domain Eukaryota; kingdom Metazoa; phylum Chordata; class Aves; order Pelecaniformes; family Threskiornithidae; genus Platalea; species Platalea leucorodia. The sequence goes on along the minus strand of NC_138858.1, from coordinate 93,564,804 downwards.
AAGCAGAATATGGGATAATTAAACGTGTTACTTTTTTATGGTTTTCTGATAATGTGCTATGAATTAGAGACTTCCTGCATGGTTGTGGGAAGTATATCTTGGGGGGAGGGGGGGAGGAATTAAATGGGCTTGAGTTCAGATTGCTGGAACATAATTTTTCTTACATGTATACGTGATAATTGAGGCCTTTGGTAGTGCTCCTGGCCTTTCTGTCAGAAGCCCTGGGGCTTGTAGATCTCCTTTTTGTCCTGTATAGATGTCCCTTGTGTTCAGTGATGGGGACTTGTGTCTTATAGGTATGTGGATATGTCAAATATGTCGGCCACGGAAGAAAGGAAGAAAACTTTTACACAAGAAGGCAGCACAGATAAAACGACGCTATGCTAACCCAATAGGACGTCCCAAAAACAGGTTAAAGAATCAAAATACAACGTAAGTCTCTCTATAAGGAGGAGTAAGGTGTGAGATTGTATAGGGCAGTGGGTATTTCTGAAGTGTCTGGGCTACTCTGTGAGAAGATTTCTTTTACAATGAAGAGCTTTTTGTTATTCTTTAACACAGGATTTCTGAAGAGTGCTGTGAAAGACTGGAAGTAATCTCAGTGCTGCTTTTGGCCTAGAATTTTGACTTTTTGTAATAACTTACTCTTTAGTTTCAAACTATTCCTTATGGTCATAGATGAATTTTGCTGTTCATGTCAAGTCTATTTTGCTGGATGGCTGCTTCTTCCAGCACAGTTATTTTGCTTTGCATTTCTCAAGAACCCTTTCTAATGTTTAGAGAAACTAAGTAATCTACAATAAAGCATATGAGGTTGTGGTTTGATGTACATTTAATCTGACATTGCTGCCAGAAAATGCGTGCCCCCTTTCTGCTTCCATTCCACATATTTCTGCATTTGTGGAGCACTCTGTTGTGCTGGGACAGATTGTGTGGCCTTGTCGTGGTGGCTGTGGGACAGCCAGTCGTCAGGGAATTGGATTTGGGTGGGCGGGAATTCTTTGGATAACTCTTCAGCCAGAGCAGTTTCCTTGAATTAAGATTGCTGTGCAGTGCCTGTTGTGATGCAGCACTGTTGACTGTGCAGGGGACAAAACAAGGAAGGAGCATGTCACAAGAACTTCTGTTTTGGGCATCAGATCAGCTTGAAAAAAAGAAAGTTGAACTACCACTTGATTCTAACCGATAGTACCAAAGGATGTTCTGGAAAAAAACCTTACAAAGTTTAATGCCTATGAAAACATAGAGGGAATGTCTCTCTCAAGCATCATAATTTTTTTCAGTCTGTGTGATACCTTTTCTTAGAGGAACTCCCTATATAACTCAGAGGGGAAAAGGAAAGCTAGCTATCTGCTATTGCTGTTTTTTCTCTTTTAATTTTTATTTCATGATTTATTCAGAATTTTTTTGCCTTCGTCCCATCATTTCACTACAAAATATATCCACAGAATTTTGCACAGATGCTTAGTTTGTCTTTTTAGGAGAAAGCAGCCTATTTCTATCCTCTGTAGCTGCAAAATTGTAGCTAAAAACAGTCAGCTTCCTGAAACAGCAGTTGGTCTAGGGCAATCCCTCTGAGAAGCGTTAAATATTCAGTTATCTCAATAGAGTTTTAAAATTTCCAGCCTGAAAGATGGCAGCTGGTTGGAGATTGACACTGTTTTCTGCTAAGATGGCATAGGTTCTTAGCTAATGTGCGTGTCGTGCATGCATTAAGTTTCGGTGCAGTTCTTGGGACAATTTCCTGTCGGTACGAAGGCTTAGACAAATGACAAGTGTAAATGTTTCATGACTGCATAAATTGAAACCTTCTGTGCAATGTATTCATTCTGGCTACTGATGTTAAAATTTAATGTTGTATTAAATTTGGTGAAAATCTATTGTTTATACTCAAATTAATTGCACATAATGTTCAGCGTGGAGAAGAATAGTACAGTACTTCTACTGATGTTTAGAATCCTGGCTCCTCTAGGGTACGCAGGCTCTTGACTGCTCCTTTGTTATTAAATTCTTCAGTTCACGTTTAGCTTCTGTGTGATTGATAAATAAGTAGGGAAGACGGTAGTCCACTCTGCAACCCAAAACAAGCCGCCTTACCAAATCTCCTGACCGTACCTTTCCCCTTCTCATTCTTCAGATCAAAAGGCCCTTTCAGCAAAGTTCGAACTGGCCCTGGTCGGGGTCGGAAGCGTAAGATTGCTCTGTCCAGCCAGTCAGCATCATCCGAAGGAGGATACCTGGAGCAGACAGACGTCTTGGACTTCTGCAGAGATGGCAGCACCACCTTGAAGTTTAACAAGAAAACCAAAGGGCTTATAGATGGCCTTACTAAATTCTTCACTCCCTCCCCTGATGGACGAAAAGCTCGAGGGGAAGTGGTAGACTATTCTCAGCAGTATAGGATCAGGAAAAAGGGTACCAGGAAATCTAGCACTTCAGAATGGCCCACAGGTAAAGATTTTTCACCCTGCCAATGTAAGTATCCTGTAAACCAAGAAAATGTTCAAAGGCTAGGATGCTGAAGTGACTAGAATTGTTAGAGGCTGGAAACTTTGAGCCGAAAGTTAACACTCAAATGCAGTTATCTTTGGTGCATTGTGGTGGAATACCAGTTGGAAAAGGAAGCGATCCTAGAGACCTTTGCCTCTTTATATATGATGGTCAGGTGTGGTGAGGGATTAAATGATTACTGTGAGGTAAAATGCCCCTTGATTATGAGGGGCTTGCAGGTAGCGAAACGTGCTAAATAATGTCACATTTGAAAGAAGTGATGTAGGGAGTGGTTAATAAAAATAAGAACAGCAACGTAGAAGTATGAAATGGGAAACAGATAATTAAAACCAGTCTGACAGACCCATGAGTTTCCAATCTATGGTATGGGCTTGCATGCAAATGTTTCTTAATTTTCTCAGCCATAGAGGAGCCTGCTTCGTGCAGTTAGTCGCCTTCTTGCTGGAGAGCATCCCTTCTTTGGAACGCAGTTCTGCTTTCCTTGTTTTCTAGCTTAAGATATTAATCTGTGACTGGACCTTGATTTAATCTCTGTATTCAGACCTTTACAGTCTTGTTGAATAGTTTCATAGCTTCGATTGTTCCTAAGCAAGCAGTGGAAAGTATTCCACAATAACATACAAGGTTTACAACTTTAGAATAGTTATGTACCTTAGCCTGGCTGGTACTGGAAGAACAATAATGTATCTTAATGCTTTGGGGGTGAAGTGAAGTGTCTTGTGGGTTTTGTTTGCTTTTTTGTGGAAGGAGTGTTTCTTGGGGGCTGAACGTAAGTGTCCTGGTTTTGGTTGCACCAGATACGGCATTTAAATAGTTGGGATCCTTGTTTGTGAGAAACGGCCGTAGTGTTGAGCCGTTTATCCCAAACTGTCTCACTGTTACAAATGCCTTGATGATACTATCAATGTCTAAGTGGCGAGTTTTGGACCTGGCTAAATATGTGACAATGCTTCTTACATGGTCACAAATCCAGAACTGGTTCTTCCTTTGTGGTCCCAAATCTGAATAGAAAATCCTATCAAAAACCTCGGCACAGTGTCTGAATACAGCCGGAAGATATTTGTCACTGCACTAAAAAGCAAGTACTCCTTTGTAAACGCAGGTGAAGACAATTTTCTCTCTCATTTACAGACAATCAGGATGGCTGGGACGGAAAACAGGAAAACGAGGAGCGTTTTTTCGGGAGCCAGGATGTCTTAACTGAAAAAGACATGGAGCTGTTTAGGGATATTCAGGAACAAGCACTGCAGGTAAAGTTAAATTTTCAGTGTCTGGCAGTAAGTACCAAATCTGTAAAAGAAATTTAAACAAACCCAAAAATCCCACCCCACCCCAACAACAAAACCCAAGAAATACAGACTCCAGATGAGTCAGTCTGTCATAGAGGCTAATGTGCTTGGTTTCTGCTGCTTGAGAGTGATGGGGAACTGACCTCAGGAGAGCTGAACGATAGTAGAGAAGTGAGCATAAGAGGCTAAGGTGGGCATCTAAAAAGCCTTGAGGGCTGTGGCTTCAGTTGTGTCAGGACACAGCGCTGTCAAATAGCTGGTAAAATGTGTGGACTGTTAATAAAATATGGGACTCTGCTGGCAGCGTGGGTCACACAGGGCCTCTGGCTAATTAAAACATTCTTTTTCTAGATATTTTAACTCCTTATGGAGCAGGATAGGGTATTACTGTGTGTGTCTGTATGCACATACATGTGCATATATGCGTGTGCGTAATATGTGTGTGTGCATCTCTCTACCTGTCCATTTCAATAACTTGAATGGTCTTATGACTTATCTCCTTCTGAAGCCAAAGAGGTCGATTGGCTTTATGCAGTGACTTCCCTGAACAGTGCTTCACGAAGTATAACTGTTCTCGTAAACTTCTCCAGGTATTTGACTTCTGTTCATTTACCTATGATTCTGTCATAGGCTGATTTAATTCCACTACACTAAATATAGTCTCTGTAGCAAAAGAGTTAATGAACAATGAATTGTGATAAGACTGAACTACACTGTGCGTGTGATAAAGCAGACTAAGATGAAGTGCAATTAACTCTTTTATTGGGGTGCAAATACAACACTACTGTATAACACTGCTTATTTCAAACTTTGTTACGGGTTAGTTTTTCTAAAATCAAACCCGTAACAAAGTTTGAAATAAGCAGTGTTTGAGCATTGAGCAAATCACGTATGAGACTACGGCTTGTGACCATAATTATGTTTTAGAAAAATAACTGAAGATCTGAGACGAAATCTGCGGAAATATACCCAGAATAGAGAAAATATTAATCTCCAAACATCTGCTTAGAAAAAGGAGCAAGTTTTGGAGAGTTGTGTTTGGGTTTTGTTGTTGGTTTTGTTTTTGTTTCTTTTTTTTTCCCCCTGTAGGGGGAAAATAGTTGTTGTAGATTAAATACTTTAAATTTAAGGTGGCTAGTTGGTTGCTTTTGGTGAGGAAGGGGTTGACCAGAGTTGTGATGCAGCTGACACTGGGACCCTGTGCGTGTACACTGAGCTAACTGCCTCGCCAAAGAAAGTGGAAATACAGGGTGACGTATCAAAGGCTTCTGAGTGAGCTGAGGAAAAGGCACTGCATATTAAATGTTCAAGAAGAAAGTGGTTCAGAGCTATCTGTGGCCAGCGTAGAGGCAGAAGCAGCAGCCCGCTGTCGCAGGCTTTCTTCTAACGACTGACGTGTGAACAGTAGTACGGGAGCTGGGTCTCCGCACCCGTGTCGGGCCGTCCTTTGGAGGAGGGGTTTGTTGCTGAGAAGGCGGCGTAGGTGCAGGACTCGTTGTTGCAGGTGCGCGTTACTGTTTTCCTTAAGACTGTCAGATGCCTGGGATAATGGTTTGTGTTGAGCTGTTGCACTGGGCGATAATGGCAAGGCCTTTGAAGCTGCAGGGCAGGAAGTGCTTAACTACGGATTGTCATAGCCACAAAGGGCTGCCTTCATAAACTGCTCTTTGGGTGACTTGTTCTGCCAAGGAGTCAAATTCTTGTGTGGCGCTCAGCCTGGTTTCACTTACCAAAAACACAGAGGAGGTGCTTTCCTTTCCTCATGGAGTCCTCACCAATAGCAAAAGGTTTTAGCGCCCAAGATTGTGCTTATTTGATACTATTGTCTTAATTCTTTTTCTTAAATACTAGGGAGTTTGTTCTTATTAAATCTAGCTGTTCAGTTGAAGTGAGATAAATTGACTGTCTTATCTAGTTTCCGTCCTAGTATGTAGCCTAAGATGAAAGGAGAAGCCTAAGGAATAAATCAATAAACTGATAGGAAAAAAATAATTAAGTGGTTGTGGATCACACGCAGGTAATAAGCGCTAAGACCTTATTTGGCTGACTACTGAAATATTCTGGTTATCTTCTGAGTAAGAATAGAAGGAAACATGAATCAGTTACTGATGGCTCTATTTGGAGCTCTTGGATTAAATATTTTCATAGGAGATTACTGTCCTTTTTCATCTAGATAGAGCTCCTTAAAATATGTATGCTTAGGATTAGATTCTGAGGTGACTTCTGCCTACACCAGTCCCACCTGGGAAACTTGGCAAAATGTTAATTTGGAACGTTAGCCCTTCAGACCCTAAACCATTGTCCTGGGTACAGCTGCTTCATTCTGCTAGCATCAGTTGCATACAGGTAATTCACTGGTACTCCTCACGTGAGTTTCTGAATGGTCTCATTTACGGTCTCATTTATTAATAGCTTTGCAATCCAGGTGGTTCACATGATAATGCAAGGCCAGTGGGAATATTTGGATTTCTAATTGTGCAAGTGACAGTCTTTGAGAGAAAATCTTCATGGATTGACAAAACATTTGGTTTCTTTGAAAGCAGAGCATTTAGTTCCCTTATTTTTAGTTCCCATAAAATATACAGTTACTATCAGAGAGACAGTGGAAATAAAGGTTGTCTAAATAATTTAAAAATACTATATTTTCTATTTTTTTCTTCTACTAAATAATTTGAGTCTTTAAGTCTTCTGCACTTGTGATGATAAGCAGGTAGCTGTACCCTGAGTATTGTTTTGGTAGGTACTACGTTCACAGTAGTACATACAGTCTCGGAGCTGGGAGAACCCTGATGTGTTATGTTAGGTACTTGAGTATTCTGGATCTTAACCTCAGGAGCAGTTTTATGTGTTTCTGTTCTTGGCTATTGAAATAACGAGAAAGGAAATAGCAACGGGACTGAAAAAAGATTGTATTAAATTTTACTGTGTACTAATTTGTATTTAAAACTACGACATACAACAGCGTGAAAGGTAGTGGAGGTATGTGGTATGACAGTGCTTACTAATTCATCCTTTTTGTGAATCACATGCTTGCTTGATGTGTGACTGGTTTTTAGTGTCAGAAAGCAACATCTGCATCTTCCTGATTCTCTGAGTTTGAGTAGGATGGACTGTGTAGATAAGAATGTTTTAATTTATTTCATCTTGGAAGGCTTTCACTTGGAAATTCACAAAAACTTTTTTTTTTTTTTCCCCTTGCATAGAAAGTAGGGGTGACTGGGCCTCCTGATCCACAAGTCCGATGCCCTTCTGTCATCGAATTTGGCAAGTATGAAATCCAGACCTGGTACTCCTCCCCGTATCCACAGGAATACTCGAGGTATGACTGAACGTTCTTCTTTGTTCTGCTTCAGTGTTTATGGGAAAGCTGTACTCCAGCAGGCATAGAAATCTTAAGAAGATTCTATCTGAATGTAGGACAGAAGCAAAGTGCACATAATCCAGAGACTTTTCAGGGTAGTTAATAGATGTCTTAAGGTCTTTTTAGGCTGAGTCAAAAAGTTGATAAGCTCTCTGCAACAACCTGGTATGCTGCGAGCATTCAGACTGCCACAGGAACGTATGATTAGATGGGTTCCCAAAGAACTGACATATTGCACGCTCTGAGGAGGGAGCAGCCTCAGCTAAATGACCTGGTACTGGGCATGTAAGTGATGAGAGTATCCGGCTCTCGGAGTTCATTGGTTCTTTACATGTGGCACCATAGAATGGTTCGGGTTGGAACGGACCTTTAAAGACCATCTAGTCCAACCCCTGGCCCTGGGCAGGGACATCTTTCACTAGATCAGGTTGCTCACAACCCCATCCAGCCTGACCTTGAACACTTCCAGCAATGGGGCAACCTCTGTGGGCAACTTTTTCCAGTGTCTGACCACCCTTATCGTAAAAAATGTCTTCCTTCTGTCCAATCTAAATCCACCCTCTTTCAGCTTCAAACCATTGCCCCTTGTCTCATCACTACAGGCCCCGATAAAAAGTCTCTCTCTGTCTTTCTTACAAGCCCCCTTTATATATTGAAAGGCCGCAGTAAGGTCTCCCCGGATGCGGTTGGCTTTTTGGGCTGCAAGCACACACTGCTGGCTCATGTCCAGTTTTTCATCCACCAGTATCTGCAAGTCCTTCTCCGCAGGGCGGCTCTCCCTCCCTTCACCCCCAGCCGGTATTGATGCTGGGGGTTGCCCCGACGCGGGGGCAGGACCTTACGCTTTGCCTTGTTGAACTTCACGAGGTTCTCGTCAGCCCACTCCTCCAGCCTGTCAGGGTCCCTCTGGATGCCCTCCCTTCCCTCCAGCGAATCAACTGCAGCCCTCCTCCTGATAAAAAATAATAAATTCGTTTAGGGAATAGGATGTTAACTGTGTATTAAATGGTTTGATTAGAAATGGCTGTGTACTATCTATGGGAGTTGAAAGAAAAATAAATAGAAATGTCACAGGAATTACTTTGATGTATTATTTTTATGCTGTATGTAGTTCAACACAGCTAAAGAAGATGTTTAAAGAACATGTTTAATGTTACGCGTTTTGGCATCTGAAAGATTGTTGTGCTGTGATGCACGTATAGTTGTTCTGATGTTCTCTTGCTTAAGAACTTTGCAAACTGTCTGAATTGTGAACTCTCCAAACTTTAACTTGATTCAGACAGAAGAATAACTTCGAAGGGCCATAGCTAGAGAGAGAGAATGAAATTAAACTCTTTATTCTACCATTTAATAAGAGCCTGTGGTCTGTCACGAGGAACTATTTTAGCTCTGCTAAAGGCATTGAAGGTAACTGAAAAGAGCATCCCTGCCCAAGCTAGAGTATGTAAATGGAGTCGAGTGCAAGTGTCCCAATATTGTTGTGATTTAAATTGTTCATGTCAATGTAGTACGTAAAAGGGTTTTAAAGCAAACGGAGAGATGGTGGTGTGAGCCATTGCTCAGGGATGCACCCAGCTGTCTGTTACAAGGAGGGAAGGGAGAGAATAGCAACTCTCGGTCATCCTAGCATCGCTAGTGCGAAGCTGGGGGGGGTTGCTATTTTTTCTAGGATTTTAATCGATGCATGTGTTTCTTCTGACATAATAATTTTAAAGTAATTATGCAGGACATTAAGTACATTTTTTTAATATGCATTCGTTACAGAATAAGTAAGTGCCATGACTTTAAGTATGGTAAGGTGTTGTTGGCCTGATTAGCACATACACAAGGTCAGTATATACTGGGTTTGTTTTCATCAAGCTCTCTACCTGCAGGAGTGAGAAATTTATACAAAAGTCTGTATCTCCAGTCTTTGATCTTTCTTTATCTGTGCTTACAGGCTACCCAAGTTGTACCTTTGTGAATTCTGTCTAAAGTATATGAAAAGCAGAACTATTCTCCAACAGCATATGAAAAAATGTGGCTGGTTTCATCCTCCAGCCAATGAAATTTACAGAAAAAACAATATTTCAGTCTTTGAGGTAAGTTAGAAAACTAAGCCGCTCACTTTTATCTATAGAAGAGGGTCTTCAGCACCCCATCGTGTGACAAGTTTTCCATAGCCCTGAAGATCTTCACTCTTGAAGCATTCAGTTGCTAAGAGTGAAGAACTACAAGGAAGCAGTGGGAGCTGACCTCATGTATAGATTATTCATCCATAAAACATATGAGAAGGCCCGCTTTGTAAAAATGCATTTTCATTTTAGGAAAATGAATTTTAAGTTCTCTCTTCAGCTAATGAACGAAACAGTGACTTGGCCACGGCCTTTATGCTGTGGAAGTTGAAGTCCTTTGAGACGTTACCTGTGACAGAGAAGTCTTCCTCTCCTGTTAGACGCTTCAAATGTACAGGGATACCCAGACGAACCATGTCCTTGCAGGACAGCAAATGGAGTAACAAAACTTTTCCTCATTTCTGTAAGGTTGATGGCAACGTCAGCACTATCTACTGCCAGAATTTGTGCTTGTTAGCCAAACTCTTCCTGGACCATAAGACTCTCTATTACGATGTGGAGCCATTTCTTTTCTACGTGCTGACACAGAATGACGTCAAGGGCTGTCACCTTGTTGGCTACTTTTCCAAGGCAAGTATTTGAGTACTTCAGGCTTGGAACTGCCTTTGCTATGGTGAGAAATGCTGCTTCAGAGTCTTTAACTTGTTGTAATGTAGGCTCTTGCATTTCATATAATACATTATGTAATATAGGTATAGACATCCGTTGCAAGCAGATTTTATTTATGTTGCATTCCGAGACCACCAGCTAAGAACAACCAAGTTTCCCCATAATGTTGAATAGTTTATATTCTCTAAGGAACTTGTACTGCAGCTAGTAGCTAAAATCCCCTCAACTCTTCAAATGACTTTGGTCATTTGGTGGTGATGGGTAGTACTGTTCGTGAGATAGATTGTTACCAAGTATTCTATCTCATCTTTCCTTCTGTAAATACATTGTTTTCCAAACAGGTTTGGCAATTTTGCACCTCATTTCAAACCTTTTATTTTTTTGACGGAACAGGGCCAAGATTTCAGACAGGCCTTTTATTAAGATTTTTATCTGTGATTGTTTTACTTGTTTTTAAATAGCATTAATTGAAGCTTTTCCTTTCAGTCTTCAGAACAGCAGATTTGAGATTGGATTTTAGTATGTTGTGGTTATAACGTTTAAAGATTCACTGGAATACTGCAATCTTTTTCAGTGAATTTAGCTGCCTTTGGATTTATGCTTTGAACTTTATCTGCCCGTGTTCTTTACTGTATTGTATCTAAGCAGAAGGTGGTAGTTGTGTCAAGGTTTCATTCTTTTTGTTTTTCTGAACTGAAATGGTGGTAATAAAATTTTAATATTATTCTCTCTTTGAAAGTCTTTCCTCGGCTCATGTACAACATTGTTGTTCCTAAGAAGCTTTGACTGTGGCTTTCTGTCTCAGTTTTTGCTATAGAAGTAATTAGGGACTTGTACAGAACAACTTCTACTATTTCTCACTGGTCTTTCTTTTTTTTTTTTTCTTTTTTTTTTTAATTTACTGCTTCTTTCCCAACAGGAGAAACACTGCCAACAGAAGTACAATGTTTCCTGTATAATGATTCTTCCACAATACCAGCGTAAGGGCTATGGCAGGTTCCTAATTGACTTCAGTAAGGAACTTTTTCTTCACTTTTTTTTAGTCTTTGTCTTTTCATATTTTAAAGAAAGTCTTAACTGTGGAGGGGGATGTTTTTCAAATTAAAAAACATCTCGGGACAAAGGATTCTAAAGCTCACGAAATCATCTGAGCTTCACAATTTATTCTTATTGTTCGAAGGCTTCAATTCTAATGACAAATTGATCGTTTTTCCCCTAGTTCTCATGTTTCTTGTGTAAGCCATTGTGGTAGAAACTATGGGCATGTGTCAGTACGGTGTTTTTAGCAGAAGCTTACCTTGTGCGTATAGTTCTCTCTACGGAAAGCCAGCCCCAAAACTGCACGGTCTGTTGAAACCTTCAGCAGCTTGATTAAGTGAATGAGTGCCTTAAGCAAGAGGTAGTCATAGTTACATTTTAATTTGGCTTTGAGAGCAACGAAAGCAGACATGCTTAGGCTCTGAATACTCAAACAATTCTCAGATTCATACATGGATCTCGGCAAGTTCACGGGGAAACTTCCCACTGTAACTATCTCTCTCTTGTTATGCTGGGTGCAATCTAACGTAGCCTGCCCTGTGGACATGCTAATTTTGGAATTAATGTCTACAGGCAAAACCCTACTGGTTTAATTACATTAGAATGATTTTGCTGGTAAATATCCTTGTGTAGATAAGTTGTTGTTGTCCTGAAAATATTGGTGAAACAAAGGAACTCAGTGTTGTATCCTGAGAAATCAACAAACATATACATTAGAGCTGCGGAGAGAAGACGCGTTTGTCAGCTGGTTCTCCCCTCGCCCCTTGGTCGTACTGGGGAGGTATAACCTCTCGGTCTGTATTGAACCTGCGCAGTGTATCGCAGTCTTAAATTAAGTAAGTCTCTGCAGAGAGAGCTCGGTACTCGCCAGTATGGCCCTGAAGTTTGACAGTAGAGAATTTTCAAGAAAATTGTTTGCCATATTAGTTTTAAATGGCTAAAATATGTTTTCCCTCTGTCATCTTCAAAATTGCTATTGCAATTGGAAGAGACTCAGCAGATCGTACTTCAGGCTTAGTATAGTTTCTAGGCAGGCGACTGCTGCCATCTCGTGGCATTGCCCATAGCCAATGTCTGATGGCAGTGTAGTTTAGAAATCTTATGCTCTATCATTGAATAACAGGAGTTTAAACCAAAAAAAATAACCGGTCAGACCACTCAGTGTATCCTTCAAAGCTATAATCTATATCTTGTAGGCAGCATTCAGCTACTTTCTGGAAAAATGCCTTTGTAGAAGTTGGGGTGGAAACAGAAGCTATGTATGCTAATTTTTTGAAACTTTTTTCTTGTCTGTCTTTAGGCTATTTGCTTTCAAAGCGTGAGGGTCAAGCAGGATCACCAGAGAAGCCCCTGTCAGACCTGGGGCGCCTCTCATATATGGCTTATTGGAAAAGTGTAATATTGGAGTGCCTTTATCATCAACATGACAAGCAATTAAGTATCAAGAAGTTGAGTAAGCTGACTGGAATCTGCCCTCAAGATATCACTTCCACTCTCCATCACCTACGAATGCTTGACTTCCGTGGTGATCAGTGAGTACAGGAGTCCTGTTGTATTTCCAGAGAGCTTCAGATGTATTTGAATGAAATTTAATGGTGTTTTTAGACAAGTCGCATCTAATAAGCTTGATTTTATTTAAGACTTAAGTGTCCAAATACTGGCTGTAGAGATTTATGATGCTCACATTCGATCCAAGAATTGTTCAGTGCCAAAGCTGGATCAGATTTCCAGCTGTGTAGCTCTGCAGCTGTGGAACTTCTGAGTAATTTCCAGCTGTGAGAGGAAGCAAGCTGGTCTCGGCCACGTTCTCTTGGGGTCCCTCAGTATAATCAGTCTAACATACTCGCAAAACAGAGCAAAGGCAGCGACTTCCCTTCTCCAGAGGGAAATCTGTTCCTTTTTCCAGTCACTGAGCAGACAGTTGTTTCTCCCCTTTTCTCTGTGCCTCAAAGATGCCATGAACTGTGTGGATTAACATGGGATGCTTGGACAGGGGGATAGATCACGGGGAGAAATGAGGTGTGTGGACATAGAATAGAGGGAGTCTGCTTGCCCAGCTGAGCAGACAAGTCAAGTGAAATACGGGGAATCATTCTTGATTCAGACCATAGCAGCTTTGGGAGTGGGATTGTATTCTGTTGTGTTTTGTGTTAAACTTGGAACTTCTTTGCAAAACTTGAAGTTATTTGAGAACAGTTTTATGTCCTCGTTTCACAGTATGCTTTAATCAGCGATGTGACTCTCAGCCCCCTGAATGAAGTCCACTCTGGTAGTGGGACTGTAACTTTTTAAAGCAGTCCTTTTATTATCATTCAGTGTCTTTCGCCTTACGTTGCCTGTTCCCCAAATGTCATACCCCTTGTCCATTTAACACATAATAAAAGTGAGACTCTGCAGCTGAATGTTACCCATGGAAGGATAATGGCTTCACCGTTAACAAGAAGTGGAAAGAATTTAACAACACTTACGCAGTTTTAAGGTGCTTTCTCGGGTAGTCTGACGGTACTGCAAATTGTACAGTTTTAAGGAGCCTTCTGTCTTCTCTGAAGTTATTCATGGCAGCACTGATTGAGAGTGCACAGATTTTTCTGTAGTATCTTATATCTGTTTCGCATGACAACATGTACGGTGTGTAGCCTGTTGTTGATCAGAGTATTATTACTGTTTAGATTTGTGATCATTCGTCGGGAGAAACTTATCCAGGAACATATGGCAAAGCTGAGAACTAATGTCCGACCGATAGATGTGGATGCAGAATGTCTGCGTTGGACACCTGTTATCGTTTCCAACTCCGTTGTCTCTGAAGATGAAGAAGAGGAGACGGAGGATGGGGAAAATGAAGAGCAACAACAGCAGAAAGAAAAGGATCCAGAGACCAGCGTAAGAGTGAATCTGTTACTTTTGTGTGGCACGTAGTTTACACTTTGTGCTTTTGCAGGCAATGCTAACACGATTTCAAATGCCAAGCTTGGGCGTTTGGCATAATCGTAAAAAGCAATGCGTTCATGATTACTTTATGTATCTTTATAGTTTCAGATTAGAAACTAAAAATAGGGAAAACATTGAGGCATAGTCTAGAGAAAGGCTAAAGATGATTTCTGAAAGGAGTAAAAAGGCTCTTTCTACCCTTAATGATTTTTGAAGTATGTGTTGGGGGGGGGGAACCGGTATTTTTTTAAAAAAAAAAAAAAAAAAAAAGGCAAAAAACAAAACCACGCCACACAAAAAAACCCCAAACAACCCTACCCCCCAAAACCCAAACAAAAATCCTGTCTCCCACTGTCAAGCAATCTGGTCTCTCATCAAATTATTGAAATGGATTTAGCTTTGAAGGCTCCAATATTTCTGTAAGTGACAAATAGCATAAATGGAAACGAGTCAACAAAAACTTTTAACATTTTTCACCAAAGGTTTTTACTGTGTACGTTTGTAAAACCACTAATAGCTCTAGAACGACTGCCCACAGAGCAGTGAAGGTTTCTGAAACCTAGGCTGCTGTCCTTCAAGAGCTGCACTCACATCAGGTGATGAGCACTGACTAGAATACTAAGAGGCAAATTATGCACTGTTACTCTATTTACATTAAACTAATTGTGCATTTTAATGGAAAAAATAGCTTGAAGTTTGTCTCACTCTTTTCTTGAGAATTACACAAATACTGCGTTTGAATGTAGCAAGATGGCGTTTGCATTCCAGCAGGCCACTGGATGGCTGCTGCTGACTGAAGTCACTTGTCGGGAAGCGAACTGAGGTGCCTTCTCACCTGGGAGGAAAGAAGGAGCAGTTAGCACTATTAGAGTCTCGTAAAAGTCAATTCTTTTGTTATTCTCGGATTCTTAAAAGTCATTCTTGTTAAACTTTTCTGGTTTCTCGCTCAAAAACTTTTGTGGAATTGAATTCAGGATAGATGTGCATGCTTAAATAGGAAGTGTGAAATCTATTTGTTTTTATTTAAATCAGATGGTAAAATCAGTCTCATGGGAGAAGAAAGAGCAAGAGCCGTACTCGCCTACAGAGAGTGAAAAAAAGCCGGACATCGTTGCTCCAGCCAATTCTGCACGGCCAAACAAGCACATTTTCCCCCTGGATAGTCTTCCTGCAAACAGTCAGCCATCACGAAGAGGTCGATGGAACCGCAAGGGCAAAAAACTTCGGGAGCCCTTTTGTGAGAAGGAGCCGATATTGCCCATTGAGGACAAAACAGCAGTTCCCAGTGGGCGATGCAGCGAATGCGAGGAGAAATCGGCAGCCTCTCGAGGCCGGTGCAGTGACTGCGAGGAGAAGTCGGCGGCCTTGCAAGGGAGATGTGGTGAATGTGAGGAGAAGTCTCCAGCCCCGAGAGGTCGGTATGCTGAAGATGAGGAAAAATCTGCAGTTTCCCAGGGACAGTATGGCAAAGGTGAAAAATCTGCAATTCCCCGTCGGCAGTACAGCGAAGGCATGGAAAGGTGGAGAGGGCAGTTGAAAAAGAACACGGAGCCACTGAAGTGTAGATTCCCAGAGGACTGCGACAGATTACCCCGCCGCTACAGTGACAGCGATAGGGCGCTTCTGAGGTGTTTTAGTGAGAGCAGTGAAGAGGAAGATGATGAGCCTGTGAGTCCTCGATCGAGCTCTCCACCTGTTCTCACCAAGCCAACATTAAAACGAAAGGTGTGTGCCTTATGTCTCCTTGTCTCTGGCTGTATCACGCAGTCTGTTTTGTCAGTAGGTTGGTGCTTTCTGAAGGATTGTGCAGTTCATGAGGTGTGTGTTAAGTGTGCAGGTAGCATCTTCTTGGTGTTCCAGAGCTCTGTCTGGAGGGTACTTTCTCCTGCCTTTTTGTAATAGTGGTTTTTGTTAAATCAGAGGTAGGTGGGGTTTTTTGGGGGTTTTGTTGTTTGGTTTTTATGGGTTTTGTTTGTTTTTTGTTTGGTTTTTTTTTTTTTTTAATTCTAACTTCTGCCTTGTGCTTTTGATTTTTCCACCTTGGTTACTAAAGCTTTACTCAGTCAGGCAAAATAGAAACAGATATGGTCTTACTTTTAAAACTATCTTGCAAAACACAAATGCTGTCTAAACAACTAAAATCACAGCATAAAGTCTTTGGAATGATTTACCACGGAGACGTCAGTTCTATCAACGTGACCAAGAAAATCCTCTCTGTGTGGGACGCTGCACTAAAAAGTTCTCTTCTATATCATCTTTGCAGCTTGTTTTGAAGTATTCACATCTGTGTTGCAGTGTCTCTGAACTTCCAGCTGTTATGGATGGGCTGTTAGCTTCAGCTGTTTAAATGGTTTATCCTATTACACAAACATCAATCTAGCAGTCTTCATGGAAGGCTGTCGTCTTGCCTTGGATTTGCCATCTGCCTAACTGAAGGCAGGTGCCGGTCAGTATTTCTAGCGAAGCCTGGATTCCAGAAGGGAGCCCTCTGGTCCTGCTTAGACTGTTGAACTCTGCTGTTCATGTTTTCTGTTTCTCAGTGTTTTATTTCTACTGCACATGATAAAATGTCTTCTCTTCTTCCACCTTCCACTTTCAGAAACCAATTCTTCATCGGAAGAGGCGAGTCCGCAAGCGTAAGCACCACAACAGCAGCGTTGTCACTGAAACAATCTCGGAGACCACAGAAGTGCTGGATGAACCATTTGAGGACTCAGACTCTGAACGACCAATGCCTCGATTAGAGCCTACATTCGAGATCGAGGAGGAGGAAGAGGAAGAGGAGGACGAAGAGGAGGAGAATGAACTTTTGTCCAGTGGATACTTTCGGCACTTAGCCCCACCAGACACACTCAGGCATAGACCCTCTGCTAAGAGGAAGTCCAAAGATGAGGAGGAGTCTGATGACACTAATGGTATGTTTGGTGGTATGCTGTTGAAAGTTCGCTATAGATAGTGTGTCAGTGAGTGTCAGATGATACTAGCTCATGATGGAACAAGCTGCTTACCTTGGCTTGTAAATTCTAGCCAAAATGTAGGGTTAGGCATAAATTACCAGTCAAACCAGCCTCAGACATTCCCAAGTCTTATGAAAATGTGGTGCGTGCTTTTAACGATCTTATTAGCAATGACCTGATCACAGGGTGTCCTTCTGATTCAGCGTTCCTAGTGGAATTGGTATCTGTGATTGTGGAAGAACCTGTGCAGCAGGGTCGCTTACAGAAATAAAACAGAAATTAATTGGAGAGCACTCGGTTTTCCGTAACAAAGAGAATTAATAAATTGTCTCCTTTGAGATCTTGTTCTTCATCACATTGCATGTCCTGCCTCTCAGCTTCTCGTATCTCCTTAAAGTTCTCTGAACCTTCAGTTCATAAAATAAAATTATTTGGTTGGAACAGGTTACTTAAGAGCGCAGTGACAATTCAAAAGAAACATGTCATTCAGATGCTCCACTAGTAATCTTCATTATGGCTGTTGTATCGTCTCTTCTCTTCACGGGCTACATAGTGCAAGGCAGTCGGCCAAATAAAACCAAAGAACTGTGTGAAAGAGAAGTATGGTGCCATTATCCCACAATAAAAAGTCGTTATAGGAACAAACTCATTAATTGATGGCTTTCAACTAGCCTGTGGTTAGCAGAGGAGAACTTTGCTTTAGAAGTACTTAAGTACTGAAAGTATCAGTGTGATTATAGCCGTGTATACTATCCATTTAGCATCAGTTACCCTTCAGTCCTCATAGCAGCATATAACTATGTAAATTTAGCGCAAACACGTGTTGATGCAGCATTAACTTTGCTTAGTGGGAATATATGCACAGTCAGCTTATACCATTGGGGTTTTTTTTAATTCTGTTGTGATCAGATTACTCATGAAGTACATTTTTGTGGTACTTCAGCACCATTAATAAGGTTATAGAGTTGGGAGAGGATCTGTTAGATAAGTGGTTTTTAGTCTTTTTTATTTGTGCTCTTCTGAATGTTCTCTGGTGGAGATGCTGATCCCTTTAGAGATTCCACACACACATGTTGCTTTATAAAATGCATCAGTGATTTCTAACCATCTTTTGCAGACTACAAATAGTCCGTAGAGTGCCCAGGGATTCAAAAATGGTATTTGGAAAGCCACTGTTTTAACTCACACCCGTTGTATACTACAATGATAAATGTCTTGCTCCCCTACTTTATAAATACTTTACTTTCTTAGCCTCCACTTGTAATTTAGTGTTTTCTGTTCCCTTGTGTCACTTCTGTTGCTTTTTTTTTTTTCCTGAACTTCTGCAAATTTGTCAGAACCTCTGAAGTAATAAAGTAGTAAGCACACTATTTTAGGGTATTGCTGCTCCTGACATCAAACAGTATCTGTTGGCTGCTTATGCCTTTACTGCAGCTGCCTTTACATATCCGTAGTAAAACTGTAATGATCTTAGAGAAAATACAGTGTACTTTCAATTACCTAAACGTGTTAGCTCACGGGGATAATCGGTCCTCATAAACAGCCGGCCTTTTTTGATAAAAAATTCAGCTGGGTGGAGGGGGGCAGCACTGCCTTCTGACAATTCAGAAATAGAGTATTGCAGTCATTAATACTTGGTTCAGGTTTAGACTATTTTAATCATAACTACGAGTTGGGAATGTTTATAGGAAGCTTAGGTTTTTTGGAAGCTTTCCCATCACTACAGAAACCTGCTCGTAATTTCCGTTTGTTTGGGTTTTGTTTTTGTTTTGGTTTTTTTTTTTAACTTTCTGACTAAGGGTGGTTTGGGTTAGATTTTTCCCTGAGAACTTAATCTGTAGCTGAAGCGATGCACTGAAAGTATTTTATTATTTCGCTGAAATGTAACATTGCAGTCTCTTAAATTTGGTGTCTGATGAGGATTTGAATTGGTTCGGATTGCTGTCAGGGCTACAGCGAGGATGGCTCGTGCGGTGTGGTGATTTGAGGCCGGTATTTAATCAGGGTTAGGCATTCTGGAAGAGCGAGTGTGTTCTGTGTGCAGCACACAAATAAAGCTTGTCTCTCTGTACGCTGCCAGTTCTGTGCAACGTGGTTAGGGTTGCGTGGGGGAAGATGGAGCTCTGTAATAGGCTGGGCTGTATTATTTTGCTTTTCCTAGTCCTACCCGTAAGTTTTACTGTGAATGTGAATACTGTAAGGATCTTCTGTTCAAGGTTGCGTGCACACTGACATTTAAAAGTGCAACTGAATGAGCACGTACCCGTGTTTCTCAGTATCCTAAGAAGTGATGCACGTGAAATCTTGAGTGGTCATCAAATCCATATTCTTTTGCAAAGACTGTCTCAAATGCCTATGGTAAAAATCATAGAATCGCAGTCCCTTGAGGTTGGAAAGGACCGCTGGAGGTCATCTTGTCCAGCCCCGCTGCTTAAGCAAGGCCACCAAGAGCCAGTTGCTCGGGACCATGTCCAGATGGCTTTTGAGTATCTCCAAGGAGGGAGAGTTCCAGTCTCGGCCACAGGAATGAAGTGTTTCCTGATGCTCAGATGGAACCTCCTGTGCTTCAGTTTGTGCCCATTGCTTCTGGCGCTGGGCACCACTGAAAAGAGCCTGGCTCAATCTTCTTCACACCCTCCCTTAAGATATTTGTACACATTGATAAGATCCCCCCCGAGCCTTCTCTTTAGTCCCAGCTCTCTGTTTTACTCAACAGAGAGATGCTCCAGTCTCTTAGGCATCTTAGTGGCCCTTCACTGGGCTCTCTCCAGTAGCTCCATGTCTCTCTTGTACTGGGGAGTCCAGACTGGACACCTTTAATATTGCATTATTATAAGGGGAGCCTGCCATCATAAGATCATTTAGCTTTTTTTTTTATTCCTAAAAATATTAAATCCATGACAGTACAGATAAAAGCAAAGGGTCTTTACCTACGAGGTGGTATATCTAATCCTCTGTAATAGATAGGAAATGTGAAAGAATGGGAAGAGAAATAGCAAATTTTTTTTTTTTTAAAGAGGTGGAATTTTTTTTTTAGGGGCTTAAGTGTTAATGCTTTAACAAATACTATAAAAGTAGTGTTTCCTTCTTCCTGCCCAATGATATGTTGACTGTGGCAGATCCTTTCTTTCCTTTATTCACATTCCAAATATTTGTTTTATGTATGACTTCAAGGAGTTGTTGAATTTTGAATTCAGTATGTGTTTTAAATTCATTTTTTAATACCCAGAATTTTTTCAGAATGCTTCTCATTGGAGATACTTAGAGTAAATGCGTGTCTGAGCAGAGGGCAAGAGTAACTCTGCTGACATACGATTAGGTTTTAAGAAGTGTTTGTGAACTACTAGGAGCACATTATTTAGTTTTACCTTCATTGGATAACCATGGACTTAAAACAGCTCTTCTTGGGAAACTCATAGCATGGAATCAACAACATTTTTTAAGATGGTAGAAAGGGCAGAAATGTGAATAAATGTACTCTGAATATTGGGGGGAAATGGATCTTATATTCTTATAGTGGGATGACCAACCTAATTACAGGCCCATCAGTGTGACATTCATCCTGATGTAAATAGGACGACTGGCTTGTTACTCAGTAGAAGGTCCCGGGAGGGTTATTTGCTCCGTACAAATGACACTGGTATGTGAAAAATGTATTTGTCAGACGATATATTTTTACAAGACTACAGCTTGGTTAATAAGGGTAATTGATGTTACTTAGTGTTTTGAGAGATATTTGACTTAATCAAAACCATTTGCTTAAGCTGACATGTTACAGAATCAAGCTAATACCTAGTAAATAAATCAAGCTGCAGACAAGGAGTAATTAAGCAGCTTTGTTATGAGTGGGGTGCAAGGCAGTTGGACTAGCTGATCGTTGTAGGTCCCTTCCAGGAGAGCTATTCTGTTCTAAGGGAGATTGGTCTGGGTCATGGCTGTACTGCTATTTTACGGATAGATTAAAAAATAATGTAGCAGCTGACAGAAAAAGAGGGGATTTGGTAAATGAAGTGAAGGGCAATTCACTGACAAAGCCGATGAGAGAGTACTTGAAGGTCATGTCCCGTAATTACATGGTTTTCTAGCTCAGAGCCAGAGATTCAGGTGATCTTTAAATATATGAACAGGGAAATCCCAAGTGGAGTAGAGACATTCTGTCATCTCTTTATTTAACTTTGGTGAAACTACTACAACCGTCTTTACTCAGTTATTTACGCTTGATAAGAGTATTGATAAACTGGAATAGTTCAAAGAACAGTCGTGGGCTGGTTAACACACTAGAACAAATGTTCTGTAATGATAGAGTCAAAGAAAGCTGAGGCAAAAGAGTGACTTGATAAATTTACACATTGCTTAGGTGAGAGCTGTTATTTGGTAAGAGAGATTTTCTGCCTAGCAGATAAAAGGAAAAGTAATACAAATGCAGATGAAGTAAATTCAGTGTCTGAAGACAGAAATTCAGATGGTAAAGTGTGAGTATCAACTAGTGTCAATGATTAACTGCTGTAGTTTGCCAACAGCTGTGTAAAATGTCACTGACTGTCCTAATTGGCAGGTTCAGAACGAATCACTTCAGGGAACGCCTTGCAGTATTCAGGACGTTCTCAGTAAACGCTCACGTTCCTTTCTGGCTGTATAAGCTCTGAACCTGTTCTAAGGTTTGGAAAGTCACTGAAATGCAAAACTTGCTTCATCAAATAAAAGTCCAATGAGTCTTCAGCAGATGCACAAAATACAGATCTAAACGCTTTTATTGCAATTTCATGTGTTCCCCTACACCGGAACATTTTCATCTGTGAACATATTGTAGAAATAAAATTTGTAAAGGGTGGAGAGTCTTTCCAGGACTTTATCATATAGCCTAGTGTTTAATTTGAATTGTGTATTAAAGGCTCAGAGCTTTGACCATGCAAAATCTTGAAAGCATTGGCGTTCTTTGAAAATGTAATGTGCAATGTGATTGCTAATGAGCAGACCTTGATCCTCTTCTCTCTAAGCTAGTATTGATACAGAAAGTTGATAAGCATGGTGGGAATGCTTGGAAAAGCTTCCGTTGAATGCTCAGGTCAAACAAAAATGTTTGAACAGTATCTTTCAATTTGTGTTTTCAGGTAACCCAACTTTGAAACCATTATCTATGCTGAGAAAATGTGAAGCAAAGGATTCTTCACTTGAGCCGGATACTTCTACACCCATGAAAAAGAAGAAGGGATGGCCAAAAGGGAAAAGCCGAAAACCAGTCCACTGGAAGAAAAGACCTGGTCGAAAACCAGGTTTTAAACTGAACCGGGAAAAAGTGCCACCATCAGTTCAGGATGAAGGAGTCGATGCAGTGGTAGCTAATTCAAAACCAGGGCGTAAGCCCAAAATTTCAGATACAGAAGAAAGTGTTGAGCAGAAAGAAGAGCTGCCTCTTATTGAGGAAAGGAAAGAGGAAGATGCGAATATGGAAGCAGAAGAGGTAGGAGAGGGAGAAGAGGAAGATACAGCCAGCAGTGAAGTAAGAGCAGTTTCTCCTGTGGACAGCAACAGCAGTCCAGTGCCAGAAGTAAAAGAGCCTGAGATAGAAGAGGAGGTAGAGGAGAAGCCACGGGTTTTAGAAGAGCAAAGGCAATCAGAAGAAGAACAGCAAGAACTAGACGAACCTGAGCACGACCATGAGGAAGAAGAGGAAGTTGCAGTAGTGACAAATCAAAATGAAGATCACGATGCCGATGACGAAGATGACGGTCACCTGGAGTCTGTGAAGAAAAAAGAATTGGAGGAACAGCCTGTTACGGAAGGGGTGAAGGAGGAGCCTCAGGTGCAAGAATGTTTTTTAGAAACAAGCATACCAAGCAGTAGAGAAGATGCAAAAGAAAAAGACGAAGCAGAGGCAGATTCTGAGGAAGAGCAGGCTTCCAACGAGACATCAGTGGGCTCAGAGCACGTCCCCGGCTCTGAAGATGATCACGAAGAAGAGCAAAGTAATAAAGAAGGGTTAATTGAATTAAAGGAAGAGGAGGAGATTCCTCATAGTGAACTAGATCTTGAAACTGTTCAAGCAGTCCAGTCCTTGACGCAGGAGGAAAGCAATGAGCATGATGTAGCTTACCAGGACTGTGAAGAAACTCTTGCAGCTTGTCAGACTTTGCAGAGTTACACCCAGACTGAGGAGGATCCCCAGATATCAATGGTTGAAGATTGCCAGGCCTCAGAACACAACAGTCCAATATCCTCTGTTCAGTCCCACCCCAGCCAGTCTGTACGTTCTGTCAGCAGCCCAAATGTGCCTGCTCTGGAGAGCAGTTACACCCAGATCAGTCCTGAGCAAGGATCCCTGTCCGCACCCTCTATGCAGAACATGGAGACCAGCCCCATGATGGATGTGCCTTCAGTATCGGACCACTCTCAGCAGGTGGTGGATAGTGGCTTCAGTGACCTTGGCAGCATTGAGAGCACTACAGAGAATTATGAAAACCCCAGCAGCTATGACTCCACTATGGGAGGCAGCATTTGTGGAAATAACTCTTCCCAGAGCAGCTGTTCGTATGGAGGACTGTCCTCTTCTAGCAGCCTCACTCAGAACAGTTGCGTTGTCACTCAGCAAATGGCAAACATTGGCAGCAGTTGCAGTATGATGCAGCAGAACGCTGTCCAGCCTGCAGCAAACTGCAATATCAAGTCACCTCAGAGCTGCGTGGTAGAAAGGCCTCCAAGTAACCAGCAACCAGCAACGCAGCCACAACAGCAGCAGCCTCAGTCACAGCAGCCGCAGCCCCCGCCTCCACCCCAGCAGCAACCGCCGCTGTCTCAGTGTAGCATGAACAACAGCTTCACCCCAGCACCCATGATCATGGAAATACCCGAATCGGGAAGCACTGGTAACATAAGTATCTACGAGAGGATTCCAGGGGATTTTGGTGCCGGGAGCTATTCACAACCATCAGCCACCTTCAGTTTAGCCAAGTTGCAGCAGCTGACAAACACCATTATGGACCCTCATGCCATGCCTTATAGCCATTCTCCTGCTGTGACTTCCTATGCAACCAGCGTCTCTCTCTCCAACACAGGACTGGCTCAGCTAGCTCCCTCTCACCCCTTAGCAGGCACACCACAAGCACAAGCCACCATGACACCCCCGCCAAACCTGGCGTCCACCACCATGAACCTCACGTCACCTCTGCTTCAGTGTAATATGTCTGCTACCAACATCGGTATTCCCCACACGCAGAGGTTGCAGGGGCAAATGCCAGTCAAGGGGCATATTTCCATTCGCTCTAAGTCGGCACCGCTGCCCTCTGCGACCGCACACCAGCAGCAGCTCTATGGCCGCAGCCCGCCCGCAGTTGCCATGCAGGCTGGGCCCCGTACGTTGGCCGTTCAGCGGGGTATGAACATGGGAGTCAACCTGATGCCCACCGCCCCTTACAACGTTAATTCCATGAATATGAACACCCTGAACGCCATGAACAGCTACAGAATGACACAGCCCATGATGAACAGCAGTTACCATAGTAACCCTGCCTACATGAACCAGACAGCACAGTATCCTATGCAGATGCAGATGGGAATGATGGGGAGCCAGGCCTATACCCAGCAGCCTATGCAGCCAAATCCTCATGGAAACATGATGTACACTGGCCCCTCCCATCACAGCTACATGAACGCTGCTGGGGTGCCCAAGCAGTCTCTCAATGGACCATACATGAGAAGATGAGCAAGATGAACTTGCATCCTAGAAACTGAAATATATATAAATAAAGGAACCTTTTATACTGACGAACCAGAGAAAATGGACCTTTTTCCAGTTAAAATATTGCTGTAGATTTAGAGGGATTTTCTTTGGTTTATTTTATTTTTTAGGAAGCCTGGTCTTTATTTTTTGGATTTTTTTTTTTGTTTTGCGTTTTTGTTTTCTTCACAATCCTGAAACATTTTACAGCTAAAATCATTTACAGATGTTTTTTAGAGGGGAAAACATGCACAAAATCTTTTCATAATTTAAAAAGAGCCTTACTTTGCTGACAATGTGGACAGAATATGTGTAACAGTGAAATCATCTTTCTAAATTTTTTTTTTTTCAAATGTATGTCCTTCTCCCTCCCCTGTGCCCCTCTGTATGCAGTTTCTAGCGCTGCAGTCATGTAAAATGTTAGACATCTCAAAGAATAACAACCCTTCCCTCTAAACCCCACCTAGCATTTCCTACTTCGAGCAGGAGGCACTTATTGGGAGACTTGGAAGGGGACACAGAGGATAAATGAAGCTCTTTATTTCTGCAAGTCAGGAAAAATTTTTAATCTTTAATTTTCCCTGACTCCCTCGCCCTCAGTAAAATTTGGAGTTACGTGTAAACAATAAACTATTCACATTGGTGTTTTTGTAGATGAGTTAATTGAAATTGTATGTTTCATGCTGAAAATATAATGTAATTTTGAAACGATCCCACTCGCCACCCAGACATGCATGTGCGCACGGGCGTGCATGCATGCACACATGTTCTGTCACTCCGAACTACTGGAAGCATCTCGAGAGAGAACTGTTTGTATCCCGTGTGCAGTCAGGAGGAGGATAGGGTGGTTAATGGTCCGTTCGGACGAGAACATCGTTGCAGGCTCTTCTGGCGAACTGCAAGTCAGCCACAACTCTGAGATCCCAAACTCTGCTTTAGTATGTACGTGGAAATGCTGAGGGTCTTGGTTCCGAGCCTTTGGGTCAGGCTGAGCTCCAAAGCGGCCGTTTCCAGTGGTCTGCCTCTCAATCTCTTCGCTTGGGTGATGGTGGAAGCTGAAGCGTGCGTGTGAGTGACGTGCGGAGAGCCCCGTGGTGCCCGTGTCGCCCTTCCCTCCTGGTAGGGGATGGGAAGGTGCCGGAGGGGCCGCGCTCGGGGGGAGTCAGGGCTGTCTTCCCCGATTCTCCCGCTACGTTTGAGACCCGTTTTATAGGAATAGCCACGCTTTTGGTCTAGCGTGGGAAAAGAAGGGAATCGGCCTGTTTTATAGGAGTGAAACAGTCCCAACACCATAGTAGGATGCGGGCGGCAGGATTTTGCTGTTTATTACCGCATAATCCAATTTACATTCTTTTTGGCTGCGCTGCTGGCATGTCACCCAATACAAAAAGGGACACCCTTTAATGTAAAGTTCTTTTTTTAATGTATATGAAGTAGAAATACAGACACATTAATAAGACTAATTTCTTTTGTTTTTAAACCAAAAGAGTCTAAAAGAAAGTTGGGGTTTCTTCGGATGCACTAAAATGGACTTTCCTCCAATAACTGCTAACCGTAAAAGGCAGAATGCAAAGGACTTCCACGTTTTTTATTTCTGTTTAGTTTTGAGCATGTACAAGGCTGTGTAGGACCCCAGTTCTCTGTATATACTACTCCAGTTCCAAATAACCCGTGTAGAAAGCGCACTGTGCTGCCCTCTCCTTCCTAGGTCTTCAGCTGTGTCCCTGGTTGCTGGGGGTGGAGGGGGGTCGGGGTCTGCGACAGGAGGAGAAGCTGTTGAAACGAGGGCCGTGAATTTCCTTCGGTTGCCGTTCCGTTTGGTTTGGTTTTGTATGGTTTTTTTATCAATTGGGCAGCTCCCTTTTCCACAAGCCTTTGTGACTGTAGAACTATTGTAGAAAAAAAATGTTCTTTTCTATATATAAAAAGAAATTATCCAACGCAGTAATATTGGTACCTACCATTTTTTCACTTCTGTTTAAAAAAAAAAAATATGTATTTTTAGCAAGATAACTTGGGTAATCTTCTAAAAGAAATTAAAAAAAAAATCTCACTGTTAGTGACTTTGATGCCTTTTAAAAATAAGAGCTTTTTCATTTCATTCCATCTTTAAAATTTTTTATCTTTGTTGTAGAATATTAAAAACTATTTTAAGAAAGATAAAAATTCTCTTTAAAGAGATCTCTAGAGTGTGTGAATAGGAGCTCCAGATGCCTCTAAAAGCCGCATGTACAAATGAAGCTGAGTCTATTCCTGTCTGTTTATATTTGCTTTTCCTGTTTTGTAACCTCTTTGTACTTTGTTCATGGTGACTTGTAAGCTAAGGGGAAGGGGTGCCTAGATGCCTTTGTAATTCTCCATGTCATACGCTCCTGGCTGGATGGTCTCCCTTCCTCTCCTTGTATGTAATATCACTTTTTTTTCCCCTTTCTAGCAAGTACTTTCAAAAGAACTCTGTACATTTTAACATAAAAAATAAATTATGTTGAGCCATTTTGGATGTCAGTTGTGCGTGTGGATTTTTTTTTCTTCCATTTCAGCGGTGAGCTCCGTCACCGGTCCTCGGGCCGGGGAATGCCATTGCCTCTTGGCCTCCTGCTCTGGAAGAGAGGCGGCACTCGGAATTCGCTTGCGAGATCTCTGTCCACGTTAATCTTTATCTACGGCTTCTAAGGAGAGAAAGGTTAAAAATAAGAAGAAAAACCAAAAGCTTGAAAGCTGCTCCCAGAAATCATCACCTTTCAATTCGCCTCTGTAAGGGCTGCCCAGAGCTTAAGCGAAGTGTGTTAGCTGCGGTCTGTCAGCTTCTGTTTGTACGATTGCTTGAGAGTTTTGACTTGTGCACTTGAAAACCGCAATGTGTGTTTGCAGCTTCCCCCCCGCCCCTTCCAGGCGCTCCCTCGTCTTTATGTTCTGCACTTTGTATTTTGGGAGAACTAGAAATTTTACCCCGCAGCTTCAAGGCAGAACCGGATCAGTCGTGAGCTTTATGGTGCTGTGCTGAGCTCTTCTCCGCAGGCTCTCGACGTTCAAAACACTAGATGGAAGCAAAGTTCCAGCGACGGCGTGATGGTGGCCAGAGTTTTTCCCTGGGAGCGATGTCGCGGCAGTGACCACGGCCTCCTCGGGCGATTCCAGCGGTGCCGAGGCCGCCGGCCGCGCCGCAGCCTGGCAGGGGCTCCAGGAGCGGGAGAAGCGTGGAGAGGGGCGACGGGAGTCTTCCAAAGGCTTTCCCGCAGATGGGCTGTCACAAGTATGTCTTCAAGTAAGCAAACTCTGTGTGTGTGTGTGTGTGTCACGGTCAATAAACGAAAAGGACCTTGAGAACTAGTTAAATGAAGTTTGACGCGCTTTCCGTATCTCCAGTCCTCGCCAAGGTGGAACGTGAGTTTATGCAAGGTGAGGATGATGCTGCATCTTCCTTTAAGCCGATGTATTTGCCCTTGGGCTCGTTACAGTTGTTTTATCGAGGCACCTGAATTTCCAGATCAAACACATCAAGACACAGACAGAAGCTAATCGTGCAGGGGCGCTCCTGGGCCATTCGTTCCTTTATTCTCACAACGGTTTTTAGGTTATTCAAGCGTGAAGGAGAGCGAGACGGGCTGCCCTGTGATTAAGGTTGTCACTGCTTTAATCGCTGGCGAGTGAGAGCGAGTACACCAGCGGGTCACCGGTGAGAGGCACCCGCTGTGGCTGCTGGCACGGCTATTGCTTGCCACAGCGCTGGAGGTCAGCCTGAAGGAGCCGTTCTGGGCCCAAAAGCTGTCTCCAGTTGCTCGTAGCTCACTTCTAATTTTTTAAAGTTGTTCATTAAAGGAAGGTTTGGCACTGTCCGGTAGCAAAGTTAGGAGGTGGTGGGTGCCACCCCAGCGTGCCCTGTTTTTTCCATACTTAAACAATTGTGGGTTTGGGTCTGTTGGGTTTTGCTTGTTATTTTCTGTACACGCTGAATTTAGCAGATTTGATTTGACCATTAAAACGTGCTCAGCTTGACTTGTTATCTAACAATGATACTGTCGGAGTCAGCTTTTATTTATTGCCGATTTTCAGAATCATCTCTCATTTTTATGGGTTTCAAAAGTAAAATACCAATTGAGAACAGTTGCATGTCCTCCAGCAATTCAAAATGGCTTTGACTTCCAGAATTAATGTGCTGAGTGATTGGACTAGAGTGTAATTCTGCTGCTTTAGCTAACTCCAGAATTTGAAATGGTCATGGCAAATCGCTTCCATGAAATAACAGCAAACAGTTATGTTCTAGTCAAAGGCTTGTACCCTAACCTGACAATTCGAAGTCGTTATCTGATGCCCTGGCACCAAATTATGGTTAGACGTGCTGATAGGAAATGCTTTTCAAATAATTGTTTGAGGTCTTTGCAATGCTTCATCGCAAGCTGTCGAGCCAGGGGTGAGCAGGGCCCATGCTGCTAGTAATGAAAATTAACCTTCTTGTGCATTTCTCAGTTCTTAAGGTAGTTGAAACTATTTTAAGAAGAAAAAGCACATGTCTAGATAGGAACATAACGATTTATAACAACTTTCTAGCGTTGTGGGCCAAGGAGCAAAGGTAAGTGTTTATGGAAATCCAGAAACAAGATCACGGAACTGTGATTCCAGAGTTAATGAGCTGATAAGCAGTAACTGCTACTTAAGAACCGTTTATAAAAAGCATTATTTGATCAAATAGGCTGTGCTGTTAATAGCCTCTGCTTGTTTGAAAAGAAAAAAAAAAAAAGCCTGTTTGTGTGGGCTCACTTGATGATAGCCGCATTTAGGAGCCATGAACAAGGTGACCTCTTTTTTAGAATCTCGTCATACAAACTACCAAATCCTACCGGTAGAGAATGCCTGAATAGGGGAGGGGTTTTCGTGGAGTTTTTATTTTTTGAGAGAGTTGCCAAGCTAGAACAGGGCTGACACCAGACTGTCTTGAAGTGCAGGAACCTTCAGTACCTACAGCACGGTGTGAACCGCTGCTGCTGCAGGCTCTGCATTGCCACAGCCGGGTACCGTGCCGTAGACGTGGTGGGAGGTCTTCCACGCGGCGCCGTCAGGTTTGCCCTAAATCAGTTGATGTGTGGACCAAAATGTCGGCTACCAACTCTCGATACGCAGGGAAGAGTTTGAATGCAAGCCACAGCACCCTACAAACCGCTGCCTGGGAGACGAGCGGTGTGGCCGGGCAGAGGCTAACTGGAAGGAGAGTGATCTTAAAGGGGTCTGACAGTTCTGAAAGCTCATCAGTGCGATAATTAAGAAAACGCTAAAAGGAACAGAACCGTCTTAATTCGGTTCCCAGCTCGGGGAGAGAGCTCCTTGCTGAGATCCTCTCTCTGCAGTAACAGGAATGCAGGCAGACTGAGGCAGCCCAAGTTTACAGCAGCTAAGGTGGGGCCTGCAGCATCTTTTATCTTCACAGCTTGTCAGCCAGAATAATTTACCTAAAAATAGCTGCCTGAAGTTGAGCTTTGAATGTAAAATCCTTTTGCCCCTAACACAGAGAATCTCAGCAACTTCACCAAACACTGATCTTCACCTAGAGCAGGGCAGGACTCCAGCTGCACCTTTAATCTCTTGAGAGCGCTGCGGTACCTTGCAGTCAGTCAGTTCGTGTCCGTGCTTCCTTCCTTACCGGCGGTCCTCCTCTGGAGGACAGCTCTGCGTGTGGAATTGGCACATAATGACCTTGTTCATTCTGTGTCGTTATTTTCCTCAGGGTTCCCCCGTCAGCATCTGTTTGTTCTCCCTTGCCAAATACTTCACCCCGTGAACTCTTTGGAACAGGGGCTCTGTTGTCTGTATGTTTGTCATTTGTGTCGCGTGGTAGAATCCCAGCCTGCGACTGAGGTATCAGAGAGTTATCCTAGTACAAATAATCTGTTTTCAAGGGAAAAGTGATAAATACAGCGCTCTGTGCCAACGAATTAAATAAGGTTCTTGAAAAGTTTCTTTTCTACTAACGTGTTGGCCAGTATATGCACATGGTACCTCTGGCGAACGGAGGCGGTCTGTTTGCTGAAGTTCTGTCATCCTCTGTTTCCCCATTTTATCCAATAGGAACAAGCAGCAACAAGATGCGACACATCTCCTGTTCCAGATATTTCCCAAACAACTTCTCCAAAGAAGAGAAAAATCACTGTTGGAGGAAAAAGTGATGCGGTGAGTTAAGTGAAATTACTACTGCGGTCATTTCCCACTTGTCCTGTCCCCGGTCCTTGCTGAAATAGCACGAATGGTGAAGGAGGCGAGCCCCGCTTCATCTCCAGCAGATCTCTAGGGTCCCTTTCCACCGACCGTACAGCTACAGCACGTAAAAGCTTGATATCAATCGCAGGCAATGCTTCGTGACTTAAAACATCGTGAGTGTAAGCCCCTGCACAGGACAACCTTACGAGTATGGCAGAGATACCTAACCCCAGTTAACTCAGACTTTTAAATCACGCTGTCAGAATTCAAGACAGATGTTTCAAAATCAACCCCCGCTGCCTCCAAAGGCCATTTAGCAGGCATGCCGCTCCCCCGCCAGTTAGGGAGCTAAATATAACTTCAAATGCTAGCAGCGAGGGTTGTACCAGGGCAATAGCTCCGGTCCTAGAGTTCGATGGGGATTGAATCCTCCCCGGTGTCTCGTGGGGAAAGGGAAAAGGGTGTCACGTAGGAAGAACTGAATTGTTACTGGACAGCAGATCTCCTGACCCAGGGCTTCAGTCGATCGTGCTGGGAGGAGCTGTTCTCCGGAGCAGCAGGTTCAAGTTGCTTTGTGTTCCCTTCTGATAACAATCTGCAGTCTGAAGCAGGCAAGACTGCAGTTGCTTTGGGAGCGTCCTTGTCCTCCTTCGGTTTGTGTTAGTGAGCATGCTCTAGAGACCAAAGCGAATCGCAGAATTTGGTCCTCAGAAAGGGAGCTACAGCAAGGGGTCAGCGGGATGGCTGAAAGACTGGGGACAAAGGCAACCACTGAAAAACCAGTGTCTTCAGAGGCCATCGCAGACAGCCTGGATCATCTCCCTGTCCATCCAGCTGTGGGACAGGCACTTTGGTCCGCTAGGAAACACGACCGCTGTCCTCAAGAGACTTCATCACAAACAGCGCGCGGGGCTCGGCGAGTCCGAGCAGCAATGGTGGTGCAGGAGGAAGGTAGAAGGGGAATTGTGATGTTACGGGGTAGCTCTGACAGCGTACGTGCAACTGCGGATCACGCTGCGATCGTCAGGGTCTGAAGAACACAACATTACTCTGAACAAGGTGGTGAGGAAAATGAGTTTGAACAGGGAAACATTTCAGGCCTTGGAAAAGCGTAGGAATCCCTACTGGCTGCGCTGGTAAAAGCAGTTCATCTGCTGGGGTGCACCCTCCTTTTCTGATGGCAGGCGTCTGATGGCAGGCGATGCTTTCAGTGCCCTGCAGCGTCTGCCTAAAGGGCATTAGATCAATAATCCCTCCGACTTACAGATGGAGTCTGAACCTGGGGCTGTCTGGACTCTTGCTAGATACTTCTCTGCTCCGCTTTGTGCCCGGGCAGGGACTAGGGCTGGTTTGCAGCCCACGTGTCCAGTGCTTTTCCAGTCATGATCAGTCATGCAGCAACGCGCAGGGCAACAGGGAGGGTGTTGTAGGGTAAACGCTGTGGCCAGGAACAGTCTTTTGAGAAGTTCTCTGTGTCTCGCCTTCCCTTTAGCGTCCCTTCCCAGCATTGTAATTAAGCTGTGCTTTAAGGGCCTGCAGAGAAGGAGACGGGGCAAACCATCCTGTTCAGTAGTCTGTGATGGACCTCTCCTTCCCAAGTTTAACTCACGTATGGCTTGGTGTTCACAGCATCCCATAGCAGCGCACTCCACAGTTCATTTTTATGTTGAGTAGAAAGAATATGGGGTTTTTTAGTTATTTTAAATATGCTGCCTCTGATTCTACTTCTGTGTGAAATGATGAATTTTTATTTTATTTTATTTTGTGTGTTATCTGTATCAGTCACAGTTTTTCTATGCCCCTTTATCACCTGTCTTCCAGCCTGGAGGTTCTGTGCTAGTACGCGCTGTCCCTCCGTGTACCGCAGAGCTGCAGAACGAGAGAGGCCGGGAGGGACCTCTGGGAGTCCCCTGGTCCGAGCCCCCGCTCAACGGGGCCACCTAAAGCGGAGTGCGGACCATCCCAGTGCGCTTCTGTGGCGCTTGGCAGAGCTGCCTCCTAACCTGTCTGCCTGCCCGTCCTTGAGAGATTCCTTCCAGCCTCCCTGTAAGCATTTCACGTTTCTTCATAGAATCATAGCATCTCCCTGTTTTTATTTGAATGAGTGCTTTATTCTGTATTAAACAGAATGGCAGCTGAGCATCCAAAGAAAGGTGTCTGGGGGCATTATCAGGTGTAAGCCTGCAGGCAAAGGTGATGAACATTAGGATAGCTATGCCTAAGCATATCCAGGCCCCAAGAATGGCCACTCAACCAGTTATTAGCATCTGCACTTGCGGAATAGCCTGCCCACGGTGCGAGGCCTTCGTTGACTTGGCAGCTAATTACGCCTATGTTAACGAGATTGGCACCTTCTCTGAAAAATGTCTCCCTTATGGTCACTCCAAGCACCCGCGTGCAAACCTCTGAGTTCTCCTGAGCCCTGCTAAGTTCTGAGCTGTGATGTTAGCTTGCAATAGTATGTCCCAGGCCCTTTTGGTCAATAATAACGTCCGTCTTAGGTGCCTTTTAGCATTCTACCCTCTGAGTTCATTAAGTGTCCCTATTCTTTAATGCTGCTGCTTTATTTGAGCAAAGCAGCCCTTTGTTTGGAGCATCTGGCAACACAGCCTAAAGCCGCCTGGAAGAAGAAAAGAGAAATGGGCAACTGAGGTCTCACACATTCTCCTTCACATGGTTCTCACTGTGTGGAAAAAGGAAGAGCACGGTGCCTGATGCACACGCCAGCAAATGGGTTAGCAGGTTAAAAGCAGCAGCGACAAAGTAAGAAGCTTTCCAAGAGACTCCTAGGCTCAACAAACTGGTTGAGGTGAGGGCTCCCAGCTCTTCTGCTGCACGGCCCTTCCTTGGGCACCAGAAGAGGCATGCCCTAGCCAGCACCTTCTCCATCCCGTTCCTTGGAACGGACGGCGTTGCGAGCAGGTGGGGGAGCAGGGCTGGCCTTTCCCCAGCCCGCTGCCAGAGCTGGTGCCAGTGCCTGCCCTGCTCCCCGTTCCCAGAGCAAACCTGGGAATGTTCCTTTTTAGCAGCTGAGAGGCATCTCCTCAGAGCTAGGCAGTGTCCTCTGCAGCGGTGGCACGCACAGGCTGACGTGCCTCGGCATGCCAGTCATCAGTCCCAGGTCATTTGCCAGAGAAGAAGAAACTTAGGACAAGCACGACAGAAAGAAATCTTGAGTTTCTCTCTTCTGACACCAGCAGCTTGAGCAGAGTGACTCCTGCTGAGTCTCCAGAGTCCACTTCTCTCCTTGATCAAGCGTGAGACCCTCAGCTCATACAGCCAGCCCGATGACCGTGTGCCGCTGCCTCGGGAGCGTTGGTGTTAGGGCTGGCACTGCTGTGCAGGCTGCACGCTAGGACGCTTGCTCTTACGGGCCAGGGCTCCTGCCGCGGCTGGTACGTGCTGCACCTGCACGCTGCCTGCCAGCCTCCGGTTGTAGGGTGATTCGCTACTGGTGCTAGTGCCTGGGTTCATGCTGTAGCTGCTGAGCACCCCC
The DNA here is from genome assembly GCF_965183815.1 of Platalea leucorodia. NCBI lineage: Eukaryota > Metazoa > Chordata > Aves > Pelecaniformes > Threskiornithidae > Platalea > Platalea leucorodia. The sequence continues at coordinate 93,530,598 of NC_138858.1, read as the reverse complement.
TGACGTCTGTCCTCCTGCACAAACATCAGATTGGTGCTACGTTAAGTTGTGGTCAGTTCTTGTCCCGGTGTTAGTGCCAGGGCGCTCGGTGATATTTGTAACTAGCTTTCAGCTGAAACAAGCTACGGTGACTTTCTGCTCCGGGAACGGGAGCGATGCATTCTGGCGTTGCTCTGTAGTCATGGTAGCCCTCCAGACTGCTGCTTTGATCTCAGAGGGAGCGGTGCTGTAAAGTGTAGGCTGGAGGACGGAGTTCAACCAAGCAGATCCCAAGCCCGGACCGCTGGTCTCCGTGTGGTCTCGCTGGCGACGCTGGCTGCTCAGCGGCTGCAGGAGCAGGCTGTGCCTGGGCAGCCAGGGCCTGCTGTGTGAGCAGGGCTCGAGCGAGGGAGGGTTCGGCTAGCTGGCGCGGCTCGGTGCCCTGCCCCGCGGCGGGGCCCGTATAGACGGCAGCGGCTGCAGCGATCTCGTGCTCGCTCTCCCCTGTGTTTTAAACGGTTCATGGGAAGCAGGCACAGTTGTTGCAGAAACGGTGTCAAACCTGACCTCTGAGTGCTCTGACGGGTTGAATCAATACAGGATTAACTTCCTCCCTTCTTTCTTCTACAGAAGCCTCTTGGATCATTCCGTCCAGCCCCTTTCTCCTGCAGCCATAGCTAGTTGCTGTCATATCCAGACATTTCTTAGCGGTGTTCTACCATCTTCTGATAGCAGCAAGCTGCACGGGTCATTTTTGCAATAGGCCAGGGCCGTGCAGGTCACAGAAGCTCTCTGCCTCAGGCTTGGGAAAAACGCCATGCTGCTCCACAAGCTCCGATGATGGTTCTCACTGGGAAAGACCACATCTAACCCTCGCTGGTAAGGACCAATCTAAAGATTGTGCCTGCTGGTCCTGTCTGGCTTGTGCCTGAAGTATAGAAGAAAGCCAGCGTCCAGGGGAAGCGAGAGAAGGCGGACGATGTTTCTGAGCCTGAGCGGAAGGAAAGGGGGAGAGAGCGTGTGTGCCCCTTCCCATCTGCCCGGGATCGCGCGTGGCAGGCCCATTCACCAGCTTGGCAGGATTGCCCCAGGTCCTGATGGGGATTCTCTTTAAGATACAAGAAATAGTCCATGGGAAGAAGGTTTTGGGATGGGCGGTTGGCTCTTCGCCTTGAGGGTTCCATCCAACCCATGCTTTTCAGCTTTTCTCTGCAATCATTAAGGGTTTGAAGCCATTTTTGAAGAACTTCTATTCTGATTTCAGAATCAAGGGCTTTTGCAAAATGCATGAAAAACCATGTAACTTCTGGTAACCCTAGGAGAGACAGCAAGGTGCCAGCGCCTCGCCTGCCCTCTCTGGCCCCTTCCTGGCTGCAGCTGTACGTAGTCAGTGGCAAACATGGGGTGTCCACAAAGACCGCGGCAGGAAAACAGCAGGCAGGCTGCCAGGGGATCCGCAGCAAATTGCTCCACTGCCTACCTGCTTGACTGCGATGGAGGAGTTCAGCCTCTGGGCTGCTATATGTCAAGACAAAATCCTGAATTCAGAATCGAGGAGCTCATGAAATCATTCCTGTTCCCTCTGCGAGACTGGATCTCCATCCCCCTGTGTGCACACTGAGGGGGAAGCAGGTTTTCAGACAGTTTCGGGAAGGTGCTTTGCTGTTTTCTCCCCCGGACCAGCAAAAGCGTGACTCCGCTCGCTCCCGTGGCTTTTTCCCCATATCCCGGTTCTCCCTTGGCGATTGCTGCTCTTGTCCTCTGCTCACTCTGTTCTGGCTTATAAGGAGTTAAGAGGTGGGATCTGTTTGTAGGAGGAGGCACTGTCCTACAGGCACAGACGGAGGGTACTGCCACTGCCTGATGCCATTTAGCTGGGGCTATAGCGGATGCTCTGTTGAAATCGGGGAAAGAAAAAGGGATGCCTATGGCAAGGTCTGGAGCGTGGCACAGAGACCCCTCGGGTGCAAGCGTGCAGGCCTGCTACGTGGCGGGGCTGGGTTTCTGAAGCCTGACCCAGCTTAAGTCCTGGAACCTGGGAGGCAGGACTCGGGTTAGGGATGAGATGCAAAGCCACGGCAGTGCCTTGCTAGGCGTGCTGGGGGCTCTGTGCCCCCCGGCGCTGAAAGGCTGGTGCCCAAACACCCATGAGTAGCTCTGGTGGGGACTGGTGCTGTTGTATACAGCAGAACTTGGTTTCATTCCGGAGTTCCCTGCTTTGAAAAATTAGGAAATTCCTCAGAAAGAATTCTAAACTCGCAGAGAGCTGGTTTAGGATGCAAAGTCAAGCATACGGAAGCGAGGAGCTCTCAGTGTGCGATGGTTAATTGTGCCAACTGTTTTGCCTCCTGTGTGCCTGTTGTTGACCACAGGTCATTTTTGGGGCTCTGGCCTCGGCCTCGTTTGGCCTGCAAAGCGCTCGTGTGGAAGAGGCGCAATTAGAGGGATGCTGCAGCTGGGCTCCCGGCACCTCCTGTCTGCGGAGCCTTTCGCTACGCAGCTTCTATTGAATTTTGTCTTTTTTTTTTGCATGGGCGTTCATAGGACGTTGCTATATAAAGATGTGCAGCTGTATCTAGACTTGAGCGTATTATTTATTCGTGTGGGTACAGTACACAGAACTAAAGCTGTCCTTGGAAAAGCCTTGTAAAATTTGATGATTTCCTATTCTTCATATTTTTTTAGGACCTTCTGTATTCTCAGTCATCGTATTCTTTAAAAACTATATGATATGCCAGTCTTTTTTCTGTTTTAATCACCCTCCTTGGTCTGTGGGTGAAGCAACAGAATTGGGGGAACTTCAAAGGGAAATGCAGGAAAACCTACTCGGACAAAGAGTGACCTGTAGTGTCTGCGCAGTGAAGTCTGCATCTCAGCTTCTTGCCAGTCTAAACAACCTGGCAGTGACTGCCGAGCAGTTGCTGAGAAATGGCCATTAATCCCCGCTTCGCCATCTTTTGACACAAAAGGGACCCTTTCTGTCTAGAACTGAGGGGACCGTGCCAGAAAAGTGCAGCGTGTCCAGGGCTTCCACTTGGGCAGATAATTTTCCCAGCGCTTTGCCCGTGGGTTTGCACAGAGGGGACAGGTTTTTCTGAGGGACGAGAATTGAGCTGATAACGGCACGTCTGCTCAGGGGTGCCTGCACAGTACCGCACGCTTTGCTGCAGGTCATGGCATGGTCAGCACCGAAGAGTCCACCCCGCTTTTATCCTGGCCCCCTCGCGCGCTGGTGCTGTGTGCGGGACCCAAGGTTCCACCTCGAGGCCTGAGCCCTGGCTTCCAACATGGAACTGTTTGTGCTTTTGGAAGGCAGCTGCAGGTGAAATGCAGGGATGCGTGTGGAGAAGGGGTGGCTGCCTCTCCAGGAGCCCTGGCCGGGGATCCTCAGAGAGGACTGGAGCTCTGGTGATGCCTGGGTGGGCAGGAGCTGGTGGCTCTGGTTTACTTTGGTGGTGCCGTGTAAAGAGCAGACCGAGCCTTTGGTTTCGGTCTCCCGTTCACAGCCAAGATCCCTCCCCTCCCCTTGCTGCTCACTCAGTGGAGAGATGCGAAGAGGAAAGGATGCTGTTAAGCCGCACTTTGCTCCGGTACTTGGCACATCCTTTGCAGTATCGGCTGTTTTCTGAGCAGAGACGCTGCCTGCCTCCTAACCGATGCAGCGATTCCCTGTCGCTCCCCTTGAAAGGAGCTGGAATCACAACCCAGAGAGTGAGCGAGTGATGCGGCTGCTGCACAGAGAGTGACTGAGAGGAAGAAAATTGGAGAGACTGGAATATGTGCCTGCCTCAGCAGCACTGCAGTGGTAAAGCCACTGACTGACGACGTGCAGGTTACTGTTCTTTATGCATTGCTACAGAGAACCCAGAAGTCGGGATGAAATGCATCAGCCTCCGTTTTCGCTGCTTCTCTATTGTCATCATGCGTTAATTGCTGAGAGTTATTTTCCTTCCTGTGGCTGCCTGCCTGCATCTCTTCTCCTGCTGCAGGAGACACAGTGAGGGAGAGAGCACAGCACCAGCCCGCTGTCCTGTCCCACAGGCAGGATTCTGCATGATGTGCCAGTGCAGTCAGGGGCTGCTGCAATGGTGCACAGAACCTCTGGAACAGCTGGATTTAGGATTATTAATGCTTTATAAGGTTGTCCCAGACTCCTTTAGCAATTAGCTGGAGACATCGGCCGCCCTTTGGGGCTTGCTGACTGCTTTCTATTTTCCTCTCATTACCGGTTTCACACTCATCTGGGTCGACAGCATTTGAGCTAGGGGAAGGGACTTTCTTGGCCAGGAATTGGAGGGTGCTGCGTGGAGAGTGCAGGTACGAGCTCCGGGGGAACTACAGCCTGACCGGCCATGGCTCAAGCAGCTAAGCAGCTGAAGAAAATCAAAGATATTGAGGCTCAGGCTCTGCAGGAGCAGAAGGAGAAGGAAGAATCCAATCGCAAGCGCAGGAACCGCTCTCGGGACCGGAAAAAAAAGGTCAGTGGCACTGGGGCAAGCAGCCCTAGATCCAGATGCCTGTGCTTGTGGCAGCGAGTGCTGTCTGTGGTTTGGGGGGTGACAGAGGGGCAGTCTGGTCCCTGTACAAACCTATGTGCAGTCAGCCCAAGAAACAGTCTGCCAAACAGAGGATAACTTTTGGGGCCAGGAATCTGCTGTTTGCATTGAGACTTGGGGGGGGGGGGTGTTTATAAAAAAGCCTGGTGAAGTGAGGGGTTTGTCAAGGCAGCTAAAGAGACTCACTCAGCCCAGTAACAGATTTGATCTCTAAGATAAAATTGCTGGCTTCTAGCTTCATGCAGTTTCCCAGAGTTGCTCTGTGTCTGCAGAGCAAAGGGGCAAGAGACCCCCACCCTTTTCTCTAGCGAAGGAGCAGTTGCGGTGTCCACTCCATGCCCTGCTGCTTCTCTGCCAGAACACTGAAACCAGGGTACAGCGGGAGCAGACCACCGACGGCACGCGCGGTTTTGTGCAGGGGAGCGAGCCCTCTGCTGCTGCTCAGGCAGGCTGTGTTGGGGAGCAGGGCGCAGGGCGTCCCTCCCGGCACGGCTCATCCCTCCCGGCGAGGGCACGTTACGTGCTGGCAGCAGGTGAGTGGGGGGCCAGGAGCAAGAAGAGGTGTCTTTCCCCTCCGCTGACACCGACGTGCCGGAGCCTTGGGTCCGCCAGCTGTACCAAGCCGTAGCTCCTCTCTGGGAAGTCGCTGCCGGCTTTTTCTTGCCGCCAGCTTCCTGCAGGAGCAGGCATCTTGCTAAGATAGCCTTGCTGCCCCTCGGAGACCTCTTGAACTGAATGTTCTTCTCACAGCAAGGCCTGAGGGTGTATGTGCTATGCACCAGTGCAGAGAGGCAGTGAGGAGAGGTGAAACCAAGGGTAATCAAGGATACATGTGAGAGGAGGTTGCAATACAGGGATGTCTTAGGTGGGCTTCTCCTCTGCCTTTAGCAAAAGACTTGGAGACTTCCACGGGCCCCCTCTGAGCAAGAGCCCCGCAGCAGAGCTCTGCTGCTTGGGGCATCTCGATAGCTGCGCCCTGAGAGTGCTGAGTCTTGCTGAGATGCTGGGGACAGGCACTGCTAACCAGCCCCCAGGCTTTTATTCTTCCTGCCACGCTGCTGGACAGCTGCTGGTTCAGGCTCTCTGGGCTAGTCCTGGACACTGGACTTCCTAGATTTCATTCATCCCTGTTTCTGGTGAAGGCTCAGGCCGTGAGTCTTTGAGAAAACCATCCTCTGTCCTCCTGCCCCCTCCCCGAAGCCCAGTGCATATGTGTCTTGGTGATGGGTTGGGAGATCCAAAGATACCTGCAAAGTGTCTGGACTTCTCATGTGGAAGGTACTCGAGAGAGCACCTTCTCGCCAGCTCCTTGTGAGAGACCCAAGATGCACTTGCTGCCAAGACACAGCAGGATGCAAGCGAGGGAGCTGGCGAAGGACCACTGAATACACCCAACGGGGTCTGCTTCCCTGGGATGGGAGAGACCTTACAGCGATAAACAAGCCTTCTGTAGTATGCCATTTGGGATTGTCACAGCATGGGGAGTGCTGAGCAAGGTCTCCTTGCAGAAATCAGCAGGGCTCTGGCGCGCCGAGGAGGAGCTGATCTTCAGCTCTCCCTTCCTGAGCGGTGAATCCAGGGAACGCGCTGGCAGGGGAGGCCGGCCTGCCTCTCAGCGCGGTGACTGTGGTCAGGGCGGGTGCAGCCCCTGGTCACCCTCCCGTTCCTCTTGGGACCAAAGCTGGGTGTAAGGGTGTTCGCTTTTCTTAATGCCAGCCCATCTGGCCAGGGCAGCCCAGGAGGGGCCTGCGTCTGCAGAGAGCCGCTAAGGGCAGAGCAGCGGACACAACCGCAGCGGTTGTGGGGGCTTCATCTGCGTTAGCCTGGGTGTCTGTCAGGGCCCTGTGAGTCTGCACAGGGCTGGTGTCAGGTCTTTGCAAAAGGCCTCTCTTTCGAGAGGCTCCTGCACCGGCCGCTGGAATGGACCCAAACCACTGCTGTGTCTCTAGGTCCTTCTGCTCCTCCACCTGTGCCTGCCTCTTGGCTCTTGCGCCGCATAGAGCTGTAGGCTCTTTGGGGCAGAGGCTCTTTATTTGCTCTGTGTTGGTACAGCGCAGCGTGTCAGTGTCTTGATTTATGGCTGAGCCCACCACGCACCGCTGCAATGCAAGTTATTAGTGGAGGGGTAACCCATCATCCAAGGGAGTGCTAGCATGACATCAAGCCGTGGAGATGGCCAGAGGAAGGAGATGATGGCCCCAGAACAAGTTTCTTCTCATCCCATGCAAGCTGATGTTATGTCTTGGGGCATGAGAGCTTTGTATCCTTGAGCGTTTCCAGCCTTTCTTGTGTGGTTGTGTGTGTCCCGTGAACTGCACGGTTGGATCCTGCCAGGACCTGGTGTCCTGTGATACCTGGAGGCAGTGAGTTCTCTTATTTAATGCTGTGTTGCCCCAAACCCTTCTCCTTGGACCATTATATTTGTTGCTTTTTAGTTTCCATGGCAATTTCTTGGCTTTTATATTAAGTGCATGTAACGAGAACACGACTGACCTTGTACTGTCCATTTTCGCGTGGTGTGCCTCTCACTTGTCTCTCAGCCCAGGGACAGCCTAGGTGCATAACCTTGTCCCTCCTCCTGTATTCCCTGCCCCCAGCCTTTGTAACTCAGACGATGAGAGCTGATGTTTCGTTTGACAGGGGCTGCATCAATGATTTAAGGAATGGTATCTTGTCACCCACCCTTGCTCTCCGTGCGGCGTAGGCACACTTGTGGTTTGGGCCAAGCTGTGCATTAAACAGCCAGAGACGTCCTGAAGAGTGCTGCTGCTCTGTGGGCTCTGCGGTATGGCTGGAGGTTGCCTCCGGGGAGCGAGCCCTCACTAGTCCCGTCCGTTGCCACGTTCAGTGCAGGTGCTGAGTTGTGAGGAATTAGGAGGTTTAGCGTAATGCGTTGGTGGCTTTGCAGGGCGCCCTGCGGACAGGCGGGTGTGACAGAGAGCAGCCCGTGAGCAAAGGAGGCTGTGAGCTGAATAACAGAAGTTCACTGCCGTTAGAGAATTTGCCAAACATCATCTGGGTTGGCTTCTTGCTATTCCTGCCGCAGCATCCCAGCTTCAAGTCTCTGTGCATTTTGCTTAGATGGCCACTTCACAGGGGACCAGGGCCACTCAGTTACAGCTGCTGGGCTGCCTGTGGAGTCTCTGATGTGGCCAGCTGCGCGGCCAGGCGAGTGGTGACGGACAGTAGCAATATCTGTGCTTTGGATGCAGCCATCTGTCTTCTTTTTGTGGTTCTGGGAGGTAGTGACGGTCAAGAAGGCTGCAGGTGAGCCGTGTTCAGGCCACCTCGAGAGGCAGAAAGCCCTCCCTTGGAAAGCAGGCAGAGCCCTTAAAAGATACAGCCCTGCCTTCTGCAGGGTCAGCGGGGAGCGGCACGGCCCATTGTGAGAATGGGACGTTTTGATGCCAGGTCTGCAACTTGTCACATGAACACACTGTTATATCGAGTCCTTTTTTGAGTTGCATGTGGCTTGCTGTTGTGGCTATATATTAAAGGGAGAAAATGGACCAAATCCCTTTCCAGGAATTCTGGAAGCATTAGCAAAGCTCATCAAACGGGTTGTTAGGGCCCAAAATGTCTAACCCCCAAACTGGGGCCCAGAGTACTTGGCTCGCCCTTTGTTTCGAACACACATCTACAAGCGACTTGCAGCTGTACCAGGTGCCCCCAAGACCTGCAGAGCCTTCGATTGAGACTAATAAATAAAACAAAGTTAACACGTTTACGAAAATCATTCTTCCTATTGGAGTATACTTATTCTGGTACCAAATTCAGCCAAATATCCAGTCAAGCAGAGGGGCAGAGACCTTCATCTGAGGAGTACGAAGAGGCAGATACCAGCTGTGCTCCTCGGTTGGCAAGCGGGCGCGCGGGATTCATGGAGCTGGATGCTGGAACCTCTAAGACATCTGTGCCAAGAGTGCTATGCAGCAAATGAGACCAGCAGCACTTCAGTAACAGCAGCAATGCTAATAATGTCCAACGAGCTCCTCAAGCGCACGTGTGAGAGCATGTGCAGCCTCTGTGCAGCATAACTGTGGCTACTGGATTAAATAACAATCTAGCCAAAAGCTCAGAAGAAAATTCCTATGATACTTGCTATCAATGTTTAAATGATAAATTATTAGTATGGAAGATGTGATACATCCTCTCCGTACATTCAGAGTAAGTTCTGCTTTGGCATCTAAAGAATAGAGGACGAGGCTGCCTGAATTTACCACTTTTTGTTTTTTCCTTTTTTTGGGGGGGTAATGAGGAACAAACCGCTCTGCTCTTCCCACTCCTGTCCAGTTTCTTTATCTTGCAAGTTGCCGAGGGTAAGCCAGTCTCTTGTGATGGATTTGTAGAGCATCTCACACAATGCAGTCTTGAATGGTGAAAGAAAAAGATTCCTAATAAGAAACTCTCTGCATAAAACTCCTTGCCTTTTTTCTAGTTGTCCCTTTCTGGGAAACAGCGCACAGCCCAGTCTGAGGGTTCCTGACTCGCCACAGTGTAGGCTGGCACCCAGGCTTGGTGCAGTGTTTCTTCTGCACGCTGCAGCGGGAAATATTTTAGTGCTCAGTATTGCCCACCGAGATACATCCCAGCAGGAGAGGCTGGGAGGGCGCTTCGGAGGAGGGAGGCAAGAAATTTGTGAGAGAGGGTTTGAAATAGGTGGGAAAGAGAGAGGTGTTTGCATTTGGCAGAGCTGTGGCGGAGCCAGCTCTTCCACCGGCGAAACGACATGGTGGGAAAGGGCGAAGGGAGCCGAGAGGATTGATTGACCCCTTTGCATTCTCAAGCGTGGATCAGGAATAAATGTGAATGTAACCGGCTGACATCAACTGTTAGAAGAAACTCCAGGCTGAGGCGTGTGAGGTGAGTTGGGAGAGGGGCTGGGTCCTGGATGGGCAGCTCTGAGAAGATTGAGGCGACGTGGAGGATGCTAAGGAGAAAGGTTTTGCATGGAAGAAATTTTGCGTGCTTAGGAAGCTGGGGAAATGTGGGAAGTAGAACAGGTCAAGTAGGGTTTGGAACAACAGCCACAAGCTCAATCAGAGAGAGGAGCAATTACAGATGATTCCTTAGGCCAGTCGAAGAGTCACCTAGGGTGGCCATGCTGGTGCTTGTTTTGTGACAAGCCAGAGAGCCCACTCACCGGCTGTTCACTGATGAGCTGTACCAGGGTGGAACTTGAGTCCAAGCCTAGGATCCCCGAGATGGAAAATCCGGACACCTCTGTCAGAATTATGCAGTAAGCACGTGAGGAATCGCTGCTGGAGTGCTGCCAAGGAGAAGCCATTGGGGCTATTCTCCCTGCTTGCCTGCCGTCCTTCCCAAGGGCTGTCCCTAAGCAGCAGCCTTCAGCTTGCGCTGGGTTTAGAGGGGCTACAGAGGAGAGTGATGGACAGAAGGAGGGCAAAGGATTTCAGCAGACCTGGGCTGCGGATGGCTCAGAACGTCCCCGGGATAACTGGACTTCTGACCACCGTTGCGCGCTCCTCCCATGGATGTCTGGCCTGGTACAGTTGCTGGACTGGGCTACCTGGATTCTTGCATTCAGTGGCAGTAGATCCTGCCAAAGATGTGACATGGCTGTCAGCCACCCAGGGCATCACTGGCCGCTGGGAGCTGGGTTGGTATCTAACCTGCAAGCTGGAGCTCATCAGCAGGAGAAAGGACCACGCTACCTGCAGACTCCCAGAACAGGGAGCTGCTCTGTCTCCTTTCTCTGCCCGCTCCTAGGGCAACAGCTCCAGCTGCAACTTCTGTTGTCTCCCACTGCGAGTTTTGTCGGTTCCATCAGCCAAAACTCCTCTGCCCCTCCTTGCATCGCAAGAGCGATGACTATGCAGGCACCTTTCCTGAGAAGTTAACCAGTTTGTGGCGTGGCCCGGCACTGAAGAAGGCACCTTTAGGACCGCGTGAGATCAGCGCTAGGTGAGGCCATGAGGATACTGGTTGCTCCAGCCACTGGCAGCAGCTCTTTGCAGCCAGGATTGGGTGTCCGGACTCCAGTTACTCTCTGTCTGAGGCATTTTTTCTGCAGAGGAATTGGCATCTCCTGCCTGGAACAGGATGCTGCCGTGCAGGGCAGGGAGAAGGGGCATGGGATATCGGGACAGCCGAAGCCTTTGAGACTCAAGGAAGCCCTAGCTTTTACCACCCCGAATGTAACCAGAGGGACAGTGTAGACAAAGAATTAAACTCTGTGACTAGGAACGGGCTCAGCTGTTAGCTATCTAGCTATTACATAGGCTTTCAAAAGGATTTTGCAAATCAAAGGGCCATCTTAAATCTTTCTGTGGGTTGTGTGTGCGCTAGGTGCAAACCAGCAGTACAGTGTTGAATCTTTTCTGCGGTAAATGTCCAGTGTGTAAAGCTGGGAAGGTGTTTTGTACACACAGCTGCTGGCAAATTGGGGCAAAGCTTGAGCTCCTTTACAAGTGATGCGGTGCGCTGAAGGACGGAGCAATTGTGGAGGCTTTGCACCCCACATCTGCCCGGTGTGCCACCGTGGAACTGCTTTGTGTGACTGCAAGGTAACTGTGACCCTCCAAGCTCTGTCAAGGTTGTTGGGGAAGCAAGTCCCATCAGGATTTGGGGAGGATTACGTCAGCTGGCTGCACTGTCAGGAGATTCAGACCTCTGATTCATAGAAGCTTAATAAATATTTAGTTCTTGCTTTAGGCTGGGTTGGGAAGTACAGGGGCTGTGTGTGACGATGACTTTCTCTGATGCTGTTTATCTGACCTGCCACTGGAGTCCTGTACAAATGGAAATGCTGTCAGGATTAAAAACGGCATCAGTGCCACGCTGCATTGTACCGCTCTGCTGCCTGGGGCCCAGAAAGGGGCTTTTTTCTCACCACCCACTAAGGTCTCCCCTCCGTCCCTCTCCCTCCCTGGTACGGAGTCAGCAGCAAGAAGAGGCTGTTTCAAACTTACCTTTGACCAAACTCTGTCCAATTTCACTCGCCGCCGCTCACAATCACCCTCTAGCATTTTTCTATTAGGTTGCAATGCAGCATGCGCTGGTTATAATGGGAGCATCTGGGCTCCCAGCACTTGTATTTTCTTTCCAGTGTTTGCATTCAGCACGGGGGAGGGATGGCAGAGGACAGCGCCCGGCGTATTTGTGTGCAGGAAGGAAAATGGCAATGCAGAAATTACACTGATCTCAATGTTCCTTCCCAGCGGGGAGGTTACAGGAGTTTCTGGCTGAGCATGGTTTGTCGCAACGGGCACAGACCAAGAGCTCTTTCAAATGGCCCATTTAGAAAAATCAGAACATTTATATGGTAGCAGTTCCCCTCTGGTGTTTACCTTTTTCTTCTTTCACTGTCTGCCTTGCCCTTTGCAGGACGTGGTGCCAAGAGAGCCCAGTCTCTCAGATAATGTGAGCTAATATATAAGGAGCCGTGTTTGACTTGGGAAGTCCATCCCTTTCCCAGTAAATAGTTGTCCACAAATACTAAAGTCAGTTGTAAGTGAAGAACAGCTTGTACAGTACTTAGCTAGCAAGGCACTTCAGAGCCTGTGCCTGTGTCCTTTCCTGACATTTCCAGGCAGGAGGGAAAAGCAGCGCGGGGAGGGGAGGGGAGCGGCTGGCGGGTGGAGCAGGAGCAGAACCCGGGCGTCTGGATGCGAGGGATGCCGGGTCCGAGCAGCCCCTGCTGCTGCAGGGACTCGCCGGGGAGGGAGGAGGCACTGGGGGGAAGCTGGTGCCATTCTGCTCTGCTGCTCTGCAGGCTCTTAAATTATTCAGGTAATAACGGCATCTATATGTGCTTGGTAAGCCTACCAGTTATCAAGGGACTGGAATGAGGTGAGCGACGTTTGAAACCTTGCAGCATTCAGAAATCTCTTTTGGGAGCAAGTTCTTTCAAACTGTGCCCTCTCCTCAGCGCCGGGTCCCTTGGCCAAGGTGCCTGCCCCAGCAGGGCACTTGCTACGTACAGGCAGCGAGCCCTGTCTCGAGCAAGCGCCTGCAGGAGGATAAGAAGCCGAGGACCGTGCCCTTTGTGGACGTCCTGCGCTCGAGAGCCTGCGGGGCTCAGTTTCTTCGCGGTAGGAAGCCGCCTGTAGTGCGCTGAAGCTGAGGTACAGCAAGCTAGATCTGAGCTCGAAGGAAAGCAGCTTTACAGAGTGCTAAAATTAGAAGTTTAGTCTGAATTATGCTAATTTGTTTTAATTGTCTAAGTATGTCAAGGTTCTTCAGAAATGTACCCTCTCTCTGCTGGTCTGGAAAGGTGCAGCATCACTGGGGGCGTGATGGAAGGATGGGTCAAGGCTTGCAGAGATTTCTGGGTTCCCTGCCCTACTTACATCTCTCTAGCAGTCCTCACCTCCAGCTCTCAAAATGCCACGAGGGTCGTTTCTGAAAGCGTTAGCCCTGGATTGCATACACCGGCCTTGTTAAAACCTTAGCTTAGAGGGCAGCCCCCTGGGTGCAGGGAGGTTCCTGACGCCTCGTCTCTGTAAGGGGACTGCTCAGGACGGCAGAACCGTCTGCAAATTCACATTTCCTTTCACAGCTGAACTATGTCATGTTTTGAGCCCCAACGCTGCAAACAGCAGCAAAATTCAAGCTCCCTTCCTATTTGCAAACCAAATTTTGCTGACTGGGTGAAACATTAAGCCAGAGCCATACATTTCTGTGTAGGGGCTGCAAATGTAGGGGACTATGTTAAAGCTATGCCTTCAAAATGTTGCAGCCTCAGTGGAAAATCTACAGCAGAAACAAAGCAGCAGGTATTCACCGAAGTGTCTTGGGAGGCAGAGGGAGAGAATGCAGCAGCGGGAGAGCATTTAGAAAACAGACGAGGTTTCTATATTTATACAGAGATGAGGAAAGAAGGAGAGAGTGTGCGTGCGCCGAGTGTTTGTGTGTGTCCAGGTCACGGAGAAGACTCCTGTTTAAGCAAAAAGGTACTGCAGCAAGACGACAAGCAGAAATGAAGGCTATGGTCCTTCACTGCGCTGTGGTGGCAGGGCTTTTCGGGGCTTGTAGGTGCGTTCGTGGGCATAGGTTGGACCTTTTAACTGGGAAATGCAGAGAACAGAGTGCTGAAACCCTTTGCAGAGTATGAACTATGTTAGGCTTCTAACTAATCTGATGGTCTCTGCAAAGGAATAATAAATATTTTCACCTTTTTACAGTGTTGTTTGTCCAGAAAACGAAGGCGATGCATAGTGCATTCAGAGTCCATTTAGTTCTGTCATGATGCCATGCCCGGAATGGGGAGCATTGTGCCTTTCTCAGGGCTTGCTGACTGCAGCACAAAGCAAAGAATAAGATAAATGCTGTGAGGATGTGCCGTTTGGTGGGTGAGACAGACAGGTGCGGGGTGAGCTAAGGACAGTTCCAGCTTTAACAGTGTACTTCCCGACTTGCAGAGCATCTCTGAACGCAGCAAAGATGCTGCCCCTTTCTGTGGGTGCCCCCGCGAGCACTGTGCAGATATCTGACTGCTGGCCTTGGGCAGCAAAGGCGCTGACCCATCGGCGCGACTGCTCCATCTCCATCTCGTTCCAACTCTACCCCCGTGTCATCTGGCGCTTTCACGGACCCGGAGGCAGTACAGATGCCTGGCATCCTAATGCACTGGATGGGACGTACTCTGAGGGTCTGTCGTCTATTTTAAGGGACGTTCTGGGAAGGAGAAGAGGGTAGTGTCTGTGCTGTCGCCTCACAGGGACTAAGCTGTCCGCTCAGCTCGCTGATTGACTGAACCAGCCTGTGGTCACGCAGGGTCTCGGAGCTTTGCCTTGGGCGAGCGTTGTGGGAAATGCTGTACTAGGCTTTCCCAGCAATTTGACCCTTCCATCTCCAAACATGCTGCCATTAAACTCCTTGTCTTTTCAGGTACTTCAGCAGCTTGCTCTCCTTCCTCTCCCCCCAGCTGCAGGCACTGCCTCTCAGGCCTGAGAGCTGCGTCCAAGCATGCATACATTGCTCTGCTGGGGGAAACTGTTCTGCTGAGCAGTAGATGCTAGTCTCCATAGCCCAGCTTTAAGTTGTCATTGACAGGTTGTGAATGGCACTCGGGGACCTTGGAAGCTCTCGGGCAAACACGGAGGGTCCTGGGCAATTTCGTAAGGCACGTGCCATCAACCTGCTAGCTCCTCTCATCTAGCAGCCTTCTGGGTAAGGTGCTGGTGAGGTTCTGGCGGTGAGGTTGCCACGCTGTTTCCCGGAGCGTGCCTTGGCCGAGGTACTACGGTCTGCTCTGCTGCGTGCCTGCTCTCTCTGACCTCGGAGTTTGCAAAGAAAGAGATTCTTGTGCTGGTGCTTTGGATGGACGTTGAACATGACTGGCTTTGCTGTTGGCACTGGAGGGTCCAAAACAAGGCAGTCCTTTTCGCTCCATTGTTCTTTATAATCTTTTAAAAACAAAGTTAAGCTGGTGTTATCAGCATGTGGAAAGATTCAGAAACTACCAGCCTTTTTAACACCTTATATTAATTGGCAGGGAGAAGCGAAATCTTACCATGCAACATCTCAAAACTGTGAAAACATATCGCAACACAAGGCAAAGACTTACAAGTCAGCTGTCCCTCTTTTTGCAGGTGTCACGCAAGCTGTAGTGATGGAGCAGAAAAATGGCTGCTTTGGGCTGTACCTTGCTCCTGCTGGAGAGCATCTGTCAGAGCTTTAGGCAGAGGTGGGATGCCAACCAAGCTCTTTCTTCCATTCCTCCGCGTGGGGAGGGGAGAGAGTGAACGGGATCTTCCTTTGGCCTGCCTGGGAACCGGCTGTGCTCTGTTGATGACTGAAGTGTGAGCTTTTACTGTGCGCTGTAATCATATGCACACCTCTTCCTTTTCCTAGGTTCTTACTCTGCTGTTTGAATCAAAAATGGTCTGCTGTAAGTTATTGCCGTGGATTTGGTTATAGGAGTAAATAGTGTGTTCTTAAAGAAGATGCTAAGCTTCAATAATCCAGTGTCCGTGACTTGCAAATCTCTGCAGGGAGTTTCTCTTGGTTTGGGGTGTTGTTTTTTTTTTTCTTTCTGTCTTTCTGTCCCCCCTCCGTTTGCCTGTGGGGGATGAAAGCACTCAAGCCGGCAGCGGGCATGGGGAGTGGAGCGTGGGGTGGCGGCGTGCTAGAGCGTTCTCGGAAAGGGAAAACTCACCTCATCGGCTTTTGCTGCTGGACTTGCTTTTGCTGCAGTGGGGAGTGTTATGGTTCTGCTTCCCATCCTTAATGCTGAAACAGAAGTTGTAGCTGTGGGCCACTGTCTTTGGCATGGGGGTATTTCAGCTCTAGGAGATGCCTGCGTGGGGTCTGTATTTGGCCTGCAGGCTATAATTTTCTAAGCTTTTTCATTCTTCAGCTCTTTTCCTGGCAGAATCATCTCTGCTCACAGTGACAGTAGATTTGGTCCAAGCAAGAATTGCTCAGTGGAGCATGGCATGGCAGCTCTCTTTACACACAGCTTGGACGTGCCACCGCACTGATGCACAGCAACGTGCTCCTGTTAAAGAGCAAGATGATGGTCAGCAGGCTGACCCCCTTTCTGTGAGTGCTGGGAAAAATGCTTCTTGTCAAGCCTGCTGTCAAATGGCTGCGGAGCTGAGATTGCAGTAAGAGGAGCTGCAGTATCACAGGACAGAAGTATAAAATATCTCCTTGCCCGTCAGTACTGTATCAGCAAAACTTCTTCTCAAAGCTTGTGAAGTCGTCCCCGCCGATGGTGAGGTATGCCTCTCATTCCCGCCAGAGGAGTCCTCCAAGGCCAGCAGCAGCTCAATAAGGCACAGACGAGATCGCCCTCTCTCCATCCAAAATGCGCTGTCTCCTGGCAGCCTTTCGGCAGGGATCGGCAGCACCTCCCCGCGGGGCCTCTCAACAGGCTGCGTGGCCACCATCAGCAGGAGCGGAGGGGCCGCGTCAGGGCCGTTCGTTCTGCCTTTCTTGCACTGCCACAGACACCGTGGGTAAATTGCAGATATTTGGGCAGAGGAGCCGGCGTCTTTCACTGATTCACTTTGCTTTCAAGTCATGCTTTAGAGCTGCGAGTACTGTGAGGACACTCGGAGCAAGCTGATCCAGAGGCTCTGCTCACAGCTGCAATAGCGAAGCAACTTCTTCATGCAGCGTGGGGATAAGGTCTGTTCGCCGGGAAGGGCGTTGCGTATTGGGAGTTTTAGTCTGAACAGACTTGGTCTCTGCAGAGGTGGTGCGTTTTGTCCATTTTGCTGGAAATAAATGTAGTGTTGCACCCAGGAGCAGAACGGAGGGTGCCCAGTAATAACGCAAGAACCTGTACTTTGTTCTTGACAGAAAGAATCTATTGGAACATAGTGGGAGAAAAAAAAAAAAGAGCTCAGCCGAGGAGGAAGCTTCAGAGTTTCCTTTATTGTTCTTGTGAGATTTCTGGAGGGAAAAAAATGACAGCAACAACAAAAAAACAACCAAACAAAGCAAGTAACACGCTTTTTGTCCTCTTTCTGGAGCTGCAGCCACTGCAGTTACCTCCCCACCCTCAAGCTGTCTGCTGTTTACTGCTGAGCTTTGCCAGCAGGTTACTGGGATAATGTTAGGTGCGTTTAATGATGGAAAGTGCCCAGAAAATATGCATAGATATATCATTTTTGTGTTTAAATTCAAAGAGGTACATGACATGCCAGTGATGTGATTGGGAGCTGCCAGGAAACAACAGAAATTCAAGGAATCTCTTTGGGACCCCAACCATGAACACAAGGACCTAATTTTGGCTATGTTTTCGAAGACCAGCATGAACAAACATGCATACAAACGTGTTGTTTGGAGGACGTTGTGCCTCTGAAGAGGCGCGAAGGGTTGCAAAGAGGTAGGAGAACAGACCGCGGTGCTGGGGGCTTCCAGCGGGCCCACGCTGCAAAAGGCGGGCAGCAGGTAATGCAGCAGAGCAGCTGTAAGGCGACCAGCGTGCTCTCCTCTCTCTGCCGCAGCGGGCAGCCTGGCCAAAGCGTGGTTCTCAACCTCTGCCTGCTGGCAGGTGAAAACAGGCCCTCTTTTCTTTTGAAAAGAACTTGAGGAAGCCAAAAGAGGAAATAATTAGTAGGATTTTCTTTACTGTTTAATTCCATTCACAGGCATGCACAGCCAGAGTATTCACTGTAAAGCAGGTACTCAGACTCCCCCTATACTCCAAGAAGTTAAAAGGAGGCAATCTAAAGGTTTTAGGTTGAACTGCCTTTGTGAGCCTGGTATCCAGCATCCTCTATAGTTGCTGTCAAAGATCCTGTGATGCTTTTCCCAAGAAAAAGTGTGTGTGTATGCGTGCGTGCGCACATGCGTGGATTGACTCCTCTGTTCAGCCAAAATCTTTCTCGGGTAATTGCACTCTGCTCCTGCAAGTCCCTTGTTTCTCCAGGTCCTTGAGTTCTCTGTAGCATTTCTGTGGTCTGCTGAAGGCTGCCTCCTCTTGCACTGGGTGTGGGAACACTAGTTTAGCGAGAGGGCAAATGAATATAGGGGAAACTTTGCGATTGTGGAGTAGGCTGAGTCTTGAAATGAAAGCGGTGGAAATGGCGGAGCGCAGGACATAGACGTTCTCTCTGTAGGAGACTACTTCAGGTTTCTGTGTTTCGTATTGTAAAGCAAATTCTGTCAGAAGTCTAGCATAAACCCTCCTCAAATGTTTCAAACCTTCCTCTATGCCCTCACATTTCAGGACTTCTCGGATTGTACTGAACCACCCTAAGCTGGTAGCTCGGTCAGGGCACGTGGTAGGCAGGGGTCGGTGTCTAGCATTTCTAGGCACTGACAGCATTGGTTTTTTGCAAAGCCGCAGGGAATCCTGGTGCTAAATGCTACAAGAGTATTCATCTTTGAAGGTAAGCAACTGCGCAGTCCTTCTGAGCTTGGAGGTGTCCTTGCGATGCAGGGGATCTCCGTGAGCTGCTGGAGGGGGGATCAGCCCGCCTGCTCCTCCCGTGCCCTGCACAGCCTGTCTGTCCTTTGCAACTACCTCCTCCTCCTCCGCCTCTGATGGGAGATGGGGACAGTGTTACGCCACATGTCACTTGGCTCTGCTGGCTTTTCTGTGGCCAGTGGCAGCCCCTCCTGGCTCCCCATCACTGCTCTGTGGCCAGCACTCCTGTGGTGCTCGGCTCCCCGCGCTTGCTGCCGGCACTGATAACCTGGAGTAACAGCATCTTATTTTTGAATCATCGCGACGGGGGAAGGGGGATTTTTTTATTAATAACCCAAATTACCCCGTGAAACAGCAGCTTGTCTGATGTTAAATATTAAACTCCGCTAAGTGGGTGAGCCGGAGCACAGAAACAACGGCACGCTGCTAATGACTGGCTGTGGCAGGAGACGGCAGCGGTGCCTGCCAGCGTGCATTAATCCTTGCTCCTTGGAGAGTCTTCCATCTTCAGGGCGGTCAGGTGCTCCTCCACGCAGCTCCCCAGCTTCTGAATGGCATTTTGCATGCTTTAAACAGATCAGCACATCAAAGGCTGGCGGATCCTCGCTCTGGCGTTGCCATGGCAGCAGCAGCTGAGAGGATTGGGATGTTTCTGGGATGGGATTGTGTTGCTGGGCGTGCTGGGGCAGAGCAGGGCTGCTCCCCGCACGCCGGCGTCGGCACCGGCCTGAGCGCGCCCGCCGCTGCCAGCGGCGGGTGGCTCCCTCGCTGCGTAACGGGACGACCTGCCCCAGTTGAGGGGTGCTGTGATGCAGACCTCTGCGTGCGGACGGCTCACCTCAGCCCCCTCTCGTCTGGGAGGGAAGGAGGGAGTCCTTCCCATGCTGCACCGCACGTGGAAGTAGGTCAGCTGAATTATACCCTTAGAAATGCTTGTTTCTCTCCGCTGGCTCTCAAGGGAGCCGAGACCGCAAGCCCTGCCTCGAGCGTTGACTCTGTAGGTGCCTAACACTGTCACGGTGAGCCTGCCCTTGGGGTGTCTGCCCCAGGTGCCTCTTCTGTCCCCTGCAGCTCCCCCCGTGCTGGATACGGTGCGTTTCCAGAAGCGAACATAAAGCTGAGCTTTAAACACTCTGAAAACACGACATTGGTCTGGCTGGGCAGCACGCTACAGCAGCATGGCCGGGGGTCCGCTGCTGGGCCTCGCCATTAGTCTGTCAAGCTGTGTTTCCTCGGCAAAGTGCCCCATCCTCCTTGTTGGGTGCTGTGAAATTGCCCCTGGGAATTCGGGGCTGGTTTGCGAGCATTTCTCTGCTGGGTGATCCTGGCATCTCCAGCCAACGTCTGCTGAGGGGACCGGCACATGTGTGGCTTATTCGGACATGCACGTAGCAAATGTCCTTTGGGGGTGTGGTGGTGGGCACTCGGGAAGAGCTGGGTGGTTTGATGAAGGAAAGCAGGTAATTTGGAGCACCCTGCCTGCTCCTTGCGCTGCCACAGCACAGGCATCCAACTGCCAGTCCTGTGGCCTGGGTGCTGTTGGCCACTGCAGACGAAAGGAGAGGATGAGGTGGTAGCAATATGCTGTACCATGGTTTGCGGTGAGTGTGGCAAGCTGTCAGGTTTCTGTGCAGTCACCTGAATTACTTACAAACTCATCTGCCACATAAGGTGCTTTCTGTTTTCATTGCCTCCGTGCACGCAGCATTAACTTCTCTGCGTCCCCAAGGCTAGGCTAGAGTCCCTCATGGGCTGGGGACCCGGTGCTTCTGCAGGCGGGGCGTTCCAACAGCTGTAGCTATTTTCTATGTAATATCTCCGAAATTATGCTCTTGAAGTGGAAGGTGTCCCAGCCCATGGCAGGAGGGCTGGAACCAGGTGATCTTTAAGGTCCCTCCCAACCCCAACCGTTCTATGATTCTATGATAAGTGCAAAAAAAGCGCGGTTCTGTTCCCATCTCTGAGAACCAGGTAAAGTTCCTGGCTCCAGAGGGCTTCCGTAGCACTAGCTGGGGCCTACAAAACAGGCGTGTCTTAGGGCATAATTGGACTTTTTCAATAGCGATGTCCTGCAGAAGGTCTCACTGAGGATCTGGGGTGTCTGCTCTGTGTGCGTGGGGGTCCGCTCTCAGGAGCGCCTTCTTGCAGCCCGTCGCAGTGCTTTCCCAGGCTGCATTTACACCGCCGCAGGTCTGACCTGGGCCTGCAGGTGCAAGAGAGAGGCGCTGGGGTGCACCTCGGAGCAGCAGGAAGGCAGGCAAAAGGATGTTGTTGACAGGAGCGGAGCAAAGACCGTGGAAGTCATTATAATAAATTCAATTTTCTCTTTGTGCATTTACCCTGAAGTAACTCTGAGCTGATTTTTGCTGCCAGGCTGCAGAAGACCCATGGGAGAACAAAACCTGATTTGTTCTGTAGCATGGAGTCATAGGAGCACTTTGGGGTTCTGCACTGCTGCCTGGGCGGTGACTTGCTGCTGCCTATTCCCTGAACTCTGCCTGGTCCTGCTCTGCAATGCAGAATTGGATGCTGGACTGAGAGCAAGAGCCGTCATCTGCTGCTGACGTGCACAAGTTTTCCAGAGTTTAGATCAGGGTAAGCTGATCCAGGAGCCACTATTCTCTGGTCCCATTCTTGCTCCCTTTCACTTCTACCTGTGCTTTAGTTCCCTGTCTCTCAAATCATAGAATCATGGAATCACAGGATGGTTTGGGTTGGAAGGAGCCTTTAAAGATCATCTAGTCCAACGTCCCTGCCGTGGGCAGGAACATCTTTCACTAGATCGGGTTGCTCAAAGCCATGTCCAGCCTGACCCTGAACACTTCCAATGATGGGACATCCACAACTTCTCCGGGCAAAACGGGGGTAGCCGAGGGAGTATGTTCAGTCTGTACTACTCTGCTGGCTCAGGAGCAGATTAAAAGGTGAGAGAGCGTGCGATGCCCTTCCTCACCACCCGCCATTGAGGCTTCCTTCGTTTACAGGCAGTGCTGGGATGGCTCTCGGCGAGGGCTACAAGCTGACGCCGGGCCAGTGGGTTTCAGCACGTTCTGGAACGATGGGCAAAGCACGGGGACCGGCTCCTGCCAGTCCTGAGAGCAGCCTGCTCCCCGGTGCTGGGCCGACAACGTCTCGCAGCTGGGAGAGCAGGGAAGGGGACTGAACAGATGTCTTCAGGCTGCCTCCCATCTTGCTGCTGTGTCCTTGCTGCTCCCCTGCAACCTCCTGGGTAGGCAAGCCTGACGCGCTTGCTGGGGCAGCTGGAAGGGCCCCAGTACAGCAGCGCTGATGCTCCGGGAAGCTGGCTAAGCCTCTGTAGATGCTGAATTAGACTCACTGAATGTCTCAGCTGGAGGAAATTTCAAGCAAGCATGACTCTGAGAGCCAAGCCTGCTGTCCTGAACGCCCCACAGCAAGGGGACTTCAGGACATGTCCTGCTCTGTCTGATGCGTGATCTCTCTGCAATAAACTGCAAAAGCTCTGAATCCTGCCTGGGGTAGCAAGGGGGGATGCGGGCAAAGGCAGCGTGCCCAGAAATCTGAAAGCTTGTTCCCATCTCTGGATGTATACTTTATAGGTACATTAGGCTGCAGGGCAAGTGTGAACACCAAGCAGGTTGCCTTGGGAAAGGCCACAAAGGGGCTAGCTTTGCAGCGGCCTGTTTGACTCCCTGGTTAAGAAGGGTTACGTGAGTTTGTGCGTGGTGCGTAAGTACGCATGTCCTTGGGATTCCTCCACTTTTTCTCATCGTCGTCGTGCCTTTCTCTGAACTTGATGCCTGGCCTCTTTTGGAGGTCAGATATGCAGTCCCTGCACTGCAAGGTCCTCGCCCCATCGGGCTCAGAGCATCCGTCTCTTGAGGCTGTTCAGAGAGTCCTTTCCTGACAATGGTGATCCCTGATCTTTTCCTCTGAAGTAAAACGTGGCATTTCTTCTCTGTTTCATGCTGCTGTCTGGGCTGAGCCTGCAAATGGCCCCACTGTCCTGCTGGTGAGTTCAAAAGCATTTGCCTGATGTCGCAGGAAAAAAGGCTGCTGTTCCAGGAGCCCAGAGCTTGTTTTCCAGCATTTGGATGACAGTTGAAGAAGAGAACAGTAAATCATTTGCAAAGTGAGTTATGGGAAGAGTCTCCCCTATTTTCTTTGGCCTTCGTGCGGTGGCCTAAGCGCCCCGCACTGTGGAGCTGCATTTTCACAGTACGTGTTGGGGGAGGAGCGGGGGGGGCTGCGTTAGGGAAACAACAGTAAGAGAAACGTAGGTGTGGGAGCTCTGTGACTTCTGAACAAGAGCTGCCTAAGTGACCTTATAGGGTAGGTCTGCGGGAGAGATTTTGGAAAGCCCTCTGTGGCGGGGGGGTTGGCACTGGTGCGGGTACCTAAGTGCTGCAGCACAGAGGTCCGGCCTTCCCGGTGGGGCGTCTTATGTTATCTGAAGAAGTAGGTGAACGAGCCGTTGTGAAGCTGTCCCAAATATACCAGGGCTGCTTCATGGGCGCTGTGTTGCAGAGTGCACCGTTGATGTGTCCAGCGATAGGACAGTTTGGGCTGTACCTGCGCTGTAGAGATGATGGCTGTTAGAGGCTTTGTCCTGCTGGGAGATTTCAAGTTGCAGGTGCGTGGTGGGCACCTTTAAGAGCAGAGCTGGAGAGAGCACGATTTGTTCAGATCCCATTCTCCAGAGAAGGATTCATCTCGGCTGTCAAGAGGAGCAGTTGCAGCGGTGTTTTGCAGGTGGCAAGGCAAGTTCACTTCCAGCAGCGAGCACCCCCACATCTCCTGTGTGGTAGCTGACAGTGCTTCGAGGGGCAGGTTCCAGAGAGGCTTTGTTCCCAAATTTTTTACTGCTGAGGCCAGGGAAAAGTGCTGATACAGCAGACATTCACTGAAAAAGGTCCACTGGGAGAAATAAAATAGTTGATCTCCTTCAATTTTAGAACAATAGTGAGGCTCCCATTAGCTCTGCTAGGTCAGTGGAGCTCTGTCCTCACTCCCGTTCTGCAGAATTGCTCACTTCCCAAAGTAGTGTATGAATGAGTATTTCTGGGACTCTGGGACTCTGCTTCTCTCATCCAGAGGCATCTTCTGTAATTGAATTAGACCTTAGGATAAGCTACTCTGCGATGAAATCATCCTAAATGCTGATCAGCGAGAGCAGGGCTATGGGCATACAACAGAAATGTGCACATCTCTTCTGAATCATTCATTAATTACCCTTAAATGGAACGCATGGGTTTCAAGATTTCAAGTGGATTTTCTGCGGATCTGCCAAACTATTCTTCAGAGCCTTGCAGTAACTGGAGAAAGGTGCAGGCTGTCGTACCCTGAGCAGGATGCCGTGGTGTGGGCTGCTCTTGCTGTGATGTTTGTATCAGGTTGTCCAGGCAAGCCAAAGGTGCTCAAGAAATAAATGAATCAATGGTATCCGGGAGAGCTAATCATGATAAAAAGTTGCATGTAGTCATCAGAACATGGATGGATATGCATCCAAGAAAGCATTTGGCTCCTTTGCTTGCTCAGCAAGGTGATGAACAAAGGCACAGGCCTCCGAACTCTTAGGTGTCTGTAAAGGATTGGACTTGGGGCAGGAGTAGGAATGTGCAGTTGCGGTCCAGACCTCAGGGCATTAACTTTTCAGTTCAGAAGGCTTGGATTAAGCCTTCGGGAAGAGCAAGGACAGCAGGATTGAGAGGCTGGAAAGGTGTTGCAGAGCTGCTCTCTGCAAACAATTGCATCTTTTGGGCCTGTTAATATTGCGACATTTGTTGTGCTGGTCAGCGTGCCTTGCTGTCATGTCACGCACGGTCCCTTGGGAGTTGCATTACTGCTCTGAGTGGATTTATTGGTGGAAAGAAGCTGCTGCTTAGAGTCAGCTGCTCCACCCTTGCAGAAACTGCCTTTCTCCAAGCCAAGCACTGCAGGCAGAGAAGCCGTACGTGTGCCGTGCCCACTGAGCCCCAGCTGACACCTACTCCTGCCCATTGCAAGGTGTGCAAGCAGCGGGCATATGGGGCCGAGCATGAAAATGTCTCTGACTGCTTCCTTCATTTGCGCCTGTGGTGGTTTAAAACACGGCCTTGAGCTCAGACAGTTACGTGGAAGTGCTTCAGTTATAGTCTGGGAAACAGTAAATTCCTGATGTTTTTCCACCTTCACCCCCCCTAAAAGTTTCATTAAGTTGGACTTCATTCTGTTCAAGTATTAATTGCCTCTGGGTAGAAACAACCACACACACGGCACGTGCTTCTGCTAAATAGTAAAGCATTAAAATAGCACTGGAAAGAAGGTATTGGGAAACGGGGACCCCGTCCCAGACTTGTGTCTCGTAGGGGCCAAGACAAAATCTGCAGCCTTTATTTTCTGTCCTTGGCACTCTGTCTCTTCCGTAAGCATGGGCCGTATTCAGCTCTGATGACTGCTCAGGGCCCAATTTCCACTCCTTGAGACTCTTTTCCCTGGCACCACCCCAGCCCAGACAAGAGTGGTCTCTCTTGGAAGTCTCTTCTCAAGGGGGTTTCGATAAGGAGGCCCTGATGCAGAGGGGCAGCTCTGTACACCCTGCAAGCCCGTTACTGGGGCAGGGGATGGCTTCTGCAGGGCAGCTCCGTGCCGGTCTGAGTGTCCCAACCTTCTCACGATCCCTTTAGACATCACCTCTAGAAGAGAGAGAGGAGTGACCTTGTGAGTGCGGAGTTTGCTTTTGGTGGAACCTGGAGCTCTGAGCTCCTGGGAGAAGCGTCAGTGCTTTGTTTGCGGTTTTTTGGTTTGTTTGTTTGTTTTTCCCTGTTGGGGGGGGGGGGTGTTTGTTTTTTGGTGTTTTTTTCTGCATGGGAGCCAGAAGAGCAGGGAGGAGTCCTGCTCTGTGAGCTGCTGCAGTATAAACATTTCATCATCATCTCAGTGACTCTCTCTGAACAATCCCCAGGAGCAAATATTAGTGACAAATGGGTTTTGCTAGCACTTCATAGCTTTCACACATATTCTTTGCAATGCCTATTACGGACTTCGCTGTTGATGGCATAACCCAGTTGTCGTTGCTTATCCAGCTCCCAGGAGGGGGGTGTCTAAGGCCCCAGATCGATCAGAGATCCGCAGAGAATGGAGGCTTCCCATGACTTGTGTTCCTTTGATTGTACCTTGACTCTGTGACCACAAATTCATGGTAACCTGCAGCACAACCCTGCCACTGTCACAGATGTTGCCTACAAATGGCTGGGCTGCACTTGTAATTCCACCAAGCTTCTTGCCCATCCTCCCCATTTTGCTAATTCTGCCCCGCTGCGTGCCAGGTCTGTCCAGAGGAAAAAGCTGGACGACTCGCAGCCAACTGTGGTGTGAGCATTGATTGGAATTCATTTCATTTTTGGTGCAAACCTTCCTGCCTTCTTATTGATGTCTGAGCCCAAACTCCGGAGAATGTCGGTGTCCAATCACAGGTGCACAGCTAGTTTTGTTTCTTGCTGTGAATATTAAAACAGAGACGTCCTCCTCCCCTCTGTGAGCTCCGTGCAGAAGCCTGGAAATGTGGCAGGTCCGCTGCAGAAGCAGGTGACAGGATTGCATACCTCACAGAGTGCCTGGAGGTTGAAGGCTTTTCTGGCTGGTCCAAGCCCAGAAGAAAATATTTTGACAAATCTGAAGAGAAGAGGTTTACAGAAATGATTTCTAAGTTCTTGTCAAACTGCCTGAACCAACATGACCGAGCAAGATGATCTTGGTGCAGACCATGGCATCTAGGTGCGTTGCGGACCTCAGAGAGCAGGTCACTGCTGAGGCTGAAGGTACACTGCAAGTGGGGGGGGAGATCTGAGTTTCTCCTGCTCGAGGCTCAGCAGCAGGGCAGAAGATTTCTGTCCAAGAGGAGAGAGTGCAGCCCGCCAGGCGGGGAGCGTGCATTCATCTGCTCTCGCAGGAGGTCAGTCTGCAATGCCTGCAGGCATGCACTGCAGCCAAGTGCTGGATGTCTCTCCATCCTGAGATCCCCAAATAGGCATAACATTTAGGCATCTCAGCGGAGCCGTAATCTTGCAGTTACAGCAGAACCAGTGGATCCAATAATATCAATAGCTGGGGGGAATTAACTGCAGCCCAGTAAAGGTCTTGTTACATCTTTCAGATTGGTACCTGCCTGAGTGAAAGCAGAAATCTGCACCATAAGCAGTAATTAAGAAGTGATTTGCCCTTGGCCCATATTGTGGGCATAATGCCAAACTGAGCTCCCAGACTGGGATTTTTCAGGTTCAGGCTGAGTTAGGTGATGCTTTTTGCTCTCAGAACTGCCTGGTCTCTAACGGGGGACAAACAGTGGATGTTAATCCTGCGGGCAAGATGTCTTCTAGGAGAAGATAGGAGAGCTCGATGCAGAGGTTGCTGAACACTTTCTGTATGTGCAGAAATCTTCTTTGCAGCCAGGATAGCACAGAGCTAAGCCATAGCATAAACAACGGGCCATGAATATTCCTTTCCTTCGGGAGCTCTGCAACTCTTTCATGTCTTCCCTCTCCGAATGTGACTTCCTGAGGTTTTGTGCCCGAATGCGTAGAAGTAAGATAAATCAGTGTGATGAAATTTTCAGTTGCGTTGCCTGGCTCATCCAAACGATGAGCAACAAGAGCACCTTATGACTCCTGTCATAAGATGCCAGGGAGGCACATGCTATGGAGCTGTCTGTCTGCTCCGTGTGCGTGCAGGGAAGGGCAAAGGGCTGCCTAAACATCCCGATTTTGGGCACAGACTGCTTCCTCTCCAGGAGCTCAGCTGCGGTGGTGCTGGCACAAGGCAGCTGTCTCTTGGAGTAAGAGAGCAGGCTGCTTCATCTCCAAAATCATGCCTTGGGAGGCCACAGCGCACAGTTCAGGAAACACAACCTGAAGACCATCTATTCAATTTGTATTTCTGGATTTCTTTTGGGAATCTCACAGCTCAAATAGTTCTGAACCGATGGATGACCATGAAACGGTTTCTTAAATCAGGGGTATGATGGGGAGAGATTTCTTATGTCTATTAGCTGCTGAGCTTTGCAAACCCAGTCCACTGGATTTCTTGCAACTTTTCATTTGTCCCGTGCTTCTGGGTGCTGGTTTTTAGACTGATTTGGGGAGAAGTACTTGTAAATTGGCTCCCCCACCACCACAATAAAGGAGCTGGAGAGGCAACGAGGGAGAGAGCATGGGTTGGAAGATCTGTGCGTAGCAAATCTTTGTCCCCCTCCCACGAAGTGACATTGCATGGCTCCTCCTCTGACAGCAAGCCGAAGAGCAGGTGTCAGTGTGGACATTTCACATGCTTCCCCTGTTGCTCATGGCTGATGATTCCAGCACTTTGGAAGCTGAGGGATTAGCCATCTGAGAGGTGAGGCACCAGCAGCTCCTAGGGACTTCCCGTGAAATTATGGATCACCGTGCCAGAAACCACAAATGCCACAGGAGAGCAAGCCTCAGCCTCGCTGTGCTCAGAGGACTGCCCGCTCTGAGCAGCAGAGTGTCTAGTTCAGCACTGCAGAGCATTGTTACCTGCTTATTTATGCCTCCATCACTGCTGTTCTTTCCTAACAGGAGGAAGCAGCCTGACAGCGGCACTGTTTTTCATCCCAGCTCTTTCCTTGCGTTAATCTGAGTACCTTCTGTTATCCACGGCTGGGCAGCAGCAGCAGAATTGCTAAGGATTTAAATTATTCAGCTTCTCTTGCTGACTCAGCCTTAAAACTGCATGCACGTTTCCTAAGAGAACGGCTTGTTGACCAGAAGCAGGGAGCCTGGCTGCTCCCTGGAGCCTCAGCAGGTGACGGGAGCACGGGGAGCGTTTTCCCCTGTGAGCAGAAAGGGGACATGCTGGAGTAAGGTGAACCCCTAGCGTAGCCTTGTCCTTGTACCGGGAGAGCAGCTCTCCTTCGGTGACTTCAGCCCTGGACCCGTCCTGGCATCATTTCTCAAACTGCTGAACGCAGGAAGGGCTGTGCTTCATTCCCTGAGCAAAAGCACGTGCGGTTTCCTCAAAATATTGCAGCCCGCTGTTAAAGTTACTCTTCTCCAAGGTAATGTGTTTAAGGTTCTCTGCTGCGCACACTGCGCTCTCCATTCCCTTAAATGAAAGGAAAAGAACAGCTGAGGACAGGCTAGCAGCAGCCAGCGAAGTGCCTGGTGCTGGGAGATGGCTTCTCTGGTTACATGGAAGATAACAAGGCAGAGGAAGGAGCCTTGCGTGCCTTCACAGCTACATCATAGTGCAGTTGAAGAGTTTCTCCAAAGGTCAGAGGCAGAACTTGGTATCTTGAAAAAACAAAACAATTTGTAGCCGAAGGAGTAGTTTTCTTTAGAGACCTCCTCTTCTTTCTGAATTTCTGACAGAGCGCTTCTCTCCCCCCCACCAACGCTGTCTGCAGTTGCTGCTGGAATTCAGTGTGTTTACCTCGGTGTAAACCCGGAATGCAGTGGCACTGAGGCACCGGGGCTGCTGAGTCTCATCCCAGCAGCCATCGCAGGACAGCAGGGGGAGAAATTATTTTCCCTGTGGGTATCAGAGATATTATAGCATCCAGGGAACAGCACTTAATACTGGAACCCTGGCTTGCAAAACCCCCCGAAGCCCATGGGGGTGCACGGTGGGCTAGGTGGGAGTCGACAGCTTTTATTCACTGTAACTCGTGGCCACTTTTTCTCAACGTGAGTTTGCTCTTTCTTAGAGAGTATTCCTGTTGTGTCCACTGTAAATCATTTCCCCTTGCAGAGCTCCGATTTAACTCTGTGTTAGCTTTTGTGGGTGCAACACGACGCTGACATGTACGATCTCAGGGGCCTGTAAGGGGACATTCATATGCTCAGATGTCACTACGGAGAGGACACAGTATAAAATCTTAGGGAATGAGCAACCCAGCCAATCTCAGGTCAGGGTCTGCAAACACGTAAGTGTTAAGGAACTGCCCGAGACCTTAGTCTTTGAGGTGTTTTCGTGGAAATGCAAAGAGCTCTTGGGATTAAGAGCTGATCATTTATTAGAGCTGTATTTGTTATTTTTCAAGCTCTCCCAGGCTCTGATTTCTCAGAGAGGATTGTGCCCATACTGTTGGTTGCTCCAGAACTGCAAGCTGTGTCGAGGATGTTCCCGTTAGGTGTAACAGGCAAGGTAACAGTGACCAACTGCTAGTAAAGCACCTTGCTCTAGGGTATCGCTTTTCAGCACCGGTATACATGCAACTCGCCTGTCTGCAGTGAGACAGCGGGAACTGCAGAGATGCCTCGGGTGAGGCGGTAATGACTGAATGAGACCTAGTAGGGGGGTCGGTGGGAAGTGTTCAGAAAAATATGATTAACAAGGGGCAGCAATTAATGTAGCAGAGAGACCAGTTCCCTTAGAGATGGAGCCTGCACCAGCCCCACAAACAGCCAAGGAAAGAAATGGTTACTAGTGTCTTACGTACTTCGAGGCAAAGCGCTTTGTTCTCCCCTTTCTTCAGGAACGGGAGGACGCAGGCGCGTACCTGCCGCCTCACAGGACCCCGTTCACTCGTGCTCCTGCAATCGCCTTCCCTTCTACAGCTGTAGAAATGTGACTGATAGTAGAGTTAACCCTGCGAGCTCCATCCAGCTGCCTCAAGACAGGCATCTAGTGCCCTGTGATATGCCCACCTGCCTCAGCGGCTGCTCCGTGGGTCTGCTCCAGCCCAGGAGGATGTCACCGAGAGCCTGGGGTGCCTCAGTGCCCGGAGCTCTTGCTGCCTCCAAGCGCCGCCTCTGAGGGATGGAGAAGTCGACGGAGGGCTGTTTGCAGGCAAAGCTCCAGCTCTCGGGGGGAGCAAAGGCTTCGTGGTTTGGCCAGGCTTGCCAGGACCATGCCTGGTGGTAATGTTTCTCTGTCCCTCAGAGGAGCTCTGACCTGCAAACGTCCCTGTCAGGGGCTCTTGAATTTGGGCACTTTTCTCATTTCTCATAGCTGCAGAAAGGCTCTGCCTCAGTGGTGGGGACCTGGGGCAATTCCTTCGTCCCGCCCAGCCCACCCCGTGGCCTGTAGGCATGTGCCGAAGCGCCCTGTGGCTACTACCTTCGCCGGACGCCGCAGTAACCACAGCTGTTCCCACTGTGCACACAGGCGCAGGGTTTCCCTCCCTCAGCCGCGCTGTGGCTGTGGGCGTATGATGTGCGTGGGGGAATCCTGGGATGGAGCCAAAAGGTGAGCACCATGTCCCCTCCTGCACTGCGCCGGGCTCACCTCTCCACCCCCGTGGGGAGGACGTGGCATCACTGGACAGCTGGAAATCTGGAGGACTGAACCCGTCTGAGACTACTCATCCCTTGCAGCCAAAGGGTTTGCCACCCCAGAGGTTATCCCATCCCTGCGTTTGCCTGTAATGGGTTTGTGAAAGTCACCGCTGCTGGCGCTCGCTGGTGCCAGAGGCTGCGCAAATCGAAGCTAAATCCTAAGCCCTGCCGGAGAGAGCTCTTGCAATCGAAGCGGGGGGGCACCCATTCAGCAAACCGGTGGAGCAACCTCACGGGCACTTTTACACTGCTTTTCACTGAGGTGCGGTAAGAGGTAACCCCAAATGGATCGGGGGCACAGGTCTTGTTTCTAGGGCTTTGTCAAGTGTGTCTGTTACCCTGGTGGCTCGCAGGACCTGGAGAAAGTTTGCATCATGCTGAGGCAGCAACTTTGAATAGGCTCGTAAGCTCTGGCTGGTAAGGTCCCATCTTCAGGGTGCAGAGGACTCGTATTTGCATTCATGACATGCAGTTATGCAGGGGGAAAAAAAAAATAATAGCAGGATCTGAGACATTGATGATGTTGCTTTGTAGGTTCAGAGCAGCAACACTTTTTAGAGCAAATGCAGTGTGCCAGCCAGCAGTGGCAGTGCCCATCCTTTTGGCAATTAACATTTGAGCTCTACCTGAAGTGGAGGTGGAGTCTATCATAGCTCAAGTACCCGAGGGATCCCAGACTTCCAGGGAAGGGCTGAATTGCACTGGACAAGGGGAAGGTGTTTTCCTTAGACTGAGGTAAGGACTCTGCTTTGCTCTAATGCTTCCATGTGGCCTTTGCTCAGTATAAAAATCTCAATTTCTATGTAATGCAAAGCATTTTTCCATCCTAACAGGTTCTCTTGATCTACTTTTCCTGCCTCTCAGCTGATATAAGCTTTCCCAGTGGTGGGTTGGGCTGTTTTATAGGAATTCCCTAGGGAGAGACAGCTGGCAGAGCTGTTGTATTTTCTCTCTGAAGCTGCAAGTGTCACAAGCCATGTTTATCTGTATGCTGCCCAGGCTGTCCGGGTGTGATCACCTCATGGCCTCGCATTCACTGGTTTGGCCCCAGTGCCTGGGAAGAAGCGCCTTGGCCTTCTCGAACCTGTAATTGGCAAAAAGGGCCGGGTGAATGGTAGCTAGAGACAGAAACCGAGCCGTGCGGCTCCCCTGCCGTCCCCCAGCGCTTTGCCAAGCAGGCCCCGCTTCAGCGTCTGGATCCCAGATGGGGTTAGCAAAGCACGAGCAGAAGGATGCCTCCTGCCAGGCAGGAGTGCCCGGTGAGCATCGCTCTGCGCCGGAGCAGGAGGAGCGGGTGGGACGGGAGCGGTCTCCAGGAGGTCTGTTCCTTTGAACAATTGGTGTGACTCCCTTGCGTGTCTTTCAGAGAGGGCATGCACCAACCACTGTGGACCCCTTGCCTTCTTGCTGCAAGCAAGGATCTCCTGAAGGGATGCTGGAGCAGGAGTCTGCTGTGCAGGTAGAAGGGGGGAAGGGGCGCGTTCATTGTATTGCAGTGGGCTCCAGGCCCTACAAAGGGCCTGGAGCTGCTGTCGCTAGACTTCATTTGCCACTTCAGTTCCATCTCGGTGTCCTTCATTTGGGACTGTGCCCAGCCAAGGTCTGCAGAGACCAGCGAACGATCTGGGGTCTTCTGCTAACTGCCTCTGGCCCAGCCTGCTTTGTGCCCAAGAGACGGTGTCGTTCTGGCCACAGAGCTGTTTCATTTTCCTTTGTATTTCTGAAGTTTCCTCTTCCCTTGTGCTGTTTGAAGAGCAGGGTTCACGCGCCTGGGCTCCTCCCTGTTTACGGCTCACAGATATGTTTACGAGGTGTGCCTGAGGCACGACGCTCACTAAACGCTTCGTGTCCAGCCTGACAGCTCTCCCCAGGCCCCTGACGTGGGACAGCCTGTAATCTCCAGGCTCCAGGCACGATCCTCCCTGTTATGCCATCGTGCAAGCAGGCGAGTGCGAATGGTGATAGGGTGCAGTTCTGCTGATAATAAACCTCTTCCAGACTGGCTGCTCGCACTTGGCTTGGCTGCAGCGTTCAGTGGAAGTGGGCTGACCAGAGCTGCAGACCCTGCCTGGCCAGGGTGAGCTGGCTTTCTGCTGCAGCGATGCCATGCATGCCTTCCTTGAGGGTGAGTACTTGAGGGCATGGTAAGGGGCTCGCTGGGCAGCACTGTGGGGAGAGGAATCAGGTCAGTTCTCAGGGTCTTGGTTTGCACGTGGGAGGTTATCCTGGCCAGTGACATGGACTTAAGTCTGGTCCAGAGAAAACGGCCCTTGTCCCCAGAAGATTGCAGCTAAATGGGCCATAGAATGGCAGGAAGGGTTTGCTGCCCTTCTTAGGTCACTGGGAACTCGCCTAAGGTCATGCTGGGAGCCAGTGGCAGAGCCTGGCCCTGAATCCAGAATGGCTAGGTCCCCCCGGTGCTGAACTCGCCTCGTCCTTCTCACCACTGCTTTGTCGGCTGAAGGGAGGTGCCCCCAAGTGTTGGCTTTTTTTGCGCTATTGTAATGGTAAATGTTGATTTCTGCGTTCTCATCTTTCCTATTTTACCCACCCGAAGCCGTGGGACAGGTGCGCGGGATGACGTTTCTTTCTAGGCACAGCGCTGCACTAGCTCTGCTGCGGCGCAGGTGGCTGTGCCGCCATGGCTTTGCTCGCACGTCCTCACCGGGGATCAGCTGGCAGAGATACGTTGCCAGGCCTGTGCTTCAGGTGCTTTCCTGTCACTGCTTGCTTCCCTGCATGGCTCCCGGAGGCTGCACCCCGAGCGCTGGCCAGACCAGCCTGGCTGAACGCTGCTAGCAGTAAATCGATGGCAGCCGTGGCGCAGGGACTGTACTGCGATTCCGCACAGCGTGCAGAGCCGAGCAGAAAGCCCCCTTCTCGGCGCTTCTGCTCGTGCGGGCAGGCAGAGCGGGTGCGGACTAGCCCTGCTGAAGCAGAGGTAGAGAATGAGTCAGAGCAGACTGCAGAAATCAGGAGCGGTTTATAAGCACCACTAGAAAAGAGAAGGAAGTTTCTCCGCAAGGCACCGGGGCAGGCCCTGATGGCACGGGCCCCTGATGGCACAGGACCCTGATGGCACAGGACCCTGATGGCACGGGCCCCTGATGGCACGGCCTGGGCTCCAGCGCATCTCCCGAGCGCAAGGGCACTGCCCAGAGCCCAGGGCAGGCTGGAGGCTGCTGTGCAAGGTGTGCCTTAGCCCTGGCTTGCATCAGGCGGGCTCAGAGCGCGTCTCTGCTTTCCCCCTTGCACTGGCAGCCTGCTAGAGCCCTCTCGGCTCCCCAGCGTTCGCTGCAGACACCTGCCTCAGCCGTGTCATGGTCCAAGGAAGGAAGTGCATTAGGAAGGTAGGAGACAAAAAGCAGTTACTGTGCTGCTGCATCTCTCTCAGCAGCTGTAAACCCTGTTACGTCGTTAGAAGAGGTGTAGTGCCACAGCAAAAAGCTCTCGTGTATTGTCTTCAGTCACAGTCTATGTATTTTCTGGTGAGGTAAAAATAGCTTTTCTTTTTCAGGATATGCAGAGAGCAGAGGCTCCTGCTAACATCAAAGGAGAGTGACAGCTTTCCCCTGGGTGTGCGTGGCCTCAGCTGGCAGGAGCAGTAGCTGTGTTAGTTCTTGCCTTGCTTTGGCTCTGTGTGAAAGGAGCAATGCCCTGGTCTCCAGCTCCCTGTTCAGACCTCTGGACCAGCCCCTGTTCCTCTCTCCGTCCATTGCTGCTGGACCCAGCACTGTACTTCATTGGGGAAGCGATGGTTTGCAAAGGACAGAACAAGATCTTGACGCTACTACTTAGAAAATCCATTGGGAGCTGACCGAGGCAAGCTTTCCTAGAGCCGTAGGCTGTAGCAGCAGGGGACCCTTATCAGAAGGATCGGTCTGCTGTGTAGGGGCAGCTCCCAAGCCCTTGCTGGAGGCAGATTAAGCTGTTTCTGATATCCACCCTCCCCACAGTCCTGAACCTGTTCCAGCTAGCAAAGGGGACCTGCGAGAGGGGAAGGGAGGAGCCAAAGGGCAACGCAGATGCTGTCTGTACCTGAATACGCTCAGCAGGGACCGAGTTAACCTTGGCCCTGAACCGCACCACCAGTGACAGTCCAGAACTACCTCTCCTGTTAAGAGTGCATAGAAATGGGCTTTCCGAAAGCTGGTTACTCAGGATTATGTGACGGTGGGGGATCGCACGTGATGGAGGGGCCAGTCTGGAGCCTGCGCCTGAGAGCTTGCCCCTCCTCAGTGCTTTCAAAACGCTAATTGGCAAGTTGCTTCCCTTCCCACACACCTGCCAGGGACCCTCCTTCTCTTGCTTTGGGATTTCTCCTCTGCCAGTTGTGCTGAGCTCTCTTCCAGCTCTAACGGCCCCTTGCCGCAGCAAGGTGAGCAGATCTGGCATTGCCTGCATGCTCCCATTCACCTGCTGCGAGATGCTCAGGCTCCCCCTTGCACTCTGGCCCGGGGATCTCTGCTGGGCATATAAGGCCTCGGCCTCTGGGGTACGTGCCTTGGGGAGGCCTGGGGCTCTTGCGAAATCTCCACTCGGCAGAAAGGAGCATGGAGAAAGGGTTTACTCAGTCCGGTGCATGAAATGAGAACAAACTGGCTTGGCAGATGCTTTCCAGAGGTGACCTCTTGTGCCTTGACTGTCATCAGTCCTATTAAGATCTGCGGACCTGTCCTAAATCATGCGGGCAGGGATGAGGCTGGTGAGAGAACAGAACTTGGGCATATGGATTTACCTGTCTTAAATCTGTCTTAAACCTGTCTTAAACCTGTCTTAAATGGGCAGGGATAAGGATGGTGAGAGCATTGAATCTGGGCATATGGATTTATCCTTTTATCTGAGGAATTTTCCCAATGCTTTTGCTTTGCTCTTTCATCTGGGTTTGCGGTATGTGCCCGGTAGCATGTTCTCCCTGCTCCGCTGGCTGCCTGCCTGAGGCTTTGCTCCTATGGCCTCTCTGGAGACGCTGTGCTCTGCTGAATGCCGTCTTCTGCTCGGAAGGCAGAAACCTGCCCGTAGGTTTTGTCCCCACTGCGGGGACCACTGTCAAGTTTCTGTGAATACAGATAGGTTCCTGTAAGGCGGGCAGTGGGATTTCTGTTTCTAGGCATTTTGAGTTGAATCTCCAGTTCAATCTTCCTGATCTTCCCTGATCATCTTAGAGAGACCCTAGGTGCCATCTTTGACTGCTCTTAATCTTAGCAGCTGTTTTAGTGTGTTCCCAGGACTGACGTATTCTTCTCATCTGATGAGAAAGGATCCAGGTTATCACCTGCAGACCTGGGCCCTTGATGTCTGCAAGGCAGGGAGGTCCAAATGAGCTCTGCCTCCAGAGAAATCCCTAGCTTGCGCAATTGCTTAAAAGTAAACCACTACACTGATGTGAGGTTTTGCTGTCTCTGCTGGAAATAATGCCTCAAAGACACAAGCCCGCATGAGCAAAGAAATATTAAAGCAAACGTCAAGGGCTGTTGCAAGGTTTATTGCACTCCCTCCCCGGCTGGCAGCGCCGACCTGAGGTTCCAGCACCCCGGCACTAGCAACTGGAAGTGACTGGATGACCTCCTAGATGTGAGCTGGACCTTTCCACACCATCTAGGTAGGATACCCATAGCAATACACGGCTTTGGTGCCAGGATTGAGGTTTGCATCTCACTGCCGGTCCTGGGGCTTTGGTTGTTGGGGTGATTGGGTGCTGGTCCTTGCTGGATCTCCTCTGCCCTCCGCTCCATGAGCCCATGTCAGTCTGGCTCTGTTTCCCCCTGTTCACTGGCCACGTACAGGAGGAAGCGTGTCTGCTTGGCGGAGCCAAAAGCCGCTGCTGCCTCCCCCAGGTAGGGCCAAGGGTAAAACTGCGCCTTGCCCTTAGCAGCAGCACACGACTCTCGGAAGGGACTGTGGCCCTCCTGTTGCTGTTTCTCTGCTGTTGGCACAGTTTGCACATCCCGGTTTGCAAGATGCCTCAGCTGGCTTTGCTCTTAGTGTATCCCAGAGAAAGGGGGGGACATGTTGCTCCTGGTAAGGGCTTTTGAGAGACTGTTAGAACAATGGAGCTGCAAACGGATGCCTGCAGTGCGCAGAGCAGGAGCCGCTAAGCTCCTTGCTGGAAGGAGCGCATGGCTTCCAAAGAATACAAAAGGGACAAAAGAGTTTGAAGATGCAGAGTTATCATTAGTGGCAAAACTCATGAGAGAGCAAGAAACCGCTGTAGTGGTGTAATTGGGTGGAATTGCTTTCAAGATCTTTGCTATAGAGCAGCCATAGGAAGCTTTCATGCAGCAAAGCCTGCTGCTCCTCACTGGCAATGCTTTCCAGTAGCTAGGCCTGGAAGAAACAAAACGGAACGAGTGCCAGGGCTGGCAGGAGGGTGCCTGCCCCGAGGACGGTGTACA
This sequence comes from Platalea leucorodia, assembly GCF_965183815.1. Taxonomy (NCBI): domain Eukaryota; kingdom Metazoa; phylum Chordata; class Aves; order Pelecaniformes; family Threskiornithidae; genus Platalea; species Platalea leucorodia. The sequence goes on along the minus strand of NC_138858.1, from coordinate 93,493,568 downwards.
TGGGCCTGGTCTGCATCCTTCTGCCTCTGGCATGCAGGGGCTAAGGCGAAACCGCCCCGCAGGCAGCTTCCCTCTCTCGCCGGGCAGCATCAGCAGGGTGGCTCAGCTGCAGAGCAGCCCCAAACTTCCCGGCCACCGGGGCTGACTGCTGTTCGGCAGACAGCGTTTTGCTCCCCAGGGCATGGGAAGTAATTTGTTATTTGAAAGTCTGCTTTGTGATTCCTCTTCTCTGGTGTAAGAGCAGCACTGTCCTTCAGTGAGACCAGAGACTCTGAAGATATGTGGCAGAGACCAGGGAAGGGGAAAGGCAGGGGCTGAATGATGTGACTGAGAATCGGGACTGGGAATCCCCTGCAGCACTGCACGTTTCAGTTGCAGGGCAGCTCTGGCCGTGCCATTCCTCTGGGCAGAGAGTGAAGAAAACACAGCCCGTTTCAAAAAAACCTCACAGTGACCGCAAGCTGCCCCACTCTTCCCTCTCTGTAACCCGTCCCTGCAGCTCCTCCAACGGAGCAGGAAAACAGCTGGTTTCAGCGTCAAAGCATTTTGTTTCTGCCGGCAGTGAGAAGGTCTCAGCGGGCGCTAGCAGCCTCCGACGGGGTGTGCTGCCCCTCGCCTGTGCGGCACGGGCAGGGCTGCTCTCCGGGGGCTGCTAGAGTCAGAGACGTGTTGGAAAGGGCACCCAGTCCCTGTCTTTTGGCATCTTTGGCCCTGTCCATAGCAGGACACGGTCCCAGGCAGTCCCAGAGACCTGTGTGCGCACCCTTGCAGCGAAGGGTCCCAGCTCCCCTGGAGCACCTCAGCAAGAAGCCGGCTCAGCCCTTCCTCGTGCCGGCTGCTGTCTGCACAGCGAAGGAGTTGCGGTCCCTGCTCAGGCTGCCTCGTCGCTCCAGCAGAAGACCTGCAGATAGAAGAGACAAGTGGGCAGACAGGGTAAAGAGGGCAATGTAGCAGGATGCGCGTGTGCCTTTTGCCAGTCGGGAACAGTGTGGCGACTTGCTTCTTGCCTGTCTTTGTGTCCCAGAAAACACTGTGAGATCAGCACAAGTCCCTGAACTCATTTGCACTTGGGCGTCATCTACTCGCGGCATTTAGCAGCTTGTAGAGAGTGGGCTCCTGGCAAATGCGGCCACCTTTCGCAGAAGGAGGTGATGTTGAGACCCTCCCTTCTTTATCAGCGACGTGCAGAGGGAGCTGGTGGAGCTCCTCCCTGGGTGGGAGTGAGAGCGAGGCACTGCCAGAAGCGATTAGACCGCAGCCAGAAGACAGAGCCGGATTACTGAACCTCTGAGTGCAGCCCTTGAAATCCATCCTGAGCCTCTGGTTTGGCAGAACGTCTCCTTTGCTTATGGCCTTAGCCACGGCTACAGTGCCACGGGCTCGGTCAGGTCCAGGCTTCTCGCGTTGGGGTGACGGGGCCGGGACATTCACCCGGCGGCAGCAATGCTGGGCAGGGCGAGGCCGTGAGAGCGGGACGCCGCCTGTGAATAGGAACAGAGGGATCCACTCCTCAGGGCCGGGAGAGGGAAAGGGGAAAAAGTTAGATTGTCAGCAGACAAAGGGAGCTTCTTCCTGAAAGAAAAGAGAGGGATGGAGAATAGAAGCGCAGTCCGATGTGCTGTGCTATGTTTTTTACTTTAGAAGGTCTTGGAGCCCTTTGCAAAGTCCAGATCTGAGGCATCTCCCTCCGGGAATTGCTGGCAGCAGCCTCCTGACGCTTCACAGCTTGAATGCCCGCAAGTCCGTGGAGCACGACACCTGTGTGTAGGATTTAACGGCCGTGTAAGAGTGCAAGAGGTGCACAATGGCGAGTGAGGCAGGTTATTTTCTCCCCTGGAATAGCTCCTTCCTGGAAACTTGCTAGGAAGGCAAAGGAGAAGGGAAAGCAACACCACAAACTCCAAAGAAAGGAAAACCAGCAGAGGCAGTCTGGGCAGCTGGAAGCAGTTGCTGTATAGGGATAGCGAGTGCCTGTGCCTGCGCCTGTGGGTACAAATACCGGGGTGCATGCAGCATGCCCAGGCTACGCTTTGTGCTTAGCAGAGGATGGTGACTGTGCAATGTGTGTGGCTGTGTTCCGGCACCTTGGTGTTGTGCTGACCGGGATGTGTGTATCTTTTTGATATGCACATCTGCCTGTGTCCATAGGGTCTCTGCATTTCTTGCTGTCACTGCCCCCTTTTGCTGAAATTCAGCAGTGACCCCATCCATACTTCAGTCCCCTGGCTAATCTAGTGTTGTCTTGATCTCTGTGACACCCCAAAGTAAAGTGAGCTGTTGTGAGCGAGTGCCCCTGCAGTGACAGGCAGGCAGTCCCAACGTGCACACCGACATCAGAAGGGCGATATGACTGCAGATCTATTGCCTCTGCTTTTACCATTTGAGCCGAACGATCCCTTCCTCGCTGGCTGCACGTCTTGTCTGACTGCTGGCGGCTGATGTCCTGCATCTCTCTCTGCATCTCTGAAAGGTGCAGGCTGAGCATGGGGAGCAGAAGGGCTGAATTACTCAAGCCTCGGCACACTCTCCGAGGCCCTGGCCCCCAGCATCCAGAGGGTCGGGAGGGAACCGCGACCCCTCTCCTCGGTCGCAGGGGTTACCTGTGAAATGCCGGGCTCCTGGGCATGGCTGTGGGGCTGCTCTTTCTCTGCTGTTGCCGAGGTGGTACCTGCAGCTCTGACCCGCTCCCTGCACTTGGCAGCAGTCATCTGCTTTCCGGAGGCGGCTTGGTATTAAATATCCTGTCTGACACAGTAATGGAGAGAAAATGAACAAATTCCATTAGCGGCTGGCGATCCCTGCAGGGTCTGCGTTGGAGCGAGGAGGGAGCCTGTATTTTTAGATAGAATGCAATGTAACTTACTGGCTCTCTGAAAGCTGGGGAGTAGATAACCAAGGAGGGAGAGAGGGGACACCAGGCTCAGGTTTCAGCTGAAGTGCCGGGCTATGGCAGCACGAAAGGGCAGGTCCGGTCCAGACGTGGCTGTGAGTATACAATGCACTTCTCCTTCGTGCCCGCAGAGACCTCCGCTTTGCTTTTCTGCTTGCTTTCTGCCTGTAGTCTCTGCTGCTGGGTGTGCTGGGGCTTCGGGAGCCCCTTTGCTGCTGGAGCCTGTAGAGTTTTACCATTTTAATCTTCACATGCGTCCCATGGGTGGGAGAGCCTGGCTGAGCTGTGCTTTGACTTTCCAAGGGGTTTGCTGTCGAAGGTCTGTGCTGTGGCTGGCATGCCGGCAGCATAGCTCAGGCGCTGCCCTGTCATTGATCCTGATCGGAGATGCAGAGGCTTCTAGCAGGGTCTGGAGTTGGAAAAGCTCTTTGCATTCAACCTGTTGCTTGAAGCTGTCGGTGTTTCCTTGCTAGACCCCAGACAGCACGCAGGGCTCCGAGCACAAATGGGCGCTTCTAAGCCCTGCGCTGGTGCTGCCTTCTGCCTCTTACAGCAGATCATCCTGCCTCCTCCGTGCTCGCAGCCCTCCACAAAGCCGGCAGCTCTGCTGTGAATCTGGGGGCTCTTCCCAGATGAACAGGGCTCTCCTCTGAGGTGGTAACAAGCGGAGCCAGCTGGCACAGGAGGTCAGGCAATCAGCACGTGTTCCCCCCGCACGCGGAGGCTGCGCGCCGGGACAGGGCACGGTGGTGCTGCCTTCCACTGCCTGTCCCTCCGACCCCGTGGGCTGCCCCAGGAGGGGCCGTTGCACCCGGCCGCTGCTGCGGGAGCCCGGGGCTGAGTTCTGCGGGGTGCGCCCGGCACAGCGGGGGCCAGGACACCCTGTCTGTGGGCCTTCCTTCTGCAGGGGGTCGCAGGGCGGTGGGCCCAGGACGTGGCTATGTTTCTCTGGGGTAGGAGGGTCAGGCAGAAAGGATGGGCTAGGGGAGGCAGATGGAGCACAGCAGAAGGCAGCTGAGTTGTGCTGCTCCAAAGTCCAAATTCAAATGGCTGAGGCTGCAAAGAGAGGAGCCCTGAACCCATGTGGTGCATCATCCTGCCTAGGTCTGCCTCCAGTGCTGTCCTCTGCGGCCATGCTGCTTCCAGCTCCTGTCCAGGAGCTTCCTAATCCTGGGTGCTCCTCCGCAGCCAGGCCGTAGCAGCACAGGATGGCCCGGGATGGCAGGATGCAGGCTCTCGTGGCACAGGGTGACCCTGGGTCAGTCCCAGCGTGAGTGGTACAAGTGGTTCTGATTTTCTATCGGAGCTGGAGGCAGAGGAGGGTGTCCTGCACCCTTGCCATGGATGTCTCATGGCTCTTTGCTGCAGAGAGCCCTTTGGGCTGGACCTAGCAGGCAGGCACCAGCTCGTAGCTACTGGTCCAAGGTCCCAGCCTCGCAGAGCCATATCACTCCATTTCCACCCTGTTGTTCTCCAGCTTCTGGTGAGCCAGCCCATGGTCTTCATTTGCTGCCTTACACTGCTAAATAGTGTTGCTCGAAGTATTGCTGTGCCTTGCCTGGGGTGGCTGTGTTTTAGCGGTGCAGGGAGGCACTGCCTTGTTTTCTGTCTGAGTTGTGACTTTCCTGGCTGCGGGGCGCTCAGCCGGGGTCACTGTCCCTGGTGCCGGTACTCGAGCTCACCGAACCCACCGTCACGGCTACCCAGAGGTTTCTGGAGGACAGAAGGGGTGGGCTCACCACAGCGGTACTCTGGGCTTCGTCCATCGCTGCAGTCTCTCAGCCAGGACACAGAGGCGTTTTCTGGGCCAGGGGAGGCTGCCATGGTTGCAGGAGACCCCTTAGAGCTTCCTCCCTACCCCGCCCGCGGTGCCGGGAGGAGCTGCAGACCTGGCGTGGCTCTCCTGCCCCATCATCTGGATGCTCTTCACTCCAAGTCCAGGTCCCAGCCCTGCTTCCTCCTGTCTGATTTGGGGCACCTCACTCTGTCCCAGCAGCTCCCACCTTGACCTGCCCGGCCTCTGCCTTTTCTGCCTGGTCTCTGTAGTCATTTTCTCTGCAGTCATGTTCTCTGCAACCGAGTGAAGAGCTGGCCCTGTGCTGGTGACGGGGGAGAACAGGGGGACTCTGAGTCTCATGCTTTTTCTTTTTTCCCCAAGGCCGATGCTGCAACCAGTTTCTTGAGAGCTGCAAGATCCGGGAACCTGGACAAAGCCTTGGATCACCTCAGGAATGGGGTAGATATTAACACCTGTAACCAGGTAGGTGAAACCCACAGGGCTTCTGGTTCCATCTCTAGTGCATATGAAAACGTGCCAGGCGGCGGCTCCCCCAGGCCCGGTGCCAGTCACTGCACCCCTGCCTTACGCTGCTCCCGTAGGATGGAGGCAGGGAGGTTCCCCACGGCTGCTCGCTTGCTCTGCTCTGCGTAGCCGATTGGGAGCACCGGCCCTGATCCCACAGCCCTACCTGCCACGGAGCAGAGTGTAAGTTGGCTGGTAGTAAGTTCCCTGGCAGAGGAAGCTTAAAAACTTTGTGGGAGAGGCTGCCTGTCCTGACCCCACTCCCCTCCTGCGCCCCATGTGCCTGGCTCCTGATAAAGCGTCTGGGGGTGAGACATAAGAGGTGCTGTGTTAGGTGGAGTGCAACGGCAACTTTGCTGCGCGGTGGTGATTTCCTGGGGATGGTCTGCTCTGCCAAGGCATCGTGCAGTCTCCAGGCATGTGTCTCCAGAGCTGTGGCATGCCCGGCTGCGGGGTAGGTGTGCACCGCCCTGGCAGAACACAGAGCCATGATTGCCAGCGCGGTGGGGGGATCCCTGGGGTACAGAGTTGAGTGTCCCGGCAGACCCCATCCTCCTCTCACCTGCACCACCCCCTGCCAGGCTGCAGGCAACCCGCAGCCCCTTGTCGCTGCCTGTGCCAGGCAGCTGGCACAGGAGCTCCTAGCCAGAATTAAGCTCAGGGGAGAGGCCACGCAGGGCAGACTGCAGCGTGAGAGCAGTCCCTTGCTGGGGAGGCTTCCACAGCTGAGCTGGGTGGAAAAAGGTCCTATGCTGGGGAGGAAAAGGGCTAACCAGAAGGCAGACCTGGACCAGTTGTCTTTGGGGCAGGGAGGGCAGCAATAGCTATAAAGATCTGGGGAGCCTGGAGCGTAGCAAAGGACATTAGCGGGTAAGCAGAGAGGGAGATCTGATGCTCCTTTAGGGTGACAACAAGCAACTGGGACAGCTGGAAGGGACTCAGCTGGTTATCAGAGGGCAGAGCAGGTAGCTGTGAAGAGTGTGGCCCAGTGGCTGGGACGTTGCAGGAATCGCTCTTGGGGATATTTCCCTTGCCTGCAATGCTCAAGCTTTCAGATTCCCAGAAGCTGCAGCTTAACGCAAGCAGGGGATGTTCGCAAAATGCCAGTCCTGGTGGCTTGGGAGATGTTGGGCAGGTGGAGCCCCTCCTCGCGCAGAGCGGAGACAGGTCTGCCCCAGGAAAGGAGAACTGCAGGCACGGAGGAATGGTTTGCGCAGAACCGACAGAACATTTTGTATCTGTGTAGCTGCCAAATGCGAGCGGCTCAGCCTGAATCAGGGTAGGTGCTGTAGGGAGAGACTCAGGGGGCCTGGGCTGAGCAGGGGGGACAGACAGGCTGCGCTGTCAGCTGCTTTCCAGAGCAGCAGTGACGCTGGGGAGGCTGACTCAGCAGGTAGCACAAATGTACCTTCACCTGGTTCAGTATCAAGTCCCCGAACCAAGCGTAGTTCAGAGCTCCTGCTGTGTGCACTGCGGTGGCCAGCGCAGTCGCTGCAGACGGGTTCCCCCAGGAAATGTCACCGTCTCCTTTTCTGACTGACGGTACCGTGCAGGGATGCGGGGCTTCTGCAGGCCCCTGGGGCACGCTGCAGCTTGCATTCTCCTCTCTGGGACACCAGATGAGGCTTGGGGAAAGCTCAGGAGATGCTCATTTTGTTCACCACTGTATTATCTGGATTATTAGTTCATAATCAGCATCCAGATACTCTGAAAGACTTCTGTCCTGGGGCTGTGTGGGGACATATGGGATTTAGATCAGAGGGGTCTTGTAGGGAGAAGAGGTAGAAAATTTTCACTTTCAGAGTCCTTTGAAGATGAGCTTTTCCATGGGGCCCTGTTGGTGGCTTAGGGGCTCTGACCCCGTAACCATTTTGGAGATGTACAGGGTTTGGAAAGAGGAGAGGCCATGTGGCACGCTCTTAGCACTGGGCTGCAGGACTTGGCTTGCACTTGGCGCTGAGCAGATCGTGTGCTTGCACCTGGCAGGATCTTCCAAGTTGCTGTGCTTCATTTCAGAATTTGGCCCAGTCATTAAACCCAGCTACTGCTCCCTTAATCTCTCTTGGGGGAGCAGAAGCCCCTGTAATTGAGGCACAGCAGCGGGCTAGTCGCTGGAAGCAGTCACGCTGCTCCTGCTTCCAAACGCTTAGCTACAAATGAGCAGAGCCAGAGAGGTGTTTAATGCACCCGCTGCTCGCTTGCAGACCTCTGGGAAAGCGAGTCACAAGGAGCAGGGAGATCCTGCTCCCACGTCTGTGCCACCCTCCTCTCCAGGAAGGACTGGGGATGCTGCCACGTGCGGCACAGTCGTGTGTGCCCTGTGTATGAGGCTGGAGCAGAGCCTGGCGGGGAAAATCACCGTACTTTGCCTGTTCACAAGCGGAGAATTCCCTCCTGACAGTTTCTGTGGGTGTCTGGAGGAGAGGGGCAAGAGGAGGTGGGGGCTGTGTTTGGCCACGCTGGCCCGTGCCTTCCGAGATGGGAGGCTCCGCAAGCAGAGCGCGCCACGGATGTTCACGCATTTCCGATGACGAGCCTAAAAGCAGAGGGAGGATTTCTACGTCCACCGCTCCTGTACCACTCTAGTGCAGAGGAATATGTGGTTCTGGAGAGGGCTCTGCAAAGAATTAAAACAGGGAGACCCAGCCACACGCTAAAGACGATGGCTTTGAACTCCTTCCTCAACCAGCGAGACGGTCAGTCATCAGATGTCTCCACTGACTGGCTGCGAGTCCTGTTTCCAGCCAGATTTCTGGTGCTGGTGAGGGGATTTATCACCTTGACGGGAGCATGTGGCTACAACAGTATGAGGCACTTCTTTCAGTGACGTCTTTGCACTGGTTCCTGCCATCTCCCTGAGGTTAGATGGCACTTTGGGGTTTCCTTCTGAGGAATATCAGACCTGTGGGAAAGGTCCAACCTCACATGTCCTGTATAGAATAAAGAGGGATATATGTGGTCAGACCTATCCCACAGGCCCTGTATTCTTACTCAAGTGCAGAGACCTTGACATGCCATCTGATCTTCATCCCGCCGATTCCATCCCCTTCATTGCTGCCATCTGCATCGGTGTCTTCATCATCCACCTCTTTCGCGTTTCGAATTCCCGCATGCTCCCATCTCATCCGTGAGGAGCTGGAGGCCTGCGGATGCACACCCCTTGCTGCCAGGACCCTCACCGGCAGGGAACAGCGCTGTGCTAGCTCACGGGTGCCAGGAGCTGAGATAGTCTCTGGTGGGCAGTCCAGGGCAGGGACCTGCTTTGGTACAGGCTAAGTGCAAAGTCCCGCCTTTTGTGTTTTTCTGTAGGGCTGCGTTTGTCGCATTGACAGCCAGCGACTGGGATTTCTGGGAAGCATTTGCGGCACTTAGTGAGGGGAATACAGCACCTTTCAAATTAAGCACATCCTGTGGCGGTTTTGGGTCAGATGGGCTATCAAGCCAAAGCAAATGTGCAAAACAGCCTGTATTGTTCCTGGAGCAGAAATATCGATGGGCCGCTGGGAAACGATCTTCTGCAAACATTGCGCTTATTGCTGTAAGGCCAGAGAATAATGATTCCTCACAGGTTTTCAGCATTTAAAAGGTTATTTATGAATCTCCTGCGTAAAAAGGCGTATGTGCCGAGGGGAGCAACCGAGCATCTGTGGTCTTGCGCTCCAGGTGTTTGTTGCGTGAGTGTAACCGAGAAAAAGCGTGTGTGCCTGTGGCCACATAGCCAACTTGTGAGCTCACGAGGGTAAGGGTGTCCGTGGCCATCTGTATGGGGCTGGGTAGGTGTGCCTTGGTCAGAGGAGGTGATGGGCTCGGTGTAGCCAGGCCTGGTTGGGGAGCGGTTCCTTTTGGTGGCTCTGTTCTGTGGGTGTTGCAGCATTCCCGCTTCATTTTCCCTTGGAAGCAGGCCTTTTGGGCTTGAGGCTCTAGGGGACTTCGGAGGTGGTGTGCTGAGGAAGCCTCTGGATTTTTAGGTTTTTGCCCTTTGTGCTGAAATCAGAGTTGAGTAAAAGAATCTGTGACTCTGACTATGATCCTGGATAGCTGGTGCTTGGAGTGACAGAGGGTGGAAAACCTTTTTCCAGTATGGTAACACTCTTGAAGCTGTTCTAAGTTTAACTGGAGTGTTGAGGGCTGGAACTGGAGCCTCCCCGGGCATTTTCTGCTCCCCTACCTATATTCAGGTGGGGATGAAGTAATTCTGTGCAGTGACCTTCCAGTAATCTACAGGAGCCGAAACAGATGGTTGGGAGGTGGAGTACTTGGGCAGGACTGTGTGCTCCCAGGGAGCTGGCATCTCTCTGCCACGTGACAGCATTGCGTAGGGGTGAGTAAACATAGTGCATCCACCTGGGAGAAGAGAGGGACAAGGGAAGTTCGCCTTATGGGGGAAGAGTGACATCTGAAATTGCCTGCAAGTGTTTAACCTCTCTGTCAGCAAATATCCCAGCCCTTTTGCTCACATGGGGAAGCAGAAGAGGATGTCAGAAATAACGGAGCAGAAGCTGTCTCAGCAGCCTCTAGGGCGCTGACCGGCCTGACCCCTCCGACAGCCCAGGGATGCTAAAAGGGTGCTGGCCAGCCCTTTGCTCCTAGTGCTCAGGCTCCACGTGTAGCAAAAAGGTGAGCTAAGCTGGGGCACGCACAGAGGTGTTCCTGAGAAGTCACTTCAGTTGTCTGGGAGCTTTCTGGACCCGGTAGAGCTGAGCAGTGGCACAGCCAACGCTTTCTCGGCACCCATTGCTGCAGCCAAACTCCGAGGGAGCAAAGCCGACCCTCTGCTGGGCATGGGCTGCAGGATGGGGCTGTTGCTCCTGAACTGTTGTGAATTAAATTTAGCTGCTGCTTGATAAAATCATTGTCCCAGGCAGAGCTTCTCGCTGCAGTTCTGTCCGTGTAAATGTTCAAGTTTCAGGTCTGTACGCACACTTACCCAGCAGCTCTGGTGCATCCTCACTCCGGGCCATACACAAAGCTCAGCTCTGTGCTTTAGGTTTGAGAAGCCTGACTGCGGGCAGGCGATCGCAGGGAGGGGCACCCCAAAGAAAGTCACTTGAGCAAAGACAGGAGTTGCCATCAGGGATGTGCCATGAGCAGGGAGGACTAAAGCAGTGCCTGTGGTGCCAAACACGCAGACGCTGAGCTGTGGTGCCACCCGTCCGTAGGAAATCATCTACGGGGGTTGCATGGAGAAACCTCCAGCCTTAATCAGCGGCTCAGCCTTCAGCTGCATGCCGTTGCCCTGGCAGCATGGAGCCTAACCACGGCTGTTGTGCTGGATGCCAGCGCAGGGCTCGAGGGCAAAGCGGCAGCTCCTGCTCCCACCAGCCTGGACTTTCGCCAGCATGGGCCAAGTGCCCGCAGTCATGTCTGCACGGGAGCTCAGAGCAGGGGGTTCCCCGGAGAGCCCCAGCCCCAGCAGGTGACTAATGCCTCTCTCCCACCTTTGCTCCCTCCAGAATGGGCTGAACGCCTTGCACCTGGCCTCCAAGGAGGGCCACGTGAAAATGGTGGTGGAGCTGCTGCACAAGGAGATCGTTTTGGAGACAACGACCAAGGTGAGGACAAAGGAGTCTGGTCACATTAGTCACAACTCTGTGCCCTGGCATTGCTGCCAGGCACACCAGCAGTAGCTGAGCAGTGAATCACACTGCTTTCAGCCCTTGGAAAGGCTGGGCTGGTGACAGTGCTGCTGGGCTGGTGGTAATGCTGCTGGGCTGGTGCCTGGGGACCAGGCTCTGATCCCAGCGCAGTCAAAGCCGTGCTGGGCACCTCCAGGTGGGTGGGGGGTTCCCCTCCACCCTTGCCTCTCCCCCATGGGGGCCACTGTGAGCTCAAGAGGGGAGTAACAGAAGCCACAACATGTGCTAGTGCTGTCTTTACTCACGTCTCCTGGAACTGGCTGCCGGCTCAAGTCAGCCCTCGCAGCCCCAGGGCAGCCCCTGCGTGCTGCAACACTGGGATGGCCTTGGTACCACTGTCGCAAGCCTGGAGAGCATTGGTGCTCAGTAAATAAGATACAGGTCTCTCCCTGCATCACCACGGTGGGGTGTGGTTCTTGCGCGGTGACAAGCGAGACCATGGCACAAGCAAACAGACAAATAAGCAGCCTCCAGCACAGTCTGAAGGGCTGCGAGAGCAGGAGGGAGCCTGGCTTGCCACCTCCCCAGTGCTCTGGCAGGGCTCGGGGCGCGGAGCGGAGTCTGGCATTCTGCCACGCCACCCAAAGGCACAAGTCGGAAGAGCCTGTGTCTGCATTTTCCAGCCTGCTTATCATCCCTTAGCTCTGCTGGGATGCCTTGGCTACCAGGGCGCACACTGCAGTTTTGCCTGAAGACTGCCAGCTCAGCTCCCCCATCCTCCCTCCCCTCCTCATCTCTCGGTGCTGGAGATGCACAGAGCCTGACAGTGCATACAGCTTTTGCTGCCAGTAACTTCATGGGAAAGATGAAATCACTCTCTTCGCTGGCCAGCAAACGTGAAGGGTTAGCTGCCTGGTCTGTAGCAGAGATGGGGCACGGAGCAAGGGCTGCGTGGCCCCACAGCTTCCCCCGGCCGGCTGCGCCGTTTGCATGTGTGTTAGCACATCTCAGGCCCATCTTTCCCTGGCATCTTGGGCTGCTCCAGCCCCTGAGCGCTGCCCTGTGGTGTCTTTCAGAAGGGAAACACAGCCCTGCACATTGCTGCCCTGGCTGGACAACAGGACGTGGTCCGGGAACTGGTGAACTACGGGGCCAACGTCAATGCGCAGTCACAGGTAGAGTGACCTGGGCTGGAGCGGGAAAAGCCCCCAGGATGCGTGATGGTGGTGTCCTCCTGGTGGGAACTGTGCCCAGCATGGGCACTTCAGCAGCCCTTTACAGTTTCTCTCTAGTCCTGTTCAGGGGCAGGGCCAAGGGCTGCTCTGCCAGACTCCTGAAAGAAGATGAGCGTGCGAGTGGTGGTGGGGATATGGGGGGACTTGAGGGATATGGGGAGACCAGCATGGTCTCTCTGCTGAGGGAGTCCACGGCAGCACGCACAAGCACGCTGAGCTCATCCCGGGAGGACTCGCGGCCGATGCCTCCCTGGCACAGCCATGAGGTCTCCAGCAACCCCTGCAGCTCTGCACACTGTGCCTCCTTCGTTCTCTCTTTCTTGGGCCTGGTGGGGCTGCAAGCTCTTCAGCTTTTGCCTGATGGGAGAAACGTCCCCGAAGCAAGGGAGAGCAGTGGCAGTGAGTGGGGGGCAGTGTCTCCTAGGCTGACTGTTGCTGTGAATCATCCCCTGGTTCTTTCTGGATGTGGGGAGCTTTGGACTCCAGCTCTCTACGATTGCTCCACTGTTTTTTCCTTTTTCCCACCCACAGTGTGTATGCTTTTGCCCCAGTTCGGTGAGCTGGGGATGTGGGTGTTGATGGGGGGTAGGTCTGCAAGGAGCTTGAGAAACTCGAGGAAGAGTTGTGTTGATGTGTGTGTCCCTGTGTTTGCAGAAAGGCTTCACACCCCTCTACATGGCAGCGCAGGAAAACCACCTGGAAGTTGTCAAGTTCTTGCTGGAAAATGGAGCCAACCAGAACGTAGCCACAGAGGTGAGATCCTTGGGGAGGGCCCTAGGGCCCTGCTTGTTGGGGCTGCTGCTGGATGAGCCAGGTGCTGCCATGGCTCCTCAGCTCTCCCCCTCTCACTTGCCTCTCCTTGGCAGGACGGCTTCACGCCACTAGCTGTGGCTCTGCAGCAAGGGCATGAGAACGTGGTTGCTCACCTTATCAACTATGGGACAAAGGGTAAGGTCCGCCTGCCCGCCCTGCACATTGCGGCCCGCAACGATGACACTCGCACAGCTGCCGTGCTGCTGCAGAACGACCCCAATGCTGACGTCCTCTCCAAGGTGTGTGGCTTTCCCATCCTGTCTCCGGGAGCTTTCCCACATCCCCAGGGAGAACAGCAGCTTGGTATGCTGTATTTATCCATCCTTTCAGCAGGGAGCATGTGTCTGGCTGGGCTGATCCCTCCTTCTTTCCCCTAGACTGGATTTACCCCCTTGCACATTGCAGCCCACTACGAGAATCTCAGCGTGGCCCAGTTACTGCTGAACCGTGGAGCCAGTGTCAACTTCACACCCCAGGTGAGTGCAAACTGGGAAGACTGCTGGGACTGGTCCTGCTCCAGCACCAAAGGAGGATGCTGTGCCTCCTTTCCCTGTGGGTGCAGCAGCAGCTGCCAGGGTACGCTGGTGAGGTGGGACCATGCAGAAGGTAGCACGCCGATGCGTGTCTGGGGAGCTGCCATTAATAACCAGCGTGGGCCTTTTCTAGTATGTCTCCCCTCTGTTGGATGCAGCCATGCATCCCTGGAAGCTCTTGGGACCTTGTGTCCAGGCTGAGGGAAAGCTGGTGCCGTCGCTGCAGGGCAGAGCTTGCAGCCCCTGCAGTTGGCGTGCCTCTTCCAGTCCCATGGGTGCAGCCAAATCCGTGAGCTGGCGCTTTCCTGGGAGCTCTGCGCAGCTTCTGTCCTCAGCCTTTACCTGCCGGCAGGAGCAGCTGCTCACCCTCTCTCCCAACCCTGTGAAACAACCTGTACCCCTGTGCCGGCCCTGGGCAGGGATTTAGCTCTCCCCTGCCTTCAGTCTTTTGTTCGCCCCGTGCCTCCTTGCAGCCCCGCGGGGGGAAGAGAAGGGGTTGCTCCCTCTAACAGACTGCCGTTCCCTCTGTCAGAATGGGATCACTCCCCTGCACATAGCCTCCCGCCGGGGCAACATCATCATGGTACGGCTGCTGCTGGACCGCGGGGCCCAGATAGAGACAAGGACCAAGGTGAGACGGCTTCTGAAACACCAGCAAGTACACGGGCCATCTGCCTCCCCAAGCTCCTTGCGTCCAGGGAGCACTGCCGTGCTGCACGGCCCAGCGCGTACCCTGTGAACCTCTTGCTGGGTGTGGGAGGGAAGGTCCCTGGTGCACTAAGGGGACAGATCTGGTTTTTTGCTGGTGCATGTAGAGGTGAGAGGAGGCTGCATTGCTGCAGCGGGTGGGCCCTGGGGGCTGAGGGCAGGCTCAGTTTTGCCTTATTTTGCAAACAAGCCCAAAGTCCCTGTTACTCTCCTGCCTGAGGGGAGCCCTGCCCTTCCTTGCCCGTGCTGAGCCCTTGAACCCTTCTCTCTCCCCAGGATGAGCTGACCCCTCTCCACTGTGCAGCTCGCAATGGACATGTGCGAATTGCAGAGATCCTGCTGGACCACGGGGCTCCCATTCAAGCCAAAACCAAGGTACCCATGGGACTCTGGGGGGCTGTGCTTGGTGCCAGGTCCCAGGGCAGCACAAGGGGGTACCAAGCTGTGCGCAGTTGCTGGATGCCATGCATGGCTGGGCTGGGGCTGAGTTTTTGGCCTGCCAACGGGCAAGGAGCTTCCTGACCTTCTCCTTGGCCCTAGCTGGAGCCCTTTGCCTGAGGGCTGCATGCTTCAAAGGGACCAGCCCTGGGAAGGGGATGGCCTGGGGACAGCCTGCCCCGTGGCAGCAGCCCTCTGCTCGGCATTGCTCCCCTGTAAGTCTCAGTGAGGGGTTTCGGGGCTCCTCTCTGGTAGCAGCCTGGGGAACGTGCCATCTCTTCTGCCCCAGAGCTGTGGCCAGGGGAGCGAGGCAGGGGCTGGGTGGGATGCCTGGTTCCCCTCCTGGCCCAGCCCTGAGGCCCCGCTCCGCGGTCGCAGAACGGCTTGTCGCCGATCCACATGGCAGCGCAGGGCGACCACCTGGACTGCGTGCGCCTGCTCCTGCAGTACAGCGCCGAGATCGACGACATCACCCTGGACCACCTAACGCCGCTGCACGTGGCCGCGCACTGCGGGCACCACCGGGTGGCCAAGCTGCTGGTGGAGAAGGGGGCCAAGCCCAACTCCCGAGCCCTGGTGAGTGAGGAGGGGCAGGCAGGGCTGGGGTGGGGGAGAGGGAGATTGCCCTCGCAAATGACTGTCCATCTGTCCGTCTGCAGAATGGCTTCACACCCCTCCATATCGCCTGCAAGAAGAACCACATCCGGGTGATGGAGCTGCTGCTGAAGACGGGTGCCGCCATCGACGCCGTCACCGAGGTAGGTGGGCTGCAGCCCAGCCCCAGCTCTCCTGCTGCTGCCTGTGCAGAGCAGGCAGCGCTGCAGGGGATGATGGCCCTGTTGCCTCTGCTGGTCCCCAGGCACCTTCTTCATTGTGGCTTAGAGCTCTTTGCAGCTCAGGACCTGTTGAGCTTGGCACCATCTCCCGACACCCTGCTCCCTACAGGGCCGGGGGACTGCAGGGAGGCAGCAGCTCTCCGTGTTCCCCTCAGCCAGGCTGGGGACCCCGAGTTTGCCTCTGTGCTGGAGCATGCCCTGGGGAGGGGGAGAAGGGGGTGGGAAGAGATGTTGGCAAGGCCATCAGCCCCCATCTTGGCTCCTGGCCCCTTTCTCTCCACAGTCTGGCCTGACCCCCCTGCATGTGGCTGCCTTCATGGGGCACCTCCCCATCGTCAAGACCCTGCTGCAGCGTGGAGCCTCTCCTAACGTGTCCAATGTGGTGAGTCCCACCCTGGCTGGGGCTGTGGGAACTCAGCATGGTGGGGTCCAGCAGGAGGTGGGGATTGCCCGAGTCCTGCTCTCTCAGGATTGCTCTCCTGAGCAATCCCTGGTGCCCCCTGCCACTTTGTGCTGGCAGGAGGAACCGGTAGGGGCCAGAAAAGGTTGTGGGCACTGCTCTCCTGTGCTCAGACCAGGGGAACGACTGCAGGAAGGCATAGCCCCTCCTACGGCCTCACCGCTTTATCCTGTCCTTGGTGCAGAAAGTGGAGACGCCCCTACACATGGCGGCCAGAGCTGGGCACACAGATGTGGCAAAGTACCTGCTGCAGAACAAAGCCAAAGCCAACGCCAAGGCCAAGGTAGGTAGAGAGGACCTGTGTGATAGTCCAGCTCTGGGAACAGCTGGTGCTGGTTTCTTCGCTCTCACCTACCCAGAGCATGCCCTGCCAGGGGCTGTGCAACAGCGGGAGCAGGGCCAGCGCCCCTTCGGCATGGCAAGCAAGGGACTGGTCCAGGTCTGCCAAAACAGCTTCTCTGCCTCCCTCACAGGATGACCAGACTCCTCTGCACTGTGCTGCACGCATCGGCCACACCGGCATGGTCAAACTGCTGCTGGAGAACAATGCCAACCCCAACCTGGCCACAACAGCGGGGCACATGCCCCTGCACATGACCGCCAGAGAGGGGCATGTGGACACGGCCCTGGTCCTGCTGGAGAAGGGGGCCTCACAGACCTGCATGACCAAGGTAGGCTGCTGTGGCCACTGCCGCTGAAGGCGTGACCCGGCTGGGCCAAGGCTGGGCAGGCGGGTGGCACAGCGTCCCTGTCACAGGAGGGGCAGCCTCCTCCTGTGCCGCAGCATGCGCCAGTGCTCTCCTCCTCATCCCTGTACACCCTGTGACGGGCTGCCTTTCTCCTCAGAAAGGATTTACCCCTCTCCACGTTGCAGCCAAGTACGGGAAGGTGGATGTGGCCGAGCTGCTGCTGGCACATGACGCTCACCCCAATGCAGCAGGGAAGGTGAGCGCTGCTCCTGTGGCCGTGGGAGGAGCGGTGTGGTATGGGGAGAGGCTCTGTCTCACCTGTCTGTGCCCTCTCCCCTCCCCAGAACGGCCTGACCGCGCTGCACGTGGCTGTGCACCACAACAACCTGGAGATCGTCAAGCTGCTGCTTCCCAAGGGGAGCTCCCCGCACAGCTCGGCCTGGGTGAGGCTGGGCTGGGTGTCCCTGGGGATGTGTCGTGTGTCCAGGGCATCCCAGCCTGGGGCCAGCATTGCCCCTCAATCCTGACGCTCGAGGAGCGTACAAGGGACCGATCGCCACCAGCCACTCTCCGCGCCTGCTGCTCACGCCTGCCCGGCCCTTGCACCAGCACGTGGGGCAGGCAGGGGTGCCGGGCGGTCGCCCTGTTCTGGCAGACAGGCTATGTCAGGGATAATCCCTGCCGGCAGCGTTGTGGCTGTTGCCTGGGGACGTGTTTCCATGGCAAGCCCTGCAGAGCAGCGCAGTTTGGGAAACCACACACGAATGTTTGCACGCAGCTATGAAGCAGTGAGTCAGAAAACCCACGAGCTTGTGAGAGTCGCCGCGCTCTGCCAGAGCATGGGGAGCATCTCCCCAAAGAGCAGACCAGCAGCCTTGGTTTCCACACTGTTTGCAGAAGCTGCATCCTCAGAACAGACAAGTGGCTGCTGGTGCCGGTCCTCCCCATCTGGCACTCCCCTCTCCTCCTGCGCAGGCTGCCGGCAGACTTGCTGGGCAGGCATCGGGAGCAGCCGGTACCGGCGCCAATCCCCCGTGGTCTGCGTCACTGACAGCCTGCGCGTCACCGCGGGCAGAGGGTGTCTGCCAGCTGCTTTGTTCCTGCAGCGTGGCAGCAAAGGCAGCGCTCAAGGCCCTGCAGTCTCTGCTTGAATACTAATCCTGCATATTGCCAGTTTTGCTCCGCACCTCAGCCAGCCACGTTCTAGGAGGTGTCTGTCTGCCCTGGCCTCTTGCGGCTCCAGGTGGCTGAATACTGCTGTAGAAATTCATGTGTGGAAAACTCCACCGATACCAGTCGAACCTGGAGCAGGTGGTCTTTGAAACCCCTGTGCTGACTTGGCTGGGAGAATGGCATTTGGCCTCAGCGTCAGGGCTAGTTGCTGTCAGGGGGCTGGTTCGGGTGTGAGCCTGCATCCCTGAGCTCTGGAGGCGAATAGGGAGGGCAGGCCTCGCCTGGAGAGGCAAGGTGGCACCTCCTGTCCCCGCTGGTCTGCTCGGCAGGGGCTGAGCACTGCAACGAGCCTCTCTCCCTGCAGAACGGGTACACCCCCCTCCACATTGCCGCCAGGCAGAACCAGATGGAGGTGGCCAGCAGCTTGCTGCAGTACGGGGCTTCTGCAAATGCGGAGTCTGTGCAGGGAGTCACCCCCCTACACCTGGCTTCCCAGGAGGGGCATGCGGACATGGTGGCACTGCTTTTCTCCAAACAAGCCAACGGCGACCTAGGCAACAAGGTAAGTTGTCCGGGCACGTCCTGCCAGGCTGGAGGCGAACACCCCGGCAGGGAGTAGCAGACAGGGTGGTAGTCCAGGCCCCAGTGCCTCCCTGCATTCGGGCAGCAGTGTGCCGACAGCACAGCGTCGGTCAGTTTGCCAGGTTGGAGGCCTGACTTAGAGTCTCTGCTGGTAGAGCTGCAGTGATGGCATTGCCACTGTGCTGAGACCTCCTCTGTTTGCAGAGTGGCCTGACTCCTCTCCATCTCGTGGCCCAAGAGGGGCATGTGCTGGTTGCTGATGTTCTGGTGAAACACGGAGTCACAGTGGATGCAACGACGAGGGTAAAGTAGTGCATTGACCATGGCTGTGGTGAAAAACGTGTGGGGGTACTACCTCTAGGCCTGCTCCAGGAGGAGCACTGCTTTTCTTTTTCTTTGTGCAAGAGTCTCCCCTCTCGCAGGCGTCCTTACCATCTTGTCTGTCTCTTGGGGACTCTTCCTCCTCTTCCCCCCCACCTCCCTGGAGGGATGATTCTTGCCTGCTCCCACAGCTCACCCCTGTACCCCCAGGCACAACGTGGTGTGGTCTGCAGCGTGCCCTCTGCCCTGGTCCTGGGCTCTCAGGCAGCACCCGCACGCATGCCCCATCCTTCATCCACGGGGGCTTGCCCATGGGATGAGCACACCCAAGCCAGAAGGGCAGGAGGCACCATTGAGGGCAAGCTGAGACCTGATCTTGTCTTTCAGATGGGCTATACCCCACTGCATGTGGCCAGCCACTATGGGAACATCAAGCTGGTGAAGTTTTTGCTGCAGCACCAGGCTGATGTCAATGCCAAGACTAAGGTACAGAGATGTCCTGTGCTCCAAGGACCCTTCTGCCCCGGGCACCAGCACGCAGGTCGATGCGGAAGGCTTAGCCTCCCTCCCTGCTTCCACTTCTCCCCCTACATTGCTCCAAGCCCTCCTGTCTCCATGGCTGGAAGCTGCTGTAGTCTAGCTACAGCCCTGGGCAAGTGCTGGGTTCTGCAGAGCCCTTTGCTTACCCCGGAGAGGAGGGGGCTGCCCTCGTGCTCCAGGCATGAAGCACGGCGTGAGGCCCGGGGGCATTTCTGGGGCAGCAGACTCCCAGAACCGATGGCAGCACCTTCTGTCCTCCCCTGCAGCTGGGCTACACCCCTCTGCACCAAGCAGCGCAGCAGGGCCACACGGACGTTGTGACACTGCTGCTGAAGCACGGTGCCTCTCCCAATGAGATCAGCACAGTAAGTACGGCGCTCGCCCACACCTCCTCGCCCCGTGGCAAGCTCGGGCGCCTGCCTGGGCTTCCCTGTGGCTGCTGCTGACCCAGTCCTTCCTCCTTGCCCAGAACGGCACCACTCCCCTGGCCATCGCAAAGAGGCTTGGCTACATTTCCGTCACAGACGTGCTCAAGATTGTCACAGAGGAAACGGACATCCCGGTGAGCCCCTGGGGACTGGGACCAGGACCCTGTGGAGGAGGGCTGGGGCTGGGAACAGCCAAGCAGAGGTCCGCTGAGCGCAGCCGGGCAGGGCCAGCGCTGACAGCTGGGTGCCTAGCCCGGGCGTGAGGAGGGGGCTGCAGGTGGCTGCGCAGCGAAGGGCTGACTCCCCTGACTCCACTCTGCTCCCGCAGTCAGTCGGTGACAAGCACCGCATGAGCTTCCCGGAGACTGTAGACGAGATTCTGGACGTGTCGGAGGATGAAGGTGAGGGGCCGGAGCTGGGTCGCACCCTCCCAGAGATCCGCCAGCTGGGCCAGCGTGACAGGCCCCAGCCCCCGGGACGGGCACCGGCATTCCTGCCGGCCGGGGTGGGGGAGCTGCGTGGCCCCGCAGTGGTCTTGCGGAGAGGACAAGGGGAGCCCACAGCCTCTGGGGCGGCAGCTCCGGGCTGGGGCGGAGGCAGGAGGGCTGTGCCCGGAGCTGTCCATGGTCCCTGCCCCCCGGACAGCGCGCAGCGAGCCCGTGGGCGTGCAGAGCCCCTCACCGTGCCCTGCTCCGCGGGCTGCCACCAGCTCCCACCCCGGCTGCAGCTGGTCCGCTCCTGCTCCCTCCCACCAAGACCTCACCTTTCCCTCTTCTTACTTTGCAGGCACTGCTCATGTCACAGTAATGGGTATGAAATGTGTCCCCTTGCCCCAGCTCAATGGCCCATTTCACCCCATGGCCACTAACCATCCGCACGCCACATCCATCTGCTGAGCCTTGCTGCTGGGCTGGTGCTCTCCAGTGCCATCCCGCCCTGCCCATCTGTGTCCGTGCTGCTTGCTGTGGTGTGACTGCATGAATGGGGCCGTCCCCCGCTGGGGGGGGCCTGGCTCCCTGTGGGCCCCAGGCCCTGTCCCCGGTAGGCAGAAGAGCCTGGTTCTGTGACAAACTCCGGTGCCCCTCCGCAACCGCCCCGTGCCATCCTGGCCAGGGCAGGGATGAACCTGAGTGCTTAAGGGTCTCCGTGCTGCTGCGGACCCCTCCCCATCACTGGGGCTCTCTCCCTGCTTTGGGAGGTGCTGGACTCCCTCCCGTGAGACACTGGTGAGAGCTGAACCCTGGTGAACTCCTTAGCAGACATTAATTGGGCCAGCAGGCAGCGCTGGCTGGGCTCGTGCCTCCAAAGGGTACGTGCGGATGCACTCGGCAGTGTTAGGACATCCTTTCTGTGTCCCCAGCCCTGCCTACACTCCTGTCCCCAGCATCCAACGGCAGGGTGTCCCCGGCAGGCTCTGTGCTCGGTGCTGTGGGAAAGGGGTTGGCTAGCAGCCGAGGCTCCTGGCAGCTACCACAGCTCCTGTCCCACGGACCCGCAGGACGGGCCTTGCCCCTGCCAGCAGACCCCAAATGGCCAAGGGCGAAGCCGCCCCGTGGCTGCCTGAGAGCCAAGGGACGAGTGTGTGTGACCAGCAGTGGGAGCAGAGATGGGCCTGGCTCCAGCCCTGAGGAGGGATGGGAGCAAGGGCTGGATGGCTGTGCTCCCTTGTCCTTCTGCCTCTCTGCATGCTGAGCCAGCTCTCTGTTTCAGAGGAGGAGCTGATCGCACCAAAGCCCAGGACACTCGATCCCAGGGACCAGGAGAGCAAGAGGGAGATGCTGGAGTTTGTGACCACGACGACACTGGAGCAAACGTAAGAGGCACTGGATGGTGGGGAGGGAGCAGGTACAGGGCGCGGGGCCAGCCTGGGATGCCAGCAGGGCAGGGACGGCTCTGGGCAGGGAACGGATCACTGAGCCCCCACTGGCTAGCACAGCAGGCAAAGCTAGTCGGTGTTGTTCCTGCACCAGGACATGGGTCTGCTGCCGAGTTTGCCTTTGTCCAGTGGCTCGGGGATGTCCATCCCTGGGGATGGCCAGGGGCTGAGGGGCCCAGGCCTGCCACTTCTGTGGCTGTCACTACCTTCTCCTGCCAGGGTGGAGTCTCCAGCTGTCCTGCAGGTCCCCTGCATCCCACCTGAGACTGTGGTGACCAGAGCGGAGGAGACTGAGCAGGTAGGACCTGTGGAGACAGAAGCTGAGCAAGTCAGCCTGCTGCATGCGCCCTCGGTGTCCCCACAGGAGGTGAGCATGAGACACAGCCTGCCACGGACCCCAGGCATTCCCTGCTGGGGGGAGCCCCCCATCACCACAGAGCCAAAATGTGGGGTGGGTGGTGGGGATGGACCCGGTGGTACGGGACTGCCCAGGGAGGGTTGTGAGACTGTGGAGGAGTGCCAGGCTCAGCATCCCCAGATAGGACCCTGTGCCCATGGGGGCTCTTCCCTGCCTTACACAGCCCTCCAAGGAGTTCGACGAGGACTCCCTGATCCCCAGCAGCCCCGCCACCGAGACCTCGGATAACATCAGCCCGGTGGCCAGCCCAGTGCACACAGGGTGAGTGCCCACCCGCGCGGCACATGCACGCTCTGCGCCTGAGCCGGCTGCAAGGTGCCCACCTGCCCATGCCTCTGCCCGCTCCAGGTTCCTGGTGAGCTTCATGGTGGACGCCCGCGGCGGCTCCATGCGGGGCAGCCGGCACCACGGACTGCGCGTGGTCATCCCGCCCCGCGCCTGCGCCGCGCCGACCCGCATCACCTGCCGCCTGGTGAAGCCCCAAAAGCTGCCTTCAACCCTGCAGCTGGCTGAGGAGGAGGGTCTGGCCAGCCGGATCATCGCCCTGGGGCCCGCCGGCGCCCAGTTCCTCAGGTGAGCACAGCTGGAAACAGAGCGGATGGAGCTGCCCACACCGGGGCCGTCCCTCAGGCCTGGGGACAAATCTGGGCTCCTCTGGAGTCTCTGCCAGCTGGGGCAAGACCTCTGCCCATCTCTGCTTCTGGGGGTCTGGTGCAGGAGAGATCCCACCTCTGGCCAGGCGCAGCATGTTTTTGGGGTGGGTCATTCTGGCATAAAGGAGCAGCAGCTGTGCTGTCGTAGGAAAAGCCCTGACCAGCGCGGTCCTGCTGGGCGCAGAGCCCTGTTTCCCAGAGAGAGGGGTGGGAGCAGTCCTGCCTTCCTCCTCTGGCGGCTGTACAGCATGGGCAGGTGCTCTGCCCAGGGCCACCTTGCTGCCTGCGTGTCCTGGCAGCAGCATGTAGGTGCAAGCACCCTTCTTCTGCTGTCTGCAGCCCCGTCATTGTGGAGATCCCACACTTTGCCTCGTATGGGCGCGGAGACCGCGAGCTGGTGGTGTTGCGCAGCGAGAATGGCTCTGTCTGGAAGGAGCACCGCAACCGCTATGAGGAGAGCTACATGGACCAGCTGCTCAACGGCATGGATGAGGGTGAGCGTGGCAGGCAGGCGGGGCCTCGGCACCATGCAGCTCCCCACAGGCAGGGCTGCGGCTGGCCTGGGTGGTGGGATGGGGCTGAGCATGGTATGGTCGGTGCAGCTCGGAGCGGGTGGTGGGTGACAGCCGCAGGCTTGGTGTGTGAGCACTGATGGCTGTGCTGCCCTTGCAGAGCTGGAGAGCCTGGAGGAGCTGGAGAAGAAGAGGGTCTGCCGCATCATCACCACCGACTTCCCTCTCTACTTCGTGGTCATGTCCCGGATTTGCCAAGACTTCGATCTGATCGGCCCTGAGGGAGGGTATTTGAAAAGCACACTGGTGCCCATGGTACGGGCCACTTTCCCAGACACTGCTGTCACCAAGAGAGTGAGGCTGGCCCTGCAGGTGAGCCCCGGAGAGCCTGGCCCAGGGGTGGGCAGCAGACCCAGGCTGTGCCCCAGCTCAGGGGAAACCAGCCCTGATGCCCATGGTTGTGCTGCCCGCAGGCGCAGCCCGTGCCCGATGAGCTGGTGACTAAGCTGCTGGGGAACCAGGCAACCTTCAGCCCCATCGTCACGGTGGAGCCGCGCCGGAGGAAATTCCACCGCCCCATTGGCCTCCGTATTCCACTGCCACCGTCCTGGAAGGACAATCCCCGAGACAGCGGCGAGGGTGACACCACCAGCCTGCGCCTGCTCTGCAGTGTGATCGGTGAGGCTGCCAACCCCTGCTGCGCAGGCGAGCGTGCTCTCTGGTGGGGACGGGCTGGGCCACCTCAGCGGGATGCAGCTCCTGGCAGCTAAGGACAGGGCACGGCAGTGGAGAGAGCGATGCCTGGGGGATGCAGACCCCAGGCTTATGGAAAGGCAGGGTGCTCACCCTTGCTTTCTGCTGCAGGAGGGACAGCCCAAGCCCAGTGGGAAGACATAACAGGCACCACGAAGCTGTCCTATGAAAATGAGTGTGCTAACTTTACCACCAATGTGTCTGCCAGGTGAGTCCTGGGCAAGCGTGTGCTCATCTGGGGACATCTGCTGCTCCTCGGGCTGTCTTGGGGTGCAGCCTGGACCAGGAGGAGCCTCCTGCCCCTGTGCTCGTTGTGGTGCTGCCCCATTCCCACGTGCAGGGCAGTTGCCTCCAGCCTTGAGACCCCCACGCTGCCTCGGCACGTGTCAGAAACACTGGGGGTGCAGAGGGAAGGGGCCGTTCCTTGTGCTTGGGTGGGTCCCCATCACGGATGGGGCTGCTCCTGTACCCAGAGCTCCTGGGGCACCCTCTGTGGTGCAGTTTGCTGTTGGGGGGGGCAGCTCTCCTGGTGCCCCTGGGGAATGTGCCCGGCAGCACCCCGACCCAGCCCTCCCGCAGGTTCTGGCTGGCCGACTGCCCGCGCACAGCCGAGGCCGTGCACTTTGCCACAATGCTGTACCAGGAGCTGACGGCCGTGCCCTACATGGCCAAATTCGTGGTGTTTGCCAAGATGAATGATGCACGGGAAGGCCGGCTGCGCTGCTACTGTATGACTGACGACAAGGTTGACAAGACTTTAGAGCAGCATGAAAACTTCACCGAGGTGGCCCGCAGCAGGGACATTGAGGTTTGTCCCCAGCAGCATGCGTGGGGGGCAGCAGGGAGAAGGCTGCCCAAGCCAGAGGAGACTGATGCCTGGCCCTGGCCCAGGGAGGAGAGTCCAGGGGCAGGAGAAGCAGCTCTGCACAGGGACTGAGCCTGTTTTCTGCTCTCTGCCAGGTGGTGGAGGGGATGCCTTTGCACGTGGAGCTCTCAGGGAACCTGGTGCCTGTCAAGAAGGCCACTCAGCCCCGCACCTTCCTCTTCCAGTCCTTCCGGGAGAATCGTCTCGCCATCCCCATCAAGGTAACGGCAGGGTGCGGGGCTGGGCTGTGTTGAGGCCCCTGTGCCGGCCCTGTGCCAGGCCACCTAACCGGGCTCTCGGTGCTCAGGTTCGGGACAGCAGCCGGGAAGCCAGCGGCTCCCTGTCTTTCTTGCGCAAGGCCATGAAATATGAGGACCTCCAGCATGTGCTCTGCCACCTGAACATCAGCATCCCACCCTGCACCAAGGTCAGTGCTGGGTCTCTGGCACCTCTGGGAGGGGGTGGTGGGGACCCATCCCTTTCCCAGGTGCAGGAGACAGCCCTTGCTGTCAGCTTTTCTTCCTCAGCTGCTCCACGTGGCCACGCCGTGCCGCCCTGGGGCTGCGGGAAAAGCAGCGGTGCCAGGGCAGAGCTGCTGCCCTCTTTTCAAGCTGGCGACCCCTTGATTTGTCCCCACTCTCACAGGGAAGCGGCAGTGAGGAGCGGAGGAGGACACTGACGCCATTGTCTCTGCGGGAGCGATACAGCATCCTAAGCGAGACCAGTTTTGGTACGCAGCCTGCTGGGACTGTTCAAGCCTGCTCACCACCTGTGCTTGGGGTGCCCAAGCCCGGTGGAAAGGCTGGGCTGACCCTGTCGTACTCGTGCTCGTGGCAGCTTCCCTGTCCCTGAGGGTTTCCTTGGTCCTGCCTGCAGGGCAGTGCCGTGCCTACGGGGCTGCGGGACCCCCCCAGCCAGCACCCCTTTCCCCTCTCCACCCTGGTGCAGGGCCCTGCGCAGCTGAAGCTGTGACTCCCTCTTCTCCTCCAGGCTCTCTGAGCAGCACGGACAAGGCAGACCAGAAGATGGTCGACATAGCAGAACAGCTGGGCCTCAGCTGGGCCGGTGAGTCCACACCTGAGGATGCACACCACTCCTCGGAAAGCTGGCACTTAGGAAGGCTGGAAACGTGCTGCAGGGCGGAGTGCATGTGCTTTACACTGTCCAGGGAGCTGGGTCCTGATGCAGTTGGTATGCATGCAGTCCGCACTAGCTCCTCTGGCAGGCTGGCCTTGCCTCCCAGCTCTTGTGCTAAACTGTGAGCATACCGTGGCACTGAAGTGAACCTTCTTGCAGCTGTGCATGCATTCACTTGCACAGATACCAGGCTAGGGTTTTGTTCCGTCTTGTACGTATCGCTGCTGTCGTTGCAGCCACACACCCAACGGCAGTATCCGTGCTTCTCCTTAGCATGAGACACTGCTACGCTGGTCACAGCCAGCCTGGGCAGAGGGGCTTCAACCTCTGCCTGTCCCAGCTCCTGCTCCTGCATGTTCTGCCGTGTTCAGTTGTACCTGAGGTGGGGGATTCTGTGCTGGCTCTGGCTGAGCCCTTCACAACATCCCTAGTCTTTCTGGCTCGGGGGCTGGTGGTGGGCGCCGGAGGGTGTGATGCTGAGATGTGGTGTCTCCCGCAGAGCTGGCACGTGAGCTGCAGTTTGGGGTGGATGACATCAACAGGATACGTGGGGAGAACCCCAACTCCCTGCTGGAGCAGAGCCTAGCCTTACTCAACCTCTGGGTCAGCCGCGAGGGCAAGAGTGTCAAGAGTGAGTATCTGCAGTGCCCTGTTACAGGCGCGGAGGTGGCAGGGCTGGCTGTGCAGAGCAGCGTGTGCATGCTCGGGGGTCGCTGGCTGGCTTTACGTCACTGGTTCATGCGCATTTGCCCACCCGGAGGGTGCTGGGGCATGGCTGTGTTCCCCCAGTGACCAGTTTGCTGACACTGGCTTCCCCCTGCAGTCGAGAGTCTGTACACGGCGCTGAGAAACATTGACCGCAGTGAGATTGTCAACACGCTGGAGGGCTCCGGCCGGCAGAGCCGCAGCCTGAAGGGCAGCTGGCGCTACATGGACAGAGACTACTCCCTCTCGCCGTCCCAGATGAATGGTGAGTCCCGGCTTCTGGCAGGGGCTGCAGGAGGGCCCCGGGGACAGAGTCCATGCAGACAGATCGGGGCTGGTATCTGGCCTGACCAGGGTGCGCCAGTGGCCCGCTGGGAGCTCAGTGGGCACAAGGTGTTGCCGACACACACGTGGCCTCTTCACCTGGGCTTGTGCTGCAGGAAGCTTGGCCCTGCCATACTGCTTTCTCAGAAGCTCCCCAGGTGGGGTGGACACACGTTCCTTATCCCGACATGCCAGTGAGAGGTGCCTCTGGCTGTGCCAGCTGAGCCGTGGCCGGGGGGCTCACAGCGTCCTGGCTGTCCGGCTGCGGCGGTGCGCTCGGGCTGGCTCCCAGGCAGAGCGTCCCTGGGCCTGGGGACAGAGCCAGCCGCAGCGTGTGCTGCTGGGGAGCTGGCGCGCCGGGCAGGGACAGGGCTTGGTGCTGCTGCAGCCCTGCACCGGGGCACTGCCCGTGCAGCACTGGCTCATCGCTCTCTCCCTCTCTGTCTCTCCCCTTGTTCTGCTTTCTCAAACATGCCACCTAGCACCGTCAGGTGCGGGCACTCCTGTGGGTCACTTCTTGTCACCTCTTGCCTCTGAGCTCCTCCTGGCCTCTCCTTCTCTCATCTTCCTCCACTGCCTGTCTCCACTGTCTCCACCTCAGCTGAGGCCGCCGGGAGCCGCGTCCTGCTCCAGCGACTGCATGTTCACCGGGGACTGCCCCTCTCATGGCTGTCGTGCTTGCAGGCGGCCACCCCAGGCCTTCTCCTCCTGCACTGCCCCGCGCTCCTTCCCTCGCTGGCCCTGCACTGCTTGCCCCTGGCCAGGCACCTGCACAGGGGAGAGGTGCCCTTTCTCTGCCGGGGGTCCCAGCTGTCCCCCATGCCTCAGCTGTGGCTAGCAACCCCTGGCTGCCTGGGGAGCAGAACAGGTTCTCTGCTGATCTCTGGGGGTGGAAAAGGAGGGCTAGTGGCTCAGAGCTGAAAAAGGCTGAGTAAAGCCACCTGCATGGGTGGGAGTGCCTGGCTTGGCTGTAGTCCGTATCGGTGTGCCTGGGCTGTGCACGTGGCCCTGGCTGATGAGGACGTGACAATTGCTTGTAGCCCCGGCGAGACCAACAGGGTTGTAGGGCCCTGGCTGCATCCCGCAGGGCCTTGGGGTTGCATGACATGTACCAGGGCCATGCTTCCCTGCTCATGGAACTACTTCCAGCCTGCTTCTCTGTGCTGTGGAGAGGGGTGGACTTTGGGAGTCAGTGCCTGCCAGACTTGGCCACCCGAACTCCAGGCTGACCGTCAGCCAGCTGATGCTGGATGGGGGCTGTGGGCAGGGATCCGGGGGCTGATGGAGCAGGGTAGCAAGGAGGGCACTGTGTCCTGCAGTGTGGATGGGGCATCGTGTGGACCCCAGGCTAGTCATCCCCGCGGGGAGCGGGCAGCCCCAGGGCCTGCCCGAACCAGCCCCAGGACTCGAAGGGCAGCACGGCAGCACTTGCAGGGACCGTGCAAAGGCAGCCGCTGCTGTGAGCGCAGCCCTGCTCAGCCCAGCCACTGGGGTCTGTGGCATGGCCATTGCTGTCCTTGGGGCAGGCACCCTCCCAGAGGCTGTTTCCCTTCTCGCCCCACTGTGCTTGTGTGTGCGTGAGACGGCTGCTGGAGATGTCGCCTCTGTCTGCCCATATAGGTTACGCTTCGCTGCAGGACGAGCTGCTGTCCCCCGCCTCCCTGCATTACACGCTGCCATCCCCGCTGCGTGCCGACCAGTACTGGAATGAGGTGGCCATCATGGATGCTATCCCCATGGCTGCCACCGAGCAGGACGCCCTGATGGAGATGTCCGACATGCAGGTGTGGTCCTCGGGGCTCACCCCCTCGCTGGTGACTGCTGAGGACTCCTCTCTGGAGTGCAGCAAGGCCGAGGACTCGGACGCCACAAGCGAAGGCCGGTTCCCGGGGCAGCTTCTAGCAGACGTGCATGGCCCAGACCCCATGGGCTCTATGGACCTGGTTGAGGATGACACAGTGGACTCAGATGCCATGAATGGCCTGATTGACCTTCTAGAGCAGGAGGAGGGGCAGAGGCCAGAGGGGAAGATGCCAGCCGGTGATCGCCAGCCAGGGACCGGGGAGCAGGACCCGGAGAGTGAAGTCTCTTTTGTTTCAGTTCAGCAGAAGGTGCAAGCCAGGATCACGGCGTCACCTACCGTTAGCCACGTCATGGAGAAGAGCGCAGACAGGTACTGCAGCCTGGGGCGCCGGGGTGGCCGTGGGAGGGGAGCAGAACTGCTTCGCCAGCTATTGCCCTGTGCTGAGCCGGCTGCTATAATCTCCCAGCTTTGCTTGCTTCTCTGCTGGTCTCCGGCTCTGGAGCCCGGGCATCCCTGGCAGACAGAGCAGTGGCTTGGTCCCGGTGCCTTGCACCTCTCTGGAGATGCTCTGGGGGGCTCCTTGCAGAGCACCTGGGAGGGACCCCAGGCAGACAGCCAGGCCCTGCATGTAGGTTGTGCTTACCGCAGCCATCTCAGCCTGGGCTGCGTCCTCCTGCGTTCCCAGTGGCGCTGGTCCCGTGAGGTGTCCCTGGCAGAGCCCAGCAATGCTCCACAGTGTTGCCTTAGACCCTCACAGCCGGGCCGCGAGGCTGTGGGGTGGGCAGGGAGCGTGGCAGGGAGGAGGCCTGTGCCCTTTGTGCATCTGCGTTTTGTGCTGCTTGTGCCGGGCGCCCGGCAGTGCCATGAGCCGGGGAGCCCAGCGCCTGGCGGGGTGCAGGCTGCGCCGGCGTGCCCGCCGGAGGTAGGCTGGTGCTTAGGGTGCAGCACTCCACGGCAAAGCTGACTGCCTCTCTCTCTCTGTCTCTCTCTCCCTGTCCCTGTCCCTCTCCGGTGCCCAGGCTGAGGGACTGGAATGCAGAAGGCTCCTTTATCTCCTGCCTACAGGACCTGACAGCGGGCTCCTGGCAGGAGGGGGTCACCCGAAGGCTGCTCCCGATGCACACCACGGCCTCCGGGGCACAGGGCCAGGAGCAAGAGCAGGTCCTGGTGCCAGCCGTGGAGCTGATGCGGGTCAGCTCCGCAGAGGACAGCGACTGGCAGCCCCAGCACCCCACGGGCGGCTGGCAGGAGGAGGCAGACAGCCGCTTCTTTGGGCAGGTGAGGGTAAGAGCAGGGGTGCCCAGCCCCGCAGGAGGTGGAGACCCTATGGACAGCCCTTTCCTGAGCCTGCCACACGGCCAGCCGGGCAGACCGGGTGCTAGCAGAGGCACAAGTCTCCTGGCACGCTTCCTGGCCCCTGCCCCTGGGGGTGCCTCTGGGCCCAGAATAGCCTGCTGTGCTTGATACCTGAGCTCTTGCCCTCCATTTATAACCCAGCCAGCCTCCCTGCCTGCTTCCTTATTGAGTATCTGCCCTGGCTGCTGGCCCAACAGCCTGCTGAAGCCAGAAATAGAGCTGGTCTGGGGGCCAGGCTGGGTGGTGGGCATCCTGCCACGGCCACACGGAGCCGGCAGGTACAAGGTGAGGGCAAGCACCTTTCCCTGGCCAGGGCACGCACAGCCATCCCGGCAGCACGGCCGTGCTCGCAGGTGGTTGCGCAGCTCTGCAGCGCGTGTCTCCCGAGTCACACGCAATTCCAGTGACGCCTTGAACCCGTGGCTCCTGCCCGGGGCTTCATTTGTCCCGTGACGGGGGACTGCACGCTGCCCTCCCACCAAAGCCAGGAAGACAGGTTGTTGGCGAGCCGACGGAGAAGGGGGACAGGGCTGTCCCGGTTACTGCCTGGCTGGGGACGGGTGGTGCTGTCGCAGTCCTGGCCCCATGACTTTGACAGAAGCTGTGAGCGCAAAGGACGCCCCACCTGCCCGCTCCCTTCTCACCGCCCACGGCCAGCTGAGCTGCGGCAGCTAGGGTTACAGCAGTCCTCCCGCAGAGCCAGGGCACCGCGCCGGCCAGGCTGCAGACCCGCAGGGCTGCTCCTGCCCCGGGGGCTTTGCCCGTCCCAGCCGAATAGCATGGCCGGGCTCTGAGCGGCGGGCTCAGACCCGCGGGGCACGCGTGCGGCTGCACGCGCCGAGGCAGAATGTGGGCTTTCCTGGCCCAGTTGCTGATCGCCCTGGTGCTGCTGGCCTTCTTCCTGGTCAGCTGCCAGAACGTCATGCACATCGTCAGGGGCTCTGTCCGCTTTCTGCTCAAACACGCCCACCGCGAGCTGGACAAGGAGCTCGGGGAGAGCCTGGGGCTGGCGGACGACGAGGAGGCTCTCTCCACCAGGGTCGTCCGCCGGCGTGTCCTTGTGAAGGTAATGAGCAGGGAGCTGAGACCAGCCCCGGGGCAGACGCAGAGGAGAGCAGTGAAGGGACGGGGCAGGGTGGGAGACGGAGGCTGTGGGGTGCATGGCAGGTGTACTGTTCTGCCTGCAAAGGGGCTCCCCTCACCCCCCTGAAATGCCCTGATGTCCCTCCTGTTGCTGCAGGGAAACGAAGGCTTTCATCTCCCTGGAGAGCAGGTGACTGAGGAGCAGTTCACAGATGATCAAGGCAATATCATCACCAAGAAGGTGAGCGATCAAGGGCATGGTGTGGGCAAGGGTGCGCCGCAGCCTTTCTCCTGTCCCCTCTGCCTGGCTGCCCTGCTTCTCCCTGCAGCCCAGGGGCCCGTGCAGGGCACCCGCGTCCCACCGTCTTCGGTTACGGTCACGGCACTTCTCCGGCCAGACCCTGCGCAGGGGACAGAGGCTGCACGCCACATGTGGTTCAGGGCCAGGCTGGGCGAGGAGGGAGGCATGGTGCCTGGGGGCTAGCTGTGATGCCCAGCTCTGCGGGTCTCCGCAGGTCATCCGGAAGGTGGTGCGTCAGCTGGGCCCCGGTGACACGGATCACAGGCAGGAGCAGGAGGAGCTGATCCTGGAGGGCTCCCTGCAGGAGCCCCAAGACCTGGAGGCTGAGGACAATCACTTAATGAAATACTCCATCCTGCACCGGGACAGCCTGGGGGCCAAGGTACAGTGTGGCTTATAGCCCTGCCTTGCAGGCACCCTGCCTGGGGCCAGCACCGTCTCTGCAGGACTCGTGAGCTCTGGGACTCTGCCACCCTCTATCCTTTCCTCTGCCCTGCTTTCCTCTCCTGTTTCCCCTCTAAGGCTTCCAGGGGCAGCTCTTGCCCACTGCACCAGTCGTCTTGCTCAGTGTCTTCTGCCAACTGACTCTGCCTTTCCCTCTCCTGTCCTCTTCTCTATGTCTGTCTGTTCGCCGGGGTGATGTCCTGCTTCCTGCCCCTGCGGCTTCCTCAGGAGGAGGTGCGAGTGCGTGTCCCGAAACCGGAGGTCTCCGGGGGCAGGATGGGGGCTCAGATAGTGAAACGAGCCAGCCTGAAAAGGGGGAAGCAGTGACCCCTCAAATGGCCTCTTTTGAGGTAACCCCACCTTTGCTCTTCCTTCTATCCCAGTTCCCCATGCCGCTGCCTGCACCGAGCTGCTGGTCATGCACATCCTCCTGGGGAAAGTGTAACAGGGCTGTGCCCAGCCCTTGGCCTGCAGAGAGGGGTTGCTGCGCTGCAGCAAAGTTCTGAGGGTGGGCAGCGGCGTGCCCCTGCTGCTAAGACGCTCCTGGGCCCAGGGCCTGGCTGCAATGGGCACGGGGTGCCCCGCTCTGCCAGCTGCTGGCGCAGAGGCTGGCCCAGCACAGGGGCTGCTACTGCGGTCACAGCACCCTGGGTGCTCAGGGTAACGGTCCCCGGTGACAGGGCCACGGGGCTGTTACTCCTGGTTATGCTGGGCTGCAGCAGAGGGGTATTTTTTGTCCAAAACTGCTTCAGGGAGTGGATAGCATTTGCATGGGGTCCGAGCAGAGCTGTCCCCTTCATCCATCAGCACTAATTATGCAGCCTCGTGGCAGACGAGACCAGCCCTTGGAGCCTGGTGCCCCTGCCTCCCCTTGCCACGGGGTGCAGCCGGGCACCGGCAGCGCCCCGAGCCAGATGAGGGGTGTCGCAGTGCTCCTGGGCCACGGCCTGCTGCCTCTGCTCTCGGCGTTCCTGCTGGGAGGTGCGAGCGGCTGCCACGGCCGGCCGCGCACCGTGGCACGAGAGCGCGGCAGTGAGGTCTGCTGAAGCTCCTGTGGCCAGGAAAGGGGGTGCAGGCCGTGGCAGGACGCTGCTGGTGGCCGTCAGGGCAGCAGGAGTGGCGGGGTGCAGGAACATGCTGCTTGTGGGGGTTGAGGGCAGGGGACCTGTCTTTGGCCCAGGACATTCCTTCCATTGATCCTCAGCGTGAGCACTGGATCATCCCTTGAGTCTTGTGCATCCCCTGCCCCCTGCCTTCCCTGTTGGGTGGGACGAGACCAGGCTGAAGGCAGGGTGCTCGGCACAGCACACTTGGGCCCAGCTGCATCGTTGTTCTCTGCCCGCTCGATGCTGGGCCGGCAGCGCAGCCCTTGGGGGAAGGTGCTGCGTGCACGCTGCCCAGCTGCCAGGCGCTGCCTGCGCCGGGGAGGAGCTGCCAGGCAGGGGCGGTCGGTCCTCTGGTCTCTGCTGCACATGCAAGGCTATGTCTGTCTGTCCTTCCTTTCCCTCCTGTCTCCACTGTGTTGCCCCAGACAGTCCCTGGGTCTGCGTCTCTCTGGGGCAGTGCTCCTGCTGCTTTGCTCTCGCTGTTTTCCGTAGCGTGCAAAAGCGGCCCAGGGTGTGCATTAGGAACGTGTGGGGTCTTCCCCCCTGGCACCCCCCAAAACTTGGCTTGCGGTAGCTGGGCAGGATGGGTGCGTGTGGGACAAACACGGGGTGCAGAAGGGGCCGGGACTGCCACGTACCTGGCTGCCCCCCCCCTTTCTCCTGGCTGTGCCACCATGATGCCTGGTAACCCCCTCTCTGCCTCTCTCTGTGTTTCTCCAGGATCTCACCTCAACACCAAACCACTGAACTCCACACACGTTCTGACACATACCTGAGAAGAGAGGAGAGGAAAGCAGAGAGTGGAGGGGAGCAGGGCTGGCTGTACATGTTTCTATAGGCTAATGGCATGATTTCTGTATGAGACATACTTACCGTCCTATCCGCATGACTGACTGACTGCAAGACGCATGAGCTACAGTACTTAAAACTGACGGAGGGGCCTCCGTCCCTGCCCCGCTGCTGCCAGGAGCCCAGAGACAGCAGCACGCACCGGGGCATCCTCTCAGCTCCTCTGGGAGGCAAGAGCCGGACTGGCAGAGAACGAGAGGGAAGGAGACTCCATCCTTGCGCATTTGCGTGTGTAAATGCATCCCCACGCCCGTGCTCCAGCTGCAAGAGGGAAGCTGGGGCAGCACGGCGCTGCTCGCCGTGGAAGGAGAGGGGCTCGACCCCCCATCGCCCCTGCTGCCTCTGCTGGACTCGCTTCTCATCCCTCTCAGTGAGTGCTGGGTTACGGGGAGGGCAGCAGTTGCCAGGAGGTGTGCGAGAGGCGGGTTGCAGGGAGCACAACTGCCCTGGGCAGGGGGGCCGGTGCAGGGCTGCCCTTCCTCTCCCCAGCACGTGCAACGTCTTCCTCCAGGGCAGGGCTCTGGGCTGAGCACTGAGCTCGTTGCTTGTGTTGAAAGTGTAAACTGTACAGCAATCAGCCTTGTGTATATGAACCAATAAATACTATGCAAACCCCTAGGGACACTCTAGCAGTATGTACAAAGCACTAACAGCTCCGCTCCCAAATACCTCTTCAGGCTGCAGGACGGGCAAAAACCTTTGGAGTACGTGAGCAGCTCTGGTGAACGGAGCTGGGAGGCTGTAGGAGGAGAAGGGCAGCAGACTGCCCCTGCCCGGTGCCCCTGCGCCCGAGCCTGGTCCCTTCCTGGCCTGAAGAGAGGGGCCCACAGGCGCAGTCCCACGGGCCTGTCCATGGTGCAAACCCCAGTTTGTGCTGGCTCCAGCTGGCGTGAAGCTGTAGGCCTGCGCTGGGGTGCTTGGGGCCCAGGGAGAGCGGGTAGTGAGACAGAGCAGGGGACGCTTGTGCCACACGCGGGGTCGTGCCTAGCTCTACTCAGCACAATATCTGCTCAGGAGATGAGCCGGGAGCTGGCAGCAGCCAGCAGCCCTGCGCTACGCACCCCGTGCAAGGGCTTTGCAGGGTCCCCTGGCTCCCCTGCGAGGGCACAAATGAGCATAGCCCCTCGACCCCGTGGATGCTGACCCTCCCAGGACCAACCCCGGAGACACGGGGGGCTGCTCCCCTGGTGGCTGCGCTTCGGCCAGGCGAAAGGCCCCGCTGCAGCGGCCTGGCCCAAGCGGCCACCCCGGGAGCGAGGGCAGCCCCGGGGCCAGCCGCCCCAGCAGGAGAGCCCTGACGGGCAGAGCTGCCCAGCACCTCTGCGGGGGGCAGGAGGTTGAATCTGCTACGATACTTGACCCCAGGAGGGCCAGATGCAGGCAGTGGCAGTAAATCCCATGTCCCCGACTCTGTCCTTTACCTAACCAAGGTGGGGGCCTGGTCTTTGTAGCACAGTGGTGTGGGGACCCCCTGCTCTTTCCCCTGGAGGTGGCCACGGACCTGTTTCGCAGGGCCCGGGTTTGCTCCCTGCGGCCACGTGCCGAGCGAGCCCACCTCCAGCTTCGGGCCGGTGGCCCTGGCAGGGCAGCCCTGTCTCGCATTGGGTGTGCATCTGCCGGGAAAGCCCCTGGCTCCCCTGCAGTCAGGAAGAAGCCTGGCTGCAGCGAAGCAAACGACCCAGCTTAGCCTTGGAGAGCAGAGCAACCCCTTCCCCACCCCAAAGCTGAGCCATATAGGCACGGACTCTCCATCCATCACCCTTGCTGTGTACGATAACCTCCCTAGACCCACTGCGACAGCTGACTCCGTAGCATCACTGTAGAGTTGTGTGTGGGTCCTGTGCTTTGGCCTTGTATACGCCTTAGGGAATGTGCTGTGCTGCGGCCGTGCCAGGCACCTGCGGTGACATTGCTTTGCGCTCAGATTGCTCGTAGGGCTGGTAGGGGGAGGCTGCACCCGACATTGAGCCTAGAGAATGCTGCAGTCTGCACACTAGAAGCTTTTTAGAAGTTTTAAAAATTACTTTTATTTCCTTTTTTTAATTGTTATGGAAACAAGCCTTTTGGATCTCCCTGTCTTAGCCCCTGATGTATAGATCATTTCCCTGTACACCAGCTATCAGACTATGAATTAATAAAGAAACCAACACAGACCGTGTCTCGTCTCTGCTTTTCCGAGGGTGTGGGGGGGGCTGAGGCTGCGGGGTGCGTGGCCGGGAGGGGTTCCCCTCTGCCCGTACCCCGTCACCAGGAGGGCAGGGGCAGTGGCGGGGGCTGGCAGCTCCTTGTGCCCCGCCATTCCTGGGGGAGGCTGCAGAAACGTGCCCGCGCCCCCGAGCAGCTCCGGGGGCTGATCCCACAGCAGCCCGGCCGCTGCCACCGGCGCCCCGTGCTGCTGCGGAGGGCGTCAGCGCGGGGCTCCCAGCCGCGGGGCCCCGCCGGAGCCTCGCCCGGCCCGGCCCCGCATCCCGCTGCATCCCGGCTCCGCATCCCGCTGCATCCCGGCTCCGCATCCCACCGCATCCCGGCTGCGCTGTCCAGCGGCCCCGCCGCCACGCGTCCCGCCCTGCCCTGTCGCATCCCGGCCCCACATCCCGCATCCCGGCCCCGCATCCCGCATCCCATATCCCACATCCCATATCCTATCCTATCCCATAGCCCATACCCTATCCCGCCCCGCCCCGCCCCGATCCCGCCGGCGCTGTCCAGCGCCCGCCGCGTCCCCCCGCCGCCGCCTTTCAAAGCGCAATTTGTCTGGGCCGGGCCAATCCCGGGCTGGCCCCGCGCCGCAGCCAATGGCAGCCGCGGCCGCGGAGAGCCGGCCAATGGGAGGCGCCGCCTGCAGCCGCCCGGCCAATGGGCGCCCCGTATTCTAATGGGCCTCAGCTTTATCAGAGAAATGTTGGCTCTCCCCAAGCCAAGTTGAGTGTCCGGTGCCGGTGCCGCCTCGGCGGGGTCAGCCGGGGCCGCTCGCCCTGGCCCTGCCCGTGGCCGCCTGCCCGCCCGGGACGTGGCCCCCCGGCCAGCCCGCCAGGGTCCCAGGGCCACCCGGGTGCCCGCCGGCCAGGGCGGACCCCGGGGCCCAGTAGCCCCCGGGCCGGTGGGGATGGGCCGGCCGTTGCACCCCGGGCTCTGAGGGCGGCCTCGGTGCCAGAGCCATGGACGCCAACCTGCCGGGCACCTTCCTGCTCAACGGCCCCTCGCTGGGCCCCTTCCCCGAGGCCAAGGCGCCCGTCTGCCAGTACTCGGTGCAGAGCTCCTTCTACAAGCTGGGCCCCCCCGGGCTTGGCGCCCAGCTGGCCGCCGGCACCCCCCACGGCATCTCCGACATCCTCAGCCGGCCCGCGGCAGCGCCGAACAGCAGCCTCCTCCCCGGCTACCCCCACGCAGGCGGATTTAACGGACTGAGCTCCCCGGGCGTCTATTACGGGCCCCAGGTGGGGGCCCTCCCCAAGGCCGGCGGCGAGTACCTGCCACGGGGCCGGAGCTGCTGGGCAGAGGTGGCCCCAGACTGGCGGGGCGGCCGGCAGTGCGGCGGCCGTAAGTACAGCGGGGCCGGGGCGGGTGGGCGGCGGGGGGGTGGGCGCCACAGACGGCGGGCACCCCGCGGAGCCCCGACCCATCGGCACCGGGGCAGGGATGTGGGGCAGCTGCCCAGGCCGCAGCTTCTCCATCGCCCTGCACGAGGCATGGCTGGTCACCCTGCAGGCTGCCCCGGGACGGTGGGAACGGCCGGACCTCGACCTGCCGCAGAGGTTTCGGCTCAAGAGCAGGGGCAGCTCCAACGGCAGAGATTAACTCTTTGCTTAGCCTAACTCCTTGCTTAGCCCCACTCTTTGCTGAGCCCCCAGGCAAGCCACAGCTGGCAAGGGCAGGCAGAGCCCACCGTCCCGGAGATCCCCCGTCCCTCTGGCAGCCTCGCTGGGGTCAGCGCCCAGGCCAGCTCGGGGCAGAGACAGGCAGGATGGCTGGCCCGGGGCTGGCAGCGCTGCCTGCCTGGTGGAGAGCTGGCAGGGGGATTGCAGAGCATGCTGCTGCCGTGGCAGAGGGTGGGCAGGATGGGTGCACCCCCTGTGCCGTGGGGAGTCCCGGGAGGCTCTGGGCCAGGGGCTGGGTGCAGCCGCTCAGCACCTGCAGCCGTGGTCCCCTTCCCGCTTCTCCAGGTGATGCTCTTGGAGCAGAGGGGTCATCCAGTTTGGCCCTCCGCTCCCGGCACAGCTACGAACGGACCAGCTCTGCCTGCCTTCCCGTCATGCATCCTGCAAGGTGTGGGGCATGGGGGCACGGTGTTCCCGGTGCTGCGTGGCTCTGGGGTCAGGCACTGCTGCTGAGAACCTTCCCCTCTCAGCACCACAAATTAGCTCTGTCTGCGAGCAGGAGGTGCACGGCCCGGCTCTGGCTCTGTGGCGCCCACACAACTCGGCCCTCCTGGGACAGGGCTGAAGCCTTGAAGC
Organism: Platalea leucorodia; assembly: GCF_965183815.1. Lineage (NCBI taxonomy): Eukaryota > Metazoa > Chordata > Aves > Pelecaniformes > Threskiornithidae > Platalea > Platalea leucorodia. The sequence goes on along the minus strand of NC_138858.1, from coordinate 93,455,404 downwards.
CGGAATACAGTTTTAATTTGGAGGGGAGCCAGCGTGGAGGGACCCTGTGGGCGCTGAGGGCTGGTGGGTGTGCTGGTGCCGTGTTCGGGAAGGGGAGAGCTGCCCAGAGCCGTGCACGGCAGAGAGACCAGGTGCTCACCCACCTCCCTCCTCCTCCTCTCCCGCAGCCCCTGCTCACCTGGCCGACAGCATCCATAAGAAGAAGCACACGCGCCCAACCTTCACGGGGCACCAGATCTTCGCTCTGGAGAAGACTTTTGAGCAGACCAAGTACCTGGCGGGTCCGGAGAGAGCACGGCTGGCCTATTCCCTTGGCATGACTGAGTCCCAGGTGAAGGTGAGTGTGGGTCCCCGCGTGGCACGGGGTGTGTGGTGTGGTGGCTGCTAACCGAGCCGCTCCTGTGGGGCGGCAGGTCTGGTTCCAGAACCGACGGACCAAATGGAGGAAGAAGAGCGCCCTGGAGCCCTCCTCGTCCTCGCAGCGGGCGGGGGGCTCTGGCGGAGAGCGGGCAGCCTCTGAGACCGAGGACGACGAGTACAACAAGCCCCTGGACCCCGACTCGGATGACGAGAAGATCCGGCTGCTGCTGAGGAAGCACCGCGCTGCCTTCTCGGTGCTGGGCTTGGGCACGCACAGCGGCTGAGCGCTGGCACAGCCCGCCCCTCTGGGCCATGGGGCACCCGGCCTGGCCACCTGCTTCTTGCCAGGGGGGTGACCCCCCAGCAGACGCCCGGCTGCGGGGATGGGGCGGCTGCCGCCCCGCTCCTGGTGGCTCCCGCCCAGGGATCACGGCTCGCAGGGCTGGCAGCAGCACGCGTGGGCAGCGTCAGGCGCGGCCGTGCTGTCAGCATTGACGAAATAAAGGTCCCAGCCCCAGCCAAGTCCCAGCGCTTGCTTCGCGGGCGTGCGGTCCAGGGTGCCCTCCTGAGGCTGGGCCGGAGAAGGGGCTGGGATAGCACGCACGGGGCAGGGTCTGCGTGCCAGGCAGGGGAAGGGGCCGTGGCTGTGGTGCTGTGTGGGGGGCAGGAGGAGCCCACGGGAGCAGGGCAGCCCGGGGGATGTTTCCCAGGGTTTTCCCTGCTTTGGGCGTGCACCGGCAGCAAGAGGTGCTGGTTCAAAAGTCACTCCTTGGGGCCTCTTGTTGGAACCTATTAGCAGCAAATAAATATCATTTATCTTAACGGTGTGAGTGAGAGCCCATTCACCTGTCGGGGCCGCAGGATTGATGCGGCGTCAATAGCCCCGGTGTGTTTGCTGCCAACCTCGTGGACCTCCCCCCGTGCTGCACCCTGTGCAGCGGGGGCTGCGCACATGCACACGTGTGTGCACACATGTTCGCGTGCCCCCTGCTCTGGCTCCCCGCGGCTCAGCTCTTGCACGCCAGTGGTGGGTGCCGTCTGTCCCCAGCCGCTCGGGATGCCAAAGGGGCTCCTGCTGGCCCAGGCCCGCTGCTGGGGGCCCGGCAAGCTCGGCAGTTGTTCAGCCAAGAGCCAACTAAGTGCCAGCCAGGTGTGAGCAAACAGACCGGCCGTGTCCTGGGAGGAAATCGATAGGAGATAAGGTGCTGCCGGCCCATCATAGACTGATTAGCAGCGTGGCACAGGCACGGAGGAGGTGCTGGGGGTTGCAACCCAAGCTGCCCTCCCCTGCGGCTGCAGGCAGCATCTGAGGACAGGCCGGTGGCCAAGTCCACCCCTGGGGATGGCCAAAGCCCCTGAAGCACTGGGGCTTTGCAGCGGCCCTGAGCACGAGCCTTGTGGCGGGGAGCCGTGGTGCGGGGCTGCAGACCGTCACCGTCTGCCCGGGCCCCAAGACCCACATTTGGCTTCAAGTCCTCTCCAAACTGTCGCTTTCTGCCACGTGCTGGACTGGGGTGACTTTGCAGGGAGCCCTGACCGCTCAGCAGCCCTTTCCCAGGGCTTAGGGAAGGCTGATCTCCTCCCGCAGGTCCCCGTCCAGCCCCGCAGCGAGCGTGGGGCTCGTAACTCTTTCCCCTCAGCCACGCAGCCCCTCTGCTGCCTCGATGGGAGAAATGCCAGAGGGTAGCAGAGCGGACGGACCCTTTGCAAGAACGTGGGAGGCCAGGCCCCACGGGCAGCGCGGTGCACAGTGCTGCGGCGGCGGCTGCGTGCCCCACGCGCCCCGGCCCCGTGGCAGGGCTGGGAGAGCCACGTCACCGTCCGTGGGCAGAGCCAGCGCTCGGCAGGAGCAGGCTCCGTACGGTGGGAGAAGTGCGGGACTGCTGTCGGGATATTTTTTTGACATTTTCTAAGCTGCCCAGCGTGGCTGACAATTTTTAATGTACTAACTGCCTGGTCCAGTGAGCTGATTAATTGGTGCTGTGGAGATCAATACAAAACAGAAAATTAAAACAATTTTAAAGTGATTAAGTAGTTTAACACCTGTCTGATGCCACGTCAGGGCTGGGAGACAAATAAAGCAGGTGGCAAAGGGCCTGCTGCAGCCGGGGAGAGTGACAAATCGCAGCCGCAGCCTGGCTGCCCCGTGCATCCCCGCGGCCGGACGGGTCCCCCGAGCGGTGCTGCTCTGCGCAGGGCCCCGGGGCGGTGGCCGGGACCACCCTCCTCAGGACCGCTGCTCCTGCGGTCCCGCTTGCCACGCAGACGGCACGGCCGCTTGCTGCCGCGGCTTGCTGCAGCCGAGCGGTCCCCGGCCAGCGCCGGGGTCTCAACAGGGCACGCGGAGCCTGGCCAAGGGCGAGCACCAGCTCTGCCCTCCCCAAAGCCACCTCGCGCCCTGCGGCCGGGGCCGGCCTGGGGCTGGGCAGCGCCGGGGCGTGCGGGCAGGGCTCCCGCCGAGCCCACGGCAGAGCTTGGGGCCGGCTGCTCCGGGGGCGTGTGGGTGCGAGCGCAGGCAGGGCGGCCTGGCAGGCAGATGGATAGCAGCTCCGCTTCAATTCTGCATCCCTTTTCTCCCAGACAAACCCCGTCGGATTTTCATAAATCAAAGCGCCACACTGTTTAATAAAAATTTATTGACTTACAAGTGATTATTTATCAAAAGGCCATTAATAGCGGCTCCGGGAATGATGTGCTACTGGGTGGTGCGGGGAGACTAATAGCAAATCAATGCCAGCATCCGGGCAGAATGCATATGAGGGCCCCCAGCCCCAGCGGGCTGCATGGCTGCTGCAGCCAGAGCCAGCAGCCCCTGCCCCGCGGGCCGCCCAGCGCTCCCCCCGGTTATTTATCGCTTACAAATGAAATGATCGATACTTTTAATCTAGAGCTAAATTTATTAACTTTCCCATCGGAGAGAGACGTATTGACTGGGGGCATGAGGAGGGGGAGCTGAGGAAAGATGGATGTGTGCCTCCTAACCTGTCCGGCCAGCTCCCTGCCTGCTGCGGAGCATCCCGGCAGCAGCGGGGCTGCCCCCCGAGCTCGGCGGGGCGGCTGGAGGTCCCGCAAGGCTGGGGAGGCGGGCGGGAGGCAGGGAGGGCTCCCGCACATCACCACAGCACCTGTGACAGGGGCCAGGGGAGCCAGGCGTGGGCAGAAGACTCGTGGGCACCGGCAGCCAGGTCTGAGGCTGCGGAGCCTGAAGGCAACGCCTGCACCCGCCCCGAGATGGGAGCTCTGGGTGCAGGGCCCTGGCGTTCGGGCAGGCTGCGGGTGCGTGCTCAGGAGCGCGCTGCTGGCTGGGGAAAGGCGAAGGAGAGCCTGGGGACCCTGCCCAGGCGGGGGGGACAGGCTGGCAGCGATGCCCACGTCCCCAGCCCGGTGCTATGGCTCCGGCTGCAGCTCAGCACGTGGGGAAGGGGCACCCGCGGGACCCAGCGAGCGCGGCTCTGCCTGGGTACCCCACGGCTCTCTGGGGCCAGGGCACCCTCCAGAGCCGGCCAGACCACGGCACGGCGGGGGGCTTAAGCCAAACGACCCCCCCCAAGCAAGGGAAAAGCTTTGCAAGCCTTGGGGCCAGAGCAGCAAAGCTCAGGCAGGCAAAACTGGGGCCGGATCAGGCCGTCACCCCCAGCCAGGGGCTGCCAGGGCGGCCAGGGCGGCCAGCAATAGCTTCTTGGGCAAGCAGGTGACTCAAGCAGGAAACAGGGCAAATACAGCTCGTAAAACGTTGTGATTAAATGATCTAGGCAGGTACCACAGGGCAGCACACACCTGCTTGGTTACTGAAGCTTAACCACACTACAGGTTAACTCCCATAAGGCCTGTGCTATACCCAGCATTTCTTATACAACTAAAAGATGATGCTCAAAAACTCTGCATAAATGTAACAACCACCAAGGAGACAAGGGCTGTGCTTTTCTTTTCTTTTTTTTTTTTTTTTAAGTAGCAAAGCAACAGCCCCATCAGTAACAGGCACAGATGGGGGACTGGTGAACTGGTGTTAGGAGCTGTACCTAATAAGCTGGATAGTAAAACAAGTAAACCAAAATGCTGGTGAATAGACCCTTAATGCCATAACGAACTCCTCACGAAGGCGGGGGCCCAGCCCGGGTACCTGAGCTCTATCTGGTAGCGACCAGCAGTTGGTTTGGCCTCTATTGGTAGCACAGGAGCGTAAGCAATGCACTGCAACCTGCCCTGCTTGCCTTCATCTGCTTTTGCTTTGTTACCTTAGGTGGAAAGGACAAGACACCGGGCTTTGCTGCTTTTTCTTCCCCCCCGATCAATTGCCATAGCTGAAGTTGGGCAGAAGAACAAGAAACTGGGGTAACAGTGAAAAGCATGGGGCCGAAAGGGCGTCTCCATCACCAAACAAGAACAGCCTGGTTTCTCTTGGTGAGGCTGGTGTTAACGGTGATCAGGTGTAACAGATCACTGATAATTGCTCAGTGAGTTCTTCCTCCCAGTCTTCCCTGGCAGCCAGGCTCCCTGCACCCCCCAAGTACCAGAACCTCTAGGAGAGGGCTGGGGGAGCGAGGGCCCCCTGTCAGCGAAGAGCAAGTCCGAGACCACCGGATAAAGCTAAACAAACAGAAGCCTATGGGACCTGGTGATGTACATCCCAGGGTCCTCAGGGAACCGGCTGATGGAGGTGCAAGACCACTCTCCATCGTATTTGAAAAGTCACGGCAGTCAGGTGAGGTCCCCAGTGACTGGAGAAAGGGTAACAGCACCCCTGCTTTTGAAAAGGGTAGGAAAGAGGACCTGGGGAGTTACAGACCGGTGAGTGTCACCTCTGTGCCTGGGCAGATCATGGAGCGGATCCTCCTGGAAGCAATGTTAAGGCACATGCAAGACAAGGAGGTGATCCGAGTAAGCCAGCACGGATTCACCGAGGGCAAATCCTGCCTGACCAACCTGGTGGCCTTCCATGATAGAGTGACTGCAACAGTCGCTAAGGGAAGACCGATTGGTGTCATCTACCTAGACTTCTGTAAAGCCTTGGACACGGTCCCACACGACACCCTTATCTCTAAATTAGAGTGATATGGATTTGAAGGGCGGACTATTCGATGGATAAGAAATTGGCTGGATGGGCGCATGCAGAGAGTTGTGGTCAGTGGCTCTGTGTCCAGGTGGAGACCGGTGACGAGTGGTGTCCCGCAGGGCTCTGTCTTGGCACCGGTGCTGTTCAATATCTTCATCAATGCCATAGCCAGTGGGATCGAGTGCACCCTCAGCAGGTTTGCGGATGACACCAAGCTGAGGGGTGCAGGTGACACACCTGAAGGACGGGGTGCCATCTGGGGGGACCTGGACACGCTGGAGAAGTGGGCCCGTATGAACCGAAGGTTCAACAAGTCCCAGTGCAAGGTCCTGCACCTGGGTTGAGGCAATCCCAGATATGAGTACAGACTGGGAGAACTCATTGAGAGCAGCCACGTGGAGAAGGACTTGGGGGTCCTGGTGGACGAAAAGCTGGCCACGAGCCGGCAATGGGCGCTGGCAGCCCAGAAAGCCAAGCGCATCCTGGGCTGCATCCCCCGCAGCGTGGGCAGCGGGGCGAGGGGGGGATTCTGCCCCTCTGCTCTGAGGAGACCCCCCTGGAGCCCTGCCTCCAGCTCGGGGGTCCTCAGCACGAGGAAGATGTGGACCTTTTAGAACGGATCCAGAGGAGGCCACAAAGATGCTCAGAAGCTGGAGCACCTCTGCTGTGAGGACAGGCTGAGAGCTGGGGGTGTTCAGCCTGGAGAGGAGAAGGCTGCGGGGAGACCTCATAGTGGCCTTCCAATACTTAAAGGGGGCTTGTATAAAAGAGGGGGAGACTCTTTATAAGGGCAGATAGCGATAGGAGAAGGGGGAATGGTTTCAAACTGAAAGAGGGGAGATTTAGATGAGATGTTAGGAAGCGATTCTTTACTGTGAGGGTGGCGAGGCACTGGCCCAGGTTGCCCAAAGAGGCTGTGGACGCCCCGGCCCTGGCAGGGTTCAAGGCCAGGTTGGACGGGGCCCTGAGCACCCTGGGCTGGTGGGTGGCGGCCCTGCCCGTGGCACGGGGTTGGAGTTAGGTGATCTTTAAGGTCCCTCCCAGCCCAAGCCGTTCTATGATGCTATGAATTGAATGCAATGTTTGTGTAGGTAATGCGTCCGTGCGTGCATATTTATAAAGGATCACATTCTGAGCACTACAAGAAGCAAAGGTAAATCAATTCAGTATAGAAACATTTCCCATAACTGTACATTAACAGAGCATTTGCTGTTAAGTGTAGCTTTACATCCCTGTAACCCTCCCAGGTTTTGTACTGGGAACAGTTCAGTTTGTTCGTGCAGAAGTCGCCGGTCCTGGGGTAGGTGGAAAGTGGCACACGGTGGAAGACGGGGTTCCTCAACTACGAGGACAAGTTGTGCTCGCCCTGCTTGCACTGGGTAATCTAAGTGAGGGTACGCGCGTTACGTCTCTTGGGAAAGGCTAGGGGAGTTTCTGGACTCTTTCTGTTGCTTTCTTTTCTCTGTCTCTTGATATAAAGGTGTTTTACCCAAATAAAACCAAGCAGGCAGTAAACAGCCTTAACCCGTGTTGGTAGCTACTGCAGGGAAACTCAAAGGTAAGGATGCTTACACAGAGGAGCTGTCCTGCCCTGGGGGCAGCAGATGCCCCCCCCCACTGCTCGGGGCACTTACGTATCGCCTTCCCTAGCCTTCCAGAAACCGCAAGCAGGCTTCTGCGGGCAGCAGTGAAACAGCACTGGCATGTAAGAGCAGGCAGAGGACCCAAGGAAAGTGCTAAAGTTTGTGGGAACATACGGAAAATTGGAAAGTACATGGGATGAATGCTCAAATGCAAGTTGTTTTACTGAATTTTACTGTTTTACTGGTTTTTTTCACTGTTTTACAGGTTTTTTTAAAACGGTTTTACTCTTTTTTACTGTTTTACTGAATTTTACTGTTTTACTTGCAGAGCTGAAAGGGAAAGGTGTACCACCTCCGGCACAAGATTTCAGCTTCCTCGCAACAAGCTGAGATTATGTATGTGCATGTTGGTGCACATAAAGACCAGATCCCACCGTTTCCCTCAGGAGCCATTTGAAAGGGAATCTCTCGCCCCAGCCACGGAGTTTCAGACTCTCCTACCCACCCCGGGCTCCCACCACAGCACACAGGGATTCCTCGAGTGACCAGTGGGTTGTCACCGGATTCCACCAGTGCCACCTGCCTGGCAACTTGCAGTGCCAGGGGACGGAGGGAGGCTTCCACGGAGGATGATCCTCACCGCTTGCGGAAGCCCAGCAAAGAGGCTGTTACTCAGGTGCTGGAGAAGCAATGGTCTGGGTCAGGCTATGACAGGAGGGTGGCAAAAGGAAAGGTTTGTCCTTCTGGAAGTCAAGCTGGAAATGGCCTGAGAGACCACATACTGCTCCTACGGGGCTTATGCCGCAGATGTGAGAGGCACCGGCTCATGAAGACTCCCTTGGTTGCCAAGGCAGCTAATTTCAGTGCAGCTCACCAGCTTCTGTGCCGTGGGAGACTTGTGACTGACACACATGCACATCAACACACCAGTCCTCCCCCTGGGTCTGTAAACACCATATGGAAGCATACGACACCATAAGTGTTTCATTTAATACTGCCCCTGCAAGGGGCTTCACTGTAACAGTAACAAGAAGGCATCTTTGCCAAGAGCTGCCCAGGGCCTAAAGGCTCTAGGCAGTAATAGTGCCTCCGGGAAAGAACAGCCAGAGGATGAAGGAGCAAGTCCAAGCAGCTCTGGAGTAGCCAAAGTCCAAAGATTTGGAGCTGCTTCAGACAAGCCCTGGCTTGTGCCGGAGGCCGAGGGCTCTGGCCGGGCCCAGTAACAGTGCTGGAGGCAGAGGGCTCAGGAGCGGCTCCGGTCTTCGTGGTTGCCTACAATCATTTTGCTGTAGAGTTTCTGTTGCTCCTCCTTGAATGTGTCCTTCACCTTCTCCCTCTTCAGTCCTCCATCCCTGGGGAAGAGAGTCATATCATCAGAGGAGCTGCAGGCGTGCACTGTCCGCAGCTTCAGCTGGGGCTGCTCAGAGCAGGCCAGAGCTCCCGCAGCAGCCGGACAGCCACACTGGTACCTTAGGCTGCCCGGGCACGCTGCAGACCAACTGTCCCCAAGGGCAGTTACTTTCACACCCTGCTCTGCCAGAAGCTGCACCCACAGCCCCGCACTGTGCTCAACATGGCAGCTCTGTCAGGAGCGTGAGCTGCTCCGATACCACTACAGTAGACTGCCTGCAGAGTCCCTCTGCCTCCCAGGCTCTGAAGATCTCAGTGCCTGAAAAAGGAAGTTCCCAGGCTCAACCCACTCTGCTGAGTAGCATCAAGTCAGAACCAGGGCATCCCAGTGCAAGCTGGAATCACAGAATAAAGCCCTGGTGCCCAACACACAGACAGAAGCAAAGACTTTGGTCCCTGCTACAGAAGAGCAGTTTTGGAGGTCACAAGCAAGATGTATCTCCATTTCTCCATAGGCCTATGCTGCCCAACGCAAGACACAAGCTTAGCTCTACAGCCCACAAGCATGTACCAGGACCCAGGAACACGGAAACCTGGCACCAGGAAGAGAAAAGCCTGCCTGGACTCACCAGAGCAGATCCACAAGGCCCCCCTGCCTGGCAATGGCTGACTTCACTCGATTGGCAAACTGGACAGCGTCCTCTTCGGGCTGCGGCAAAATAAGACTGTTCAGCAGGAGCGAGGGGCCAAAGAGGCAGCAGCTCAGCTAGGCCAGGTTCAGCTTACTTACCTTCCTGGTCATTGGGGGCAAGTACCATACGCTGCAGACAATGGCCCAGCTAGTCATCATCCTGAGGAGGTAGGTTACCATGCCATACTTGCTGCTGTTCCAAAAGGCATCTCCAAACTGCGGGTCATACTACCGAGGCAGAAGAGCTTATTAAAGTCAGGCAGCGGTTGCACCCTCCCTGGGCTCCACGTTCCACCCCAAGCCCAGCTACGGGCCAGCCCTCCCAGAGCGCAACACGGAGCGGCCTCAGCTTCCCCACGCCCTCAGACCAGGCTGTCGACCCAGCCGTGCCGAGACTGGGCTGCCAGGGCTGAGCTCTCACACCGAGAGCTACTCGTGCTGTAAGAATGTTTGCCTTCTCATACCTTGATGGCTACAGGGTAAACTGTGGCTCCAATTTCAAAGCTCCCCTTTTTGAACATCATCACAGACGTGTTGTTGATGCAGGTTCCTGCAAGAGGCAAGCACAATCTTCTCAACTTCCCTTTGCAAGTCAGGTCAGAAGTCTAAGCTATACACCTCACGTTCTAAGCTATTCACCTCACGCTATACACCTTGTGCTCAGCGCTGGGCCCCGCACCCCAAGGCGGCCATGGAGGGGCTGGAGCGTGGCCAGAGCAGGGCAGCGAGGCTGGGGCAGGGGCTGGAGCACAAGGCTGGGGAGGGGCGGCTGGGGGAGCTGGGGGGGCTCAGCCTGGAGAAGAGGAGGCTGAGGGGAGCCCTCATCGCTCTCTGCAACGGCCTGAAAGGAGGCTGGAGCCGGGGGGGTCGGTCTCTGCTCCCCAGGAACAAGCGATGGGACGAGAGGGAACGGCCTCAAGCTGCGCCAGGGCAGGGTTGGGTTGTGTATGGGGAAAAACTTCTTCCCCGAAAGGGCTGTCAGGCCCTGGCCCAGGCTGCCCAGGGCAGGGGCTGAGTCCCCATCCCTGGGGGGATTTAAAAGCCGGGGAGACGTGGTGCTGAGGGACATGGTTTAGTGGTGGGCTTGGCAGTGCTGGGTTAGCGGTTGGACTTGATGATCTTAAGGGTCTTTCCCAACCTAAATGATTCTATGATTCTAATGGCTAGGCCGTAGGCGCCCAGCAACTGCCCCCTAGCACTCGCTCCAAACCCTGTCCTCTGTGTGCACAGGACGTGTCACCGGGACATCGTATATCTGACTGCCACATGCTGGGTTCAGTCAGCTCTAAAGATGCAATGTCCCCTTTGTCTCAGCGAAGGGTTTCAAGGCCCTTGGCTGCGTATGAAGGGAAGGAACAGAGATGCGGCGCTGTCCCAACGTGCCCTCTCCACCACGCGCTTGTCTGGCCTTGCTCCACAACTCACCTTCCGGAAAGATAAGAATAGGCAGTTTGCTCTTGTCCTGGACATGCTCTGTGAGCCTAAACAGAAGAACGTCACTAATTAGCACAGGGCACAGAAGCTATCACTAGCAATCCACACAGCATAGTCCCTATCCTGCAGTCACGGGGGACTAGCTGGGCGCCGGCAACGGTGGCACAGTCTCCCAGCACCCAGGAGGCAAGGCAGCGTCCTCACCCAAGGGAAGTGGGCAACCCCCACCCCTTCCCAGCCTCCAGACCTCCCCCTGCAGCTAGTAACTGTCACACCTTTTGGCGACGAGGTGACGATCTTTGACCTCAGAGCGTTCAAACCAGACGTGGGGGCAAGCTTTCACCATGGCTCTCTGTATCACACCCATGAGCCCTCCGTGGATCTGACCCACCTGAAGAGGACAAGAAGACACAAGTTACAAGACCTGGGGACAGACGGAAGGCCGAGGCAGCTCCTCGCTTCACAGCCAAGTTGAGGTTCATCTTTCTACCCCTGCCCTGGAAAGGCCGAGAGGAAAAGTCCCAGGCTCTGACTGGAAGGACAGAGGTAGCAAGCCCCAAGTGCCTTCCACACTGCAGGAGGTCCAGCTGGGGAAGTGCTTTGCTCTGCCGTGGACAGCAAAGCCCAGAGCTCCGCTTGCAAAACAGTGCCCAGAGACCCCTGGTGCTCTGAGTCCCAGGCCAAGCTCGCTGGAAAGCCACGCACAAGAGGGCATCTGGGCACTGCCTGGGAGTGCCCTGCGATGTCATGCAGGGAAAAGTAGTTCTGCACGCTCAAAAGCCTCTTGCTGCCTACTCCTTGCCCCATGCAATGTGCTTGCCGCTCCCACCACACGCGCGGCCAGGCCCCGGCAGGCAGAGCTGGGGCCGAGGTGCAGACCTTACCATCGCGTAGTAGCCGTCACTGGCCAGGATGATCACGTCAATGGGAGACGTGTGATTGGCCACACAGATGCCTCCATTTCGGGGTCTGTTTTCTCTAAATGCAAAACAAAGGTACAGATGAGGACAGAGGAACGAAGCGTGAGGCCTGCAAGAGGCAGGCACGGAGCAGCTGGTGGGAAGGGACACCCTGCAGCAGACAGTGCCTCCTTACCGGTCGTGGTAGGTGATGATGGCTGTGAGGGCACGCACACAGATCCGGTAACACATCAGGTGGACGTGCTTGCTCAGGAACTCCTTACACCTGCAGCCCAGGACAGAAACCATCACCCCCCAGTTCCACAATCTCCCCTGTAACGGTGCCACTCAGCCCAGCTGCCCCCGGCCACGAGACCCAACTGAGACTTCACATCTCTCCCACAGAAACACGTCTTGTTCTGGGTTTTGCCGTCAGCTTATGACCAGTGATTCTTAACTCAGGAGAATCAAACTTTGGCCTTTACTCTTTTCTGTCCTTATTCCTTTCAGAGCCCAGGGCTGAGCGCTCTGCCACGGGCTTAGTGCTCACATCTAAGCCCTTTGTTTAAAATTACAGGGTGTCTGCTCCTGAGAGGCTACCGATGCCAGGACCACCTGCCTTGTCCGCAGCAGGCAGAACAGATAGGCCTTGCAGGAAAACTTCAGGATTATCAGGTCTCAAACTGCACAGGGGGCTCCCCATCCCCTCTTCCCCCCAAGATGAACTCACCTTCCATTTGGCAAATATCCCACCACTGTAGTACCAGTCACCAACAAGCTGATGCCAGTAAACGCCAGGGCTATCCTGCAGAGAGAGGGAAGCTACATGCTAGCAAAACCAGGCCACAGGCCCTACTCATCAAGTAGCCTGTCTTGTTGGGTCATGTTGGACAGGGTCCGGGGGGCTTGGAGACCAGTGGCACCTGCTGCAGAGGGAAGAGGCCACCAGCACCATCTCGGCAGGCAGGTTCCCGCAGCAGCACTCACCTGAGGGGCAGAAGGAAGCAGTAGCGGATGAGCACACCCAGTCCCCAGAGTACGGTGAGGCGCAGGCTGATATACTGGAAGTTGTAGTTGGTCCTGCTGAGCAGGTTCCAGGACTCCAGCTCTTCAGCTGAGAACCTCTTGGTCACTTCATCATCCATGATGGTCTCGATGCCTTTGCGGCAGAAATAGAAGATATCTGAGAGCTCAAACTCAGGGGTGTCCAGGGCTTTGCCACTGCCACTCCGGCGGATCTCCTTGATCTCCTCTTCCAGTGATGTTGGCTCCTTTGCAATGATACCTGCAACACGCAGCAGGCAGCTCTGAGCAAAGGACGACTTGCCGGCTCAAAGAGAGCTGAGAACCAGGGCCCTTACTCGCCTGCCCTCCACAGGGCCCCCCTCCTTTCTCCAGTCCAGACAGGCTGGAAATGAAGCACTCCCTGGGTGTGTTCCTCACAAAATGGACCTCCCCGTATCTCCCTCCAACGCACCCACATGGAAAAGGCTTCCCAGCATACCTCAGCTGCTCAGAGACACCACGTTTACCCCATCTCCCATAAAGAATTTTGAACTTCATACGTACCCATGCAGGGCAGGATCTTACCGTTGACATAGGGCTTGTATAAGGGATGGTTCTTCTCCTTGGCACCACGCTCTATTCTCAGTGTCGCCCACTGCAAAAGACACACACGATAAGCAAGATTCGCAAGGCCTGTAGCTCCACTTCGTACCACCCTTGTTTTACAGTCGACTTCCAGGGAAGACCATGGCTAAGGGGAGAAGACGGGGCTGAAGCAGGAGGCTTCTGCACAGAACTGAAAGAGCGATGAACACAACTGAACTGAGATGGAAGCAGAGACTGGCCTGGGAGGAACGTTTTTACAGCAGAGATCCGCTTGCCATAGGACAAGAAGACTGACGGGGAGGTGACTAGCACAGGCATAGGACAGCCATGATGTGCACACGTTTGTGTGCCATTCTGCACAGCAGAGCCCCAGCGGGAAGCAGGGAATGCCAGAGGGAAGAAGAGTGCTCAGTGGTGAGACGGCACAGCAAGATTTTCTGCAGCCTCCGTGCCCTGTAGGCTCTGTCGCACTGGCACGTGGTTGCCACCGCACAGCCTCTGGGTGGACCGTGCATCCTGCTGGGGTGGTCCGCATCACAGCACAAAAAGCCGATCACGGGACTGGTGCTATTTTTCAACCCTCATTTCTTCCAAGCTCAAAGCAGAGACTGTGTTTTCAGGCTGCTGCTAAAAACATCAGGCTGATGCCGGGATGGGATCCTTCCCTCCCCACCTCAGCTAACAGCTGCTGCTGCTTCTCAGCTCACCAGTCAGTCCAAAACAGCAGCAGCAAGCACCCTCAGACAGCAATCTGGCAGCTGGCTGCCAAATCCCATGCCCAGACTACCTGTTATCCACAGAAATCTCTCTCAGCTAATTCTCAAGGGCACCAGCAAAAACTGTAGGCTGGATTTCTGGCCCTCCAAGTAACCCTCTCCCCCTCACATCCTTGTTAGGAGAACAAGCGTCTAAAGGAGGACTTGTCTACAGCACACTTATTGCTCCAGGCCAGCTGCTCCAGCAGAGATCTGTGAAGAAGGGGAAGCTGCTGGGAACTCCTGGCATCCCGGTCTCAGCCCATGCCAGCATCAGATGAGGAGGCAGCAATGTGGGAATGCTAATTGCTTGTGGAGTGTCCGGGTCATCCAGCAGCCTCCTCTGCCAGCAAAAGGAACTGCAGGATTGCAGATGATTGTCTAGACACTGCCATCCCAGGAGAAGTCAGAAGAGGAGCTCTGACCCAGCAGGAGCTGGGCAGCCTATGGAGCTGGCGTTCCTTGCAAGCCCAGCACGTCTCTATCCCGACTGCGGTCGCAGAAAACGCAGGCCCCCCTGGGAAGCACCAGGCAGGTCTCCCTCAGCACCAGCAGAGGTGTGCAGCTGCCACCCCAGGCCCCTGGGCTAGGTTTGCAACACTGGCCTCTAGAGCTGGGAAAACCTGGCGGGTGAAGAACGCTCCCCGAAAATACAATTCTGAATGACCAAAGCTAGCGAGTGAACTTTCCGCCAAATCTGTGAGCAGTTCTGCCAGAGTGCTCCTTTCTCTCACCCCTTTGAAACAGACTTCAAAGTCTTTTCAGAAAAATACTTTCAAACTTAAACACCAAAATAGGTGTAGAGATTAAACGCTCCTGAATTGAAGAAAGAAAAAAAAAAAACAAACAAGGTGAAAAGTTCTATTTCAGATAAACCAAACTTCTTATCAATTTTTTCTCCCAGTCCCTACATTTGAAGTCAGGTCTTCAGACATCCGTGTTAACGAAGCACCACCTCACAAAGCCCAGGGTCTTCCCACTCACACCTCAGGCTTTTGGGAGGAGTTTAGCTGAGCTGAACGTTGCAAGCTCCAGGGCTGCCCTCCCAAGCCAGCCAGTACAGAGCTACTCCTGGGGAAGACCAGTCCTGTTCAAACAGCAGCTGCTGTACCATGCATCCTTTAGCAGCTTGAACTCCACATTTAAGAGCCTAAAACCTCGCTATCAAGCACAGGGCACCCCTTCTCCTTTTGCTCGGGCTGCCAGGGTAGGGTGGCGTAGGCTTTATCTACTAGGAGTTTGGCAAAAATTCTGGTCTCACCAGGGACTTGCTTCAAGGAGAGGTGTTGGCTGTGAGACAGCCCATAAAACGAGTCTGCCAAAGGCAGGCAAGGGAACAGCGTGACCCCAAGTTGGAAAATTCCACTTGGCATCTCTGTGCCAAAAGAGTCAGTAAGGGCTGCCGGTCGTCCTCAGAGGCTGCAGGTCCAGACATGGCTCAGCAGATAAGCAGGCGGCACTCGGGGACAGAAGGGTGTTGAGAGCTCTGGGTTCTGGCCACAGACCACTCGGGGCTTGCAGTACAGAAAGTCCTGCCTTAACTCCTGCTTTTGCTTCATCCAAACGTGTGCTGGAGAGGAGCAGCCCACTGATCGCGGCCTTGTCCCTCCCCGTCACACCCTACACCCCTTTTGGCTTCTTTCCATGTCAAACTGTAACAGTCCTCTGTCTCGCCTGGGACATTAACCCATCCAAGCACACAGCTTCTCTCAGCACATCTACAGATCCGCCTGTACCACTGCATACTTACGGGCCACGCTGTCCTACTACTTTACTTGAAGACTTACTGGATTAATTACAGGGAGAAGACAGCCCATGAACAGAGGTCCAGTAAACTGCATTTGGCTGAGAGGACCCAAACGGGACATCTGGCACCAGCACATGTCACCAACAAACCAACCTCCCACCCCAGTCATCTGCAAGGCTCTGCTGAGGGGCAAAAGCCTCTCTCCCTAGCACGACCACGCTTGACAAGACCCCTGGGAACACACAGAAAATTCTGAAAATGTGACTTACCTGAAAAATCTTTAATAATGTTTTCATGTAAACCTTGCGGATGCCAAAGGAGACTCCAAAAATTGCTGGCACAATGATGAAAACCAGAAGCAGAGTGAAGAGGACGGTTATGGAAATCCCCAAGAGATTAACCACCAGGCTGTCAAAGGGGAGCAGGAGGAACATGGTGAAGGGCCCAGGCAAGGCTGGTGCCCTGCAGCCAGACAGAAAGGCTGCCCGCAGCGATTGCCCAGTCCTCCTGTTATTCGGCAACAGTCTCACACATGCACTGAGTCCACAGCCTGCTCACAGACCCCATTCCAAAGTTCACATCCTTTTTGGGCTCTGCGAGAGAGGGAATGCAACAGGATCAGGGAGAGCAGTTGGGAAAACAAGCAAACAGTCTGCCAGGAGCCCAGGTGAGTTCAGACCGCGTGGGCTGAGGAGCTCAAAGACGACGGAACACGCGCATAGGTTCCTCCATGGGCGTGCAGCGGGCGCTGCAGCGACACAACTGCATGAATGGATATCCTCCCAAGGCGCCGCTGAGCAAGTCCTGCTGTGGGGCAGCTTGCGGAGAAGCTGGCAGCAGAATCCCCTTCTGGCTGCTGACAGCATGCAGGGTCTCTTCACGGGGACAAGGTGGAGTCCATGCCTGAGCCTGCATTGGAGGAGATCGAGGGAGGTGGCACTTGCGGGAGCCTACCGTATGTGGAGCTATTATTGTTCTTTCCGTGAGGACACAGGCACTAGCGCAGATCCTTGCATGACGCCTGGAACAAGTTTAATTCTGGAGGCCCCTGGCACCCACTCACGCTGAAGGGTCGTTACAGACACAAACGAAGCCTGTGTCCCTGGAAAGCTCTTCAAACAGCGAGTTGGCTTCTTGGCAGACGAGGCACTCGCATGCCACCAGCACTAGTGGAGGAAAAGGAAACCGAAGTCAAGCAAGTCACGCAGCTCGGAGAGACGTCAGCTCAGAGAGGGTGGCAGGAGGCCAGGGACAGTGGGCTCTGAAACCTGGAAGGCAGCGCTTGGGCTGAGGTCACATCACCCAGAGCAGCTCCTGAGACACAGCAGACTCGGACTGGCACTCCAGCTACTGCCTGGCACCGTCACACACTTGGGAATCACCCCCTGCTGCCACTCATCCTGTATTTTCATACCATTCACACCTCAGATTGAACAGCCTGGTCCAGAACCACGCCTAGAGCACAGGACGCCGCAATCAGGTCCCAAGAACAGGAAAGGAGCCAATGGAGCGACAGAAAACCCTTCCTCACAACACAGATCTTATCGCCGCTCTCATTTCAGAGGCATCCGCGAGCACTGAGCCAGCCAGGCACCCGGATTCCTGGGAAGGAATCACTTCCTCTACTCCGGTACACACATCTCACCCCTCCGTCACACGGGGCAGCTTTACAGGACAGGCAGTTAGCCCAAGGGGACAATTACTGCTGATGATTAGCCAAAGTGGCACTTGCCGGGCCACGGGGGCCAGTCAAAGGTCAAACAGCCGGCACTACAGCCCTGCCGGGGGAGGACGCCCTCCGCAGCACGGGTACGCGCGAGGCCAACGCGCAAGGCCAACTGGGGCTACTCAAAAGAGAGGAGTCTGCTCGGGGGAGACTTCCCTTCACCTGGCTACGGAGCGTCAGCCTGAGGGTGGGATGTAACAGGCAGCCGCCAAGCACACGGGAGCAGAGGAGAGCCTGGGAAGATCCTCTTGCTCCCAGCATGTTCCGGCTGCTGGCTCAGCGCTGCTGCACCAGTAACGCTACGAATATCCTTAGTGCTTCAAAGGCACACGCGTGCCTGCATAAGCCACGTCCCGGGATAGGCAGCTCTGCAGCCACGCGCGTAACCGCCCGTCATGCCAGAGCTGTCACCCATCGGAAGCAGGACTGGTGCTGGCGAACTGGTCAGACCGGCCATCCGAGCTGGCAGCCGCTGCCCTGAGAGGGGCCCGGTTACGGCATTCCTCCGCCGTGCCACCCAGCGGCGGCCCGCCAGGGCAGGCCAGGCCACGCACCGGGCAGCAGCCACGCGTGGGAAGCCCGGGCAGGCGCAGGCAGCCCTGCCTGCAGGCTACGGCCCCCGGGGCTCCCGCCGGGCCCACGCCGCCAGGCTGGGGACGGCCGGGCCGGCAGGAGGCCGGTCCGGCCCCACCGCTAGCAGGCCCCGGGGCAGGGGCAGAACCCGGCTGCGGCACCGCGGCCCGGCGGGCAGAGGGGGAAGCCCTCCCCCCGAACGGCGGGCACCCCCAGGCCGGCGGCAGCGGCCAGCGTCGCTCTCGGCTTTATGCAGCGGGACGCGGCCCGCCCGCCCGGCGAACCAGGGCAGGGCCGCGGCTCGGCCCGGCGACCTTCGGCCTCGGCGTGTGCGCGCCAGGCCGCGGGCGGAGCGGCCGCCCGCCGTGCCGGGAGGCGGCAGGGGCGCCCCGGAGGGCCGGGCGGGGACGGCTGGCTCCGCCCCGGGCCGAGCGGCGGGGACCGGGCCGGGCCACATCAGACCGGGCGCGGGAGGGCGCTGCGGCGCGGGGAGGCCGCGCTCCCCGAGGCGGGCGCCGGGTAACGGTCCGCGGCCGGGCCCGGGCTCTGCCCGGGCGGCCCCGACCCCGCCGGGCGCAGCGGGACCGGGGCGGGGGGAGCGGCGGGGGCAGCCCCGGTGCGGGGAAGGCGGGAGGGGGAGGGCGCCGGGCCGGGCCGGGCCCAGCGGGGCCGCGCACGCACTCACCTGCCGCCACCGCCGCCGGGCCCCGGCTCCGCCCCCCGCCACGTGCCGTGCGCGCCGCCGCCCGGCGCTGACGTCACCGCGCCGCCCGCGGGGCCGCGCCCGCAGGAGCGCACCGCCGGCAGGAGCGCACCGCCGGCAGGGGGCGCCCGCCGCCGCCCCGCGCCCGCCCGGCCCCGCCCCCCGCCCCGGCCCCGCCCCCGGCGCAGGCAGAGGTACAGGCAGAGGCGCAGGCAGGAGTCGCGAGGCGCCGCCACTTTATTCACTCCCCGTTACAGCACCAGCGAGCGGGGCGCCCCCCCGCCCCGCACACGGCCCCTGGGCGGCAGCAGCACCGCGCAGCCACAGCCCTTCCGTCCTCGCCCCCCCGTCGCCCGGAGAACCTGGGGGCAGGAGCTGCACCGAGCAGCGGCTTCCAGCCCCTGCGGCGGCAGCCAGCAGTGAAGAAGCTTCCACGGAGACCGGCGGCCGGGCCAGACGCAGGGAGGAGCCAACGCCACCGAGCGGCACCGTCTGCGGCCGACCCCTCCCCAGAGACCCTTGTACCACCCTCGGGACGTGGCCGGGACCTAGGCCTCCCCCCACCCCGCCTTCCTACCAATAAGGAGCCTGGGCCTCTGAGCGCCGCCAGGTCTGCAGGTGGGAAAGGACCAGGGTGGCAGCCCTCGAGGTGCCCAGGTGCTCCCAGGCCCCGCTGGCACTCTTCACGGCATGGGAGGGAGGGCGGATGACGCCCACATGGCAGATCCTGTAGTTCCTCCCCTGGTTGTTGTCCCAGTGGGTCTTCTGGCCGCACTGGAAGGAGATGCAGAATTCTGTGGCCCTGCAGGAGACGGACAGCTTGGGCAGGGCAAGCTCGAAGGAGAAGGTGTCTGTGTCGGCTGAGCCGTACGTGCTGTGCATGTACTGGCAGGAGACGTCCCGGAAGCTCTTCCAGCCATCGAAGGTGATGCGGACCATCACTTTCTTCTCGTACTCGATGTTTCTGACCTTCACCGTCCCTGACAGGGCACGGTCCTGGATCAGGCAGTTCTCCAGGCAGACGTGGTTGCTGTGTAGGCGGCTGCGGAAAGTCATGTAGTCCGCAGAGGGCTGTGGGAAGTCCAGCACATACCTGCACGCTTCTGGGCGTGAGTTCCGCAGCCGAGGTCGGAAGCGGGCAAGGTCAGACAGGGCGTGCTGCAAGTCACAGAGGTCTTCCTCGATCTTTGAGAAGAAGCGGACAGCCGTCAGCGAGAGCCCCTTCATGTCAGCAAACACGACCCTCTTCTTCTTCTGGCCCTTGGAGCTCTTGGTGCTGTCTCGCCGCTCGGGCTCGGGTTCTGCGCTTAGCTTCTGGTTGAGACAGGACCGGAGGGGTTTGCACCCCCGGTTGCCCCGCAGCTCCTCGTAGGAGTTCAGCAGCTTGCGGATGGGGGGCGAGTGGCTGAGGCAGAGCCGCACGGCCAGGTCCACGGGCATGGCTGGGGGGGCGATGGCCCCGGCGCTGTACACCTGGAAAAGCCTAGAGGCGAAGAGGGGGGGTCAGGCGGCGTGCCCCCCGCCGCCGGGTCCCCGCCGGCGCCCCCCTCCCCGCCGCCCGCCCCCGCCCCGCGCTCACTCGCCGCAGCTCATCGCCTCCCGCCCGCTCCGCTCCCGCCGGCTCCGCGCCCTCAATGGGACCGTGGGAAGCGCCGGCAGCCGGGACACCCCGCGGCAGCGGCGGCGGCCAATCAGCGCCGGAGACGCGCCCCCGAGCGACCAATAGAGGGGCTCGGGGGGCGGCCCCGCCCCGACGGGCTGAGCACGCGCCGCCGCCTCGCCCCGGCCACGCCCCGTCGGCTCCCACCGCAGCCGGGCTCTGCCCGCCGGCCCCGCCCCGCCCCCGGCCCCCGGAGCCCCGGCCCCCGGAGCCCCGGCCCCCCTCTGCCGGGTAACGCTGCCGGCTGCGGCCCGCCTCCTCCTCGGGAGCGCCGCTCCCTGCTGCCGAGCTGCGGGCTGACGGGGAGCAGCGCCGGGAAAGCTGCCGCTGCCAGCAACCAGGCGTTTTTTAGGTTTTTTATCTGTTAGAAGGTAAGCGTTGGCTGAGCTGTCAGCGCCCGCAGGAAGCTACGGGGAGAAGAAGAGCGTGTTCCTCTCACGTTGCCTTTAGAGGTTTGAACTGGTTTTACAGGGCCCTTTTCAGGCGCTTGTTCGAAAACAGCTGTTTCCAGGGTGCCTAAGCACAAAGAAAAGCCCAGGCTCTAGCCTCATCCTCTATCGAAAGTGAACCTAACTCAAAAAAGTTTCCTACCCCGGTTCCTCACCCTGAGAAAGGAATTCGCTCACACCTGAGCAGGCGAGAGACACTGCCGCGTCCCTGACATGTATATTTAAAATCACCTTCACTGTTCAGCTCACATGTGACTCCTTGACAGAGAAGACCATCGCCGAAATCCCCTCGCCCCTGCCCTGTACTACCTGCTAATCTCTCCAGAGCCGCCTAGCCGTTTATATTAAGCAGCCCTGATTGTTCCTGCTGACAGCACAGATTTTCATCAGCTCATGACACAACCTCCCTATCAGCATTTACACCCGGCTCTCCATCGCCGCCGCGTCTGAGCGTCTCCGGCGCAACGCAAGACACCTCTCGCAGGACGGCCAGGAGGAGCGAGCGCTTGAACAGCAAAAATCTGCAGGTCGGCTGGCTTCAGTCAGCAAAAACACAGAAAAAGAAGCGAAAGTCCAAGCAGCACCATCCCCTAGAAATACGCGCGGCGCGGCTGGCCAGACGCTCCCGCCTGGGGAGGAGCAGGACAGCCATCCCTGTGGGCAAGCAGGAGCCGGAGGCGCTCGCCCGGCCGGGCCGGCAGGAGCTGGAGGTGACCGCTGTCGCCCAGCGCCCGGGTGCCAGCCCCGCAGCCTGGCCAGCACCAGAGCAGAGCCGTCCACCAGGCCCGGGCCAGACCTCAGAAGCCCCGAGCTGAAGCCGGTGGCCGCGCTCAGGCCCGAGCTGGAAGCGGCGCTCCCCGTTTCCGACGCCGGCCTCGGAGGCCGGCGGCGCACATCCTTCCGCAGAGGTCAGCTGCGGCGTGCTCCCCTGCGAGGTTTAACGGCGGCCGCAGCTGCCCAGGTTACCATCCCAAGCGACGCCTGCCGAGGTGCTGACAGCAAATCGCCCCCCTTTCTCTGCACCAAGGGCTCCTGCTCACAGTCTCACGAGCCGTCTGCTTTTCAACCTTTGAATCCTCGAAACTTTTTCCTGCAGAATTCCCCGTTGTTTCCCCACCGTGTAAGAAAGTTTGCGTAGGTAGTTATTGCTACTAAGGAATAATCATCCTCACTGAATCACGTTATTTATTTGAGATCATTTTCCTATAGATAGCCAGGAAAAAAGAAACAGACCCACCTTTGGATTACGTTTCCTAGACGCAACTTTCAGAAGAACAACTCCCTTGCTACCAGCTCTAAGGCAGATATTTCTCAATTCTGGGAAAGCTGCTGTCACCCAGAAGCAGAGCAGCCTACAGCCAGGGTTAACCAGGGCAGCGGAAGAGAAAGCCCAGGGAAAAATACCCAGGGGACAGGTTTTCCACACTCCATGTCACACGCGACTGGAGCCCAAGGGAAGACCGTCCCCCTGCGCGCTGGGGGGATGTCTGGCACGCTAGGCGACCCCATGCGCTTACGCGCACAGACGCCCTCCAGCACGTGCAACGCAGGCGATGAGCCAATTTTCAGCAGCTGCTTTCCAAGAACCATCCTTTCCCCACACCCTCTCAGCCTGACAGTGCGTTTCCCCCCCCCGCTTCGGTGACCCGGGGGAGTCAACACGGGTGTGAAAGAGGCTTCTTGGCAATGAAACCGCTTGCCCCACCTTTCTCCGGCACCGAGGAGAGCAGATCCGGCTCAGGCTGGGAAATCACGCTCACCATCAGTGCCCTCCTCACGACCTCTTCCACCATCCACCTACTTTGCGTTCAGAGCTAATCACTCAGTAAACCCAAGCTACCTCCACCTTGGAGGGAGCAGAGAACGAGGGATGCATTTGAGCTCAAGCCTTACAGTAGACCCCTTGCAACCTGGAAAAGCTGCTCCCCCTCTGCACGTTCCCTTCCAGAGGCATGGATTAAGGTGGACGGGCTGCTGGGTCTTCTCCTCCATCTAAAAGTACGAGCCAAAACCACCACTTCCTCAAGGAAGCTGCGGACGCTTCCCCTTCCCCCAGCACAGACAGAGCAGAGGCACAGTGTTGGCAGCGAGGCAGTATCCAAAGGACACAAAAAGCAGACCGCAGCATTTTCAGGTGTGCCAGAACTGAATCTCACGGTTAGCCTGAGTGATTTCCGCCGACCAGCCATCTTCAAAAGCCCTGCCCAGCCTGGGATGATGTTGCCCTGTGCCAGCCGTCAGGCTCCAGAGGGGAGCTGTACTGAAGGCGCTCTGGAAAGAATCAGCTCGAGTTGAGGTTCAGCTGCTAGGAGAGGACAGGCACCCCTCACGCTCACATTGCTGCAGCCACGTGAGATGCAGCGGTGAGGCAAGTACCAGCTGTCTGGACAGTTGTCCAGTCAAACTTAATAGGGCCAAGGAGAAAGTCTGCCAGACGTGACACCTAGACACTCTCCAAGCAGCTCTTCTACAGCACGCTTCTGCAGCAGCGGATTAAGGACTTTGGCTGGGAGCTTCAGTCACCTCTGTGAGGCTGCCTGGGCTGGAGGTACGGGCAGGGCACAATCCGCAGCCTGTCCTGGGGGGCTGTGCAGAGGTGTGTGCTACTGATTCCGAAGGATTAACACCAGCCTCCTCTTAACATCTATACTTAAAAGAATCTTCTTTACCTAAATGGATTCATTAGGAACACTATAAACCACACATGCAAAGCCACTCACACTACAAGGCGCACGGTGTCACCCCCGGCCGGCAGAGGCAGGGGGTGTCAGCGGAGCAGCGGGCTGTTCCTTGCAGCCCACCACGCCGGGAAGCCCCTGCCCTGGAGGAACACAAGCCCCTGCCCGCCCACACACCTGACAGGCACCGAGCTGAGGTAGCGCGGGACGCCCTGGCTTCTCCTCCGACTACAAGAGGCACGCACGGGTCAACAGGGCCAGAGGAGCTTTTCCTCTCCGCGACCAGCACAAAGGAATTGCTTGTCCCCCTTGCCCCAGCAGCTCTTTCAGCAGAAGGGAGTTTGACGGTTTCTTCTCTCAAAACCGCAATCAGAAGCTGTACCAGAACCCCTCACTCTGTGGAGGGAGGGTCTTCAGATCACGCGTAGCAGAAAGCCGCTTTCTCCTGAGCCCATGATTACAGTTGTTCCGTTTTAGCGAAACTGGCTGCCACTGGCCTTCAATAAGGCGTCCCAGCAGCTACACACTGAAGCTTCCCAGAAAATGCCCTCTGACTCGTCACTTTGGATTTGTTCTATGGACCCAAGTCTCCCTCCACAGGGAGCTGGATGCTCTGCTGCAGAAATCAAATACAGAGCGCTGGCCTGATAGGAAGCAGCACGAATAACACACAAAGCATAGAAGGTGAGGCCAAAAACAAGACTCCTATTCTCATCCTGCAGCCAGAGACCATTCTGGGAAAGCTGTGCCAGCCTCACGCTCCACTATCTTTCTAAACAACATGAAGGCACCACAAGCCCCTACAAGCTTACAAAATTCCTCAGAGCTCTTCCACAGTGCTGAGCTGATCACACAGACCACCCTGTACAAGGGCCCTGCTTGCTCCGGAGTACGCTGACCAAGGCAGCCTTCAGCTCAAGGATTAGCTGTAAGAGTGGTGCAACCTCCCTGAAGTCAGCAGGGCCAAGGCAGCAGGTCGGAAAAGGCTGGAAAAGCAGCAAGACCTCTCACCCCCCTCGCCGGACTTGATCGACATGCAGAATTTCAAGAGGTGAAATAGCAGCACTTAAATCCTCTCTGCAGGATCTGCTCTGGTGGTGGCTTTACACAAAGCGTGTGCACGCAGCAGAACCACAGATCAAAACAGCATGAAGCCCCCGTGGCTCTGGCACAAACAGCCTGAGCGTAAACCAGTTGCTCTGGTTAAGAAAAGGTTTGTCACAAACCTGCAAATGCTGTCTGACATTTCCAAAGCTTTGATCGTGATTGCATCATTCACAATCTGATCAGAGAAAACACAGCTGCCCGTGGCTCCTGGAGGCACTCACTCCTTGGCCCAGGGCAAGAAATGCCATTATCGGCACAAGGTCCAGGTAGCAATTCCAAAGCCAGGCCTGCTCTGCAGGCAAATCTCAGATACCTGTAATGGTGAGGGTGGATATTTTACAAGGATAGTGCTATTATTGCCAAAATTCCAGGAAAAAGCAGCACAACTCCTCTCTGGCCATATTAGAATGGGCCGTACTGACACAACCGCAGCCGCACGGGGACACAGGCGGCGCAGACAGAACACAGCTTGTGCAGCCTGCCTTCCCCAAAGGCAGGGCCTGTCCAAGGAAGGACAGGCTTGCTGTTTGGCCCACGTAACAATGCTTCAAGGGAGAAACTCGAGGCAAGTAGAAACCCTGAATTCCCAAGCTTGTGGCCATCTCCCAGCTGATATCGTCAGAAAGACAAAGGGAACAAACTCGGTAAACTCTTCACCCTCCCTTCCCACTGCAGGTAAGGAGCTGGCGCTAAGCACCCCACACAGGACCCTACGGCTCTCGCCTGCTCGCCCACGACCTTCCCTTTGCTCTGAGCCGTGGTTTCCATCCTTAACGCATTCCCAATCCCTCCTGCTCCTTCTGCAAGAACAAGATTTGCTCTGCCAGCAAATACCTTTACGTGTGGTGGTTTTTTGCTCAGTGGATCATGTGGCAAAGCTGGTGCAGAAGCATCCCCCCGTTCACCTCAGAGCAACTGGCCACTTGCACAACATCCAGGGTTGCACAGACCCTGTGATGAGATCAAAGCCGATGGGGAAGGTGGAGTTTACAGAGCTGGTTGCCACACCATTTGGTCAGGCAGCTTCCAACCAATGGCCTAATTTAAAGAAGAGTGCTTAACTGGAACAGGAACAAACACCCAGCTGCAGGTTTAGAAAGAGAGCACCCTGCTATTTACAAAGGCTGTATCCACCTTTGAGGATAGATGCGCTCTGTCCACGTCTGCTGTCAAACCAGCCTGGGATCTGGAGAGGTGCTAGCGACACTTGTCCCTCCCTCGGGACTCCAAGGGGACTGTGGCAAGGCTGCTGCAAAGCCTTGTGGAACGGAGTGCTGTGACACAGGCTGCCCTCACTCAGGAGCACCAGAGAAAGGAGTCTGGCTGTATTCCATGCATGTCATAAGCAATTAGGAGTTTGATGAGCTGTGGGGGCAACGAGCCCTTCTGCACCAGCAGAGGGAAAGATGTTCTGCGGGTTTATTTGCATGCTTTCAAGGGTACCCCTTCCAACACCGCTGCTGTCCTGCCCAGCCACGCCACGTCCAAAGGGGACACGGCCCAGGTGGCCCCACGGCAAGCTCCACCACACTGCCCCACGCCGGGGGCTGCGGCGGCTGCAGCGACTGTCCCCCCTTCCCGCCACCACCGCGGGCTCGGCCCTGCACTTACCGCTCACCCGTCAGATGAGCTGCACCGCTCCCGAGGCCACCAGCGGGGCAATGGTCTTGTACCGGATCAGATGCTGCGAGCCCTCCTCCAGGTCGATGGTGTACTCTCTGTCAGAGACAGGCGGGACGTGAAGCTGCCTCTCCTATTTCACTTTAACCCACACCACTTTTGTGAAACCAACTTATTTACATGCACCGCATGGGGAAGCGCCCACCTACCTCTGCTCATCCGTCTCTGGCTCGACCAGGATGTTCTCCTGACGCTCCAACACCCTCAGGAACACAAAGGAGTCCAGGTTGGGCTTCGGAACTGCAGAAAACGGATTCAGAGAGTAAGTTCAGCACTTGCTTACGTTCCTCTGCAGGACACTGAGCTAACAGAGGGGTAGGAAGGACAGCAAACTCATGGCCAGTAAAGGGAATGCTAGACACTTCTGGTTAGATGTAGCGTGCACTGCCTCAACATAAGATAAGGCTCGATGGCAGGGGCCAGCATGACCCTCTGACAGCAGCGCCAAAGGACATCAGGCCACGTACCACAGCAGAGCAGTGTGCTACGACACTGTCATCACATCATCTTTGCTTCTACTGAGCACCAGCTGGAGGACTAGCCCTTAACGTTTCATGCTCCCCAGAGCTTTCCCCACACCCCTGCTGCTATAATTTTCAGATTACCCTGCAGTCTGGATGTACTCACCTGATTTTAGGAGAGACACTTTCTGCAGGTTGGGCGGCATGTGTTTTAGGGCCACGTTCTTCAGATAAGTCTCTGTGTTTGCCATGTACCTGAAACAAATCATTGGAGCATTTACTGATTTAATCAAATACAAATTTGCAGGGAGAGCACTGACTCAAAACGCCAGCAAGCGACATCTCCTGGGCCCAGAGGCATGGCCAGAGACAAACCTAATGGCTCACCCCAGTAACTGGCTCACAGTTACCAGAGTTATTTTATTTCACCTCTTTCCTTGTCTGTAAGGAAACCTCCTGGTAAAGCCTGTGATTCTTACTGCAAACCTGTCTAAGGCTGAACAGAACTGTTCAGCGTAACACACAGGCAAGTTCTATAACCTATAAAAAGGGAGGGTGATGCATCCAAAACCAACTCACTCTTTAGCAAAGGCAAACTCCTCTGGTGATAGAATGGAAGGCTCCCCTTCGGCTCGAGACTTCTCCTTCTCCAGAACATGGGGGAAAAACTTCTCTATCTGATATGGGAACAAAATCCCAAAGACTGTAACAGACCTCTCCCAGTAGCGCAGTGCCTACAACACCCACTCCCCAGAGGCTTCTCCTACAAGCAGCAGGCCACTGCTGTACAGGCGTAGGCGGCAGCCGCAGGCCTGCCCAGACACCTGCCCCTGAAATAACAGCGATATGGTCAGCTGGGGTCTCCAAGCTGCACAACCACAGATGTACACGGCAGGACCCAGGCAAAACATGCAAGCGTTCAATTGTGCCACCCTGAGCTTTGATGAGGTAAGAAAACGCTCGTAGCAATGCTGTGCTCCTCCTTTATCACAACAGAAAAGCGTGCCCAAGGAAGGAATTCCTTCGGGTTGCACTTCGGAGGACATGGAGAGAGCAAGTGCACTTTAACTAAGCGCCTTGCTGAAGCAGGAGGCCTCGTGTGGGTAATAATCACTCCTGAAGTCACCCTTTTTCATCCCCTGGGCAGCACGAGCAAGTATTACCTTCACAAGCCTACATCGCAAGTAGCTGCTGAGCACGTAACGGATCCTTTCAATCTCCATGCGGTGAACGCTGACCTTCAAGTCTCCTCTCTTTGCCCGTTTCAGGTTTGCCTCCTGCAAGGAAAGGCAAAGAGAAATTAAATGGTTGAAACGTCAAACAACAAGAAACAGAGAGGGAGACGGGTTTTGTGCATAGGGCCCACAAAACCAGACTGCAGCTGCTTTTGGTGACACAAAGCACACCCTTTCCTTGTATCTCTCAGTCCCCTCTCCAAGACAAGCTCAAAGAAGGTACTCGGAACAGCCGTATCTCAGTGACAGAGGAGCAGACAATCCCGGCAATCCCAGAGGGACCCAAGGCAGGCCAGGCCAGGCAAACAGGCCCTGCCTGTAGCCCCACCTTAGCCTAGCAGAACCTACCATATGGTCCAGCTGCTCCACAACACACTCAATGATCTCAGGTTTGCTCTCCAGCAGCTCCGGGGCAAACTTCTCATTCAGCCAGGCCTGAAAGAAGGTACGCTACAAGTAGAAGCGAGGAACACACCTGCTATATGCCCCAGCCCTCAGAGAGGCCAGAAACTCAGCCCTTCCCACCTCCTCCTGCCCCACATCTCCCCCCAGAGAGCCCAGGGCCCTGCTTTCAGTCCCCCGCGGCCAGATCTCCCCAGAGACCCCAGGGTCCCGGCCCTCAGCCGCCCCACATTTCCCCCCCCCCCAGAGCCCAGGGCCCAGCTTTCAGTCCCCCACGGCCGGATCTCCCCAGAGACCCCAGGGTCCCGGCCCTCAGCCGCCCCACATTTCCCCCCACAGAGCCCAGGGTCCCGGCCCTCAGCCGCCCCACATCTCCCCCGAGCGAGCCCTGAGCTCAGCTTTCAGTCCCCCCGCCAGATCTCCCCAGAGACCCCAGGGTCCCGGCCCTCAGCCGCCCCACATTTCCCCCCCCCCCAGAGCCCAGGGCCCAGCTTTCAGTCCCCCACGGCCGGATCTCCCCAGAGACCCCAGGGTCCCGGCCCTCAGCCGCCCCACATCTCCCCCGAGCGAGCCCTGGGCCCAGCTTTCAGTCCCCCCGCCAGATCTCCCCAGAGAGCCCAGGGTCCCGGCTCTCAGCCGCTCTTCCCCAGCCCACGCTACCTGCTCCAGGCTGCGGATGAGCTGCGCCGGGGTGAGCACCAGCTCCTCGCTGTCCCCGTCCGACTCCGCCGCCGTCCCCTCACCGCTCGCCGCCGCCATCCCGCCGCCGCCTCCCGCCGCGGCCACTCCGCGCATGCGCGCACCCCCCCCCCGCACCGCGCATGCGCCCGGCGCCGCCGCGCGCGTCCCCCGCAGCGCGCACGCGCCCCAGCCCTCAGAAAATGGCGGTCGGGAAGCAGCACAGCTCCGCCGGGGAAAGGCCGCTGAAAACAAACCTGCACTAACGGCGGACAAAGCAGCTGCGGCTGAGGAACTGATCTTGAAATGATGCTAGCTCTGTTTGTTCACAACCAAGACCTTGCTACTGCAGGAGCAAAAAATCTCGCCGAGAGTGCTCCTTTAAAAGCAGCGCTATCAAATATGACACAGACACAGTTTAAGAAAAAATTTACTAATCCATTAGTACTTCTGCCAATATCGCAACAGATGTGAAAGGCAAACACCGTTACAGTTTAGAAAAAACAAGTTTTATACAATTAAAAGTATTAAACAAACATCAAAAAAAAAAAAAGTGGCTGAGTAATAAGCCTGGAATTTCAGATCCAGTATTAGCACCTACAGTACCACCAAAGCCAAAACGCTCGATCTGTTCTGCATAAAAGTCTTCTTTTCTAAATTCTTGAATTCCTTCTACGATCGGACAATGACGCTCGGAACATAAACCAGGACATCCTTGCTTCGATAAGGGAAAAGGATATAAGAGAAAAATATTAAGCCAGCTTGGTTTGTAGGAACTTTACTTTTGCAGGTATTGCTGAGGAATGTCGATGCGTGGGGGATACTAAATAATGCACAGTTCTACTTTTCAATAGTGTGCCAGCAGACAGAATTAAGAAACCATCTTATACAACATCTAACAGTTTGTCAAATCAATGTTTTCCTATAAATTATATATAATAAATCCATAAAGAAACAGTTTTACACTTCACATTAATCAGAGTAGGGTGGGAATTGTTAAGTTTATTGGTTCAGCATCCATTTTATTGTACTTACTGTTTCATGAATGAATAGACCCCCCTCTTCTGGTGAACATTGACAGATGCAATAACAGCACAGATACAGTAGTAGAAAAAACAGCAGTATTAAAGTCCAGCTATTCCTCCCCCTTCTAGGAACAACCAAAACATGAAAACAAACAACACTTTGCCTTCTGGTTTTCCACAAGAATCAGCACAGGAAACGCAAAATGCTCGTTGCCTCGAGTCCCTTCTCGCCAGGCAGAGGCACTGTGTATCCCCTCGCTCCAATACTGAACTGGAGGGAAGGCCTCGTTTCTGGAAAATTCCCAACTCGACTTGTAGCTTTCCAAAGCCCGACTGGTGTACAGAAGGGTTTAAGAACTAGGGAGGAACAGCACTGCACTTACGTGACTAAAACTAGACTTCCGCTGGGCTAAGTGCTCCATTTCTTTCAGAAGAGTACGTAGCTTTACCACTTCTGCTTTTTCTTGGGAAAAAAAAACAAACCACAACTAAAAAGTGATCTCATTGCTTAAAAGTTTGCCACAAAATGGATGCTGACCAGCTAGGTCACCCCACGTGGAGCAGTTTTAGGAAGTTAGTCCTTGTAGTAGATGGCACTGTGGATCTGGCAGCAGAGAAAGGAATGATGCTCTAAAGTAGGAGGTAGGGGAACTTTGATACAGCAAGTCCACTGTTGAGCTATCTGCTAGGAAAAAAGTTTCATATTATTAGAAACTATTATAAATAAAACCAACAAAACCTTACACAAACATTTACATAGCTATATTTTGTTCTCTTAGGAGGGATGTAGCAGGAAAGGTAGGGTTACCACGTGCTGTGGTGAGTAGCCAACGCTCTGGATTCCACTCATCTAACAAGAAATAAAGGCTTGACGACTTTGTTTCTTTCTGCACGACAGGCACAAATATTTCCAATCTCTCTTCTGCACACACTGCCAACAACCTAGACTTAGACTACCATCAACCTAGACTTAGACTACCATCAACCTAGACTTAGACTACCATCAACCTAGACTTAGACTACCATCCCAGGATCTGCAGAGTACCTAAGACAAGGGAGCCAGTTCAAATCGGAGCTTTTCAAAAGCAAAGCTTAATGAAAGTTCAACAGGTATTTTGAAAACCCAGGGACAGTAATTTTGCAGTTCTGTACTGCATGCAATTAGCATGATCCTTTATTTCAGCCTCTCTCTTTCAAGTACCCTGCGCACTCTTTTCACTTTGCGACTCTGCCACGCAATATCATGAAAGCTAAGTGCCTTTCAGCAACTTTTTCCAGTTAAAGCTACCAAAGCTACAGGTTGCTGGACGCTCTTAACTGAAAGCATCATGAGTAAAGATACCAAAGTGAGAACTGGGACAGCGTCCAGCTGAAAAACTGCAACAAAGAGTTTCTGTATGCTAGAATACACTCAGGGACAGAGTCGTGCAAAGATTTTTCCACTTAAAACTACTGGGTAGGGTAAGACCTCAAATACAGCAGCAGATCTCAGAGTTCCTCTGAATTTACACAGATGTTGCAGCGACCATTAGAAGTCCTAATATACGCCACCTATTCCTAGCCAGAGTCATATCCTCTACCACTCTACAGGATAGAAAGACAGTCCGCGTTTTGTAGAGCCCACGTAGGCCGAATTCATGAACGCATCATCCAGGACAGCGCGCGGGCTCCAAACGACCAGGTTACAGCTGAGGAGGTGAATACCTAAGAAAGCTCCGGTTCCAGACCAGGCTTACTTGGGTACTCATTCTGCTTTCAAAACAGATGTTTACCGACCACAGTTATTTGCAATTCATCAGACTATCCAGAACTTCACGATATAAGTCCTTCTTCATTTTAGAAATTTCAGTTGTTTGAACACTGACAGAACTAGCTTTTATGTAATTGCTCAAAACCCACATCACCTCCGAAAACATTCTGCAATAATTGCTGTGAAATGAGTCACGACAAATGGCTTGTGCCAAATATATGCAGATGCAGCTGATTGATAAAACACAAACTTATTCCAACAGCAGAACACAAGTGCTATGCAATACAACAGATCCCCAAGTGCTAATAACCAGATAAAGACGGATATTTTGAGACAGAACCGGCATCTACAAGCGATGCCAAGTTGACAAGCCAGAGTTGTTTAGAAACAGGTATGCGTCAGCAAGCACCTTCACCGTTTTGCTTTACCAGAACTTCTTGTCATGGTTTGCTCCAGCTTGCAGCAGATTAATCTGGTTTATATGCACTGGAAATATGGGTCAATTATAAGCAGACCACCAAAAGAGAAATCCTACAGGTGCGTAGCAGAAGCAGGTTAGAAAAAGCACTGAAATAATTTAGTAATGCTACCGAGTAAGTTACTTGCATTTTCCCTTTAGGCTGTGTAAGATTTGACTCTTAGAATACGCCATATTCCAAGACTCGAGCAGCAGATAACTGTATTTATACAGCATCTTATCAAATGTTTCTGAGCAGAAGAGGCTTGGAAGAATCCCACCACTCGGCACATGAAACCGGAGTGGGACCCCAGGCAACAGCAGTTCTCTGTTCAGTCCCTTCTGGAACAGAAAAGCTGCCCTTCAGCCATGTATAGAAGTGAATCTTCTACATACTTAGAACCAAGAAGGTAAAATGCAATTGCTCACATTCTGGGGCGAATAATATTGACTTCTAGGCAAAATACAAGGGGATCCTTAACATGCTGTGCTTATAACCTCGATATCACAAGTGCTCGAAACATGAAAGCTTTTCAAACAGCCCCTGCTCTGAGGTACCACGGAAAACACCCAAAAGGAAAAGCCACATCGTTCACAGCAGTACGGGAGGGGCAGGCGCTAGTACAGCGCCATCAGCGACTTCTCTTGAACACTTCTCTCTTACACTATTAGTCTGAAAAACATTTGGAGATGCAAAATAAGCATTTACATAGGGACCTATTTTAAAGTCTAGCTTTAAGGATTAGTCTTAAATTTGTCTGCTCAGAACCTTATGACAGAAAAACTTCAAGAGAACGAAAAAAGATTTTTATCCACAGAACAGGGAACAATTAATACAGGTTTAACGCATGTTTACACAATCAAGACCTGAAATTCTCTAAAGGTAAATCCGGTACCATCTGATCTGTCTTAACATTCAGCGGCATAATGCCAAGTATTGATATTTCTACTTATTCAGAAAGCCTAGTCCACACAAGATATATGTGAACAGCCTTTGATTACACACAGTGGTGGGATAAATACTCTGTCTCAGTGTAACAGAATCTACCCCTCTGAGCATAGAAAACAGGTTGAGATTGATCTAGTATAAGGTTACCATGTACCTGAGACTCCGCAGTTTTATCTTCCGCTGGTCATACCTCTGTCTTCATAAATGGTAATTTCAATCTGCACAGAAAAGCCGTTAGGGAAACATACTATAAAAAGATTCTGAAAGTGACAAAAGAAAAAGCGGAACACCATGAAGATATCAGAACCTTTGATCTTTCTGCTTCATTCCTGCTGTTTCAGGCTAGTTTCACAGCTGCAAAGCAAACGGAACAGCCCACATAAGAGACGCCCTGTCAGGGGAGATCAGTGGTCGACCCAGCCCAGGACTGTCCTGACGAGAACGCAAGGTGCTGTGCGTGGAAGGTTTGGGAGCCCTCCCACCTTCTGTTAAATTTCAGGAAAGGCTACGCACTAGACAAAAGTTAACACTTCTACAGTTCAGCTACTAAGTCACTAGCCAAACTGAAAATGCTTTTACTCAAGTGGAATGTTGGCGTTTTTTTGGGTTGTTTTTATTTTTATTTTTTTCGTTTTTTTTTCCAGGAGGTGCATGCATAGAAAAATGTGGAAAACGTCATGTAGGTGACAGCTATAAGCTATTTAGACAAATACACAGATAACCCAACTGCAAGGAATTAGCCTTAGCATGCATTTAATTGGCATTCTGTGTTTCAAGTTGCTTCGGTTTCAATATTCTCAAAAAATAAAACGTGTTACTCATTCTACCCCTGGATTTGCTATGTGGCGCCTTTACAACTACCAAGGTGATAACCAGATAAAATGCCTACAGTGTGGTTCAAGAGTTGAAGAAAAAAGGTTAAAATAAGCCATGCTGGAACCAAGAGCAAGTGCTAGGCTGGAATCAACTTACAGGGATGTCGTATGGCGAGATCTTCACCAGAGTCTGAGCTGAGGGTTGCAAATTAAACCACAGCCATCTCTTGCTTTCATGTAATCAATTTCTATCCTACCAAGTTGGTCACTTTTTTCCAATCAACAAATTGCGTTTTGAGAGGCCACTGAAATAGAGGAAGCATCTGAAGTGTTGGAAGTACTCTGTTTATACATACTGTGTTTTCAAGGAAGTCTCGAAGGACGGATTCCAATACTGTGTTTTCCTCGTCTTTTGATGTGACAGACCTTAACGTACTAAAATCTGACCAGGGAACAGTACACAACGGAGGGTAACAAGACTAATCACGTATTCTGCCATATCACAGATCAAGCACGACCAGAGGGTGCCGCACTGAGATAAAGAGGTAGCACATCACGATGGACAAACCGGGAGACAACCTAAGAAGCCACAGAAGGATACAACTCTTAGTCCTCTTTCAATGGGGTCTGTCAGAAGGAGGCCCTGAGGAGCATAGATCTTCTCATTCTGTTCCTGAATGAACTTGGCAATTTTCTTTAGAACCTGGTAAGAGAACAGCACAGAAGTCACAGTCCCATAATCAGGTTTCCCTACATCAGAGTCAGAGCCTCGGCAATATCACAGATGTAGCAACGTTAGGAGAGCCTAGCACAAAACTAGAGACAGAACTTGCACGATCCCTGTGAAATACAAGCTGTTATTACGTTACTCAAATTGACTAACAGAGACAAGTCTGTCTGACGGATACGTGAAATCACTCTGCAGGAAGACCCAGAGTCTATGTGGAAGTTGTAGGACAACGGTGCAAGTCACAGAAACCCTACCAAGAAATGTCTTTGACTGCAGTCTGTGGCACACACTGCCTTCCAAGGGGCAAGGTAAACAAAAGAAGCGCACCTTTTCATAATGCGTTTCCATGCACAAGAAGATGGTATAGGCAGTCAGACAGGCGAGACACCCTTCAAGGTAAGACTGGCCCCCAAGCTTTTCAGCTTCTGCATAGAGGTTATTCAGCGTTCGGACAGTCTCTTCAAACTGCTGCCTGTCGATCTGCAAGAGAAGTCAAGTTTAGCCGTCACGCCCCGCACATCTCAGAACTCAACGATATCTTCGGATATCTACCTTCATTTATTGCTTATTTGCACTTCCACGCTTTGCAGCCACTGTGTTTAGAGCCAAAGTCTGAAGGACACTTTGAGTTACAGACCTGTAGTTCTCTGTTAAACGTCTGCCAAGAGATTAGACCAAGTCTGAATTCCAACACAGCGTCAACACAAAACAAGTAACCCAACTAAACCAGTGTGCAATTCAATTGGGGGGGGGGGGGGGGGGGGGGAAGGTTAATTCACACACAAAGAGATCTGCTAAATTAAAAAGAGCAGTTAGGGAGTGTACTGACAGAGCTAACTCTTAATATCAGGAATGCCTTGCTCCTGCTGCAGCGCTGGCCAAACAAGCTCTCAATAAAACAAAACAAAACAAAGAAACGGGGAAGAGAAGAAAAGCGCAGTGAGAAAAAGAAAAGGCGTTAGCAAAGAGTGTTTGTTTTGCTATCGGTTGAAGCTATTACATCTGACAGCATCAAACAAAACGCAAGTACTTGAGACAGCACTTGTGAGGCCACTGGACAGGCTCGGCAGAACTGGCTGGTCTCCACAAGAGAGGACAGCCTCGACGCAGCACAGCACAACAACGCACGCTTTATCCTCACCGACATAATGAACACATTCTGTTTTACTGCTGCAAAAGACAGCTGCCTTCCTCAGGATTAAAGCAAGCACAAAACGCCAGCATTTCATAAACACCAAAGAGAAGCATTTTTAACTGTTTTTCAGGTGGCTTTTCACCGCAAATTGAAAGTATTTTCTAACCACAATCGATCAGAAATGATATCTGGACAACAAACAATGCTTTTACGTGAAAAATAAACAATATCGAAAGGAGGATATGCCTTTAAACTATGAAATCATGCCTCTCTCACACTATGCATAGGGTCGTAATACAGAGAGGGTTAGACAGCGCTAGCGTTCTTAAACTTAAGGACAGATATGAGACCTTAGCACAGCACCCCCGGGGTGCGGCGGGGGGGAACGGGTGCCAGGGGAGGGCCGCGGGGAGAACCCCCGCCTCCCTCCCGCACCCGGGAGGCCGCCTCTGGTGGACGGAGCGGAGGTTTGGGCAAGAGAGGCTCCAGAACGACGCAGAGCAGGCTCACGGCCGCGCCGGTCTGTCAGGCCACCCGTGAACGCCACCCGGCCGCCACCCAGGCAGGGCCCGGCCCTTCCCCGCCGCGCAGCGGGCTCGAAAGCGGCGAGGCGGGCGGCGGGGCTCGGCCCCGGGCTGCCCGGCGGGGCTGGGAGCAGGCCCGCCCCGCCTTACCCTGTTCTCCAGCTCGGCCGGGAACTTGCTCTGGAACTGGCACCGCGTCCCGCCGCTGTAGTCGCGCTGGATGAACACCTTGCCCGACACGGGCGCCTGCTGCGGCCTCATCGCGCCGCCGCCGCCACTCGCGGCCGCCGCCGCCGCCCGCTCCGCTCCGCTCCACCGGCCGCCGACCGCTCACTTACGGCTGTCGCAAAAACGTCGGGACAACTCCGGGCAGGGAAAGGGCAGAAGTGCCGTCTGTGCGAGTGCGCAGGCGCGCAGCCGCCTGCCTCCCATTGGACGCCCCTCCGGGAGTGGGCGGGGCGCCGGCCGCGGCCTCCCCGTCACGCCCACGGCGGCCGAACGCTACGAAATAGTGCGAAATACTGTGAAATACTGTGAAAATACGGCGAAAATGCCCGCTCCCTC
Source organism: Platalea leucorodia (assembly GCF_965183815.1). Lineage (NCBI taxonomy): Eukaryota > Metazoa > Chordata > Aves > Pelecaniformes > Threskiornithidae > Platalea > Platalea leucorodia. The sequence goes on along the minus strand of NC_138858.1, from coordinate 93,418,620 downwards.
CGCCTGTGCCGCCCCGGGGGTTGATTTCACGGTGTTTCCTTAGGAATCGGAGCCGGGGGGAGCCGCGCGGCACCCACGGCAGCTTTCTTCCCAGCTGATTTTGCTGATAAACCTTTCCAGGCCTTCACCTTTGGCCTTGGGAGTCCTGCTTCGGCAAGGCATAAGCAAGGTCAAAGATCATTTAGTTTAAGGAAAAACTGAAAGCCTTTCTCTACCCAAACCAGGCGAGCGGCAAGGGAAGTTCCTGACACCTTTCAAACCAGAATTCTGAGCCTTGGCCGCGCGCCCCGTGGTATGGGGGTGGTGGGGAAACAGCCCGGTGTGCGGCTGGGCTGGGTGGCCCCCTTCCTGATCACAGAATCATGGAATCGTTAAGGTTGGAAAAGACCCTTAAGATCATCGAGTCCAGCCGTTAACCCAGCACTGCCAAGCCCACCACTAAACCATGTCCCTCAGCACCACATCTCCCCGGCTTTTAAATCCCCCCAGGGATGGGGACTCAGCCCCTGCCCTGGGCAGCCTGGGCCAGGCCCTGACAGCCCTTTCCGTGAAGAAGTTTTTCCCAATACCCAACCCAACCCTGCCCTGGCGCAGCTTGAGGCCGTTCCCTCTCGTCCCAGCGCTTGTTCCTGGGGAGCAGAGACCGACCCCCCCGGCTCCAGCCTCCTTTCAGGCCGTTGCAGAGAGCGATGAGGGCTCCCCTCAGCCTCCTCTTCTCCAGGCTGAGCCCCCCCAGCTCCCCCAGCCGCTCCTCCCCAGCCTTGTGCTCCAGCCCCTGCCCCAGCCTCGCTGCCCTGCTCTGGCCACGCTCCAGCCCCTCCATGGCCGCCTTGGGGTGCGGGGCCCAGCGCTGAGCACAGCATTCGAGGGGCGGCCTCACCAGTGCCCAGCACAGGGGCACCATCACCTCCCTGCTCCTGCTGGCCACACCAGTCCTGATACAAGCCAGGATGCCACTGGCCCTCTTGGCCACCTGGGCACCCTGCTGGCTCGTGTTCAGCGGCTGTCGACCAGCACCCCCAGGCCCTTTCCCGCCGGGCAGCTCCCAGCCGCTCCTCCCCACGCCTGCAGCGGTGCCTGGGGTTGTTGTGCCCCAAGGGCAGGACCCGGCCCTGAGCCTTGCTGACCCTCACCCAGTGCAGAGCCTCCTGCCCTCCAGCAGATCAACGCTCCCCCCGACTTGGTGTCCTCTGCGAACTGACTGGGGGTGCACTCGATCCCCAAGCCCAGATCATTGATAAAGACATTAAACAGGACTGGCCCCAACACTGAGCCCTGGGGAACACCACTGGTGACTGGCCACCAGCTGGATTTAACTCCAGTCACCACCACTCTCTGGGCCCGGCCGTCCAGCCAGGCTTTTACCCAGCAAAGCATATGCCCGTCCAAGCCATGAGTAGCCAGTTTCTCCAGGACAAACTGTAGGAAACGGTGTCAAAGGCCTTACTAAAGTCCAGGTAATTGAGGTGATCCTTGCACCCCGCAGAAGCAGCCTGCCACCCCAAGCCTGTGTCATACCCAGCCCTGCAAGCTGCTTTGTCCTGCCTGGGGACTACATGGGACAGGGCTGGACTCATGGATCCGAGGTGCTGAGCAGCAAGACGGGGACTCCGTGAGCAGCACCCCTCTGCTGAGGTCTTTTCCCTCTGCGTGTAGAGCATTGCATTGCTGAGCAGCTTCAGAGCCGCAGCGATGGGCTTGAAAGGGCAGCGTACGCTTTCCAGAGCCTTTGGGAGCCCAGCGGGGTGTGTTGTGGGCAGCAGGACGTTAAATTTGCAGAGATGGTTTAGTTTGGGAATTCTATAGACAGTGAGAAAATTCACGTGTTGCAGCTAAACAGCCTCTGGATCTAATGACATTATTTAAAAACATTTTAAATGCACAACAACATAAGGCAAAGGTGAACCTCCTCAGGAGGTGGACTACTTCTGTCCCGTATAACAAGTGCCATGGCCTCCGCAAAACCCCTGAAAAATGACAGCACCCTTTCAGCTAATTCAGAAACCAGGGGAACTGGAGAATGATACAACTAATTGAAGATTTCTGAGGTCTCTATGGCAAGCTGTGCCGACGGGATTAAAAGAAAAAAGCAGACACTAATTATGGGCACAATTACTGAGCCTGGGCTGCAGCACAGCCCTCAGCGAGTATTTTCTGAGGTCACACAGAGGTACTAGGAGCAGGCCGTTCTGCAAAAGCCGTCAGGAGTTGTTTAGTGTATGTCTGCGTTAATTAATGAAGTACTTCACAGAAGCACTGCAGGAGCTTGAAGTCCAGGGGCAGCAAAGTCTTACAAACACACCATCAGCCAGAGTGAGGAAACATGTCTTGGTCGGATCCTCCCTGTGTCATCCTTGTTCCTAATTCTGTGACTTGCGCAAATGAGGCTGATCTCTTGCTTTCAGCATTCCTGAGAGTCTGTTTCTTCTCTGGAAGTTGGGAAATCATAGATGATTGGAAGACACTGTTCCAAGGTTCAGAAGTTAGCTAATCAGTGACATGTTTATTTAAACAATTATTGGAAACCATCACTTGGTGAACAAAAAGCAAAGGGAAGCAAAGCATTTGGGACACTCAGTCTCATTATTTGCTTACTGCAGCTGCTCCTTCTCAGTCCGCTGAAGCTTCCACTTGGAAGATGATACACAGGGGAAGAGTTCCCAGGCATCCCAAGGAGGAATGACCGCAAGTGCAGACATGGGCCATGCTCCGTCTCTACCGGGTCAGTCTCGGAGCAGACCGGAGGGCCTGACCTGCTTCCCATGAAGCCAGGCTGCTGTGCCGGATGGGGAGGTGTCCCCAGACCTCAGCGAGGCTCACGGAGCGAGGACGCGCTGCCAGGCCGTGTGCCACGGCTGTGCGGGACCTGCCGGGACGCTGTGCGGGACCTGCCGGGAGGCTGTGCGGTGAGGTGGGGGGTGCGGGGCTCGCTGGCTGCAGGACCGAGCCAGGCTGCGGAGCATCCCCAGCGGGCTGCTCAGACACTGCTCTGCCGGCGTTTGTCCACCTCTCCATGGAGGCAAACTCCCTTGCTGCCTCGGCAGGCGTTACCTGAAAATTGTCTTGCTTCGGATCACAGTGGGACTTGCAGAGTGCTAGCGGGCGTGGGAGTCCTGCCTTTCTGGAGCCAAAGCTGTAGGGGAAGAAAGGGATGTGCGTGGGTGTCTTCCTTTGTCCAAGCGCCAAAAAGAAACCGATGCCCACGTTCTCCCTCGCTGAGCAGCACGGCTTTCGCCCGTCACTCTGTGGTGAAGTCTGTGGGTCACAGGCTCACCGTCTGTGCCCTTCACGCCCTTCACGCCCTTCCGGCGGTTTGTACAAGTTACTTCTTCTCCCTAAATGTCTTTTCTCTTTCAGGAGGACGACAAAATTCCCAGCCCTGGAGCAGTAACCCTGAGCGAAGCGAGAAAGCTGCGAACCCCGGGGATCTCTCGGCTCGCAGGCTGTCTCAGTCCTCACACAGCTTCGCCCCAGTGCTCCCAGTGTCCGGCTGCCTTGGGGCTGGCACGTAAGGAAGAGGGGAGCCAAGGTCTCTCTGATGTCCAGGGCTCTCGTAAGCCACAGCACTGCTCTGCCTGCTCCTTCTCACAGCAGTGCTACCGGCTGCCGAGCAAGAGAGAGACGTGCCTGTGCCTGGTAAGGGACGGGGCACACCTCCAGAGCGAAGCTTTTGGGCAAAGCCAGGGAGCAAGGCCTGGGAGAAAAGACATCATTTTACTGGTTAAATCAGTCTTCTGTTTTACCTCCAAAACTCTTGTTGTCTCAGCTGATGGGAGCTCTGTTATATTAACAGAGTGTGGGTCTGAAATTGTTACAAATCGGGAAATAAATAAACCACGTCCTATGTTTCAAAACTTGCTTGTGAGCCCCTCTGAGCACGCGTACGTGAGAGGTGCATTCGGAGGCAACCCAGCCTGCACGGGTCCCGCAGCGGGGCAGGCATGGAGCGCGTTCTGCCAGCCTGGACTGAGGTGAGTCCGGATTTTATCAGGAATTGCTGGTGCACTTGTTGGCACATCTGCAAATGTGCAGGGAGCCAAGTGCCACAAATGCAAAAATGAGCTGACCCACCTCTCTTGAGGAAATGCGCTGTCTTCGGGAGTTCTTGGCATCATCCTGTTTAAAGCACTTTCTGTTTTTTTTCTGAATCCTTTTCATTCTTGCTGAGAAAAGGATTATGAAATTTTACAATGCAGTAATAAACTATTATTATTTATTAAATAAGAAGGCCCTGTAAAAAATAGAAGGAGAATTCAATCCAGATGCTATCTGTTGCAAGGGCATTTGAAATTCCAGATGTTGGTAGTAAAATGTGGTCTCTAATTCATGCTCTTAGAGACAGAAAATGCTCCTGGCTGGGTAACCTGGCCCTGCTTAGTGCGGCCGTGTGTTTTTCCACAGGCCAGCCTGTGTTTAGGAGCAGCCGCAGTATCTAACTGTAGGGTTCAACTTTCTCCCTTTGCTGAACATACTTTTGTGCATTTTTATGGCTAAGAGCGAGATTGGAAGCACATCAGATCAATGTTGTACTTGTTTTATGAAGGTAATAAACCAACGGCTTGCGGAGCGGGGCAGCCGGGTGCGCCGCGGAGCAAAGGGCTCGGGAGCCCTTGGGTGCAGGCACTTGCACAGATGCCAGTGGCCAGTGTCGGAAGAAGAATAACGGCAGCATGTTCAGGGCGCTTCTGTCCCCCGCTATTCGCCGCCTGTTTCCTTTGTGTGCCTCAAGCGAGCCTTTTTCTGGAGGTGCCATTTCATGTTTGGTACGACCACTGGTGCTCTGGCAGCCCAGAGGGATGCTGACGCCTTTTCAGTCCCGGACCAGCCGAAACGTCTCTCCCCCCACGGTGTGAGATGGCCTTTCCTGGTTCAGGGTCGCAGACCTCAACACGGCTGCGACAAGAAAATCATTTGATCATATTTACCTTCAGTGACGGTGGCCTCTCAGCTCTGCAACTGGTTGGAAAAGGTTCACCCAGCCCCGACTTTTGTTTGTGGCTTTATCTCTAGCTGTAGCTGCTGTAAATCATCCCCAGGGTAAGGGGCGAGCAGCCCAGAGAGCGCGGGTTTGCTAAGGACAGGGGAAGGCAGGTGCGGTGGTGCAGGTGGGTGCAGCCCGTGGCTGTTGTAGGCGACTGCCTGACGAGAAAAGACCAGCGTGGAGCATCGGCAGTGCCAGCTCAGAGCATTTTGATGATGTGGGGAACAACAGATAATGGGTCTCTCTGGGTGTGGAGGCTACGGAGACCCCAGACATCAGACCTGGGCTAACCAGGACTAACTTCATGTCCTGTCAACACAGATGGATTTTGTCCTTGCTGTGTGTCCCCTAGTGCCACCCCTGAACGGAGGCCGCAGCCGTGCCACGATGCGCAGGGAACTGACAGCTTCCCTGGCCGTCTTCTGGTTTTTCATGCCTGCCAAGAATCGCTTTGCCTTCCCGCAGGATTTATGTAAACTGGTTACAAATTTGGACGCGTAGTAACGGTAAATCTCAGGTTACACGAGTTCAGCTTTTGCCCGCAGGACCCCGGCACCTCAGCTTGTATTCATTGTTTAAAAACACAGCACAGCAGCGGGAGAAAGTGTGCTGCAACCCAAGGTGAATATGTGCCGGGCTTTCTTACATTCATGGGGAGGCAGGGCTGTAAATGGCCTTGAGCCATCGTCCGCATCCCTTCTAGGAGGATAAACCTCCGAACACCAGGAGAGGAGGGAGCAGGAGGGGGCTGTGCTTCGGCCGTGTGCTGGGAGCTGGGTTTGCGGTGCCGGGGACTGGAGAGAGGGGCAGACAATTCGGGCTGCCTGTGGGCATCCCCTTGGGAGCTTCAGTTCCTTTAAACTCCCCAACGTGCAGCTGCTGTTTCTTAACTTTGTGCTGGAGGTATCAGGGGAGCTGGATGCCTGAGTGCTTGCACGTTGGCTGCACGATAGCTGTACAATTAGGAAGGTCCAGACCGGCACTCCTGAGGCCCGTGGGAGTTTTCCTGGGACCCCGAGACCCTGCACCGGGGCACTCCAAGGGAGACATGTTGAGCCCAGACCCGGTGGTGTGCGGATCCGATGGCAGCGTGTCCGCAGCTCTCCCTACTGGGCAGCCGTGGTTTGATTTCAGAGCAGAGTTCCTACCGAGAGGGACTTCTCCGCACAGTAATTGGAAAATGCGAATACCTAATGCCCACCCTCCAGGGAATCCCTCTTCAAAGCCCTGGTGGGGCTGCGGCACTGACTCCCCTGGGGAAGCTGCAGCTCTGCGGGGGAATCGCCCTCCTAAAGATCACACAGAGTGTCTTTTAAGTGGAAATGACTGTTTTTTTCACAATTAGGTGGAGCAGAAATAATTAAGCAGGGCCACAACCATGGTTATCTTGTACTTGATTGCCAGAGTTGAGTCTGGCAGGGATTACTTCATTGTGCTCTTCTGCTAGTTTTTCATTTTCTTTTGCTAAAAAGCTGATAATGCTTGCTCCTCCCATCACAAGGGATCTAGAAATCCGTTTTCAGAAGAGCTGCTCTTGCACCCCAAGGCGGTCTGTGGAGTTTGTGGGCCAATAAATCCCAGGAGTGGCTGCAAGGCTCAACGGAGAATATACAGCGGGGTGGCAGGCTGGGCCTGTGGGTGGCTGGGCGCCCGTGGAAAGGAAGCAGCACGACACCATTTGAAAGACACCTTTTTCTGTTTGCATTTAACCTTCGTCTTTTTGCTCTTGAAGTGGAAACTGCTCTAACTCATCTGGGAGGCTGGGAAAGCTACCGGGAGGGGATGTATCCAGCAAAGGTGGGTATCGCCATCCCTCTCCGGTCATATGCTGAGCACGGCTTGAGAGAGCTGGGGGGCTCAGCCTGGGAGTTTCTAAGACTTCCATGAACCCTACGTTTTTAGCATTTGCAATTCCCTTTGCACATTGGCCGAGCCGGGCTGCTTCATTCACATCACACCGGAGCCTGCTGCAGCATTGTCCTTCCTCTGCAAGAAGACTTTTCATGGCCAAGATGAATTCCATGCCAGTGGAGCAGCAAGAAACATTAACCCTTAATCCTCGGCTAGGGCAGCCACCGAGCAGTGCGAGGAGCCTGGTCGGGGTGGCAGGGCTCCCTGGTGCCAGGGAGGGCTCCGCAGCGTCCCCCTGGGCTGTCGCTGGGTGAGGGCTGGGGCAGCCCGGGCTGCGGGGTCTCGGGCCCAGGGATGCTTTTGCCAGATCCAGCTGCCTCCGAGAGATGCAAGGCGCAGCTGGTGAGGGACTACCCCCTACTGTAAGCAAGGAAGAAGAGCCCAGGCTTGTCCTTCCAGCAAAGCAATTCTGGGTTTGGATTTCTCGCCACTGTTGCAAATCGATTTCAGCCTTCCCCGGGGAGAAGGGTTGGATTCTGTTATGCTTGGCTAAGAGCTGGCACAAGGGCTTGCAGGTGTCAGGATAGCATGGCTGATTTGGATTTGTGAGGCTGCAAGTCACCCCTCTCCTGTGGTCTGTAAGTATTTACAGAGGGAGCAGGTTTCTGATAAAGCCAGACAAAAATGTATCTGCTATACTGAGCTCAGCTGTACAGATGAACTCACAGTTTAATGGAAGGGCGATTAACTGTCGAAACAGTTTGCGGGTGGCTGGCGAGCATTCTCCATCACCCCTTGTCTACGCGTTTCCAGGCTGAGAGGCCGTAAGTGGTGGGTTGGCGCGGGAGCCCTGCGTGGGCTCTGATCTGCAAGGGTTCAACATCCTTACGTCCCGTCCGGTGCTGAGACCGATGAATCATTCGTTGTCCCCCACACTGCAATTCAACAAGGAAGAAATAAACACGAGAATGATTTATTTTGTTTAGTTTTTACAGAATATAATAAGCAGCCTCCATGTCATGCTCTGGACAAAAGCAGCAATTTTGCAATAATATAATACAATACGATAAACAGTGCTGTCACTGTCCCCAAACACACGCTCCAGGGACACATCTGCGGCGGCTGGCTCCCTGGAAGGTCTCCCAGGCCTGTGCCCAGGCTGGCGGAGAGCAGGCTTTGCCACAAGCCGGGGAAGGGACACCTTGGAAGGATGCCCTGGTTGCTCTAGGAGAGGTACTTGCCATCCTCAAAGGTTGCCAGAAGCCGGTTGGCCACGGCCGTGGCCAGCTGGGCCCCGCCAGGCTTTCGGCAGCCAGAGCCAGGCTCAAGCCCCAGCCTGGATGTGGAGCCTGGCTGCCCTGCCGGCCCCCGGAGCACCGCGGTGGGAGATGGAGCCAGGCGGCCGCCCCGGCCCCTGCTCCCCGGCTTCGCAGAGGAGCCGGGCGCCCCAGCCTCCTCTTGCCCAGCCACTCTTGCTTGTGCTAAGCAGTTTGCAGACGTGATAATGACAGTCCTGATTTGCTTAGGGAAGAGAGAAAGAGGGGAAAAAAGGAAAGAAAGAAACCAGGCTAAGCGGTGAGCTGCTGTAGGAACCTCGATATGGGCTGCTGCTGATCTTGCCTCACCCTTCTGCCCCCCACCCCTCCCACAGGAACAGCCTGAACTAATTAACCCGCTAGCACTCCATAATGAAGGCTAATAAACACCTAATGGGTTTGCTTGAACAAACAACCTCCGCACAGGCCATAGGAAACCCCCAGTCCCATGGGGTGGCGTGGGGGAAGACCAGGGAGCGCGGGGCTGGGGCTGCCCCCGGCTCTCCCCTCCTGCACGCCTGAGCCCGAGATCCCCAGCCCGGTCCCGCTGCGCCCGGGCTGCCGGCAGCCTGGCTCCCGGCGCCGGCCGGGCTTCTGCTGCGCAAACCGGCAGTCGAGGGCTACCGGACCCGCGGTCGCCCCTCTTGCCAGCCTTGCCTGGCCAGGCTTTCCCTTGCTTGCCTCCCTAGTGCCTGTGGCTGTCTCCAGACCTTGTCCTTCCTCGCCGCGCTCACCGCCGCCAGCCGCAGGGCTCGGTCCCCTCGCGACGCGGGGACCTCCGCCCCGCAGGGCGCTGCCAGCTCTGCTCCGACAGCCGCGCAGCTTTGTTGGCAGGGCGCTGTGCTTGCCGCAGGACTTTTGCTCCTAGCACGAGCGGGGTGCCGCGCTGTGCAGACCTTCCCCGCTCTGCCCTGCCGAGGAGACGCTGGGCACAAGCTCTGGGCGGGCTGCAGGGCCGCGTATTCCAGCGAGCACAGCGTAGCGCAAGCTGCAGAAACCCCGTGATGCCGTCTGGTGTTGGCCCTTCGTTGGGGACCCGGGTCGCAAGCGTGGTGAAAACAAATTGGGCTCCTTCTTCCTGTGGGCGCTGTGGTCAGCACCTTGGCCTCTGCGCGGCAATGCACCCGCCGTCTGTCGTGGCTGGCTTTGTCCGGTGTTGTGAACCCAAGCTCCGAAGGAAATGCACTCACAAATATTCCGCTTAAAATACTGTACCAGATGGACTGCGTTTTCCTAACCTTTAGCTGGTTCCAATGTGCAAACAGTTAAGATCATAATGTTAACATTTTCTCAGATGTTTTATGTGCATATAAAATATTCTCAAAGAATGTGCTTTTGAATGCGAGGTTTTATCCAATTACAATTTTACTAGAGTTTATACAAACATAAAAATATGGGGTTTTTCAGCGTATCTGAGAGTTTATAAAAACATAAAAATACGTTTTTTTCAGGGTGTCTGAGATGCTGCTGGCCTTGGTAGGAAACTCTGAAGCCCTTGCAGTGGAATATAACTGCTCCTACATGGGAGATGTCTCTGGAGTTTTTATGGCTGGGTAAATGTGCTAATTCTTCAGTCCTGTATCTGGTCGCCTCTGAAAACAGTTAGCGTAGGGACAGTTAATAATAAATACATTCCGTCTCTGCATCAAAACCTCCTTTTGCTTTCTGTCGGGGGCTGAAGGCTTGGCTTCTGCAGACAGGGATGGATTTGAATCGGATACGAAAAACACAAGAGCTCAGGGCAGCCCTTCCATGGACTAAGTTGCTCAGCTTATCTCCCAGCAAGTGTAAGAACAGATCTCTCTTATCCTGCCTGGTGACTTCAGCCTCTCGTGGGCAGGCTTCTGAAGATGGGAAGCGAGAAGATACTTCTTCCCTGGCTTAACTGAAACCCTGAATCAAGAAAGGAGATAAATGGAATTTAGTGGATGTTCATTTAAAGACATCTACTGTTGTGCTTTTGGAACAGAAAAGATGGCAAACGCTGTAATCCCTGGGAATCTTCTAGGTTTGCCGTGTGAACGTGGAGGCGAAGCATGGAAATGCGGATCATGTAATCTGCCGGTTTCTGAAAGAGCCATGTATTGCGTTACAGCGTTTTATGATTCCAAGCTAAGTAGTTCATAATTTTAACAGGCTTATTCCTATTCAAAGATGGTGAATTAGAATAAGCCTGTTAAAATTATATAGCAAGCGTACATGAAATCATAAAGAAAGGTAGTAAATTACTCGGTTAAAGAGAGAGAGCCGGGCTCTGTCTCCAAGCTGCACACCGTCAGCCGACCCGAAGCGGCTCAGCCCCTTCCAACAAGGCCGTGGCGCTTTCGAGGGCTGCACCTAGGGAACCCATCCTCGCCTGCACCGCTGCTGCAAGCAGAGGGAAGGGAAACCCGGTCTTGCGCTTGTACCCAACCCTACCGAACCCAGGCCTTTCAGCCTGGCCGCCCCGTGAGGGTCACGCAGCAGTGTATTTGCAAGACGGGAAACTTAAACAGCCGTGTTAGCTCACACACCTCCGAGGAAAACGGCGATGCGTAAAGCCGGGGGTCGGGAGAGCCTACCTGCCCGTACCTCTGTCTTGTGGTGGTGTTTTTCAGGGACTGCCCGCCCTCAGCCCCCCAGTGCCGCGGTGATGGCTTCCAGGCCACCGAAACAGGGTGGCAGCTTATTCCCTGCGCTGGGGAGAGGTCAGGGAGCTGGCGGAGGCAAAGCGCCTCGGGGGAGCGTGCAGGGTCAGCGAAGCAAGCCCACGCAGCCCCCCAGCCCCGCTGGCAGGAGCCCCTGGCCCCGCTCCGGGAGGTTCCCGTGGGACGGGCAGCACGGGCAGCAAGGCTCCTGCCCCGGCGCTGCCTGGGGAAGGTAATTTGAACCTGTGCTGGTGGGTATCTCGCTCAGTGTTTACAAAGAAAAAGCAAGCACAAAGAACAGGATTGTATTTGTTATTTGTAAGTCAAACCAGCTGTGATCTGAAGGCTGCAGATCCTGCCTCTGAGAAACACCGAACGTCACCGCTGCCTGCAGACGCTTTTCTCCTTGCGTCACCGCAGGCTGGGCTTCCCTCGCTCTAACCCCCGGCTGCCCGTTTGCTGGGTTTCACCGGACCCCGGCGGGAGCGCTGCGCGGGGAGCCGGAGGTACCTGCTCCGGGAGCGGCTCCGAGAAAGGAGAGGCTGCCAGGGCCTGTTTGCCGACGAGCTGGGACCCCGAGAGCCCCGGGCTCAGAAAAGCCCGCCTGACTCGGGCGCTGACCCTAACCCTGCTCCGGCAGGGATCTCTCCGGGAAAAGCCAGCGATACGTGCTGGCTCCCCGGCCAAGGGTGCATGGGCGCTCCCGGGCACCCTCTGCAGCCGCTCTCACCGTGGGGTGCTGGCAGCGAAGGTCCTGGGTGCCGCGGGGCTGCGCGGTCCCGCTCCTCTCCCGCCGAGACCCGTGGGCGAAGCTGAGTGCCGGAGGGTCACCAAGTCCTCGCTGTTAATGAGCAGAGTTTTCCAGCCTGACGCGACCAAATACAGAAACTCGGGGCTCGTGGAGGAGACAGAAGGACTTGGAAACAAAGAGTCTTTCAGGCCACCTAATGCAGTATAGATCCAAGAGGACAAATCGAATTTACAGGCATAGCTTAGATTGGGAGATATGCTCGCAAAGCCAATTTGTTTCATTTTATAGGCTTGAAAGATTCTAAGTCAGGGCTCCCTGTATGGTTTGAATTAGGTTTGGATAGCGGTATTCTGGAAAGCTAGATCTGGAGAAGTTTTCACTCAGGGTGTTTGTAATCGAGTAGGGGCCATCTAGCATTTCTGCCATGCTTTCAAATAAAACATTCCAGGTCTGCCCGAAAATGAAGCTTCCGCATGGTTAAGAAAATGATGAATACCTGAAAATGGAGATCTCTTTGTTGTATTGAATATTTAGGAATAAGATTCCACACGTGTATCAACAGAGAAAGTGGGAATTTCAAAGGGTGCTGCTTTAAAAAGGAAAAAAAGGAAGTTCTAAGTAGCACCAAAAAATGAATTTTTTTTTTCTCTACCAGTTTGTGTCTGTGCTATTAACGAGGTTATCATCAGTTTTATTGTCTGTGACTGTGCAAAACATAAAAGCTGTGGGGAGCTGCTGTGGCAGGCTGGGGCAGACTGCAGGGTCCGGCGGGGAGAGGCTCCCCCGGCCGGAGGGAGGGCGCAGCCGCTTCCCTCTGAAGTTTCCCAGGAACTACGTTTCGGCTGCTCCTGTCTCTGTGCAATGCAGCCACTGTCCGAGAACCAGACCCTCTACCAGTTCATACCACAAAAATACGGCACGGCAGCGCAACGTATCACAGGCTTTTTACTTTCGGCCCTCCTCCCTTACATGTTGGGGTGACTCTCCCAGCTCCGCTGCCATCGTGGTTCTGGCGCTTTACTGCTCCCGGGGAACGGGGCCGCTGCTCTGGCCGTGCAGCCTGTGGATCCCCAGCGTGCTCCGTCCCACGAGCCGTCCCCACGAGCCGCACGCAGACCTGGTGGTGGCTCATGGTCGTTTGGTTCCCACCATCTCCCCCGAGTCCCTCTGAGCCGCGGCAGCATTCCCTCCTCCTGTCGCCTGTGAGGAAGGACAGCCCCGGAGCATTCGTGAGCAGCCACAGCGTTTTGGTGGTGGTCTGAACATGGGCTTGGCCGCAGGGCTTGGAGCCGGCGGGTCCGTGTCCTGAGAGCGTCAGGCCTGGCTCAGGCGAACCCACTGAGATGCTGCCCGCGCCCTTCCCCGAGCCAGGACCGCCTGCACGCTCCATCTCATGCCGCTCGGCTGCGGGACTCGAATCATAGAATCACAGAATCATAGAATTACAGAATCATAGAATCGTTAAGGTTGGAAAAGACCCTTAAGATCATCAAGTCCAACCGTTAACCCAGCACTGCCAAGCCCACCACTAACCCATGTCCTCGAGCACCACATCTACCCGACTTTTAAATACCTCCAGGGATGGAGACTCAACCCCTGCCCTGGGCAGCCCAGCATCTTCCTCCTGGGCTGGTGGGAAGCCGTTTCAGCCTTTCTCCAACGCGAGGAGCCACCGTGGCTCCCAAGCCTGTGAGCTCTGGGACGCGTTTTGTGCCCTGCAAGCCGAAAGCAGCAAGGAGACCATTTCAGCCGAGGGATTAGCTCCTGGCTCCCACCGCTGAGCTCAGCTGCTAGAAAAGTTCCCCGGGAAGTAGCACAATCTTTGTTTGGTCATTAAAGCAGAAAAAGAGAGAGGGAATCTTAGGAAATGCTTGAAACGATTAGGTGATCTTAACTCTAAGGAGCTAAACAAATGCAAAGCAATTCCCCCCCCAGCCCCTCGTGCTGCTGTAGAATGTAATCTCATTTCTAAACACACAATTACAGAAAATAAAAAGAAAAGAAAAGAATAATTAATTTCTGCTTCCTCATGCAAATCCTCTGACCAATCATTTAGGGATCAGGGGCAATTCAGCTTCTTGTGCAAATTCCAAACTGAAGGCCTGAAAAAAGCAAGTGAATGGATTTACTTTTCTAAGAACCAGAATTAACAAAGGTTCCATTTTCCATGGTTATGTGCCTGGCCAGACAGCCCTTGCTGACAAGCTCTCAAAAAACATGTGTTGGCCTGTTGAAAAGGCCCCAGTGTTGACTGACAGACAATTGAAGTGACAAATTGTTTCATTGTACTTGGCAGGGAGAGCGCTGTATTAGATAATTATGGCGAGGAGGGAAGCGACAGGTCACAGGTCAGAAGACACGTCTGACCCTGTTTTCTGAAAGCCCTGAAAGGAGCCCGCGCCCAGGAGAGCAGCGTGACGCTGCCGGCGGTTTCTCTTTCCGTTGTGATGATTAAGAGCTAACGAAGATGGAGCGGGGACGGGCTTGCTCCCTGCTCGCCCCGCTCCTGGCTCCTGGGAATCGGGTGCCGGGGTTCGGCAGCGGCTCGGTGCCGTGTGCTGGCACGCGGTGCCGCGAGGGCGAGCTCTCCCACGGCGCCCGCTGCCCCTCGCCGGCTCCAGCGGCGCCCGAGGCATCGCCCAGCTGCCTTCGGCAGGGCAGACGGCCGCCGCTGCCCGAGCGTGCACGGCTGCGGCGGTGCGGTCCCGGCGACGGCTCCGTCCGACCACGGTGAAGGTGGGCGGTGGTCCCCGGCACAGCGCTGGGCACGCTTTGGGGTCAGCACAGGTGAAAAGCTGAGGATCCCATGGGAAAAGGGAAAGCAAAGTGTAAATGGCCAAAACAGGCTGAGGAATGTGGTCCTTGGCTATGCGGTCTCACCGCTGCACCTCGGCCCCTTTGCATTGGACCAGTGGTTCTAGCATTTTGCAGTGCAGCATCTCCATAGGCAGGCATCGCTGCAGTCAGCAAAGGCTGCAGCTGAAACGCCGTTAACATCCTTTTAAACAGGGGCTGAAACACCGTTAACATCCCTTTAAAGAGGGGCTAAGGGCTCTCAGCCTGTGCGGGGCAGGTCTGCCCGCGCTGCTGCCCAGCTCTGCCTGGTGCCGGCCTGGCCAGTAGCACTGGCCGCTGCCTGTGCAAACACAGTGGCCGCACAAGCGCCTTTTAGGCAGCACCGGACAATCCGCGAGCATCTCAGCAGGTCCAGGTTTTGAACTGGCAGCAAAATGCACAATGTCCAGCCCTGAATCCCGTCCCAGCAGGTCTCGCTCGGGCGCGGACACCTTCCTCCTCCAGCCCGTACAGCTCAGCCCGCAAGCACCAGCAGGACTAACCCCTGCTCACTGGGGCCTGTTTTTTTGCTGGCTGCAACAGAGTACAACTAATAATTATTGAAGCCTCTCTCCCACCATAGAAATAAAATATGGCATGGAATCACAGCACAGCTACTCCATTGAGAGCGCTGCTCAACTGACTAATACCAATAATTCAAAACAGATGAGCCAAAGGCTCGAACACTGTAGACTTAGTATCCCGGTCTGCCCTGACCCCTGGAACTCGCTGAAAGTTACCTTGAGACTCGCCAGAGCTCTTTGTAACTTCTGTGAGGGTTATTTATTGCAAAGTCATAAATATTTGTTATGGATTTTCTCCATCAATCTACAAAATGAATTAGGTTCGAAAAAATTTATGTACTTGGGTTTTGGGCATGTGTTTCTCAGGCAGGGGAGAAAAAGTCGGATCTCCATTGTGCGGAGGACGGGCTGCTGCAGAGCTTCGGGCTCTGCTGCCTGCGTTAATTAATTCCCTTCCGCAAACGGTTTAAAACGCAGAGTACGGTCAAGAAGGGGGGAGGGCGGGAAGAGGTTCTTCTTTAAATCTCTCTTAAAATCTTCCATAAAATTATTTATGGGGGAAGGAAAAGTCTGTTTCCCTCTCCTGCCTCCCGGATGCCCTGCCAGCCCATTAAAAACCTGAAATTCAGGGGCTGTTGTGCCCCAGGAAATCAACCTCAAGCCCACATCTCCCAGTCTCTCTCAGAAGCTGGCACCAGCACCAGTAGGGACGCAGTAGGGATGGAGGGAGAGGGCCCAGCCTCTTCCCTTCCCACCCCAAGGCACAGCTGCCTCGGGGCAAAGGCACCACATTTTCCCAGGACGCGGGAGCAGGGCTGTTCGTGCCCTGCAGGCACTTTCCTGGTGAATTTAAAAGTTTTTATTCGGGAAAGCACTTAAGCAAGACCTTAACTTCAAGGATGGCCCGAAGTGCCCCGGTGCGGTGGGATTTAGGTGCACCCGGGTGGGCGAGCGGGGTCACGGCGGGAAGCGGGGCAAGTCCCGTGGCTCTGGGGCCAGCAGGGTGGGAGGCGAGCGTGGGTGCAGGGGGCTGAGCCGCGTGGTCCCTCGTCCTCGCGCTCCCGCCCGGCTGCAGGGAGCCGCTGAAAGCGTCGTGCGTCCTGCTGCAGCATCCTCCTTACGAGCTTCGGAGGGCGCAAAGGATCTGCCCTGTTGTGTGGCGTCCGCTGTTTCCGCACTCCCACCCCTGCAGCCCTTGAGATTCTGGGTTTGCAACAAAATGGCAGCCTACCCTGTATCAGAGCTGCTTTTTCATGTGCTAATGGGAAGTGAAGTACTTTTTTTACTCTTCAGGACGTAGGGGCTGTGTTTCTTCTTTGCATTAGTCTTACAGGAACCCCAGAAAATCCCAGAAGACCCTACAGGATCCCACAAATCATGCTGACACTTTTAAGCTGTTTGCACTTGGGCTAATGAGCTGCTATTTTAAGAGGTTATTGCTAACAATTAAATCTGACTGCATTTTTTTGTTGTTGTTTTAAAATTGTTTGTAGCAGCTGTGCTTGTCCCGTGTATAATTTCAACAAGCCCAGGTGAGAATCTGCCTGAGTTCTCTGTGCTGGCTTTTCCCGGTCCCCACGTCGCCCAGTGTCCGAGGGCACGGACCAGGATGGGGAATGAGTCCTTGGCCTGCAGGAGCGACCTGGGCAGGGTGGAAGCTGGCTAAATGCTTCTCCAGGCTGCGTTCCCCTGGGTCACCGCTGCGGTGGGATAACAGCGGGGAGCTCTCCCCTGCTTGCCTTCTGGGTCGCCTTTTCCAGGCTGCCTTCACGGACTCCCCTCCCCTCCTGCCTTCGCTCTGTGGCGATTCCCCCTTCCCTGACGCGGTTGCCACCGTCGGTAGCTGCCCGAGCCCCGGCAGATGCCCCGCCGGCCCCGCAGACACCGACCTGCGCTGCGGCGGGGAGGGCTGGGCCGTCCTCGCAGCAGATGGTGGGAGCTGCCCCGCAGGTGTGCGGAACGGGACAGGATGCAGTGCCTTTCCCTGCAAAACCCGTTTTTTACTGTCGCCCTGCTTTTCTGAGCTCTGTCTCTAGCTGGGAGCCGTCCCTGCACCCTCGTTTTGCTTAAAAGCCCGCCGCGAGTGCAGGATCCCGCACCTCCTTTCCACCTGCTGCAAAGTGACTGCGCAGGACCCGGCAGCCTGTGCGTCCCTATGGCGATTCACACGTGGGCGGTAAGTCCTGCTCTCCCATGTCTGTCTGTCCAGCCACCCAAAAGCTCGTGAAAAGGTTTGCATGAATGAGCTGATCTAGCTTTGTTTCTGCTCCCGTGGTTTGCCCTTTACCCTTTGGCCTTTGCCCAGCTCCGTGGCCAGGGGAGTGAGAGTTTGGCCACAGATCACTGCACAGCTGGCCAGATGCTCTCACAGAAGCACAATGAGCCATGGGGGGGGCTCGCAGCTCCTCCCGCTCCCCGGCCCCGGGCACTGGCATGCTTGGTGAAACACCAAGCGGGTCCTGTGCGTGGGCTGTGTGCGATGCCTCCCCGGTGCCGGGGAGGTGGATGCTGCTTCCCCCCACATTCTTGGCTCTGCGCCCCGTCTCCATCCTGCTTTTCTTCCATTGTGCCTGTGCCGATGCGGCAAACCCGAGGCCCTGCCAGCCCTGCCTGTCGCTCGCTGGCGTGAGCCCTCGGTGCCGGGGTGGAGCTGGCAGCTCTCAGCTGGCATGGGGGGGACGGTGCCTATGCTGCTGGTGCAGCCTGGCTCTGACGGGGCGTTTGTCTGTCTCGCTCAGCTGACGTGTGGCTGCAGGCAGAGAAGAGCTGCCCTCTTAGGTCTGGCTTCATCTAGGACCTTTGTCTTGCCTGCTGGTGAGGCTCCGGGGTCTTGGTCTGCCTGCAGTGTCTCCAGTTGCAGGATTGCTCTCTTGATGCTTTCCACGTCCCCCTTGCCGCGCTGAGCTATGCCCGCCAGCCCAGCCTGAAGCCGGCCGGGGCGCTGGCCAGTGCCGGGGAGCTGCGTGCGTCCTGTGTGCGGGCACCGGTAAACGCCTGCCCAGCTTGCTGGAAGGCAGCCGACAGGCTGGCGAAGGCCCTCCTCATTGCCTTCTCCTCTCTCATGCGCATCCCTAGGAAGCAACAGCCTCCTCTCCCATTTCTTGCCCCTCGCACAGCTAGCTGGCACCGTCCTGTGCAGCTGGTACCGCTTCCCCTGCTCGTAGGCAAGGTATAGATCAGCTGGGTGTGCCAAAGACCCGTGTGGGGTTTGTGTGGGGGCATGTCCGACGGCATCTAGAGCGCAGTGACGACCCAGGCCACGCGTGCCGACCTGGGTACGCGCGCGGCTGCTCGCTCAGGCACGTGCGCCCGCCGGCGGGCTGGCAGCCGCCGCAGAAAACCGGGTCCGGAGCAGATGATTCTGCGCTGGGTAACATAGTAGTGGAAAAAGTTGACAGAGGGAGCATGACACCAGGAGCTGTTTGCTCAATCAATGATTTACCAGATGTGTACACTGTACTAAAGGCTTGTAAACATACTTTAATGGCCAGCTGTAAATCCAGGCGGTAGCAGTGCCAGCTTCATCTCCATCAGACGTGTTTTAGGCCCAGCAGTGTAAGGGCCCTGAATCACTTTGTTATAGGCTCTGTCAGCTCTGCAATTCTGCGTGTAAATCAAAGAACGAATGTCCTTAGGTCAAAATTATTTGAATGTCAGGAAAGGTTTTATGACCAGCAGCTTTTCCTTTTGTGGGTTCCCTGCAGTTTCTTGTCTTCCCCAAACGGCATCTCCAGAACATTGGGTTTCCGTCCCGGTGCCCCAAGTGCGTGGCTGTGTTTTCACTGACGATGTTGGAAGTCTCTTTTGTTAATCACTGAAGCAAAGCGTCATTAGCGAGAAGTACGGAGTGTACACAAAGAGGAACTTGCCAAATTACTAATAAGCAGAAACTCCATCCATCTTAATGAGACAGGGTTAAGAAAATAGCAACCTAGAATATACACAATGGAGCCTTTCCACGCTGTTTATTTATTCATGTTAGAAAGTAGCTCAGAACTCCATCTCTGGTGCTGCTCGGAGATTGTCCCATGGTTTCCAGACCACAGGCTGCTTATGCTCTTGCAAATCATTAAGCACGAGAAAGATAAATAAATAAGTGGACGGGTGGCTGAAAAAATTATTGGAGGGAAGATAAATATCTGGCCTCCAAACAGATGAAACACCACCACAACAAAACGCTGGTCCCAGGCTCTCTTCACTGCTGAGCGAGTCAAGCTTGCGCGGGGCAGCAGAGGAAGGGAGGGCACTGCTCGGGGCAGGGCTAGAAACGGTCCCCGCAGGCTGGGGAAGGGCCCGCGGTGCCGGCGGCGCGGTGCCGGTCAGGCAGCGCCTGGCACGGGCGGCCGGCGCTCCTGGGGTGCTGCTGCAAGCTCCCCGCTGCTGCCGGCTCCCCGCTTGCGCCCTGAACACCTGCACCAGCGTCATCTGCACTTCGTTACGCAGCACAGCGGAGGGCTGGGAAGAAGCAGAGAGGGGCTTTCATTTGGGGAAAGTCAGGGAAGAATTAAAAACCCATTTATTTTCTGTTTTTTTTTTTGTTATGGAGGGTCCAAAGAAGTGCTCCCAGAAACCCCAGCCAATAGCCCAGCTTTCCTTCGAGGCCGAGAGACCCGGTGAGCTCTCAGACCCCCCCGATAATTCACGTACTCGCCCGGTGACGGATGCGGGTGCCTGTTCAGGAGCACCCAAGCCTTGGGGTTTGGTCTGCCAGGTCTGCCAGGCCAAAGGGAGAGCCGTGACGGGCTGGTCGCTCTGCGATTCCTGCTGATGTCGCAGGTTTCAGCTGCTGGAGAAGACCCCTCCATGCGCAGCACTGCGGGGAGCTGCTGCCCAGCTGCCGCGTGCAGAGCCAATCTCGGCGATCTCTGGTGATTTCGGGGTGCGGCAGGTTGGTTCCTTGGAGAGAGGATTGCCACGGAGCGAGGAGCGTGAGGAGACGCTTCCTCGCGGTGGGCAGGCCTCCGGCTCCTTTCCTTTGGGGTCACCAAAGCAGCCAAGGGTCCCTGTGTGCTCAGTCGCTACGGGGCTGCTCCTGGGCTGAGGCCCCCATCTCGTCGGCCCAGCAGCGTGATTTATAGCTCCCCGCTGACTTGCAGCACTTCCCCAGGTTACTCTGGCAACACAGAAGGGGTTTGCACCCACACCGAGGTGCCTGCACACCTGTGCTCCCCAGCCACATTTTTCTTTTGTTGGGTAAGCAATGACTTGCAGCGCATTTCACGCGAGCGGCTCAGCTGCTGGCTATTTTATTGAACGCCAGCGCTCGCTGTATGTTATTCAGACAAACTTTATATATGCTACAGACCCTCTCAGCAGCCTGCACCTGGTCCAGGGCAAAGCTGAGCCTCATAGAGAAGAATGTGCTGTAATGCAGCAAGTTATTACAGGATAAATATTTATAAGCCCCTGTAAATATTTGCCATCCGTTCCCTCCTGGGACTAGGGGCAGACGGTCAGAGTTTCAGCAGTGCTGAAGGCATTAGCTGTTGTAGTTCTTTATATGTTATCTCAGCTAGTAAACCCTTTGTTGATTGTGTTTAGTTATAGCGTTTAATGGTGCTAATTTCACACTAACGGGAGACATCGGCTGGAATGCTTGCGTGCCTTGATCCCGGCCCTGCTGCGGGCTGGCTCTTGGTGTGAGCATCGTCCACAGCCCAGGCGGTGCCGAGCACCGGGCTGGGGCGGCGCAGTGGGTCCCGCAAAATCTCCCCACGCAGATTCCCGTGTCATGGGGCGAGGAGGCGTTCCCGGCTCCATCAGTGTTATTGGAACCTCGGAGCTATCCACTGGGAAAGCCAGGAAACAAACACGGCAAAACTAACATCCTCCTTGGCAGGCCGGCCCCGGCAGGGGCTATCGGCTCGCAGCTGGCCGAGGGGGTGTCTAATTTAAAGCAAATATTCCCTGGGGGGTGTCCAGGAGCTGCCCTGCCGCAGGGGGGGCAGAGCGGGCTCCCCGTGCGGGGACGTGGGGGTGGGCTGCCGCCACCAGCGCTGTCCGTCCCCTCCTCGGCGGCACCGAGGGGCAGCGCAAGCCCTGGCGCGGAGCCGCTGTCGGTGGCTTTTGTGTCACCCCGCTTGGGGCAGGGACGGCGGATGCCTGTGGCCGGCCGGTCTCAGCTCCCCCATCACTGCTGCCTCTGTTGGGGCTGAGACGGGGCGAGCGCAGGCGGTGGGAAACCGGGGAAGAAATGCCAGGGCAGGCAAGGCCATGACTCCTCCATGCCCTCAAACGCAGCAGTAAAACAATGGGCCCTGGGCAACAGCGCTTGCCGGATTGTTGCACGGGACTATTTGGGGGCTCCACTTTGCTGCTCATGCACGAAAGCCAGTCATTTGGCAAAAATCAGCTCAGTTAGCAGGCATTGTTCGTAAAGAGCCCAGGGCTGAATGGGCTCAGGGCTAATATATTCTATTATCCCACGCCTGCCTGTTTCCCCGGGGCGGCGTGGAGGGAAACGCGCATTCCAGTGCCGGGCGGCCGGGGCAGAGCGTGCCCTGCCGGCCCCACGACGCTGCCCGGTGGGCGAGGCGGCCGGGGAGGCCAGGAGCGGGCGGGAGGGCACTGCTGCGCCCAGGCGAGGCGGGTGTCACCGGCGTGTCAGCCCGGAGCCATCCCGTCGACGCCGGGTGCCCGCCGCGGGTGGACGTGGAGGAGAGCAGCCGCGGCGAGCAGAGGAAGCTGCGGCGGGGGGCAGAGCGCGTGGTCCCGCAGGCTGCGGGGACGAACAATGGAGCCAGAAATAAGCACGGTTAATTGGGCTGGGCTTTTCAAAGGGTAGGAGAGGACTGGGGACAGCCGAAATTGTGCATGTTGCAAAGCATCTCATTATTCAATAAGAATATGTTAGCCCCTGTGGGAGAGGCAGCAATAAATGGCTATAAAGCAAAGTTAAATGATGACATTAGAGACTATGCAGAGATTTAAGAAGCAGTGGGCTACGTAATTATGAATGGAAGTGGCTGCACAGGCTTCACTCAGAGAAGTTAATGCCCAATTTGGAAGGGGTTTGTTGGAAGAGCAGCTCTTCTTGGGCAGCTGCTATTTAAGAGGCCTTATACTGTGTATTAAGCAATTTAGTGGTCTAGACCAGAGCTGTTGGCCTTTTTCTTTTTCCCTTCTCCTTTTTTTTTTTTTTTAAAGACCAAATGGTTTGCCGGGCAATTGTATTTCAGTTTACAATTCACTCTCAGATTGCCATACAGGCGCTGCTGCTGTGAACGTGGGTATCAGATACAGAGGAGAGAAGGGAGCCAGCAAAGACCTTCCCTGGGCTGAGTTCAAGAACTGCCCGGGCTTTGAGCGTGGATGGGTTTAGCAGCCAAGGCACGCCGTCTTGTAGCCTTCCCACGTGGATCAAGGGCGCTGAACTGCAGCGGGCAGCCCTTCGAGCTCGGCGACGACTGTACGGTGCGTCAGGGTTGCAGCCAGCCCAGTAACCAGTGTGGGATGCTCCAGGTACCTGGTGGCACACTGGAGTGACCACGACAGGGCGTTTGCCTCGCTCCACCTGCTATTTGCCGAGCTGGGGATAACCAGAACCCTGACTGTCGTTTTATCGCAGTGTTACTGCTGTTGCCTTTGGAGAGCTCCCCAACTTTGGAACAAGGGTTTCCTAAGCCCCCGTCTTGCCTGCCTAGCTGTGATGTTCCTACCGCACTGCGCAGCCTGGCACAGAAAAATCACGCCCGTTGCCACTCTGAAAACGGAGAGGCTCTGAGACTTTCTTATGATCTTGCCATCGAAAATAGAGGGTCACTTGCACAATTTGGTTCTGCGTGCCCCAGCTGAGCAGGGGTCATGTTCCGGACCAGAGACTCGTCCCTGAGGATCTAACGCTTGGGTGCAAATAAAGATTCCTGGGAGGAATTCAGCCCAACAGCCCTCGAGCAGATCGGTGCCCTGTTCTGCCTGCCACGCAGAACCACGCTGGGGCATTTCCTACATTCTCAGAACGAGGTGTTTCGGTGTTTCTACACTGATTTTGGTAAAAGCAGATTCTAGGGTGTCAGAATTTCCCAAGGGAGGAGAAATCCATTTCGCAGCTGTTTCTTGGTGCAAACGGTGCTCGGTGCTTTGCTCCCATTTCCTGAGCCCAGGCAGCAGGAGAGGGCCCGCTCCATCCAATTGCCTCTTTCATTCAGCTCCTGGCACCGTACGGCAAAGATTTCTCTTGTTTACTGCTGAATTCTCCACTTCATTAGTGGTGCTAACTGGCTTCTCTCTTCTGTCGGCCCTCAGGTGAAAGTGGCTCTTTCACGCTTCCAGGCTGCAGAGCCTCTTCCATTTACCTCTCAATGAGGTGTGGTTCCTGTATTAAACAGCACGAGCTGTTTAAGCAAAAGGCAGCACCAGTAACAGGAGCTTTGTGTAAGTCCAGAGAAGGGAGCTCCGGAGAGGTCCCTCGGATGTGGCCGCGTGGGCACGTGGGGGGCAGAGCTGCTCGATGGCCAGATCTTGTGCACATGGGGACCGAGGCAGCTCCTTCTGCCCACAGAGCGGCCGTAGGACGCCTGCCCCGGCGCCTGGGGAGGTTCACAGCCACCGTCCTCGACAGGGCCAGCTCCTGGCTTTGGAGGGCAGCAAGTCTTTGCAGGCCCTTGGGAGCGCAGCAGCCTGTGCCGGTCTCCAGCAGAGCCGTGCCATGCCAAGCATCTCCCGCTTGTCTCCGAGCGGGATGAGTGGCTGCGGCTGCAAGCTGTCGGGCTTGCGGTGGCCTAGCTCCTGCTCCGAGAGGCTGCCGGGAGCAGGCCCTGCAGGGAGCTCCGGCCCCGCGGCAGGCAGCGCTGCTGGTCTGCTTTACCCGTGCCCTTTTCTTGCAAGGGGTGGCGAGGAACTGGCACTGCTGCTGGGGAACAGGGGCTGCTGCTGTTGCGCGGCTTCTGCTTCCCTGGCAGGACCGCAGCCAGGTTTCCCAGGCGTGATACCTCTTTAAGAAACAGACCGACTCTTTCTCTCTCCTGGTTTAGTGGTGGTGGTTTTTTTTTTTTTTGCAAATACCATAGTTTTTGTTGGAATTTGTCCACAGGGAAATGAGCTCTGCACGGTCCAGTCCAGGTTCTCAGAAACATCTGCAACCTTGGAACAGCCGCTCAGGAGCGCCAAGGCCTCCCAGAGCTGCCCTGGCTCCGGCGACCGGCGTGCCCGGCAGCGGCGGGCTCCCCGGCACGGCCCCGCCGGCCTCGGGGCGCCCTCACCCGCCCAAGCCCGGGGGTCTCCCCGAGCCCCCGCTTGGGGCGCCCCGTCGGGCCGGGGCTCCGCGGCCCCGCTCCCGCCCGCAGCCCGCGCTGCAGGCGATGCGGCGGCCCGGGGGCCGCGCCGGGCGCTGTCCCGGAGCCCGCGGAGCCGCCGCGGGCCGCCCCGGGGCGCGGAGCCGGCAGCCGGCCGCGGGGGCGCGGCGCCGTCGGGGCCCGCCCGGGCGGGGCGGGGCGGGGCGGGAGGGCCGGGGCGGAGCGGGATTGGCTCCCGGAGCAGCTGATTGACACCGGCGGGCGAGCGCGCGGCGGGCGGCGGCGCCCTGATTGGCTGCCGGGGGCTCACAAACCCGCGGCGCGGCGCGGCGGGGCCAGACCGGGGCCGGGGCCGGGGCGGCGGCGGGAGCGGCGGCGGCAGCGGGCGGCTCGGGGCGGCACCGGGCGTCCGGAGGGGGGGGGGGGGGGACCGGCAGCGGGCGCCGTCGGTGGGGGCGCGGGGAGGGTCCCCGGGGGCGGCCGCCGGCAGCGGGCGGCGCCGTCGGGGCGATGGGCAGCGTGCGGGGGCCCCGCGGGGCCGCCCTGCGGGCGCTGGTGTCGGTGGCCGCCGGGCTGCTGGCGTGCGGCGGGGCCAGCGAGTACGACTACGTGAGCTACCAGTCCGACCTGGGCCCCTACCCGGGCGGGCGCTTCTACGCCAAGCCCCACCAGTGCGTGGCCATCCCCGCCGACCTGCGGCTCTGCCACAGCGTGGGCTACGACAAGATGGTGCTGCCCAACCTGCTGGACCACGAGACCATGGCCGAGGTGAAGCACCAGGCGAGCAGCTGGGTGCCGCTGCTCAACAAGAACTGCCACATGGGCACCCAGGTCTTCCTCTGCTCCCTCTTTGCCCCCGTCTGCCTGGACCGGCCGGTCTACCCCTGCCGCTGGCTCTGCGAGGCCGTGCGCGACTCCTGCGAGCCCGTCATGCAGTTCTTTGGCTTCTTCTGGCCCGAGATGCTCAAGTGTGACCAGTTTCCCCAGGACGACGTCTGCATTGCCATGACGGCTCCCAACGCCACCGAGGTCTCCAGGCCCAAAGGTAAGGCGTGACCAGCGCCGTGGCCCTGCTCCGGGCGCTTTTCTCTGAGCCGATGGGGCAGGCGTTAGCCCAGGAGGGGCTGTGTGGGACTCAAGGGGGTCTTGCGGCAGGAGGAGGTTCGCCTGAACTCTGCTTCTCGGCAGCAGTCCTCCTCCAGCCGCTGAGCGCTCTGCGAGCGCTCCTGTCCTGGGGAAGGCAGGACACCCTGCCAGTTCCTCGCCTCTGTCCTGGAGCTGAGCCCAGGAGCAGACGGTGCCGGGGCACGGCGGGCGCGTGGCCGCTCTGATCCCCGCGCGGGCACCGGGGCCGGACTCCGACCCTCCGTCCTCCAGGTGCTGCGCTGCCCTGGCAGCAGTTTCTCTCCCCAGCCCAGCTCCCCGCGGGCCGTTCTTGGCAGCAGTGGTCCCCCACGGCAGAAAGCGCTGCCTGACCGGAGTAAATGGTGACAGCCGTCCTGGTGGGGTACCTCGCTGCCCGAGCAGTCCTGGGGCGAGAGGCCGGGCAGCCGGTGGCTACGCGTGCGGTGGAAATCCAGCCCTGCCGTCTCAGGCGGGGCTGTGTGCTGGCGAGGGGGCAAGAGACGGATCAAGAAATGCCTGGGGAAAGTGGACGTCGTTCTTGTTCGGTTCCGTTACGTGCGGCAGGTCTGCTTGGTGCCGGACTGGCGTGTTTGTGCGAGTTGCAATGAGTCTGGCTTGTGCTGAAAACTTTTGAAATAAAGAAATATCCTGGGGTCGCTTCGGCATTCTGCATCGGAGCGCTTTGGGAGGCTGGCAGGAGGGATATTTGTAGAGGGAGAAGGCAGAGGGCTATAAAAGAGTGCAATGCTTTCCTGCGTCCGGAGCTTCATTGGAAGGGATGGGTGCTCCCGA
Organism: Platalea leucorodia; assembly: GCF_965183815.1. Lineage (NCBI taxonomy): Eukaryota > Metazoa > Chordata > Aves > Pelecaniformes > Threskiornithidae > Platalea > Platalea leucorodia. The sequence goes on along the minus strand of NC_138858.1, from coordinate 93,392,585 downwards.
CTTCACGAGGGGATAGTGCAGCGCTCGGGAGGAGCTCAGCGACGGGGGAGCCGCGCCTGGGGCTGAGCGATTCCCGTGGCTTCCGCGCTGTGTCTGGAGCTCATCTGGAGGGAAGGTCGCCCTTTGCAGCGGCTGCTCGCATGCAGTTACCTTTACAGACAAAGGCTTTTACGTCCTGCTCGGCTGGGTGCCTCTCCCAGCCTGCCGGGGACTCTGCAGCGTTATCCTGCTCAGCCCAGCGGGACTCATACTTCAGGGACCCCTTCAGTTACGGGGCGGGAAGGGATTGCATCCTGCAGCAGAGGGGTGATGCCCTGGGGGTGTCCCCAGGAGCCGGCGCGGGGGCACACAGAAGGGAGCGGGGCGCCATGGCTTGAGCGGGACGGGGCAGTCGCTGCAGGCAGGCAGCCTGCCCGGGGGCAGGCAGGGAGGGACGCCCGAGCTCGACACCCGCCAGAGCTGCACAGGGCAACTCTGTCGTGTCTTGGCAGGGGCAGACCCTGTCACGTCTCGGTGTGAAGCGTGTACCCGTGCCGGGGGGTGAGGTCTGGCTGCTCTCGCTCCCGGGGACCCAGCCTCTCCCTGTGCGGCGCCGACGGCAGCACAGCCGCGCTGGCTTCCTTGCTGTGGCTTGCGTTTACTGATGTGATTGCTGGAGGAAGCTCTTTGTTTTCCAGGAGGGCTCTAAAATCATCTGTCCTGTGTGAACCTAGACCCTTGGTCAAGACCGCAGTCATGTCCTGTATCGTGGGTACAAAGGTTGCATTTATTCCCCAGGGACTTGCAGCCAAGCGTGCTCCTGGGGCAGCTGGGTCTGAGCTGCTTGCTGTAGAGCTGCCCCTTTCCAGGTCTGAAATGGAGTTTGAGCTGTTTGCAGGTCATTCATTTTAAGAGACGTTAGTGACCCAAGACCTGGGAACAGTCTTCGAGGAGAGCAGCGTCTGCTGAGTTTTCCCTTGTGTGGTTTAACAACTAACTTTCTGATCCCCTTTCAGACCTGTCTTGACAGCAGCATTGGCGTGGGACACTACTGCTTGCTTTTGGTGCTGCTCACGTGCCCATCAGCACAGTGTTTGGGCACCATGCTGTCATTCACAGGCATCGCTAAAGTGACTTTATTAGAAGGAATTACATCAGCTCAGGTTTGAGTCCTTTGTGGATCTATTGCTGGTCCTGTTTGGCCTGCCAGAGAGGCCTCATTCTGCACAAGCTTTACCTTGTATTAACTTGTTCTTTGAGCAAACTGTAAATCGGAGCTGGGTGAGTATTGCAAGGAGGTATTGCAGCCGCTCAGATAAACCACTGCCTGCTAAATGGCTTCGCCAAACTTGTGTCCCAAGCACTTTTAAATGAGTGATTTGTTCACAAGGATGTTTACAGAAAGTGAGTCTAACGTTGTGCAAACGTGAACTCTCGTCAGCATGCAGTGGAAAAGTGTAAGCAGGCATCTTCACATCTGCTAGCTGCTTGAAAGTGTTTCAAGAGAAACCCTTGCACGTGCTGTTGCTGAGCCCCAGCATCTCCGGAGGTGTCAGGCCAAGCTCCCTGTGCCCATTGCACTGCCTGGGGCGCTGCTCTGTGAGGGGACGAGCAATTTTGCTAGAAAACGCTTCTTCAAGGTGAGAAAGCCAGGCCCCCCAGTAATCTGCTGGGTTGGACCTGCTGCCCCTAGGTGTGCCAGCTTTCATGGCGTTCATGCTGGTTTGCAGCAGAGGGATCTGGCGTGTGTCCTCCTAGGAGTAACCTTCGGTTGGTGAGGCTCCGTGTGCCGCATACGCTGTGTGCTGGGACGCTCTTGCTCCAAAAAGCTTAGAGCGAGCAGAGCGAACTTAAAGGTAATTGCGACCGCTGCTGTAATGTAACGCAACGCAGCCGGGTCTCCTGCACTGGTGCTCCCGCGCCCTGCAGAAGACCCGCGCGTGGCCTGCAGGGATGGCAGGGGCCGGGCCCGGCGAGGCGCCCAGCGCTGTGTCCGCTGCCGCTGCCACCTCGTGCAGACGGGGGCTGCCTCCGGGTGAGCGCGCTTGTGCCGCTGCGGCTCAGCCCTCGTCCCTGCGTGTGCCGGGTCCTCCCCTCCGCCCGCGGTTTGCGTGCGTCCCCCGTGAGCGCCGGCTCCCGGAGGCCCGTCGGTCTCGGGCACTGGGGTGTGTTTCCTGTTGATTCAAAGGGGGTCAGAACCCAGCAGCGTCCCCCCTTTTCTCTGGGCACTAATAAGAACGAGCCCTTTCAGTATTTTTCCCCATTAACACCTCGAAATTGGAATTTGTTTCTGCCTCTCAAAGAGCTGACCTGCTGAATTCCTTTCTCCTTAAGCACGAGGCGGTAAAGCCTGCAGGCCCACAGAATGCATCAGGGGAGTTGCAGATTAATATAGCATTACACATTCCTTCTCCTGCCCCTGGAGTAAGCTGCCTCTAAAGCCAGGCATTAGAAAATGGTCAGCAGGGAAAAAGCGAGCTGGAAGCAGGTTAAGGTTGTGTTTGGAGCAGAGCTGTCAACTGCAGAAGACGGGTCCTAGCCGAACGGCAGTAGGCTGGGAGGCAGGCGGCTGTGCCCGGTGCCGCGGGGTGCAGTCCGGCCGGACGCATGCCGGCACGGCTGCCTCTGGGCCGCTGTGGCCGGGACTGCCTGAGGCGGGAGGACCCAAACTGTGGCTGAGCTTCTTGTTGGCTCCTTCAGCCTGGGATTGTGTGGGAAGGGGAAGGTGAGGTCCTGGGCAGCGCTGTGGGCTGGAAGACGTTGGGCATGGTGCCCCGGGAGGGGTGTGAGGGCAGGCAGTTTCAGGATAGCTGTGGCTCCATGAAACAGCAATTTTCCTGGGGTGCAGAGCTGTGTGGGAGCTGGTCAGGCCCTTGGCATTTGTGTTCCTGACCTTGGTGTGATGGGACGTCCTGCGGGGAGAGGAGTGTTTCCCTTCCCCTCGGCACGGGATGGTGTCCCCTGGCAGCCCTGCAGGCACATCCATGCTGCGATGGGGCTGTTGGAGGCAGGGCTGGAGGATGGTCCCCGCACGTGGAGCCACCCAGCGCACAGCCGGGGTGAGCACCGGGTGCCCGCTGCCACTTGCCAGGCCACGGGGACCCTCCCGGCACGGGGTGACATGCCACAGGCTTGGCCCTGGCGCAGGGATGCGGCAGCATGGCAGCGGGATGCGTGCGCGGGCGAGGCTGCTGCTCGCGCTGCGTTGGACGGCCGGCAGCGCTCGCCCTGCCCGGGGCGTCAGCAGAGCCGCAGGGAAGCGTCTTCTGTGGCGAGAGGAGCGTTGGCAGGACGCGCCTGCGGCGCGGCTGGCAGACGTGCGCTGTGTCGCCGGTGGGAAGCGGGGCGGATGCGCGGCCCCGCAGAAGGGACTGCCCAGCGCGGCTGCAGCGGCTCCAGCCCGCGCGCGATGGCCGCTGGCTCCGGGCCCTTGCCGTAGCGAGGTGGGGGTCCCTGCCGCGCAGGGGTCCCTGCCATCCTGGGTGTGCCAGAGCCTTCCCAGGGGCTGCTGTAGCACAGCTAAAACAAAGCCTGTGTTTTCACCAGGGAACAATGAGTCTGATTTTCCATTTTGGGTTTGGTGTTTTTTGTTTTTTTTTTTTTCCTTCAGTTGCCTGGAAAGCTCATAGGGTGGATGCAGAGGTGGCTTTCACGTTGTTTGTCTGGTCCGTGTAGGTTGGGCCGGTCTCCTAGCATGCGCTTTGGCTGCTGAGGCATCCAAGTGCTTTGCACCCCGGACTGTGCGGAGATGGGCTAACGCACGGCGGGTACCCCCTCCTGTTCCTGGGGTGGTCCCCGGTGCAGTAACGAACTCTTGGCCCTGCAGCAGAGACGGACCGCCGGGGCTGTCACCCTCCTGCCAGCATCCCCTTTCCCTCATCCTGAGCTCATTAGATGTGCAGCCTGGATGGAAATATTCTGACTGCTGATTTTAAAAATAAAGTGTTGGGGACGTCATCATGTCCCCAAAGGCTGGCTTCTGCCTGCGTCGCTCTAAGTTAAGATGGTAAAAGCGGCAATTGCATGTGAGGATTTTGGAAGAGTAACTTCCCCAGGCAATGGGCGGCTCTCCAGGTCCGAGGTCCCAGGAGTGGGACTGCTAGGTCCGCTGTTGGGTGCTGCGAGGGTTGCCTTGTGACTTGCACATTGGGGCAATTGGAAGGCCAGTTGCTCTCCATGTGTGATTAATAAAGACATGGTGCATGACCTCAGGAATTAGCATTTGGCACAGAACGCGTTTGGGGGGGCGAGAGGGGAAGAACAAGCCACAGAAAACAAATGTCTCGCCTGAAACCCCATGGGGCATCTGTGACTGAGGAGACTCGACTGTGGTCGGCACGGGTCGTGGCCCTGCCTCCCTCGCCAGCCGTTCTGGCTCTGCTCCCCTCTTGCTGGGAGACCTCTCTGTTTTTTCTGCCCAGCAATGCTGCAGGTTTTGCCAGCCTGGGTGAGAGCTGGAAGGGGGCGAGCGCTCCATCTGCACGCAGGGACCGGCAGATGTTTCGCTGCAGCGCTGTCCCTGAGAATAACTCCCTTGTGTGGGAAAGAGCCCTCTGTTCTGCTGGACCAGGAACAGAAGCAGCATCTCCCAGCTCCATAAATTCATCCGCCAGTAGCACAAATCTGCGTCTGTGCCGCTGGGTGGTCTCTGCTCCGGCTGGAGACGGGAACCTGGAAACAGATTTTTATTCTCTGGGTGAAGCGAGCTTTCCTCTCGGGATGGATCCTGATGAAATGTCCTGAGCTGGCGTTTCCCAAGGGGAGGCTGTCGGCCGCCGCCAGCGGCTGGCGAGCAGAGCCGGCTCTCTTTGCTGGAGCCGCGAGGCTGCCCCGCAGGCCTGCAGGGGGTAGCTGGGCCGAAAACAAAAAAGAGGAGACGTCCGCTCTCGGGGTCATGCTGGAGGGGCTTTGGGAGGAGGGTGGTGCACGTGAGAGGTGTGCGGGTCCGTCACCAACAAGTGCCGCTCTGGGGCAGCGAGGGAGGCGAGGAGCTTGCTGTGCGATGCCTGGGCAGCCTGTGGGGTGGTCCCTGGCACCGAGGGGGAAACTGCGCTGAGCTGGGCCGTGCCAGTCCTGAAGCCCCCCTGCCTGGCTCCGGGGTGGCTCCTGGCCAGGGCAGCCCCTCGGTGCGTGAGCCATCCCCAGGCACCATCCTCCTGCCGTGCTGGGTTTGGGCACTGCGTGCCCGCCTTGGCACGCCGTGGGGCGGGAACGTCAGCGGGCTGTGGGCCATGCCCTGCGGCGAGTGGCTCCCCTCAGCTGAGTGCCTGGCCCTGAAAACCTCTCTCCTTGCCAGCACTGTCCTCCCGCTCTTGGCAGCTGCCTGCCCCTGCCCGTGCCGGGCCTTGGGGCTGCTGGTGGAGCTGGAGCAGGGCTGGCAGGAGGCTGCCCACGGCCGGCGCTGCCCTGTCAGCTGGTGGATGGCTCCTGGCCCCCAGCAGGGTGTCATCCCGTGGGGCTGGGACCTGGGACCCCATGGCAGGGTGCGTGCCCCCCTCGAGGCACGGGCAGCCCGGCTCTGCGGTGCTTCTTGAGCTGGCTCCTCACCACCTCTTCTCTCCTCTTGCCAGGAACGACTGTGTGTCCCCCTTGCGACAACGAGATGAAGTCAGAGGCCATCGTGGAGCACCTGTGTGCCAGCGAGTTTGGTAAGGAGGAGCGCTGGGGGCACGGGGAGGCTTCCCTGGGAGGCACAGGGCAGCGCGGCTCCTGTGTGGGCCAGATCCTGGACCACTGCGTTTCCCTGCCCACCCTGAGAGCGGTGTGGCCAGTGTGGCTGTGTCGCCTGCGGGCAGCCGCGGTCCTTCCCTGAGGCAAGGCGAGCGTGCCTCTAGATGTCAGTGTCGGCGTGCAGAGGCCGGCGTGGGGACTGGATGGGACTGGACATGTCCAGATCCTGCAGCTGAGTGCACCCGGGGTCCGGGACAGCGGAGTCTGGGACAGCAGGGTCCTGGCGACAGTGCCTGTGCTCCTTCATCGCCCCAGCTGCGGTGCTGAGCGTCTCTCCTGCCCTGCCTGGCGAAACGCCCTGCGGGACGAGGCCCCCAAGCGCGGGATCACCCGCTGAAGCAGCGATGCCGCAGGCTGCGAGGCCCCGCTGCTGCCGTCAGCCCCAGCTGCGAGCAGAGAACCAGGTGGCGTTGGTCTGGAGCCTGGGGATGGGGCAGAAGTGGCAGTGCCTGTTCTTTGGTGAACTCGGTGGGGTTCGTAACTTAACCCTGGTGTTCCCGTGCTCCTGTGTGCTTGCAGGAATGATGGCTAGGATGGACCCTTATTCTGCTTGCAGTCGTGAAGGGGCAAACCAGCTTCCTCCGTCCCCCAGACTGCTTGTACCACTGCGTTTCTTTTTAGCAGAGTTATGCTGCTCGTGTCAAGTCTAGGTGTAAAAACCCAAAGCCAGCCCTTGTCTAGCTAGGGCCAAGCAGTGAGCTTAAAAAATGCAGAGCTACTTGAAAGCTGTGTCCTAAATATATTATGACTGAGTAAGTGAGTCAGACAATCACAGGTAAACAGAACTTCATTTTAAAAAAAAGTATCGCAGGGAAAAATATTAGCTTTCTCAGATCAAACCCAGAATTAACTGGTTTTGACATCCTTGCTGGTGTATGTAACTTTCCCGGAAGGTTATTAAAGGCATATTGAACAAGGTGTGCATTCCTTGGGGATTAGCACTTGAATGTGCCCTGTGCCAGAGCGCGCTATGCAAACGCAAACCTGCTCTGCGTGTTGGCGTATTACCCTTTCTGCTGGAAATGAATTCTCAACTCCTGCAGATTTGGTATGCCAAAAGTCCTAAGTTCAGCGCAGACTTTTTCTAACAGGGAAAAGCATCAAGGGGAACACCCATGTAAGAGTTTCCTGGGAATGTGCGTACTTTGAGCTGGGTCGGGTAACGGACGCACGAATTCGGCGCGGCAGCCTGGCTGGGGAGCGGGATGTGCTGCTCGCCCGACTGCTGGGCTGAGCGCTCGGAGGTGGGTGAGCCGCGGCACGCTGAGCTCTGCCCTGGGCAGGCACGAGTGAGAGATGAATAGGAGCTGCCCCTGCCCCACTGCACCCGTGGGGAGAGACGGGAGGGAGCTTCCCAGTGGCGGCGAGGGAGCAAGCGGCCTCTGGGACCGGCGCACCTGGTTTGGGCCGGGGCTGCGTGCCTGGGTTTGCGGTGACGCAGAGGCAGCGCCCCGGTCCGGGGGCTCTGGGCTTGGGGACCTCTGTCCCGGAGGAGGGGTGCTGGCAGGGTGGCAGCGGCGGCTCCGTTGTCGGTGGGTCGCTGCGATAGCTGTCGCCTCCCCGGAGGCACGTGAGGAGCAAACCGAGGTGGCGTCCCGCTGGTGGGCAAGTGCTGGGAAGGGAAATACGAGTTTAACCGCATGCTTGTCAGCAGCCTCTGCTGCTAAATATCCTCCCCGTGCTCTGGGACAGTTACACAACGGGGAGCAGAGGCCAAACCAGAAGTATTCACGGCCTCGGTGGAGTGGCTTGAGACATTGACTTGCCCACAGAGTAAGTTGGTTATTGGGAAATTTTGTGGTGACAGCGTCCAGAGGATGGAAATATTTCTTGGCAGGCGGCTCCCCGGGTAGGGCTGCGGCAAGTGGCCAGATATAGTGTTACCGTGCGCTGCGAGCAGCGGAGGAGCAGCAAGTAGAGGAGACCTCAGCCCCCGTGCCTACCCGCAATCAGTCCAAAACGGCTGTGAAGGTTTCCACAGAAGCCTTCCTCCTGCTGCGGTTTGGGGTGGTGGGGATGGGTCCCTGTTCCCAGGCCAGCTGGGTCCCAGCACGGCGGGAGAGAAACGGGAGCCAGCTCTGCAGGCTCGGCTCGCCGGGAGGAGCTCCGCGCTCTGCCGTGTCAGGGAGCTCGCTGGTGTCACCGAGCGCCCTGTGCCCACGTCCAGGTGACAGCAGCTCAGGCAGGCGAACGTGGCTAGATTTGAACCGGCTGGTGTGAGCCCTCGGGGTCGCGTTAGTCGTAACGTCGGGTATCACAGCGGCGCCGGCGCACCCACCTGGCTCGCCCAGATCACCGTGTTTCTCTAGCTTTGTGTAAAGTCATTTGTTTTCTCTGCCAAAACAGAGTCTGATGCTTTTCTGACCATTGCAAGGAATTTGGGATCATTCTTTGTTCTGTGAATCACCGCAGCTCCAACGTGTAACTTTATTTTTTAAATATGTCAGAGCTCTTGCTGATGCCGAGGTTGCTCCCAGTCCTCCTCCCTCCCACTCCTGCTTTCTCTTTTTGTCTCAGAAGGAGGTTGTTCATTTGAAAACGAGGTGACCTCCCTACTGTAGAGAAGTCCAAAGGCAGCTGAGCGTGACGCAGCTGGTGTCTGCTGCGTGTGGACCATCGCTCTGTCTGCCCACTGGAAAGCTGCTCGTGTCTCGGATATGCTTTTGTTCCCCTGCTCCTCCCTGTCACCAGCCTCAGTCGTGGTGGGAAGCTCCCTTGCACGGCTTGTCGGTGGTGTAGGTTTCATGCAGCTGCATTTGGTGTTTTCTTCTGTGATTGTGTTTTTCCTCCCCATCCAGGAGGGCCCTGGGTGCACGTAGCGCTGCCTCCAGGTGTGCCCGGCCGGTAGCCAGCTGGGGAGCCGGAGCAAGGGAAGGGCTGGGACGCAGGCCTTAGCCGTGCCCTGCAAGGGAGGGCAGCGCAGGGTGCTGCTGGGGGTGGCCAGCCGTGGAGAGGAGCCGCGGAGGAGGCATCGCCTTCAGGAAGTTTTCTCAAAGCACAGCGCGTGGCCCTCGGATCTTTGTTTAGTCTTGGGGGGTTACTGTCATGGGGCGACTTCTCAAGGAGAGCTGTTTGTCTGGCACTAAAATAAACTCCCAGCCCTTCGGAGTGAGATTTCTCATGCACATCCGCCAAGGTAAACACTGGCAGCTGACAGGTTACAGATCCTCATCAAAGCCAGACACGTACAATAAATGTTTAAACTAACGTGCGCTGCATGGGGCAGCTGTTGGTGGGTCCTGCACGGATTCCCGCAGTAACGTTACTGCGGGTTTCGCTTACGCCCCAGCGGCTCATTACGGACGAGACGCGAGGAGCACTTTGCCCACCACTGACGTGCGGCCGTGCCAGGGTGGCTGTGTAACAGCCCTGGGAGCGATGTCGGTCTGGAGGATGGAGAAGGAAGAGAGCTGCATCCAGCTGTGAACACGGGAAGACTGTAAAGAAAAGGGACCTTTCTCCCCTGGGCCAGGAGAGGGCCTTGGACAAGCCGCTGTGGCTTGGAGGGGTGCCAGGAGACCGCCAGCCTCGTGGGCCAGCAGGACTCCAGGTTTGCAGTCGTTTGAGCAGCAGTGAATTGAGCTCTCTCCTCCCAGAGCAGGGTGGCTCTGGGGCGGCAGCGTGTCTCGCTGTCCATGCAGCTCTGGCTGGGGCGATAGCCACGCAGTGGGAGTGATGTGCATGCTCCTGTACCCCCGGCAAAGCGCTCGGCGCTGTCTGCCTGCTGCTGCGGCCGCCCTGCCTGTAGGCGGAGGGGACCTGGGCCAGCACTGCCCGAGACACTTGGAGATTAGCTTCTCCTTTCTTTATTTCAGCAGCATGCAGGAGCTGCCTCCTCTTTTCCACCCTAGTTCTCTCCTTGGAAGCACCAGCCAAGTGCCTCCAGGAAAGGGGGAGCATTTTTGACCCAGCGTCTCTGCATGCAGCTCCCAGCCTTGCACCTGGTTTGCTGCCCAGTCACTTGCCGTAGCAGCAGTCCGCGCTCCCTGCGGTATCAGCAAGGTCCCGTTGCATCTCTGGCTGTGTGTGAGTGCTGTTCCACATCTGCCTGCCTGGGTGCCAAGGCTGGGAGCAGGCAGCAGAAACATCGCCCGTGGCTCGGAGCAGGGCTGCGGGAGCGCAGAGGTGTCAGCGAGTGGTGCAGGGACCCTCCCCTGGGGCACAAGGCAGCTCCAGGGGCCGGGCCAGGTATGTTGGGGGGCTAATGGCAGTTTAGGTTTTGGTGCAGCTCCGGTGGGCTGGGGGCAGCGATGGCTGCATGAAGAAGTGTGAGATTGCCCTCCTGTGCCCCCGCAGCCACCCCCCAGCCTCCCTGGGCTCAGCCAGGGTTCGTTTCTCCCTCCTCGTGCAGGCTGGGCTGGCCCTGGAGTTCATTCCTCTCTCTGTTTCTCTTGGTGATTTTATTTATTGTTTCTGCCCTTTCTCTGGGGTCTGGGGGGACCTGCTGAACGGGCTCTCACTGCGCTGGAGACTGCAGTACAATCAATACATGCTGTTTATTTTTTCCCGTGACTGACAGCTCCTTGCCTGCAGCCTTCTCCTGTTACAGTCCTAATGTGTCTTCTGGCAGGTTTCCTCCTTCTGAGTGATTTCTAAAAGAAGGAGCAATGAGGCTGAAGGAACAGCAGAGCTTTCCTTTCTCTCACGTTCCCTTCCCTGCCTCTGAGGTGCTGGAGTGGGGCCCCTGCCCGTGCAGGCGGGAGAACAGCAGAGACGGCGTCCCGGTCCCGGGCTCCTGCGTGCTGAAAGAGAGGGGTTGGAGGTGCCTGTGGGGCACGGGCACGGTGGGTGCGTGGTGGTGGACGGTGAGCAGGGTGCAGGGGCTCAGCCTGTGGCTGCCCTGGTACAAGCGCAGTCCTCGGAGAGGGTGCCCGAGCCCTGGTGCTGGTGTCAGGGCAGGAGGGTGCTTTGCTCTCAGGCGGCACTAATGTGGTGCTCCCAGTTTGCCTGGGAGACTGGGTTTCCTCTTTCCCCGCGCTGGGGGTGGGACTGGGAAGCTGGAGCTGTAGGGACATCGATAAGAATTGTTTCAGGTGATGAAACGCGAGTTGTGCTTTGTCAGGCTGGACCCCAACCAGCTCTGCGGGGCCTTTGCTGCTCTTGGAGCTGCTGCTGCCAAGAGTAATTTCACTCCAAGTGAGCAAACACTTTCATATACCCCGTTTCATATTAGTAGAAATAAAAAATGACATTTTAATATCTCCAGCACTCTTTCTGCATTACAGACAGCAGAGCTCTGCTACCATCTGATATGAGCCATTTATAGTTGGGGCCAAATTCGTGGCTTGGTCTAACGGGGCTGCATCGTCCCGGGCCGGGGTCTGACCCTCTGCTACTGGGAGCTGTGGCTGGTGACGGGGCAGCTGCACATCCAGAGCCACTGCTGTCCCTCTCGCGTGCCCTCCCTGGGCATCCTGGAGTCGGAGCAATCCAGAGGGAAGCATGAGGCGGCTTGGGGCTGCAGGAGAGGAGGACTGGGAGGGGATGAGGCTGCCCGTGCTGGCCTTCTCTTCCCGACTCCGATGGTCGCTGGTGGCGTGGTCCTGCTGGCTGACACTTTGGGAGAAGGAAGGGCTGGCTGATGCCGTGGTGTGGCATCGGGAGCAAGGATGCTGGGGGAAAGCTGGTCCTAGCTGCTGGCGTGCAGGCTCTTTGCAGGAGCCTTTTGCAAGGGCAGTGCAGCTACGTCCAATGCTCGTGCTGGCAGCTCGCTGTGGCAGCGGGCAGGATCTGGTGAGAGCTCCGTGCCTGTGCTGGGCTTTCGGCACCGGCTCTCCTGGCCGTGGCACAGCGCTGGTGAGTGGCTCGTGCCCGGGCTGACATCAGCTTATTGACACTGGGGCTGAGCAAGGGCAAGTGTGGGTTTAGCGCCCCGGGAGGATTTCTGCTGTTGTAAACACAACGTGGCTGAGAGCTGTTGAGTCCCAAATTAAATCCTGAAATCTGCCTTTGTTGTGTTTTGGTTTTTTCCCTCCCAGCCTGAGTAATACTTTCACTTCTCTGTTTTCTGGGAAGAGCCTTTGAAGTGGGCGGCCGGACGCTGGCTTGCGCTAGAGGTCTCCTGCCACGACTCGCCCGCAAGCAGACGTACCGGCAGCGCTCACAGGGAGGATGTTTTGGGACCACGTATGGCACGAAAGTAAAACCTCTCCCTGTGCCGCGCAGGAGTCCCCCTCTGCCCTGAACGCCGTCAGCTGCACGGCCCCGGGGCGCGCTTGCTGCCGGAGGGGAGCACCTCCCGCTTGACCAGTCCCGCATGGCGGAGAGGGTCGTCCCTGTCCCCATCCCTGCGGGCATGGATGTCCCAGAGGGGTGTGCAGCATCCCTGGGGATGCTGCTCACCTCCCGCCCTGGCGTCCAGGGGCTGCGGTCCTGGCACCGTGCTGTGCCGGATCTGGCACTGCGTCTTGGCAGCGCTGGCAATGTCGCAAGCAGAGCTGAGACAATGCCTGGCTGGAAAGGGCTTTCCTGGTTTTATGGGTGGTCCTGGCTGCAGCCGGCCACCAGCGCTGCCGGGAGGGCAGAGAGCGGGGCTCCTCTGCCATCACCTCTCTCGCGGCGTGGCCGAGAGTCGGCTCCTGGTCCCATCGGTGCTCCCGTTCCCAGGGAAGTTCATGGTCTCTCTGCAGCCTCCGAGGCTGCCATCTGTCTACGGGTGCTCGCAGTGGAGGGCGCGAGGGCCTTTCACTGTGAGTGCCTCAGCCAGCATCTCCAGGAACATGCTGGACCCTTCGATTAACAGGAGCTGGGGTAAAAGTGGAAGGTGTTGAGTGTTAGGTGAGGAGATGTGATTGCAGTTTAGTGAGGGAGCACAGGTTTGATAAGAGGTTGTGCTGCAACGTGCGTGTATCACACGAGAGCAAAGGGGAAGACGGGCTTGTGGCTGGCGTGCTTCCTCTGCAGCGACGCAGAGCTGCTGCAGCGTGCGGGCTGGTGTGGGTGATGCTGCAGCCGATGCAGGAGCAGTCCTGTGGCCATGGTGCCGGCAGGCTGCAGCTGCTGGCCTGGGAGGGCTGCGCACGCTCGCGCGCTATGAGAAACCCTCCAGGTCCCCTGCCTGGGGTCAGCTCCCTCCTGGCAGCGACGGCTGAAGATTTAGTCTGTGCGAGCAAGCGCATCCTGGGGTCTCGGAGGCAATTTCGGCTTTTCTCCTGCTCGGCGCTGAGACAGATTTGGTGCGGCACAGGGGGAGTGGAAAGGCCAGGGCTCCCAGGGAGGAAGCTGTTTGCTTTGGCAGCTCGGTCGGATCCTGGAGCCAAGACTCAATCCGTCCTGCTCGAGCCTTTCCCCCGCTGCTGGGGCGGAGGTGTTCCCGGGGCCGGGGGGATGCCAGGTGAGCTGCAGCAGCGGCGAGTCGCACGATGGTCCCCCCTGCCAAATCCTTTATGTTTTGGGAAAGCCACAAGCCCAGGGGCTACCTCCTGCTGCGTGGTGGTGTGCGCTCAGAGCGGGGTGTGCAGCCGGGAAGGAACGTGCCCTCAGGCACCGCTTTTCTGATGTGCGTGGAAAATGCCAGCGCTGCGTGAAACGTGCCTTTCGTGCCCGGGAGTCTGGCCTGGAAAGCGGGTCTGAGCGTAAGGAACGTGGCCCAAGCAGGGAGCAAGGGGGGACTGGGGAGCCAGGTCACTGGCAGAGGGGTAAGAACTGAGCAGTGATTATAATGCCTTTTTTTGGGTTTTTTTTTGGCTCGTGTGGCTGCTTAGTCCACAGCAAGGCAGCTGAAACTTGGTAGTCCTTGAGCCAGGCTGCATTTCACCTGGGCAGCACTGCAGACTCCCTCTGCTGATGACAAGAAGGGCATCGTTGCTGGGAGGAGCAGAGTCCTACCCAAACTGCTTGCACCCCTGCTCAGCCTCCGCGTCGGTCCTCCTTGGCGTTATCTGACCTTGGCTCTGTGCGCTCCTTTGCACGAGTGAGGTTTGGATGAGTTTTTAGTTCGCGTCTGGATTTATGGTTCACCTGGGTAGCTCCCATGCTCCCCGAACCTGCATCGCTGGCTTGCGAACAGATAACTGCTGCCGCGCGGGGAAGGGAGCAGCCGTGGGCTCCCACGGCACAGGATTACCAGACCCTTTTTGTCTTCCATAGACTGTGATGCTTGGAGTAGAACAGCACCTCCACGAGCTGCCAGATGATTTTCTTCCTCTAGCAACAAGGATCTGAACTTGCAGCGATCACAGCAAAGCAATTTGCAAACAAGCCATTTTGAAAAAGTCTCTTATTACTGGTATTATACCATTCCTCCTGCACTGGCAACCACCGTGCTTAGTGCAAGAGTTCAAAGTCAGAACGGATAAAGAAATTGAGGTTCACATTGAGGGATGCTGCTGCCCAATAATGTCATGGAGCTTAGAGCTGCCTGAAAACGACTTGCTTCATTTTCCAGATTTGTTGCAAATTGATCTGGTTCAGCGTCTTTAGCTCCTTAAAGCTTGAGTCTCTTTAGCTCCTTAAACATCCTGAATTTGGAAAACAGATGGAATGAAAATTTCACTTAGGTTTCCAGTCCTGGATTACTTTCTTGTACAGTAACAGTATAACATGACAGGGCTCTTGGCAAACACAGCAGGCGTTTTTGGCGCACGGGCAGATAAATACCATTACTCCTGCTGCCAGCGCGGTGGCTGGGAGCGTGAGGGTAATACAGAGACTCTGCTGCCTTCTCGGGATTGTCATCGCGCTGTCCTGCTGCCGTTCGGGTCTGGAACGGTGAGCAGAGCTGCCGTCCAGAAAGCAACGTGCGTTCGTTGCTACAAGTTCCAGCAGAGCAGGATTTCAAGGAACGATGCTGCGGGGACCCATCTCCCTGCCAGAGCCAGAGGCTTCTGCCTGCCGTCTGCTGCACGCGCTCTGGGAGTCAAATGAGAAGGGACAGCAGACAATTAATCACCTATCCGAGCACTATTTATCTGCAGCTCTGAAGTAAACTCCCAAATGATGGAAATATGTTAGTAATTTTTGGCCATATGTGCTTTTCCCCAAAAATGAGGCAGAGCCAAATGGCACAGAAGTGATACTTTAATGTACAACACATTTTCATCATTTTTCCCATGTATACTAAATTCTTCTTCATGGTCGTGGCAAAGGAACATTTTTTTTTTTTTTTTTTTTGCATTGCGATTAACTCGGGGAAAATGCTGAACCCAAAGGGGAAAATATTTTCCCTGGAAGTTGTATCGGATTAACTCCCCTACCTTCTCCTGGGGAAGGTGCCGGCGTGCCGCAGCCTCCTGCGTGCCGATCCCGTGGGCACGGCCGTTTGCCAGGGCGCTTCGCTGCTCGAACATAGAGATGTTCAGTGCTTGGAAACTTGTTTCACAGGCACCCGAGGGCCGGGAGCGACTGCAAACGAATGCTCGAGAAGCCAAGCTGACCTTTTAAACGGCCCTTTCAAGAGTCTCTCCATGCGCCTAGAGCAGGGAAATCACCTTGTTTACTCAGCTAACGTTTTGCTAGCAAAGAGCGTATGGCGGGCTGAACAAGGCTCCCTCGCAAATAAAAAGCGCCTGGCGGGCTGTGCTGGGAGGAAGGGAAAGAGAGGTGTCAGGGTTTTACCTTGATGCTCTCCCAGGCGCGGGGATGGCTCTGCTTCGGGCGCCAGGGTTTTCGTGTCGCGGTCGCCGGGCCAAGCCGTCGCCGGGGCGGTGTCAGAGGGGCGCAGGGGGACGTGGGAGCGGTGCGGAGCGGGTCGCTGGGCGTCTGCGGCTGGGCAGGGCGCTGCCGCTGTCCTGGGGCGGGGGCACCCGTGCCCCCTCGCCCCCAGCCTTGCTTAGCAAAGGCTTTGTGCCGGCGAAGGCTGCTCAGGAGTCGTTTTGTTTTTTCCCCTCTCTCCGGCTTGTTTTTCAGCTCTTAAGATGACCATAAAAGAAGTGAAGAAGGAGAACGGGGACAAGGTGATCGTCCCGCGGAAGAGGAAGGCGCTGAAGCTGGGGCCCATCCGGAAGAAGAACCTGAAGAAGCTGGTGCTGTTCCTGAAGAACGGGGCCGACTGCCCCTGCCATCAGCTGGACAACCTCGGCCACTACTTCCTCATCATGGGCCGCCAGGTGAAGACCCAGTACCTGCTGACGGCCATCTACAAGTGGGACAAGAAGAACAAAGAATTCAAGAAGTTCATGAAGAAGATGAAGTCTCCCGACTGCCCGACGTTTCCGTCCGTCTTCAAGTGATGCGGTGGGCGGCAGGAGAGCCGCCGCCTGGACCTCGCGCAGCCCGGCACGGCAGCTCGGTCTCGCTCCGCTGCAGCGGGGATGCTGGAGCCGAGCCTTCCTGCTCCTCCCTCCTGCTCCTCGGAGCTTCCCTTGCCGACCCCAGCCCTCCCGCCTCCCCGCTGCCGGCATTTTCCTGATCGCCCGGGCGTGCAAGTGTGACGCGTGTGCGCCAAACGGTCGCTGAGGTCACACGCGATTCACATCTGCAATATCCAAAGACCTATTGCTGTACAGTTATGTACATTCATTTAAATAGCAGCTATCGGGTAAAGAGGGCAAGCGGAGGGGTGTGAAGTTATGTCAAGAGATTACACGATTGCAGAAAGGACCCTTGTGACCATGTTACTCCCATCTTCACGGCTGCAGGATTGCCCTAAATTAATTCCTGTTTGAACCAGAGCCGGCCAATTAGAAAAGCGTCCCATCCTCGTGATAAAAGTTAATAAATGAGTAGTGGAGAACCCATTACAGCCTCTGATAAAACCTCCTAATAGCTAATTGCCCTCACTGTAAAAAAAATCCCATTGTAGTCTAAACCTGCTTAGTTTAAGCCTTAACCCTCGGGTCCTTGTGATACCTTGATCGGCTGGGTCAGGGAGCCCTCCCTTACCCGCAGCTCTTGTAACGTGTCACCGGGACGCCTGCCCCGGCCTCTGCCGAGCTGGCTGAGCCCCTCGAGCCCAGCGCCGTGCCGCTCCTCCTCCAGCCTCCGAGTCCCTCGCGGGCCTGCCCGCTCCGATGGTGCGGCAGCCCCGCCGCGGCCGCGGGGCCGGTGGCTGCTTCCAGCCATGCCTGCGGCCTCGCGCGGACCCCCGGCCGCAGCGGCCTCCAGCTGAGCGTCCCCCCGCCCTCGCGCCTCCCCCGTCAGCGAGTTCCCGCGCGCGCGGGGCCGGCGCTGCTTGCGCCCAGACGTGGAATTCAATTTTAGCCACGTGCAAATGCATCCCGTTGGCCGGCCAGCCCAGCAGCCTGGGACTCCCCGTTGGGGGAGAGCTCACGGCCGGCTCCTCCAGCTTGTGTCACTCCCTAACTTTACCAGTGATATTTTTATAGTCTCTTCAGGCTGCTGGCAAAATACCAGATTGCAGAAGGCCGAGAACCGGTCCCTATGGAGCGCCGCGGGAAATACATCGTCTCCGTCTTTCCCTCTTTGCAGTCGCTGTGGGACCTATCAGTTTCGAGGTTTTTGTCTGTTTGATGTGTGACAACTTGGCTTTGTATCATTCCGGGTTGTTTTTTTCCTTAATCAAAATGTCATGTTAGCGTGAGGTCAAATAGTTTATGAAAGACAAAGAATATTGCATCCAAATGATTACATTTATCGACCAAGCTGAAATTCATTATTCCTTTAATTGGACAAGTTCTCTTTTCCATAGACCTGTATTGCTCCCCATTAATTATGCTATCCCGCTTCCCAGTGTTCTCATCAATCACGATGACTCTGAGAGAATGAATATCTTGCGATCTGAGATAATCCTGTTGTGTTGCAGTTAAGTGAAATAACAAATCCTCATTTTTGAGGTTTAAACCAACCCCACTCAAAGCTGGTAAATTAATTATTCCTTAGCTCGGGAGTGCTGTTTATTCCCCACGTGGGGACAGAGCCGCGGACTTGATTGTAGAAGAATTCCGTGAAGAAGCCAAGTGCACTGAGGAATGATGTTTCACAGCTAAGAGAGATGGATTTAGGACGTGAACTCTGTAGACAGTCCCACTAGGTTGTCTTAGACCACCATTTGTAGTAGTGTTGTTTCCTTGATGCAAAATTAATCATTGTAGATAATGTGCTTTATCAGTGAATTAAAGAAATAAATAAACCATAGGCTTTAACATCAGAGATTGATGAGGTGAAACGATGGGGAAGGCTGACAGATCCAGCCTTGTCAGAAACAGGTCGTGGCCCGGAGTCGGGACACGTTGAGCTGAAAGGCCGCTTATCTTGGAGCAGCGACAGCAGCGGCGCCCGGCGGAGCCCCGCGGGGACCGGGGCCGGGACCCTCCACCCCCACCCGCTTTCCTTCCGCAGCCGGGCGGCGGCGGCGCAGAAGAGGAATTGGGTTTGCGCGCGAGAGAGGTGCTTAACATTTAATTAACAAAACATTTAATTGGGCTGGGGTTTTCATGCTGTCGCCCAGGCTGCCGGTGGGTGTCCTGTTGGCCACCTCTACCAACCTGCTGTGTAAATCAACGGGCTCTCGATTTACTCTTTTAATGTACCTGTTTCAGCAGGAAGCATCAAAGCAAAGAGCAAACCAGTTCACGTGTGCTTAGAGCCGCTTTCAGCCCTTGGCAGCCTTCGCTGCTCGGAAAGCCCCCAGTGGATCTCGAGCCTGAAAGCCTGGATGCAGAGGCGGGTGAAGTGAGCAGGGCAGTGGCCTGTTCGCCTCTGCTCCAGTACGGAGCGTGACGTTACGTATGTGAGTTTGTTCATACCGCTGGCGCTTTTTTTTACACAAGCAGTTCAGAAAAACTAATAGCAAAAGTGCCCACGCGTGACGCGTTTTGCTCTCTGTAACCGTTCTGCGCGTTGTCTGGCGGAGCTGGCCCAGCCGGCGTGCCGGGGAGCCGCGGGCCAGCGCGCAGCACGGGGACGCGAGCCGCGACGGCCCTGGACCGGGACGCCCGGCAGACGCCGTGCGAGGACCGTGCAATCCTTCGGACGGCGTCCCGGGGCTGAAGAAACCCCGCACCTCGGAGCTACCGGTGGGAAGAACAAATTGTCACTGTAATTACCTACTTAAAGCATAATACCATTGTATGCTACTGGTGGCTCTATCGGTTACTTCCCGCACCCCTCTGACCCTGCGTGTTTGCCCGTGAAAAGCCGATCAGAGCTGCTGAGCAGGTCGGCACGTCGTATTTCAGACATTCTGGATCTTTCCATGTACCTGGAAAGTAATTTTGCCGTTCTCTTGCCAAACCGCTCTGGGATCTGCCGGCCGTTCCTGCGGGATCCGGCGGGCAGGCTGACCCGTCGTCACTCCGCTTCCCTCGTGCTCTCTTGGCATGTGGAGGCTTTTGATAAAAATAACAGCACTAAAAGAAAAGTGTTTGATGTAACATCATGCTGCAAGCAGTTAAGGAATCTCTACATTTTGTTTTAATGTTATTTTAGATAGTTAATTTAGAAAAGTGTGGCAGGTGAGAGGGGACTGTGTTTCTGTTTGGAAGTTTTGAGAAAGAGAAAATGTAAAAGACGGGTGAACATCGGCGCTGTAGAGAACAGCCTCCTCTGGGCAGCATGAGGCTTTTCATCACTGTAGCTGGCGTGATTTTTTTATTTCTGTGAATATTCTTACACCTTTTAAAGGCTGACAGATATAATGAAGGCTAACGCAGCTCTTACTCCAGAAAATCTGGTGTGGAAGCACGTGCTCAATGTCTGGAAATGGGAGCTTTCTCCCTGTCCCGTCACTTCAGGGGGAGCTGGGTTGCAATGAGAAGGTTTGGTGGGTGATGCTGTGGAAACCCCACCTCATGGGAAGGGGGACGCGGAGTCAGTAGGAGAGGGGTACGGAAACACCGGCGCCGGCCCCAGGAGCCCCCGTGCACGCCGATGAGTTTGGAGGAAAACAGGGGCTGGTGTTTGCAGCGTGCGTGGCCCGGCCCTGCTGAATGCTCCCCCGCAGAGGCCCGGGCGCCCGCGGCGCGTTCAGGTGACGGCCGCACGGGCAGAGCAGAAGCGGATCCATTTCCAAGAGAAGAGGCTTTAAGAGAAACTGCCAGCCAGGTTCACGCTGCCCAGAATACACCTCCGCCTCCGTGAGGAAACGTTAGTTAGTTAATAGCTGTTGATAACATGGGAGCGACAGATAACGCGTGGATGTCTGCCCGGCCGCGGCCGCCGCCCGGGACCCCTCCAGCCCACGCTGTGGCCGCAGCGGGCCTTAGCCTGCACCCCCGAGGGCACCGGAGACCCCCCCCAGCACCCGTGGGTTTAATTCAGCCCGCAGGGACCAGCTTGCGTCTGCAAAATCTGAGCTTCCACTTCTCCGATGTGCATAAAAGCTCAGACACTGTGAAAATATTCAGTGCTCTTGTTTTTTAACCAACAAATTTCAGCAGTGTGTTCACGTTACATTATTTTAGCAGTTGTTGATGTTATACTTACATTTATTTTCAAGTCTAGTATCAGTTCTGGTTTTTTTAATGCTTTTTCTTCCATGTATCAACATTCACTTAACTAAAATTGCTGAATGAATCAGTTACAGTGCGATTCCCCCACTCCCCCGTTTTATAAAGAGATGCTGTTTT
Source organism: Platalea leucorodia (assembly GCF_965183815.1). NCBI lineage: Eukaryota > Metazoa > Chordata > Aves > Pelecaniformes > Threskiornithidae > Platalea > Platalea leucorodia. The sequence goes on along the minus strand of NC_138858.1, from coordinate 93,372,411 downwards.
CTAACCTGCATCGGTGCTTTCGAGGGTCGCTGCAGGGCGAGTGCCTTGGGGTGTGCCGGGGCGGCACCCCGGGAGGCTGGCGGTGGTCCCCCAGCGCTGCCCGCTCGCAGCAGCGATGCTCTGGGCATGGCCCGGTGTTATTTGTGGCGAGATCTTCAGGGAGATCCCCCTGCGAGCTTTTTTGGCGTGTTCTGCTCTTGCATTCAGCTCAGTTGGCTTTTCCGTATAATATGATTTCCACAAGGAAACCTCTGGCCGTTCAGCCTTTCTCGTTATTGCCCTGTTCTCTTTGACTTCATGCCAGTGAAAAGTATTGGGGCTTCACTTCGCCCAGCACTAACATTTCAGCTTGTTGAAGGAAGACTGCCATAGCTTTTCAATAATAAGATGCTGGGGCAAAGTCTGGCGGTTACTGAGTTCACAAGAGTCCTTAGACCCAGCGGTGATGGTCAGTGCCTGTGGGTACCCTCCCTGCCTGCAGACAAGCGATGCTGCCAGAGCCTCCTGCGGTCCCGAGCCCAAAACAGCACCCTGCCGTGGCCGGTATGGCCGTACAGCTGTACCCGTCAGGACACGCGGCAGGGAAGATGCTTTTCATGGCCCGAGCCTCAAGCTCCCCAGCGATCCATCCTTGCTGCGGGAGCCCAGACCGGCAGACTTTGTCTTGGGGTGCAGCCTGCTGCTCATCAGGTCTCGGAAGAGGTCTGGGGGAAGCGGGAGCCGCACGGGGCGGGTTGCGCAGGCTGGGAACAAGCCCCACAGTGAAGAGCTGTGTTACCGCGTGGAGAGATGGCGCATGCCGCTTTGGGCGCGTTGCTGTCGCTGCGGCGCGGCTGTGCGGAGGACGGGATCGTGGCGCGGTGGGGTTGCGGTGGCTTTGCTTGCCTGGCTGCACCTGGCGCGCTGGGCGATTTCAGCGGAGCGGCCGAGGAGGGCGGAAGGCACCTGGGTGAGCTGGCGGGGAGGGACGGGGGCTGCTGAGCAGTGCCGGGGGCTGCGGGCTGCCGCCAGCGGGTCGAGGGGAGGCGGGTTCCCCCTCTCGCCGAGGGTCCGTGCCGCGCACAGCTTTGGTAAGAGGGAGCTGCACATCCTCGCCCGAAGGCTGCCTTCCTGAAACAGCGCGGGCAGCCTGGGTAGCGAGTGGAGGACAGCTCTGTTCCTGAACGCTTTGGGGCTTGCCATTTCACTTCACTTTTTGGGAAAGTACTTGGCTCCCGGGCACTGCACCAGAAAGGGAGGCGCTGCCAAGCAGGACCAAGGTGTGGGAGCAGACCGGCAGGGGCAGGGGGGAATGGGTTCGCATGGGCGTGGGGAACAGCCCTGCTGCCCCTAACGCGTCCCGTCCGCACAAATGCACCGGTGGGTGTCGGGAACAGAGGGGCGGAGGGGCTGTTACGTGCTTGGCAGAGCTCCGCTCTGATGTAAGGGCTTGGCTTACCTCATTTACCTCGGAGACGGGAGGAGAACAGCTCAAGCTACACGCAAACTACTTCTTGAAGGGCGAATACTCAAAATACAACGGTGATTGGGTGCGTAGAAGCGCACAGGCCCTGGTAGGGAGCGCTGACGTGGAAGCACCTCGGCGCAGGCACAGGCACGTAAGCAGAGCAAGAAGACGTTGCTGTCGGTGGGAGCCCCGTGCACGAGCGCAGCTACGGCAGAGCGCTGCTTGCTTTTCTCACTGTGTATTTGATGAAGAAATCTGTGCTTGATTGTTTTACTTTCTTTTAAACTTGTGGTTGATATAAACACATTATGGCTTCTATTTTCTCTCTTCTGTGATTGGAACAACAAACCCCTCAATAAAATGCCTTTTTTCTTTGAAAGTTGTTTTTATTATTGCCTTTTCCGTATCAATTGCGTTACTCACTCCACGCAGTGCTGACGTCCCGGGGCCCCGGCGCGTTGTCTCCATGTGAGACACAGCATCTCGCCACTGCTGCCTAGCAAGGGGTGCCGAAAAAATTTAAATCTTAGATCCGCAATGTTGGAGACAGAAAAGTCAACTGGCAAATTACTACTGCTGGATGACAGCCTTTTATCTGTATAGTTGTGCCCTGCTAAATATCCCTGTTGTACACCAACCAGCCGAAGCTCATTTTAGCTGACACCGATGCAGAGAAAGGAAGGCAGCGAACCCCTTGTAGCAAACGGTGTTGTCTGCAGGAATCGCCTTCCCGTTACCTCCTCGAGAAAGTTTGCCATTGCTGGAGCCAGCTGCAAGGAGGAAAACTCCTGTGCTCTTTGGCTGGCCAGCCCTGGCTCCAGCCGTCAGGTTATTTGGATCAGTCATTTACCCCCCCATCAGGTGGGGAATGGCCAAGAGGTGTGAACGCATCGCAGCCCGGGCGAGGTCCCAGGTGTGCGGGAGGTTTGATAGCTCAGGGGAACCAGCGAGCTCTCTTTCTGCAGCACTTTCGGCCAGAGACGTCGGCTGCAGCAGCGTTGCCACCGTGAGAGCAGGTAAGGTCGGTGCCTCGGGTCTGCTGCTTGGGGTCTCCTTCTTTTCCCAGTTCAGAGCTGGTGTCTGGGGTAGTTCAGAAGTTGGGGTGAAGGCTTGCTCTTTGCTTTGTGCCTTCCTGCTGCCAGCGTTCTGCTGGGTCTTCTGCAGTTACTCACCAGAGCAGGAGCATCAGGTAGGTTTGATGGGATGCAGGAACCTAGTCGGTGTGTTCACTGAAAATTTACACGCTCGGTTCCTTCACTAGCTTCTAGCAGCATCTGCCTAGAAAAGGGAACCGGCAATTCTTGAAGTATTTTTAGGTCAAAAGCGAGGCTTGCAGTCAACCCTTGCACGTGGGTGCATTTGCTGTCCTCGTATTTGCTGTTTTGCTCTCTAACAAGAAAAGCCTACTGAAAGCTGAAATGTAAGTGTGAACTCTGGGGAAAGCACCTGAGAGGCTGGAGCCATGCTTCTGCAGGGTTGTGTGGAGGAGCAAACGGGCATTTACTGAAATATGAAAGTAGGAGAGGCTGCTTAAATCAGAAACTGGGTGTCTGCTGACTTAGCATTCCCCGGGGGCAGAAAGAGGGGTGTTTGTGCAGTTCACGGTACATTTCACACTATAAATAGTTCAAATACTGATTGTTATAATGAGCTGTAGCTTAAGTTGCAAGCATTTGTGTAAATGCTCAGCCTAAACTAAGACCTGCCTTGTTTTGCTGGGAGACAACCTCCAGTTTTGCCTCGCTGGGGGCTGTAGGGCGTTCTGAGAGATGGGAACGTGCTGGCTGTGGGATGCAATGCTCCCATTCTGTCGGCTTGGATGTCCCTGCTGCTTTTTGGAGCTCTGCTGTATAATAAATGGGGCTGAATTTAATGCATGTATTATGTACCCCCATCTGTGAATACTTGCAGGGACGTTATGACTGTGCAAAGCACGGTGTGTGCTTGGATCCTGCTGAGCTCTTGAGGGTGCAAAGAAATGCCTAAAGTTAGGGAAGAGCTTCAGCTCTTTGCCGATCTGCAGCTGAACCCTGAAGACGCTTCATTTTAGGCTCCTGTGGTCAGCGGGAGCAAGGCCTGACTCTGCAACAAGTTTCAGTATTTGAGGAGGCTGAGCGCGAGACTTGGCGATGCCTGGGTCCTGCTGGGCCGCTTTGCGGGTTCCTGGGACGCCCGGCATCGCGCATGTCGTGTCCCTGGGCTGTCCCCCGTGGAAAACTGCTGCTGACTTGTGCGAGGGTTGCAGCAGCTACCCTGGGAGGACAAGGATGCTCAGGCTTGCTAGCAGCCTGGGCTTGTCTGAAGTATGAATCTTGCATAAAATAAAGTATCTTCCTTTTGTGACTCAATTTATCCTCCCAATAATGTTTACCTTCTTTGCTCCAGCATTCCTTCTGTTGAGTACCGCCCGTTAATTGAGTTTCTGGCCTCCAGTTTGTAGTTAAAGTATAAACAAATACAGTTTTCTTTCACGCTATACAAAAGTCATCTTCCGTCCGTCAATTTTTTACGTTGCTGGCGGTCTGTGTTCCGCTTTGACCCCTGCTGGGAAATGCAAGGCTAGAAAGAACAGTTGAGCAATTAGGGAGGATTTCTTCTCCTGGAGAAGAGCAGACACCAGCCTGGTGTGTCTGATGTGGAGCTCTATTGATATTGTGCAGGACGAGAGGGTGATGCACCCCAGCTGCTCCGGGCAGCCTGGTGACGGTGTCTGGAAGGGAAAATGCGTGCGCCTGCTCCTCTGGGAGCAGCAGGCTGGTCGCGGAGCGGAGCTGCTGCCCTCTCAGCAGGGCTTTAATTCACATCCAAGCCTTCTTCCCTTTCGGAGGTCCTCAGCCTCTGCTAGGACACACGCCGGTCTTGCAGCCTGGTGCTGCAAAATGCCAGCTCTCCCTTTTCACGCTCCTGACTGAGGATCGAATCACCTCCGGGAGTGGCAGAGAGCTCTGTAGATCATTTTCACGAACAGCAAAGATGTTTATGCTCTAATAGGGAGATAAACCCCCACAAAGAAGGGGGGTCTTGCTGTGTGCGGCCACGCAAGCATAGGCCAGGAGAGACGTACAGAGCATGAGCGGGGAGCTTGTACTGTGCCGAGATGATGAACAGAGCAGGAGGTGGGAGAGCGATGGCTCCGTTCCTTCCAGACACTTTTGTGGAAAAAAGATCCAGCCAGAATAGATGGATGCAAAGGTCCCAGCTCTGGCTAAGTGAGCCCGCCAGCCATGGGAGGGCCCGCGGACGTGGGAAGTGCCGCTCTGTGCTCGCTCTGCTCCCTCCCCTGCTGTCCCTGCTGCACGGCTGGGGCCAGGAGGTGGACGAGGGGCCTCCATCCCCGCCCGAGCGGCCAGCATTACCTGTGTCTCGGCCATCACTCATCCCTCCGAGAAGCCGGGAGGAACGCGCTGCCTTGGGGGTAGCAGCTGCGCGGCAGCTACGCTGCCCTTGCATAGCAGAGGATTTGCAGGTTGTGAGTGAATCTGTGGGTAAATCTGCGGGCAGCATCAGCTGAGCCCCAGCGAGGGCTGGAAAAGCAGGAGCTGGGAGCACGGGCACCCTGGGGTCCTCCAGGTAAGCCTGGGACTGGAGCTGGCTTGTAGGCAGATCTGGGCTCATCAGCCAGACATCCACCATTCTGTGCAAGTTCCCTGTTACATCAGCTTTTCTGCAAATGGGTAAACCGGACCCTGTAGTAATAATAGCAGAAATAACAGAAAAATAACAGTAATAACAGAAATAACAGGTTCCTTCCTTTCGCTGGCAGATGGAGCTGCGTTTACCGTGCCTGCTGCTCTGTGTGGGGTGCGGTGCCTGGGGGGGACACGGGGGGACAACGCTCCGGACCCCCCTGCGGATAAAGAGACGGGCCAGGCAGCAAGCGGCTGCCAGGGGAGCAGGGGAGATCTCTTCTGAGGGGAGTTTTGGGTCTCCTCTGCAATGTTCTCCAAAGCCACAGTGAAACGTTCCCACCCCAACCCCAGCAGCAGTGCAGAGAAAATGCTCTGCTGTGTTTCAGTGCCTGCTCCTGCTTTCTCACTGAATTATGATGGATGACCCTTAAAAAGGACATGTGCACATGCGTAATTAAAGCCGACCTCCACCCCAAGGCCAGAGCTGTGTTTGGAAACCCTTGTTCCCTGATGCAGAGGCTCTTTTTCTCCCTTCCAGCCAAGCCTGTGCACGCTGCAGCGGCACCACCGCAGAGAAAGGCCTCCATTAGATCAAGCGGGGAAAAACATCTTCCAGCATCGTTAGCAAGGGCTTTTAAAATCTCCGTTTTGCAAAGGAACAGACCTTTTATTATTAATATTTCTTCTCCAGCTAATCCCATCTGAACCTCTGAGCATGCTACCCGTTGGCTAAGCTGCTCCCTTTTGATAGTCCGTAGGTGTCCAAGTCATGCTCGAACAGCCTTCCTGGAAGGGGAGCGGGGCGAGCCGGCCGGCTCCCCTGCTCTTGCGAGGCTTCGTGCCCGTGCCGCAGGCAGACCCACGTGCGGGGTCCAGGGGCTCTGCAGCTTGTGGCTTCCCTAAGCAAAGCCACATCCCAGAGAGCCGCAAGGGAGGGAGAGCAGGTCAACCTGTCGGGGTGGCCAGCCGCTCCGTGGAAGCCTCCCAGCCTTTGGAAAAGGAGGGCTTTGTTTCAAGACCTTCCCAGCGGAGGCTGGAATCTCCTCTGGACTGGCAGCCCGCCACAAGAATGCTGGCCGCGTGGCGGGAGCGGGGTCTGCTGTGCCCCTGCCATCGGGCGCGGGACGTGCCAGGGACCGCGAGCGCCGGGGGAGGCCTGGCCCCGTCTCCTCTCCGCACATCGGAGTGATGGATCTGTCTCCGCTCGCCAGCGTGGGGGCACCGGGGCTCTGCGGCACAGCGGGCTTCACTCGCAGCCTGTCAAGATCCCAAGAGCCGCCGGCAGTCAGCAAACAGTCCCGCTTTTCTGCAGAAATGTGCACAGCCTGGAAATGCACTGCAGTCTGTAACATTTTTCCTTTAGAGACAAACAGGAGATGTTTGCCAAGCCATCGCGCTAGAAAGGAGGAGGAGGAAAGCCAGGACGTGGCTGGAAGGAGCCGTACCTGGTAGCAGCCAGCGCAGGTTGGGGCTGCTTGCAGTCTTTGGGATCAGCTCTCCGCTCCCACCCTGGAGGCGCAGGGAACGGCTCTGTTTGAGACCCCGTGCAGCTGCTTTGCGCACGTTAGACCCAATTTACAGAAGAAAGGGCTGTTGGGGGAATAGAAAGTAGCATTTGATGATATGGTGGATGGCGTGTCACACAAGTGACGTTTGTGGGTGTGCTCCCCCTCGATCCAGCCTGTGCCTGGGAAAGATGTTCTGACTTGCCTGTCCCGACGGCGTCCGTGAGATCTCGTGACTGGTCGAGGATGTCATTCCCTGCAACGTGGGCAAAAAGTGAAGTGGCCTTATCGTGACCCACCTCCTAAATGATAATCTGTACCCTGATCCTCGGTTGAGGCAGGGAATGCATCTCTGGTTGCAGGCAGGCATCACCTGCCAAGATAATGTCCCTCCCGCAGCTATTCTCAGTGCCAGCCCTGCCCTGTCCTTTGGAGGACTGACTGCTGACCTCTTCTCTGGGCTCTGATCCGTACAAATCCCAGTTTATGGATTCCCATGGCCAGGATGGGCTGTTCTAAGACTGCGGCCCACATTCTGGGCAGGGGCATGTGCCACAGAGCAGATACTGCGCTCTGTGCCACGACGTGGGGTGTCTCACAGGCAGTGATAGGAGAGCGGATAAAACCAGAGGTGATCGCCTGGGTGCCTGTGCGTGTGTTTGGGTCCAGTGCCGCTCCGAAGCCATGTCCAGGAGCCCTAAATGTGGAGGCACCTCGGTACAGTTACTAAAACTGTTCTGCTTTTGCTTGGTTCAGCTTGGGGCACCCTACGCGATCAGCAACCTCTGCTTTTGCAGTTCCCTACCTCAATCTGACTTTCTCCAAACTGTTGAGTTATTAATGTGGCTGAGAGATTCATTTACTAGGCGGTGTAGTGTTGTGTATAAATAAATTATAGCCCCAGAAGGATGGTGAAGAGTGAGTGTCTCTGCTGTTACTTGAAAAGAAATGGAGAGCTTTGGGCATTTGTCTTTGGCAGGCTAGCGAGCATGTGTACACCCACGTACGGTGCTCAGAACTGCGTTAAACCCCCCAATAATCAACTGCAACCCCTTTAGGCAAATGCAACTGGGAGGTCTTTAAACTGGTCATCCTGCAGGGAGGTGCTCCCACCCTGACAGTCTCCCTAGTTACGGTACGGCAAGGGTAAATAGCTGATTTGGAGAAGGCTGAGCTCGTTTGTGGAAGCTCCAAGGTAATTTAACGCGGTTGTGTGTGGCCGTGTGCCTTCTCACAGGGTTTGTGCGCTGGCCGTGCCGTCCTTGCCAAGGCTGGCAGGGGATCCTGGCCGGTCGTCAGGCTGTGAGCCGAGCACCCCGCTTCTTCCCCACAAAGGATGGGATCTCCTCGGCCCCGCGGAGATCCCCGTGCCCTCCCGAGGCTGCTGTGGGAGGGTGAGCGGCCGGGCCGGGAACCGCCGACCCCGCACGCGTGGGCTGCCGGAGCCGAGCGAGGGTTCAATGACCGCGCTCCCGGCCCAGGTCGGCGGGGAGAGGCCGGGGTCCCCGAGGGGCTGCTGGTGACCCCGCGCCGCCGAGCGGGCACGCCGCGCCTGCAGGCAGGCCCGGATGGCGTGTTTAAAGTCGGATGTTAAATGGTCTTAATAAAATGTTAATATCGGGCTAAATGTTTATAAAAGTCCTTCCCCTTGAATTAATGCTTGCCGAAGAGCTGAGGCATAATTATGGCTGATACTACTTTAATTATTAAACACTGTGCTGCCCAGCTGAATTAGTGGAGCCCGTAACCGCCTGCTCCGGAGTGTTTACAATTTCTTCACCATTTCGTATTCTTTCCTCTCGCTCACCCTAAATGTTTATTTAATAATCCTGGAAGACCTTTTAAGCTTCCTGGGTTTAATGTTTGCTAAACACCCTGTCGCTTCCACTTTTATTGATCATTCCCGGGCTGCTGCAGAAGAGCTGGGCTCTGTGCTCTGCCCGAAAGCCGTGCCGCAGGACGGGGCAGCCTCCGGCCGCACGTCTCCGTCCCCTGGGGCCCGGGAGCCGGATGGTTCACCGGGAACAGGACTAAGAGGGAGGCTTGGAGCAGCCAGACCCACCCGGGATTAGCGGCTGGGGGTCGCGCTGCCAGGGCCCGGGCTCGGCGGGGAGCGCGGCCGCCTGTGACAGCGGATCCCGAGGGGACGCGGCGGGCGTCCCGGGGCAGGAGGAGCCTCGGCCGCGCAGGGCGCGCGGCTGCGCCATCCTCGGGGTCACGTCGCTTTCCCGCCTGGTTTTACACGTGCTAATATAGACATCCGAAAGCCAGGATTGCACGGACAGCGTACGCGGAGAGCTAACGTGAGGGCTTGTCAGCGGGATAATCTTGCCTTCGCGGTGCATTACCTCAGTCTCCGAGCTCTCCTTGGGCTCTGGCAGTATTAGTTTCAGCAAATTCATTTTCCTCCACAAAAGCTTTTGGTTACTTTGGGATTAGGGACTGTTTGGAGTTCATTGTTTTCCCGAGCTGCCTTGTTTTGCTGTAATGCTTAGACGCCTGGTCTGCAGGAACTTAATCTCCCTTCCCCTCCAGCAGTCCTGTTCTGTGAAAATCTGTTCTCTGCTTTAGTGCAAATTGTTGATGGGAGATAGCAGCGGGTCTTTCTGCTTCTATTTAACGTGTCAGCAGAGAAAGACATCTGCTTGCAATTACGGGCACGGCCTCGCTGAAGGATTGGCGTGGTAGATGTTATAAGATAAGAGGAAATCTTTATCAATTCATAATTCCTTGTGTCATACAAAGGAATATGTTTCATTTAAATTATTCTTTTTTTTTTTATTTTACAAAATTAAAGGATAAACCCTGAGATGGATATCAGTGCCTTGTGCTCTGTGCAGAGCGAGGCCGGGGTTTCCCACACGAAAGCCTCCGAGCGGGCGAGGGCCGGTCTGGGGAGCAGGAGGGCTCTGAAGCTGTTCGCTCGCTGCCTTCCGCGACGTGCCCAGAGAGGCAAATCCTTCTGGAAATGACTCGCTGCTGGCTTTACAGACTGCTCCGAAACATGAAAATTGTCCCCAACACAGTGCTCAAAGCACCAAAATCTCTTAGACAAGTGGCTGCAGACGAGCTGCTGTGGACCAGCACCTCTCCCGAGCTGGCGGGGCAGCCCCGGTGGCTCCCCGGTGGCACCCCGGCACGTCCCCGGTGGCTGCGGGAACAGCCCTGGGACCAAAATGCTCCGTTCTCACTTTCTGCAACCCCAGCGTAACTGGTGCTGGTGGAAGTGATGGATGCCTGCCCGGGGCAGCCGCGGGCAGCGGGGCGAGGGTCTCCCAGCCTGCCCGCGCGGTGCGTGTGCCCGGGGAGGGGAGCTCGGGGGACTCCAGGCATGCTGGGACAGGCTTGCGGTCCCAGCACGGGGTACCCAGCCGGCTGGAGGGGCTCCCCCCGCGCCTGGCTCCTTCCATCCTTTCCGCGGCGCAGAGGGAGCCGGGTGGGAGCCTCCTGGCTGGGGCGCGGGGAAGGGGCTGCTCCCCTCCCGATCCCTCCGTCTCCCCTCGAAGGCTGCTCCTGGCAGGGTGTGCTGTCAACACAGCTATTCTTGGCCTTCCTCAGCCCATTCGTCAGCCCTCCGGGAGTCTGCTGTAATCTCCTCTGTGATTAAGGGTCTCGGAGCGTGTTCAACATCATTAAAGAAACAAGAAAATAATAATAATAATGATCTGTGCTCAGGAATGCTCCCAAGCGGAGTCAGCATTGCATTCAATGCCTTTCGGCTAAGAAAGCTATTCACGCCTCAGCCTTAGCGGATTAACAGGGGCCGCATCCCCTGGCTCTGAGAGCTTTCTGTGCTTTCTCCTCCTCCCAGCACCAACGCCGGTTCCCCACTGGACACCCTCTGCTTGGACGGGGGTCTTCATCTCTGGGGAGAGGCGGAGGGGTGCGGTAGGTCTTTTCTGTGAATGTGGGGGAGAGAGGTCGTGAGGTCCAGGTGCTGGCAGCCGGTCCGCTCGCTGATACGGAGATGCTCTCCGTGTTCACAGTGAGATAACGAACATGGGGCTGAGACCCTTCCCCTTTTTGTGCCCAAAGGATGAGACTTCTCAGTGCGAAGCACTGGGGCAAGTGCAAGAGGTAGAAGTGCAGGGCAGATCTAGAGCGCGGGGGATGCAACCACGCCATAGTGTGGACGTGAAGCGCGCTGTGCATGGCTGCTGTTGCTCTGTGTCTCGTTGCTGGAAACGTCTCCTTTCCTACCTGGCTGGTGCTGAAGCCTAGCTCCGCAATGTGTGGGCTGGCGTAACAAAAGGTGTGCTGCAGCCTGCAAGGATTGCATGAGCAGCTCTTAGCTAGCAGCAGTGGGTACTGCGTGCTGCTGTCAGGTTGTATTTTTCTATATCCAAAACAAGGGGTCCAGTGGGAGCCTGACTGCGGAAACCTTTGAGTGCCCTGTGCAGACAAATGCGCTGCAGCTCCGCAGCGCTGGGCATAAGCGTGGTACAGCTGGGTTTAAAAGCTTGGAAAAGCTGGCTGCTCTTCTGCAGGCAGTCGTTTCTTTGAGCGTGCTGCGGAGACCTGTTGTGCCCGTCCCCCGCAGCGAGGAAGAGCGTCCCTCCTGCCGTCCTGTGCTTCTGGTCCCCTGCTTCCCCGGTTGCGGGGCTGGCAGGGGCCTGCAGCTTGGCCCGTGGGCTGCGTTTCCAGCACGTTCCCCTTGATGGGAAGGCCACCAGATGCTGTGTCTGCAAGTGTGGGCTGGAGGGAACCGACTGTCAGGCTTGGAGAGAGACGGGACCGTGAGGAACCCCTGGGCGGCAGGGGCGGCCGCTCAGCACGGCGGGGTCTGCCCACCGCCCGGTGCCGAGAGACGCCCTGGGAAAGCTCTCGGGACGGGGGCAGGTTGGGGCTTTGGGGAGCTGGGTCTGGCTGCGCTAATGGGGGTTTGGGATTGTTCTGCCAGAGCATCTGGTCTGCTCTGGGCGTGTGAAACGTAACCTGGGCTCTTCAGCGAACGGCGCTACCCGTGCACGTGTGTGTGAAAGCGTGCACGTGTGTGTGAAAGCGTGCACATGCTGTTGCTAGCTTCTGACTACTGCCCAGCCCAGGAAAAACCAGCGAAGCAGCATGCGATTCAGACAGACTCGAGAACAAAGCAAGGAAATGAGAAAGGTGGAAAATACTGGGCTAATTTCTAAAATGCCATGAATTTCTGGGTGCTGCTGAAATGGCCAAATCTTCACTAAGGCAGGGAGAAAACGTATGGCAGGGGACCGCGTCAGCTGCAGGCAGAGTCCCGGACCTTGTCCCACAACAGAGGACAGCAGCCGTCCAGCCCGGGGCTCCCGTCACCGGTGCACCCACTGGGCCCAGCCGTGTGTGATGGGGGGCTGCCAGGCCCCCCGGGCTGAGGACGCATTTGCTCCTTGCAGAGGAGGAACAGTCTGGTTTAATTTTAAGCTCCCAGATGTTGGTCGTGTTACCAACATTTCTTTTTACTGAAGCAAATTCAAAACATCTATTCTTCTTTAAGTTCTCAGACATAGAGAAGTTAATTTCTGTACAGCTCCCAACCCACAGCGCAGAGCGGCCCTGGCCTGGCGGGGATGCTCCAGGGCAGACTGTGCCCCCTGGGCTCGGGCGCAGGGTCTGCAGGTCCGGGTGCCTCTGGCGTGGGCAGTCTGCGATGCACACAGACATCTCTGCTTGGACAGCGAGCTCTGGCAGAATGGCTGGCTCTTACCTCTGCAGCCTGTCTGTGGAGGACAGACAGACGTGCCCCCAGCAGTCCCCTCTGCCTGCAGCTCTCCAAATCCCCCTGTGGCTGGGAACCAGGTTGCCTGGCCCTACAGCCTGGAGCTTGGCTTGCAAGTGGGGGCCTGGCTGTACCTGGGGGTGTTCCCACACTGCAGGGTCTCCCCCTTGTCCCCGTCCTCCAGCCGCCCTCCCGGCCGCACCAGGAGCGGGGTGAGGCGCGCTGTGCGGTGGCACTGGGGCGCTGTCGATGTCCACTGCCACCTGCAGCGCTGCTCCGGTGGGGAATTCACCCTGGTCTCAGTTATACAGAGAGGGAAAACGTACCGACAGCTCTGGGCTTTGCGGTTTTTTTGCAACGCTGGGGACGTTGCTGGTCGTACAGGCGCGGGAGAGCGGTGCCGGCGAAGCTTTCGGAGCACCCCCGCAGCGGCTGCCCCCGGCCCGCGCTGGCCACCGCTGCTGGGGCTGGCTGCCGCAGAGGACGGGCTCCTTCTCTGCCACTTCAGATTTGGGGGCACGAGAAGCAGCCTCTCCATGACAGCGTGAGCTGTGATTTTTGCTTACCTAAGGCTTCCTGAGCTGTTTGATGTTGATACCACCAGCACAGGGCTGGGTCACTTGCGTTTCTTGCTGTTAAGCTGAAAACTCCCTGAAAAGCAGAGCAGGTTTAATGTTCAAAGGGACTGAGAGCTCTCTCCTGCGCCGCTTACGCCCAAGCGCGCAGCTGGCAGGGCTTCTTTCAGGGAACAGAGCAGCCGGGTTTGGACAGATTTTAATTTTTTATCATTTAAAAGACAGGAAGACTGGAAGCAGAAGCAGACAGTTCCTTGCAAACCCCAGCCCTCGCGGCTCAGCCCCTCGCCTGCTCCCGCGGCGGTTTGCCGGGGCCGTGCCCGGTGCGGGAGCCGGCCGGCAGCTCCCGTGGGACGTGGCTGCCGGACTCGCTCTGTTCGCCCTGGAAAGGCAGCAAAACAGGGCCGCGGGGCTGCGCGGGCCGGGGCGCACGGCCCCCCGAGCCCTCCCAGGGCGTCCGTCTGTCCGGCGGGGACGAGCGTGAGGTCTGGAGGCGACGTGCCCGGGGAAGGCGCGGCCTGGCAGGCTTGCTAGTGGTCTCCTGCTGATTTGGAGCATTAGATTATGCAGGATTGAGTTTGATTTCTTCCCCCCCTCCTCGGATTTTTAGTAGCTGACAGTTGTTACCAGCGTGAGGTACTAACTTTTTATTTTGAACGCATGAGTTCAGGCTCGTTAATCACTTCCAAATGCCCTCGTCTAAAGGCTATATTGTTTCAGCATTCAGCCACTAATTTTTTGAAATCTCTGAAATAAGACTCTGCTCTTGAACATGTGCTGGAGAGTTGTTCCTTTCCGCTGTATTTTAAAAATATACATGTGGTTTAATTCAACAAGAGGGCTGGAGGGGACATTTTTCCACCAGTTTTTTCCCCCCCTCTTTTTCTTTAGAGCTGTATCTGCCAAACCGCCTGGCTCTCTGCCAACAGCAGCCCCTCGGATGATCCCAAATGCAAAAAAAAAAAGGGGTTAAAAAGGGGGTTAAAAAGTGTGTTTCTGGGGAAGTGCAGCATCGCTGCCTTGCGATACCGCCCTCGAGGCGCCCCGGGGGCTGTTCGTGCTCACCCCACGGCGGAGGGCAACCGCTGCCAGCTCTGGGGTGCAGGTACCAAAGAGAAACAAGGAGAAGGGCTTCAGACACGGGGTAGGGTTTCCAGCAGCCCGAGAACGCGTGCCACCTTGCAGGCTGTCTGGCTGAAACAGCAAGAGCTGGGCCAGACCCAGCGCCGCGCTCCCCTCGCACCCCTCGGCGAGGAGGGTCGTCCCTCCCCTCCGTCGCTCTGCCGGCGCCGCTCTGCGGAGACGGAGACGAAGCCGATGGAGGAAAAGACCGAACTCGAGGGCTTCGTGATGCGGGTGCAGGCTGCTGGTTTGGAAAGGCAGCGACTGCTGCAGAGCTAGAGGGGATAATGGCAGCGCCTTTCTGTGCACGCTCGTGGCTCCAGCAGACACTGGAAATCCACTGATATATCAAAGCAATGGGATACGATTCAAAAATGTGAAATGCAGGGAGGAATCCTGCCAGGCCTAAAACCCTGAAGGAACTTGGTTGTGTCTGGGCTCGGGGATCGCAAGGAAACATTTATTTCTGTGACTAAGTCGCTTTTATGTGCCCTAGCTTTGGTAGGACTCTTGAAAATGTGTGGGTGCTCCATAGGGTCTGGCAGATGCAGGAGATGCTTTAAACCCCGCCATCAGTCAGAGACCTCTGGCTCCAAGCAGGAGGAGACGTTTTAAAATTATTACTACTGGATTTGTAAAGAAGAAAGGGAGACAGGGAAAAGCTGTTGGTGCAGGACCCATTGGAAACAGAGCAGGGGAGGGCGGCGGGCGTGAGGCGATGCTTGGGCGAGGACCGAGCTGGGGCTGTGCTCTGCCTGGGCAGGTGGAGGCGGTGGCTTTGGCTGGGCAGTGCCCCGGCGATGCAGCCCGGCTCCCTGCCAGCGTGGCCACCGCCTGCGGCCGCCTGAACCGCGTCCCCGCGACGGGGCCGTGGCCCGCGCAGCACAGCTGGGGCCACCGCGGCGTCTGGGCTGAGCCAGGTCTCCTGCGCCTCCGTCCGCAGCCCGAACCACAAAACCCTCTTGCCTCTGCCGGGGAATTGCTGCTGGTGGAAACCCTCTTCTGTCTGAAGCTCTTGGAAGCTCTCGAGCATGTCTGAGGCTGTTATGTCCTGCGGTTTTGTTGATATTATAAATAGATGTTGTAAGCGAACATGAAAGAATTTGTGCTGACCAAGGGTTGTTCTTATTAGAGGCGATGAATGAGGAGGGGCTAATTCCTGCCAGGCCCCGTCCCTTACGTCATGTTGTCCTCCTGTGGCCCTCATGCCCCGCAGCATCCCAAGCTCCTCCCTGCAGATGCTGGGATTATCCCTGCAGACCGACGGCAGCCGTCGCGGTGGGACCCTCTCCCTGCCCACCTCGAGGCCCCCGAGCTTTCCCCGGACACCGCTGGCACCGCCTGCAGATGTGGGTCCCGTGGAGGAACCTGCTCCCTGCAGAGCAAGGTGCTGCAGAAGAGGAGGGTGGGGAGAGGGCTGTCACCCCGCCCGGCACCACGGATGGGTCTGGACCGCAGGGAGCGAGGTCTGGGGGGGTGTGCAGGCTTAGAGCTTGTCCTGGCTGCCTGAGTCCCAGCGAGCGCTGCCCTGCTGCCTTTGCTGGGCCGTATTGGACAGGAACGGTGATGGGACCTGTCGGTAGAGAGCACTTGCGCTCGAATGAGCGGGAGGAAGGGGTGGGAAGCAGCCATGTGGCAGGTCTTCCTCTCGGGAGGAGGGGACGGCTTGGCAGCATGTACGTGGCACTTCTGTATTAAGACAAAGATGGTTTTCTAAGAAGGATATTTGTGGTGGAGCCTTTCTATAAAAGCTTCTGAAGTGAAACTTGGAGCCTGTGTGGTCTCCCTGTCCTTTCCCCTGTCCACGGAAACACAGTCTGTGGCCAAAATCCCGCCTCGCAGCCAGCGGGGCCGCCTGAGCCAGCTTGCTCCTGGGTACCCGGCTGGCCAGGCATCAGCACGGCCGCACGGAGCGGCTCTGCCCTCGCTAACCGCGAGCAGGGACCAGCATTACCGGACCACGTTGGCAAGTGCTCGCGAGCCTGGAGAAAGCTCTGCAGACGACGTCCCGCTGGCATGAGACCCGCTCGGTGTACAGGAAGGGAGCGGAGGCAGGCTCTGCTCTTCACCGCCTGTCTTTGACCTTTTCAAATTGCCCAGGTCGTAGACGGTGTGGTAATAAGCCAGTGAGGAGACTTGCCAGCAGCAGCCCTGACAACTCTTGCCTGAGCTCCTGAAGGAATAGGTTGGTTTTGTTGTCGGAGTCGTAAATCCCCCAGGACTCAGAAGAGAGCAGAAGCATTAGGATTCTGGGCCGTCTTGTGTATAATAACTGAACTACATCGATTTGTGATGCACTGGCCATAATTATTTCTGTTCAGCATCACTGATCTGATTACAAAAAAAATATTTTAATGCTTTTTTAAAGCAAGATACAAAGGGAGAAGATGGAGAGCATGCGTGGGTTTCAGCCAACCAGCTTCCTACAGTGCCCAAACCCAACAAATCTGGTTGGTTCATATTGATCCTTTCGTTGGTAATTTCACACCAAATTTTCTGCAATAATAGCTGGTGACTGGTAGTTCTCCTCCTGGTGTTGGCACTAAGCAGCGTGCGTTCAATGTTTTCTTTCTCCATGGTTTGATCTTGCCCAACTTTGGCCCCTAAAGTCAAGGATCAGTGGCATAAATTGCTTTTACTCCTAGCAGGTTACAGTTAGAAACAGCTACTCTAGTGATGACATTTCCTACCGCACACGGAGCAAACAATCCTTTAGTCATTTCTAAAACGCAATAACTCTGTGCTTCACACTTGATTTTTTTTTTTTTCCTTATAAAATATCATCTGCACCGCTTTCTGCTCACGCGTTGAGTGTTTCTGATGACTGTCAGGTTTTGGGGAGGGAGGGTGGTGCTCCCTGCAGTTTGCCCTGGGTTCTTGCAGCAATTTCGGGGTGTTTTGGATGCCCTGGGGAGCAGCAGAAGGGCGAAGGAGCCGCACGGCCCCTGGCAGTGTCTGGGGATCGACGGAGCGGGCACTGTTCTGGGGGAGCTGCAGGCTGGAGAAGGAAAAGGTGCAGGATTGGGGAGCTGGAAACGTGGCCGACAAGGCCTGGCTGGTCCGGGGACAGATGGGCAAGATTAGGCTGAGAAGTGTCGATGAGACGGTGCCAAGTCACATGCAGAGGGGACAGGGGCCGAAAGCCCTGACGAACCCGAACGAGTCGCTGCAGAGCCCAGCTGGGAGGGCAGGCGGGATCGGGGTGTGCTGAGCGCTGCCAGCTCGGGGGCAGCGCGTGCCTGCCTTCTCTCAATGAGCCTATTCAGGCCCATTAGAAATATTTCCCAGTTTTTAATTCCCTCATTCTTCGTCTGCTCGGAAACTGCCTGGCCTGGGGCATCCTGCTGAATGCCGGCTCCCGGGGGCTCGGTGCTGGGGCTGCCGCAGAGACGTGGGGCCATGAGGGATGTGGTGGGGAGCCCGGCAGGGTGTCTGGGGCAAAGCAAGCGGTCCTGCCAGCAGAAATAAGCACATCTAAGCTGAAAGCTGTCCTGGCTCGTTGAATGGGGACAGTGCTGAGCATTGAAAGTGCCTCTCAGCAACAAATGTGTGCAGTAACTTAGAGGGCAGCGTAAAGCACTGAGCCTCAGGCTTGCGGGGCGGGCTCTGTGCAACCGGAGATCTGTGCCCCACGTCGTGTGTAACTGGGCTCAGAGGACGGCGCTGGCGGATGGATGAGATGCCAGCCTGCTCGGCCAGCACTTCTGGCTGCCTGTCAGCTCTCGAAGGCGGGTATTTAGTGCTGGGTGCCCAGGTACACACACAAGGCAACATCTTGTTCCTCCTGAACTACGAGGGTTTTCAGCTGCATAGGGCAAAACCCGCTGAAGAGGATGGAGTGCTTCCTCTGCCTTCCTGCAGCAGCGTGGGAACGTTAGGAGGAACGGGGAGGCGTTAAATGGGCAGTTGGGTTCCTGGGCGCTGATGTGAGTCTCGGGAGTAGCCGAAGCCCCAGCTCTGAGCTGGGCATACAGCTTGTGTAGCGCAGCAGCCTGGAGACCCGTCGCGTGCCATTGCTGGGAGAGCCTGACACGCTGTTTGCACAGATCATTAAACAGCCTAAGGGCTGGACCTAGATAGCATGTTATCCTCCTCTTGGAAACACATGGTGTCTTTCCAAAATGCCTGGTTTATGTTTCCCTGTAAATTGCCTTCTGGGCTTAAGCATCTCAGTCCCTCTGTACAGGCAAGTTTCATGCAGATTCCTACAAGCTCTCTGCCATTAGCACAGTCAGCAAGGCTTCCCTTCAGGCACCGCGCATCAAGCGTGTCCTCGTGAGCAGCCCTTTCCCAGTCCCTCAGGAACACGCACAGGTTTGTACAGGCTGAAAGGAAAGTCAGGAGGGATCCAGCCCCAACCCAAAATACATCCCAGCCCTTCCAATTTTTTTGCTTTCCCAGCAGACTCTCTGGCTTTGCTTGGCTTGTAGTGGATGCAAATGTCATCATTTGTCTCGACGGGAGGTTAAGCACAAAAGAACGGGTTTAATGTATTTCGCTGTGGCTGTCTGGGCTGGTGTGTGGAGCAGACAACGTGTCGTTCCCAAGTCGGCCCCTCGGCCTGCAGAGCACGCCTGGCTCGCCAGGCTGCTGTCCTGGCGTCCCAGCTCACAGGCTGGCTTCGGTTGGCCCAAGGAAGAGACTTTTCATCCCCTAGGTTTTCCTTGGTAAATGTCTGAGCTATGCTTGCTTTGCTAATGCACTGGAGATGTTAAACCGATGTGCTTGCTGCTGGTGCCAGGGCTGCCAGCTGAGACGCCTGCGTGCTCTCTGCGGACGCGCCCTCCCGAAGTCCGCCCGTGTGGGATGCTCCGTCGCCAGCGGCCGTGCTCGGGGCAGAGATGTGCTGCAGGGGAAGATGCAGAGAGAGATGCCAGTGGCTGGAAATCCCCTTGACTGGCAGCGGGTGGCACGCTGGCAGCCTTCCCCCGGGAATGGCTGTGGCTGCCCTGTTGTCACCCTCCCCGGTTTGGTCAGGGAACTCCCAGTGCCCCAGCTGTTGCAGGCATCTGGTGCAGAAACTCCTCACTTTCTCTGCTTCCTAAAGGAGGAAAATTCTCCTCCAGCAGGAGGGCTAGGAAAGCTGAACAAAGTCACTCAAAGGTCAAAAGTCAAAAGATGAATTTAAAATACAGAGGATCCAGGATTTTAAGTCAGTTTTTTGAGTCTGGATGTCCTGGTTTGTGTTCTCCAAGCACCTGGATTCAACATACGTGACTTAGCAGGAGCAGAGATGCTCCCGCTTTCCCTAAGGCATTTCTTGGCTCCCAGAAATGCAGTTTGATGGCTTGGGTGCCTGCTGCCAGTGGACTATGCCTGGGACTGAAAGCATGTGCCTTTTTTTTGTTTTCTTTTGAGTTCCAGGAGATTCACAGGACCCCCCTCCAAGGTAACTCAAGCAGAGGAGAGAGGAGCTTTTGAGCGGAGTTTTGTGCAGTTGCTCTCATTATGATCAGATTCAGGAGCCAGAACACGCAAATTCCCGCTAGCTTTAACCAGCGGAACAACAAACAAGGGGATTAAGCGGCCCTGTGTGGGGACAGCGTGTCAGGCTCTGCGTTCCCTGGGGTGCTGTGCAGTCGGAGGCAGTTGGAGCCGTTTCGGCTCTGACAGCACCGGCAAACTGCGGAAAAGCAGTTTGTGCTTTGCCGGGGCCGTCGGCGAGGCCGCCAGGCCGGTGGCGCTGGGAGCGGCGATGCGCCGGCTTCTCGACAGAAGTAGATGGTCCCGCCTGCACCTCCTCTGCTGGTGTCTCGCTGCAGGGCCGGGACTGCCGCTGTCTCTGTCCCCTGCCGCTGGGACCATCTTGGTTGGAAAGGGCACTTTCTCTAGCAGAGAGAGCACTAGAGTGGCTGCTCCGAGCACGAGCACAGAAAGCACTGCCCTGAGCCCTTCCGTCCCTGGAGGACGGCGATGCACCCTATGCTGCACCAGGGGATGCCTGCAGGTGCCGGCCCCAGCAGGGCTTTCGGTGAGGAGCGGGTGCGGGTGGACAGCACTGTTTAGCAGTCAAACTTCTAAACAGCTCAGCAGCAACCATCAGGATTTTAACCACGCCATTTCAAGTCAACCAAAGGGTTAATATGAAAATCTCCTCCATATCCATTCCTGCGAAATGACCTCTGCAGGGCCCTCCCAGAGATGTAGCTATCTTGTCTCCATGCTCTAGGAGACAGTACTTATCCCGAGCCTGACAGTTTGCCGCTGTCTCCAGACACTTCCTCGGCAGCTGGTTTTCATTACCGTCGCTATGTGGTACCTCACCTGCTCTTGCAAACTTGGCACCATAAGCTCCTGAGAGATCGAAGGAGTATCACACAGTGTCCCCACCAGGCTGGACAGGAGTTATTGCACTGGGTGTCAGCATGGGAGGCTCTTTCTAATACAGCTCCTCTGTGCATTGCTCCGGCTTATGCCAGGTCTAGATTTGGCCCAGTGAAGGGGAAACATCTGCAGGAAATGCTCTTTTTTTCCTCTCCTGCAGCACTAGAAGTGCACAGGGTTGTGCAGTTCATTTTTGTGGATTTTAGAGCTGGCTTGTGCAGCTCAGCTGGCAAGACTCGGCTTGGTCCGAAGCAAGGAGACTGGCTGGACGCGCACAGCTCCTTCCCTCTGCCCTGCTCTGCCCCATGGCTTTCGGGAACTGGGCTCAAAATAAGCTCCAGTCTGGAGGAGAGGGCTCTTAACCGAGCAGTGCCAGGCGTACCAGGTTCCCTGCTCGTGGGCTTTCCCCAGGACCGGCGGATCAGCCTTTTCCATGGTGCCAGAAGCCTTTCCTATGAGGTATGGTGCTGTAGCCACCACCAAGGTCGGACCTGGCCGGGGAGGTGGGGACCACAGGGCAGTGGTCAGAAGGCAAAGCTGCCCCGGCTCATTTTGCTGGCCCAGAGGCCACTTGTTTCCCAGGCGAGCCCATGTGAGAGGTGCAGTCCTGAGCCCTGCTCCTTCCTCCCTGCCTGGGTGCTGGAGCCGCCAGCCGCTGGCCGGGGCACGCGAGGAACTATCACCGCGATCTCTGCTGCAGAGACGCGCAAGTGCTGCGTGTGCAGTGCAGAGAGGCACTGCTGCCTGCTAGCGCCTTTCAAAATGTGTGGTTACGCTGTCAGTTAACAACAGCCTTGAAATAAAGCAAAAGCATCCCAAGGAGAGGAAGGGAAGGACCAATTCAGTGAAGTTCACGCTGGTTCCGCTCCCTGGAAAAGAAACAAAGCCCCGAGCCACAACCAGAGCACTTGGAGCCGCTCAGTGACAGAATCCAGACCGCCTTTGTTTGGGAGCAGAAAACACACTGACAGGTTAAAACAAATATTACAAGAAGGAAACTACTCATCACAGGCTCTCAGCCTGCTGAAGGTTTCTTCCCACTGCTGAGAGCATCTTTCTTTCCTGGAGTCCTCGGCTGGACCAGGCACCCCTTCCCTGGGGACCTTTTCTGAGCGCTGCGGGGTCCGCATGGGCCAAGTGTTTCCAAGCTGCATGGGATCTGCCCTGCTGCAAGGATCTGGCCCGAGCAGCCCCAGCTGCATCCTCTGAGCTCTGTCCCAGCTCTGGGCTTCCTCACTAGCAAGTCCTGCCAGTCTCACCTCTTCCTACAAAAGAAGGGTCCTTGGTGTGTGTCTCCAGTCAAACGTGGGTTTTTAGCTGCAGAGAGCAGCAAGTGAAGTGGCTTTCCCACTCCCATGCCCAGGGGCTGTAGCTGGAAAGGGCTTTGCTGTCCAAGTGAAAGCTGGATGCAAGCTGAGGAAAACCAGATGGTTTCAAGATCAAGCCCATCATGTGAATGGGAAGCCAAACTGCTGATGGATGGGGCAGTGTTTAGCTCAGGCATGGAGCCAAATGCAATGTTGTCCTTCCCGAACTGCAGTGCTGCTGATGACGGAGAACAAACCCTTGCTCAGGTCCAGAAGAGCCTGGCTATAAACACAGCGTGACCTAGCTGGAGCGCGTGTTGCGCCTTTGCATTTCGGCTCTGCTGCAGCATCGTTTCACAGCATAGACTCTTAATGTATGTTTACATTGCAGTCAAGCGGTAGCCGCTGGCGCTGGCCCAGTTGAGGGTGGTCTTAGCTGCCCAGTTATGGCACCATGACTCTCTGTAGGCTGCTACGCTCTGCTCCCCCCTCCAAAAAAAAAAAAATAAGGCTGGTTTTGGCGCACGCGGTAGCAGCATTGGGCAACGTGTCTCTAGTAGGAGGCCTGTCACCTCTCAGGATGGGATGCGTTCCTGCCGTTTAGTTTTGGGGGGCTAGCAAAACTTGAGCTAGGAGCTGAGCTGTGGCTTTCTGGAGGCTGCCACGACCTTGCTGTCCAGATGCAGCCTCCTGTATTTACAAGCATCGGAGTTGAAAGCCTCTTGCGGACTACGCAAACTGAAGGGAGCAGGAGGGACGGTGTGGTTTCAGCAGCCTGCACACAGGCATTGCAGGCTTTTGCGGGCCAAGGAAAAGGCTGACCGCGTCATGGCTATTTAAAAAGGCTGAGAAAGGTGCTCAAAGATGCAAATATGCACTCCGGCCAGCCAGACCCTTTCGGCCCCAGGTAGGATCAGCAGCCGTATTGCCGCACCAAGGCCCTGGCTTATACTGTGGCCTTTAGGAACAGGGAAACTGGCTCCGTTTTGGTGAACGCCAGACACTGCACTTGGGATACACCATGCAGCGATGAATCCGTCGTGCATTGCTGCAGAAAGGCTACTGGGAAGGCCCAGAGACAGGAGAGTGATTTCAAGGAGAGGAGTAATGGTTTAATTCAACGCAGAGCCTGGCAGTTTTCCCACTGCCCACATGCCAAAGCAATTAGTGGGTACAGGGCTGTTTTCAGCGCGTCCCTGACTGTGGCAGGGCACGCGAGAGACATGCGATGTTGACTGGGAGGCAGATGCCTGCGTGGCTGGCGTAGCTCCTTTGCAAGAGCAAAGAGAATTGCAGCAGGTTGTAATCGGTCTGGCGGTTACGGTGGTGGAAGCCTGGGGCTGAAACGGAGCTGCAGGGAAGCAGAGGCGGACCGAACCAAGGCAAGCAGAGGACAGCGCGTCCCGTTTGCCCCGGGAAGCTCCCCGGTGCCTGTTTGCAGGCCGTTGGCAGAGCCAGCCCCTGGTGCATCGCTCCGTCTCCGCGGAGGTGCAGGGCTCTTGCCTTTCCCTCTGCATCGGCCAGCAGCAGAGGCTGCACCTTGCCCTGTGCCGAGAGCCCGGTAGTGGTGGCCATGCCTGCTCTCTGCTAAAGAGCCTGACGCCAGAAAGAGCCCTGAGCCCGTGTGCTCTGGGAAAACGCGACCTTCCCCAGCCCCTGGGTGGGGTTGGGGTTTGAAATGGGGGCAGAAATGCCACCCCACCGCTGCGCGCGGCCGTCCTGCCTGGTGACGGCGCTTGGATTAGGCGGTGAGGCTGCAGCGCCGAGCCAGGAGTTGTGCTTGCTCAGCAGCGTGCTTCGCCCCCGGTCTCAGAAAATCTGTAAGAGGAAATTGGATTTAAAATCGTTCTGCCTGACTCCCAGGAGAAGGCTCAGGAGCGAAGGAGGGCTGAGGGAGGGTCACTCATCACCAGCTCATTAAAGGCAGAAACCCAAAACGCCGGGGAGCGCCGTGCTCCGAGACAGCCCTCTGCGACGGGTCGTCTGCACAAACTCCTCTGCAGCTGCGACTGTGAATGTGCACTGTGCTGTGCCCCGCAGCCATGTCCAAATCGGGACGCTTTTATTATTTTTAGCGTTACTTACAAAGTATCCTGTATTTTCACCTTGTAGGACCAAAGCTGCGGTGGTATTTACTTTTGGAGATGTAAACGCTTTGTTTCTGGAAGGTCTCTTGCTAGAGTTGTGTTGTATTTTCATTTGCATTTTTCAGGTATAACTCGGTATGTGAGTCATATAGCGCAAACGAGCTTTGTGTTTGAGAGCGTGCATGGCCTGCGGGGAGGAATGTCCCGCACCGCCGTTACTGTGGCCTGGGTGGGATCAGAGCGGGACCGGCAGCTCCGTGGCCTGGCAGAGGGAACAGACGGGGTAGCTGGTGCAGGCCGTGCCAGCGGGGCCCGGTCCTGCTGGGGCAGGAGGGATGCAGCAGGGAAGAGGCAGAGCACGCACCGGGCAGTTTTCCCTAGGCATCCTCTCCTAGCAGTGCCAGCATCCCGCACCTGCAGGCACGCTGCTCCGGGGAGTCCTTCGGCTGAGGAGTTGCCTCTGGTAAAGGTTTTCCCCTTGTCACCCGCTGAGCATCGTCCCCTTGCTCTGCCTCCATGGTGCAGCTGCCTGTTTTCGAAAAGGAGGAGGGAAGGAGCCGCTTGCACCCTCCGACCCCCTGCATCCCTTCTCCCCACTGTCCCGATTTGCACATCAATGCGCTCTTCCTTCTGGGGTGAAACCAGAAAAGCCCCATTTGCACTTGAATATCCAAATAACATATGGGCAAGCCGTCGATGTCTCAATCCACTACTATAAGCACTTAACTTTGCCCTTGCCCAGATGTGCCGTGCGTTTTATGTGCTGTGCATAAAAAGGCAGAAATTGCACGGGGCGGAATGTGTTGGAATTGGCACTTTGGAAAATGCACACTCTGCTGGAATGTGCTAACATCCAGCTCGCGCAGAAGGGCAATTAACTCTATTTATGTTCATGAGACTGAATCTAAAACTGGCTTCAGAAAGCAGCTCACTCACATTAAAGGGCTTTATAATCATTATGCTAAAGTATTTCTTTTGAAAACATTTTCAGTTTCTTAAACAGTTAGGATATTTATAAAATATGGCATCAATTACTACATATTTCTTTATTCACACTGATTATACAACCTATAATTATACTTAAGCCTCTTATTTGTATATCATGGCAGCATTAAGAAAAGCTCTGTGATTTGTCTGCATGTTATTCTTTCCAAATAGCAGAGGGCTGCAGTCTCTCCCCTCCTTCGGAGACTTAAGGTGGTTGTGTTGCCCAAACAACAGCACACCAGGCGCCCGCTGCCCCCGGCCAGCTCCCGGCAGAACACGCAGGCTGAGGCTGGCAATTTCTCGTGACAGGTAACGCTCGGCGTTCTCTTGGCGGGACTCCAAGCACCGTGTTTACAGCCAGCTTCTCGCAATCCTTTACTCACAGCAAAACATTTTCCTGGATCCCTTTCGCTTGCTGTAAAACAGTCAGCGTTGGAGTAATTAAACTCTCTCTCTCGTGGTCTGTTAGCAGTAAAGGTGGCGTGGGCTCCCGCTGCTGGCGCGGGGCCGGGGACCTGCGTGCTCCCCTGCTCCGTTAGCGCCCGTCACGGGGAGGTGAGGGGTAGCCGGGGTCCAGCTGCGAGGCAGGGATGGTGAAAGTGTCCTGGCTGCTGAAGTACTGCTGGCGACAGCTTTGCGCCTCCTTGTTGTAAGGAGCTGGATGTAAAGGCCCCGCTCGAATTAGGAAAACTGACGGTGCCCTTTGGAAAGCAGCGTTGGCCTGCTTTGAAATAGCTTGGCTCTTGTCGTGGCTCTGTTAACTTCTGTTAGGGCTTCACTTAATGTTGATGTCTTACGGCTTGCACATAATTCCCTCCTTGAAAACCGCTTATTATAGATGAGACGGATCCCCCTGGCTCCTTCCAAGCCGGAGCAGCCGATGGCACAAGTTCATCTCTGGCATCGCGGTGATTTGCAGGGGCCTGGGGACACGGCGCCTGAACCCCAGCCTGAGCCTGGGGCTGACCTGCGGGAACTCTCTGCAGTGGAAAACCTGTCAAAAACCCGCTCGCCTGCCCTCTGCTCTCCGAAAGCAGCTGATGTTTCCCGGCAAGCAGCTTACTGGCTCTCCTTGCAGACTGGGGGCCCGGCAGGCTTTTCTTTTTGAGCCACCGAAGGTCCCCACCCTGTCGGGCAGCACGAGCAGGGCAGGGAGCTGGGCTCTGGAAGAGGAAAAAACTCTGAATGCACAACATAAATAAGAGAGCCATAATGACTGAACTCCTTCTCGTGGAACTGCTTTCTTTCTGACGAGGTAAACGGGAGAAGAAAATGAACATTTTGAAAAGGAGAAGCAATTGGTTTCGGAGCACCATTTGTGACAAGGTGAATGCTCTGGACAAATTTCAGACTGATCCTGTGCAAAGATGGGAGACAAACTGCTCTCTGAAGGACGGTCACCTTCCATGCACTAACGTCAGCAGCTACGTTGCAGCCAGCGTGTTTCTGCAGGAGAAAGTCCTCGCTGAGCCTATTTTCAGCTGCTGAAATACAGCATCTTCAGAATGGCCTGGAAATACATTTTTGGGTTGTGGAGCTGCAATGTTTGTCATACCCTTCCGCAGCCAAATAAATGCTTTGGGCTCTAAGCCTAGCATCACCTCTCTGCAGACGAGTAGCCAAATGCCCATCTTTGGGGGGTGGATCCTTGCAATGAGAGCTCACCGGCTGCGAGCGAGGTCTGGGAACCCAGCGTGCGTTGGAGAGGAGGGGGCTCCTAATTCTCATGGTGCAAGCGGGAGAAAAGTCAGCAGCGGTGAAATTATACTTGGTAGTTGTCAGAAAATGTAGGTACTGCATGAGAATCTCCTGGAGTGCCGTTGGGAAATGGTGCAGTTACCAGCTCACGGTGTAAAACCTTGTATGAACACAGTGATCGAATGTGAACTAGCGAAGGAGGGAGGATGGTCCTGTGGGACTGGGCCTTGGTTATTCTAGCTTAATTCCTGATTTGTTCATGCCGATGGGAAAGAACTGCTTGCTGAAGGAGGGGAATGCCAAGGCTCTTTCTGTGCTGCAGTTTCCCCATACCACCGTGGAAAGAGCCCGCTTTGCCTGCCTAGACGGAGATTAGAAGCCCTCTGTAGAGCTCAGCAGGGCCCCGACGCCCCTGAGAACCGTTTCTGAAGCAAGCCCGGGGGCAGAGGGTCCCAAAGGTGCAGCTCCAGCACGGAGCCCTGTGCCCAGGGAGGCTGGTCTGAAGCCAGGGCTACGGTGGTACCGCTCGCACCGTGTGGTCCTTCCCAGGCAGGACAGCAAGCGCAGGGCAGCGGGGAGGTACACAGCAATCGACAGCATGTACGTTAAAGGGAACTGCCTAGAAGCAGTGACAAGCTTTTTCTGAGAGGTACAAAGAAACGATCATGTGAGAAGTCTGCTATAATAATTATATGAACCATGCCCATAAATTATACTAATAAATCCGCTGAGGTCCCTAGCTCATTTCTAAAACTATGGGAGCAAGTTGGTGTTGAATCAAACATCAAACAAAGCTCTGGCCGGGATTAGTAAACGGTGTGGCAAGGTGCAGCAGATGCTGCGCCCGGCGAGTTCGGGGTAGGGGTCAGACCGGACAGAGCGCTCCGCTCGGGGACGCCGGCGGGGATCCGTCCCTGTGGATGCGCTGCGCTCTGTCACGTTGTTCTGGTTACGCTAGCGCTGTGGTGTAGGAGCACATTGATGCCTTCTAAGGGATTTTACCTTTAAGCAAGGACTGCGGAAAGGAGACCGAAACATCTGCTTGCCCTACTTCAGTTCTCACCACGATCTTCCTCTGCACATGCATAGCCCTGTAGGGGTTAAGAGAGCAGAGCACTGACATTTCAGTGCACGAAGAAACTCCCTTGCAGTGGACGAGGCGTGTACGCAGCTTTCCTTGTTACGCTTGACAGATGTGCAACAATAGACAATGAGTCAAAGTTTGGAGCCAGAAAAGAGCTCAGGAAAAAGCTGCTGAGAATTACTGGCGTGGCTGGGAGAGCAAAGCCCTCCTGTAACAGAGCATTGTTCCCCTGGATATAAATCTCAACTGAAATATGAACGCCAGGCTTCCAAGGACTTCCCAAAGCTGGAATGTGCATCATCCATAACCCAACCCGAGATGCCCTGAGCAGGACCCTATTTATCACCTTATGCTGAGGTGTGAGATCCCCACCCTGCAAGGCTGGGATGACAAACTGACTTCCAACTGGTGGTAAAATCGGGGGCGAGCAACAGGAGGGGCTGCAGGAGGAGGCCGTGTGCTTTTCTGGGTAGAAGCAATGGCCGGGGCGTGTGCCCGCGGCTTTCCTGCAGCTCACCGAGGCCCTGACAAGCACGGCCTGTGCAAAGCTGGGGCAGCAATGCTGCGAGTCGGGGCTCGGTTAGGTTCACCAGATCCTGAGCGCTTTGGACAGGATTGTCTCGTGCCCGAAAGCGCGGTGCAGCATCACCTCTACACCTTCAGCGGTGGCTCTGCCTTTTATCTTGGATGTGAGCGGGAGCTGTGCTCAACTCCGCTCCTGCTAAGCGCTTCCTTCCTGTCCAGCGCAGAGCCAGAACCTAATCCTGCTGGGAATGCCGCCTCCTCACGCCCTTTGACACGTCCGTATAGCACGCAGGGTCCCCGGGACAGGGGTATTGCTGTACTTGGCCAGGACAACGAAACCGTGCCTTGTTTACTCAGATGGCAGCGTCTGCTGAGATAAGAGTGGCAGAGAGAAGTACCCAAGGTGCTACCCCAGCGCAGAGCACACCCTCCTCGCTTTAGCCGAGGAGGAATTCCCATTCTACCCCAGTACGGTTCCTGCAACCTGGAACATATGACTGGAGATGACTGAACACCAAACCCAATAACCAGGCGTTATCTTTGCTCCTTCCCTCACGCGGCGAGCAGCTGTGCGTCGTGCTCGTCCTCCCAGATGGCCGGTGAAAGTTTGCGGCGGATCAGCCTCGCGCTGTTGCTGTTTACAGTCGGCGGCACAGTGACCGTTCCCCGGTGGCAGTCTGGAATTCGTACTCTGCTGGCAAGTTATAAGCTATTGTTTCTCTCCTTGACAGAACGGCTGTGCAAGTCCCAGCACAGCATGGGCTATGGATTTTCTTGTTCTGTTTATGACTGTGAAGTTTTGCATTGTTTCTGCTGACCTCTGTGCTCAAAATACTTTTCCACTCTTGTGAAACTGGTGCTCGCCTTCTCGGAAAATTTGCAAGGTCGAGAAGGGTGTACAGTGGGAGAACTGAAACCCAGTTTCATTTTTCCACCCTGTTTTTCTTCTCTTCCTTCTGTTCCACTCGGTGATGAAATAGTAAGTCTGATAACAGATACACGGCAGGAGCAGACAGATTGCTCCAACTGAGAACTTGAGTCGCTTCCAAAATCCCTATGGTGTATTTCCCAAGCCACATCTGATCCTTGAAGCAACTCATTCTCCGTGATTACACCTTCTCCGTTGTCGGTAGTCATCCTGGCTTACCTGGGGCTTCTCCTACGTGCCCTTGTACCGCTGTTCCGGCTCCTGCGGCGCGTGCTTGGTGCAGGCTGAGATACTTCTGGAAAGGAGGAGGGCGTCCTCCGCTTGTCCAGGCGGGCACACGAATGCCCTTCCCCACCTGAACAAGGTCCTCGCTCCTTCGGGCAGAATAGCTGGGACCCCCGAGGCCCTGCTCTTTGAGAAGCATCTCCTCATACCTGAACTGTTTCCTCAAGGTAAAAGGGACTCAATGGGAAGGTACTTGTATCGCTTTTGTGCAAATATCAGATTACAGTCTAGAAACCAAATTGTCTGCAATTACATGACTGAATTAAAGGGAAGACAGACAGCAGCACGTAAAATATGAACAAGGTTCATTGTTTGCCTGCAGATATTCAAATTTCTTCCGTTCAGTCTCAGAAAAGCACTGCTGTGTCTTCCAGAGCGGTACAAAATTTGATCTGCTCCCGCTTTCAGCTTTGGGACGGAGTCCAAAATTAAGTCCCTGCAGATCACCTTACTTTATGACTAAGAGGAGCTCCTCCTGCAGCACCTGTGCTGAGAAAAACCAGGTGGGAATGCTGCTGGAGCTGCACACCGGGACCCAGAGCGATCCTGGAGCTTGGAGAGGCTTTTCCCAGGCTGGCAGCGTGCTGCCTGCCCGGGAGCAGATGCCGGGCCGTGGGCGAGCTGCCAGGGGCATGGGCAGCACGCAGCTGGTAAACCGCACTAAAGCAGAACCCAAACTCTCTGGTTGACGCTTGACCCTCCAAAACGCAATTTTCCCTGTTTAAGGCATGGAGGAGGAGGAATTCTTTAACAGCAGGAAAGCATATGAGCCGTCAGACGTGGTTTGCCCTTAATTACACTGCAGCTTTAGACTCGGACCCTGGTGCAGCCGGGACGCTGACGCCCACGCCTCGGGCCAGCACCCCTGCCTCGCCGATCCCGCGGGAGGGATCCGCTCGAGGGCTCGGGAACTGGGTTCGTCGCTTCTGTTCGTTTGCCGTACCCCCTTGCAAGACTGCGCTCGGCCCTCGCCAAGCCACCCGCAGCTGATGCCAGGCTGCTTATTTACGAAGCCGGCGGGGGTCCGGAGGGCGAAGGCGGCTGCAAACGGAGCGGAGGCGCCCGGGCCTGCACCGTGCTGTGCAAAGGGGCTGCGGTGCCTCCTGCGGACAGGGCGCCGCGGGGGGGGCCTGCAGCCGCCCCCCGCCCCGGGCCGCTGCCTGCGCTGCCCGGGAGCCCCCCCCCCCCCCCCCAGCCCCGGGCTGCTGGAAACGGGGGTTTTCGCCCCAAAAGCCGCCACCGCCGCGCGCCGCGGGGTGGCGCCGTCGTCTCGGCAGCGCGCGGCGGTGGGCGGGGCCTGGCGGCGGCGGGGCGGGCGCGCGCCTCCCCCCCGCGCCCCCTCGCTGCCCGGTTGCACCCCGTTGTTTTTCGGGTGCTGCCGGGGCGGCTCCGCCCCGGCCGGGGGTGAGGGGCGCCCTGCCCCGGCCTGGCGGCGCTCCGGGGCCGCCGCAGCCCTCCTCTGCCCCGCTTGGGGCCTTTCTAAGGCGGTGGTTTTAATTGCAGCTCCTGGGAGAATCTTAGGGCGGCTCATTTGCCCTAAATACGGCGGTTTTTAAAGAACAAAGAATATAAAAAGACTAGAAGCAGCTCTTTGCATGTCCTCTGCCCAGAAAATAACCTGTAAAATGATTTATGCCGAGCGCGTCGCGATGCTGGTGAGAAACCGCGTCTGGATTTTGCACATCTCCGGTTTTGCAGCATCGGGTGCAGCGGTCAGAAGGTTCCGTTCCCGTCCGGTCAGGACGGTGCCTCTTTATGGCATAGCCAATCTGGACATAAAAGTTGCTGCTTTATTCATTTCGCTAATTGCTTGCGGCTGTTAAAGCTTTTCATACTTTAAAAAAAAAAAAAAAGGTAGAAATCAATCCCCAGAAAATGCAGAAATTGGTAACAGTCTCTATGCTGGAAGGAACAGAGATGAGAAGACTTTTGATTTGTAATTTGTGGCCTAATAAACTGATTGGGAAGGAACAAAAAATAATGGAAGCTTTGCTGGTTTTATTTAACATCTAACGGAAAATCCAAGTCGGTTAATTTTTGCTACGCGGCTTTACGTGCTAATTGCGCGGTAACCGCAGCCCTCCCCGCCCCAAGGACGAGGCCTGGGTGTCCGCAGCGGGGCCTGCCCCACGGGCAGGGTGCTCAGCAGGGACAGCCGGTCCCTCGGGCACGGGGAATGCTGCAGCCAGGGGCAGCCTGGCCGTGCCCAGGAGCGGCTCGGGGTAGCGACTTGGGCGTTTGCTGGCAACGGCGTGAAGGAGCTGCAAGCGATACGCGGGTTTACGTTGCGGTTTCCCCTCGAAGTCCGAGCAAGGGCTGGTGCCGTCTGTCCGAGTCTGTGGGTTTCTGCTCGGTGCCTGTACGAAAGGAGCTGCGGTGGAGCCGCGAGCTGGGAATGGGGCTGGCGTCCCGGCGGGTTGTGCCTGCCAGCACCCGGCCCATCGGGGCAGGCCTGGGACGGGCGGTGGTCCCACCGCCGCCGAGCCGGGGAGCGGGCGGCGAGCACCCGCTGCTGCGCCCGCTGCCGCAGGCCAGCCGCGCGGCCGGCTCCCCCGCAGCCCCTTGCCCTTTCCCGTGGCACCAGGGGAAATCGCGGTCCGTGCCGAAGGCCGCCGCAGCACCGCGGCTGTTGTCCCGCTGGGGCGGCCTCCAGCACCTCGCCAAAGCCCGGCAGGATCAGGCCTTCCATCCCCGTGAAGCTTGACGTGTAGCGGGGGTAACGTGCCTGAACACCCGTGCTCTTCCGACATCCCTGCGGGGGCCGTGAGCGCAGACAAGAAAAAAAAGCTTGTCGTGTGGGTATAGTGCATTGAATTAAGACCCTGTGAAAAAGGGAGGGCAGCCCCTGAGACGTGTTGCGATTTTGATCCTTACTTAGCTCCGCGTGTTGTTTCTCCTCCCCCTGTCTCTGTACGAATATGCTCTCCATCTCCTTGATGGAGAACAGGCTATCATACCAAAAGCTGTTAAGTTACGGAGCCTGCAGCAAGGCTTAATGACAATTTAAATTAGGAACCTGAATTGTGGCATGGTAACACTAGAGCGAATGCTATAATTAGGGAGGCAGTGATTTCCCTGTGACCTTTTACTTTTGAAGTGTTTTAGACGGCCCGGTCTCGCCTGCAAAGCTCCCTCCCTCCGTTACAAGGTTCTCTCTAATGTGGGTCATGCCTCCGCTGTTTGCAGGTGGCACAGTACAGAATCTGCATTTTGTTTTTTCAAAGTTGAAGTGTCTTTGAAATACGATTTTGCATCTAACGCCGAATGCAATAAAAAGACTTTAAAGAGCTGCTGATGCCTCGCGGAAAACTGAAAAACATTCTGTTGAGAAACAATTCTGCCGGGCTGTCTTATCTGCTGTTCCCTTTCCTGATTTTTGATAGCAAGGGGCACTATAAATATACATCGTTATACATAAAAATGAGAAACCTTGGCAACCAAATAGAAGGTTAGTTGTTTTCCCGTGTTCATTCACTACGGGCGGGTGGGTGAGGGGAGACGGCGTTCATCAGTTGGCATGTCGTCTTTACGGCTACTAGACTGATGCTGCGGCCGTTTGTCGAGTGTTGGACCGAAAGGGAGTCACGTACCGGTGGATTATTTTTTCCTAGAGGTATTTGTTAACCCTCTAAAAATAGCGGCAGTGGTTTCTGGGGCACTCTGACAAGGTCGGCGGTGGAACAAAGCGGCGCTTCGGGGCGGGAGGACGGGAGCTGCCATATGGTGACGGGGGCCGAGCCCCTCTCGGCGGCAGCCGCGCGTCGCAGCTTCCCGGGGAGGAGAGAACGGTGAAACGCGGTGGTGCGAGGCTGCGGGGTGCCTGGCCCTGGCGCTTGCTCCGAGCAGCGCGGGTCTCCCGGGCTGCGTTGGCCCTCCCCGGCGTCACGCCGGGCTGCCCTGACCTGGCAGGGCGATGCCCCGCGGGAGCCGCTTCCCTCCGCCGACACAGAAACCCGCAGCGATTCCTTTAACCCGAGCTGCGGGACCTAAGGTGTTGCCTTGTGGAACTGATGGAATTGTTATCGCCTTAAATGAGACCCGACAAAGGGCAGGACCTCTGCTGCGAGGAGTGACTTGTATCGTTTCCAAATGACTGGGCAAAATAGCTTCCCCGATCCCCTCCCGTCTGATAGCTCTGGCACAGAAATGCTGTTTCAGAGGCCCGGCGGCGTCTGCTGAGCGGTGCTTGGCCTCTAGTACAGCGGACAGAAAATGTCACCCGTGGTGCCCGGCAGCAGCGGGAAGCCGGGCTCGTCTGCCCCGCCACGTTGCCGGGGGCCTGCAGGCTGCAACCTCCGGTGCTGCAGTTGCTGAACAAAGCGCTCCTTGGCTCTGAAGTTTTCCAGTAATTTTCCCAGGCAAATTATGCACCTGCCATGGCCTCAGGAGAAAACATTTTTTTGCCACAGCCATCAACCGTTCAGAAAAGGGAGAGTTATTTTGGCACCAAAATACTATACTCCCCTCTGAAACTGCATCTTGTTCGTGCTGTCATAAAATAGGAAAACTTAAAACGCAGAAGGTGGACTGAAATTACCATCAGGTGTTGCAAGATGTGCTTCCCTACTCTTAGCATTTTTTTTGAAGTAAGAGCCCTTCTGCGGAAATTCTTGTGTGCACTGTTCGCGAGTAAATTCTTGTGTGCGCTCTTCGCAAGTCCTG
Organism: Platalea leucorodia; assembly: GCF_965183815.1. NCBI lineage: Eukaryota > Metazoa > Chordata > Aves > Pelecaniformes > Threskiornithidae > Platalea > Platalea leucorodia. The sequence continues at coordinate 93,338,554 of NC_138858.1, read as the reverse complement.
TGGCAGAGGAATGTCGGGAGAAAGGGCAAGCGGTTTTACAGCGCGGGTCTGTGAAACGCCAGCAGCTGTGTAACGGTGCAGGGATCAGCCTTGCTGCGGCCTGGGTAGTGCAGGCATGTGAAAAATGCTCCTTTTCAGTAGGACAAAGCAAGCGGTTGGCTAGTAAATAAGGCAAGCCAATTTAAAATCAAGGCTTAATTGGGAAGCTGGTATGAAACAGGTCTCCTGTGTACTCAGGAGGAGTGGTATTTGAGGTGGTGCAAATCACAGATAATGTTTATGTGGAAATGCAGCTCTGTGAGATGCCACCCAAACCCGATAGGTTTCCTTTTAGTAACTTGGAGTAGATACGGTTTCTAGATATGTCTTTTTTAATATTAATACCTTTTTTTTTTGCTTTGCTGCACTCGTGACTTGATATTCCTTGGAATTAAGAGATGACGTACGGGTATGTTCTGCACAGAGCAATCCAGCCATGCGCTGGGTGAGTGGGCTCAGACATCTGCACAGTATCATTCCCCTGTCACCAACTGATGGTGGTATAATTAGAAAAGTCATTAATCCTTGCTCAGCAGTGCTAAAAACTATTTATAGCAAGGCAGACAAACAGAGTACCCTGCCTACTGGGCTAGGGTGGGTATGGAAATTACTCCTGGTGGTACTGTGGGGCCCAAATCAGAGACGGTAATTTGCTTCTGGGAGGGGAATTCCTGTTCTGGCCATAGGCAGACGCAACCTGTCTATGGCCGAGGTATCACCCTCTGGACTGGCCACAGGGCATCGCTTTGGACATCCCCGGGAGGCTGGCACCATCCTAGGCTTTGAGGTCCCCGTGGGAATCCTGTCCTGCCTGTGTCCCTCTGCCACCGGGACCCACCAGCACCCAGTGCAGAGCACGGGGCTGGAGCAGGTCTCAGTCAAGGCACAGTAATGAATCGACTCAGCTCTCCTTTTCCTCGCTGTCCCTGGGGAAAGGCACTGACACCAATGAAAATGGCCCTTCTGATAAATTAGCAGGGACAAACAGTATCTGACAGCCTGCTGTTCATACTTACGCCTTGGGACTGGGCTGGCCGTTTGCTGATATGTGTTCATCTCTCGTCCACAGAGCTGGAGAGCCCTGGTCCACTGGTTTAAATAGTGTTAGCAGCAAGCACGCTTAGCACCTGATACGCAGAAGGCAAACTTGGTAAATGCTGGAGCCTGCCTGGGGAGAATAATAGAGCAAGTGTTTGCATGGCTGCTTGCAAAGCAAGCCGACCGTGCTGTGCCACAGCGACGGAGGTCCGGCAAGCCTTGTTCGGTGCTGGGAAAACACCGATATGGATAATCCAGTGACAGAAGAGGCCTTTGCAGCAGCACAGTGCATGCAGAGCTGATGTGGGGTTTTGCACAGAAGGAGCTGTGTTGCAACGTGCTCCCTTCCTACCCAGGTTGCCCCACCTCCCTGCTGAGGCAGCTCTTCCATTTAAGCAATTAGCACCCAGGCTTCCCTCTCCTGGGCAGTCCTGAGCACCCAGGTGCAACCAGGATGACCAGCACAGGCGTGCTGTCTGCTCGGCTTGCTCGGGAGGACGGCTCACGTGGGTGCCTGCCCAGCTGGTCGCTATCTCCCATCGCCGTGGGCTGTCCTGGCAGACCACTGGTAGCCACTGGCCTGATTTCCCCCAGCCCCAGCTGCTCCTTGTGCCAGCAGTGCTGCAGCAGCGGAGAACAGAGCAGGGAGCACACCTCTGCATCTGCGCTTGTGCTCGGGGCTGGTAGCTTGTGCCCAGCTTCTGCCCATCGTCTCCTCGTGCTGGTCTCAGCCATCAGGGAGTTTTCAGGATGCTTTGGCAGGTAAGGGTTTGTTACTCGCTCTCTTCCCACTCAGGGACTCCTGCGACAGCCGTATCTGTTCCACTCTGTGTGTTATCGCTCTCTAACTCTAGATTAATGCTAGTGGTGTGGGCAGAGAAATTGGTCCCCATGTCTCTAAGCCAGAGGAAAAACTGGGGCGTTAGCAACACTTAGTGAGCTCCAGGCCAAGCAAGGCTGTTGTTTACAAGCCTCCGAGATGCAGCTCAGCCTGGGCTGAGGTCCACGTTTTCCCTGTGCAAGAGCCAATCTTTCTGCCAGGCTTTCCGCTTGAGGGGGTCCATCTCCGCACGCTCTCCCAGCGCCTGGGCTTTGCCAGACCTCGGCTGCCCGCTCGACGGCTCCCCGCACAAGGGCAGCTTTTGTGCTAGTCTGCTGTAAGAGGGGGTGGGAGAGACTCCGAGCCTTCTGTAGCAGCAAAAAGAGGGTGCAACGAAGGACTGCTGGGTGTTAAATAGTGCATGAGGAGCCTGCAGAACTGGCACGGAGGTAGCAGTTGCTGGGAAGTGGAGTGTTGCAGGCGGGTGCGGGAGTGGGTGTTGGCGAGGCGCTGGGGGAGCCTGCGATGTTGTGCTGGGGTCAGTCGAGGTGGCAGCGTTCGGAGAAATGCTCCTGTTGTCAAGTTAAACACTTCACTGGGTTTTGCCTAGTGAGGCACAAATTGCATGTCTGTGCGCTGGCAGTCAGGCATCAGGGTAACCACAGGGGAAATATGTTTCTGTCTGGGCTTGCTGCATCTTCCAGGCTTTGCTGTGAGGATTTCGCAGAAGAAAGCGTAAAATTATTCTAGCCTCCGAGATCAGTGGCCCAACCTTCCCGTCCGCACGGACAGGACTGAAACCCCTCGCAAAGAGTGCTGGCGGGCAGCTGGCTCCCCTCTGCCTGGGCCGGGGCTCAGCGGCTGGGGCGCGCCGGGGAGGTGGGAGCCGGGGAGGTGGGAGAGGACCTGTTGAAGACATGGCGACCGCTGTTTTGTAATGGCGGGAAGTCCCCGGTGCTGGCTTTGGCTGACAAAAGCAGAGCTCAGGCTCTTCGCTGTGCCTGTGGTTTGCCTGGATGATAAAAGGTGACCTCGGAAATTGCATTTCCAAATACCTTCCCCCCGTCTGTGAACGATGGCATTGTTCCCAGTGTTTCGGGCTGGGACTGCCTGGGGCTCTTTGTTTAAGCTCCCTGGGTGCTGCAATTCTTATGCACAGAGCTAAAGATGCTCTGCCAGAGTCTGAGATCCTGGAAGGCGGCTGCAGTTCAGCCTTTGTTATCCGGAGGATTAAAAACTGCAGTTGAGGATGAGCTAAGGAAATCAAAGGAACCTATCTAGGGACATCCCGCAGGCATGTTTAACGGTGTGATGGAGCCAGGGTCAACCACTAGTTCAGGTTGTTTCAAACAGCACGAGCTGGCAGAAGGGCCCACAAACCTCACCGAAGAAGCATGTAGTACATTCAACACGCTCAGCAAACTTTGTTTTGCAAAAAACCTGCCGCTGCCTGCTCTAATTTCGCTGCTGAATGTCAGGGAAGGAGAAGTCTAAAGGGCATCGCGCCTCAGAAGAGAATCTGAGTTGTTACCGTCTCAAAGGAATAGGGGCTGCCCAGGTCCCAGGGGGGTCGCTCGCCGCGCTCTGGGCGCACGGAGGGCGCACCGCAGGCTGCCGCAGCGCTGCTCGGCCGGGCAAAAGCCGGGGAGCGTCCGCAGGCGGCTGTGGGGCGGCGGGGCAGAGCAGAGCGAGCCTTGGGGGGGCCAAGCGTAAAGCGTCTGGTCAAGGCTCAGCCCTTCTGATGGGAACTGGCTTGTCTGGAGAGCCTGAATGTCCTGGTCTTGGAGCCCGAGCCTCTTACTGGCATGCCAAATAGCGTTTTCACCCAGGGCTGAAGGAGATGGACAATTAGGGTGACATTTTGCCCTGCTTTAGCTTTGCACGCTCGCGTTGCTGCAAGAACAGCCTCGTGCTGCGTGCACGTGGCCACAGGGTTTGGGGACTCTGCTACGAAGCTTTGCTCAAGCCCGTGCCTCCTTGCTCCAGATGTGCTGAGAGGCTGCCGCTCCCTGAGCCAGCGCTGCTCTGTGCTCTGCATCAATCCGCGATCTCTGCTCTGATCGGCAATGGGAATTACATTTGGGAGAGGAGTGGCAGCCGAGCGGAGGCTGCTCTGGCGAGCGCGGCAGCTTTCACCTGCCTGCAGCCTCCTGTGCCGGTGGCACACCAGGGAGCGGGCAGCGCCAGCAGCTTGCTTTGTCCCGTGTCCCGTTGGGAATGATGTCCCAGTTCAGGCAGTGTGCTGCAAGGATGCCTCGTAAACAACGCGCAGGTGCCTGTGCCTTTGCCTGCGGTTTCCTCTCTTTGCTCCCCCATGCCTGCCAGTGCAGAAAATGGAAGGTGGATAGCACAGCATAGCCCGAGGGAAGGGGAACAGCAAACGCCGAGAGGAACACCAGATGTTGCTGCATTGCACAGCAGAGCAGCATCTATCCCGTATCTATCAGTATCCTGTATCTATCAGTAGAGCATCATCTACCGCGTCTCCAGCATTCGCTCTGAACCCACAGGCTGATGTCCGATCAGTGGCGTTTCAGGGGAAGGCCTGGAACGATGCCCTTTGCTGGCCCCTGGAAAGCGTGGCATTCACCATGTGCCAATTGTTTTACTGGCATGAGATAGGAAGTAGATTTTTAAAGTGCAAAACGCAGCTACTTCCAGCAGCCCCCCCTCCGTCCCACAAGGCGACCCACACCTAGCTAGTCCTGGTTACATGCGCTTGGGCAGATTTTGCTGTGTCCTTTGACATGCTCTGATGTGCAGGCACGGAGCTGTGAATGCACGCAGGAGCTGGGCCTGCCTGTGCCTTGTGAAAAACCCAAGATAATAATTTTGCTTTGCTTAATTCCCTTCCACCCAGAGCCTTTGCCATGCCCCTTGACCCGTGCCGTGACAGCTAATTAAGAAAATGGCCTTGAAGAGAGCAGGTTTCTTTTTTTCCTCCCCTGGGGAAAGGAGGGTGAACTGAGCTTTTACACCAAGGGCAGATCGATGGTCCTGCAGGGCCTGCTTCTCATTTATCCTCTGGCCGCATCGTGCCACAAGTTACGCTTCCCCGCTTGCCATAGCGCTAACGCGTGGTCTTAGCAGAAAGGAGAAGCAAAGCGATGGGGGGTTCTCCCGGGCAGCAAAGCAACGTGGAGCTGTGCTTACCGCTGTGACTAAAATCTTGTTTATTCCTGATTTTTATAATTATCCACCGAGCTATGTAGCGCCTCAGGAACAGTAGATTAGTAGCAGACGGTCAGACGCGGGGTTTCATTGGGGAAAAGCTGGTTTCCGTGGCAGGTCACAAGCCTGGGAGCAGAGCACCCCGGGCGCCCAGCCCGCCAGCTGCCCGTGCCCGCCTCGGTGCAGAAGGCGCCCTGCTTCGTGGTGCTGGGCTTTGGGGACACCCTCCCGCACGGGGACTGCCCTCGTCCCCCGGCTGCCTGAGTGGGAGCCGGGAGGTGTTAGAAAGAGCACGGGGCTCCTCTTCTCTGGTGAGAAGGAAGGTGAAGGGTGCGGGGTTTATTCGGACGCCTCGAGGCTGTACCTCTCCCTTCTCCGGGGCTTTTGCCTTTGTGTTGTCCGTCTCTTTAGCCTGCTTCAGCTCTGCAAAGATTGCTGCAGGACTCCAGGTAATTACACCGCTCTGGAAGCATGAAATGCCATGTAAATGCTGAACGTTCATTACGTATGCCTTAGGCTGGACCAGCCTGACCACGTTGCACATGTCTAAGCAAGTGAGACCATTCAAGAGTTGAGTGGCTGGTTCTTGTATCTTGGGTGCACTGAGGTGGAGAGGAATCCACCTGGAATTGGCAGCAGGGCCCCGATTCAGCGGGTGCATCGGTCTCTCTGCTGCCCCGGGGCTGGGGGCTCCCGGCACAGCCGGCCCCGCGCCGCGCTGCAGCCGCGTGCTGCGCGAGGGCTGTGCCTTCAGCGCTGCCGCGGGGGGCTTGCTTCCCTGCGCACCCTGATGTTTATGCTAATTAATTGCTGACCAGATAACAGTTCTGTATTTAATTGGTGGTTGAAAAAGATTTTGCTGAACAGCCCTGTGGGTTACTGGACCATGTGCTTGCTATGGACAGTGCTTAGCTCAGCCTTTGGGAGGAAGCAGGGCTGGTGGAAGAGGCAAATTAATCAATGTGACTGCCCACCAGACTCAAATTAGAGAGAAATAGATTTTTTTTCTTTCTGGAAGGGAAAAATGTAATGTTCCCATAAAAATACAAGGAATCTGAAATATTTCATAGCTGTAATGTGTGTGAGAGGAAGGGTAAGCTTCCTCTGGGCGAGGAGGTTGGATGGGAAATTCAATTATTCGCTTGGCTGCAGGGCTGCCGGCATCTACCTGCAAGCGAAGGAAGGTTTGTGCCTCCCCCTCGAGGCAGAGAGCAACCGATGCCCTTTGCGGGTTGGGGTTTTTAGCGGGGGCTGCGCACGCTCCGGTCCCGGGCAGCCCTCCAGCCGCGAGGCTGCGCGGTGACGAGAGGGAAGAGGTCTCCCAGGCAGTGGCCGCCGATGGAAACGGGCTGGACCTGCCTGACCAGGCTATTCCAAGGTGAAAAACGCCCTTGCTGGCTCAGGGTATGCAAGCAGCCGCTGAGGGCTTGCAGCCCGTGCAGGATTAGGGCCGTGCGTGCTGGCAAGTGGCCTCCCCGTGCAGGTGGCCGTGCGCATCTCGAGAAGCCAGCCCAAGATGTCGGAGCGTTTCCTTCCCAGCCGGCGGCAGCTTGGCGGCTTCGCTCATCTGTCTTGATCCCACGCTTCCCAGCGGCACCGGCCGAGGCAGCACAGCCTGTCCGGAGCTCTCCCGGGGGGAAATGGCCCCGGGTTGTGCTCTGCTTTGTTCTGTGGCTGCGGTAACCTCTCCTTCTTTGGAGAATAAGATGTTAAAGAGCTTTTGAAAATGATCAAACCCTTCAGCTTCTCTACTGTGATTAATCAATCACAGCTGCTGCTTTTACAGCTCCATGTTTTGATGCGTTTCAAGTTGTTCCAAAGTTAGCCCAGCTCAGGGCCAGTAAACACGTTCCTGAGCCCTGGCGGGGTGCTGAGATGGAGCAAAAGCTGAATTTTCCAGTCCTGCGCTTTGTTGAAAGCCAAGGCTGCCCAAGTCTATCGGGGAGAGCCATGGGGCAGCCTGTTTGTTCGGCACAAAGGAGGGCAGTAACGAATTACTCATTCTCGCCATTATTTTCTGCAAAAGAAAGTTCTGCTCGGAGGCGTTTTTGTCCAGGGAGCCTTCTGTGAGCCCCCTGGAGCCGTGCCGCGCCGGCACGCCGAGCCAGTGCCGCGGGGATGCTGCCAGGCTCTCGGGGAGCGTTTGGGGCTTTGCAGGAAAGGTTCCCGGTGCCGGCGCGGTAAGAGCAGGCTCCGTGCGGCAGGCATGCTTTCTCGCGGGCGGCGGGGAGCCGTACAGCCCGCTCCTCCGGGGTTCGGTTATCTCCGATCCTTTCTCTGCCCAGAGTGCGGAGCTCGGTCTCTGGACTGGCCCGGGGTTTCCCCAGCCGCCTGTGTTTGGGGTGACAGGGCGGATTGGCCCCGCAGCCGTATCAGCAAGGCAGCTGAGTGGCCCCGTGTCCCTTTCTGGTGGCTGGGGAACAGGCAGCATCCCAAAATGCTCGCGGGGTCAAGGAGCCACAGGCGAACGCGAAGAAAGGCAGCTAGCGCTCTGCGACAGACAGGGTGAGCACGCTAGATGGTGAGAGGCTGCACCTTGAAACATTTTAAAGGATTTATTAACCTGTAAGTTATTTCCAACATTTCTTGTGCTGATGCTGCCATTACAAGGGAGCATGGGATGCTCTGGGCAATTATATAATCCTAAAAAAAGAAGCGAGGAAGAGATTTAAGAAATATCTCTTCCCTGGATGGCAGCTGCATCATTGCAAATATTGTCTGATCTGCCCTTCTTAGCACTGAAGTATCTGAGGCTCCAGGTGGCAGCTCTAAGGAGTCTGTGTCAATTTTGGAGACTTAGATGCATGGCTTATATGCTCCTTAGCAGTTATTTTTTTTACAGCTAAAGAGCCAAGGAGGATCGTGAAGCACCACAGCTCAGATAGTTTGTAAAACTGCTGTCAAGCAGATTAAGCTGGAAATGGAAAAATTGCTGGTGAAGTCTTTTCTCTCCTTTCTAACGTTTGTCTGAGAGAGGGTGACTTAAAGTCCATTTCACCACCCAGGTGCGGCTCCAGATACCCGGTAGCAAAAGTGCGGCAGCGTGGCTCAGCCAGCTACTTTGCACAAACAAAATTCCTGAGACTGTCTGCAAAGTGTATTTAATAGAAAGAAATCCAACTAAATAGAGTCGCTTGTTAAAGGTGCCGCCGCCACAGCCCCTTAGTGCCCATCAGCCACAGCTGACCTGTCGGTGCCGGCGAGCTCTCGCCCAGGGCACCGGTCAGATTTGGCTAGTTCTCTGTTAGGTATGCGACATATGCTTGCCAGTAAGGCGTCTTGCTTAAGATACAGCATTTTTACCAGGCTCTGGCAAAGGTGATGCCTAGGCAGCAGAGCTCTTTCGTGAGAAAAGAGGGAGGCCTGTCATCGCTTTCATTAGCCGAATGTTCAGAACGGGAATGAAGCACGGTTGGTTTTCCCTGGCTTTGGAAGTGAAGGCATCAAGGAGCCTTCCCACATCTTGGTATGCAAGCCGAGTATTCCCCAGTTCCTCCAGGGTGCAACCCCCTGTTGCCTTGAGCTGCAAAGGCCTTTGAGACATCTCCCCTCCCCTGCAGAGACCCAGCGCCCTCATCCCTGCTGAGAGACGTTATGGGAACAGAGGGAGGCAGAGCGGAGCCCGATTAACTGCCTTTCTCCTGGGTGCGTATGCATCGCAGGCTGGAAATGTCACCTTGCGAGGCTTGGAGCACCACCTCTCCCTGCTCCATCGTGTCCCCATTTCTTACCTAACCTGCAAGTAGTAAGGTTCATGGGCTGGCAAATGAGGTGCCTGCCAATTCAGCAACGCAGGGACAGAAACCCTCCGCGGTACCAAGCCGGTCCTCGCCCTCCTTATTTCGTTGTAAGCAGAAAGGAGGGCAGTGAGATGACATTGCCTCTGAATCGTTGCGTGGGCAGAGGGAAGGTGTACGGGATCGTGCTTGCCTACACCCTGGTTTTCAGGACTTTCAGTCTGAAGTGGCTTTGCCTGGAGGATATTGTGCACAAAAAATAAGGAAAGTCCACTCTCTTTCTCGATTCAGCTGTTACCGGATTTCAGAGCGGGGAGATCGGTTTGGTTTAAGCCTGGCTGTGCATTGCAGGCTCCTGGGCACGTGTGCGTGGTGCTGTATTAGGGACTGTCTCTCATCGCATATGGTTTGCAGGGCTCTGCATCCCCCTGATTTCTCCTTCCCCTGATTATTGCGTTGCCCTCCTCTGCTCTGCCCCTGGCCTTGGGCACTTGTTCGTTGGCTTCTGCGTCCCAGCGGTCCTGCTAAGGGAGGCTGTGACTGCCCTTTGGATGGAGACAGACCCGTCCCATTCCCTTTGCTACCTGCTCTCCTCGGGCCGCTGCTTGGAGAGAGCCGTTCTGCCCTTCATCCCCGCGCGGGGGGCTTGCCTCCCGCTGTCGCCCAGCGCGGCGGGTGCCTGCAGCGCGAGGCGCGCTCGCTCCAGAAATCCAGGGTATTAAAAGAAGTGCGTCATCTGCAAAAGTATGAATCTGGAAGTAAATACGTTCCCCCTGGAGCCTGTGCTATCCTTCACAGCCTCTGCCCTGCAAATCAGATTTGCACATCCTTATGTTTTCCCAGTGAGGAAAATCCCTCTCGGGGGCTGTGATGGAGGCTGCGTCGGGCAGCTCTGCCCGTCCCTGCCCTGCCAAGCCTGCCCAAGAGCGGGGCCTGGCTGGGGCCGCGGGAGTCGGTCCCGGGGAAGCTCTCGCTGGGAGCGGGAGCTGGATGCGGAGGGAGGCTGCTGGGACCAGTGCAGCCTTGCGGAGCGCGGCGGAGCCAATCGCTGCTGCCAGGGGTGGAGCTGGATGCCCGCGGAGGCTCGCCCAGCGCCTTCCCAGCGCACTTGGCCTGGGCTGCTGGGAGAGCTGGTCGGGGGAGAGGAGAGCCGTGCTCGCAGCTCCGCTGGGCGCCTTCCCTGCCGGCATCGCTGGGGCGGCATCGCTGGGGCGGCATCGCTGGAGCGGCATCGCTGTCCTCGGCGCGGCAGCCCAGCCGGCGACGCGAAGGTACCCACCCGTCCCCGCCGCCTTGCGCGTTGCTTGTTGCTTGAATCTGTTGATTAGAGTTGGAGGAAAGTTTACTGGGGAATCAGAGCTGGTTGAGAGCAGCGTTTGTGGGAGAGCAGTGGGAGGGGAGCTGTTAGGCTCGCTGGGACCAGCTGCCAGGTGCGGCGAGGCTGCCGGAGCGGCGGTGGTACCGCAAGCGGTGCTGCCTTGGGGCAGCCCCTGGCCAGGGTCTGACCCGCTGCCCGCGCTGGCCGTGCCACCCCCGGGCCCCTGGCGGGAGGTCAGAGGCGACCCGCGTACGCTGTGCGAGTGGTCCAGCCCCGTGCCAGGCGGGGGAATATTTTCCCGGTGGATTTTGTAGCGAACGCTGCATCCACCTGTGAGCTGGCGGCCGCAGCCGGGCAGGCCTCTCGGTGCGGGCATCCCCCGGGGGGCAGCCCCTGTGCCGGACGGTCGGTGGAAACTCGGGGTGCTTTTACCGAATGGACTCTGTGCAGGCGTCCCCACAGTCCAGCGCGGGAACGGGCGCTCCTAGGGCTGCGGGATGCGAGCGTGGATGTCTGCAGATGTAGGAAAACAAGGCTATTCTCTCTGTTGTTTGGGAAGTTTGGAGAACTTCCCAAGTCAGCACTGCTTAGAGAGCAAAAGCACATTTCCAGGGAGGCAGCTGAGCGCAGGGGCCGGGGCTGCCGTCCCTGGGGGCACCCTGACCCGACTCACTGCAGCACCCGTGGGGAAAGCAGCCGCCAGCCTGCGCGGCTGCTCGTCGCCGGCCAAGGGGGATCGGTCTGTGCCTGTCCGTGGGGCTGGCTGTCCCCGTGTGTTGCACTGGAGTCGTTCGTAGGTCTGAGAGCCCGAGCAAAAGCTGTCCCTTATGCAGCATGAGCGAGGTGACTGCTGGTTTGGGCTGCGTGAAGGATCTCTAGTAACTGGCCCTTGAGCTGTCTGAATTACTGGCGATCCGTATCTGTTGGTTAGTGATACCAGACCTGGGCAGTGCCCCCTCAGTTCCTGGTGTCAAACATGCTCCGATCGCTGCCCTTCGGGCAGCCGCACGCTCCTTTTGCCCTCCTCCGATGTTGGAATGACCTTAGCGTGCAGTATCGGGTGAAGAAGGAGGTTTGCAAAGCTTTGAGGGGACAGTTAAAAAATCACCAGTTTGCATTTTCTGCATGAGATTGTGCTGTTGGCTCTGGCGTGAGCACGTGCAATCCATCTGCAAAACACAAACAGCCGGCTCTGGAATGTAAGAGGGGAGCAGGGGGATGCTGCTGGAGAGGGGCGGCGTGGGAAGGGGGCACCGGGCAGAGGAGTTTCGGCTTCGGGGCTCTCACTGTGCCACAGGAAAGGGACAGTGACCTGGAGCATCTCCTGCCGCTTCTCCTTGCACTGCGCTGTGGGGCGGGGAACGGCAGGGACTTGATAAACAATTTTGGAAGAGGTATTTTGATAAAGGTTGCTAGACAGTGACTCATCTCCTGTAGGAAGGGACAGGAGGGAGGGGCAGCAGAGGAGCTTTCTAGAGTAAAACTGGGTCTTTCCCCCCGATTTTATCAGAAATGGGAGGTCAGGAGAGTCCTTCATTACTCCCAGAGCAGTGGAGACCTGTCGATTATAAACCTCCTAATCCCGGTGCCCCCTGCGCCTGCTCCAGCACCTCCTGCACCCCTTTCCCTGGGGAGGATCTTGGGGATGGGACTGTTCCAAAATTCGGATTGATTGCGCCCCCCCCAGCCCCCCAGTTGGTTTTATCTGGTCATTCTTAAGTCACTTCTGAGTCACTCTACGTAATTAATCCTTGTCCCTAGGTAGCGGTGTGCACCGCGTTTCTGCGTGCGTACCCCGCTTGGTGCGCAGGTTTCGGAGGTCGCTTCCCTTGGCCCCGAGTTGCGCTGTCTTAACTTTCCTTCTGCATCCAGCCTTCCTCCCTCCGACTTTTCCGCCCTGCTCTGCCCTCTCCTGTGCTGAAAAGCCCAGAGGAGGTGGAGCGCTGCTGCGTTTCCACTTCCCCAGGTGTGCTGTAGAGCACACACTGCACCCGACGGGCCTCCCCGCCTGTGCACAGCACTGCTGGCTAACCCTCCTTGAAAAGGTGTTGTCTATGTAGGGAGATGTTTTGCCGATGTTTGCCTGGATCTGGTTTAGTTGCTGCTTCCAGTTTGCAGCCAGTTGATCCTTGCTGACTTAGCACCTTGCTCCCAGTGAGCAGCCTGGCTTTCTCTCTCTGGGGGGCTTTATGGCTTGGTGTCTGGCACCGCACCACCCTCTTCGTGCCTGGAGATTTACCCAGGAATGCTGGTGGCCAGTTTGGTCCAGCTACGGATTTATCACCCCTCCCTGCAGGGGTTTTGCTGTTGAGGGGAGGAAAAGTCCCCAAACCCACAGACAAACAGTTCCTCCCCGCATCGGCAACCAAATGTAGACAATATTAGTGGGGATTTTTTGAGGATTATTCCTTTGCGGGAAGCAACTTTTGACCAAAAGTCGGCATCTTTTTCAGACCCGTGAGTCTCTAATCAGACCCTTTTTCATTGCAAGTTGTTCTCCAGAGTCGGGAGGGCTCCCAGAAGCCCCTCAGAAATCGCTGCAGGGTCGGAGACAGCAGGCAAAGCTGGGCTCCTGGGGCTGGTCCTGGCGGATCCTTGCACCAGGTGGCCCGGGCACTGTCAGATCTGGGTGTCTCGCTTTATCTGGGTTAAGCTCCCAAGGAAAGAGGTGTGACTTGAGACCCAGAACTGGTTTGAGAGATCAGAACTGGGCCAATTTCTAGGCCAAAACGGGGCCGCTGGTGTTCCCAAGGGTGGATTTGGGTACAGAAACAGATGAAGGTCAAGGATCCCACCTCCCTCCATGGCACAGGTGCCTTCCTCCCCTGAACGCCGAGGGAGTCGTCTCCCTGACGGCTGCCAGGCAGGTGGCAGGACATACGGAAGCTTTATTATTCCTTACAAAGTGTGAAAAACAGCCCTGTGCTGAAGAGGACCGGAGTTGCGTAGTGCAGGCAGGGCTGCCCCCAGGGATAGCAGCAGCGGGGAACGAGGGGGAAGGCTTTCCTCCCCACCATGCCATCCTCTCCTCTGCAGAGAGCGTTTGCTGTGTTTGCATCCACTGAGGGAAGGTTTAACAGAGCCAGGCTCTGCTGTATCGGTTTTGCAGCTGTGACCTTCAGGCATCTTGTGGGTGAGACTGGAGAGGCGGTGGCTGAATGGGACGGTGCAGCTTTGCCGCTTCGTTTCAGTTCTTCTGTAATTTCTTGGGCGCTTTGTTGGCACCGCGCTCGATGTCCCCTGCCCTCCGGGGAAGGACATGCCAAACGCTCCTTTCCAGGCTTGCTGGGGTGGTGGAGAGGCGAGCCCAGGCAGCGTGTAGGTCGTGGGCCACCCGTGCCACCGTGGGCTGCTGAAGCTCCTCGTGCCCTGGCCAGGACGCAGCAGAGACCGATGCCCAGAGGGCATCCTGCCCCTTTCTGCAGGTACTTGAGCTATTTGGTTAAGTGGGTGCGCTTATCTATAGCCATATACGTGGGTAAGTGTAAAAAGTCAAGAGGAATTAAATACGCATTTTTCTGGGCTGTGGCTTTTGTGGGAGCTGTGTCTGGGAAAAGAAAAGGGTTTCCAGGGTCACTTGTGCTCCGCTGCCTGCTCGTGCCTGCTCAGCCTGGCTCTTGCACAAGAGCATTTGGGTCCTTGCGTTTCTGGTCACCTTGCAACAACCACAGGCGGTGATTTCTGTTCTCCCTGCCTTTGCGCCTGGTTCTGCTGACAGCTGCATTTCTCCTCAGACCGGAGGTGTGAACGCTTCTACCTGCCACCACCTTCTGCTCCTGCAGAGCAGGGAGATGGCATTTTGCAGGGGACGGGGGGGGAGCCATGCCATTCGCTTCTTCGTTTATTAATTAGAAAGAAATAAAGTTACAGAGAGATCAGATTTTGAGAAAGACCCAGAGTTCCAAAATGCTCCCAGAGGATAGATCCCTAATTGCTCTCTAATTGCATTAGAGTTTAATTTGTTGTTGTTTTTACTGTAATGTTCCCATTTTTCTCGACGGTTTGCTTTGTTCCATTAAGTAGAAATGGCTGGAGATGAATATTCTCAATATTAAAACTTGCCTGTTGTGCAATGCTTGACAGCTCTTAGGCCTTTAACGTGCTGGCAGGGGCCGCCGGTGGCTTGGCCTGCGTGGGCTGCCAGGCTCCCCGCGCAGGGGAATTCACGCGTGCCGCGCAGCGTTTGTCCCGTGACGGCGTTTTGCCCGTAGGCGCGAGGTTCGGATCCTGGGAGTTTTTGCAAGACTTTGCAGATCTGGTGGCACCAAGGCAAGGGCCGGTTGGCCTGTGAGCGGGGCAGGGTCGGTGCCCCCAGGCTGTGCTACTGCAGACGCTTGCGCAGGTGGTCGCTGGCCGTGGAGCGCTGCAGGGCCCTGGGCGGCTGGGAGGGTTTGCAGGGCGCTGCTCTCGTGCCGAGCAGGGGATGGGGGACGCAGCAGGAGGGAGGGGGCTTGTGCCGGTTGCGAGGGGCTTGCTCTTGAGCTGGGCATCGCTTTCGGAGGGAGGCGGTGGCTGCAGATGGTGCCCGGGGGGCGGCGAGGGCTCCATGGGGGAGCGCCGTGTCCCACCTGGGGGTGTGCGGGGCTCCGGCGCCATCGCCCCTCGGCATCTGCGGGATGAGAGGGAAATCGGAAGGCGAGCGGTGGCTGCTGTCCTCCTTCCAGGACGTGACAAAAAGCCGAGCCGAGCTCGCCCCAGAGCGGCTCACGAGCAGCAGCACTTCAAAGGGCTCATTTAATCCATTCCTCTGGAGCATGGAGGGGGAGCAGGTCTGGAAATGCAACCGGCAAGCTTTAAAAAGGGCTTTCAGGAGCTTCATTTGGAAAGCGATAGGGGAGAAGAATATCGCTCCTCTTAATTCCAAAGCAGCAGTATATTTATTTTGTCTTCTTAAAGGGGAAATGGGGTAGAAGATGTAGTTAAGCTTGGGCCTGCTTCTTGCCAATGCATGTTTGTTGGTGAAACAAATCCTCAAGGTGGGAGAGTATAAATAAACCTTTTCAGTATATCAGCCTCTGCACTTGAGGCCCTAGAAGTGTCACCTGCCTCCCCCTTTGATCCACTTGCTTATATACTGCATCCATATTACTTGTGTGTCACACAGGGTGCCTGAACAAGACCCTGGCTGCCCATGAGCTGGGTGTGATGGAGCTGCACGTGTGGCTCTCAAAAAGCGGTATCAATGCTCGGAGACGCAGGGAACTGCACTGTGAACTCAAAACTGCTCCTAAATTTGATCCCGCCGCTTACAAACAGTGGGTGGACTTGGTGGCAAAGTGAGACATTGGTATTTAAAGCTGTCTTGAAGGCTACAGCCACAGACATGACACCCAGCAGCTAGCCGCGAATATGAGCCACACGCTGGTCTCAAAATTCCATAAAGAAAATGGGAAAGGCTCTGAGCGCTGGATCCGCGGCACCCAGAGGGGCTTGTCAGAAACCCCGGGAACGGGATGGAATTGAACCCCCCCTGCTTCTCAAGCTGTAAATGAACTGGTTAAACCCCCTGTTGTATGCGATGCTGTGCAAGCTCCTCTATTGTTTGGAATAGAATAAGCACGCGTGAGCTGACGGTATTAGCAAGAGAGGCAGAAACTCGAGTGGCATCTGTGCACGGGTAAGGTGTTCGGGCTGGCACGGTGCGGGTGCAGCGTGGCTTTGATCCAGATCGCAGCGTGGAGGTGCTGCCCGGCGCACCCGTGCCTTGAAACGCTCTGGGGTCCGTGGACATGCCCGTGCGCTCTTGGTGAACCTGCAGGAGACTGGAATGATCAGCGGGATTTTTCCTTCCCACTGTGCAAAAGATAGGCTGGAACGTCGGTGTGCACACGCGCGCCGCGGCGCATCGGACGGCCGCGCAGGCTCCGCGGCCGGGTCTCGCAGCAGCGGGGTGGCCGCAGAGCCGGCACGGGTCTGCGCGGCCCGGGCTCCTCCCGCGCCACGCCGGGTGCGTGGAGGGGGTGGCCGGTGCATCGTGGGACGCCGGTGCTTTCCACATCCACGCTTACCCCTTCTTTGAGCTCCACGCCCTCGGCTTCAGTGACGATGGCACGTGGCAGAGAGAGCCAGAGTTTAGCTTGACTTAAAATGAAAACTAATTAATCAATTTTGGTTTTCCACCCTACAATGTCACTGGTGAAAGCATCAAGATGATAACTGTGGATCCAACTGCTCATTTGAAAATATTGAGCAATTATACAAGTTTATGACAATATTATTTCCTGCCACCAGAGATGCTTCACGATACTACTAATTGTAGCAATAATTAATCTGTCTAATTTTCAAGCACATGACTGTCGTTCACAGGAGTCTGGCAGGGACGGGAGCCATGCAGAGTGTGGGGACCTGTTATTTTCTCCCTTGAACTGTCAGACGTTTTTGCTGTGATTTCCACATGCCGTGCTGACGTGAAGAGGCGCTGGCTGCGGCCCCCCGCGCTCTGCGGCGCTGCCCTCGCCCGCTGCCGGGGGTGCCGGGTCCTCGCGGCGCGGGCTGGGGGCTCACGGGGACCCCCACGTGCGGGGACGGGGTAGCGCTTGGACGGGGCGTGAAAGCAGAGGGAGGTGAGGAGCTGCTTTGCAGCGCACAGCTCCGAAACTGGGCAAGAAATGATATCGCAAAGCAGAAAGGAGCCGAGTTCTCAGTGCCATCTATGGTTATTTTCGCAAATTCATAGGTACGAAACTCTTCAGGAGTTTCCCAGTCCCTTTCTGCAATGCAGGTGGTTTCAGACCTTTTCAAATCGCCAAGCTCTGGTGCGGTTTCAGAGCGAGCTCTGCCGCTGTTCGTGCTGAGGAGGTCATAGGGCTGGTTCCTATCACCTCTGCCAGTGGACGCAGGTCATGGTGAACCCCGTTACGTTCAGCCTTCTCAGGAATAAGTCATGCCCTAATGAGCGTTTCTTTCTCATCTGGCTCTGATTGTGCCAGCTGATGCTTTGCTTTGGGAATCTGGTGTTACCCGATGGATGCTTTCCTGTTTCTAGAAATCCTGTACCGCCAGGTCTTGACCCCTTTGCTTCTGGTGGGTGGTATAACCGAGACGTCTCTTCAGTCTGCTTTTTTGGAGAAGTCTGCACCTTTTTAGAAGCTTTGGATCTGCGTGCACATGATGCAAAGGTATTTTCCCGCCCATACCAGAGCACAGAGGTTTTTTCGATTTTGCAGGATATATAAAAAGCATTTTCCAGCCTTTTTTCCTCTCTAGCCAGAAAGGAAGGCTGATGGCCGTGACTGAAGGATAACTTGCAAACCCCACTCCGAAAACTGGTGTTGTATGAAACACATTAACTTGTTTTAATGCCTTTCTGTTGCTTCTCGGTACCACAGGGAATGGCTAATAAATCCTGTAGGAATAGGAGTCCCCAGACTCTGCAGAGAGAGGGAGATCTTTCCAAATCCTGGAGTCAGAGCCGGTCTCCGAAAGGAGCGGCCGCTGCCCAGCCTGGAGCGCGCCCAGCTCCGGCCATTCTGAAACGGCAGTTTAATTTCTCACTGCCGAAAATCGAATAATTTGCATTGCTGGAGACCCTTTCCCACGCAGAGCTGGAGGTCTACAATGGGCATCGATGAACCATTTCTCATTG
This sequence comes from Platalea leucorodia, assembly GCF_965183815.1. Classification (NCBI taxonomy): domain Eukaryota; kingdom Metazoa; phylum Chordata; class Aves; order Pelecaniformes; family Threskiornithidae; genus Platalea; species Platalea leucorodia. The sequence goes on along the minus strand of NC_138858.1, from coordinate 93,320,846 downwards.
CTCAGCTGTTGTTAAGGGAGAGGGGAGCGTTGTGCTTTTCTTCCGGAGGGGAAAATGAAGCATGAATTATCCGAATGGCTTGCTGACATGCTCCCCACTACGAGGCAGGTCTGACATAAAGTCCAGCATGCTTCTGCTCCGTGTGGATGAGCATGGGAGATGCTCCTGCTTCTTAGAGGAACACAAATGTGAACAAAAGGAAAGGGTTGTGGTTTTCAGTTTTTAAATCAGCGATGGGCAAAGAAAAGGAAAGGCTGTAGGAGGGATGTAAATGTTTTATGTTTTACTTAAGATAAAGCTCCTTGTTGTTTGCTGTGGCACACAAAGCTAATTGACAGATTACATGATAATGTGAAGAAGTTTAATGAAATCTGCTGATACCCTGTAGAAGATGCGGAATTTGGATGTGCAATTAAATGAGGCCGGGGGTGTGGCTGCGCCATGCTAACGAGGGGACTTAGATACAAACCATTTGCATTCCCGGTGTCTTGTTTCTAAATCATTTCATTGATTATGAAAAGCTCTGCTGTAGCAGGGGAGCTGTAGCTGAAGGGAGCAGAGTCCATCAATCATTACAAGTAGGGAGGGCTCCTGGCCAGCGCTGCTTGGCTGCCTCGGGGAGACCTGGGCTCCTATAAATCCTCACCGGGCGGCTCTCGGTGAGGCAGCTCCGGCTGGCAAATATCGGATGTGTCGGGACGGGAGGGGAGAGGAGCTCAGCCCACCCGCGGGAGCTGGGATGACAGCGAGGGTAACCGGGAGCATCTCTGCTGCTGCTGTCGCTAACTTCGTTAACCTTTGCCGGGCAGGGAGCTTTTAGTGCTGTTGGCAGGCAAGCAGTGACGTTAAACTGATTTGGGGTTAATGTTGTTGAGGCTGAAGCTGGTTCTGGTAAGAAGTGCTTTAGCTCGGCCGGCTAGACCCGTGTGCGGACTTTTATCAAGGAATTCAGTATTAAAATAATCCCCCATCAGTGATGGACAGATTTGTTCTCCAAAGGCTTCTTCTGAGCTTGTTGCCACCTTACATGGCTTTGCCTCTTGGGTTTCTGAGCTGAAGCTGATGGGGAATGACAAGCCCTGATTATGCTAAGTGCCGGCGGCTACAAGCTGCAGGCATGGGATTCGGCTTGACTCGCTTCCTACTGTTTTGTACGTTATTAGGGAGCCATAGGAAAAGTAGGTCCTGCTTATCCAAAAATAAATGTGGCGTCCTGATTGTAATTGCAGAGAAAGGCTGTGCCGGAGCCGCTCTCCGGCTTCTCCCCCCGCCTCGGCTCCTGCTGCGGCGCAGCCCTGGCACCGACCGGCGGGCAGGGACCGGGGCAGGGCAGCAGCAACCCCCCGACTTTCGGGGTGCCCACAGCCCGGCAGCGCAGACCGCGCTCCGGGGAGGCTCGGAGACTATTTATGCCTCTTTTTGTGAGAAACCACCGTTTCCATAGCAACCACGAGCATCACATGGTAACCCTGGCTCCGCAGCGTGCGAGCCCGCAAGGCGCCTCGCTGCGCCCCGCGCTCCCGGCCCCGCGACGCCCTGACGCCTCGCGGGGTCCCTGGGGGGATGCGGGTCCCCAGAGGGGTGTGGGGTCCTTGGGGAGCGCGGGTGCTGGAGGGGCTGGGGCAGCGTGGGGCTGGGGGCAAAGCATGGAGGGGGCAGCGGTGGGAGGGTTTTAAAGGGGAGGCGAGCCGGAGGGAAAGGAGCGGGCGCCAGGGCTGCGTGCCAGGCTGTGTGGGACCAGGCTCCCTTCCCAGGGTGGGGCTTGGCCACGGCTCCGTCGCGGCGAATCTGTTTCTGCCAGCAGCAGAGATGTCCCAGGCCAGGGTACCTGGTTTCTTGCCCACACCAGCTCTCCGCTCATCCCAGTACGAGCGAGTCCCTCCTCTCTGCCATCTGACTACATCAAGCCCTCCATCTCAGAGCGCAGCCTCTGCCGAAGCCAGCACAGGTCTGGTTTAACTCCTTCTTTCAGGAGCGTTTCTGAGCCGTCGCTGCTGCTCCGGGGCCGAGCTGTGCCGCCCGGCCGTGCTGGAGGGAGTGCCAGGGCCCCGTCCTTGAAGCATGCAGGGTGCAGAATTGATGCCCTGAGGCACGAAATGCAATTGCTCTTCGTTCATTTCCCATGAATTTTATTAAAGCAGTCACAATATATCAATCACCTTTTTAAAATACATTTTTATTCAAGTCAGCACATGTTTGCAATTAAATCCTGCCACACGATGTAGTGTGAATAATTAGAACAATTCATGCGTATAACCGGCTACACATATTTGTAGGGAAGGGATGGTGCCACTCTCAAAATTGCAGCGTAGCTGCCTTTAAACTTGGCAGCATCCTTCCTCCGTCACCCCCTGAGGCAATTTGTGGCACAGAGGGCTTGCTGTCTGCTGCACGCACAGGTCTTGCCTTTGCTCTCTAAATCTCCGTGCCTGTAATTTCCTTGGCTCGCCCTTTGTTCCCACCTCAGGCAGGCCGTAGGTCAAAAAGGCACGGGCTGGATTTCACTGCCGCGCATAAGCGCGCGTCTCTGCCGTTTGCTCCCGTGCCAAGCGCGTGGCGCGGTGCTGGTTAGGGGATGCAGAGCACCGTGCGCGCCCTGAGCCTTGGCTGTGCTGCTTTGCTGCCTGGAAGGTACCGTCCGCGCCTTCCCTCTGGCCGGAGGGCACTGCTTTTCCTGACACGGTCATCGGGTTTTTCTTGCTTGGTTCTGCTATTTATAAACGGTACCTCGGTGACGCCTGTGATGAGGTGAGGAGGTGGGAACATCTTGCAGCTCCCCCCGCTCGGGGGCCTCGGGGGAATTCAGCGAGCCATCCCTGGCGAGATCCTGCTGCCGCAGCCGAATCCCGCGTAGAGGAGCGTGGGGCCGGTCCCTCCTGCCCTGGGGCTGCTCTCGGGGCGCCCTGGGCCGTTTCTCCCCCTCTGCGGGGAGCAGGGCAGCGCTCGCCCAGCGCGGGGCGAGGAGCACCGAGGCAGGTGCTCTGCCCACCACGGCGTGGGAGCTGCAAGGCTCCTTTCAAAAACATCATCTCCGTCCATTGAGGAGAGACTGTTGCTGTCTTAAGCATCCCTTTCCTAGTCCTGGCAAGCATCATGAAGTAGGTCCCAGCAAAGGAGCAATTTGGCTGCTTATGCTGGGGGAAGCTGTGCGAAGTTGGGCGTTTGGGGTGCTCGGGTTGAGCCTCTCGTCCGCGCTGAGGCTCCGTCTCCTCTGTGTTGCTCTCTGCAGCCTCTCCTCTGAGTTTTGACACATGGAGCAGACACGTGCAGGATTTCTCCTGCTCCCCAGCTCATGCCACACACAATCTTGTTCTGATTTTCAAGGCTCCAATAAAGCGTGTCAAAATGCATCAAAGGCTGAATGCAGAAGTGAAGCAAGTTGACTCTGGAGAGGATTTCAGGAATGGAGGGGGTAGGGAGATGGCAGATAAACCCCAAACCAAACACGAACCGCAGGGAACGCGAAGCGTGGCAGAGGCGGCAGATGTGCAGCACAGCTGGAGGGACACAGCATCTTTGGTTTGGCAGGAGAACAAGAAAAAACTGAAAATAGCGTGCCCGTCTTGCGAGGATGTGGTTCGTAGCGAGCTCCTCGTGGGTAGGGACCTCGCCAGCATCACCTGTGGGACGCGGGATTATCTGGGCTCCGTCATGTCACTCACCGGCGAGGGCCCTGTCCCACCTCCGCTGGGGCTGCAGAGGAGAGCAAGTGAATTCAGGTGCTGGTACAGATCCCACGGCTGCGATATCAGCCTCTTGCACCAGGCTGAGGGTGGGCTGCGCGGGGTCCCGTCGTCCCCGTGGGACGGGGCATCCCGTCCTGTCTGCTGCTGGGTGTTCTTCCCTGGGGACAGCCGGCAGTGCCGCTCTGATGAGCTGCCCCGTCCCCTGCCCTTTCCTCTTGGGAGCCGGCGGTGCTCTCTGCGCTGGGAGCCTGCTGCGGTCGCAGCGTCCAGAGCACTCCTTTCTCAGGACGATAAAAGCAGAAGGAGAATTGAACTCGTGGACCAGGCTCAACCATCCATCACGCTGATAGTGCTGGGAAATAAGGCACTTCAAAAGGCAGTATTTTGCATTTCTTCAGATGCCTTGTTGTAAGTGCAGTGACAGAGTTGCTGAAAGCACATTAATTATTAGTAAAGACTTTTTTTCTTTTTATTGCAAGACAAATTAAACAACAGAAGAAACCAAGAGGTGTTACATGAGATGTTAATCCATGGGAGAGTGACAGCAGCAAAAGCCACAAATAATTCATAACATGAAAATCGGGACATTTAATTTTTGGCTTGTTGTTTGCGTTTGGCATTCACGCGCATGCTTAGTTGCCACTTCTCTGGTGCTCCAGTACAGAGGTTTCGGAAGCTGTTAATTCTGGGCAAGGTGATTAAGGCCCTTGAGAGTAAATTGGATAAGGGACCACAGTTTTTTTTCTTTTCTCTTGACTGGGAGAAACCAAGTTGCTGAATTCAGTGCTTTATCGCGTAGCGCTCCTTGCCCTTGATTGTACAACAGGAAAAATGACGCTGTGCAGAAATTCCTGGTGCATCACCGCAAGCAGGTGATCGAATGAGCATCTCCATGGCAAGGCTCAGGACGAGGCATTCAGGTCCCTGCACGGGGCAGCCCTGGCGCAGGGCAAAGCACGCTGGCACCAGGGGTGGGCCAGGCCGAGGGGCTGCTCTGCCCCAAGGTCTCTGATACCTGTTGCTTAAGTGATGGTGCAAAGGCAGTTTTCTTGTATCAGCTGATGATCTCGGTGTGGCTGCTCCGGGTCCACGCACGCGTGGGAGCGAATTTGTCCTGGAGTTGTTGCAGGCAGGGAAGCGGGGCCGAGCCGTCTTGGGGAGCGGAGCCCTGCGCAGAGGGTCGCTTGCGGGATGCTCCCCTAAACCTGGTAGCGGTGTTTGGGGGTGGGCTGGGGGGGAAATCGGGCACTGAGAAGCAGTGATTTTAAAAAATTTTTTAAAAAGTTCGGTCAGAAAGGCAGAAACGTAGCTGGAAGCAACCAGTTGGAGGCATGGCCAGCGGGGATGGTGGGAAGCAGTTTCCCTCCCGCAGGTGCCGGCGCTGTTGGCGGAGCACAGCGAGGCAGTGCCCAGAGCGGGGGGACGGGCTCGCCTCTCCTGCTCGCGTCTGGACGTGTTGCACAGGTCGTTGCCACCTCCCGCTCCGAGTCCTCTGGGTCTGCAGGGCCTTGGCTGGGTGAGGAAGGGGTTGGGTGTGGGTCTGCGGTCACAGCAGCTGAGTCAGCAAATCTGGGGTGTCTGCCTGTAACTTTTATCCCTGTACCTGAGGCATGCGTTGTAAAGTTTAGACAACGGTTACCCAGGGACTTGGCTCCGATCTCGGATTTAGCTCCTTCATTTGCTGTCTCTATTTAACACGTCCCCTCCTGAGCCGTTGCTCCAAGTGCCGTGGGATCTGCCGGCGCGGGCGCTTGCGAGCAGCGCAGCAGGCGCGTTTGGAAAAGCTGCAAGCCGTCTGCTTCTGACAACAGGCTGGTTAGGTGAGGGATGGGGCTGCCTTTTCAGACTCCCTACCCTGAAATGACGTGAAGTCGTCTGCAGCTGCTCAGGGTTTTCATGGTTTTCTGCTTATTGTTTTCGAAATACAATTGACAGTGAAAAATACCAAGGGTAGCCTGCGAAGTGATATAAAAGGCAAAACTTGGAATTAGAAAAACTGTCTTGTTCATGTTTGTCATGTGCTCTGGAACTTTTGTCACCAGTCGTGCGTTTCCCGTTATTAAAAGAACTTCTTTTCCTATTCACTGAGCTCATTGCTCACTAAAAGGGGGCGATGAACTTGATAACGGGGTATACAACAATAAACCTAGAAGCGGCTTGCGGAGGGAAGATTGCCGGAAAGGAGATTACAACAGCATTTATCGGAAACATGACGGGAAGTATTTGCTAGCAGTGGCTGCAGATCGTGCTTCTGCTCCTGCCTTGTGGGTGAGGACCCCGGGGGCGGTCGCAAGGGCCAAGGGCTGCTGCAGCTCGCACCCACCCAGCTGCTGCTCCCACCCAAATGAGGGCCTGCAGCCGCGTTGCTGTCCTGGCTGGGTCTGGATTGCAAAAGCCTTTATTGCAGGGGCACTTCCATCGCTCCCCTTCGTGACAGGTAGACATTCAGCACGTGCCCGTGGCCGGTGGGATTCGGCTGGTGCAAAGCATATCCTTAAAAAGGAATTTGGCTTTGAATATGTCTCTGATGTCAATATGTCGATTGCTGTCCTCTAAAATTTAATGCAACTTAGTTAGCATCTTTCTAGCAGTTGCCAAAAGCTGGAGTCAGCCCCATCAAATGGATTTTCATTAAGCTGTTACAGTCACTGAAACTGCTGAGAAGAATCGTAGCCATATGGCACAAGGTATTTAAAATGAAGTCTCTTATGACACAGTTTGCCGTTCCTGGCGATGCTGAGCTGACATGTGCAGAGGTTACTGATCCGAAGCGGGGCGGGGGGACGCCAACGCCTGAGTGCCAGCGCAAGAGGCGACGACAAACCCCACTGGAAGGAGACCAAGCGGCCGGTGTTTGTGGCGGAGGCCCCGCCGTTCCCGTCCCCACCTGAGGAGGAGGAGACCAAGAGTTTTAGATACTCAGACCTTGGTGTGCAGACCAAGGGCTTCTGCTCAGCCGAACGGTTTGAGTCCAGCTGGCAAGGCTGTGAATCGCACATTAATTCTTCAACTCTCAGCAGGAAAAGCCTCCGAGAGCGTGCAGGGAACGTGTTCCTCCTTGCTCAGCATCCGCGGTTCTCCTCGAGCGTCTCGGAGGCACGCGGTGCGTTGCAGCCACGACATGCCGAAGGCTGCTGGTGGTGGTGGTGGACAAAATCCCCCTTCCACCCTGCTTTTTGACAGCGATGGGCTGCGTAGCGAGTCTCAGCCAAAGGCCAGTCAGTTGTAGGAGCTGTTCGGCACTTGTAGGCAGGGAGTGTCAGAGTGGAATGAAATGATTAGAAATATATAAATATTAATTGCTTATGAACTCCTTTTATGACACTTGCAGGCGGAAGAAGTTAATAAATCACTGCTAGGACTGACCCACAAAACGATAATGCATAGTGTATCGGTGACAAGACAAAAGGAGGGGGGGAAAGGGAGCTTTTCTGGAGCAGGAGAAGGCCCTGTTTTTAGGTCAGGTACTCACACAACAGAGCTGTTTTCTTTTTCCCAGGGCTTCACGTCTAGAGCCTGCCTCTTGCTGCAGAGGGGAGCCCTTGCAGTTGTGCACAGATGCCATCCGCCGGCCTTGCTGCGGTTACAGCATCTCTGTACCAGTCCCTCTGTGGGAAGCAGACAGGTCCCTTGTTCGGTTTATGCGCTGTGACGGGGTCCCTGCACGGATCCCCAGGGAAATATTAGCCTGGGACCTTTGCTATGGTCTGCGTGCAAGACCAGTCCTGGCAGTGAGCGAGCCCGCTTTAAAACACATGGTGCGGAGAGGTGCGTGTTCATGCATTCATTTCACTGCATATTACCTTGACATCCTTTTGATGTACTGCTCTAGCATGTCATCTTAGAAAGGAAAATAGAAGAGTACAGAAAAAAAAATACATTTTAAGACAAGCAAAGGAACCAGCTAACAGCCACCAGACAGAAAAGCTTTATTTGGAGCCAGCAGGTTGCACCAGCCGGGTTTCAAGCGTCGGTGCTCAGGAAGGGCCCCCGGGAAGCGCGGCTGTGCGGGGGCTCTCGGCAGCGGAGGGGCGATTAGGAGGCCACTGCGGAGGGGAAGGGACTTTTGCTCTTCTATTGCATTTATGGGGGACAGGTAAAAGTTTGTTTTCCTGAGTCAGTAGCTGGTACTTGAGTTTAAACGTGTTCTCAGGCTGTCTAGGTTTTAGTGGCAGCTTTGCAAGGGTGATTTGTATAAATGGGTGCTGGTAGTGGATTGCTTGTGTGGAAATCTTCCTTGCTAAGGCGAATCTATTATTTTTTGTCGAATCCTCTGTAATAAATTTTGCCCAAAGCGGTTGTTACTACCAGAGCTTTCTAATTATTTTAGGTAGCCAAGCTTACATATACTTGAATCCTCTTTACAGCGTAGCCTATTATATTCATGCAAAAGCATGAAGGAGGCTCTGCTTCCGTTTATTCTCCTCTTCCCCCCGATCCCCATCCCTCACTCCGCTGCCTTGCTGTCCTTTTCGTCGCTATTACAAAGCAATGCATGCAGAAACAAGCAGTGAAAGCCCCTGCCAGGATCCTAGGTATGAGGAGGACACCCAGTTACGTTTCTGCTCCCTGACGAGGGGACTCGGCCATCCTGCAAGGTTTAGTGAGCCTGGGCTTGCTGCGCTTCCCAGGGGCACGGAGAGCTTTCGGGGAACCACGATCTCCTGTGGCATCGCTGCTCCCTTGTGCATCCAGTGCTTGAAGCCAAGCAAAAAGACCTGGTCCCCGAACAGCACCGGGGGGAGAAGGGTTGCCCCGTCCTTCTGCCAGCGGTTCGGCAACTCAGAGCCAGCAGTGGGACCCGACAAGCTCTTGAGACGGTCAGAGCGACCTGGTGCCTGGCTGTCCCGCTGCGGAGAGCGGGGCGCAGGCAGCCAAGAGCTGCTCCTTGCTGAGATGCTCCAGTGACGGCCAGGCAGAGCAGCGTGGCCCTGCCGGTGGGGAGGATGCACCCGGTCCTGGGAGCAGGGCAGGAGAACGGGAGTGAAGCAGCTCTTGCCCCAAGCCACAGCTACGGGGTTTGCTGCGTGGGTGAGGGAAGGGATGCGGGGAGAGACAGCTCTTCCTTCGGGAGATGTGCTGGGGACACCGGGCACGCGTGGCTGAACGCTGGTCCTGTCTGAGAGGCGTGGACTGGGTCAGGCTGTGTGCGGCGGTAGGAAAAGGCAGTTGCAGTAAAAAAGAGCAAGGGACTGAGGCAGCCCTTGGTGGGACCCTGCGGGTGCCGGCATTTCGGCGAGTGCCGCTTGTGCTCCCGAGTCAAGCAGAGTCGTTGCCAGGTGCCAGTGCTGGCCGAGAGCTGCCAAGTGACCTTAGCCAAGGGCCCGTGGCCACCCCGAGCGGGGCAGCGGCCGAGCACGGGTGCTGCAGCCGAAGGGGACGAGCTGCGTTGCGGTGGCCTGGTACAGCGGGGTGGGACCCGCCGGTACTCGAGTCACCGGCAGGGACAGCACACCGGGGACGCTCCTGGCGCGTGTCGCCTGGAACTGTGCTCTTAATGCATCGCTTGAGGGTCTGCCATTCCAGAGAGACTTTATTAGGTAACTTGAATAGTTGTACATGAATCATGCTGCATAACACTCACGTTGTCAGCATAATAACTGTGTTCGCCTGTTGCGATGCATTACATCCTTGTGGAGTAACAATGGCATATAAAACCTAACCGGCAATATTGAGGCTAACAAATCCTATCCCTGTATCAGAAGTTACTGCTTAGAGAAAAGACATTAAATCCTGTTCCTGGACAAGCCGGTTTAGCCCCTGCTGCTACAAAGGGGGGACAGACAGCTCCATTCGGATGCACACATTAGAGGCAGACTGGACTTGGGATCTGTTGATAGAGCATGAAGGGCTAAGCTAATACTGAGCAGCCTTTGATTGACTCTGATTTTTGCAATGAGAGTTTATACTTTGAGCATTGCAGACTGCATGCGAATGAGGGCAATATTACCTGCCTCGGTCTTGGTCGCTGGATTGAGGTCTAATGAGATTCTTTGCTTTGCCTTGTGTCAGTCTGTTGTATTTAAGTGAGATTTCTTCCCTCCACTTTATTTTGCCTTTGATGCAATTCTGCAACACTTCTTGTACTCCTAAAAGGGTCTTTTGGTGTCTTTGAAAGTTCCTTGATGCAGCGTTTCTCTAGTTAGAGTAAATGAAGATTACACCTGGGCAGATGGCAAGAGAAAAGCAGCAAGTATCTTTGCAGAGTCAGAGAGCAAGGGCACCAGCAGAGGAGCTCCGAGAGCACGAACACCCAAATAAACCTTTTTGCTGGAGCTGGGGGCGAGTCGGTGGCTCCAGGCTGGGTGCCTCTGATGGCGACTCAGCCGCTTGTTTTTATAAAGCGTTGCAGGGATCTCGATAGCTGTGAGACCGCAATGCGTTTGGGGGTTCGGGGCAGCCACCTCGGCAGCTCTTGCTGGGGCTGGCAGGCGGGCGCGCAGGAAGCCTCGTTCCCCGCGCCCGCGGGAACAGGGGCGCTTGGCGCAGGGCGGTGGCGGGGGCCTGGGACGTCCCCAGCCCCGAGGCAGAGCCAGCGCTGCCCGAGCTCCGCTGCACAGCCCAGCAGCGACGGGTCTTCCGCCAGCTTTTCTGCTAACGAGATCTCGTAACTTGTTCCTTCCCTTATTGTTTTTCTTCCCAATCAGTAGAATAAACTCTATAAAAACTGTATTATTAGTCTTCATTATGCCCAGGTTTGTTATGATTGTGAATTAATAGACTTTATCTTGGCATTAGTCAGAAGGCGTTGCCCTCTATTTCCCTCTTGAATTACACTGGGGCTTTTTGTTTTAAAATATCCTCTCTGTGAAGCTGCTTCTGGGGTTTCTGCCTCTGCCTGGGCTCAGTCTTTTATAAGCCTCGACCTTCCTGATCTGCACCTTGGCGGTCAGTCCCGAGTTGGATACCTGCAATTGCTTGCACGACGAGGAAGGTGTGAACGGGGGACTGAAGTATTGCTGTCAACCAGATCGCTTTGGTTTGCTTTTCTAAGTGCAAGCGGCCTCGTTGGAAGTTGCGGGGAATGCACAAATATTTAAACAGCTGCCTGAGAACAGCCCGGCCCAGTAAATCACCCAAGCAATTTCCTTCCATGTCTAAATGGAGAAATATAGCAGAGCACCCTTCCAGCTTCAAAACCCCTTCCTCCAGGTTGTAATGATGTTTGCGTTTTATAGAAGACTCTTTATCAGCTCTTTCGTACTGTATAACAAATGGTTAAGCGTGCTTTGAGCCATAGGTGATATATGCTGTAGCTGCTTGTGTACGTGGTATTTCTAGATATGAAAGGTAATGGAGAAGAACAGCCGTTTACAGCTGAAGCTCGCACGTGAGAGATCATTGCGGAGCCCGTGTCTGTGGCCGAGGGCGCTCGGCGGGCCGGGTGCTCCTGGGGCGCAGCGGGGCCGGGGAAACGCCGCCGGCCGCCAGCCGTGCCCGGGAGCTGCTGCAGGCGAGGACCGAACGCTCGGCACAGGCCGACGGTGCGTCAGCCCGCGGACTCCAAAGTGTAAAGGTTGGGGATGGGATGAGGACCACGCGTGTTTCACATTCCCAGGTTTATCAAGTTGGTTTCGTTCCCTCGTGGTGACAAGAACCGCTCGACTCAAAGCGTTGCTTTGCCCATGTCTCTGTAGGGACCCCCGTCAAACGTCCTCTTCTGCCTGCCTTTTGTAACTGATTCTGTTTGTTGTCTCTTCTCTCTGCCATGAACAGATGAAGTCGTCCGACATCGACCAGGAATTATTCACGGAAAGTTACTGCAAAGTGTGCAGCGCTCAGCTAATATCCGAGTCGCAGCGCGTGGCCCATTACGAGGTAGGATGCTCTTCGGTAACTCTGCTTCGTCGGTTTGCAGCTCCTCCGCCGCTGCCTCTTCCAGCTGCGGGCTTTACGGGGCGGTGGCGGCTACCGCCTGCCCAGCAAGTAGCTACACCAGCATGTAAAGTTCCTCTCTGAAAACTCAAGATTCAAAAGCCTATTTTTACCGGTGGCCTCCTATTCTGTAAATAATGTCACTGCAATGTTGCCTGCTGCGCGCCTGCTTTTTTCTTCTGTCTACATTTGCAAAGCCAGGCTGCAATTTGAACGTGACTGAAAGCTAGTTTTCAAAGAAACATAGTTAGTAAGGAGATCAATTCAGAGATCAGCAAAACGAGCTCAAGTTTTTATATTAAATGTGCTGCACTGTGCTTTGCTGAGTAGGAATCACTGATTGTGCAGAGAACAGATTAGTATTTGTGCCTGTATTTACGCACTTAAGAGGTAGGCAAGCAATAAACAATTAGAAAGGATATATTATTAGAGACACGTTAGAACAGCAATTAACAGCGCTGCATATCTTCAAAACAAAATTAAATAAATTCCTATTAAACAAGGGGGGAAATTACTGAGGGATCTGCTGCTGTGAAATCCTTCAAGAAAGGAAACCCGCTGCCTGTCCGTGCCTCGGCATCTGCTCCCCGGGGCGCGGGAAGCGTGCGCCAGCGGGGCTGCGTGGCCTGGCTGCGTTTCGCCCCTGCTTTTGAATACACTGTCAGTGGCTGCAGTGTTTCAGCAAAATCAGAATCTGTGCTAAGAGGCCTGGAAGATGAAGTTTCTTCAAACTTTTGCTCTGATTTGGGTGTTTAGCAGTGGATCCACAGGGGAGACGTTTGTCTCGGCGTGGCCAGTGGAGACATGCAAGAAGCTTAATCAACGTACGGTATGCAAGGATGCTGTGCCGCATTAATAAACAATGCGACCCATACTGCACGTTTCCTTGTCAGGCGCTTTACATGTCTGTTTTGGGGAATTTCTTAAGCCATCTCCTGTAAAGGCTCCTCTGGCTGCCCTCGGCGTGCAGCAGAGATCCCTGGCAGCTGCGGGGAAGTCTGAGGCTGCAGTTTTAGGGACGCCTTCCAGAGCCTGCGAATGGGCGGTGTGGATGCCAGATTTTGTCTACAGGAGGCAGAAGCCTTGCCGCAGAAACAGGAGTAGCGACTGGTGAGCAACGGGGTGCTCAGCCAATCTCTTTTCTTCTGTGCCTGTAATCGTAGGTATGAGCTGAATCATTAATTCATAGCAGATGTTTTTGAAACGTGGCAAACAACGCGGTTTTCTGTTGTGTATTTCTAGCGCGAGGTGTTGTGCTCATTTGTCATCCCCTGTGAAATCCCAGCAGACGCTGTAGACATTCGGCACGATAATGTCATTCCCTGACCTTGCCTGCTGGGTTGCACGATGCAAAGCAGAGGGATGGAGAGAGCGAGGCGGGCGGGGGGCCCGCCGTGGCCGGGGGCTCCTCCGGTGGCCCCAGGGGCTGACGGTGCCCCTGCCCCGCAGCTCTGCCGCGCTTTGCCGTGGCCCCGCAGCAGCCTCTGCTCTCGACAGGGAGCCTCGGTGCTTTGCAGCCTCTGTTCTGGTCGCCGCTCTGGAGCGTGACACAAATTCTCCGCGTACCCCGGTCCCGAGAAACCCGCAGGTGCAGTGAGGGGGCTGAAAATCTGCCCCGAGGTTTGATGGGGCAGGTGGTGCTGGGTGACAGGCGTGCCCGCGGGGAGCTCTCGCGGGGCGCAGCGGAGCTGTACCCTGGGTGTTTTCCTCCGTGCGGCCGATGCACGAAGCCTTCGGGGCTGCCGGAGCTCGGTGCAGCATCGAGCCTTGCGCGGGAGGTTCCCGAGTCCATGTGCTTTGACTGCAAATGGGAGCGGAGAACGGCTCTGCAGCGCTCCCGGCTCCTTCCCGATGCGAGCTGGACGGGGTTTCGAGAGACCCGAGCAGATAATTTGTAGTGAGTCACTTGTTAGGTGAACTCGGCCTCTTTTTCTCGTCCGACATGGGACAAGCAGTACGCGATTTCCCTGGGTACATTAATCATGGAAAATTATTGGGGAATAATTTCTGCAAACCATTCTTGCTCTGAGGCTGTTTCATAAGGAGTTTGGTCGGAGCCTCTGCCCCGCAAACGGAGAAGGCTGGGCTTTCTGCCAGGCCCCTGCTCAGAAGGTGTTCCTCTTCCCCGGTCCGAGGAGCGGATCAAGTCTGTGGTCAGAATATTCACTTTTATAACATCAGGATTCACAACATGACTGTTCTTGTACAAAACTGTGGTGTTGAATGTACCTGAGCTCCGTCCTGCCCGAGACCGCCAGCCCTCGCTGCAAGCCAGTTAGTTAATAGCAGGAATGTAAAATTCACTGTTTCTTCCTAATTAAAAAGCAGCTGATCACATGTTTCACTCCTTTTATCCCCCTCCCCCCTTAAAAAGCACTCTATCGTCAAAACAGATTCTTTTCGTAGGGAAAAGATCAACTTCAGAAGACTAAATTCTCTGCAAATAAATTTTCATTTAATCTTCTAAAGTTGCTTTGTTTCAGCTTTTTGATTGGAAAAAAAATACGGCCAATATCAAAGCAGACGAGAAAAACGCAACATAAATGAACTTTTTGCACAGAGCAAAACTTTTCATTTTGAATGGACTTGAACTTTATGGGGAAAAGTGAAACACTGCAACATAAAACTCGCTACTGGCGTGGTGCACGCAGCGTCGTCGGAAGAGTTCAGCGTTTCCAGCCAGCTCAGCGTGCTCGCTGTGTCGGGATTGCTGCGTGGGGAAACCTCTGGCACGGCTCCGGAGCATCCGTCCCCTTTGGGTTCCTGGGCGGCGGGGAGCGCGCGGGGCTGGGCCGGCCTGGCTGCCCGCCGGCACCGCCGCGCCTCGGCCGCGGCGCAGCCTGGGCGGCTGCTGGGGCTCTGGGGCTCTGCCTGCACCACGGGGCAGCGCACGGGGCGTGCGGAGCAGCGCGCTGCACCGAGCCTCCCGCTCGGAGCTGGGGAAGGTGCCTGCAGAAGACCTGACTGGAAACCAGCAATCTCAAGCTCCCGGACTGTGCTGGTGATGCGTCTTCCTCCGGGGCTCGGTTTGTTTTGGTCAGCAGTGCCCTTACCCTTACCAAGCCAGAGCTTAGAGAGAAAGGGAATTTATCTGCAGCCGGGTAAGATCTGCAGCCTTTGTGCCAGGCACTGAAATCTTGGCTCCTTTGCGCATGCAAAATAAGACATTTCTCTGTAAGAAAATAGAGGGAAGCAGTGTATGAAAGGGGGTGTTTTTATCTTGCCAAACGGGAATAGTCAGTTCCAATCGCTGTCTCGTCTCCTTCTCCAAATCATCAACCAATAACTCTTCTTTTCTTCTGCGCTACTTTGCCAGGAATAAAAAAATAATTTGATGTCAGTCGTGCAATATTAAGCAGTATTATTTCCAAGGGCAAGTGTAGTGGAAACATGACAAAAGGATCAGAGTATTTGCAGCGCATTTTTGCTTCCAACTTGATATACAGCAAAATACCGCCCTTATTTTATGTGCTTTGTGCAACTGCCTCTGTGGCTTTGTCTGATACGTCTGCTGCGCCTTTGCTCTCCTTTCCATCCCTGCAAAGCTGCCAGGTGCTGCTCTCCTCTCCGGGATTCACCGCAGGGCAGAGCTGAGCTGAGCAGCTGGCCTTGGGGTATCGACTCGTAATGAAGTTGCGGGTGCCCGAATGAGAAATGCCTTAGCAAGCTCTCGGCATACTGTGGTGCTGGGCATCGCAGGAGGTGGCTTTACAGATATCGCTTAGCTTCCACGCAGCGGTAAGTGAGAGATGTAGGCGGATCTTACTGGTTGTTGTCAATGCCCAAAAGATTGTGCGTTTGAATATTTGAATTCTTAAAGCAAATTAATATCTTAGTTTGTCCCCTGAAGTACTAGAAAACTCCCTTCCCGTTTCTGCTGCTGGAATAAAGCATCCAAGTATGGATGCCTGATAAAAGCCCTGCTAGGTCATAGCTCGCTGTGCCGCCGTGATGTGCCAAGCGTTCCTCGTGCGTCGGCTCTCCCTTTCCCCCCGCCGGCGGAGCAGAGCTGAGGCGGGATGACTGATGAGATCAGGAATCGCAAGGAAAGGCAGAAGGATGCGATACGCTCCGGGCGAGCGCTGGCTGCATCGGGCAGGCGGTGGCCGAATGTGTGGTGCTGTCTGGCGGAGGGAGGGTATTTCAAGCCTGCTCTCTTGCTCGCTCGCCTGCTCTCAGGTGTGGGGGGACGACTGGCAGAGCCCTTCCAGACGGGACGCTTGATCCGCGCGAGGCTGGGCCCAGCCTCCTCCTGATGCTCTTTAATTGTCGCCGGCAGCGGCCGGCTCCTGCGGCGTACGTGGGGCGGAGGGGTGCCCGGGCTGTGCCAGGCTCGGCCACCTCCTCCCGGTGCCGGCGCCCTGGGTGGCGGGGAAGGTGGGTGCGTAGCAATGGGCACTCTGCCAGCACCCTCCTCCTGGGGCACCTTCTGTGCCGGCCACAGAGACCGGGAGCGTCTCGCAGCCATCGACCTCTTTGCTCGGCTTTGATGGCACAGACAGCGTGTGTCTTTCAAGCACAACTTTGAAATTAAGGGATTGATTTTTAGTTGTTGTTGTTTTTAAATGACATTTGTGGGTGGGAAAACCAGAAGGCAGCTACCCAGCACGTGTACCTTCGCACAGAGCTCCTTTTGGGGAGACGGGAGAGCCTGTCAAAAGGCTGGGATTCGGAGCGCACGGTTTGTGCTACAGCAGCTCTATCTCGCATCGGGCTCCTGTGACTGTTATCAGCAAAGCATCGCTATTCAAATGCCATTCACCCCTCAAAGGTATTGCAAAGGAATAACCGAGGCTGCTGCCCCGTGGTCAGAAGCTCTTGCAGTTGCGTGGGTGCTTTACCAGCTGCTTAATGCGCTCAGCAACGCCCGCTGCCCTCTGCAAGGGGAAGAGCCTAGGAGGAACCAGGGGGTCAGAGGGCAGCAGTGATTTGGGAAGCGGCCGGTGCCGCAGAGCTTGCTGACCAGGAGGAGAAGAAATACAGAATGTATTCTGCTTGCTGCAATGCCATTGAAAGCCTGGGCCCCAGAGATGAGATTTTCTGTATTTCTGCATCTCCCCTTCCTCTGGAGCGGGAAGCCTCGTTGCTGCTGGATGCTCTCTAGATCGTCCGTCATTTAACAGTTCCTTCCAGCTCTGTCTTTGAGAGAGGTTTTATCAGTCCCCTTGGTGAGCTGCTCCATGAATTTAAAAAGCTAAGCTTTTTTAGTTAGCTCCAAGTCCTCATCTCTATATAGAAGCGTTCACAGCCATTAGGAGGATGTTACCATTTATTTTCAAGTTTCTCCTTGAAAATCCTGCAGGAAAGTTACCAAATATGCAAAGTTGCTCTCAGATTCCACCCTGAGCTGCATATTCATCACCACATTTGCTTCTTAAGCTGCTATAACACTTTTTGCCATTGTAATCTTTATTGCTTCAGGTGTTCAGATGGTACTTTGCTTTTTCATTTTAAATTGAAGAAATACGCCGGGTCTGTAGGAAGAGAAGCCCGGGAAGGCGGCGTGCTTGTGGTGGAGCCTGAGAGGCTGGGGGAGGGCAGAGGGAAAGTGTATTAAAATTTAAATGCGGAGGGAACTGGGGAGAACAAATAAAGCGCCGTGCCCTTTGGCTCGTCTCCGGAGCCAAGTGCTCTCTGGAATTTCTCACCCTGTCTCCGGAGCGAGGCGGGCGAGCGGTATCGACAGCCTCATCAATACTCCTTGTCTGCGCGAGGCTGGAGCGGTGCTCGGGTTAATCTGCTTCCAGTTGGGCCGTCCTTCTCTGGGAAACTGCATAAAATGATGGCTTGTCTGAAGGAATAATAAACATTGTTTACTACTGGCACATTAGTGCCTTAAGGATCAAGATGCGTGTGCTCAGAAAGGCAATCCTGTGTCTGAAATATTAATGCGGTGGAAGAGCACGTACTCTATTTAACAAAAGAAATGCTGTGCTGGAACACAAGGAGCCGGAACGCTCCGTGTCTGGTGCCAGCTCCCCGCGCGAGGTGCTGCAGGCGTTCCCGGGATGGGGGAGCGGAAAGGCCGCGCTTCAGCTGGACGCAAGGGCTGCGCGGGGCTCTCGTGCGTCAGGGAGTCCGCTGATGTTGGTCGTCTGTTATTGAAGGGAATGCTAACGTTGGCTAGCAATGCCCTCTCTCGTATGTTCTGCCATTGCCGCTGCTTACCTGCCAAGCGTTGGCTTGCTTTATTGAGAGAAACCTGTAAATACTTCAGAGGATGGAGGAGGAGGGGACGTCCTATCTGTTGTTCCTACGTCCTTCCCCAGAACTGCTGCGAATCTGCTCTGCCGTGGTGTACGCGTGCTATATAGTTTTTAGAGGCTGCTCAGCCATTACTGTCATTCTGCAGATTGTGCTGGTAGGAGAACCTTGTCTTGCAGAGAAAAAAAAAAAATCAGGCTAAAGAAAGCTTTTCTGTGGCTTGGTTGCAAAGATGCTGAAGGTACTGTTCTGGTTTTTGTACGTGCAGATGCAGACCTTCTGCAGATTGCCTTGGTACCCAGTCCGTGTAGTGCCGTCTGACAACGGCAGTTAAAATACGCTGCAGTAAACGTGGCCACACGTCGTATAGGAAGGAGATCCGTGGATGTCAGTGTTTTCTGGTGAGGTGCTCGTGCCTCCGCTTCCCTTTTCTGCATGCAGTAAGTACGTACCCACCAGGGCAGGGTTAGCTGCTGGATCGCAGTGTGCTTCAGGAAACCAATGTAGATTAAATAGCACTTTACAAGGTTCCGCGTTACTACGCTGTTGTCAACATTAATGGCTAAACATTATTTTTAATGCACTCCCAGTGTCAACATCTATCGCTAAATAGCAGCAGCAGCAGAGCAGACGAAGCCCTCTCGTACAGCTCCCCTCCAAGGTGCAGAGTCTCGTTGCTGGCTAAAAATAGCTGAAGTTCAAAGGTACTTTCAGAGCAGTGGTAAAATCCACCAGGAACGAGACCCTGAGGCCAGCAGTAATGGGGAGGCACAAGGGATGTCACATTAAGCTTACGCGGAATAAAAGCCGTGAAACGTTGCTGTTACCCAAGCCAGGCGCGCCCTGGCCAAGCCGTCCCCGGGAGAAGTCCCTGCAGCTCCCGCTTCCCCGGCACCCCCTTTCTGCTCCCGGTGCACGGCAGGGCACCTGTTTGTTCCAGGTATTCACTCTTGCTTTTCTTTAATATTTTAAACTCGCAACCCGTGTTTGGATTTGGGTTCCAGGTGTTTGAAAGCGGCGTCTTTAGTTATCGTCGTGTGCTGTGACAAACCGCGCCCCCGCGCCGCGCCGGGCTGAGCGGGCTCTCAGGAGTGACGACTAGCACTGACGCGCTTTAAAAGCGATTTGTTTCCGACACGTAAAGATAGAATGGGAACAACGGCGGCGCTGCCGGTGCGTGCCGCTCTGCGGAGCGCGGTGCCGGGCGGCTTGTGCGGGGAGGAGACGGTGTGGTTGTGTTAACTCTTCTGCTTCCCACCTGATGGCAGGACGAGAGTTCTGTACCAGCACTGAAATTCATCCGCACCTCGAGCATCGGTACCCAACGGCGGAGTGGCCTTGAGCTGAGAAACCTCAGCTGCAGCTGCTTGACACGAGTAGCTGCAGGCAAACAGCAAGGGTTTAGCTTGCTGAGCGAAGCATGTTTCGGAGGTTCGCTCCATCCCCTGCATCCCTTTTCCCTTGGCTTGTTCACAGGGAGGCGCGCTGCCTGGAAAAAAACCCTAAAAACCAATGGAAAAGTAACTTCATGGTTGCATTAGCTTAGGTGTAATATTCATCTGCAGAAGAAATGCGAGGCCGCGAAGTGAGAAGGGACTTTGAGTGCCTTTGGGGAGGACCAGAAGCCTGCGGGCGATCCCAGGAGATCCCGGGCGCTGGGAGGCAGGTCCGCGGGGCACCGGCAGCCTGCGAGCCGGGTGCTGAGCCCTGCTGCTGGTGCCACGCTGCTCCGGCAACAGGCCGTAAAGAGAGTTATTTTCCTCTCTGCAGGGTACGCTGCGGTGCGTAGGACAAGAGATACTTTGACTACAGTCAAAATCAATATAGGAAGCTGTAAAATTAAAGATCAGATAAGCTGAAACGGTGACTCCTGAGACACAAAATTCATGCCTGGCTGTTCTGGAGGTCTGCAGGTATTTATCACGCAGGGAGCTGCAGAGCCGAGCCTGGATCCGTCTGGATCAGGCAGCCGTGAGAGGGCAGGGCTGGGTCCCGGGGGCGATGCTCCAGCCGTGGGCGATACCCTGTGGGTACCCGCGGTACCCACCCACGCGGGGTACCAGCGCCAGCCACCTGGTCTGCCTGTGCGATGGGGACTGCACCAAGGGGAAAAAACCAAAGGTGGCATTTTCTTTTCCATTGCACAAGCGCAGTCGGAAACCCTTGTCTCGGGGGGCCTCCTGGGCTGGCGGCGTCAGCCCCCTCCGCCTCTGTGCAGCGTTAACGTTCCGAGCGCGGCAGGACGGGAAGGGGCTCTCCTGGAGGAACGGCATTTCATGTGGCCGCAGGGGCTCCAGCTCACGCTGGAGAGGCGGATCTAGCGGGTGAGATTTTTCTCTTAGGAAGGTGAGTGAAGCAACGACAATGTCGATTATGATTAAAGTTGTCAGGCTTGGACTGGACGCTTTGACCCCGTGCGATGGCAGAGCGGCAGACACGGCAGCCCGCTCGCTCCCTGCGAGTCGCTGCCTTTGGGTGCAGCAGGTCGCTGCTATTCGTTTTACTGGGAGCTTCTGTAGTCTTGTTTTTGTATTCTTAAAATTGCAGTCATCGAGATTCGGGAGAAGCTGCTGGGGCCTGTGAACTGCTCCCAGCCACAGGCACCCATCTCAGGAGGCTGTCCTTGTCCCTGGGGAGGGGATCCACGTTCAGGGTCGGCTTGGCGAGTGGAGAGAAACGATCACAGATTTAGAGGAAACGAAATGAGCTAGTGGTTGAATAGATCATCAGTAATTGCCTTTACGTGTAAGCAAATCAATGTCCAAACTGGTAATATGTCTACCTGTTGCTTTGAAGAAGCCAATTTCGTGGGGTGAAAATTCGGCTGCGTGCAGTTGGGAATTACGGACGTGTATCTGTGTGCCCAGAAAGTCAAAGCATGAGTAGGCGCTTTTTAAAAAATTAACTCAAGGAGGAAAAAGGGGAAGTGGATAGAAATGACCATAAATTATAAATGAGGCTTTGCAAAAATTACAAAGGGAGAAAAAGGACATTGGCACCCAGCAGCGTCTGGAATAACAGACGGGAGTTTATCTCTGCGGCGAACAACGGGGATCTTGACAATAGCGTTTGCTGGTCGTGTGGGTAGAAGAGGCAGAAAAGGGAAGGCGTTTGCTGAAAATACTTCTGTCCTCTATTTAAAAAAAAGCAGAGGATGTTGTTATATCACAGAATGAGGAATAAATTGGTTCTCTTCCAGTAGAAATTTGGAAGTTTGTTAGGCAGCAATGATGAAATCTAGCATGTTGGTTTTTTGAGTCAGCGGGTCCAGTAATTTGCAAGCGAGTGCTTGAAAAGAGCTGGCCGGGCGCTCTGCGTCGTCACTGCTGCTCCGGCGCCGGACTTGGAAAGTGGCGGAAGTTTCCAGGAGAAGGGCGAGCGCGGAGCCAGGCACGGCAGCACCGGGGGACGGCCGCGGGGAGCGGGGCCCCCCAGCTCGGCACGGCTCCTGAGCGAAACAGGCCCCGGAGAGGGACTCGAGTAGGTAGCTCCAGGGGGACGATGGGATTGGTATTCTGCGTGAGGTTGAGAGAACTGGGTCTGGCCAAAATAACTTTCTCTCTTTTGATGAGATTACAAGTAGGGCCAATACAGATAATAAAAGTTGGTGTAATCATATGACTGCATGTTTCATGGCAATTTAATTAAGAAACTGCCAGCATACCAAAAAATCAACACAGTACACACTAAAAGGATTAAAATCCAACCAACAGGCTTCTGAAAAAGAATTTATTACAAACTAGGGGAAGCCACAGCCATTCGGGCTGCCATTATGGCTCCTTTCTTCATCTCCCAGCCGGGTGTCCCTGCCGGCGCTCGGCACGGCCGCGTGTGCCCCGGTGCCGTGGGGCTCTGGTCTTCGGCTGGAGAACAGGGCACAGAGGAGGGCGAGCGAGAGAGGAAAGGCAGACCGACCGAAAACCTGATGCTGCCAGCAGAGGAGTGAACAAGCAGATGATAAAGTGAGCTATGGGGAATAGAGAAATTAGATCAGATGCAAGCGCGGCGTGAGGAGAGCAGCAGGAACGGTTGATTTGAACCTGGCGAGGTGGCTGGGGGTACGGGAAGAAGTCCCTCACAAGATGGTGAAATGTTTTAGCCTGTCAGGTCAGCTTAAATCAGCGGTGCAAAGCGGGAGCAGATCCCGGGGCCGCTGCAGGCTGCTGACGGGAGGGCTCCCCGCATCCCCCGGGCAGATCGTGGGAAGGAGGGATCTCAGTCTCCGCGCAGCCTGGCAAAGCCCGGGCTAAAGCCTCCAGCGGGGATTTCTGGCCTTGGAAAGGGAGATGTGTCTCAGCCCTCCCCGGGGACAGTGCTGCTGTTGGTACGTTTGCAGAGAAGCTGTGAAGCTGCGATGGCAGCGAGCAAACCCTCCATGAGCCAGGGCGAGCAGGGCTGCTGCGTCTGAGGCCAGCTCGGCCGTGGCTCCCGGGGTCCCGCCAGCTGCCGCCGCTCCCACAGAGCCGCGATTGTCTGCTCTCGCCGCACTGCTGCTCGCTCTGGGCGTAAGTGTGCTGCAAAACTTGATTTATGCAAAATCAAATTGCGTTTCATAGCACAATTTAGCTCTGCTTTGCCCTTTTATGTTTTAGGGTTGAATTGCCAGAACTCTGCTGCCTCTGCCACAGTCCTCTGTATTAAAGTAGATTTGATATAGACAGAAATGATCCATTTATTTACTTTTATTGATGAGCCTTCTTACAATAGCACATGAGCTTGCAATGCAGAAGCCTGCAGTTGCTATGTGAAAACAGGCTCTTTCTAAGCTGCACCCCCCTCCCTGCATAGAGAGGGTTGTTTTTAAGGCATATAGTATTAAGTTAGACTTCTTGCCTTCTAAAGGGGTTGTTTCCAGACCCTAGAGACAGAGAATTTAAGTGAAAATGCCTTTGGCGTAACACTTTGTAAAGCTACAAAAGAAATATTCACGGGCACAAGAATACTCTCTTCGTGCACCCTAAGGTAAAGTTGTGGTGGCTACTGATGAACAGGCAGGTATCTCCAAAGGCAGCGTTCTTCTTCCAGACCATGGATTTACAGATGTGTCAAGGTTTTGTCTTTTTCTAAGGCTTGTACGTGTGGTGAGACGGATCAAAATGGGCGCTGGATGTGCCCTGAGCCCACTTTATCCCGGTTTCCCGACTCCTGTACGTGGCTCTTCCTTTGGCCCCTTTTCCCCCGTGTATCTGTCATAACTTGGGTGGCGGTGGCTAGCAGATGCTCAGCTGGCCAAGCCAGCCCCGGCCGCGAGCTGTCCTGCAGGGACCTGCCGGCGGGTCTCTGCCTGGGGCCGGAGGGCTGGGCGGCTGGCGGGGAGGCAGCGATGCCCTGGCAGCGCTCGTTGCCGTTGTCCCCGCTGTTCTCAGACGTCCTCCTGGTGCCGTGTCCTCCAGAGCTCCTTCAAACACGCAGGGGCTCGGAACGGGATGGCGGGGCCCGGCTGGCGCTCAGGAGCGCGGTGAGTCCCTCCTGCGCGGCGGCGGCGGTGCTGCCGATGGGGGCTGTGCCACCCCCTCCCTGGCACTTGCCCTTCTCGCGCCTCGGAGCTGTAGATTTCAAGTTGCTTTGTGGAGGGGAAAAGATAACCCGCAGGGCTGTTTGCAAGCAGCACGCTAAGAATAATCACTTTGCTCCTGCCTTGGTGTTAGGATGATAAATACACATGTAAATGTAGAAAATACCAGAGATAAAATGGGTGACAAATGGGCTGTGCTACCTCCGCTCCCTGAGAGGGAATGAGATGCTCACTGCATACTTGCAAAGGCCAGGGATGATTTTAAGCTCCGCTTTTATAACCGTAGGATAATAAGGCTGCATAAGGAGCCACGTAGTTTTAAATTTTGCCAAACATAAGTTATTTCTTTTACCTTAGCTTTCACAAATGCAAACAAGCGCATAAGTAAAGGTGAGAGGTGTTTTACAGAAGGTTGAAGCTTCGCTGCCTTTTAATGCTGACATTTGGACATCATTTATGGCACAGCTGAGTGCCACGGAAAGGAACACTAAAAATGACTACTGTTAAAATCTTGCCTTTTCATCTTACAAAAAAACACCAAAAAACCCACAAACTTTTCAACCTTTAAATTCAGCAGGCTATGCTTGTGTGCGAGTGAGCATCATGACATGCTGGATTAACTCACCCGAGGGAAGGGCCTCGTGACTGTGGGATGACTCGAGGCTGGCTGGCTGCTCCCAGGGGTGTAAATTCAGGGAAGGAATTCAGCTGAAAAGCTCTGGCCACGTCACCTTTATGGCGCGCTTGGCTCTCCTCCATCCAAAGAGGGACGGCGGTGGCTTGTCCTGTCCCCTGCCCCGTGCGAAGGGGCCGGCGGTCGCCTGTCCCCCCGCGCCCTGCCCGGGGCGTGCAAACCTCCCCGAGGTGAAAGCAGCCGAGCAGCCTTCGGGCAGAAAAGCAGGAGCGCGGCCAGACTCCGAGGCTGACTTCGCACATCTGTCCTTTGCGTTTCAAGCGTTTATCTTGTCATTTCTTAATTGCGCCATCGCTGTCTGGACTGCTAATCGCTGGGAGCTGGAGCTTTTGGGGTTTCCTGCGCTTAGCTCTGACTACAGCAGGTCACATTTTCTAAATGCATGCAGGAAGACGAGTTAGGGAAAGATATTTGACATTATTTATCTTGACTGATTTGCTCTATTAAAAAAAATTATTGCATAGTCACATTTATGCATACAAATGTAGCTCTCTGCAAATGTAGCTCCGAGTTCCCACCACAGGAAAAAGAATGTTCCAGAACATGCTAATTTAATATTTTAAAATTGCAAATCTGGGATCTGAAATTATAATATTACGGTGCCGTTGTTCTATGAGGCAATCAGAAATGGAGATTCAGAGACAACATTTGCATAATAATAGCTGCCGTGCAAGCCTGGGCTCTGGGTGCAGGTAGTCCGTAGTTGCAGTCTTTTTCCCCCCCTTACATCTACTGAAAGACAAGAGCTGACTGTAAGGGAGGGTTTTGCAGGTTTATGTCTGTGCTCCTGCTGTAGAAGCTTTTAAATCTTCCTTTACGTTTTGCAAATCACGAGGATTGCTTTGTCTGTTGATGCTGGCATGACCAGGACATCTCCCTGTCTCTCCTCGTCCTCCCCTGCTGCTCCGGTGGTACCCGAAGGCACGAAACCTGCCCTTGCTGCCCGCTGTGTCCCGCATGGGAAGGGTCTCCTCCAGGCATCTCTCAGCTCTCCCTGATTCCTCTACAAAAATACAGGTCCCCGCGGTATAAATAACGTTTGAAAAGTACGTGCCCGCTGGGTGCCTTCCTTGGGAGAAAGCACCAGAAGTACCGGGTCTGCTTTGCCGCGGGAAGCCAGCCCTCTGGCTGCTTACTGGGGCTTGGTGTGAAGGAGCAGAGCGGGTTTGGGGACCGGTGGCCGCTGCTGATGCTGGAAAGCGCGGTCTGCATCTGTCCTCTGCGGTGGTGGAGGGCGAGGACTCTGCCGGGCAGGACTCGGGGAAGCAGAAGGACCTCGCAGCGGTGCCTGGGCTCCTGGGGCTGCTTTCTGCAGCAGCCAACGTCAGGTCAAGCCTGGGCTTTGCTGCGCTGGCACTGCTTAACCCGGAGCGCAAACCCTCCCGTTTTCCTGGCCGCCTGGGGGGTTTTACTCTTCAACTCCCCTTGGAAATGCTTGAGAGAGGAGGAGGGGCTCAGGCTCAGCATCCGCGTAGTTCTTATCCCCTCTCTGCAGGGCCAGCGCCAGCTGTGTACGAGGAAAGCGGTAGATTCCATAACACACAATTACCGGATAATTTACCCATGGGAGAAATTTCTTTCAAACCTTTGGCAGGTATCAGTTGGCTTATTTCCTAGAGCGTGAGGTTTTATACCCCTTACGTATTTTATTCTCCTCTAAGCGTAGGAGCTGTGGATTTCGGTTTGTGTGTGTGCGTCTGATCCCTCCCGATGCCATCTTGTCTCCGCCTGAAGCTAAATAACCCTGATGTTTCCAAGCTCTCCCGCTATGGAAACAGTCTGATAGCAAATGTTGCTCGTGTCTCGCCGCCTTTATTCCCGCTGTATCTGCAAGGGGCTGCAGGCAGCAGGACTCGGCGAGGGGGGTGGCCCGTTTCTCCTGCTAATGGCAGGTGTCACGGTCATTCCACAGTTCCTTGCGGCTTGGTGGACAGCTCCGTAAAGCCTCTGTGAAACGCAGATGTTCCTCCCCTGGGTCCTTCCCTCCTCCCGTGTTGGATACGTATGTCAAGGGGATGTGAAGTCTTATTGCAGATTGGTGTTGTATGCACAGTAACAGAGCCTCTTGCTTTTTGTAACTTCATTTCTTGCATTTTCTTTTCTTTTTTTTGTTTTCTTTCCAGAGTCGGAAACATGCCAGCAAAGTTCGTCTCTATTATATGCTTCATCCCATAGATGGAGGCTGTCCAGCTAAAAAGCTCCGGTCAGAAAACGTGGGTATAATTTAAGTCCCTGTTTACTCAGCTGCTCTGTGAATCATTGACTCTGGGCTACAGCATTTTTTCTGTTCCAGCCACAGATGATCAGGTACCCAGAGGTAACATTTAGAT
This sequence comes from Platalea leucorodia, assembly GCF_965183815.1. Taxonomy (NCBI): domain Eukaryota; kingdom Metazoa; phylum Chordata; class Aves; order Pelecaniformes; family Threskiornithidae; genus Platalea; species Platalea leucorodia. The sequence goes on along the minus strand of NC_138858.1, from coordinate 93,294,542 downwards.
TAGCTGAAATGCTAAGTAACTGGGAATAATTTTCAATAAGCTATACAAGAAATATTATGTGTTTCAGCAACAGTAATTGCATTTTTAGTTATTCGAATGTTCTTTCATCGGAAAAAAATATGCTGAGAGCAAATATCCAGCGTTTATTCAGTTTAAGTGCAATGGCCAGGGTTTTGCTGGCGAGCTCCTGCGCGCAGGTGAGGCAGGGCAATGGCCGCAGGAGGCTTGTGCCCGCGGGCGGCCGGGGTAATTGCGAGGGTGCCGCGTACGGAGCTGTTGGCTACGCCCGGCGCGGCGGTGCCGCATACGGAGCTGTTGGCTACGCCCGGCGCGGCGGTGCCGCGTACGGAGCTGTTGGCTACGCCCGGCGCGGCGGTGCCGCGTACGGAGCTGTTGGCTACGCCCGGCGCGGCGGTGCCGTGCCCTCCTGCCTGCGGTGGCATCGCCGCATCGTGGCTGGAACCCCTGAGAGCCCCCGGGGTGAGCGGAGAGGTCACCGGAGAGCAGAGGCACCTCCGGAGGGCTCTTCCAACCCCGTTTTTTCTGAGAGTTGATGAAAACGGAGTGCTGGATCCGAAAGGCTCCTCGCAAAGTTTTGTGGTCAGTCTGCAGTTTTAAGAAATTGCAATCGGGTTCTTCAATTGCATTCAAATAAGCAAACAAACCTGAGGAAATTGGACCAGCTCGCAGCCGTTTGTCAGGCAATAAAAGGAGACTAAATTTATAAGGGACTGATTCACAGTGAATTATTCATTCAGCTCCTTCCCATGTTCTGGGGCCAGCGTGAGAGCTGTTGATGAGGTTCCCAGCAGACAGCATCCAAACCATTTCAGATCTATGGGAGTGTGGCTGTGGATTAATGCTATCAATATTTAGTGCGGTATCTTCTAATTAAAGGGAGAAGCATGCAAGTTTTGCCAAAGGAATCTGAAAGCTCCTTCACACAGTAATTAAAATTTTAGTGGAACTTTTATGTTGCACACAGGGTAATTGCAGATGCAAGCTATCCCTTAACAACAGAATCTTATAGTATTTTTATTGAGTTGTTAATTACAGAATGTGAAAGGTACAGTGGACATGCACATAGAGACTTGGAACACGGTCCTCTGATGAGCTTCATTGCATTCATTTGTGCTTTTTATTTATTAACGGTTGGACTCAATGATCGTAAGGGTCTTTTCCAACCTTAATGATCCTATGATTCTGTGATCTAACAAGAAACCACATAGCTGCATGTACACCTTAGGGTAGGGATATGGTGGAGAGAGAACCAAAGAGACCTCCAACAAGTCAAAGCTGACCGACTTCCCATTTCTTCTGGGAAAGGCGACAGTGAGAAGGAATGTAGCTCTGTGGTTGCTGGTGCTTGATTGTGCCGGGGCAGCCCTTAGTGGGGGATGAACTAACAGCTCCTTATGCAGAAGGTGGATGATAGGCTATGCAGGACCTAAATTCTAAAATTGTTTATGTTATAAGATGATAGCAGGGAAAATCTGCCGACATTTACAGCTCAAAGTAGGCCTGTTGCTGATCAGATATTAGCCAAACCTTTGTATTGAAAGAGAACAGAAATATTCAGGACATCCCTAATGCTGCCTGCTAACCATTGCCATGCTGCAGTGGGTGCCGCTGCATGGCCCCGTGCAGGGGTGCCGCGGCGTTAGGCAATCCGTGGCACACCAACTTTGACGAATATTAAAAACCATCTGTGAAAAGCAATTAAATTTCTGTGTGGAAGCATCTGCAACTAAAAAGGGAATATTAGCCTTTTTTTCATCAAAAACTGCGCTGTTACATGACCGCATGCCATTTGATTTGTATGCTTTTGACCCCAAAACTGAACACCTTCTCTGTCTTCCACCTGGCACGAGGGAGGAGAGGCTGCCGCGGTTGTAGATACTCGGTGCAATAGGCTTGGAGAGAGCATTTGCTACCTGACCTTTCAGGGAGGCGAAGGGTAGTATTTGCTGTTGTTTGAGGACTATAAAAATATTCTGCATTCCCCAAACACCCATTATCCTTTCCTAGTAAGAAGTACGAGGCTTATACTATTAGTCTTGGCTGGATTAACGACTTAGTTGTTGGGCTGTTCATTATTGGTTTAATTTTTTTGTGGAGGAGGGGAACAACCTCATGCCTTTGGTGTACTGAGGGATCGTTGACCTTTCATTTTAAATTTCTGCTTAACATTTCAGCTGAAAGCAATCAGAGAAGGTTGCTGCCTGTGTCAGGGCCCCTCTGAAATGAGGAGTCGTATCCTCAAGTCGCAGGATTGGTGAATCAGTTTTAATCAGCCTTTTCTCACTACCTTTAAAAAATAGGACCCCGACTGATGATCAGGACAGACGTGAGGAAAAGTTCTGATCTGCTACGAAATGCGTTTTGGGGGATGGGAGAAAAGCCTTCAAATTCTTTCTAGCCCTATTTGTACTATAAGATAGTAAATTGCTTTAACCAGCACCATCTTCCTTAAAAAAGAAAGGGGGGGTAATAGCAAGGAGAAATTGCTTGGGGGAAGATAGCAGGGTATTAGATTTTGTTGCTGAGGGTAACGCGTGTCCTGCCAGGCGGCGCTGGAGCCGGGTAAGCCAAGAGCGGTGCCTCTCCGAGGCACAAATGGTGCCGGCGGCTGCCTTGGGAGGCTTGGCTTCAGTTCCCAATCAGCAAGGAAATCACAGTTTTATAACTTCTGCTGCAAAATTTACTGCATGCTATAACTTAAACCTTCAGCGATTACACTGAAACTAAGATGAAATGTCTGGTTTTAGAGCCAACGTTCTTACTGTGTGTTTTGTACCTGATCAGAGGTTTTCAACCAAAAGGTCAGGTATTGGTTTCAGTGGAAGGCTGAATTTATTCTCCGACAGTTTTAAATACCCACCGAGCCGCAGCTGAGCGGTGGGAGCCGGGGTCTCCGGCCGAGGAGTCACCCCCGTCCTTGCCGAGCTGCCCGTGGCTCTGTCCCTGCCAGAGCGGGACCGTGGGACGCGCGCTGCCCTTGGCAAGCACCCCCCTTCCTTAACTTCGGGCTGGCTTTCCTTCGGAGAACGTATAGGTCCTAGGATCCTCCGAGAATTAATGAGCGTTTCAGATTTAGATAGCCATAAACTGGTACTGGCTCTTTGCTTCTACCACAAGAAAAACAGGCTCCAAAATGGAAGTGGTCTAAATTTCACACAGAGCGTTACGGAAAATAGCTCTTTAGCAGCAACACCTTCTTCACGCGCAGAAAATTAACTCAAATTTAAAAGATCCGTTGCAGTGCCTTGGGTGCTGTGGTTTATATTGCTATATTTCAAGGGTTTGTATAATCTTTTCTTCTTAGTAAAACCCAGGGAGATGAAGACAGTAGATTTGTATCTGTGGGATAAAAATCCTTACTTTTCCTGAGGATTGCTTAAGGAACATCCAGCAAAGGACCGCAACTGCCTGGCCCTGTGTGAGGATTACGCCTTTTAGCAGCTTGTTAACAGGCATCTGAATAACTGAAGTTAATTCTGTTGGATGTACGAGATTTGCTTTGAAGTGTATAATATTACAAGAAGAAGCCCTGTGAATTAGGCTGGCTCGGCACGGCTACGGAGTGGGGGGAAGATGAGCGATGTCAGCGTTGGGAAACGGATGCTTTCTCTCTGAGGCCGCGGCGTCTTTTGTTGTGCTTCAGGTTATGCGAGGCCGTTTGCCCCTGTCAGCGCTGCATCTCCGCAAAGGTTAGCGAGAAGGGATCGTCTGGAGGAGACTGCAAAAACAGATGGTAGAAATATTCCTTGCACATTGTCTGGCTTCATGCAGCATAGGGTTAGAGAGTTGCTTGTGTGGGTTTTATGGAAACTAAATTGAGATGTTACTGCCTCTTTTGACTGAGCTGGGCGCAGGAGCAAGAGAAGTGGCGAGGAGAGAAGGATGAGTGCACACGTGGGTGCAGAGCATCCCTGGAGATGGATGAGGGCACACGTGGGTGCAGAGCATCCCTGGAGATGGATGAGTGCACACGTGGGTGCAGAGCATCCCTGGAGATGGATGAGTGCACACATGGGTGCAGAGCATCCCTGGAGATGGATGAGTGCACAGGTAGGTGCAGAGCATCCCTGGAGATGGATGAGTGCACAGGTGGGTGCAGAGCATCCCTGGAGATGGATGAGGGCACACGTGGGTGCAGAGCATCCCTGGAGATGGATGAGGGCACAGGTGGGTGCAGAGCATCCCCGGAGATGGATGAGGGCACACGTGGGTGCAGAGCACCCCTGGAGATGGATGAGGGCACAGGTGGGTGCAGAGCACCCCTGGAGATGGATGAGTGCACACGTGGGTGCAGAGCATCCCTGGAGATGGATGAGGGCACACGTGGGTGCAGAGCACCCCTGGAGATGGATGAGGGCACAGGTGGGTGCAGAGCGTCCCTGGAGATGGATGAGTGCACAGGTAGGTGCAGAGCATCCCTGGAGATGGATGCGGGCACAGGTGGGTGCAGAGCGTCCCTGGAGATGGATGAGGGCACACGTGGGTGCAGAGCATCCCTGGAGATGGATGAGGGCACAGGTAGGTGCAGAGCGTCCCTGGAGATGGATGAGGGCACAGGTGGGTGCAGAGCACCCCTGGAGATGGATGAGGGCACAGGTGGGTGCAGAGCGTCCCTGGAGATGGATGAGGGCACACGTGGGTGCAGAGCATCCCTGGAGATGGATGAGTGCACACGTGGGTGCAGAGCATCCCTGGAGATGGATGCGGGCACAGGTGGGTGCAGAGCACCCTTGGAGATGGATGAGTGCACACGTGGGTGCAGAGCATCCCTGGAGATGGATGAGTGCACACGTGGGTGCAGAGCATCCCTGAAGATGGATGAGTGCACAGGTAGGTGCAGAGCATCCCTGGAGATGGATGAGGGCACAGGTAGGTGCAGAGCATCCCTGGAGATGGATGCGGGCACACGTGGGTGCAGAGCATCCCTGGAGATGGATGAGGGCACAGGTAGGTGCAGAGCACCTCTGGAGATGGATGCGGGCACAGGTGGCTGCAGAGCATCCCTGGAGATGGATGAGGGCACAGGTGGGTGCAGAGCATCCCTGGAGATGGATGAGGGCACAGGTGGGTGCAGAGCATCCCTGGAGAGCAGGGGCCTGCCCCGAGCAGGCTGGGGGTTGACCGAGCCCTGTGCCCTGGCTCGGGCTGGGCTCGCCCGGCCGTCTCCCCGGGGCAGCCTGATAGACAAGCGATGTTATTTTACCAGCTGGCTGCACAATCCTGTCAACGCGGTGCCATTCAATGGGTGACAAAAGACAGCCGGCTCGGGTTCCCCCGGCCCATCTGGTTACAGGTAAAACAGCCGCTGACAAAGGAGAAGGCATAATTACCCTTCAGGGCTGGACGGCGGCTCGCTGCAGGAGTTCGGGTGGCGGAGGAGGGAAGGGGGGCGATTCTGCTGACGAATGCTACAGGCTTGGGTGAACGCTTAAGACCACTTGAGCCCCAACATCTGCATCCCGCTAGCAACAAGCAGCATTTAGTGTGTGGAAAATGGCTGGCCGTTAGAGAGCGAAGGTCTGGCATGGTTTGTGCAGAGGCTGGGGCTCTCAGAACGACCAGAAAACTGGGAACACCGCTCTGCTGCAGGCGAGTGCCAGTCTGGTGGCCAAATGCCCATCCAGGCTCCGAGGCGCTCGCCCGGGGGCTTGGGTGAACTCGGATAAGCTGCGCAGCAAACCGTGGACCAGCGTAAATGGGACCTTGGGCTCTAAATGAAGTGTCCGAGGGATGTTTGAGGGGGTTTACATTTTTTAAACTTTTTTTTCTAACTGCAGTCTATCTGTGAAAGTAGGTTGGAAGGAAAAAATGTCACTGAGGAGCAGACGGGGCAGAGGAAGAGACCCTGGTGCGTAAACACTGAAGTGTATCACCTTTTCAAATGAGCTCTGTTGGAGGCTCTTTATATGTTACCACCGCTGATGATCAATAGAGTCTGGGAATTTTTGACTCTGCTCTTAACTTTCAAGTGATTTCAAGACATAAAATATCTTGAGAGAAACGTATTTAAAAGAAGTGCAAATTACACTCAGAACAGTACTTCTCAGCTCTTGAGATTTCTCCCTAAGGTTTAAGTTGATTTATAGTTAACAACAACAGAAAAAAGGGATGACAATGGGTCCTTTTTTTCCCCAATTGTGCTTATTTTGGGGGAGAAAATGACCTTAAGTAGTGGGTTGGGCGTTGACTGTGTGGTCGGTTCGCTCTCCCAAGTGTTAGCCTGGGCTCGGGCTGGGCTTCGGTGGGAGGGCAGCAGGCGTGGGTGCTCGGCTGGAGCCGTTTCACCCATGTACATGGGGCAGCTGAAGAGCCGGGCCCTTCGTTCTGTGGGTGAACGTAAGCGTGACGTTTGCAAAAGGGGACCTGGCTTTTGGACTGCATCTGACTTTCCCTTGGCCTCCGCTGCCCCTGCAGCAGCGCCGTGGTTTCCAGCCGTGCGATGTGCTTTGGGTGCGCGGGGACGCGGTCCCGCGGGGGCGGCCAGCGCGAGACCGCTCCTCTGCCCCCGCGAGCGCCCAAACCTTTGCACGGGGATGAATCGCAGAGTGCGTTTGCAGCTTGTTGTGAAGTTGTTGTGAAATGAAGATTGCAGCTTCTAAAGCAGACTATTTTCTGTTTTGACTGTATACCAGCAGTTGGAATACTTGCTTTAAAAGAAAAGAAAAGAAAAAATAGAAAAAGTGCACGACCGTCTCCAGATGGCTTGTCACCAGAGGGAGTTTCACCCTGGCACAGGGGCCAGATCTGACCATCTTGTCCAGGGAATGGACCGGGATGCTAACTGCCTGCACGCAGCAGGTCATCTCCCGGCTTTGGAAAGGTCTTGCTCTGCACAGAGGAGTATTTTCAAAAGAGATCATTTATAAATTGTGCTCAGGGGCCAGCACGACATACTGAGATCTTCGGAAAAGCGAGGCCATGTATGTATGGCCCTAAACGTGATTCTCATTTCCTTTGTGGAACAGATTAGAATAATTAATTGTGACTAATGGTGCAAGCGTGCTTTTCCCCCTGCTTGCTTGTTGTTTGTACGCTTACCCCTGTGTCTGTGGAAGCCGTTCGTAAACACTTGCCGGCAGCAGCGGTCATGTTTTGCTGACAGCCATTCAGCCCAGGGGCTGTTGGTGAGCTCTTCTCCCAAAGCCTCCCTGGCTGCTCAGCTCCTCCCTGCCGGGCAGGGATGCCTCCGTGCCTCCATGCCTCCGCTTCCCCCAGCGCAGGGGCCGAACCCCCCGTCGGAGCGGGGAGAAATCCCAGCAGACGCCTCTGCGCCTGGGAAGCGGCGGTGCCTCCCACCCGGGTGCTGGGAGGCGTCGGGGGGTAATGCCAGGATGCTCGGTGCCCCCTCGGGGTAACGGGTGCCCGGGTGAGACACGGGGCAGTGCCGGAGCTGCTGCGGGATCCGGGATGTACGGTGCCGTGGGCAGCAACGCGGCTCCTGCCGCAGCGTGGGAACAGGCAGCCTTCGGCTGCAACCGCTCCTCCTCATGGGGTTTGCTTAGAGTAGAAGGTCTAAGCTCAGCTACACAGCTGGGCAGAGGCACGCTGGCTTTTATTCCTACAACAATAACCATGATGAAGGTTGGAGACAATATTCTCATTAAATTGGGATTTACTTGTAAAAATAAAGATGCAGCGTTTAGTAACTGCGAAGAATGGCCCCTACTTGTATCACTGCAGCCATGAAAGCCTCTTGCTGATGCTGAAATACCGAATGGTGACGTTCATAACTTCTTAAAATTTCCAGTCACCTGCTAGCTGCCGCCTAGGATCTCGCAAGGGAGTATCATCACCTGTGCACCAAGGTGCCGCGTTGCGCAGATCCTCAAACAGGGCCACGGGCCACAGCTCCGAGTTTGGCTTAGGCAACATTGGTTTCTAGGATGTGTTTTTTACCGTTGTCTGCAAAGTGTCTTGGACTTTTTATGGTTGCCCTTCTTCATCTGGCAGTGTTCAAGAGCTCAAAATCCACCTCTAGGAAAGCAGCAGAACATAGATGCGTTCTTTACGTGTTTTGCTCTTTTTTTCCTTTTATGCAAGCCCTGCAGCAAGCGGTTATTCCTGTCTTTAGTATGTGCCATGAGGCTGCCCTTGCCTTCGGGGTTCTCTGGGCAGCAGCTGGCAGGAGGTTATGGCCGCGAGGTCTGAGCCGGGTTCCTCCGCGAGGGCCAGCAGATGGGGAGCAGGCGCCCAGGCTGCAGAGGGGGTGCAGCCGGGGTCCCCGCTCCTCCGGCCGATCTCCCCCCTCCGTCTTGGTCTCTGCACGAGGCGGGGGATAAAGGCGTCTCCTCCAAGGGCTCGAGAATGGCAGAGCAAAGGCAGGAGGCGTCTGGGGCTGGCGTGCGATCCTTCTTGGGGGACCCGCCTGAGTCCCACTGGTTCATTTGCTTCTCCCACCTGCAGAGAGGGCTGCTCCCCGTCCCCCGCCGCTGCTTTGGGGTCTCTTACAGAAGTGTGGCAGGGCGAAGCGCCGGTGTCTGATGGCAGGGAAAGCCCCACATTTGTATGACTCCCTCAGTCAGGGAATAGGAATAAAGACTAAAGAAAGGCAGGCTGGTGGATGTGAAGGATGAGCCTCTCGGCCATGGGGAACACGAAGCAACGGGATGAGCTCCCAGTGTGCGAGTGAAAGCGGAGGTGCTGGGGGGTCGGAGGCATCCCCAGGCCGAGCAGGGCTGGGACCGGGCAGGAGTGAGTCTGGGGGAGACAAGGAAGGGAAGCCCCTTGGAAACCTTGGCATAACAACTTGGATTCCCCTCTCTCCTTTCTCCGTGACTGTGCTTGGTGGGCTTATACACCTCTTTTTTTGTCTGTGTTTTTGTCTCCACCCAGGGCAGTGATGGTGACTCAGTGGATAAGAACAAATGCTGCACACTATGTAACATGTCCTTTACCTCGGCAGTGGTGGCCGAATCGCATTACCAAGGGAAAATCCATGCCAAAAGGTTAAAACTGTTGCTAGGTGAACAACCAGCATTAAAGGCCACAGGTAGGTCCAGAGCCAGCGAGCTGGAGCAGGAGGGTCCGGCGCGGGGTGGAGCGGGCTCGCTGTGCCGAGGCGCCGGCTCGGTGCCTGCGCGGCAGAAAATGGATAGCTGAGTGATGAAGGCCGGCAGAAGCAGCTATTCATTTGTGTTGCTGTCATAACAACCTTTAAAAATTGCTGATGCTCATTATTGCCTGCTTTGTTCACATGTATCAGTGGTTTATCAGCCAGGGCTGGCCTTTGTACGAGAGTCCTATCTCTGGCTCCATGCTTCTGAAATGTCTTGTTCGGTGGAAGACAATCTCTCCTCTGGGCACCGATAGCCAAGCCTCACTTTAATTATCAGGAGTTATTTGACAGCTCAGCTAATATGTTTAATAAACCTTTCGTGTTACTGTACAGAACAGAATATCATTTGCCTTTACCTTAGAGGGAAATCTAGTCTTTGCAAACTGTTGGATTGATTGTCTTTTGATTTTTGCCCAGATGGGTATTCATGCTTGCCTCCACGGTGATTCCGATAATGCAAGCCTATTAACTTTCACATTTAAAAAGTCAAATGTTGGAATCGGATAATTTAACCATCTTATTGTTTGCTTAACCATAAAGTCCCTGCAAACCGCTAATAAACTGTGAAACAAAACTTCCCCTGTGCTCGTCGGGCCAGAGGATACTTGAGCAAAATATTCTCCGTGCTAAGCAGGCAGGATAACTGGGCTGTGGTCCTGCAGACAGATGTATTTCAGTATTACTACCAGCGGCACTTCTGTCAGAACAGAGCGTAAATTTAGCTGTGCATTTTACCTCCTGCCTAACACGATGTGCATAAATCCTAGATGTGATTAAATAAGGGGGGGTTGGCTCGCTGCGTGCGGTTTTGTTGCTTTTTTAACTTTACAGCCTGTAGATGCTGATGCATAGAATATCACTTGTCCTTTACCAGGATTGGCTTGGGAAATGTTACCGCCCTTGAGGGAGCACGGGGAATCGCTTTAGATGGTGGCTTACTTGCTTTAACTAACGAGCGCGCTCCCAGGAGGCTGGTTGAGCGAAGGTGCGGCAGAGTTCCCGAGTCACCGAGGTGCGTCTGGAAGCGGCCCGGTGCTTTGGGTACCGGCTGTGAATCCCGCGGCGGGCAGGGGTGCTGGCAGCTCCTGCCTGTCCCCGCAGCGAGCCAGCGGGACGGATCTAACGTGAGCTAACGTGATAATTTGCAGCTGGCTCACTTGAGGACTCCTCAGGCTCTTCTCTGCAGCTGGCAAATAATTACAAGGGCACCGAGAGAAGTGGTGTACTCGCTTATGGTATTTAATTGTCCAGTGCTTGCGTTAGCACTCAGAACCCCATCCCTCGGGTGCAGCCTTCCAGCGATTTATCCTCCAGCACCAAAGGACCTGCCTCGAAACCTGGTGTTTTCTGGTCAAAGCCAGGTGAGTTTCTGAGCGTCACAGGGGTGACGGACTTCAGGGAATAGTGCATGGACCGATTCCCACGTACGTCGACGATTGGGATTCACCCGCCAGCGGGGAAGGAGTCGGTGTTTTCACCTCCAGGACCGTTGTCCTGGGCAGGAGCCTGCGGGTCTGGAGCTGTTTGGGCAGGTCAGAGGCAGCAGGCGGGAGCTCAGGGTCTGCCTGCGGAGCTGGAGCCACGCAAAGGCAGACGGACAAACGGTGGGCAGCGGTTCTCAATCGATGGCAGGAGGGAATTGATCTCGGCACAGCAGGTGCCGGTGGAGAGCTCGGACTCCGGTGAACCAACGTTTCTGTGAATGCAATCGGAGATGTGCGTGGACTGGCAATAGGTAGATGAGAAGCAGTTGTACCCTCTCCTTTGTTAGAGACCTCTCTGAAGCGGTGCCAAGGCTGACGTACCGTGGGGTCTGTGCTAGGGCTTTCCAACAGCTTTGCATTGTGTTTCTGTCTAATTTTTTAATCATCTGGATCAGCCTCGCAGAGGCTCTAAGTGAGCTGTGCACCGCGTGCTCCGAGAGTAATGGGCTCTTCAGCTGTAGTAATCACTAGGAAAGAGTAACTCAAGGACTCATCAGCTCTTCCAGACACTTGATCTGATGAAGCTGAGCTGCAGGAATACGTTAATAAGCACCTCCTTGCTCACCAGTAGTTCTCAGAAACGTGCCCTTTGGACGCAGCATTTTTCTGGGCTTCCTGTGGAGTCACCCAGGATTTTTCTCCCAGTCCGTCATGGCTGGCACCGGGGAGCCTTTGGTCTCTCAGACAGAGCTTCACAAGCTCCGGCTCCTGGGAGGGCTTCACACCGGGGGGCTTCACGCGTGTCTGTGACCACAGCGTGGCCTGGCTGCGGTGCGGCAGGTGGCTGTGCAGGATTTGGGTGGTGGCTCTGCTGTTTTCCATAGGAATTCATCACTGAGATTATCCAGCCGTTTTTCTTCCCCCGCTCCATGGAAGGGCACTCCAGAGGCTCTTGTACGTCATCCTTAAAGCCCTGATTGCCAGAAGGCCTATGAACGTTTCAGCGTCAGCTTTGAGACCCCTGCGATGGAGGCTGGAAGTGCTGGTGGCGGAGCTGCTCCTTGCGACGGTTCCCTGTGGTTGCATGGCCGTCGGGCGCGCTCGGTCCCAGAGCCCTGGAGCCGCGGGACAGGGACAGGGCGCCTTCCGCATCGCCTTGGGGTGGGATGAGTCATGGTTTGTTTTCCCTTTGGTTTTCTTAAAGGAGATAAATAACATTTAATATAGGCTTAATCTGCTCAGACGTAAGCTGCTACCAGTTAAGAGGTATTGATAATCAGCAGTGTGTCGCTGCCGAGGGATCCAGCCCCTTCTGCTGTGCTGGGGACCGGGGAGCTGAGCCCAGTGACTGAGGAGCGGGTGCGGGCGGTTCGGGGGCCACGAGCTCACGGTCGCAGTATGACTGGTTGGCATCTTTAAAAGAGGTCCAGCTGCTATTCTGATCATAACACGGTAATCCTTCAGAGGGTTAAATGGGTTGAATGTACTCCTTGGTGTTTCCCTAAGATCTTAAGAGTGATGTATTTTTTTACCTTTCATGTGCGATCAACAAAAAGTGAGACTCTGTACAAATATTTGAACTCTCATAATCTTTTAATTAAAAAAAAAAAAAAAAAGCTTAAAATGCTTTCAGAATTCCCCAAGTGCTCTTATTGTGGCTGAGATTAAACATATACAGTTAATCTGAAAAGGTATTTTAGTGGCCACAAGCAAGGAAAATAGGTAACAGCCTCCAGATTGCAATGTCTGATTTTCAGCCTTGCACAAGAATTTATTTTGCTCCCCTAAATCGTTGTGAAGTTCTGTGTTGACCATTTGCTTAATTAGTGGGCCTGTGTGTAAAGGGAGGAAAGAGTTTGTGAAATTCTTTGCACAGCTGTCTTGGCAGGAGTCGTTTCATTCACACAGGTGTGCGGGTGCCTCTGGAGCATGGCATCTCTTTAAATCGCACGGTAACAAAATGAATTTAGGGGACAAAACAAAGACTAAGAAGTTGAAACTGCAGGGGAAATTTAGGAAGAATTCTTCAGCTGTTTGAAGAGCAGTGTTTTCCAGTAAAAAAAGAAATGCATCAAAAAATATGTAATACTCTCAGTGAAGGCAAAAATTTGAAAAATGTCTGCAACTGGAATTCTGCTCCTGGTCATGGTTCCCGGAGGCATCGGCTCTGAAACGCGCTGTGCTGCAAGGCTGCCGTGGGACCTGGAGCCGCTGCCGGTGGCCAGAAATTCCCTGAGGCTTCACCTCTGCAGAGCAGCTCCGCTCCAAACACCGAGCCTTCACCCTGGACTCGCATCCCTTTCCAGCCAGAAAGCGGCGGAGGGAAGGGTTTCTGCAGGTGCCTCCTCTGCTGCTGGCATCCAACGTGTGCCCCAGTGCTGAGCGTTCTTCCCTGCACGCAGCGTAGTGCCAGGGCACTGCTTAATATTACACCTGCGAGCAGCTCAGGGGCTTCCCGATGAGTTTCATGCCGCAAGGTGAGATGTTTATCTCGGCTCCGCTGAGTCGGTAAAGAACAGAATTCCCCCTCGTCACCACGGCGGTTACGTCAGTCCTGAACTCTGAGCAACCTGTGCTCTGCATGAAGTGGTGCAAGACGTTAACCTACACCCTGCCCTGTGCCCTGACGGTTCTGTTCCCCCCATTCCTACCGGATAATCCAGGCCCATTCCTACCAGATAATCCAGGCACGCTTTCTGGTCACCTTAAGCTGCAGCATCCGTCGCCTGCCTTCGGGAGGGCTCGGATCCATTTTGCAGATGCACGGGGATGCGCTGGCGACTGCGTTCTGCCTCCGAACAGACCGCTGCTTGATATTCTGGGTTTTCTGTCTCGCCAGTCCCCTAGAAAATTACATCTATTGTCAGTCCCCTTACGGAGTTACACCTTCCCTTTCAATTTCATCATCTTAATGAAGTACGGATCTCTCATTTCTCTGCTGGTGCTTTCAGGAGAGGGAGAAGTGCCGTAACAGTTGGGTTTTTCACAATAGGAAAGCGATGTCTCATCATTACAGCGAAATATTTGTGATCTTTTCTGTTGCTCCTGCTGTACAAGGTTGTAGCCCTCAGAGGCTTTATGTCACTGCTGTTGCTGATGAATTTCTCTAGTCATTGCCAACATCTTCTGTCAGGTTGCCTCCAGTCCTCAGTAGGAGTTATAAAACAAAGGACTGGGGGGGGGATAGCTGCTGCCTTCACTGATCGAAGCGCGGGTACCCGCAGGCAGCATTTCTGGAGGGTGGAGACCAGCCCTTCGGCGCCGGCAGTGCCGCCGAGGGCCACGGCTGCGGGAGGTGCTGGGCCGGTGGGCGCCAAGCTCCCGGGAGGGGCGATGCCGGCACCGGGGTCCCCTGCGTTCGGGCTGAGGAATAAGGGCGTGATTTTGCCAGTGGGAAAAGTTACCTTGGCGTTTTTGCCTCTTTGTTCTCTAGTTCCTAGCGTAGGGTTTGCTTTTCAGGTGCGCTGAAGGAGACAGAGTAAATGGCTTTCAGGTTGGGGTGCGAGGATCCGTCCAGCGGCAGCTGGAGTCTGCCCCGGTCCCAGGTTTGCCTTCTGAAGAAAACGGCATTTCTCCAGTGCCCCGCTGTCGTGGCTCAGTTCCTTTCTCGTGCTCCGTTCCTGGAGAGTGGCGATGATAAAAAGTTGGGTGCCATTTAAATACAGCTATGAATAAAAAGCTTTGCACGCAAGAAATAAGTCAAACATTAGTTCATTGCCAGAGTGCTAAAGTGTTTCTAACTTTATATTTTGCTTCTTGCAGCAAAGTAAGACTTTCTCACTTCCCTCCCACAGCAAAAGGGAACGTAAGGCAGACTGTCATGAGCTATTTAGCATTTTGAAATACTTGAAATAGTCAAAGTAGCAGCTTTTATGTTTGTGTTTTAGATGGAGAAACATTTTTAACATTTGACGTTTTGTGAGTGTTTATTATTAATTTTCATGTCGCTGCTCAGGGAATGATGATATTTCCTGTTCTGTTGTAGTTCTGTAGCGCATATCAAAATGATAAACCCACATTTGTGGAGAAGTCAACTTTCATCTATTTTTCTTCAGGAGGATTGGGAAGACAGGGGATGTTTTCATTAAGTGCCAGGCTGGGTTCAGCACGCCTTGGGACGAGTGGTAGCTGTGAATGGAACCTGAGGAATGCGGCTTTACAAGAAAATATTCAGTGTTGCGTGTGCTAAGAGGAAATCGCTGCCACGCGGGAGCACCCGTGCACGTGGGCCGAGGGTCCGGCGCTGGCTCTGTGCAGGGTGCCTGCAGCCCACGGGGTCGGGGGGAGCCAGGCGTTGCGGTGGGCTCGGAGCGGGGCTGGGCTGGGCACGGGGCGGCTGCGGTGCCACCCCCGAAGCAGGAGCGCCGGTCCCACCGACGGCCTCCCTCCTGCGCCGCGTTTGGATGAGCACAAGCCCCCAGCCTCATCGAGAGGGGCTCGGACGCGCAGCCCCGGGGCCGCCGGCCCGGCTGATGGCTGAGCAGCAGAGGATGCTTCAGTCGTATTTCTTTAGTGAGCGGGAGATATAACTCCCGCGGACACCACCAGCTCTGTGCACTTCAGCCTCCCTGGTTCCCCTCTGGCAGCAGATAACATATAAACAAGGAGAAAGCTGACCAAAAGGTCTGATAGATTTAACTTCATAGCCTGGGGCCTGGAGAGCAGCAAGTCAAATATATCACAGAGCTCCCGGGCTGCCATAATAACTGGTTATTCATGCTGGTCCAGATGCCCACGCGTCTCGCCCGTGCCCTGGAGCTGCTCAGCCCTGGCCCCGGGGAGCGGCAGAGGGCTGGGTCCCGCGGCATCGCCGGGCTGTGCCGGTCCCCGCGCGGGGCAGCTCGTGGCACCCGCTCTTTCCTGCAGGGAGGCTCCTTGGGGAGCGCCTGCGGGTAGTCGCAAGAGTACGTGAGGAATAGGCAAGCTACGCTTGCTTTTCAGGCATCAAGCATATGCAAAACGTGCGTAATCTTAGTTTGGACAGGCAGTGTTGTTATTTCCTAATTTTCTTCTTAATCACCGTGTGTTGGCCCTGGCTCTGCTCCTTGCTGTACTTGTGCTTTTGTTTATGTTGCAGGCGTCTTGGAGGGGCTGGGGGTGCATGTCTCGTACTGGAACCATAGGTGTTAGGGAAGATGTTATTTTTAGGAGCAAAATAGAGCCGGGTCCTCCCTGAGCCCTGCCTGCTGCCCGCCAGCTCTGCCAGGAGCAGTTTTCCGGGAGGCGGCACAGCAGCTGCGGAGCTCGGCTGCCTCGGCAGAGCCGGGATGTGTCCCAGCGCGGCCCCCGGCCCCGGCGCGCTGCAAGGGGGGCATCAGGGGCCCGGCGCAAAGCAAGAAGGTTTTCTTCGTCGGCATCGTGCTTGGTTTCTAACTAGGCTAGTTAAACGGAAGGCGGGCAGAGATTAGGCAGTGGAATCCTCTAGCGGGGTGAAATGAATCCAAACGAGCGGGCGGTTTGCGAGACAGCAGAACGAGGAGAAGAAATATCTTCCGCGGGAGCCCGTTGTGTGATGGCTTTATTAACTAATCCCCGCAAGAGCTCGTTCCGCTGGCGCTGCGCAGAGCGCTGGCGGCAGCAGCAGGAGCGAGGAGACCCTTCCCCAGGCGTTGCTCCAGCGGCGGCCTGGCGAGGAGGGTGACGGTGCCTCAACCAACCGGCCAGGCCGTGAAACTCCGATACCGTGGCAGTTGTCATCCAAAACAATAGAAGCTTTTAAACGCCTGGAAATCGATAAGGTTGTAAGTAACGTTATACGTAAGATACAATTTCCTTGAGGAAAGTTAATAGACGTCCCTTCCCGAGCAGGTCAGCAGAAGATTTATAATGATACTAACTTTCTTGAGCCGTGGAGTCAATCACGGTGGGCTTCGGTTGTAATTAGACGTCTAAATAGCTCCCTGTTTGCTCACTGCTGCCGTTCCCAGTATCAGACGCCGAGGTGGGTCCGTCACTTGCCAGCCCGCGCTCTCGTCAGGGCTCAGCTGGAATAGCACGGGGCCTCTTGATCAAAGGAGAGCGATCGAGCTCCTCTTCAGCACCTTAAAATCTGCCTATTCTTGTGTCACGGAGAGAGTGGTTTGTTAATTATTTAGATAGCAGGCATTTCATCTGGATAAGAAAAGAAAAGGAAAACCACATAAAAGGGAATTTTTGAATGAGGTGTGATAACTAAGTGCTCGTCATTGTATATTTTTGTATCCCAATGTTATCTGAACTTTACTTTAAACTGTTTTTCCACAGCTTTGTGACTTATGTTGTACAAAGTAGGAAAACTCTGGCAAACAAGGTGCAGCTCCATTATGTCAAGACCAATCACCCATTTTTCTTTGAAATTGTTTGGGGATCATGTCTGTGTTCCCAGATGGCCTCTTGGTGAATCTGAAGGGAAATGGGATTAAATTAAGGTCCTGGGTTGCTGGTACCTGTCCGTTCGCAATGTGAAGGTATTTGAATGAGGGGACTGATTACTGAATGGTTTTTTTTTTTTTTCCATCCGTGACAATTTACAGTGACTGCAGCTTTCCCTATTCTTTCCGAGACCAAATAAATTGAAAAATAAGAATCCAGAGATAACGATAAATCTGTCTGTCTATCTTGAGAAGTAGATGGCTTTGCATGTTTTGTTTATTCTCCACTGGCGATTTTTCCTGGAGGTACCAATTTAAGCAGGATAAGTTTAGCGGGTTTAGTCACAACAGTGGTAAGAGGTGTAACTGCAATGAGAGCATCCTCCTTTCCCAGCTAGTGAAACGCAGCTAGTTGAGGAATAATCCTGGGCTGTCCTTTCGTGCTGCTTTTTTTATGAGAAATGGTAGATTTCCAAGCAGTACCATCCAAAATATCCAGTGGGACCCTGTAACTGCTACTAATTATTCCCCGTGTCTAATGTGGGCTCTGCCTCGGGGTCCACTGTTATTCAGACAGCAACGCTAGCCTGGAAAAGCTCATGTCGGAACGTTTCCTTTTTACAGAAGCCGCTCTGAGCTCCCTAAAGCAGCCGCACACGGATAGTCCCCCGGTGGTACCGTCACCGCATCAGCGGAGAGACTCGGACAGGTACTGCCAGCTCTGCGCAGCCTGGTTCAACAACCCCATGATGGCACAGCAGCACTACGATGGCAAAAAGCACAAGAAGAACGCGGCCAGGGCCGACCTCCTGGAGCAGCTGGGGAAGACCCTGGACCTGGGAGAGCTGAGAGGTGAGAGCACCGGTACATGGAGAGCAAGGACCGGCTCCCCGTGGGATCCAGTGGCCGCAGCGACACCGCCCTCGCCCGCCACGGTCACTGGTCCTCTGGTCAAGTGGTGCAGGGGAGCCCGTGGTGCTCTTACTGCTTTATGACGTTCCCGTTCCCGTAAAAAAAAATCCCCTCCTCTAAGATGACAGTCTGCAGTTTTAGCAGCATCCTTTAAAAGTTGTTTCCTAGGTGTTTCTTTTGCCTCTTCCTAAAATAGTCCCTTCCATTAGCACACGCTTCTGTCCTCCAGCAAATGGGGACTGGGAGCTGAGAGAGGAGACGACGGTGGAGCGCTCAGCCCCGCTGGGAAGTGGGGACGGGGCTGTTTGTTGCTGGAGGCAGAGCGCTCCCTGCATCTCCCTGCTGGAGAGCAGGGCATTAGCTGTCTTTTGAGATTTAATTAGTGCGCTTATAAAACACTGCAATGGCCCTGGGTCAGCGGCAGCAAAGAGCAGAAAACACGAGTTGTCTGTGTTCCCGCTGAAGGGAGAGCAGCCATCCATCCGCCTGTCTGTCCGTCCATCCGTCTATCCCGGCCCCGCCGGGAGGGGCTCTGGCACCCACGGGGTCCCTGCAGGGGCTGCGCCCTGCGGTCGCCCGGATTTGGGCCTTGGACCCCTCTGCGAGCCCCCTTGGGTGGAGCCGCCACCGCAGCCCCCGCCTGGCCGGTGGCCATGGCTGCCAGAGCCCCCGAGCATCCCCGGTCCCTCCCGGTCCACCCCATCCCTCCCGGCCGCCTGGCGCTGCTGCGGGACCGGCTCCATCACGCTGTGCCTGTTGATGGAGATGTGCTGATTCCTAGCGGCCGAGGATGCGGCTAAGACTGAATTCTGAGCAAAGCGCCTTTTTAAGGTAGAGGTGGGATTGCAGGAGGAGAGGTACGAGCCTCCTGTTGAAAGTTTTCTCTGTGGTCTTGATTATAATCCTCTGTGCACACAATGTGTTTGACTGAAGTAGGCTGAGGAAAAAGTGCAGGTTTGATTTTCAAAACCATGCGGGAGAGGAAGTCTGGTTTGCCAGCAAGACATTGCATTAACATTTTAAAATACCTTTTTTTTTTCCCCTTGTTAAATGAAATAATTTTCCTTTAAATACTAATGACTATGCAGCATATTGTGCATTTCTTGATCTCAGATAAACCTTGTAATGGTTATCCAGATCCTTCGTGTGCTACCTAGTGTGACTCACAATGCCATAAATGATTCATGGGGCTGAGTCACTGCCCGCTGTTGAAAATATGCAGGGAAATAAAACCTGGGACAATAACATGGAAGTGCTTAGTGCTTTGCACTGTGCCAAGCTCGAGAGTGGCTGAGGATGTCATTAACTGTAAATAAATCAATTGTGAAGTGTTTTATACATTTAGCTTGCGCCTAGGAGAGTTGCAATTGGAGGGCGTTACGTGCTCAGCAGCCCGTGTTGGTTTTTAACTTTGCGGTGGCTGGGATTTGCAGCTCAATCTGGCGTGGTCCCGCCAGTGCCCGTGGATAGCGGGAGAGGGGGACGGCGGAGCTGTGCGGTGGCCGTACGCGTCCCCCGGTACGGGGGGAAGCCAGCTTTGTCCCTGCCGGGCTGTCGTTTCGGAGCCTGCAGTTCGCGGGTGCCCAGTGCTTTCTGGTGCCGCCAAGCTGCACAGCCAGCCGCGGCGAGCCGAGGCGGTGTCCGTGGGCCTGCTGGTGGTGTCCTGCAAAGCTTGCCTCTGCTGCCGGAGTAGCGGTGCGGCTGGGAAATCCTCTTTTTCACAGTTTTTCTGAACTAGGGGGTGTGATATGCTCTGCTGTATGCGTTTAGCTGTGAGGCTAGAGAAGATCTCTACAGATGCAGAAGGCAGATCTCCGCAGTAGCCAGCACAGAATGAGCTCTGCCTTCTGTCCGAGAAAACAGCCTTCCCTTGGCAGATAAAGTCATATCTGAATTCAAGAGAAGCGATGACAGCGGCAGTTCAGAGATACCCGGGGCGGTCTGTCCCAGGTTCGGACTTCTGTCCGAAGCCTTGCCTGACCGTTGCTTTCGACGTGCGGCGGGTTTGGCGTTGGGCAGCGCGCGGTGAGGATCACGGCCGCGCGCTCTCCTCGCTCCCCGCTTGTTTGGCTGCCTCGGTACTCCTAGAATGCAAACTCCTTTCCTTCCCACCCCTGGTGGCTTCTCCCATCGCAACTTAAATATTAATTCTATTTTGACTACTGTGGGAGATGAACATTTGATGCATTGTGTGAGCCTGGAACAAGCAGTGTCGGCTGAAGTAAAACATTCCAGCAGCCTTTGATGTTTTGATAATGGCTATAATAAAATATTTATTGATAAATATGAATGTGTATTTGGTGAAATAAGAATAGAGATATATTTTTGGACAACTGATATTTATAGGAAACAAAAGCATTGATTCTTCTTGCCAAGTGCTCATCCTGCAATTTTGAAGTCTTATTTTCTTCTCAGAAATGAAAAGACGAGGGGGGGGGGAAAAAAAAAAGGAAAAAGAAACCTCACTAGCAGCACCGTTTCACTAACAGCGCCGTTTCTCTAGTCTGTACTGAGTTAAAGCCGCAATGCATGCGGGCGCACGGCCGCGCGGCCCCCATGCTTTGGCCGAGCGGAGGGAGGGCGCTTTGGGGGTCATTCGGCAGTGCCCGCCGCTGCTCTGGGCAGAGTCCAGCCCCGTCTCTCCGAGCGGCTTCGTGCGGCTTTCCAGCCTTGCCAGCACCACCAGTCCAGGACCCCCTGCTCCGAGGGCTGGTCGGGAAAGCCCTCTGCTCTTACTCCTTAGGAGAGCGCATGGACATACCCCGAAAGAGGGAGAAATGAAGAGTTTTCTTCCTTCGGAGCTGCCTCCTCTAGCTGATGCTGCGCCCCAGCCCATCCTGGCGCAGATCATAAAAAGACAAAAACCGGTGGGTATGGTACCAAACCCTGAATTCTGGGCTCTTCCCCCGACAGCTTGCGCCTGTTCAGCAACACGGAGCAGAAGCTGCTCCGTCGGAGGCACCGGCGCGGCTCCGTCTGGCAGCTCTCGCCTTCCCGCAGCCTGCGCCAGGCAGAGAGCGAATTGCATTTTTGCTCCATCAGGTCACATTTCACCAGTTTTACTTCACGGCTGGCATTATCCATCGCCGAGCTCTCTGTCATTCCTCCTCTAACGCAGGTGGGCTCTGCGGGGGCAGAGGCCTCGCAGCAGAGCCTGGCAGATCTCCTTCATGGGGGATTTAATTAATAATGGACTCTGCTTATTGCTGGTGCTGAGCCGAAACCCCACAGCAAAATGCTCTCTCTTTGAAGGCTGGTGCAGTGTTTGAAAGTCTGGGCTTCGTTAAGTGGATTCGGTATGTCCTTTCCTTTCCTATATGTACACCTTTGAATGAACAGCATGAGCAGAAGACTTCACGTACAGGCAGACCCTCCTTCATCTCGTCAGCCTTCATAACCTGAGCTTCAGCGCCTTTTGCGTGACAACAAACGACTTACCGAGGCACCTTGGGCTCTCTTTGATGCCTGCCAGCAAAACTTGGCTTTTACGTAGCGATGGAGCTAGATTCGGGGCCAGCCTTGTGTACCTGGAGCTGGTTAGATGGGATGCTGTAAACCGCAGGAACGTGGGTCTTCTTCCCAGGGCGCTTGGTCCCTGGTGAGCAGGAAAACTGGTGCCTCTCAAGGGGATGACACTGTGAATCCCTAAAATAAAATACAGCAGCCTCTGCAGTAAAGCAGAATCGGGACGGCTGCACAGGGATGTTGTCACCTGAAGCCTTTGTATTTTCAGGTAAATTGTCATCGTTGCATATCTTGAAAAATCAGGCAAAGAGCTGAGTTTCATTTTCCTTCTCAGCTCATAATTTCTTTGTATGCCTTATAAATACTTTTCATTCTGTGCTGTCACTTTTGGTTAGTAAAAGGTGATTTAACAAGCACTCCCCTGGAATGTGTTTTAATGCATTTTATGCAGAATGACATTAATGACTTGAGTTGTTAATATTTTATTTAATGGCTATAGGAGCACATTCAATTTTACATGAGTGCATGTCATGATGCAGGGTAGGGAATGCTGATGTGTCGTGAGGCCGCAAAGGTAGATGCGAACACAGAGCCCGGCGTTTCCTAACGCAGGCTGCTCTGGCTGGGACCACCTTCCCATTGCCCGCTGAGCTAATGCTCGGCTCCAACACGCTTTGGTGGGGTGCCTTTTATGAAACGCCAGTTTCAGCCAAGTTGGCAGCTTTGGTAAGCTCCAGTGAGATCAGATACTGTTAATTTTGATATTCTAGAGGTGATTGTTGCCTGTGGTTTCGGCCTGCAGTTGATCTGAGGCTAGTTTCCTTCCTCTGTGCCTTGTTTTGGTGGAGGTCACGTCACACTCCAGACTTTTCCTGTACAAGTCGGTCTCAGGATGCCGGATTTCAGCTGCGAGGTCCTGCAAGCCGTTGTCCCGCCGCAGGAACGGCGATCCCGGCGCGAGGCGAGCGGGAGCGTGGCCGCCCCGGGGCAGCGCGGCGTTGGGGAGCGCGGTGCAGCTTCTGGTGTCTTCCCGACTGGCCGGTCCAGCCCCGACAACGTTTCCATCCACCTAAAACGTACCCGTGTGCGCTAGCAGATGTGTGATTCTGCTGGGCGTGAGTTCGCAGGACCGGCCTGTTCTGCGGCCACGTTTTCCAGGCAGCGGGAAGAGCCCCTGCGGCGGAGCAGCGCCGAGTCCTCCCGTGCCGGACGCGGGGCGGAGGGACAGGATTCCCCCTTGTTCATCGTCGTGAGCAGCCTTAACATGCTGGTGGAAAAAAATCAGCGTCCCCAGTTAGGAACTGTAATCGCTGATGGCGTTTCCACCTACACAAGTAATTAAGATTCAATAAGGCTGCTGTTAATGTATGCTGTTAAATTAGCTGCTGAGCATTAGAACCTTATTACCTTAATTTAAAGTATTACCAGTTTCTTACTTCCCCAGTCCCGATCTCTGCCGTGCGGCGGTCACGGCGTGGTCCGAGGGCTCGGTCTGCGGCGAGGTGCCAACGCGCCCCCCGTGTCCGCCGCGCGCTGCCTTTTCCGTCCTTTTCCCTGCGTTGTGGCACGAATGTACGTGATTTCTGACTCCTCTTGGCTCAATAAAGGAAACAGGAGCTGCCAGCTATGGAGAGAGGGTTCGACTATAAAACCATTGCTGCTGCATCAAGAATAAATTCAGTTAGGAGAGCATCCGTAAGCATATTTGCAATTTGAGTTTTGTTCCGTGCCGCATCATGGCACACAAAAATATAGGTGACTATTTAAATACTTCTGTGTTATTGCTTGCTTGCTTTTTTCAAGTGCTCATCTGAACATTTTTGAAATATCTTTTTAAAGAAGATGTTGAACTTTATGTTGGACCAAGTGAGAGATGTATGAGGTGTTTGTGAAAAGTGGGACTGTTTGTGTAGCTAGCGTCTGAAGTTCAAAAAAGGAAAAGAGATTTTTTGGGAGTCTGTAGATACAGCTGGGGAACGGTACGTGAGTATATAGCCTATGCAGTTAATTACGATAGGCATAAACTGATCGAATTTGAGAATACTGTACATTACTTGTTCTAAATGAATTGTTTTAACAATTTCTGCAAAGAAATAATGCTGTGGAAACTCAAAAGAGACTATTACATGGTACATTAAAGCTGTTCCTCAAGAGCACAGCGGCCCATGGTACGAATTCCACAACTCTGGTGTTATTAAGCCGAGCCCTTCAATTAAGCTAGAAACGCTCTGCTCAGATCTTCATGGAAGTGAATCAGTGCAAAGCAGAAACCCGACCACAGAGACTCTAAATTTGCAATTCCCTTTTTTCTAGGAGGACAGGACAGAAATTACTTTAGCATCAGCGGTTTACTGCAGTGCCAAGGTACGCGTAATGTCAGTGATGCTAATGCAGTCCGTGATGCCGAGGGAACTATCAGGATGTTAAAATACAAAAGGGAGGAGGAGAGAAGAAACCACTCTCTGGCACTCAGCATAGTAGGGAAGACAACAGAATCAGGGTCTGGAAACACTTAGTCTGCATTTATATGCTTAATTCACGTCAGGTTTTGCCCTGCGTACCAGGAGTAGGAGCCCTCGGGTTGCCGTCCCTCTCGGGGACGTCCAGAAGGGAAGCAGGCGTTTAATGTATGTTCAGCTGCACTCTGGCTTTTCGGTGCAAACATGTTAGATGAGGCAGAGAAGTGACTGTTTCTGTAAATCTGCTCTGAAATGGCTGTACTCTTTCCCCGAGGTAGAAGAAGAATGGAGTTAAATTGTAGTTACGCTGCAGGGAGAGGAGAGCCCCGTCCTGTCCCGGGGACTCTGCCGCGCCTGGGTTTGTACCGACCCTCCCTGTCCTTGGCGCCAGGTTTGCTCCATTTGTAGAAACCAGAAAGCGCGTTGTTTTCCTGCCCTCCGTGCCCGCAAAGCGCCTGGGTGCCGCGGGGCGACGCAGCCCTTCCCTCCCCCTGCGCCGTCGGGTGAGGCTGCGGCACCGGGCAGGCTGCTCCTCCGCCCCGGGCTGCCGCCAGCGACTGCTGCCAGGGCGGGCGGTTCGGGGTCCGGGTTTTCACCCCTCGGGGCTGCGATGCCACCCCGGTCCTCCGGGCCCGGCGAGGGTCCTGCTGAGGGCACGCCGGCGGCCGGGACGCTGCCCCGGCCCAGGGACTGGAAACATCCCGTCATGCAGAAGGGCAAGGAACTGGTGGTGTTGCTGTTGTAGTTTGTAAGAGAGACTTCTCATTTCTCCCACAAAAAAAAAGATGTTGAACCCAGCTAGCGGCTGTCTCTTGGGCCAGGTCACTTCCTTCGGGAAGGAGAAAGAAATTTAAAAAAACCCAAAAATCGGCTTTTGCAGCTTTTGCAGGTGTGGAGGAGCTTCCCCAGCAGCATCGTGTTCTTCTGTGATTGCAAAAGTCATTGAGGAACGTTTTGGGTGAAAACCCATCTAGAAGGGCAAACTAGAACATTAGTGTGTAAATAATTACTCGGTCTCTCCTGTGCCAAGCAGGCTAATATCCCCTCCGGAGGGAGGGAGGGCTGCACCGGGGCACTAAGAATAAATGCCTCCAAAATGGACCGAGCCCTGCGTTTTCCCAGGAAATCTAAACTGACACGAATCAAAAATAATACCAGGCGCTTGCAGCAGCCAGCGGGCAGCACACTGTCTTGGGAAAAGGCCTTTTCTCCTTCACCTCCCGTTCTGATTGCTGCCTGTCTGCTGGGTTCCTATTTTTAGATTTTCAGCTTTTCAGAGGCGGCAAAGTCTTGATTTCCTTGTCCTGCTGAGAACTGAAAATACTCTCGGCCTTAAGTCATTACATTATAATTCTGAGATGTTAAACGACGAAGAAATCATTTTCCGATTTGGTACAATAAATAGTGTCAAGAATAGCGTTTCGGGTGTCTCTCTGGGCACCTCAGGCGACTGTTCTTCTCGGGCTGCGTGGCGCAGAGATTGCATCCGTAACCCTGGACGGCTTCTTTAACCCTGACCTTCCTCCCCCTTCCCCGGGACCCCCCCAGGGCAATTCGCTGCATTGCAAGGTCTGAAATAACAGGGAGTGGAAAGGATGGTATCGGAAGAAAAGCTGTAATAACTGTCCCAGCCCGAGTATCAATCTCCAGTAAAAAAACTGAACTTTGGTAGCAATGTAAAAGCTATTACAATTTTTAAATGAGCAATTTTTATTATATCCATAAATCATCTGTCTCGTGCTTTTTTTACCTTACATGAGTCAGTGGCATACAGTTTGGAGACATTTCTGAGTTGCACACAGAGAAAGGTGGCTCTTCTCTTATCGTTCTCTTGTCGGCAGCGCCTGCCATTATCATCCCACAGTCGCCTCTTCACGTTCTGTGCGCGCACGCTCCTGGGGGAGTGAACGTCGTGGCTGCAGTGGATGTCCCGGAGATGTGCGGTTTGATCTCAGCTGAACAGGCAGAGCCCAGGCTGATTTTGTTGGGTTTAGTTCTTCAGCTCCGACGTTTTCCACTGAATGCGCCGAGAGACTGTTTCTGCGACTTTGCCTATAAATCGCTTTGCAGCGTCTGTTTGAGATGTGTGTGACCATGCTTAATTGCCTGTTTTTTTTTTTTCTTCCCCGCAATCTGTGCCCAGAGGCAGAGCAGTGAATTAGGAGAGAAAGGCTGCTGAACCCACGCGCTTTTCCCGCGCGGGGAGCCGCGGGTGCTGCTCCGCGCGGGGTCTTTCCCGTCGGCCAGCCGCCCCTTCCGAGGGTGCAGCTTTTGCCTTTTCATCTCCCAGAGAGTGGGACGGGCCGTAGTCCCCGTTTCTGTTGCTCTGGGGGTGTTTGTGTGGTCTGGTTGAGCGCCGCTGGCACCGCGCGTCTCCTTTTTGCTAGCAGGAGCTAAACCTTGCGCGCGTACGACCTGCGCGCTTCTCCGGCGTCCGGCGCGGTCGCCTGCGCTGTCTGCTCTCGCGTCCGCTTGCTCAGCCAGCTGCACTGCTGCCCTTAGGGTCACCTTCTCTGCAATTTACAGAGCAATAAAATAAAACGCAGTAGATTTACTTGGAAAATCACCTGTTAACTGTGGCAATCAAATAGCCAATGAAGTGGAAAGTAGCAGAGGCAGCTAAGAGATTGGTTAGAAGGTAAGAAAAAAAAAAACCACCAAACAAAAGCCCCCAAACCTCCCCAAAACAAAACCAACAACAAAAGTTGCTTATAACATCTCTGCTGTGAACCCACTGCGACGTTATTTCTAGTTCAGTGGTACTCAGTTGGCCAGCAGCAAGAGCAACAGCTTTATAAATAGTTGTTATTGTATCTGTGAAGGGCTAAAATTAGCAAAGCAAGGGCTGCTTTGCGGTCAGAGGCTGCAGGCAGGTATTGCAGCCAAGAGTAAATCCGTCGGGCGAATGAGCTCCTGGCTTCCAGCGTTTGGATGGGCACCTGGTACCCGCGCCAGGCTTCCAGCTTTGACCTTCAGACGAAGGCTGCCGAGTCCCTGGCTCTCGGAGATCAGCGGCGGTGTTCAGCAAAGGCCGTCCGCTTCGGTGGATACATCAGAGTTGATCCCTCTGGAGAAAAAAAAAAGGTTCCTAAGGGATCTGGCTCCTTAAATACACAGAAGCGCCCTGAATTGTGCTCGCCACCAAAAAACCAGAGGAATAAGCGGGGCCTCGTGTGCTCGTTAGTCGGAGCGCAGGGATGCTTTGTAGAAAGCCGCGGGAGAGGGATGCCAGCGCTGGCGAACTGCGGGGACCGTGGGCTCCCGGAGGGATTTGCCTTTGAACCCTGCTTGGTTCTGCTCGCTCTGTGCCTCTTAAAAATATTCCTTTAGGCTTCACTAACGCTTGGATACCCTGGCCTGGAAAAGTAAATAGATGGGTTACTGTAAAGAGAAATGTCTAGGAAACTGGAAATGAAATTTGAGATCTGAGTACCTTCTAATTAATTAGAAGTTTGCTGGGGGCAAGGACTAATGCTCCCCCCCCCCCCCGCCCTTTCCCCCCCCCCCCCTTTCTTCAGGCATTTTCACTCATTTGTGCTTTCCAGCTGCCATTTTCATTCTGAACAGTCTGTAGCCCAGGCACGAAGGGGTTTTTCCTCCCGCTGCAGCCCTGAGCTTGCCCTCAGCCTACAGCGAAAGGCGCTGAGGGCGCTGCACAGCTGATGACTCTGGGTTTCCTTTGCAGGCCTGAAGCGCAGCTACACGTGCAACATCTGCAACGTCACCCTGAACTCGATAGAGCAGTACCACGCGCACCTGAAGGGCTCCAAACATCAGACCAAGTGGGTATCTTTGTGCTTTTCCCGGTGGCCTCCTGTCTGTCTGTGTCTGCCTAGATGAATATATATATTATAATGCTTTACACTCCGATAACCCTGTCATCTGAGGAGCTTTGGGTGTTTTGCAAACACAGATATGGGAGGCAGCTCCGGCTTGAGACAGCCCAGATGGGCTTCCCAGCGTCCCACCGAAGCGGAGCGGGCTGTTTGCTCTGAGTTTCCTGCCAGTCGCAGCATGCCCCGGCGGAGCCCTGCTGTCAGCTCATCCCGCTTTCCGCGCAGCCTGCTGCGTCGCGCCGCTGGACGTTTGTCCTGGTTGCCTGGGGTTTGCCTGGATAATCCTGCAGGCTCGGCTGGGGCCGGGGAGTCGTGAGCCTGCTGATGTCCCGGGGACAGGGGCTCCTGCCTGGAGAGGCGCAGTGTGTTAAGGGGATGTCCTGCTTTCCTGAACATCTTCCTTCTCTCCCGCAGGCCCCTCCTCTAGCCCCCCTTCTCAGGAAACCTCGGGACATGGCTGTCGTTCCGCACGTCCTCAGGGACGCCCCTCGGCCTCAGCTTGTCCTTCTTAGGTTGTCGGCTTTTGGGCAGGAGCACTCGTACTCGCGACAGCGCCGTATGCGTTTGCAGCACAAAGCACCTTACAGCTTTGCACACCTCCTCCCCGTGTCCTCAGCCGGGTTATAGGTTTGCTGTCCCTCCCCACTGAACCACGGCAGAGGATGGCGGGGAACCCCAACATATGCCCGTCCTCTCCTCAGACTGAGCGGTTTGGGACGGATAAAGGAGTGGGCAGCAGTGACCCAAGACATTAACGATGCCTGGCCCTGATGCCACAAGCATTTGTGCTTAATGAGACCGAGTTTGCAGCTTCTTTCATGTGTTAAACCTCCGAAGAGACACCGGGAGTGTAATGGGATTAGGTGTTTCCAAGTGAAAATGTTTATGCTGCGATTTAGAGCAATTCTGTATTACCCAACTCTGAGACTTGGAGGGAGTCTGCTCTGTCAATTAGTACAAATTATTAAAATGAAGTGATAAAGATACATGGTACCAGAGAGTAGATTAATGAACTAATCTCTCTTAATACACTTAGATGTGAGCTTTGGGAACTGTTTCTGGCTGAAGGACTCAGGACTGCCCAGATTAGAAGAGGGATATAAAAGGTGTCATTAGTTACTGAAATACTTCAGGTAGCTTTACGGGCAGTCTGACAGATGAGGCAGGACGATCAGAACCAGCAGTAAGTACTAACGTCTAATTTTGCTTAAGCTACCAAAGGATAAGTGCAGACCTTCCCCAGCTGATGTTAGACCTTCAAAGATTCACGGTATTATTCACATTAGCTCTATGCTATTTATTCATGGAGCATTTGAATGTCTTCCAAATGCTAGCCTTTCTGGGCCTGAGTGTGTAGTCATGTTCCAGATCTCAATTAGCAGAAGGAACTGATGGCGTGAGGCTTCCTAATGAGGTGGCGTCCTCCCTCCCCTGCGTGCAAAGGACGGGTGAAGTGGAAGGAGAGGTGGAGCGGCCGCGGTGATCCAGCACACCTCCCAGTCTAGAGGGCTGGTGGAGAAGAGGGCTGGCGTCAGGCAAGCGAGACGTGGTTTTGGGCTGTGCCACGAGCAATCTGGGACCTTCGGGGAGTCCTTTACTGCCTCCATCTCTCTTTCTCTTTTTCATCTAACCGATGGGGCGTCCCCGCTCTCCGCGTTACGTGCGCAGCGTGCGGGACAGTGCGGATGGGGTCCGTGCCCGTACCCGGTGCAACAAACTTCCACTGCTGGAAAATATGGCTGAGAGCTCTTCCCGTCGGACACCTGGAATGAGAGCAGCTGTGGTGTGCTGCCCGGGCACAGAGCTGTAATTTATCCTTCCCCTGCCAGTCCTTCTGAGTTTGTGTTATTATTGCTTTTGTTGCTGCTGGTATTATTGCAAAGGATAAAGAGTTCATTTCAAATCAGAGCAGCCTTATGGACGGGAAATAGAGATGTGCAGAAAAGATGCGCTACTTCTTTGCAGTGTCGGGAGAGTGCCTCGCACCCTCTGGTTCATGCCCACACCTCCTGCTTTGTTTTGTTTTTCCATCATCTGCGATTAGCAGAGCGTCATCTCCGCACTTAGGCAATTCTGCAGACAGAGAATTCCTTCTGCATCTCTTGCTTTCCCAAATGTTTTCTTCTGACAAAAATTGCAAAGACAAAGGATCTTTCTGCTTCATCTCTTTCTGTAGCTGGAGTAGGAGCCTAACAGGGATCGCGTGCGCTGCAGAGCTCGGGATTGAAGGGAATACCTGGGTAAAGAATCGGCAAGAGTTGAGACAGTAATTCACATCCCTGTATTGCTGCCCATCGGGGAGAAGACCCCCAGCTCCCCGACTGAGCGTGCATGGCTGGAGGCCAGGCTGTAGGATGGGGAAACGGAGGAATCCCCATTCCGGGGGGGGGATTGCTGCTGTTCGGCAGAAGA
This sequence comes from Platalea leucorodia, assembly GCF_965183815.1. NCBI lineage: Eukaryota > Metazoa > Chordata > Aves > Pelecaniformes > Threskiornithidae > Platalea > Platalea leucorodia. Next base: position 93,264,608 of record NC_138858.1, on the reverse strand, counting down.
TCCTCCCGCCGTGCTCAAACTCGCGAGAGCGACTCCTCCAGAGCAGAAACGCCAGGGAACCGGGGGGGTGACGATAAAGCAGCAGGGCACACAAATACAAATACTGTCCTGAAGACACGGGGCGGTGAGGAAGGAAGGAGCAGGCGGTGCGGGGAGGGCTGCGCTTGGTTTGCAGAGGCTCCCGGGGTCCCAGCCCGTCTCACTGGGACGCCAGCAACCCAAACAGCATTGCACTGTGTTGGCGTCGAGGCTCAGTGGCACTCGCAGGCGTTCCTAGAGCATTCCCGAGCTCTAAAACACATAAATTATCAATAGGAAGGCCCATTTCTCCTTCATCTCGGTGCGGATCGAGGCAGCCTGTGCAGGGAACACCAGGGTGGTGCAGAAGCCTGCAGGACTCCCGCTTTTTTTTTTTTAAGGACCTTCCTCTTTTGCAAATTAATATTCTTATCAGTCTTTCTAAATTTAGTTTCTTATCATTTATTCATAATGGCTTAAATCTGGTCCCGAGAGATTTTCACGGGCATTCAGTACAAGAGGAAAGTAAGTAATAAATTCAAAAGAAAGTATGTTACAAATGTAATAATGGAATGCCAATTAGAGACATTCGTCTGCCCAATTTCTATGGGAAATTGTTCCGATTATTCTATTTCCTCCATCCATTGTTGATTCTCACACAATTTTCTTTGAGGCTAAGCATCCGAGCACAGCAGAGATCTCTCCGGCGCCTATAGGAAAGCGCAGAAGCATGGGAGACAATAGATTGGCAGCTTGGGTTTGTGCACAACAAAAGCTCTTCCCACCCTCTAATTAGTATGTAACCAGATTTTACTCTCCTTGTTTAAAGCTGGGTTTGCAGCTTCCTTGTCCTCTATATGGGACTGAGGGAATGAGTTACCCATGTCTTTTATCCCGAATCAGTTATCCCCCCCAGTCGAAGGGGTCTGTAGCAGCCATGTGTGCCGCTAAATGTGGCCGGACCCAGAGATACAGGCCCAGAATGAGTCGGGGGACGACGACGGCTCACGACTGTGGTTCTTTGCCACATACACGGAGATGACCTTGTACACGGTGTTTGTCCAGAGCCGGCTGCACAGCTTGGGCGCTTGTGATAACAGAAGGTAGCAAAGCATTCGGGAAGGTAAGACAGTTCGTACAGCTCATGTTCCTGACTACGGAAATTGTCTATAGTGCAAAGATGAAGAAATCTTAATTTCTATTGCTTTAAGTGAATGCATCGTGAAAAGTTATTCTGCACCGTGGCTTGACTATTGTACGAGTGACTGAAGGTACACGTGCCCTCAGCTCAGCCCTGCTTCCAAGGCAAAGGGATGTGCAGGGCAGTAGAAACACAACAGATTTTGACAGGGCTGCATCTATATTTTTGTAGCTTTCCACAAGCGGTTACCTCTTCTATACAAAGAAAGCGAATTTGGAAATCCAGACCTGGTACTTCTGCCGAGTTTCCAGCGCTGCTTTGTCCCGGAGCGAGGCTGGGCCATCGCAGCGGCTCGGCTCTCGAGTGCGGGGTGAGGCAAGGTGCTGTGGGGTGGGCTGCGGGGGGAGGAACCCAGCCCTCCTGCGGCCCTTGGCCAGTGTTTTGCCCACTGGTTTTTGCTGTTCTCATTATTGCTGGTTAGTGTCAAGACTGTTCTCTTCCCCATAACTCAGTCTGAAGCCAGTGGATTGCAGTTGCCAAGGCAACAAAACATTTTATGTAGCTGTCGTGCTTCATATAATTAAAAAAAATAAAAAAGGGGAAGCAGTTTGTAAAGGAAAGGGATTTTGCTGTGGGACAGGTTAGCAGGGAAGGTGATTGCAGGCTGGAAGCTGATAGCACCCAAAAAATACCGGGCAGATGAGTTTTTGGAAAAGCTGCTTTAGGAGAGGAGAACTTTTATGAGGAATGAGTCAAGTTGTGGATATTTATTATAGTTCTTGAGAGCTCTCCAGAGAGCAACACACAACCGAGCCACTGCTGGAGTTGCTTTAAATAACCCGCTGTATAGCAGCCGTTGAACTACTGCTTAGCAGGCCGTGTTATTTGGACCTCCACCGCTCCTCAGCGCGGGCGCTGGTGGTGCCGGAGCTCCGTTAGCTCGGCAGGAGTCGAAGGCTGCGTACCCTGCCGCCGACCTGTTCCTCCTTTGGGGGTGCCTGGTGGGGAGCGCCTAGCTGGGTATTTACAGGAGCTTCGGGGGCTCCCCGCAACGCTTCCGACTGACTTTGTTTGACCAGAAGGTGGGCAAAAGGCGGGGGGGAAGCTGAAGGTGTCTTGGCTGGTATTTTGGTGTTGAATAAAAGATGCAGGAGGAGGTAGCTAATATTGAGCTAGTCCTTATCCCTCTGGCCCATGAATATGCAAAGCAAGATAATATCTACTAGCTCCCAGTTTTTTCTGCAGGGTGCAGGTACTTTAAGCTGTATATTTGAAAATAAAGGAAAAATGCATCCTTTTTTTATCCTGTTGTAAAGTCAGGAATTGGGGCCTGAGTCAGAGAGGGGAGAATATTTCCTTCAAGGCATCGCAAATCCGGCATCCAGGCTGGGTGCGGCAGGGGTCAGGCAGTGTTCATCGTAGCTCTGACGGGAGCGTGCGTTCACGCGGAGCAGCTGAGCGAGGGCTGCTTTTTAAACGCCTCAGGAAAGCAAGAGCTCCAGTCCGGGGCTCGGGTAAGCAACGCTGGCGGCTGCGTGCACGCACGCCGGCACAGAAGCAGGTTTTGAAATGTGGCTGGACGCTGGAACATCTGCAGCGGGGAGGAGCACTAAACCTTTAATTAGGGATTTATGAACTGTGTAGAGATGATTGAGTCATTGTTTGACTTGCTTTCCAGAAATAGAAGTGGGGTTTTTTTTTAATCTCCCCTTCTGCCTTCCTCCTCCCTGCAATGAGCAGAAGAGCAGCAGGATGACGGGCAAGGCGCGAGGCAGGCGGCGGTGCTGGCGCCCGCTTCGGCTGGACCGCGGTCAGCACCAGCAGCTCCGTTTCTATGGGGACCGGTGGCAGCCGAAACACCGGCTCGCGAGGAGCTGCAGGAGTGAGGGCACGTTCTCTCTGAAATATTGGGAGAGGATCACGTGCCAGCCTTGGTCCTTACTGCTTACCGTAGGCTGAAAGAAACAAAACTTCCCTCTCTTCTGGTTTGTGTAAACTGGAAAGATGAAGAATCACTGCTAAAAGTGATTTGCAACAAATAACAGAGAATTAAAGTCCGGGGGAGCTGTGAAAGAAGCCGGAGGAGAATCAGATTCTGGGTCAAAGAAACGCTCGTGTGGAATATTAACTGAGGGCTTTGCAAAAAGCGCTTCCCTCCTTTAATCAGCCCGCGCGGGCGGTGGGACTGGGGACAGGGTGCTGTGTTCATCGCCGTGTCCAGGAGAAAATCGCTGTGTTTGGGAAGGATGCACCGGAGGGCCCGGGTCCGGGCCTGAAGTAGCTCCTCAGGGGCTTGCGGATGAAAGGACCAAAGATGCTGTTGGCAGAGCACCAGAGCCCAGACCCACATTTGATGTAAATGCCATCTCTGGGCTGGCTGCAAATACATCAAACGCTATAATAATGTGCCGGATAGCAAGAGCTGTGAGCTATCCTCCGCCGGTCTGGCTGTCAGCGATCGGAGGCTGAGATCCAGCCCTAGTAATTAAGAGTCTGACTATATGGGGATAATGATTCCCACTTCCATAAAGAAGAATTTTATCTTCTCGCCTTTATTTTGTCTCTTTGATCAGCCAGACCTCTCTGCCACATCTAGAGCTCGCAAACGTGTTCTGGGGCTTTATAACCGCTCATTTACACATTCATAGATGCTAATACACATCAAGGTTTCCCTTTCAGACTCATGCTTTCTGATTAATGTTAGGATTTTTGCAGAGAGGGGACCCAACCCTGCAGCTATCGTTGGGGTAAAATTGATTCTATAGGAGTCTAAAGGTGCCGGTGGGGTGCGGTATCAGCCAAAGGAGCGCCTGGGGGTCGAGGATGGTCGCTTCTAGTTTGGAAGGCTGCTCTGAAGATCTTCCTGGTCATTGGGTTGCACCCTGTGAAAGCCCAGATGATTAACGGCCTGCCGAGGAGCAAATGACAGCAGGCTGGGTGCCTATGAGGGGTTTTGGTTTTTTTTTCTGATTGACAACACAGATGTCTAATTGGAAGAGTATTTATTAACATAAGCTGCTTGGCTATTCAGAAATGGGAGCTCATCAAAATATTGTAAATCTCGTGCCTGGGGAAATGTCACCCTTCCCCACGATTGCATTTCCATATTTTTTTCAATCTATTTAAGAAGGCGTAAACAAATATTTGCAGCCCGTCGTGGCTGAAGCACGTTCCTGGTTGCGGGAGCTGCCGTAGCAAAGGCGCGCGCAGCAGGAGCGGCGCAGGCAGGTCCCGGGCGCTCGCTGGGCGTCTGTCTGTCCTCCCCGGGCGCCGTCTGCGGCTGTCCCTGCTCTGCGGGCTTTGGAAGTTTAGCAAGCAGCAGACAGGACTAGAAGGCGGCTTTGGCAGTTCCTGGCCTGACTTCATTTGGGTCGGATTTTATGCAAAAAGTTATTTCTGTTTCCCCTGGGCTTTTCCAGCCTCCGTCCCCAGTGCTTGGAGGTTGAGCTCCTCCCAGAATGAATGCACTCTTTGAGATAAGATTTCCCATAAATTTCAGGGAATTATATTAAATCATTGAGTTGTACCATATACTTTACCACAAAGCCAAATGATTTTGTTCTTACCTTGATGGCTGCCACTTTTATTGGTAGCAGCAGCAATTTCCCTGTGCTTTCTGTAACATATAGTGGCTGATGCCTAAAATATAAAGAAGCCTTTAGAGTGATAATAACTCCAGAAGATGAATAGTTATAAAAGGTAGATGGAATTGAAAGGTATTTTAATTTGTCATTATTTCAGTTCTAGAGAGCAGCTGAATAATTATACTGCCTATGAAGAGAGAGCGTGTAATACTCTCTCTCATTATAGGATTAAATTGCCTCCCTTCCCTTTTAACGTAAGGGAAAATAGAGATATCTCTGATATCTTCTGTTTTGACCATAATTTGAAAGCCCCAGCATGGCTGGTGCAACTTTGTTTCGTGGTGTTGAGTGTACGGATTAATTATTTTAATGTAAAGCATAAACATTGGACTGATTTCTCAAAGCGTAAACCTGAGATCACCGGTGCTGGCTGAATGAGAAATCCCTCATCGGCCAAAAATGCTTTGGGTTGAAAACAAGGCAAGTTTTGCAGGGTTTGCTAGGCTCTTAAACAAATTTAAATTGAAGACCTAAAGAAAGTGCAATTTTTTTAAATGGTTACATCGGTTTTCTTTCATATAATACAAACCTACCCTTAAAATTGCAAGTATGTTTTGGGGAGAAAGAGTTTGTTTGTGTATTTTTTAGAGCTGAAGTTTCCTCATTGCTCACATAAACAATTTCTTTGGTCATTACGAGAAAATTGGCAGGTTTGCCGCCGTGCTGCTTCGCCTGGGATCTGCTTTCAGCGCTGGATCCCTCCGGAGCTTCGGCCGCGAGAGGAGGCGGCGGCGGGGAGCGGGTGCCGTCCACGGGGAGCGAGGGGCTCCGGCGGCTGCCCGGGCAGGGCTGGCACCCGAGGCGCGCGGGCAGAGCTCAGGAGGAGCAGAGGGAGCAGCTCTGAAGCAGGAGCGGCCGGCGGAGAGTGACTTCTGCTTTCTTTCTGTCTTGCAGCCTGAAGAACCAGTAGTAGGTCGTCAGTCGAGACGAGGAAAAGCACCGCGGCTTCTTCTGCGGGGAGAACCGGTCAGCGAGGATGCTTTCTGGGACAATGATCCTGTGTGGATTCGATAATTAACATGTAACTAACCTTCGCTTTGGACAAACACATGGATTTTTTTTTTTTTTTTTTTTTTTAATTTTGTGGTGAGTTAAAATATTTCAATGGATTTTTTTACCCTTTCAAGATAATATTTATTCAGCACAGAGTCTAGAGTATGATAACTATCCTGTAAATACAGCACTTAATCATCACTCATCTTCAGAGACAGCGGAAACAAAATATTTTACTTTTTCATATTTATTCTTAGATTTCTCCCAAGAGTATAAAATCATTCTATCACATTATCCATGATAGTGATGTAATCAGGCTTCAACCAGAAATAAACATGCTTTCTTCACCTTCTCCAGCATGGTTTGTGTCAACACATAAAGAGCAGCAAAAAATGAATCACGGGGATTGTATAACGGATGACTTTTTTCCTTTCCTCTTTGTCTTCAGAGAAACAAATGGTTCACTGAGCAAAGAAAACTAAAATGAAAGTGTAAAATCCTTTTCCTGCCAGTAGGATTCCTACGGGCTAGATGGAAGCCGTTCGCTTTATCGACTTTGCGATGCAAACCCGAAGCCAGATGTTGCTCTGCCTGCCTGCGGTTCCCGGGAGCAGGCAGCCCGCCGGCGGAGCTGCAGGACGGACGGCGGGACCGGACCGGACCGGCGCCAGCAGCTGAGCTTGCCGGGCCGTCCCGCGCGGGTAGCACCGGCTGCGAGCGCGTTACCTGCGCGCCCACGGGGAGAGGCGTTGGGGACCGGCGATGGGGACGGTGGAGAGGCGGCGTGCAGAGGCTGGTTTCAGGACACCGAGGCCGACCGTTGCACGCCCCCGGAGCTGCTCTTGCCGTGCCGCAAGCGCTAGGCTGGGAGCCATGGCTGCGGTAGGGCGATCCTCGCCAGCGTCTGGGCTCGACGCCCGCGTTACCAGCGCTGCCGCACTGGTGACTTTTGCATTAGGGCAGAAATCCTCCGCAGCTGGGGACGGAGGGACCGGCGCTCTGGGAGCCGCGCCAACGGCAGACCTCCGCCGAGGCACCGGCTGGCACCGCGCTGCCTCCCCAGCCGCTCACCGTCAGAGCCCGGCACTGCTGAGCTGCGGGTCTCCTGCCGAGCTCATTTCCCTGCGGCGTGGGCAGAGGGTTTGGACCCGAAGGCTTTCCCTGCATCAGAAAACCCTGTGTGTCGCAGCCGTGTTTGCACTGTGAGAGGCAAAGCGCTCGGCAGGGTCGGGTCTGCAGGGAGCGTTGGGCGCTGGGTGTGTTAGAGACCCTCCAGGTGCTGGGTGTCCCTGGCAGCCCCTCCCGCCGGGGTCCCAGCACCCGTGCGGGACCCCAGCCGACGGCTCCGTAGCCAGGGGCCCCGTGGCAGGGACTGCGGGTCGGGGGGTCCTTGTGCACAGGGAGGAAAAAAACTAAAAGGATTTGAAGGGAGAAAAAATGGACCGAAAGCCAGCCTTAACTAAGAGGAACGCTGTTTGTGCAGACCCCAGCGGGGTCCCGGTCTGCAGCAGTTTGGTGCCCCTCTGTAGGGAAGGTGTTCATTCCTCCCTGGCTTTGAGGGGAGCGGAAACAAAAGTAACTCTATCCACTGGAAAGAGGGAGCTCACGAGGATTTTAGTTTTTCTCCTGCAGTCAGCACAAAGAGACCAGGTTTCTTACCTAACCCGCTGCAACGCAAAGAGCTGCAATAAACACGATCCAGTTTCCCGCAGGTACTACGAGCAATGCAAAACAAACCTCGCTGTGCCCTGCTGCACAGACTCGGTGAGTGCACTTTGCATGCAGAGAACCCGTCTTGTGAATGCTGCTAGAGGTGAAGCACCCTTCTTAAAGAGCAATCTGGTTGTTTTATGTACGTGTAGCAGCACAATTCTGAGGCTGTGGCCATTTCCCTGCTTCTGCATCTCTGAAATAACAGGCTTTGACATTTTCTTTCTGCGCACACTCGGCTAGAGGCTCTCTTGTGTCTTTGGAAGCGAGCAGTGATGCGTACGGATCCATCGGTTCATTTCCCAGGAATCCCAGCAAGGTGCAAATCCACTTCTCCAGCATCTCAAGGAAGAGCAGCGACCTGCTGCTCCCGGCTCTGCATCAGGGAAACTTTTAATTTAATCCACAGCTCTCCCCCGGGGCCTGCAGGTTTGTGAATTTTCTGCCAAGTGAACAAATCGTACATAGATGATTAATCTGTGTCCTCCGTCCGCTTCTCTGCACCTTAATAAACCACAGCAAAGCAAAGCGTATTGCTCTGCGTTTTGGTGTTGAGCAGCGCCGTATGTTTCAGATGAGAGATGTTTGGGCGCGTCACTTGGAAAACTGCAGTTGTGATGCAAATGTCATTTTATATATTCATAGAATTATTACTATTATTGGATATTTATAAGATGGTAGCCCATAAGATAGCAAGCTCTGTAGCAGAGGGTGCTGTAGGTGCTGCTCAGTAACCTTGATCTGTCCCGCTTTGAGGGAAGCAACACCCAAAGGGTTTGTACAGCAGAGCAGCCTTGAGCGGCAGATGTGCATTTGCAATCAAGGCAGCTTCACTGTAAACCTGTGCTGAACCGTATTTTGGGGAAAGGCAATATTTACAGTCATTAAGTCACAAGGCAGCACGTGCTAAGAAGTAATTGTCCTGAAGCCGGTGCTGGTACCTGCAGGACTCGGTCACTACAAGCAATTCTACTTGTAAATGAGCCCGTGGGATGAAGCAGGAGCAGGCTTTTCGTGGAGAGGACCTTGGGATGCCAGAGGAAGAAAAATAGTCTTAATCTGCTGCTGACAGGGTCCTGTTTTTCATGTCTTTCCCTAGCGTGGGAAGAAGCTCATCTTCCGTGGCCGGCTGGCGCGGAGCGCGGGCCGCAGGCCGCTGCGGGGCGTTCCTGCTGCAGCTCGGTGACGCAGGCCCCAGGCAGCAGTGCCACGGCAAGCTGCTCTGGCTTTCCTTCGCGGTGGTAATACTGAGTAACTGCCTTCTTAATTCCCGTCTCATCTGGGACTCTGAAACCCCTCGCTACCTCGCTGCTAGGGTCACCCTTTTAATGAAAACAAACCTATTTTTGTTGGTGGAAATGCTTATTTTACCTTGCAAAGGCAATTAAAAGCCCAAACTGAACAGATTTATTTTAGAAGACTCTTTCCAAATCTTCAGGAGAGAAGAGAAATAATTCTCCTAAATAAGGAGGAAGATCAATAATAAATGCTGCTCCATGGAAGCCCATGTTATGTTGCCTGCCAGCAGTGAAGACTTGAACAGACCCCTGCTAGTCTAAGGAGAAACGAGACTCCTGGGCTTTGGCTTTGGGTTTTGTTTTTTTGCCATCACATATGAAATCTGTTGGCAGAAATACGTAATAGGCAATGTTCAGTGCTTTATCTTCATTTGGCATGCAATCAAAGGGACGGGCTACATCTGTATAACAGCTGGGCGAATCGGCTTGACAGCACGGAGCGATCCTATTGGTCATCTTCGTGTTTGGGGAACCGAGTACGGATACCCTCCGGTGGGGTGATGGGGTACAGAGAGCGCGGGGCAAAGCCCCTAACTCGTTTGGGTTGGCTGTGACAGGTAGGAGACATAAAACAGTCACAAAATTCACACTGAATTTTAAAATGTGCTTAACTCACTCTATTACCTGCTTTGAAGGTCTATCCGGCGTTTTGTTTGTGCTTGGTTTAGTTTAGCCTAAGAGGTGTGGGGCAAGAGGGAGAGTTAGCATTTCATGGTTTTGAGGCTCTGCCCGCTCCCGTGCGTGGTGGCCGGCGGTGGCCGGGGGATGCTCGCCAGGCTTGGGCCACGCAACCCGTGAGGGCAGCGGGCACGGACTCGGACCGGTGCTGCCGCTTGTTTCGGGTAGACGTACGGTATGCTGTTACATACTTGAGGATTATCTTCTGCTTACAAAAGGGACAAATTAAGTAAGTTGCGAGTGCTTCTAGCATACAGTCTGTCTGGATGTGATTTTTCCCCTCACCTTGCTCCCTTATATTGCTGGGAACCCCCGGAGCTCATCACAGAACCTCGTCCCTTCAGTGCTCTCGCCTCTTCGCCGACTCTTGCTGATTTCATGTTATGGGTTTAAAAGCTATTTTATATGCAAGTGGGGTAGCTTGTGTGCCTCTCTTTGCATATGCAATATTTGCGTTGCTTTTATGTATACTACATTGCAGGAGCGTTCAGAGGCTCCTGCGCCTACAGCTTTCTCCCGTTGGAAAGCTGATGGCAGAGGGGAGGTGCCTGCAAAATGGAGTTATCCCCTGCGCCGGGCTCCGGGTCTGTGCTTTGCAGCACACCAGCCAGCAGCTTCTCTTCTCCTCCTCCTCGCTAAGGGGATCTCAACAGAGAAGGAACCGAGTCGGAAGAGAGATCTTCGCTTTTCCGCATGCCGGAGGCTGCCTGGAGCTCTGCTCCTCGGGAGCCTCGGCCCTGGCTGGGCTGCCTGGAGTGCTTGGGCCTTTACTCTTGCGAAGGGAAGGGTCAGATGCACTGCAGAATCTAATTGTTTGCTCTCTGGGGACAGTAAAAGATACTGAAGAAGCTCTATATGATTAATTTGTGCTCTTGCATCGATGCCTTTCATGTGTGGAGGAGAAGGGGTTGTTCACAGATGAGCAAGCATCTCCGTAGGTTTCATAGCTGTGGGGCTGTTTCATTTATTGTGTTTTGGGTAATAACATAAGACGCCAGTGTTTCTGAAGCTAAACTGCCTCTTTACAGAGAGAATGATTTACGGAAATAGGGCACATCATTCATGCCTGCGCAGCCCGGCTTTTTTGAGCCTCCTTCCCCCAAATCCTCCCTTCCTGCAGCCTTTGCGCCTTCCCCCAGGCTGCACCCAGGGTGCTGCAGGGGTGAAAAAAAAAAATCTCACTTGTGTGTTCGAGTAATCACTACAAGCTAATTGCAGCAAATTAATTACAGCACAAACACAATTTCTTTCCCTAGGCAGGTGTGTCGACAGCTCTGGTGCTGCTGCAGCGAGCTGGGCTGAACTCAGCCTCCGATACCCAGCTTGCACAAGTCTGCCCTTCTCCCCTGGCTCCCCGGCTCGGCCTGGAGCTGCTGGCTTGCTTGGTCTGAGAGAACGACCAAAGACAGAGAACATGTCTTTAATTCAGAAAACCTAGGGGTTTATGCCACTCCGGCAGCTTTCAGACGGTTTGTCCCGTGGCGCTGCAGAGGTGGTGCAAAGCTGTGCGTCCGCAAGAGCAGGAGGGTCGGCGCTGCGGAGGAGATCGCCGTGTGCCGTGCCGCCCGGCCCCAGCGAGCGAGGGGCACGCGAAGCGAGAGCGAGATGCCCCGTCACATCCCCCGGCTCGGCCCCGTCGCAAATGGGAGGAACGAGCAGCGCGACATTGCGTTTGTTGCCAGTATTGTCCTGGTCCAGTCGATCAGGCTTTGGTCCCTTAAATCCTTCTAATCTCTTGTTTTTCCTAAGTTCATTAGGCCTTCAAAGCAAGACATAAAAAGACAAATCTCCTAGTGGGAAGTCAGTGATCCCTGCAGAAATGCCTCCAGATTGCAGGCTCTTCTCTGGTGTTGCGGCTGGTACACCAGCCCGGGCTTAAACGCTGTGTGCAGATAGTAGAGATCTTTGAAAATGGATGCGGTGCAACCGTTGCATCCCTCACGGTTACTTCAAATTGAAGGGTGAAAACATTTGCATATATTTCCTTCATTAAAAAAGAAAAAACCATGCAGAACATCTATACATTACAGAAGTTAATTTTGTCTGTTCTGGCGAAATGTTTTCCCGGCTTAAAATTCTGTGCAAGACATTCTGTAAAGAAAGTAAATCTCAATAATTAAGTGTCAGTCTGGTTGTGTCTTGCCACACACACACACACTTCTAAGGAGCAGTGCTAACTGGAATGCCACTGGCACTGGGAGGCGGCCGAAGTGTGATTATTAACAGCAAAACTGTAATCTTTAAGACACGTTTCATTGGAGTTCTGTAGCACATACTGATACAGCTCTTCAGGCTCTGGTGCAAATACGTCAGGTTATGTTTCGGGAGGCGAGACGCTAACTATCTGTAGTGGTTTATGCTCAGACATAATAGAGCACAAATAATAAATGGTTTTTAACTGCCTGCTTGTGCTGAGGCAATATTGCTCTATGGCAACTGTGTGTAAAGCAGCCCTGCCCCGAGACACGCTACTTAACACCAAGAAGTTAATCACGGGAGAAGAATGCTCCTAGCACGCAAGTGGTACTTTCTTTGATAAGTTCCTATTGCATCAACTTAATTAGCAAGTCCTGACCTTTAAAACCACCTTCCGTAATCTTCAAATTACGTGGCAGTCTGTATTCCTCCTTCTGGCTGTGCTAGCAGCTTTCTGCACTTGTCTGGATTCGTCTGAACTCCTCAAGCGTGGGACCTGCTGAAAGTCCTCTCCCAGCCGTGAGTGGTACTGGGCGCCCTCCAGATCTGTTCCAGATCTGTGAGACAGGGAGGACCCAATTTGGTGGCTAAACATTCAGGATCTCAAGAGAGAGAAAGCAAATAACCATTAACATTGCAAAGCGTTCCCCACTTAAATTCCTGCACTGAGCTCGACTGCAAGACTTTAGGATAAAATTTCTAGTCGAGTTTCTGTTTCCAGGGTCAGACTAGGGATGATGGAGCTGGTCCTGTTAACCCCGTGACGTCTGTCTTTGCTAAGTGTGTTCTGCTGCCTTTAAGGAGCTGGGTCAGGAGATGGCTGCAGAACTCCTCAAGCCAGAGCAACGTATTGCACTTTTATACCGCTTTCTTACATATTACTTGTACCCTAAGTCACAGGAGACCTAAAGCAAACTCTATAAAATTCCTCCTCTATATCATATCCTCATTTTCCCAGCACCTTTGTGCATCTCATCATCCTGCCAGTACTACGAAAAACCATCTCCGAGTGCAGCTGGCTTGTACTCTTGCCAGGACCTGAATTCATACCCTTCAACAGAGGGGTTGCAGATTGGGGTTTGCTAAGGGCCCGGGGCGGAACATGAGCAGCTGATGCTGAACAGTTATCCTGGACATCTCTCCATGATGGTCTTGTCCGTTTTCACACGCAGTCTTGTGAAGGAGTGTGCTTAATGTCATCAGTACGACATGCTTGTGAGGGCCCCAGCCGCAGCAGGGTCCTTAATGGCCCTGGCCAGCCTCACCTGCACCCTCCCTCCATGCATCCCCAGCCCGTTGGTCCTGGAGCTGCATTCAGCTCCGTCTGTCCCCCAGCCCTCGCTCGACCGACTGCTGGGAGCTGCAAAAGCCATGGGGCTCCCCAGGAAAGACGAGGAGGGAGCTGCGGGTACCCAGCGGGGCTGGCGGCGTCGCCAGCAGAGCGGGGCTGGTGGCTGCAGCAGGTCCTGCAGCAGGACCTGAGCTTCAGTGCAGAGCTGGGTGAATTTTTTTCGGTCTCTGTAAGAAGCCCAGACAGGAGGACGATTTGCAGATCCTTTCCTGGAGGCTTTGCTTATGCTGGTGCAGCGGTGGTGGGAAGAACTGGCTCGCCTCGATGGCGTGGGCTGGTTTGCCATGCCGGTGCTTGGAAGGGAGCAGTCTAAGCAGCATCCCCTCCGTGGGCCACGGCTCGCTAATCGAGCCTCGTGGCGTGCCCATGGGTCTTTGACAATAGCCTTTGTCTAATATGTTTTTAATCAGTGTGTGCATTTCAATTTGCATATTAATAGCAAGGAGATGTTATTATACGCTGCTATTGATGAGATGGTTGTCAAGCCTATCCTTCCCGTCTGAGGAAAGAAAGAAACTGCATCTATTGTATAAAGAATGAAATTGCAGAAAACACATGTTTTAGGATCTACTATTCTCTGCCTCTATCTTTCTTTATCTCTGCCTTTATTTTTCTCTTAATAGCTCATATGGATGCATTCATTAATCTTTTTTTTTTTTTTTTCCTTAGAACAAGGATCTTTTAACAGGAGAGTAAGACAGGATTTTGTGCCTATTGTGACAGCTCCAAGCTAGGCTAAACGGCACATTTTCACTGGGTGTTTTTGACTTGTAAAATGGCAAAAGGTTGACACAGTCTGGGAGTCCGTTCATTGCAGCTGACCCCATCGGAATGGTTAAAATGCCAGTAATGACCAACGGCACCGCTCGCTCTCCAGGTTTCGGCATTTCACAGCTGCCGTAGGCGTTGGCTGCATCAGCCCGGTGCCGTTGGCTGGGACATGGCAGCGGAGCCGTCTCTCACGGTCGGTCGGTCCGTACGGCAGCGGCGGTGCCCGGGACAGCGGGGCGGTGGCTGGAGCCGGGCACCGCGGAGCGCTGCGTGCAGGGGGGAACGCGGCAAGCCGGGGCTTGTGGAATGGCTCGGAACAAGCCCCGAGAACCGATTCCTCGTGCTGGCAGCGTTTTCCACACCTTCGCTTTGGCAGCCCGCGGAAGCAGCAATGCTCTTGTCCCAGGTCCTCGGGCTGAGGAAAGGGAATGTTCTGACGTGTGACCTGGGAGCTGAGCTCCGGGGGCTTCCAGCTCGCATCCCCTGCTGTCAGGGCTTAATCCCAAATCATCCCCATGGCTTTTCTGCAGATCACAGATCACAGCACAAGGAGGTTGTTTATCTTGTTTTCTCTCTGCTTTTCCTATCCCCTTCCTTGACTCTTCCCTGCTGTTTCAGATGCCCAGAGCTTAGCGCAGCCAATTCCCGGGGCTCTCCCCGCTTTCAGCTTTGGGAGGTGATTTTCTGTGCTCTGGTTTTGCGCTCCACCTTCCCGTGGCTCAGCAGGAAAATGGCCTGGAGGCAAAAAGCCAAGACTGAAAGGGGAGAGATGAAAAGAGAAACTAGAGAAATGGGGAAAAAAATAATCCAGAGGAAAAAGCACATCCCCCCCAGCCTGACTCTACTAATTGCGGTCGGGGGCTGGAGGAAAAGCAAATCCCATGGGCCAGCGAGTGCGGGTGGTGGGAGCGGGCTGAGTGCTGCCGGGGAGAGAGGAGCAGCTTCAAGCCAAGTTCAGGTTTAGCATCACTAAATTTTAAGCGTGCTCTCCTAATCTGGGACCCAAGGACACAGACACTAAAGGGCATTTGGAAGGGAGAACCGGGGGATATATGTACTTTTTTTCTCCATTCTCCTCTGCCAGCAAAGCTGCCCCTGCTGAGCCTGATGAGGAGCACGGGGGGAGCACCAAGCTCCTACAGCAGCAAAGAAGGTCCCCGTGCTCCTACCTCCTATTGCTCTGGAGGGAGGAGAGCAGAAGACGGGGAAAGCCACTGTCAGTCCTCTCCGGAGCATCCCCGTTTGCTGTGCAGAATGACAGCAGCAGGCGCATGACTGGAGACCAGAATAGGCACCGCTCGTGTAAACGCTACATAAATATTGAGTGACAATATTTTGAAAGAGGAACCTCTCAGCGATCTGTGAGCAGGGAGGCAGCGCAGAATTAGGGGTTTTCAATCACGCCGGCTCCAGAAGAAAAGAGACGCGGCTGCTGATCTGAAATCAGTCTGCAGCTTCTGCAGCCACCCACTCAGACTGTGCGGGACAAAAGGAACAGTACGAGGCAGAAAAAACCCCGTGAGCATTTGCTATAAAGAAAGTGGCTGGAGGAATGAGACCAAGCAAAGGCGTGGGATGGATGTTTCACTCCAGAGCTTCAATCCATTTATGTAATCATAGTTGTTATCATAGTAAATGTAAATAACTGAATGAGTTCAAATTTAGCATATGACAACACTGGCTCTTTGTGAGTACATACGGAATTCTTGTGGAAAGCCTTTATTTCATCAGACAATCTAACTATATTTTAAACAATCCTTCAGGCATTTAGTTAGGCCCATATTTTGTGATTTTTCTCACTCCTGGAAATGAGAGCTATAGTCTCCAAAGCATAAAGCCTCCTACAAGTTCATGTGTTAAGAAATTGCTCAAATCAAAAAATGTGACAGTTTGGCAGCTTGCCTCTTACTGCATCGCTACAGCCTGTAATAATAGCGATAATGCTATGGTGAAAATACAAAAAAGCTGTTTTGCACCTTGTCAGCTGAAAGCAACAAATATCCAGGCTAACCTTAATTTATTTTTCATAGGATGTGACAGCTCTCAGCCCTCAGTGGCATCTGAGAGAGGCATCAGAGCCACGACCCGCCTCGCCCGGCTCGGGAAGCATCCTTCCCAATCAGCGCCGGTGGCGGGCCCTCGCCCTCGCAGGGGCGGAGGCTGCGCGGCATCGTGCGGCACGGTCACTGGTGGAGGGTTGCCTTGGGTCCGAGTCTGACGGGGACTTCGGTCTCCAGCTGGATTCCCACTCTGTGCCTTCGTGGGTGCTGGAAGCGGGACCCTCGCCACGCAAGGCAGCGGGGAGGTAGAGCAGCCCCGCCACATCTGCAAAGCCTGGCCCGGCAGCATCTCGTGGTGCCGGAGTACGACAGACCCCATGCTGTCTGTCTGTCCTGGCTGTGCCCTGTGCTCTGCCGGGATGGGGCTGCTCCCTTTGCTGGAGCAAAATGCCCGTCCCGCCACGGTCTCCAGGCTGCGTGCAGGTGGGCTGTGGTGGAAACGTGCCGCTCTGTGAGGGGAGATGAACACCGTGGGCTTGGAGGGGGATTTTCAAAGGCCTGGAGATAACCAGCATTCAGAATAGATCAGAACAAGCCTTTCCCTCCAGGAAGGAAGAAATAGTGAAAGGCCAGTTCAGAATAGCATCGTCTGTAAAGTCCCACTTGCACATACTTTTTAATGAGACTAGTGCTGGTCTTAACAGACAAATGACCTCAATTCACTCACAGCTCTCTGCTATTGATTCAATAGCTTCTCCTAATGAGGAAATTATTATCTTTGTTAGGGAACGCAGAATCTAGCAGGTGCACAGTGTTAAATAATGAAAAAGCAACTTTGCCAGTGCCAGGAATATGACGGTGCAGTACCAGGGGTGAGTGGGGCCCTCAGACGGACTCTGCAAGGATGAGTCCTTTCTGCTTGGCCTTGCAGAGCACGGAGACTGAGACGCGTGTGCCACCGGGCAGTTTGGTTTAGGCTGCCAGGAGGAGGCTCTTGTTTTAATAGGTGCCACTGTGGCTTCTTCCTTCAGCCTGCCCTCGGAAGCGGTGTGAGGCACAGACTGCTCGAGCCTATGCCTTCTGCTCTTCTGCAGGTTGGAGCAGCGTGGACCTTTAGAGCGGCCTGGCCTGACTCCAGCTTAGATCATGCATCTTTAAATCACCAGGAGTGCTGTCTTGATTGCTTCCCCCCTGCCATATGAGTCACTTCCAAATGCAGATTTTTAGTTCATTAGTGCGGTGATGCATTACAATGAATCTCAGTAAAAAGGCAATGCTAATTCTACAAAAACCCACCAACAATTCCCACCCTCCACCCCTGCCCCAAACTCTCAGGTTCGTTTTTGCCTTGACTCGGGGAAAGGGAAGGGCCAATGTTCTGCAAAATTGCATCCAGATCCCGGTTGGAGCTTGGCGCGGCCAAACGGCTTCTGTAGCCCGAGCCCAGGGGCTCTGCCCAGACTGGCGATGGGAGGGAGTCCCGCTGGTGGAGGTCCGTTGCATTGGGCTGCGATTGCTCACGTCGTGTACAGCCAGCTGGTGCTCGCTCCGCGGTCCTGCATAAAGCCCTGAGGTCTGGATGTGCGCTGGTGCCGCGCTGACTTCAGGATCCATCGTCTGGAACGAGACCGAAAGGCGCTGAGCGACCATCGTGTTTTGCGTTGGCTCTGAGGAACGAGGCGGTGGTGTGTGCTATGTTACTCCGCCGAGCCCAATAGGAAAAGGCAAAGTAAAAGGGAGGACAAGTATGCTTTCTCGGCTGGCAAGAGCTAAAGCAAAGCAACTTGGAGAGGAAACCAGGATCACCACTGAGCTAAAACCTTACAGAACAGAGCTAAAAGGCGAGATGGCACGCTCTTTTCTAGTGATTTTACTCAGTGGGTAGGGAAGCAGAGTTGATAAGCAGGGCGGTATAAATCAGCAAAGTCTGCGATACAGCCCAGCACACATGGATGTGACCTGGGAAGCTCCTTAAGCCAAGCTATTAAATCATTTGCATGAGAAATGCAGACAAGCCCTGCTTTACCAGCATGAACCAGCACTTTGGGAAAACTCATCTTTATTTTGAAAGTTGTCCTGAACATTACATCTCTGGCCACTTAACAGTAAGTGCCTACAAGCTCTGAAAACAAGAAGGCGAAATCTCAGGCTTTCTGCTCCTGTGACCAAAGGCCCCGGCGTCAGCCTTTCCCCAGCACCGCTTGGGTAGGACCCCGCTGATGTTTTCGAGGTCCGGGCAGCCCGTGCGCCTCTCCGTGCTCACTGGCGAGATGCTGAGCTGACCCCGAGCCGCCGCCGGTCCCCGGGGCAGGGACGGGGGACTGGCCCCGAGCCCTTCCCCAGCACATCCGCGGGCGCTGTGAACGCCCTGCGGGACAGTAACGGCGAGTAATATTTTGCACTTGTATAATACTTCTCTTTTGAAGGATGCTGGTGAATGAAGGCGTCCCAGCCTAGTCTCGGAGAAGAGCCGTTGCTCCCACCACAAAAACCACGCTCAGCAATAACACAGGCTGCCCAGGGAGGTGGGGGAGTCTCCATCCTTGGAGATATTCAGAAGCCGTCGGGGCAGCCGGCCCCCGGCGGCCCTGCTTGAGCAGGGCTTGGACAAGATGACTCCAGAGGCCCCTTCCAGCCTCAACCAGGCTGTGGCCCAGCAGGGCTGCGACTGGGTTGAGGAAGCCCTCCTGGCTTCTCTGTTGGGGGGGTGGTTTCTTCTGGCTCGTTTAGGAGGACAGTACGCTAATAAAATGCTGCTTGATCCAAAGATGTTGCCCACAGGATCCCTGTTATTTCACACTTGACTTTGGCTGCAGGAACTGCCCCAGGCATTTTCGGTACCGCTCTTGGAGAAGGGCAGGGATATAATCAAATGCGATGTGGTGAGCGCAGCAGAAGCGAAATAATAACAGCAACAGATGCTGGGTGTTTCTTTCTGGGACTCGTATGCAAAGCCTGCAGAGCCTGGGCTACGCAAGGGCTGGGCATCGGCAGGAGGGGGCCGCGTCCCCGCAGGCAGCCCTGCCGTGGGGAGGGGGCAGCCCCCGCTCCCCACCCGCCTGGCACCCAGCGTGCTGCCGCTGCACCCCGGGGCTCGGCCGGGCGCCGGGTGCTGACAGCCAGCGGCGGGAAAGGCACCAGCTGGTGATTATTCATGCCTGTGGCACCGCGCTCGGCTTGGGAATAGGATGCTATGCAGCAAGGCTGCTCCTCCCGCTAATTAAAAACGCTGCCTGCACTTCTGTGGCAGGGATGCTTCCAAAGACCCAGCTGCCTCCTCCTCGCTCCAGGTCAGATCTGTCCGCGCTCTCGCGCTAGCTCCACTGGTAACCGCTAGCCATGCCCCGTGCCAGCTGCAGAGCAAGTGGCCTCCGCCGCAGAGCACAGGAATAAACCCAGCGCCAGCCTTGCCGCGGCCCGACGTCAGCCCGTCCCTGCGACGCGGCGAGGAGGGTCCGCGCTGGCTGGGCGGACGTGCAGCTGCCTTTGGGACACAGGTTTCTACTTAAAATTTCTTTCTAGCTATAATCGTAGCAATAGCGATGCCTGTCGGAGTTCCTGTTGACTTTCACCGTCGTTATCAGTTCTGTGTAATTCAGTAGCAGTGTTGTAGTGATGCTCTAAGGATACAGGCTAATTAAAGTTCGTAGTGAAACGTACTGCTTTTTTATTAGAGTAGCCAATATAGTTAGAAAATGGACAAGCTTTAGGGCACACAGATTCTTCTTTGGGTCTGAAATAGAAACAACAAGCTTCAAGCTAGATGCAGACTGGAAAAAAAATCAGCTTCAGTTTAACATAATTAGGGCAACAAATTAGTTTGGAGGAAAAAGGTAGTAAGCACCCATAAAATTACGTATTATAAACCTCATGTATTACTTCAAATTTGGGAGCTTTAAATAGTGTTACGACCATCACCTAATTTCACAGCATTTGAAAGAAATTTATTGCTTTGCATTGGATAAAAGATCGGACCTGTCACTCGACAGATGTGAATTGCACACGTCGTGGTTTGGGTTTAGGGGTTTTTTTGTGCAATCCTCTCTGTTGCCATTCCGTGTCGTGCGTTTTGTACGTGAGAATGCCCAACCCGGTAATTTCTGTTCTGAGAACAGGATACTTGTGTATGTACCATTTCTAAAGGGAGCACAATCACAGCCATGTACTTCAAAAGGAATGTTAAAAATAAATCATTTGAAATCTGTGCTAGGTAGTTGGATTTTTTTTTTTTTTTTTTTTTGAGGATTTATCTCCGTTGCACCTTTTTTCCGCCACTCCAACGTTGTTCACCTCGGGGGTGCTCCGGGGCGGTGGGATGGCCGGTGGGCTCACACATCACCTTGCAGCCACCAGCCTTGCCCTCTCCCTCCCGCATGCCTCTGACGTTTCCTCCGCGCTTAAAATGGGACCTCCACTTGCATCACCTGCATCTCTCCCAGCTCTGCAGGGGACACCCGATGGGAGAGTGGAGAAGAGGCCGGCCCGTGGGATTTAGATCTGGCAGAGGAACGGCGCGTCCCGCGTACGGTCGGGTGCCGTCACGCCCGAGGGGACCCGTCGTGCTCCGGGCGATGTCGCGCAGCGTTCCCCGCGCAGGGCTGGGGGCTCAGCGCAGGGAGCAGTGCCCAGGACAGGAGGCGTGGTGGGTGGTGGCAGGGGAAGGACCAGTGCTAACTGGGGCTGGCACCCCCCTGACCGGTCCGGACGGTTTCACCCACCCGCTCCATGTCCGTTCACCAGCTGAGACCCCTTCCCTGGCCGCCCCCACGCTCGGTTCGGTTTTGCATCGATGCCCGCTCTGTGAATGCTCCTCGCCTCCTGCCAGAACGGCAAAACAAAACCGCGCTGTTCCCTCTGAACAATGCAATGCTAACACAGGCCAAAAGAAAAGGACTTTGGAAAAGCACATTAATCTTTCAGCCCCGGTTCACCCACTAATAGGGGACACCCAGCCCAGGCTCCAGTACAACCCGTTCCTGCCAACAGCATCTTCATTTGGACCCGCACACCCTGCTGGGAATTAAACATTCAGGCCTTGTCACAGGGTCCCTGGCACCATTTTAATGAACCCAGCAGTCGTTTGGAGGGCTAGAAGATGAAAACCGTGACTAGATTACTCCGGGTGCTTCCCGCGTGGGCTGCCTTACTGAGGCACTGCCGCGGGGCACCGTCAGTGCCAGGACCGCGCTGCTGGTTTGCGCAGCGCGATGGTCCGGCCAGCTCGCCAACTCCTGCAGCATCGACCCTAGCGGGTACCGTTGTTCCTCCAACCTGTGGTATTTTAGGGTTTTTACTTAACCTCCAGAGAGAACAGCGGCTCTGTGGGAACATCGGACGCAGCTGAGGTCTGCAGTAGCAGGGAGCCGCTTCCAGCCACGGCTGCAGCTGCAGCCTCGGCTTTTCTGTGGGGAGTGGGAGCAGTGGCTTCTACCAGCTGGAAGACCCTACGGAGGGCTCGGCGGTGCCGCGGCCCTGGCAAGCCCCGGGCGAGGCGCAGCGGCGCGCAGGGAGCCAGCGGCGGCACCGGCAGCTCGGTGAGTCACCATCTGGCGAGGGCAGAGCCCACGGCAGCGTTCCGCGGGGAGGAGAGACGGGAAAGCAGCGCTGGGAATAACAAGTGGATCTCGGGAAATTCTCCATCGCCCTCCCGGCGCTGAGGGCACCGTGGCAAATGCACCGAGACAGCAACTGGTCTGCCCGGCCCTGCCTCCCCTCTTTGCCAGTAGCCTCCGTATTCATGGTGAGCAATGAAGTAATATTTTAAATTCAAACCCAACAGCTCTGACCCATTTCTCCTTGCATAGCAACCCCAGGCTGTCGGTCCCAGGAGGGTCGTTTGGAAAGGTCTCAGAGAAACTTAGCAGCGTTTTCTCTTGGAAGCTGATCTACAGAACAGCTCCGGAGCCATTCCCCTGTTGGTGGGCTTCAATATATGTGCTTTAAATAATCACCTGCTGTGTGATTTTAATATAAAGCGCAAGTATTCTCTTTAATTAAAGATGCAGTTAAAGAATATTTATAACTTGCAGAGGGATGCTCTGCGGCTCCTCTGCACCTTACCAGGTCACTGGGGTGTTGCTCTGAGTCGCTGAGCAATAAGCAGCAGTGCCCTCGGCGCTGCCCGGTCTGCGTGAGCTCGCAGGCAGATCAGGCAGCAGCAGCAGCGCCCTTGGGGATGGCACTGCTCCCCGGAGGGGGCACGGCGTCCGTGGGGAGCCCAGGCACAGGCGCTGCCTGCTCGCGGGCAGCCACATGCGGTCCTGCCCGGTGGCAGATGGCCCAGTGGCTTCAGGTGACCTGGGCACCGGGACGTGGTGCGGCTCCCCGGGTCCGGCACTGGCGGGATTCAGGGAGCTAGTGATTTATGATAGAAATAAAGGGGACCTCTCTCCAAAACCTTGTCACCTGCTGCGCACCACTTCAGTAACTACTTTATTACCCAGTCAGTATCCAAGTTCCCATTATAATTATTGACATAAATAGTAACGGTCTACAGAGAAAGAGAATGTCAAGGGCATTTCAGCAGGGGAGTACTGGGACCCCGACAGAGGAGAGGGGCAAGGTGGCATCTGTAGGTAGGGCTATAAAGAGCGAGAGCCTGTGTAAGGTCAGGTGTGCAAAGGGAGGAAAGGCGAAGAGGAAAGAGTCACAGTTAGGGGAGTCAATCTGAAAGAGCCATGGAGCAACAGGGCAAGGTTTTAGAACAAAAAGAGGCTGAGAGGTGGGAAGGGCTCTGCACGCTTCCAGTACAGCCGGCACCAATGCAGGAGCTGCCGCGGGCAACACCAGGACAGCAGCAGCCAGAGGGAAAAGCAGAGGGATGGGGGGGTCAGCTAACACCTACCCCAGGCAGAGCAGGCACCGAGCCCTGGATTTTGCTGAGAGGTAGAGGCAACCTGCATCTGAGGCACAGCCAGGTCAGCTAGGCTTTTTCACGTCAAAACCACTTGGATGAAATTTTTGCAAGGGTAGAAGAGGGTGGCTGCACTTCTCGGCACAAGCCAAGGCTGCTCTGCGGCTGTCTGAGCCCTTGCACCGCCGGCACTCGGGCTCTCCTGCTGTCTGCCCCGTGAACCGACTGCCTTGCAACGAGGCACAGCCTCCTCCTGCTCCCCGTGTGCCCGGAGGGGCTGGACTGGGGGCCAAACCCCCGCCGGGTCCCTGCCGCGACCCACCCCGGGGCTGCTATCCCGCCCGTGGCGTTTCCAGCCCGCCCGGCTGGCCTGGCACCACTGGGACCATCGTTTGCAAGAAATGGGTGGCGAGGTGGAAAAAAGCCAGATGGTTTCAGCATCTGGTGTTCTGCAAAGTCACCTTAAACGGAGGGGGCTGGCAGGTCTGCGGGCAGCCGTCGGGCAGCGTTGCCTGCGGATGGAGAAGATGCTGCCTCCGTGAGGCAGCTGCCTGCCTCACCGTGCGCCTCGCCGTGCACCTCGCCGTGCGCCTTGCCGTGCACCTCGCCATGTGCCTCACCGTGTGCCTTGCTGTGTGCCTCACCGTGCGCCTTGCCATGTGTCTCACTGCATGCCTCGCTGTGCACCTCACCGTGCACGTCGCCGTGCATCTCGCCGTGCGCCTTGCCGTGTCTCACTGCATGCCTCGCCGTGCACCTCGCCGTGCACCTCGCTGTGCATCTCGCCGTGCGCCTTGCCGTGTCTCACTGCATGCCTCGCCGTGCACCTCACCGTGCACCTCGCCGTGCACCTCGCCGTGCGCCTTGCCGTGTCTCACTGCATGCCTCGCCATGCACCTCACCGTGCACCTCACCGTGCACCTCACTGTGCACCTCGCTGTGTGCCTCACCGTGCACCTTGCCGTGTCTCACTGCATGCCTCGCCGTGCACCTCGCCATGCAGCTCACCATGTGCCTCACCGTGTGCCTCACCGTGCACCTTGCCACGTGCCTCACTGTGCGCCTCACTGCACCTCGCCGTGCACCTCGCCACGTGCCTTGCCGTGCGCCTCACCGCGTGCCGTCCCAGATGCGCCGGCTCCCATTGCTTTTATTTTTGATGTTGTTTGATCACTTGTGATACCTGCAGCGGGGACCACGCAGTGGAAACACAATGTTCCAAGGCGTATTGTCACATCTTCGCGCTGTTTGCGCTGGTGCAGGGCAAGGTGTGATGGATGTCGGCTCCCACGTACACCGCTTGTTTTCAGAAAGGGCTTTGACACTCAGCAGCCAAAGAGCTGGTACAGGGAAGGACCCAAGGCTTATTAAGTCATTTGGCCTTTTTGGAAAGATTTATTCCTGTGACAAAGTGCAGATGACGCACCTCCGTCTGTGTCACTAACGAGCTCCGTACGCCGGCACGGCATTTCTGTGGGCTGGATGTGCTGTATTTCTGATGCTGTGTCAGACAGTCAGTCTGGGCCATTAAGTATCTCCTGGCTCTGCTCCCCTCAACTTTACCTCATTTTTCTTGGCCAGGTAATTCTTCCTGCAGTTTCAATTTGACACTGCCTGGTTTTTCACTTGCCGCCTTTCCTTTCTCGTTTCCTCACAGAGCAGCGATGGCCACACATCAGGACCCGGCAGGCAGGGAAGGCGGCTTTGTCATGCCAGCCGCTGTGGGAATCCAGCGTATTGCTGCTCGTGCTTTCACACACGCAACACGGACGCTGGAGGTCACGGTTCCTGAAACTTCAGCGCGGAATAGCACCGCGCAGGGTGACGATGCACGGGACGGGCTAACGGGGATGGCTTTTTGCCTGATCTGCTGCAGAACTGTTTAACTTATTGCTATCCTGCAGTCCTGCAGATTCGCTGCTCTTGCTTCTCCTCTGCAATGCCTACCCAGTACGTCCTTGGCTACTGCAAAGCCATTTGCTAACCAGTAAAGCAGAAATAGTGCTTTTATGCTTCCTGCATGTTAGCTTGAGTGACTTCTGTGAAGAAAATATTGGCCATAGAATGAATCCATCCAGAGTGCAAAATGTGCCGGTTTTTATTTGCTGTCTGTGCTAGTGTTTATTCATGCCTCAACCAAAAATAGCAGACTTTGTAGATATTTAGTATTTTCCTTTTCATCAGCTCATAACATTAATGTTCCTGGTTGTCTATCAGAGACTGATCTGCAGAACAGTTTCTGCTGCCCTTGGCAGCTGTGCTTAGTTTTCATTTTGCACGGCGATGACTGTGTGCTGCTCACAAGCACAGCCAGGTTTCTGCTTGTTAGCGGGTCCTTGGCGAGGGATTGCCCACACCTTTGAGCTCAGCTGGCCCTGATGAGCCAGGCTCCTTGCACCAGCACCGAGCGTGCCCATACAGCTGCTGGGCAGGCCCCCAGCCCTCAAGGCTGGCTGGCAGGGCGCTGGCTGCTGGCGCGGCAGGGAGGCTGGCGGTGCTGCGGTAGGTGATGCAGAGCTGCTTGGGAGCGTGCAGGGACGGCGGTGACGTGCTGCGGGCGCAGCCCTGGCCCCAGCGGAGCCGGCTGCCCCAGAGCCTCGGGAGCTTTGACCTGGGCTCCTCTGCTGGGAGGATGCATCCAGCTCGGGGGCGGCAGGGAGCAACTGGTGCCTCCCCAGGAGGGGGAGCATGGCGGGGAGGGCGAGCTGGCCCCTGCAGAGAGGAGAGCCAGAGCCCGTGATGTGAGGAGGGGTGAAAGACTGTGCTTCGAGCAGCTGAGCACAGAGAGTCCTAAAGCCATGGCCTTGGAGGCGCCTTCCCACCTGCAGCCCCAGGGTGTAGTGCCCTGGGAAGAGCGGGTGACCAACAAGCTCTGTCTCCAGAGCTCGCTGAGCCTGAGCAGAGCATTCCCCTGGGGAGGAAGCAGTGGCTGGAGACCCCTTCCTGCAGATGTGGGCTACAGAAGGACCAAGATAGACTATTTTCTTAAAAGCACGTTTGCTGTGGCCGCTGTCGGCGCAGGCAGGCGGTGCTGCAGGACCCCTGCGGGGCAGTGGCCCAGGTCCAGTTCACAGCGCTGCATCTTCTGGGATGGATGCGCTGTCTCTGTCAAGGCGGGCTGTCAGGCTGCTGAGCTTGGCGCTGAGCTAAACGAGCTGGCATTGCTGTTTCAGGGGTTTATTAATAAGCCAGCGGTACATAACTTTGTTGTGAGACCTGCAATCATTCTGCACTCGGTACAAGTTGAGCTGCAAATAGCTCTGAGTGGTGACTCCCGGGTCTGTGTATTAAATTCTAGGTACTGCAGCCAAATGCTTTTAGGGCTGGAAGCGCTGCCTGACCTGGACCTTCAGCAGTTGGGGTTGTGCGGTGCCGCGGCTCAGCGCGTACCTGACCGGAATGTGCTGATGGAGCTGGGGACGGGATCGGATCGTCGGCGAGGCGGGCGGTGAGAGGGACCGGAGACCTGCTGGGGAGAGCAGGGGGGACAGAGCCCGGAGGTCCTGGGCAGCGACGGATACAAGGGCTGTGACTACACTTGGGCAGATGAGGCCTGGTGAGTAATTGAAATTCCTTTTTTTTTGCTGGCTGTTTTTCTCATTATTCTGATGTCCACAAACAACTTGTGCTTGAGCTGGCTTACTCACGATTCAGGATTTCTCAGCGATGCTCACTATTCAGTTTATTCAGGGGTTTGCTGCCCAAAGGTTGCAATCGCTGGTGTTAGTTAGGATTGTTAGCAGAGGGACAGAATATTTTGTGTCCCTCAGAACAGGCCAATTGCTCGATGGGCAAGTGCTGGGCAGGGTGTAAGGTAGCTCTGCCACGCCGGGCCAGCGTACTGCGCAGGGCATCGGGTGAGAGCGGCTGCAAGCGCCAGCCAGCCCAGGGCTATGGGAGCATTGGCCACGTAAGCCAGCCTGGTGGCATCCTTCTTGTCTGGTAGCTTCGGCGTGCTGGTGCTAAATAAAATCATGGGTGAATGGAGGAAAGAGGACGGCTGGTCCTGGCTGCAGGCAGGACGTGGCGAGAGTGGTGGCCTTGGCTCTGTAGCGTGGCTGGGACGCTGGGGGATGCCGTCTGGGTGCGAAGGAAAAAACAAAAGCGCCTGAAGCCCACAGTCTGTGCTTTGGTTTGCTGTCTGGGGAGGTGCTGAGGATGCTTGCCCGGGTGCCTGGGCAGCCTGTGGTTTGTGGGTTAGTGCCTGGGGCAGATGCCAAGGCAGAGCAGAGGTCCCCTCCGCTCCTCAAGAGGGGCTGCTCTTGGTCTGCGAGCTGGCTGGCTGTACCTTGGGGGAGTGCTCCCATTTATGACCGCTGTCGAGTGCCCAAGATTCAGCCAGCATCGTTGCAAAGAATAAACCACACAGGCACACGCTCTGCCAGCTGCGAGCCACCTCAGAAGCTTTTGCTTTAAAACCATGAAAATTATTTTGCGTGTTTAACACTGCTGTAATAGTTGCAATGGTGTTTACGATCCCAATCAGCCAAAATCTCTGCCAGAAATGTTGTAAGTGGCAATTTTATAAAGTCAGTTTCTGCTTTCATTACAGGAGAGAGAAACGCAGGGTTCACAAGGGATTGCTGCAATCGTCATAGCTGGGAGAAGAAATGCTCATTAACTTGCTTATCTCCCCTGAGTGCGCAGAACAGATTGTCTGCCAGGCACTTGTAGGCAGGAGTTGGCACAGGCAATTCTGCTGGGCTCGTGCTGGAAAGGCACAGAATAAGCCCTTTGGAAACTCCTGTATGGAGCCTTTATTAATTTGTCTGTCTTTGCCATCAGTAAATGCGCTGCAGAGCCTTGGACGGGCACTGCGGCTCAGTCAGGAGAGCGCAGTTGATAGCACCACGAGTTAATTAAGGAGGAATTACAGAATGGCTAGGGAAATCCTATAGCAAGAAGAGGCAGAATACCTGATTGCGTCTGGTCTCTCCCAGCTCCTGCAGGTTAATCTGTTCTGTGGGCGGCTGCTGCTGCAGCCCGGGCAGTGAGCTGGGCTGCTGGGCTCCTGCTCTTTACTCGGAGCAATGCTTGCCTGTTGCTCCACCACCGTAACACACTTGAGCCTCCCGATGCTCGCGTTTGCCTCTCAAGAAGGGAGTGTACGAGGGTGGACTGAGGCTGGACTGAAGGCTGGCAAAACTGGACTCTTCTCCCGGCATCCCACCAGCTTGGTGTGTCGGTGGCGCGGGGGGCTGAGCTGAAACGGCCCAGTCCTCCGAGCAGCACCAGGCTGGTGCCTTGGGCGGGCAGCACTCAGCAGCAGGACAAGCAGAGCTCCCACCTCGCAAGCACAGGCAGAGAAACCCCGGGAGCGGGAGGAAGATCGCACCAGAGGGGCTGAGCCTTGTTATCCTGCCCTGGGGTGCAGCTTATCCCTCTAACAACTGGGAATAACGCCCGTGTGGTAGAAGTGGGGTTCCAGAAATACTCCAGGATGCTGTCCCACAGTCTGAAGCAGCAACCTTGCAAGAGCTTTGGCCTTGGGCAAATAAAACCAGCTACCTCTTTTGATTGTAAGATTCAGGACGGGTTAGCTGGAACTATCCATGCTGCCTCGCAGCCAGGTTCCCTGGTGTTAATTACCCCCTGCAGTAAATTAAACCAGTGGTATTTGTGTAACAAGTCAGGTGGGAGCAATGCAGCAAGTCTCTGAAGGCAGAGGGGCGGCCCTGGGAGGAGGCCGTGCGCGGGAGGTTCATGCAGGCGGGCGCAGGGGTGCAGCGGAGCTGCGTGGTGCCCTGGGCCCGATCCGAAAGGCTGGGCTCAGGGCTGCAGGGTCGTCAAATTCGCGTCCCTTAATGCACGTTGGCTGGAATGCCCTTACATTTGTCATGCCAGAAGCTACGCAGCCTCTCCAGAGACTCTGTTACAGGGTTGCTTTGTTCTTTCCCTTAAAATGCTGCTTTCCCCATGTCTAACCTGTGCTCTCTGCTGCAAATTGCATCTATACCCTCTCCGAGATGCACATGGAGGGTGGATGTATTTTTTTTCGCTTCATCCTGTAATGTATTTGAGGATTTAGCATACCGCCTCTATCTTCCCCTCTCCAGACCGAGCGTCCCATGCAGTACAAGGCAATCGGTGCAGATCTAAGGTGAGCGACTCTGTTAGCTTGAATGTCTTGCTCTGCTCCCCGGGGTGACGGGCAGGTGACGTGATGAGCTGTACTGTGTCTGCACAGGTATTTGGCAGGAAAAAATAAGTCTCTTAAATGGCAAACCTGTTTCAAACCTCCTCCTTGCAGCTAGTTTTCTGTGTCTCCTCCTGGCCTCTCCTCTGCAATTAGAAGTGTGTTGCTGCGATGTCTTTAATGTTTACTAAATTCTCGTTTGTTTTCCTTCTGAGATGGATCTGTTTGCCAACACACCCTGCTTGTTGCTCTACAGTAGCAGGGGCTCTTGCTTTTGGCATGTTTTTTTTTTCCAGTGGTGTTTGTTTTTTTACAGAAGTGGATTTGTAGCAATTTTTCCTGCCTGTTGCTAGTGCCTCCCGTGCCGTGGGAACTCGGGATGTGTTTGATTAGATGTATGAACTGAAGGCTGTTGGTTGCATTTTGGTTTCAGCTGAGCTGGGGTGTAAAAAACCTACACTAATGCTTACTGGTTTCTAGGCATCAAAGTTTGCAAATCTACTATCTAAAACTTGTCCACGCAGCAGAATGACTTTCTGCAGCCTGGCTTGGTCTATGCGCCTGCAGTCCATTAAAACTAATGCTCCCTGTCCCCCCTTAACTTCCAAATGTATTTATCCTGCTGTGCAGAAAGCTGCTGCCTTTTCTTTTACTCTCATCAAGGCTGGTGCCTCCTTTACAGACAGGTGCTCTTACCTAAGCCCGTGTGGGTGCTGGCGGTGCGGCTGTGCCCGCTGGGCAGCGGGTCGGGAGGGACGGCAAAGCGTGTGTTCAACAAACGCTCCATGGCACAAGCACAAACTGAGTTTGTGCTAAGAAGCTCCCTGTGGCTTAAGCACCTATTAATGGCAGCAAAAAAAAAAAAAACAAAAAAACCCAAACCCAACCCTGGGATCTCTGTTACTGGAGCACAAATCCCAGTGGCACTTTTTGTGGGTGCCCGCTGTGCCCCCGTGTTCGCAGCCGCCCAGGTTGCTCCCGCGCTGCTGAGCCTCGGACCCGGCAGCCCCCGCGCCGTGCCAGCGCCGTGCACCCTCCCTGGAGCCGCAACGCAAGCGGCCGCATTTGGAGAAGGAGCGAAGGACAAATGCTGAGTTTGAGGGGAAAAAAGGAGAGGTTATTGCGTTAGGGAGATGTAATAAAACGGGGAAGCGGTGAGAGAAGGGGAGAGGCAGTGCGGAAAGCTAATGGCAATAAACCACTTCTGGCAAAATGTAGTAATAACGCTTTGCAGTTATCTGGTGTCTTTCACCTCGGGCTCTTGGAGCTCCTTAGAAATATTAGCTAATTAAGCTTCCTGTGTTAATTACCTCACTGTGCTAGATGAGAGCCCAGTTTGGAGAGCAGCTGCCTGTTCCCCAGAGCCGCCCATGCCCTCGCCATCGCGCTTTCTTGCGGCGAGGAAGACCCAGAGGGGAGGGTGCGGCCGTGTCCCGGTGCGGTGGTGCCTCCGGCTCCCACCTTGGCAGCACCAGGGCGGAGGTGCTGGGGTGGGCGGCCGGGGCCGACTGCCTGGGCAGCCGCCTTCTGTCTGGATGGAGCAGATGCCAAACTGCCCATCCGCATTTCTGCGTTCCTCCCGTTTGGCCCCTTAGCAGCTTTGTTAATGCAGGAAACACCTGAAAAAGTAGGCAAAGGACATGTTCAGCCTGAGCTTGTTGACAGCAGTGTAAACCGAAAGTGGAGTAGATCTCTGAAGAGTGGGAAGCAGCTGGGGTAACGTCAGGCCCCGGGCTGTGGTGATGAGCTGCAGGGCTGTCGGTGCGGCACCGGCCGTGGGTGCTCGAGGATGAATCAAGGGTGACGCAAGGAAGCAGCCGTTTGAGCAATGGCAGCTCTGCCTCCAGTGGGCTTATTCTGGGAGGTTTGGGCCATCTGAGCCGTCCCTTGGCCGTCGAGACCTTCTTCTGGAAAAGCCGGGGTGTAGCTCAGCCCAGCCGGAGCGTGGGAAGGGCCCCGTGGTTGGATGGGGGCATCCCTCTAGATGGCTTTATCGGTGCAGAGAAGTCCCAGGTTAATGCTCTGAAGATATTTAATGAGAGCAAAATTGGATACAGAGCACGGGACTGGAGAGGGTGATTAGAAGGTCATTTGTATGAGATTATTCTCAGTCTGTGTGCGGGGACTTATTTCTCTCTGCAAGGTCTAGGTTTGGGATGACATATATTATTCATATAGCAAGAATGTGTGTCTTCCCTCCTGGTTTCCTGATGAAAATATCTTCTATTCATAGCTCTGCAGAAAGCGCGATATAATTTACCTGAAGGTACAATCAGAATTTTTAAAATATTCCAGAGCTGTAGCAAGCGGGGACTGTGGCGGTTAACATTCAGGGCCACGAGCCTCCAAGATTTTGGGTCGCAATCGTTTCTTCAAGTACGAGGCGAGAGCCGTGGTCCTGGGAGCGGCGTGCCGAGGCGTGCGGGCGCGGCTCACGGCTGCCGCCCAGGGCCCCCAGCCAAAGCGTCCTCCTGCCCTGCCCTTCCTGGCGGCGAGCTGATGGGATTGCACCAGACGCCTGGTCCTACCCTGCCGGGAACTCCGGCCTTGCAAAGGCATCACGGCTGGGGCAAAGCAAATGAAGGCAACGTGTTTCTAGGCTCGGTTCGCTGGTTCTCCTTTCCGCTTTGCTCTAGGAGTCGGTGGCTGAGGCAGCGGGTGCAAGAACAGGGAGAGGTGTGCGTGTAATGGAAGGAGATGACTTACGGTGCTGTCGTCGATCTGTGAGCTGCTGCGGAGCCTCCGAGGATGCTGGGGAGCACCTTCGTGTCGGCTTGGGAGCCTGGGGAAGGGTGGCTGGTGGAGATGGGGGATGGCAAAAAAGGGCTGTTGACAGGGGAGGCGCATGCAGCGGCGGCAGTAAGACATGGGAAAAGCAAACACTAATCAGAAATCAACCTCTCGCCAAGCAAGGCGGCAGAAAGTAACTAGAGACAACCTGGAGTAAGAAGTATTTGGTATTTTACACTAAGCTCTCTGTAGATTTATTTTTCTACTGTAGAAATTTGAGGCGAGAAGGCGAGTGAAAGATCCCTTGGGAAATAGCAGTAGGTTATTTATTCACAGTTGGTATTTATTCATTATCTGTCATGAAGGTGTTAATTTCTGTAGCCGGGAAATACATTTGTTTCTCTTGGCCACTGATGAGCTCCAAGAGGTACCCGTCGCTCCCCACGCAGCCGGGACGTGCGGTGCTGCGATACCGGTTCTCAAACGGCCGGTGGAGGCTGCTTGCCGTGCCGCAAGAAGCTGCAAAACCTCTTGGCCGGCGTGAGCTTGCTCAGCGCTGCTGTTCCTTCTGGGCGCCCTCAGCGGAGCCTTCCTCACACCCCCTCTTTCTGGAGACCATGGAGGGTGCCGGGGTAAATTTCTCCTTGCTGCCCCCGCGTTCCCCCGTGGGGTGCAGCCCCGTGGAGCCCGGCTCAGGGCCCCGCTCCCCCCCAAGACACAGCGGTTCCTGCTGGCTTCCCTCGCTCGGTGTCAGTGATGTCGAGGAGCAGAAAGCACCCTAAAATCATTCATTTGAACTCGTCCCAGCTCAGGGTTTTCGCCGTTGCATCTCAGAATGCCAGGCACAAGAACGTGCTCCATGAGCTCTGCGCTAATCTGCAGTTTTCCCTTCTGCCTCCAGTTACGGCGTGGCCTCATTTTGAAAGGTCTGAATAACTCGCGTTTGGCCCCTGGCTATAACAGTGATACTCCTTCCCTCTTTATTATATCTTTGGCAATAATTATTCTTCCTCTCCAAACATAGCATTTTCCTCTTTACAAGAATTTGTTCTCATTCTCATTTCCATTCTCAAAGTGCTGGTTTCGGGTTTATTTTTAATTGAAAGGCTGGAGGGCAAATGCAGTTAAACTGTGGTGCGTGAATTGTAACTTGTAATGTGTTAAAAAAAAAAAAAAATCACCCTGCCATTCACAAATTACTTGCTTTCTAATCTGGACTCCAGCATAACTGCAAGTTTCAGTTCTCATGATCGGACCAAATCCCAGAGGACTCGGGGGGGGGAAATCGATTGAATGTATTTGCGTTTCCTATGGATGGGAAACCAAGCTCTGTCGTGCGGAGGTTCGGCTCCGATCTGCCGCTCGTGGCGGTGGTACGGTGCTCCTGGGACAGCCGCCGGCAGGAGCATCCACGCGATGGGCACGCGGCCTCGCGGCGGGGGCCAGGCTGGGTGCCTGGCGCGTAGGGACGTGCGGTCGCAGCAGATCTCGGTCCTGCGGAGCCCGGGCTGGGTGCAGGTCCTGCGTGCCCCTGCCCTCGCCCCGGCACTCGGCCGCGCTGCTTGGGGCAGAGGGAGGAGTTCTGGGCTCCAGTTAGGCGAGAGCTGAAATCGGGTAATAAAGCAGCATTCATCTTCGCTCCTCGTCCTTTCACCGAGTGTTTTGACAGGGGAGCCTGGCTGTGCTGAGCGTGGAGTGGCTCCCTCTTGCATCTGGCACCAGGGGTTATAAAGATAAATGTGCTGTCATCACATCTGCTAAGGGCTCTTCTCTGTGCTCTTGGCTAAATGTGTTGCCTAATCAGTGTTTTAAAGTTACTTTTTAATGTAATTTGTATTGTCTTCAAAATAGTAAAAGGATTTCAATTAAAGCCGAGACCTTGGAGAGTCCCCTTCCCAGGCCAGCTCTAGCTGCTTCCATGTTAGTTGTCAAATCATTTTAATTATAGATTTGGAGGGTATTTAACTGGTCTGTTACTGGTAAGCCCCAGCCTCAGGGACCTAGACTCTTCCACTGACGCTGTCCCCTCTCCTGGTGACCCCGGGGAGAAATTGCTCCTGGCCGGCAATGAGAAACCCTTTGGAGTAAAGCTGCGCATGCAAAAAGTGATGGCAAGGGTCTGCTTCGGGTCAGTGCTGAGCCACTGTTTGTGCCTTCTTGCAAGAGGGGGAGCCCCGCTGCGTCCTGGGGGGGCACGCGCCGCCTCAAGCGTCCACGCTGGCCACGAGCCGGTGCATCTGGCCACAAGCCTCTCGGAGGCTGCCTGCCCTCTCCCACGCAGGCGGCGCGCAGCAGGAGAGGGAGGCGGCTGGGGAGGATGGAGTGACCTGCTGTTATTGCTAATAGAAAGGATCAATAATACGAAACGTATCATCCTTCTTCATTTTCTCATCATGTTGAAATCGATGCCCTGCCTTGCGCAGAGGCCGCTGCTGAAGGCCGAGCTCATTCATTATTGCACACCTCCTCCTGGATTTACACCAATGTTACATTTCTCGCATGTTAAAAAAAAAAAAAAAAGGGCCAGGTGTCAGTGTTGCTGATAACATCTTGGGCTCGGTAGCCTCGGAGCAACTGCGCCAAAATTATTCCATAAGAGCGTCTGCATGCATGAGCGATTTATCCAACAAATCGCGTCCCCTCCCGTGATGACTCAGCCTGGTCGCTCGTCACTGCGGAAGACGAGAGGAGCACGGCTGCCTCACCGAAATCCTGCCTTTCCGCACAGTGCGAAGGGGGAGACGCATTTAGATTATAGTTATCGAGGAGTAAAAGCTCAGCACTGGGAAAAGCGTATCCACTTAAGTTAGTGCATCAAACTCTTGCTCAGCAGAATATAGGAGATCTCGTGGGGAAGTTTCTTGCTGTGGGAGTCAGGACTATGTGGGTCTGTGTCCGGCAGGGACCGAAACGAGAGATCCAGCCTGCTTAGCATCCTGCTTGGCGTACAGAGGCTCAGCAGCAGGGTGCCAGCCCTGAACCCTGCCAACATCTGGGCACAGAGAATGGAAAATCTTCACAGGTTGCTAATGGGAAAAGTGTATTTGTTAAAGTCGGTATACTTTAAAGCAGGAAAACAAATTTGTCCGTGGTCCTCTTAAATAAAGAGGATGAAAGCTGTTTGTCACTTGGCTGGTTTGTTATGGGATTTTGACGCTGGAAACTTCAGCTCTTTTATTAGCAGCAACTTTTTCATGGCTTTAATTACTCTTCAGATGCAATGCTTCTGCGGAACCGGCTCGGGCATTCCCGTCTGTCTCCCCATCGCTCTCTCATCTGCTTGTAAATGAGTTTATTCCCCGGAGAGATGCCTCTGGGCATGGATGAGGCACAAAACAGGGAGACAAAGAAATGTCTTGTCCGTCACTTGTCTTTCCTGCTCGAGCTTTTGTGTGAGAGGAGGCCAGGACCTGCATTTCCAATGAGCTTGTCCCAGGCCCGATCTCAGGAGGGTTTGCTCCTGACGGTTTCCAGAGCCTCCTGCGTGTAGAGGTGCAGTGGTGGCTGGTCAAATTCTGACACGTTTAGACAAAGTTAATTACCAAGTCTATAAAATTGTCCACATCAAAGGTTTAAGAATTGTACTTGCTTGATAAGGGGGCACTTGTAATACCTTGTTACTCTCCCCGTTCTCATTATGCTTATCGGTCCAGGCTGATAATTAGCGTTGTGTGCAAGGCGAGTACTAGCGTGGTGCCCAGGGAGCAGATGGAAATCTCTCACTGTTAAGGCTGGAGACACGCCGGGGACAGCACGGGGACAGCCAGGTGACAGTATGGTCACACGCCGGTGAGGCTTTCCAGGCTGGCCCCAGCAGGGTCTTGGAGGACGCTTTCTGGGGTGGGTCAGGCTTCTGCCCGCAGCCCTGGGGCACCGACACGCTGCATCTGCTCCGCATCCGAGATCCCTGGCAGGCGGACACGGAGCGGGCTGCCCGGCGGCCCGAGCTGCCTGGGTAATTGTGCAGAAGGAGCACTTGTCCAAGGGCTCATTACTGCTCGAAGCTAAAGGTCAGTCCCTTGCATTAGCACAGTCTTTTTCTAATGCCATTAAGTTATGAAAAGGTTTAAGGGCAACTTTCAAGAGCTTTTTATAGCCATAAGATCTTGAGATTGTTCAAGCCATCATCCAGTGTAACTGCTTCTAAGGGTGTCCAGGGTGGTCCCTCACCTGACCCCGTCCCCTGGGAGATGCTCAGGAAGATCCCTCTCCGTGGAGGCACGGCAGATCTGTACTACAGCCGATGCGCGGCTTTGCTGCAGTCTGCAGAAGGGTGGTGCAGGTGAAAGGCAAAATTGCAGGACGCCAACAAACTGCACCATTTACCAACCTATTAAACACATTTTTAAAGCATGACTTGGCTACCCAGCCAGCAGAAGAGGAAGGCACTAGAGCCTGAAAGAGCTGCCCTGTTGCCGTTCTAGGTGCATCTGTTATAAAGTCGATGTGCTATTAATTGCCAGTGTATGGTTTTATCTTCCTGGAATACGTTTCTTTTTGCACATTTTTCTAATGTTTATCAGATGTCCTTTTTTACTTAAAGTTCACAGCATTTAAAAAAATACGTTTGAGTAGATTAAAAATAACACTTCCAAAATGCCACCTGTCTCCAGGCTGGGGGAAGGACTGGAGTTGATAGGAAAATTTGCCTGTCCATCCTGCCGATGCCAGACTCTCCTGCTGCTGTAGTTTAGGCCATTTCATTTTTGTAATTAACGGCTTATTGAAATTCAAATATTGTGTTTGCACATGTTGTCACTATCAGTTCAGTGGGTCACCTTGCAGAATTCTTCTGGTTCGCTATGGGGCAAACGCAGAAGTAGATTCCAAATAGTAGGTGTATGAAGAAGATACCCCCACAACCATACACTGAAATCCCTCCAAGAAAACTACTTTAGAGCTAAAAGCTTTAAAAAGTCATCTAGGAAAAGCAGAGTCGTTCACGCTTTTGTGTAGTAAACAAAATGATCATCTCAAGAGATGTGTTTAAACTTGGAAGCATGCTTTCTTCCCTGGTACTGTTTCTTTAAGATCCGAAAGAAAACCTTAAAGGTCTACGTGGAGACCTACAGCTTAGCCTGCAAAGTAGCTAAATAAAAGAGATATATTCGTTTAACAGGCAGCAGAGTTCCTCCTGTCATTCCTCTAATAAATGACTTCTCATTGTGGCTGCCAGTCTGTTGTTTGCCATCAGGAAAATCTGTATGTATTCATGGCATTTATCGTGCTGGCCTCCAAAACACACAAAAGGGGTGGTTAAAAATAAATGCTTCCAGCGCTGTGCTCTGCCCTCGTTACGTTACCTGCAAAGCATGGGGTTCTACCAGCAGGGTTTGTGTCTGTTTTAAGCAGGAAAGTATTACAAAAAAAAATCTTAAAAAAGCCAGTTGGAGGCGAAGAAATCTTTGGAGTGTTATCCTATTATGTCTAATACCAGAAAGATCAACATTTCCCAGCCCGGAGTGCAATGATCTATTGTAACCCGTGTTTTTGAACGTCGGTTGTGCGAGAGCGAGGAGCCGATGGCTTTGTACCTGAGAGCGGGTGCCGAGGGCGGCAGGAGGGAGTTGGCCGGGGCTGGGTGCCCGTAAGGCTTGGGAAGCAAAGAGCCGGGTCTGCAGGGGTGAAGGCGAGCCGATAAAACGCCGGGGGTATGGGAGACGTGCCTGGCAGCACGGGAGGATCGCCCTCCTGCTCCGCCGGGGCACCGCTCCCGACGACGGGGAAATTGTGACTTGCTATCCCTACTACTTCATTATTTAGGTGCAATTGATGGGGTTTAATGCTGCAGAATTAGTCCAAGTAGACCAGCACCTGGGCTGTGTTCGCTGTGAAATACTGCTTTACGTTTCTGGGTGGCGCCTACTTATTCAAGTTTGTGTTCAATAAATGCCTGACATATACGTGAAGGGAAGCAAAACATTAATAACACTCTCTGTTTTGTCCTTAGAGAAGTGAAGTATGTGAATGCTTATTGTTAACAAACTACAGGAAAATGAGAGGTACGCGAGCCAGGGAGAAGCAGAACTGCGTTCACTTGCATTCATTAAATGTCCCCAGCGGCGTTGTCACAGGGCTTGACCAGAATATAAATGGATGAACGAGCCGCTGTCTATATTCAGTTTGAAAGCGCACCGCGTGCCGTGGCTTGGTGACTGCTGGTGGAGGGGTGGGTGCTCGGCCCGGCCGGCGCAGCGCGTGCGGCCCCCCGGGAGCGACCCCGCCGCGGGCCCAGCCCGGGCGCCCCTGCCCGCGCGTTCGTACGCGGTTATTCGTGGCGCAGACCTAGAAATAGGTATCTGCCAGTGGCCGAGAGGATGAAGAACAACTCTTGGGTCTCCAGAGTTTGGCTGGAGGCTGGAGAAATCCCCAACCCATCCCAGATCGCTCTGCAGCCTCCCGAAGGCTCGGTTTGTGCTCTCTGCGTACCATGGGTTTTATGCTAATTGCAGCAGAAAGGGGAGCAGACCTTGAGCTGGACCATCCCTCCCCCTGCCCATGGCTCCTGAGAATATGCTAATTTGTTACTTAATATTTGTGACTGCTAATGCACCCTCATCAGCCCCGCTTCTGTCCTAGCAGCCGCGTTCTGCGCAGAGGCAAAGATAAAGCGTTGGTCTACGAGCTGGGTCTCAAGAGAACTGTTGTAGTAAATTCAGTTATATTTTCTTGTCCAGGTTAAATGCAAATAACCTTCCTAGTGCTGCAGATCTTGATTATAAACTTCTCTTGCAACCCCTTTTGGCTGAACAGTATTTTACTGTCCCAAAATCTGGAATTTACCACTTGCTTTTTTCAAACCCCTTGCTGCTGTGTTGATGTAAGTAATCTCACCCGTACAGGGCTAAGTACTAGATGCCAAAGATAACAGATTTTGATTGTCACTACCAGAGATTTTAACAGCCTCAGCGTATTATATATGCAGCTCTGCAGCTGGAGATAAACTAGGATAAGAACCTGTTGAGACCCAGATGATTTTCAGACGCAGTACTGGGTTAAGTCCCTGTTTGCCTCTGCCGGGACACGACATCTTGCTGCAGAAGTGAAGAGTAAGCGCGGACGTCAGGTCTTTGCCGTCCTGGACGAGTGCTACGCGGGCTTGTGTTGCCGTTGCCGTGTCCCTCATTCTGGAGAACGCTGCTAGCGATGCGCCCAGGGAAGGTTAATTAGCAAAGTGATGGGCACAGAATAACGAGTGGGATGGAGAAAAGGAGATCCTTTTCCAGGCTTGGTCTCTCAGCAGAGTCTTGTTGGACAAGGGCGGTTGATGGCTGACTTCCCGCCCTGGTTTTGGTCTGGGCTTGCTGCCGGCAGGGGATGTGCGTTTTGCCGGCGCCGTGCTGCTGGTGCACGGCGAAGTCGCTGGCGTTACGGCTACGGCTGCTGCTTTGCTCGGTGCTCGGTGTGCGCTGCCCTTCCCCGGTGCACGCCTGTGCTGCACGATCGCAGCAGCCGCCCCGCGGGCGGCCCTGGGCGCCGGCGCCGAAGGGCTGCCGTGGGTGCGACGGGACAGCCGGCGGGTGCGGGGTGGGAGCGAGATGCGTGCGTCCTGCCCGTCTCCCGCGGGAAGGGGACCGAGGACAGGGAGGGTGAGCCGCAATGGCAGGGCTGGCTGGCGGCTGCTGTTTGGTGGCCATCCCGGCTGATCCCGGGACGAGGGCACGCGGGGCTGTAGCATGCTGATGATCCGTCGTCTTTTTGTCTTCCAAGCCTTTATCCTAGCCATCCCTGCCACAGTGACCGTTTTGGAAACCGCTTGTTGATGAGCACACAGCAAAGGCTAGTCGCCATAAGAGAGCATTGCATCCCAGATAGATTGCAGGGTTTCTGCGTGTGTGACTTTCTAAAGGTGTTGAAGCTTTTTACTCTGCTGCTGGCATTCGGACTTTATACCCCTTACAATTAACCTGCTAGCATTGTGTTTCAAAAAACAAGCCCCCAAAACCCTCAGCCAAAAAAAAAAAAACCTTCTCATTGAAAAGGGAGGTAATTAGGTACACAAGGAGAATCGGAAACAATAAAATCCCGACTGTAAAGACTGGTGATGCCTTATCACAGGGTTGCAGACTGGGGTAGGGAACGGACTGAAATAAATCTGTGGAAGATAGAAGAGTCACAAAACGCGAGCGAGACAGGAGCTGTGCACAGCCTGGGCTCCTGCCAGAGCGCAGGAGACGAAGAAGTACGAGTTGCACGAGCTCATACCCGCAGATGTGGCCAAGCTCTCCAAATGGCTCGGCTCACTGGCAGCCGGTTGCTGAGAAGAGCAGGGATCGGCCGTGCGGAGCGCTCCCGCAAAGCCGGGCGCTCGGCCCCGGGAAGCCACGCTTGCCCTCCCTCGGGCGCCTTGCGCGGAGGCCGTCGGCAGCCCTGCTCGTCCTGGCCCCCGAGGCCGGGCAGCGCTGGCGGGGCTGGGGCTGTCCCTGTCCGTGCAGGGGCCCGGGGGAGCCCCGCGATCCCTCCCCTCCCGTGCAGCGCTTGCTCTCGCCGCGTCCCATGGAGCCCTCCTCGGCACCGTTCACTCGATGCGGATCCCAGCCCAGGATCAAAGGGGTCCCTGGGGATGGGAGTTGTGTGGTGTCCTGGGCCCTGAGCGAGCAGCTGGGAACTAAAGTCATTTATTCCTGAAAAAGCGCCATTTCTGATGGAGCCAAATGTCTAGGGAGGGAAGTACTGCGGACCCAGTGTATGCTGCTGATTTTTGAGCCAGTTCATTCTCGTTAATGTATTTCTTCCTTCATTATTAGCCTTTCCTATTGTGGCTCAGGGCAGATGCATTATCAACAAACAGCAAATCCCCTATAGGGCCTGTGGGCTGAAATCGGTGATTTCCCGCGGGCCATGCAGCTCGGTGTGCGGGGGGGTCTGCCCGGGATCGGAGCTGAGCTCAGCTCAGCCGCCGGGAAAAGGGCTTGGAGGGAAGGATGTGCTGGAAAGCAGCTCACACTGTCAGGTTTGGAGTCAAACAGAATAAAACTGATCGCTTTTAAAAATTCATGGTTGTGTTAATGCACTCAGTCAAGTGTAATTAAATGTAGAGAGACTCAACAGTTCCATATAAATACTTTGGAGGAGCCTGTCAATCTCCCGGGGAAATGAACACCCCCCCAAACAAATGAACAAACCGGTAAAATCTTCAGCATCGCCTCTTTCAAGAGCAGAGACGCAGGCTGCGGAGAAGCACCCGGGGGTCTCTTCTGCGCCTGGTGTAGAGGCATGTCCAGAGGAGACACGGCGGCTGGTGTACCGGCGGCTGAGGGAAAACTCTTCGCATCCTCTGTTGTGCGTACCTTAGTGCTGCAGCACAGACTGGCAAATGTAGGGCTGGAAAAAGCAGAATTAGGGATCAGAGCCGTCCTGGGCTTTAAATGCAAGCAGCGGGCAGATGCTGTGCTTGGCCTTCAGCCTCACCCACCGAGAATTTCTCCTGCGCCCGCCTTGTCCTTCAGGAGCTGCCGGAGGTACAGGGCCAGGAGAGCT
This sequence comes from Platalea leucorodia, assembly GCF_965183815.1. Lineage (NCBI taxonomy): Eukaryota > Metazoa > Chordata > Aves > Pelecaniformes > Threskiornithidae > Platalea > Platalea leucorodia. The sequence goes on along the minus strand of NC_138858.1, from coordinate 93,223,609 downwards.
TGGCTGTGCCCGGACCTTTCTGCTCTGGGGTCCTTTGCCTATCAAAACAGAGGCTACCTAACTGAAAATAATTGTTCCAGTTTTAAAATCTGCAAAAAAAACCAAACCCAAAACCAAACCCCAAAAAAACACAAAAAGGGGGGGAACGCTGCGTGCCTAACTACGCAGTGGATGGCTGTGTCTTGAAAATGAGCATTTCCTCTGTAGGAGAGGTTTCATCCTACAAATTGCACTCGATCACTAGTAAGTAGTGGGAAGCAGATGTATGCAAAGGGTACTGAAATGCAGAGAAATCCCCGAGAAACCCCACCTGAGGCTCCCTGTTTCTGCAGCTCGCAGGGGCGGGACGCTGCCCTGTGCCCCCCGTGCTGGCTGCCCCCGCGTCTCTGTACCCCGCCTGCCGAGGGCTGCAGAGCATCCTCGTGTTCCCGCAGACGGACTCGGATGCCTTGACGTGTTTACTCAACAGAGGCGTTTCTGCGGCAGATCATTGCCAGGACTAGCAGGACGCCTTCACGCGGCTCCCTCCGCGGCAGGGCGCTTCTGGAGGTGCTTCTCCGCAGTTGCTTCGCAACAACTCTTTTGGGGTCGGCAGCAGAACGGGGGAAATCACCTAAAGCAGAGCAAGAAAGGGAGACTCAGATGGTACTGGTATCTCATAGAGCTCAATTTTTCCCATTTGTGGTCTTTCCTTCTTTCCCTTGCGCAATTGAATTCTAACCTTCTCACAACAGTTGTTGAATGTCACTGTAAACTTAATTTATTCCTTTGTGAAGTTAATGTAAATATGACTGAGAAAAATACACGCTGTACTTGATGTAAGACTAACGACGTGTCCCCCAATTATCTTCAGTAGTGATATAGCTATAATCAACTTTAGAGAGAAGCTGCGTTGCTCAGTGCAGTTGACAGGGATGCGGGGAATTGGGATTTATGCCTGCCTTTTGCATTAATTTAGCAACAGGCCGCTGGCCCTGGCAGCGATGCGCTCACCCGGCCTCGGCACGGGGCTCGGTAACGCGGCGCCCGCGGCGGCAGGCATTGCCGGAGCCCGCTCTGCCCCTCGCCGTGGCAGTGCCCGGGTGCTGATGCTTTGTCCCCAGTGCTGCTCCTCCCAGTCTGGTCCTGTAAATCCCGGGAAGCGTGTGGGAAGCGGGACGGAGCTTCCAGGCGCCTTCGCCCTGCCTCGCTGTAGTGCCCTGCCGAGCCATCGCGTTGCACCTTGCTGAGATGCCCGTTCCCGCCGCCTTCTGGGAAGCAGAGAAATTCTTATGTCGGGCTTCAAAGCCAGCAAAGCACCTGAGGGTTTTTTAACTTTTATTTTTCTAACTTTAGCACAAAGGCTTGGCTGTGCAGGGGACTCATTTCAGGTGTCAGTTTGCTCAAAAAAGTCTCACCACCTGCCTGGTGTCCTGCCTTCGCGGGACCCAGGCCGCTGTGACACGCCGCAGCGGGGAGGTGCTATTCAGGAACGCGAAGGGACCTGGTGCTTCAGTATCGCCAGTACCTTATGTGATGCTATTGGGTTTTCACAGTCAATCTAATAGCAGTCTTCAAAATAATTGCTATAGAGGAAAAATCTGGCTTATCACAGAGAGCGATGCTTTGACAATGAAAGCGTTTCAGAGCATATTTTTAGGACAGGAAAAAAAAAAATCAATCTAAATCTAATGCTCTTTTCATCATATGCCTTGAGCAGTGGCGGGGGGGAAGGCGATCAGCGTTTTTGCGGTGCTCCTCCAGCACCCGCCAGTCTTTAGCAGGGAAACACAAACTCAGCGGAGAGCCAGATTCGATGGATCCCAGACACACGCACTTGCAGGAGAGGGAGGGTAAACCCGTTCATCCAGACAGTGAAACAAAGAACGGACGCCCTTTTGGATCATTAAGCGAACTAACAGAACAAAACCCCAGCAAACCCCTTGTGTTATCAGCTGTTTTACATTTTGCAGTTCTTGCAGTCTCAGCTAACTTAGAAGCATTAAAAAAATGAAGCAGTTCCTGCATCAAAAAATAGCTGTGGGCATCTGCCGCCCGTTCCTGCTGGCCATCGGGGGAGAGGGGGTTTGCACAGCACCAACCGTGCCTGGGTAAAGCAGGAGACGTGAACGTGCCGCAGCAGCCTCGCGCTTCAGGCACAGTTATATTCATTCCTAGCAGAAAGGTGGTGACTCTGAACGACCTGCCTACCTCTTCTGCCTCTCCTTAGCTCAAAAGAGGGATTATTGATACTTTAAAAAGTTGAGCTGCGCTGCCCCGGTGCCGTGCTGGGGCAGCGGCGGGGTCTGCGTGCCCTTGGTGCCCGTTTGGGAAAGGCAAATGTTTATGTATAACCTAAAAAAAAAAGCCATTCTGCTGGTGTGGGCTGTTTGGTAATAAAACGTGGAAAGGCACTGCAGCCGATAAAAGTAAATTAATAACTAGAGACAACAAAGCCCTGCTTTACTGAGTGCCATAAAGCGATCCTTTGCTGAAGGAAGGAAAATGCGACAGTTTATGAGGAGACAGGTCAAGCCCGAGAGGAACGGGCCATAGCATTTTGTGGGATATTTGTGACCGAGATCTTTTTTTTCCTCAACTTGTGTGGTTTATTCCCTCTGTGCCTCAGGCAGAGCTGTAGAGCAGGATCCTGCCGAGACAGGGCACGCCAGGACTAGGAAAAGCGGATTTGGAGGCTGCCTATCCAAGCTTTGGGAGACAGCCCCTCAGCTCTGCAGCCCAGGGTGCCTCTGCTCCCCCCCGAGCGCCCACGTCTCGCAAAGCCCGAGAAGCCAACCCGAGATGCTGATCTGGGGCTGCTCGGGCAATGCTGGCGGTGCACGTGGTCCTGCTGCCGCGGCGTGGTGCCCACGCTCGGTGCTGGGGTCCGTGCCAGCCGCCGCCCTTGTCTCCAGCTAAATCCTCGGGACGCGCGGAGCAGCGGCACTGCGGGGCGGAGGGAGAGCCGCCGCCGCCGCCAGAGCCAAAGCCCGGCACCGAGCGGGAGCACCCTCGGCGTGGTGCGGTGCCGTGGTGCGGTGCCTCGGTGCGGCGCCTCGGCCCGCTGCCGGCGCGGGGCTGACTCACACCTGCCCTTTCGGTTGCGCTGCTCATGCAGCACAAATTAGGAGGCTTAATTATTTCAATAGAGGTTAATTACATTAGTCACTACAGCAAATCTCCAGTTCATGCCATGCTTTCCACTTCATTTAATTCATTACCCCCTGTGAAATTCAGTAGGTTTCTGCATAGAATCGCTCGTTTATGTCACATGTGTCCCTTCCAGCGGCAATCCCCCACATCTACCCCTTCTCTTTCTTCTGTTTTTGTTCCTCTAAGTGTTCACGGCTGACAGCGACGAAGGGCTTTGGTGGGAGCAGGTCGGAGCAGCCTGGGACATCCTTGGACGTCCTCTGCCCCGAATCGAGGCAGTGGGCAACGCAGGGCTGTACCCAGCTTGCCAAGAGACCCTCGTCCCGGGAGGGGCAGGCTGTGGCTCCCAGGCGCCGTACGTACCCTGGGCTGTGGCTGAGCGGCCGCTGATTCTGGATTCCATAAATCATCCCCTTCCCCTGTTGCATCCTTGCTCAAAACCTGGGCTTAGAGATCCGTGTCCTCTCCCCACCTGCGATGTGGGGCGGCCGTGCCGTTCGCGAGCCCGCTGTCTCCTGACTCCCCCCTGTACAAGACGACAGCCCATCATGGGAAAAATTAGCTGTTGTGCACCCCTTGCGATGATTCTTAAAGAGCAGTTCCTCACCGCTTAATGTATTTCTGTAATAGTAATAGATGGGAGTGCTAAGGCTCTTGGATGTTATTTAATTAGTTTTACTGTGCCTTCCATACTCAGCAGAGATATATCTGAATAGCTGCAGGATTAATACAAGCTCATGCCTTAAACAGAAATTCAAGCTCAAATTAATAGAGAACAACAAAGACCTGAAAATAAACACAGATTTTAAGAATTGCCCAGATGAAATGGCAACGCAACAGGCAGGCAGTGCTCCCGTTAAAAGTCAGCTGATGAATTGCTCTCGGTGGCCAGAAGCCTCAGCTCTGACCCGGCGAGCGCTGGATGCAGGCTTAGTCCTCTGAGACACACGGACATTGGGAAGGGCATTCGCCAAGCTGCACCAAAGGCTCAAAATGACTATGCAATGCTTATCCCCGAGTTAGTGTTAAATTGGTGCACGCTATCATTTGTTCAAGCACATTTATCATATCCTGTGCTGAGCACAGAGTTTAATATTTGGCCACTCTAAAAGTGCTCATAGCAAATCTATTTTGGATGTATGAAAAGGAGAAGTGAAAAGGGCGCTGCAAAAGGCATGTTTGCCTTTAGAAGGGTTGCCAAAGCCCAGGGAACAGAAGCGCTCTGTGTTACAGCCTGTCTCCAGCTCTCCTCTTTCTTTTTTGTTTTTAACCTGAGCTCGTTCCTTTATCCTTGCACCCAGCGGGGGCTCGTCGTTCCCGTGTCTCCTTGTCCTCCGGCACCCCTGCGTGCAGCGTGTCGATGGCGGTCCTGCGGAACACGGCCACGCGCCGATTCCCTTGCAAGAACGGCTGCGTGGCATGCGTCAGGCAGGGCTCCCAGTAATGCCTGCAAGCGCCAGGTAACTTCATTCCTCAGCAATCCGTCCTGTGGAATAATTTGGCTGGAGCAGCCACTTTCTGCTGGGTCACCTGTGTGTGTCTATGGGGTCAGCACTCCAGTGGGATCTCGAAAAGCTCACAAATAAATGCTCTTTCTGACTCTCCGTTTTGTATAGGAAAGGGAAATAAGCACAGAGCTGGGATGAGACCCCCATTTCCAAGTCCAGAAAATGGACACGGTGACTCCTGCTCCCCAAAGGAGGTCGAGAGTCTGGGAAACGGGTCCCTGCCCCAGGAACACCCCGCGTGGGAAGGGCAGCAGCATCCCCCGGGGTACGTGAATTGAGCTGCGTTTTACCTTCCTTCTCTAACAGGACTGTTAACAGACCGTGACACTGAAATTCAGCCCGGTTCATTAGTGCTACGTTCCGTCCTTCAGCATTCATCTACCTTATTTGTTTGTCTCGTCAGTTGTTAGCACGGATGATTGTTTGCATAATTATGCAAAACGATCTCTGTTCTTTCAAGAAGCGGTAGGAGTAAAATGCAATCGCCTGCACTCCCAGCATCATCAGACTCACTAACCTAGGGCTGCCTCTGCTTTCTGTCCTCCACTGGAGGTGGGTGAGATTCCCCAAAATTCCCGCTCTGGAGGACTGGAGGTAGGAGGCACGGGGTCTGTCCTGCAGTGCTTTGCATTCCACCCGCTCAGGCAAAGCCCTGCTTCAGCGGCGCGGCTGTGAACGCCGCCTGGCCTGAGCTGGGGTACCGTACCGAGCGGGCCCGCGCAGGGCTTTGCACCCACTTTTCCGCAGGTACGCGTGCGAGTTAAAATCAGACGTGGCCATGAACCACCAGGCTCCGGAGGAGGTTTGGGGGCAGTAACTATCCCCTCTGAGCCCCAGTGGCCCCTGTCTCTTCCAGCCTGATGCCGCTGAAGGGTTGGAAATGATGGTAAATTAATGCTGTCGCTGCCAGTTCCTGACGGGGGGAGGTTTATGCAGTCACGTAGCCCGAGTGTCCAACTCGTGTCTGCTGCCGTGCGCAAGGGGGAAGTGAGACATTTCCCACCTGTTCAGCTATTTTGCAGCTTGGTGGGATATTTCCTATTTTTAAGTGCAGCTGCAGTTAAAGGAATACACTTGTAAAGTCAAACATAAGGTAACAACCAAAGGAAGAAATTTTTGAGTTGCAGATCTGTCCGACTTTGATTTAGTACATGGCGAAGATTTTCTTTAGCATAATGATACTCCTTAGGGTGCATGATAAAAACCCGCAGTAATGGACAGACACTGTTCTCAGTTATCAGCCTCATCATTAGCATTTTGCTGTCATTAACCTTCACAGGATAAATTGCCTGCTTATAAAAAGATATTTCTTTGTTGGGCATTAGCAGGTCTAGTTGTGGATAGGGATGTGGAAATCGGTCTACAGAGTTTTGCAAACATGAACGTGAACTAGACGCGATTCTGAGATTGGAGGTCAGGCCGGTGTAAATCAGAGAAGTTATTCTAGATGTTGATCTGAATTGAGGCTTAGGGATTTGAAGATATTCATGGGCCTTCACTTGGGCTGGGAAGCAATCAGCCTCGTCGTCTACAGGTGGAGGGACTGACCCGCTCCACCAGCCGGCCCCACAGCCGCTGCAAGTAGCGGTTCCCATCGGCTGCTGGGAAGCGGCTCTTGCTGTGGGCAGGTAAGGGTCTCGCCTCTCTCCTCTCCTTTCTTACATTTTAGGACTTTCCCTCTGGCCAGGGTTTTAGAGATGCTGCTTGTGCATTTTTTGTCCGTGCAGGCATCCCCTGCCGCCGCTGGCGTTCTGCTTGACGTGCCGCGGGAGCAGGAGCTCAGCCGGGGCGCTCGCCAGGTGCCGGCCTTGGCTGGGAGTGCTGGAGGGGCACACGAAACGCTTCAGCTGCCAGAAAATGGGGTACACATTTATTTGGGAATCCGTACTACTCAAAGCACTTTAATAACCATATTCATCTAAAGGCTACATCAGTAGAAATAGCACTGCCTGTTCCCTGTTGAATGCCAGTTAGTGGGGAATGCTGTTATTAACATTTAGCAGGAGCTCCAGGTCACCTTGATATAATCAAACTAACACACATTTTAATGGCTGTTTAATTAGATTTACCATAGGGAAGATGCCACGTAAGAAGGCTGCATTTCTGCTTTCAGCACTTGAGATGGTGGCTGGATTAAATAAAAATGCAGATAAAAGACTACAAGTAATAGACAGAGGTGAGCTTTTTTTTTCCCCCCTGTTCAATATAATTTTTCAGCCCGGTTTGAGCGCACGCGTCCGCTGTCGCCCTGCGCAAGCGCGGCCCCTCCTCGCCGGGCCGGGTAGCTGCTCGCACCCCCGCGGAGCGATGCAGTTTTCAGGCTGCAGCAAGCCTAGGGTACTCCTCCAGGGGCGATTTGCTTTTAGGTGACCCCATCTTTTAGCACCTTGCTGTGAGGCTCTTATTAAATCACTCATCGGGAGCCTGCCCCTGTGCCATAAATGGGGTTGAAGCAGAAGGCAAGGATCTGTCTGGTTTCCAGCGGCAATTTCCGAACGTTATGGCAAACCGGTCTCTGCATTAGAGAACAAATAGCTCGTGTCCATCTCCCATCAGTTTTGATACCTTCGTGAGGTTATGGGAGACTCCGAGGAGCGTTTTGCAAAACTGCCAGTTGCTCCTTCATAGAAAATAAAACATTGAAACATATTGCTATAAAAGATATGACACTTCTCTCAATGGATTTATTAAGACGACCCCCTAGAGTAAAGAGTTATAAAATCTGATCAAGTCAGCAGTTCCAGCTGCGTAATTGATATCCATTATTTCCTATTGACTGCTGTGCAGGGCTGTGTTTTCTGTAGCATCAACAAATTCCTCTTCTGCCTGCTACAGAACTACCAGGGGGTTCGGCAGAAAACGGAGCTGATCAGCAAACGCAGAGCACACATCCCAGGAGAGTGCCAAGGCGTTTTTCCTCAATTGCTTCCCACAAATACACACCTTTATCCTAATCGACACCGTTTCTCAAATTATCCCATTTGCATAGGGCAGTTTTACAAACGCGCTGTGGCTCTGCTGCAGAGCAGCGACTGGGCGACGGTTTCATTTCCCACGTGATTTTCTCATCTGCTTCATTTTACGGCAATTTTATATGTTTTACCAGAGTAGGATTATTATAGTAACAATTTTACTGAGACAAAGCGGGCAGAAAAAAGCTGTCCCCACAAAACGCAACCCATCGGTTTGTTTTCATGCCAGTTCTCCAGCCAGCAATCCAGCCTCTCGCCGGGGCGCGGGGCGGCTGCCGCGTCGCGGGTCTAGCCCAGCAGAGAGCTGGCACTAACCCTGCACCGCCTCGGGTTTATCGGGTTTATCTTATGTCAGAGCAACCCCCGCTTCTTACAGGGCCCTGGTGTAGCTCCGTGTCCGTCTGTCCTAACCATTTGTCTGTCACCTAGCAGGACTAGAATGGCAGATCGCTTCTCAACGCTCCCACAGGTGATTTAGGCATTGGACTCATTTTTGGTGGATGTTAGAGCAATGAGAATAACTGAGAGACTGATAGTAACTGTCCTAACATTGTCAAATATTTGTAATAAGTAGGTGCATATTCCAGGTCTAAAAGCATATTTGTCTTCCCTCCTCTGCTGAGCAGGTATTTGTTGCCGATAATCACTCATCTCATGGGAGAGCGAGATAAAATAGTAGGGAATAGAAAGCAAGAGCATTGTCTGCGTGGTCTGGAGTCACGAAGACACCGAGCAGGGTACAGCCACGGGTGCAGGGCATGCTGCTGGCAAAGCTCTCCGGAGGGCAGGGGTCCCGGGGGTGCTGGGGGTCCCGGGGCTGGCACCCGCTCCCGGCTTGTGACCTGCTGGCAGGACTCCTCCTCTCCTGGGGAGGCTCAATGCCGCTGCCCACGGAGGGGTTTGCAATCTATATTCAAGGTCCCATCTTAAAAACCAGCCTGTTCCAGTATGGGGGTTTGGGTTTTTGAAAACGTGTTGTCTTAGCTTGGTTTCTCACAGACTGCTGTAGCCATTCGGTGCTCAATCAATTAATGGCAAGTGGCAGCATCAGGAAGCGTAGGTCCCTTTGAACCGCAGGGAGCCCGTTCGTCGTGCTCCTTCAAGCCCTGTTCCGCCGTAGGAAGGAGACGGGCAGCACCAGGCAGCAACCCTGCCGGAGGGGAGCAGGGGGGGTCGTGCTGCGCCGCGTGGTTCGGAGCCCCCAGACGCGGTTCTCTGCCCGCGCGTCCCTGCCCAGGCTGGCAGCGCGCCCGCGCCTGCCTCCTGCCTTCTCCCCCTCGCATGGCCGCGCTAGGCAAACCCGTCATTTGTCCCTCTTATTATTTAAAGCTTTTCTCTGCTACTGACCTCCCGCCCCTTCCTCCTGCAAATCATTTGCTTTTCTAGATGCTTCAGTATTAACTTGTGCCGTTTTATTTCTTTTTTTTTTTTTTTTTTCTCCTTATCTCACCTCAAGAAGGAGAGGGATTACCTCATTCCCACCGCCTCAGAAATAAATCCTCATTATGGATTTGTACCTGGGGAGGGAGAAACTGATTTCCACTCCCAGCCGGTTCTGAACAGATATTTGAAGGTAATTGTTCAGTCCAGGGACATTTCACTTGTCTAATAACCATAAAGAGTGCTTTTATTAGCGCTGTGCTTGAGGTTGGGACTATTTAGAAGATATTTATGGGGAAGATATTATTGCAGAAAACTAGAACATGGCCATCAGATTTATGTTTTTATTTCGAGGTGGAGCAAAGGGGAAGGACCTAACATCCGTTAAATGTGTGAGTGCTGGCGCGGGGCTCGTCCCCGGTCTGGGCGAGGCGCGGGCGAGGGGGGCCAGCACCCGCTGCGGGTGATGCTCCCGTGCCCTCGGCGAGGGGTGCTGGGGCTCGGCACTGCCGCTGCGGCGACAGGAGCTGGAGGGACCCAGAGGTGGAGCTGGCTACCCTGGAGCAGGAGCCGGCACGGGGCAGGGATCCCTGTTCACGTGGGCAATCGAACAGGCAGTACAAAGCCTGGAGGGGGGAAATTCCAGTTTCTCTTACCCGTCTTTTGGGATGCAGGCTCAAATCGGGATCAGAAGCAACTGCTTGTTCTGCAGCACGCTTAGTGCAATGCAGCGCGCTCGTGCTGGCAGGACAGTTTGATCCCTTGTACAAATCCCTTTTGCATATCCTCCCCCTCCCGGCGCACGCACGTTTTCAGGATTGCCTCAGATTTGTCAAAAGCCATCTCCCGAGATAGCTAAAACCCAGCAGGGATGAGTAGCTGTTATCTCATGCTGTGATGTGCGCTAGCAGACATTAATAGCGTTTTTTTAACTCAGGATCCAGAAGGCACCTCTAGGTTGTGTCTCCCTAAATGCTCTGGAATACATAAGGCTGAAATGCTGGTGTGATGAGGCCCATTTTTTCTTGGCTAATTGCTGCAGGATGAAATAAGGGCCAGAATAAAATGTGGTCATCTGCTAAATGGCTGCTGCGCCCGACTGTCAGGCTGTTCACTGCAGCCAACGCTATATCGACTGTCACGGCTTTTGAATGCTCCAGCTCGGGTGAAAATCATGCAGTGACTTCTCTGGGCTTTAACAGACCTGGTTCAAAGCTGCTCTCGCATAGCCAGCAGGGATTGACTACATGAAAACAAACAAAGAACAGCCAGTGAGAACTTTCTAGAAGAGCAACTACTTGGTCTGGTTTTGCAGATTTACCCTGAGATACAACGAGGTGGTTTTGCTTCTGCAGATGGGCAGAAATGCTCGGCAGAAGTCCCCAGTACGGAGGCTCTGGGACACTGGGACTCGCCATCCCGTGCCTTTTTCTGTGCGTTTGTGCCATGTGCTGCTCTGCTGCCAGCTTTGGAGGTAGCAAGGACCCCTCACCCACCCGTTTAGTATCCAGCTGCTGGTAAAAGTTTTATGAAAGGTCCTTAATTATTAATGAAGAACGACATCTCCGTTACACGACTCGTCTCGCGGGTGGAGTACAGTCGTTTAGTACCGATGCTCCAGGGTAATGGGTTCTTCTCGCGCTGTGAGCCTTCCTCCCCACCTCTGATCTCACCTGGAGAAGAAGACGGGAGGATTTGTTCGTGCAGGTTGTGACACAGACAAGTCCAAAGCGATCCAGCAGAGCTGGTGCTCCTGGTTCAAACCCGAGTAATCCAGAGCTACCCTGGGTTCCCTCGGGAGATGGCGTTCGGGGTGGACGCAGGGCACTCATCGCTCGCTTCCCAAAGGGCTGCTGGCCACCAGCCGTCCCGAGGGCTGCGCTGCCCTGGCCCATCCTCCCCAGCCAGGACTGACTGCTCCTCCCTGCCCGTCCCTCTGCGCTCGGAGCCAGCCGACTGGCAGCGGGATGCAGCAGCTCTCCAACAGCCTGGCTGCATTTAAGATCCTTGCTCTTAATGCTGGGGGTGGAGATATTGCGGCCTGCTTACATTACATGGATCTCCGGGGATCCTAGTGAAATTGGGAAAATGTAAATCAGACTGAAGTGCCAAAAACGAACGCGGCAGAGGAGCCCAGGCAGTGCTGGAAGCCTGCGGCAGCCTGTTGAGCCAAGGTGCTCGAGCCACCAAAAAACCCATCCCGTGTCTGTAACCCCTGGGGACGCGGGAGCCGGGACCGAGAAGCGTGCCGCCTGCTTGCGCGGTAATTAGCCACTCTGCCTCACGTGGGTTGGTGATGGATTTGCGTCTTGGGCAGTGAGTCTTGTTGAACGTTTTCTGTTGCTGCCTGATGCTGCTCCGCGTATGGGCGCTGAGCAGGGAGGGTAATTAAAGAAACGTTGCATTTCTGCAACCATAAATGAGATGCATTTCTGCTGCTCTCCCAGACGCTGCACGTGTCCTGGGGCTGATCGTTACAGGTGAACATCGTGCACTACTGGAACGGGACGGAGGAGCTGGAGCTAAGGGAAGAGCTGGAGAGTCCCCATTCAGTCTTCACTCCAAAGCTCTTTGACTGTCCACACGTGGTGATTATGTCCTCGGGCTCTTAAAAGCCTGTGCAGTCGCCTCTGGACCTAAATAGTCCTGGCTTTGAGTTGTCCAGAGTCTCTATATCATTTTCTAATAGCCCGTGCATAAGAAAAGCAGGCACTAGAAAGCTGTAAAGCTGGATGTTTTAAAGGCAAACTGAATCCCAGTCATGCTTTCCTTCCCGTGGAGCAGTTTTAGATATAAAGATGATGATACATTAAATTATGTTTGACTGACAGATTTAAATTGGGACTTCTTTCTGCAGCCTCCACATCCACGCTCTAAATAGGAGGCTTGGGATTACGGCCATTAAATTACGTAGTTTATTGGAAAAATAAAATATCAGGAACAGATGAAGATGAAAAGAGAGAGAAACGCAAACTGAGAGAGTGTTAAAAAATGATTAAGCTAAGGTAGCAAATGAAATAGAAGAGCACTAAAACTAGATGACACGTAAGAAATTCTCTCAAAGTGGCAGTGCTGAGGAGTCACTTAGGCGGTTAAAATAGAGAGCTGCGAAGTTAAGGACAGATGAGCTTGATGTTGCCGAGAGCCTGAAATGGTTTTTCAGCCACCACTGGTGCGGAAGGTCGTGCCCTGGGGCAAGGTGCAATTAAAAAAGGAGAGAAACAAACTGCTTTGGGGTATTATAAATGTCACAAGTCGCATGGCTTTTCCAGTTACACGGTGGAAAGAAGCAGCCTGCGAGGCAGGCAGGGCGCTCCGGGAGGGGCAGCCCCCCTCGCTGGGCGGTGAGCCTTCGGAGGAGCGTGCCGCAGGGGCACCCGCAGGGCTCATCTCTCTGCGGCCACCACGGGCAGACTTGTTTCCCTGCTGACGAACGTGCCTTCAAGGAGAAACTAAAAAAGTGGTTTGAAAATTATCTTAATGCCAGGGTAATTATGCTAGAGGGATGCTGCAGGACTTGGTCCCCTCCGCTTCGCTTCGTGACGACCCCTTTGCCATCTTCTCCAGGGGATGCTCTGGGCATCACCGCCCTTCTGAAGAGAGTTTCTGTCCCAGGGCTGCACTGCAGCACAGCTTGCTGGAGCATCGCACGCTGCTTCGTGCACCCACGCACCCTGGTACCCAGGCCCTCTGCCAGTGGGGACGGGAAAGGGATGGAGTTGAACCTCCGGCTGTCCTCGTTGCAGCTCAAAGGCAGCAATTGCTCCTCCTTTCCAGGTCCATGCACCAATCCCAGTCCCTGCCCCCAGCCACTGGACTTTGCAAGATTGTTGTTACTGGCCCTGCTCCTGCCTCCCTGCTTAGCAGTTCCCGCACGCCTCCACCAAATCCAAGCAGAGGTAGCTTTCTGTCTGCTGGCTTTGAATAACTTCTTTTAACCTCTCTGAGTCTTTGCATCTGTATTGCTGCCCTCACTCTTTCCAGTAATTACGTACAAGGCCACGGAAAGAGATCAAATTTTGCTGTCTCCTTTGAATCCTGGAAACTGCCTCTTACGGTACCCTTGAGTCTCTTTAGAGGAAACAAATTGAAACGCTGCAGCCCAGATGACTGCAGGTAAAGCCGTGCACCGGAGGACCTGGCAGTTTCCAGATAGCCCTCTCTATGGCTAGTGAAACATTTCCAGGAGATTGATTTCATATCAGGTCTGGGGAAATTCCGCAGCTCCACAGATCATCTATCACCGCCTGCCCAGAGAGGAGTGATAAATTCTTCCTCTTCTCGAGCATCCATCGTGACTGCAGGAGGAGCAGCAGTGTGAACTGTTTTCCCTGCACATGAAAAAAAGGTAGACTTAGGTCAGAGGAGCGGCTTTCAGGCTCTCCTTCCCCTCCTGTCGTGATTCATTGGAGTCAGGCGGCTCCCCCAGCAGCTCCTTTCCCATTGCACAGTTACAGCTGCGATGTTTGGCAGAAGTTATCGCCTGCTTTCTTTTCAGCCTTTGCTTTCCATTTGTTATTATGATGGGTTTTTAATTCTCTAGAATAGCAGCGTGCGTCCTCCCGAGTGATATTTGTATGTCCCCACCGACATGTGCAGCTTGACCTGATGAATGTCACTGTCCTCCTAAGCGAAATGTCTTTGGGTAACTTGTGCACCGTCCCGGGGTGATGCTTCCAGGGGAGATGTCCTCCTCCTCCTCCTCCTCCTCCTCCTCCTCCTCCCCTCCGCAGGGCAGGCTGGCAGCAGGGACTCCCCAACGTGCCGGGGGCATTTGCAGGGGACGGATCGGTGCCACTAGGTGACAGCATCGGTCTGCAGGCGTGTGGCAGAGGGACAGCTCCTCCGCCACCGCCTGGGGAGGTGCTGGATGCAGATCCAGCCTTTGGACCTGGCTTAAAGTGCTTTAATGACATCTCAGCAGGAAGGGGAGAGTTTGGATAAATGGTGTAAGGGAGCGTACTCCGTTACGTTAAATCACCACTCTGGGTCCTGTTGCCATTGGCAGCCTGAGGGATAGTTTGTGCAGACGCTAAAACACAGGGTAAATTAGGAAAACAAAACAGAAACCAACCAAAACACCATATTGTGCGAAGATCGTTTCTCTTGATACCAGAAAAGCTTCTCCGAAGGAACCGCCTCATTCATGTACCCTTGTTGTTTAGGTTTTTCTTTATTTGAAGAAATGCTTTCATTTCCGCTTTTCTATAAAAATAGCTGTTGTCATTAAGAGTATCTTTGCCGTCTTGCCTGGCTGCCTGCAGTCCGGGGCCGAGCGCTGGCAGGACGGTCCCGGGCCAGGCAGAGCAGAAAGCGCCCCGCCGGCCCCCGCGGAGCTGGGCTGGGCGAGCCCCGCGCCGAAGCCGTGGGGCGCGGGAAGCGCACCGGCCCGCGCAGGTTTAACCAGACTTGGCTTGCTCAGACCCCCACCCAGCGGAGCCGTGGGGAGGGAAGGTGCATCTGCTGCGGGCTCGGACATCACCAGGGGCGTGCGAGGGCCCCTTGCCAGGATGCTCGCATGCCTCCTGCAGCCGGGCTCTCTGCCCGGTTCTCCCCGCCGAGGCCAGTCAGGCTGCAGCAGCTGAGCCTGGCTTTCACAAGCCCCCCCTGAGCCTCCCCACACGGCTCCCGCCTATCTTAAAGTTCAGCCCTTGCACTGGCGTAGCAGCTGAGCACCGTGAGCTCGAGCTGCTTTGCTTACGGTGGTCTCCTGCCCCGGTGGGTGGGTGAGGGCGGGCAGACCCGGCCCCGCCGGGGATCCGGCTGCGGTGGCGGGTGCCGCGGGCGCCCAGGAGGGGAAACGCCGCCCGAAACGCACAGGCATCTCGCGGCCCGCCTGCGAGTCCCCGGCCACCGCTCTCTGTCCAGCACGAGCAGCTCTGCGGTTAAAGGCCACCTCCTGCTGATGGCTTCTTAATGGGGAATGGTCGAGGCAAATTATAAAATTAAAAGAAATAGGGTGAGAATACAATTAGAAGCAGCGTCTCTGACCTGGAACCGCTTTGCCATGAATTGAACATGCCTAAACCTAGTCATGGTTGAGCAGAGCTATTCCACTCAGCATTGGATTAAGTCATCAGCAGAGAGCCCAGAATCTGATTTAATTTGAAAGACTACAAAATTATATTTCTCTGCTGATTTTCCAGGTGGCAGGATTAGATGTGGAGCTTTTAGTTTTCCACTACTTCCTTTTAACTTAATTTGACAGAAATGGCTTTCGGTACAAGACAATATTTGATGGGTACTGCATCGGGGATAATGAAAACGTCAGACAAATGGCAAAGCATAATTGGGGGAGCTTGTTTTCCTCCGTCTGGAAATGCTCTGGGTTTGATAAACCATGAAGAACAAGTTTCCTGGAAGAGCATAAACCGTGGAAATTTGCCGCTCTCACGGGACGGTGCGTGCTCCGCCAGAGCAGCACCTCTTTCGGGGGAAAAAAGGGAAGAGCAAGAGGTGCAGCAGCATCTGGCAGATGCGGTGTGTGCCAGCCACCGTGAGGACACGGGAAGGGTTTGCGGCACGGGCATGGCCACGTGCATCGCGGCTGCAGGGGAAGGAAGGGTGGTGGCCAGGGAGAGGGGTGGCCGCGGGGATGCCCTGCCGCGGCGTGCGGGAATGGGCGCTGCCCTTCCTCCCGGCTTTGCTGATTAAGGAGCTCCTTTTTTTGGCAGTTTGAGCCTATTGCTGGGAGGGAGACCTGGGGACAAGCGAACAGCTCGTTCCCAGCTGGCTCAGCACTCTCCTGTTTGCAGTTCCACCTACCAGAGCTCAAAAAGGCTCCCCCGAAGGCGGCCGGTGCCTGGCAGCCCCGATGCCCGGCAGCCCCTCGGCCGGAGCACGGCACGGGCAGCTCTGCTCATCCCGCTGGGAAGGCGGTGTTGGAGCAGAGGCGGAGGCAGGAGAAGGCTGTGCCCAGGCTGATTTGGAAGCAGTTGTCTGAGCGTTGAAGCAAATGGGCGTTTTTTGGCAAATCGTTTTCTCTTCTGCGTTTGGCTCTCAGTGGTAGTTTAAGCATCCATATGCACAGAGGGGAACGTTAATGAAATACAAACTCTGTGCAGGTATTCACAGTAAACCTGGTCAGGGGATGGAAGCACCCCACCAGCCCTGTTTTCTCACCTTCAGACAGCTCTCAGCTTGCTTTATGCCACAGGCTCCTTGGGCACATCAGACCTTACCCAGAAATCTGTTTATCAGGTTACAGTAAATACAAATGTATGAAAATCACCAGCTGCCAGAACACAACCTGCAGGCAGAATAAAAGGCAATATTCGTGGCACCTACTCTCTTTTAGGAATCCATTCCTCCTCTCCCTTCGAGGCCTTTCCCAAAGGCACAGCTCTCCCAGGGATGCACGGCCTCAAGGGAGGGCATCTGCCAACACCAGGGTGCCGAGGCGTCAGCATCTGCCGCCTGCGCAGGCTCCAGCTCTGCACATCAGGGGACCGGTGCCGACGCCGGCAGGAGGAGGCAGTGATGGAGGGCCAGGATCCAGCCAGGGCTCCAGCACCCAGCAAGGACACTCATGGTTCGGCTTGCTCTACGAGCTCGTTCGGAGCTCCAGGATTTGGATGAAGCCCTACGGGAACTCCTAGGCAGCCTGTTTGTACAGGACTCTGCCTTGCTCTCCGTAAAGCTGCATTCCCGAAGCCCTTTAGAAGGGGGTTTCTCCTTGCACGGGGACGAGACCCCCGCAGGAGCTGCTGGCTGCCCAGGACATGCCGTGCGGACGGTTTGTGATACAGCTCATGGTCAGTGGGGCCCCAGGGGGACCCAGAGTCCCCCGGCAGAGCCTGAACCCACCCAGCCATTTCCAAAGCCACCGATCCCTCCTGGAGGAGCAGGGATGGACCAAAGGGTTAAGGGCGTCATTGCAGGGCTCTCGAGGTGCTGGGGTGGAAGAAGGGCTGGGAGGATTTGTTGGAGACCAGGTCCTCGAGAAACACCAGCCTCCCAGGAGGAGCAGGAGGCTCTCGCCCTTTATAAGGGGGAAGCTGGAGCAGCAGAAGGTTTGGCAGAGTCCTGGAAGAGGCAAGGAGGTGAGAGTAGCTCTGGAGCAGGGTCCTGCTCTTTTCTGTCCCTAAAACATCTGGGGTTGCTTTGGTCCCTTTGGGTGGAGGCTGCCTGGCTCGGAGCCCTGGCATGGTCGCTTTGCCTGGTGACCTGGCGGGGTGTTTGTGGGGGTCCTGGAGGCTTCCAGGGCTTCTTCCCTTCTCTAGGGAAGAAAGGGGATGTTCAAGCTGACCTCCAAACTACAGGAGCTTTGGGGAAGCGTCTGCCCTGGGGGGTGAACAGCGCAGCGCCAGATGGTTTAAAGACCGAGTTATTTGGCTGCTCTTGTGAGCCTTCTCCCCAGGTCATGCACGCCTCTGATGGAGCCCCGCTTTGCTCTGGGAGCAGAAGGGACAGACCCAGGTTAAGTGACCCCTGTGCGCAGTTCCCATCGCTCTCCTCTTGGTCTCTACTGCCAGGCCAGAGCAGAACGGTTTGGCTGGGAAATGGTCTGTAAATTTGCAAGCAATGTGCTTATGAGAGGCAGGCTTCTAATGACTCCCAAAACCGAGATTTTCTCCCTGTAAATGCAACTAGGTCTCAGTGTCCCTGATTAGCTTCTTGTGATGAATTCCATCTGCCTGCCTGGGATCAACAAAGACCTAAAAAAACTGAGCATCATGCTGAGCTTTGTTCATTATAGGAAATCACTTACAAAACAGGAAGCTCTTCCTTGTTCCACTCAATTTCTTGGGCTTATTTGCCATGAAATGTCACCTTCTCAGATGAAAGAATGGGATTTATCATAATTAAGGGAGGCTTTGACATGTCCCTTTAAGTGAATCAAGGGTGCTTTTAATTCCGAATCTGTGCAGGGTTTTGTTGGTGCAACATGAGGCCCTTGCAGTTTATGACGCTCGTAAAACACGCACATTCTCGGGGAGCGGGTGCATAATTTTTGCTGCTTCCAGCAGCGCTCGCTGCAGAGAGCCGGCTAGCCTTTAGCCCGTGGAAGCTAACGAAGCATGTTTACGATGAGTGACTGTACACACGCTGACATAGCTCTGCATGCGTTGGTTGCTGGGCATCGGGTATCGGTGGGGCGTAATCGCTGGGAAGGCACGCAATAAACCGGGGCAATGGCAAACGAGTGCGTGACGGAATAAGTGCTGAATGAGTTAACCTCTGCTGTAGAGAATCAAGTGTACTGCAATGTGCCTGGCTGCTGCTTTGTCCCTGGTCCTCCCAGAAAAACCCCGGTGCGGGTTAACTTGCTGCTCCCTGCACAGCACCCACCCCTGACCCCCCCAGAGACAAACTGGGAGACGTCCCCCAGCGCACAAGCCCTGACAGCGGGCGCTGGTGGGAACCCAGTCCCCAAGACGTGCTGAAGCTGGGGAGCGTGACCCAGCAGAGAGCCCAGCGCAGGCCTTGGGGGGACATTTCCTACCGAGAGGGGCTTCAGCTGAACGCCGCAGCCGTTTTTACCGCCGCTTGCCGTCGTTCTTTGGGGTCACTGCTGTGTGCAGCCGAGGGAGAAGATGGGGGTGGGAGAAACTGGTGTCAACAGGGAAAGCTGAGGAAGAGATTAATAAAAAAAAGTCACTTTTAAAGAATAATTAGGGTTACAGTTGGCTGGGGGGGCTATGGCCAGCGATGCTGGCAGCGGTCAGGGTGATGCTGGCAGCGGTCGGGGTGATGCTGGCAGCAGTTGGTGGTACTGGTGGGCTCCACCGGCCCGGGGCAGAGCTGGGCTCCAGGGATAGTGCCGCTAGCTAAGCATCGCTCTCCTCGGTTCGTGCCGGGTGCTGTGGTAGCTCACATTCTTGGTTTGGCTTCCCAGTCTTAGCTGTTCTGGTAGATGTTGTTTCTCAAAGTGGAAAAACCAAAGCTAGCGTGAGAATAAACAAAGAAACGTACCCGCTCCGGGTGACTGTAAACTCCCTGCTAGCACCAGAGGGAACAGCAACAAGCTGAGATAACATCATTTTCTGCCCGAAACCCCTTTTTGACGGGTTACACGTCCCCAGCGGGGCCTCGAGTAACTCCCTCGAATCGCTGGGGCTGAGCGCGGCGCGCGGTCGCTGTGAACGAGCCGGGGCTTGGCCCCCGCCGAACGCAATCCCCTCGCGTACCGCGCGTCAGGGAAGGAGCTCCGGCTGCGCTGCGCCTTGGCGAGGATGAGGTGGGTGAAGCTGTCGGAAGGGCGTCAGGACGCATTCCCGGGCTGTCGCTGCCTTTAGATATGTGTTGCTGATTTATAGTTGCGTTGATATCATATATATTTTAGAAAAAATCAGAAGGGTTATTAGGAAAGAACGGGTCTGTGTCTCCTTCCTTAGGAATGCAGAGAGAACTGTGCTGGGTTATTGACTGATTGAGCATTTTCCTATATATTTTGGGTTTTTACATTCACACTATACGAAACATCCCATCCGTGCCGCTGGCCTCGTCAGTCCCCCACTTGGCTAGAGAGGTTTTTTTGGCTGGTAGGTGAGCTGCAGAGGAGATGAGCCTGTGAAACCCTGGTTTTGCAATTGCAGGGCCGGGGGGCAGCGGCAGCTCTCGGCAGCGCTCCTCCACCACGGCCTGCCCGGTGCCTGACGTGTACTTGTTCGCCGGCTCTGCCCTTCCCCTCTGGCATTTCTCCTTCTGCAGCCGCAAGCTGCCTCACCGGTGCCTTGGATCAATGTCCAAGGTGTGGCAGCAGCGTTTGTACCTGCGCCTCGCCGGCTTCTTTGCAAAAAGCTTGCTGTGGCCGTACGTTAGTCCAAAGCCCGGGTCGGCAGCTGCGTGGGTTGCTGCCCCTCGCCGGGGCGCTGGCTATGATGCTTTTTCCGTGGCGTGCCCGGTCTCTTCAGCGACTTGAGTGGCTTCAGCAAAGCGTTATTATATGAAACACCCTACAAAAATGTGTTGCATGTGCTGTTGCCATAGCACAAGTAGGAAACCCAGAGCGTGTTGTGGAAGTTGGTGAGTCACTGGGGTGAAGCATTTATCCCAAATCCCCCTCTCCTGGGAACCTTTTGGTGTGTATGGACTTTACAGAGCCAGTAGCCCTTGGTGAGAGTTAGCAGGGCCAGTAAGCGTGTCCTGGCTACTCATATCCGCCTTACTCCGGTATTACCTGGCCCAAAGTAATTTGGAAATTGTCAGTGCTACTAGCAGATAGATGGTTTTTGATGAAGTTTGAGTAACAGCCTATGATTAATGGTGGACCGGTTCCTCGCTTGCTGCTGAGCCTGGCAGGGTCTGCCGCCTCACAAGGCGAAGGGCTCCGCAGCAGCAGGTTTTAATGGACTGAAAATAACTGCTTCCACTCATCCCTGAAGGCAAACTGTTATTCCAGCACCGCGTACAGATATCTCAGAGCTTTCTTCCTGAGGACATGGCTGTGCTTTTCAAACATGGGCTGCGATTGCAGCTGGTGCCTTTGCTAGGCAGACAGGCTGAAGCAGGGAGCAGAGGGATTTCCCTCGCCCCTCTATCCTGCCTGCACCTCTGGTGCAAGCCCCGATGGCAGAAGAGGGTTTGCCGAGCAGAAGATGCCTCCTCCGGACTGTGCATTTACCCGGAGAGCTGAGGGCGCGGGGAGGGTGCTCAGCCCTGCCTGGTGCCGCTGTACGGTGCGCAACCAGGGGACGGGCATCTGTGGCACCCTGCTGCAGCCAGCCCTGCACAGCCCCGCCGCGTCCCCAGAAGGGACCTGCAGGCAGTCGCTGGGGTGCAGAGCGTCTCGGGAAGGCAGAGTGAGGGCGGCTTTGGGAGTACGGCTTCTCTCTTTTGCTTCAGTTATATATTTCCTTCCGTCCTGCCCAGCAAATGAGTTGTGTCTGTGCTTGGGTTGCTACTCGTCCGGGAGTTTTTCTGTTGTCGCTGGGATCCTTCCCATTTGGTGGGGACGAATCAGGCAGTGTCGGTGTCAAGGCTGAGACCTTGAAGCTCATCGCTGTGATGGCTGCAGTCTGCATCAAATGTAGCCTGGGAAAATGCAATTCACGGGACTTTTTAAGCTAAGGTTTGTTTCTACTCGAGCATAAATTCCACCGTGGCAGTACAAAGCCACAGCAGTGAGTAAAACCCCCAGGACGGCGCGGGGCGGCGGGAGCAAAGCAAGGTGTGTCGCACCCGCGTACCTTTTCCCTCCGCGCTGTCTCCACCCTCTGCGGCAGCACCACGTTGCCGAGCTAAAAGCTCAGAACAGTAACTGAGGAGAAAACCCCCTTCGGCTTATGAGCCTCTTGCTCGCGTTACTGCTGAGCTGCTGTGGCTTCAGGTGCCCAGCTGAAGTATTTAGCTTTGCCAGACCAAAGGCAAGGCAATAACTGTGGGTTTTAGTTACTTGGTTGTGTTACATCAGATTTTTAAGCTGTTTTTATTCCAATTCGAGCAGTTCTCCAGCCACAGGAGGGCGGCACCGCCGCAAGCTGTAAAAATGTTGTTTCCAGCTTGCCCAAATGGCTGGTTTTATTATAAAATAAAACTGCTTAACAGAAAGGAAGGGGGGGGGGGGGGGATGCTCAAACGCCCATCCGCAGGACTCGGGACGCACAGGCGGGCTGCTTTACGCAGGCCACGCTTCTGCAAAGCATCACCCAAGCCAGGTGACCCCGCTCCCCAGCTGCTCCCGCCGCATTTGGGGTTGCTCCGGAGAATTCTGCTGGCACGAGCCGCCGAGCCCGGTGCTATTGCCAGGCAGGCAGCGGAGAGGAGGGAATTAACTGGTCCTTAAATGAACTGAACGCGCTCAGCCGCGGCTCCGGCAGACGGGCACGGCGGAGCTGCGGTGGCGGGAGACCCCGGCAGCGGGACGAGCGCCTGTGGTGGGTGCGCGGGGGAGGCTGTGGTGGGGCTGTGCGGCGGGGGACAGCGCCCTGCTGGGGCCGGGCCCCCCGGCGGGCAGGGGCGCGGGGCACCCTGCTGCAGCCTCGGGGCCCTCCAGGGCTGCTGCAAGGGGCTGGTGGTGTTACAGCACCCAAAGACTGACCCCGCTGACCCAGATGCTGCACAGATGTGTGGGGACGAATACCTCCAAATAGCACTTTTGATCTAGAACTGTTACTGCTTTCACACTCCCCCCTCTGTCCTGCCCACGGTAGCGTTGCACGCAGGGTATTTTCTCCATTTGGTCTCTCTTCCAGGACTTTCTCCAGTCCTACAGAGAAATGCGGGACTCCCCATGCTCAAGGATTAAAGTCTAAAATTACTATTGTTAGGAATTTTTTAGGTAAGGGACAGCAAAACCTCAGGATCCGATCCTGGATTTAGGCTTGGTCCCGTGCCCAAAACTCGACTTACAAACTCGGAGAAGAGGGTGCGAGGCAGGCAGAGCTGCAGGGTCCCCCCAGACTGCACTGGAGGGGACCTGTGGCAAACCCCAGCAGCCCCAGAAGCAGAGGCAGCGGGACAGCGCTGGCATTCGCGGGCTGACAGTCCGTGTGCGAACAGCAAGTTGCCTCTATCAGCACCACGGCTCATCGCAGCAAAGCATCCACGGCTCGGGAGGCTGGTCTCCCATTACAGTATTAAACCTTCCCCGGGGGACCCGGTGATGAGCCCGACGCAGAGGTTCAGCGGGTTATCCCAAGGTGACTTCGCTGGCGGAGCAGTCCCCAGCAGCGCTGCAGGAGACGCTCGCAGCCTTTCCCCTCCTCAGCAGGCTGCGTGGGCTGCGGGAGGAGCGTGAATCCGGGGGAAAATGTTAATGAGTTTTCAAACCAAGACTTATCCCACCAAATTAGTTTTTGAGTATCAAAGAAAGGTCAAAAACGCATGAAGTGATCTAGCAGAAGACAGAGCTGTTTCCTCCGAAGGCTGAAGGGGCTGGAGAGGCAATGGGGTTTAGGGGCAGCTATTTCTGGGACCTTTCCACGATCAAAGTTTACTGCGGGGGACTTGGGACACTCTGACTTAACGCACTATTCATAGGAAAAAAGTGTTTTCAGTTTTAAATATCTCTTGTGGAGGGGGAAAGATGTAAATTGCTGGCTGTTTTTTTGTTGTCTGTTTACAGCAGCTTGAAAAATAATTGAGAGAGAAAGCTAGCGCAGCGTGGGCGTGGAGGGCCCGGCGGGCCGGGAAGCGGGTCCGGCGTGCGGGTCGCCGTGCGGTGCGGCTCTCGCGGCGGCGGCAGGGGCTCGAGGGTGCCCAGGGGTGGGCTTCGAGGCGTTCAAGCAAAGCGCTCCTGCTTTGCGTAAACAGCGTAAGTGAGACATGATATAAATGGTATGAAAACGTGGAATTGCTGGGCAGGAGCTGTTGGGCTCCGCAGCTCTCGGTACTCAGCTGATGTTTAACCTGAATTCCCGCTCAGGTAAATGGGACTTTGCCTGTGTCAGGGGTGTGTGAGGGTAAGTCCAGGCCAGTACAGATTCAGTGGTGTTTTCCTCAGCTAAAGATAATTTCAGTTTGCTTAGTCAAAGCTCAGTCAGCAACAGAGCAAGGGCATCATCTCCCCGGAAAGCTTGTTTGCTTCATTTCAAGGAGATGTTTCTGGGCGAGATCCCTGCGACAGCTCAGTGGCGAGGTGAGGAGCGGGGCCGGGGCACGAGGAAGGCGGCAGAGCCCCGGCTGCCCGGCCCTGCCTCTCCGGGGCCTCTGCAGGGCACCGGGGCTCCGGTCCATCCCTCCCTGTCCTCCGACGGCTCAAGGTTAAACTAAGAATTGGCATAAAGCGACAAGGGGTAGAATGTGGGACTCGATGAACTGAACTAGCCAAACCCTGAAAAGTACAAAATTGGAATTATTTTATTAATTTTCCCCCGCATTGATACTTGCAGACTTTTATCTGAAGCTGCGTGGGAAGAGATCGCGGTGCAAATATAATTCCCTTAGGGTGGTGCTTTGAGTAATCAGTTTAAAGGCCTGTGTTCAAACCGTTTCTGAAGAAGGACCCAAACATGCCGGTTACACAACCGATGGCAGGGAATAGCGTTGCGACAGAGATGAACGCGATTAGAGAACTGAGAGGGTCGCTTGACCTAAAATAGTACACAAAAGGCTGAAATTTTTCATTTTGTAGTAAGCAAAAGCTGAAAGCAGAAGGGAGGTTAAACCCAGCCTGTAAGCCAGCCTTCGCAGGCATTCAACATGATTCAGCACTGGGAAGCTATTAAAATATATTGGGACGCTGTTTCAAGTTCAAGTACTTCACTTTATTTTTTTATAAGATATTAAAGCTGTTTACATTATTCAAAATGAAAGGGTTTCAAAAGTAACAGCAAAGCTAAATTTCAGTCTGTAGCAGCTGACCTCGGATCAACCCCGGGTTCTGTGCCAGAATAACCCGGGTTTCTGCGAGGCGACTCTGGACTCTGCTCTGCCCCATGACGGGGCGGGTGTATGTGGCTCTGTGCATTAATTCCAGGCAAAGAGCAATAATTCCCCCCTTAAAGCGAGGAAAAATGGCTTCCTCGCCCCCCGGGCCGGGGGAACGGCATCAGGCCGGGGTGGTGGAGGTTTCCCGAGCCGGTGCTGCCGCCCGCCGCAGCTGGCACCCAGAGCCAGTCCTCGCCGCCGGGGATTAATGGGGCTCTTCATTTAGCTCAATTACTGGCCATCCACCTGAGAAGCTGTAAAGAATAGAACAGTAAATCTTACAATCAAATATTAAATTATACCTAATTTATTTACTTATGGCAAACTGTAAGCCCTGCAATCAAGCGTGTAAAGGTTTATAACACAAGCCCTCCTGGGAGGGAGGGGACGTGCCTGGCAGCGCGCCGGGAGGGCTTGGCTGGGGCTCAGTCTGAGCGGGGGGCACAGGCGGGGATTAACCGCTGTAAACCCGGGCTCTCCCAGCCGCAGAGAGCGAAACGGCGCGGCCTCTCCCTGCGGCTCCTCCGGGCAGCCTGGGCCGGGCAGCCGAGCAGCGGGCAGCCTGCCCTCCGCTCCTGCGTGCTGCAGAGTTTCGCTGCCTTCGGCTTTACGGCTCCTACCTATGGTGTGGGAGGAGGGAGCTTGTCGAGCCTCCCCTCAGCCCTCCAAAGCCATCCCTGCCTGGCTGCTAGCCACCTGCCTAAAAATCAGAGGCACTGGCTGTCCCCCATCAGTGCCCAGTGGCCACCGAAACGGGCTGTAATCCTGCGTGAGCCCCGAGAGCCGCGTCCCCGGGGCTGCCTGGTGCCTGCCCACACGAAGCCTGGCTGCAGGCACGGCCTCGCCGAAGCGGAGTAAAACCTCCTGCATCCCGTCACCCACGCCGCCCCGTCCAGGCTCCCGCATCTGCAGTGCGGCTGCCACACGCCTGAAAGGCGGCGTGGGGTTTCACTCCATTGCATGCTCGCTCTTCTTCATCACGTATGTGGTTTTGCAGGGCATGTCATTTGGCCAAATGTCTGACTGATAGGAATTGCTATAAGAAAAATACGGGGGGGTGGGATTGAAAAGGTTTAGCTTTAATGGACAGGCAATAAATGTGCATCAGTTCGTGCAGGCAGATGGAAACAGGCTGTTAAAATGTCCCACGCTGAGTATTAACTGCTTAGATGCATGTCGCTTCATGCAGGACAGCCGTTACAGCAGGGCTCAAGCTAGCGGGGACACACTGTGCTGCTGCAAGCCAGCGTGGCTGGGAGCCGCTGGTGGCGGTGGTAACCAGCAACAAAGAGCGAAACAGGGAGGGCCCGCAGTGCTGCAGCGAGCAGAACCGTGCCTATAGGGTTTTTCTGGTCCTTGACTTCGATAAACGTCTCTCCACCATCCTAATGCATTTTTGCATACTTTTTATTGCAGCTAAGCCGCTCAGTATTTAGGAAGAAGCTTATTGTTTGAATCAGGATAAAAACAGCATATGTTTGGCAGCGCTCTCTGCAGAATATATTCAAGGTTTTTACTTCTGTACAAAATCCTTCAAGGCGCCCGTATTTTTTCCACGGACTTCGCTCGGGTCAAGATTTCAGCATGCCTTTGAATTGTAGGTTTGTCCTTGAACTCTCTGGCAGCCCTGTGCAGTCATTCTGCAAATGGGCTCAGAAAATGGGGCTCGGGCGAGGGTGGCTGGATGTAAATCAGAGCCTCCCAAAAAGTTTGGCAGAGGCAAAGGGTCCGATGGCTCGCTAGCACATACGCGAAATGATAAATTGCGTCTCGTACTTTGCGGTTCAGAGAGAGGGAGAGGAAAAAAACGCGTCTGGGTTAGAACTTTTTTGCCGTTCAGGATGTTAGGTGAATTTTAAATAGAAACCCAGCTGCAGAACGCGTCCAACCTGGGAAGCATAATTTGACAATTTTCTCTTTCCTTTCGATTATGCAATGTCAAAGCAGAAGCAGGTGGGAAAAGTACCTTGAGCTGCGTCAAGGTATTGTGAGATGTTTGTATGCCAGTTTGTGCCTGCTTCCTCAAGGCATAAAATCACCTTTACTTTGCAAAGACAATGAAAATCCACTTTTTCTTCTGCATGGATGTTTAAAAAAATGGAATTGTTGTGGGAGAGCAGCTGGAATGGAGCAGGAGAAATTGGTGCAGCCGCCTGGTCGGGTGCGTTTTCCAGGAGGGTGCCGTGCGCCGTGGGAGGCTGGAGCCCGGCCCGGACTGCAGTGCCACGAAAGCCGGCCCGCGAGCCGCGGTGCCAGGTCCTGCTCGCAGGCACTGGAGCACCGAGCCGCAGCGTGGCTGGTGCCTGCGAAAGGGACGTCCCCTCCCTGGGCAAGGGCCGGGTGCATCTCTGCTACCCCAGGCATGTGGGACATCTCTGACCACTGGGATCAGGACAGACTGGTCAGAGTGGGGCTGGGACAGCCGAGGGACCCCAAGGACCGCTGAACCCCCACCCTTCGAGCAGCTCCTGGAAAGGGCTCTGCCTTGGGGTGGGCAGGCTAGGGGACCTTTCAGGCCCCCCAAAAAGCTTCACCGCTGCATCCTCGCAGCCCCTTCCGAGCGTTCACATAGCTTCTTGATACCATGGGGAATAGCTTCCCCCCGGAGCGACGGGGTCCTGGCCCCAGGGGCAGACCCCGGCTCGGTCTGGCAGCGCGGCGCCCCGGGGGAGGGCGGCAGGAAGCAGGCAGGGCTCAGCAGCCCCAGCGCAGCTGCCTGTTGCGCAGGCAGTGCCGAGGAGCTGCTCCGCGTTGTTTCCACCCCGGGTGTTGTACGGAACCAGTTGCTTTAGTGTGAGTCAGCGAGCCCCCCCAGCCCTGCGCCCCTGCTCGGCATTCGGAGGAAGGGGGTTTTCCATGGAGGAGGATGCGGTGCTGAGTCCCAACTGTTGCTGGGTTGCCGGAGCCTCCACTCCCGCCGATGACGACGCTCCTTGCGCGTGGGCTCCCGGAGGAGCCGGAGTCCGGGAGGTGACGGCTGGCTGGCTCAGCTCTGATTCACTGCCCAGACTTCGGGAGACACGCACCATAAAAACCTCCCGGCGTGCGAGGGAGCCCACGGGCCTCCTCGGTGCCGGCCCTCCCGGCTTCGAACCCCTCGGTGCCCTCCTGGAGAGCCCTCCCGAGCCCCCCGCGCAGAGCAGAGGCGCAGATAAGCATCGTCATGCCGTGCCACGTGCACCGATTCGGTGTACAGCTCAATGGAAATAAGGGTGTTTTCAGGTCTGTGTATTAAGATTCTGGACATAGCCTAACTTTTACTTTTTAACAAAGATACATGGCAACTGTGCCATCTCCTGTTGGCTACCGTATTTCGGAGGCTTTTCTTCTCATAAATAGCCTTGTCTATCACTTCAAAGTGACACTGTAGCATCATTTTGCTGCATGTGAGGCATTCATGCTTTGAAACCCCAGACCAGCTCTTTTCTGTGAAAACCATACTAACCCAACCATAAATCTCGCCGCTTTATAGCTCTTCACTCACATTTAACACGCTTTATAGTGGAGGTTATCCTTTTGCAGCCACAGATGAAATATGCTTCAGGTGTGCCTTTTTCTTTGGTGGTCCTGCTGCCAGCCTCCAGTTTCTCCTCTTGGGTGGGCAGGCAGGGGAGGGGGTGGCTTTTGCCTTGCCCTAGGCCAGCAGATGCCTCGTGCTGAGGTGCTTGCCCGTGAGTACCGGCTTCCCCCGGTGCACCCGGGGTGCTGAACCGCCTGTTTGCAAAGGAGAGGCTGTACCTCCGGGCGAAACAGATGTGCAGTTTGGCTGAACAGTCAATTTTTAACTTGCCCCATTGCTCAATGGCTTGGAAGGGAAACTTGCCCGGGAGGTGTTGCTGTTGACCGGAGCACCCTGTCCATCCGCACACAAACACTGCCGTGTGAGGTCTGGCCCACCTCCGCTTTGGACTCTGCTCATGCCATGTGTACTTGATTTCACCAGAAATTAGAAGGTCACAGTACCGGGTGTTCAGACCCCGGGGACCATCCCCACCTCCTGAACACAGTGGACAGGCTGAGCTGCACCCTTGACTTGTTCCGACCCCGTCTTCCCATCATCAGGAGGGTTGCAAGAGTAGTTTTGTGGAGAGGTGGGGATGGCTGTTTGATGGGGGGATAGATTGTGGGGCCTCTGCGCTGTCGGCTGTAACTGACCCCCCCTTTGCTCTGGGCTGTTTCTTTCTGGCACCCTGTGAGCTGCTCCCCACCTTCCCCAGTTTGTCAAACCAGAGCTTGGGCGAAAAAAGCTTCCGCTTGTTTGCTGTCCTGGCTTTCCGTGGCTTCTCCCCAGCTGCCCGCAGCGGGGAGCCCACCGGCACGCTCCTGGGCACGGCCGCTCGAGCTGGGGGTGCACAGCCGCCCCTCCGCTCTACTCCTGTCTATGGCAGAGCATTAGAAAAGCTAGATAAAATTAGCTATTCGGACGCATGTTCCTCAGGATGCCGGGACAGAGGGACACCCAGTACAGCCAGTTTGACTCATGGAGAAGAATTAATGGAAACGCCCGGCTCCTGGAGGGAGGAAATACCTTGAACAGCCTTTTCCTCTGTTTGTTGCGTGGGGAGGCTGACAATGGGCCCCGCGTCTGGCGGGAGCGCTGCCGGACTGTCTCGTGAATGCAGCACGCGCGCCCCGACAGACACGGAGTCTGCGGCACCGAGCGCTCAGGAAGGGCCCGGCACAATGCGGGTGACCTGCCCTCCTGCACCGCTTCTGCCCAGACCGCGGCAGGATGGCGGAGCAAAGCGCGGGGCGGGCACCGGTACCTGCGGTGCTTTGCTCGGCCCTACCGCTGCGAGCAGACGGGCTGCCGCGAGCGCCAGGTTGCCGGGGTCCGGCTCCAGGTGCTCTGAGCCGGCCGTTGCGCTGGCCTGGTTGCAGGGAAGGCAGCACCACGAGTGTGAGGGACCTGCAATGGCTGGACATTTGTACATCAAACTCTTGTCGGCAAATGTTCCATAACGATGAATTGCAATTTATCCTGAGCCTGCTGCAAGACACGCTGCTGTTCACAAAGCACAAACCTGCCAAAATGGCATACAGGTTACGACCAAGGAAAATTGCCTTTTTCCACTGTAAAAATCCAATAAACACGTAGCTTTTTTTTTTGAGCACAAGTCTTACGAGGAGCGGCTGGGGGAGCTGGGGGGGCTCAGCCTGGAGAAGAGGAGGCTGAGGGGAGCCCTCATCGCTCTCTGCAACGGCCTGAAAGGAGGCTGGAGCCGGGGGGGTCGGTCTCTGCTCCCCAGGAACAAGCGCTGGGACGAGAGGGAACGGCCTCAAGCTGCGCCAGGGCAGGGTTGGGTTGGGTATTGGGAAAAACTTCTTCCCCCAAAGGGCTGTCAGGGCCTGGCCCAGGCTGCCCAGGGCAGGGGCTGAGTCCCCATCCCTGGAGGTATTTAAAAGAAGGGCAGACGTGGTGCTTGGGGACATGGTTTAGTGGTGGGCTTGGCAGTGCTGGGTCAACGGTTGGACTCGATGATCTTAAGGGTCTTTTCCAACCTAAACGATTCTATGATTCTATGAACTTTTTTGTAAGCGGCCTTTATTTATCAGGGACGCCACTAGGGCCAGTAATTTAAATGTAATGAGACGAGAGGGACTGTAAGGTCCCTAAGTCACAGGATCTCGTCAGTCAGGTTATGCAGATGTTTGTAAGCAGGAATGGCTGGGCAATCGTAGGACGTGCCAGCAGCAACCGCTGCAGCTGGTGCTGCTTTCAGTCTGCCGCAATCGTGGCTTCCTTCAGATTCGCTTTCTACAAGGAAAGGAAGTAGCAGATGATGCATCGGGCTCCCCGATTGTTGGTAGCATCGGGCTGGACGTGGATACAGGGAATCGGAGGGACCGTAGTGAGTCAGGGTACTGCCGTGCCGATGCGGGCGCGTGCTGCAGGCCAGGTGTGGAGACGTCTCTGTCTGGGGAAAATGGGCGGCCGCAGCCCCGTCAGCCCCTTGCAGACCTGTGCCTCGTGGTGGGCAGGTTCTGGGTGCGTGCTTTCGTGGTGGTTATCAGCGTGAGGGGCCCCGGGTCCCGGTGGTGCACGGCAATGGCAGGGAGCCCAGCTGCCTCGCCGACCCCCTCGCAGAGGCTCTGCCCGTGTCTGGCAGCGGCAGCCCCCTTGCGCGTGTCCTGCTGTCGGCCCCCTCTCCCCAAACCGCACGGGGTGCCAAAGCATCAGTCCTTCCCTCGGCACGCCTTGCCCATTCGGAGCTGGGTGCGGGGTTTGGTGTCGGTGCCGCCACCCCAAGGGAGTGGCGAGGCTGTGACAAACCCACAGCTGGCCCTGGCTGTGGAAAGCTCGATGGTCCAGGGCAGGGAGAGAGAGGTGAGCACCGAGTCAGGGAACTGGAAAGCAGCAGGACAGCATAAAGCTAATTTGATACCCACGGCGGGGTTTGGAGAGCGTCCTCTGGCAGCAGGGTTGTTGGTGTCCTATCGTGTAACACCCCAGAGGCAGATGGATTTGGTGCCTGCATCGCCCCGCTATTTTGAGTGTTTGTAACACAAGAAATGGCTCTGATGGGAAAACCTACCGGAGCGGGAGGAAAGAAGCTGCATCCCAAATGCCCGGAGCGGCTGGGGGAGGCAGCGGGAGGGGCGGTGCGGCAGTGCCCTGGGCCGCGGGCGGCCGCTCAGCGGCCCCGTTTGGCCTTTTTTGGAAACAGCTGTTTGAGGCAGTTCGTGTCACTACGGATGGTTTTGTGGGGATGTGTCACGGATCGGTGAAACAGCTGCAGCTGAGTGTGGGACGCTGCCTTGGAACAGGTCGAATGCCGGAAAACTGGCAACGGCCTCTGGAGCAAATCCCATGCTGAGGCAGATTATTCCGAGCGAGGGCAGTTCTGGAAAGCCGTCGGAGGTCCTTTCGAAAAGGTCCATCCCAAACCAGGCGTGACCCCAGCTCCCTGAAGTCTTCCCAGGAGGAGGGACCCCCGTGCCCCCCCTCCCCTGCCCCAGCAGGGCTCCGTAGCCGACGCTGAGCGTGGCAGCGATGGGAGCACAGGGCAGCGCTGCCCGGCGCTGCTCTCCCGCCGCCGTCCCGGCCTCTCGCCCTCCAGGCTGCGGTGGAGGCTGCGGACGCTTCTCCCACCTCCTGCTTTCGGGAGGCCGGCGCCGTCCCGCGCGGCACGGGGCTGCCCGCGCCGATCCCCACACCGTGCATTGCGTTCCCAAGCGTGGTGCTCTCGGGGAATGCTTGGATGTGCTTCATCACGCTATAAATAATTACAATTATCTATTCTATTAAGTAATTTAAGGGTTTACTTCTAGTCTCCCTGACTTATAGGCAATTTGGAGTTTTTCCTGTAGACAAAAACCTCTGTGGCTGGTCTATCATTCTTCTGAATTGTTTTATCTTTGCTGCTCTAAGCAGAGTCATGGGAATGTCTTTTTCTAAACCAGCAGGTTATTAGAGGACATACTTATAAATATCTAGTCTTGGCTATTTTTAAGTATTTTTCAGTATTTTCAACATACTCTATCATGATGGTATGGCATAACCTGCAGAAAAACCAAGTCCAATTCCGCTGCCAAAGCGTTCATAACTCATTTCTGTTTCTTTGGATGATGGGGAGCCAAGTCCGAGTTCTCGGTCTGCTTTGCAGGAATGCAGAGAGCCTGAGGAACCGCACCGCTCGCTGTGGCTCAGAACGGGTCATTTCCTAACCCCGTTTTTCTGTTACGCTATTGCAAAAGATGTAATTCTCCTTTTTTTACATGGAGGAAACGAACAGCTGAGTCTGATTTACAATTAAATTTGGTGCGGTCTTTCTAGGGATGCCAGGGTGGCCCCAGCAACCGTGGGTTAAACTGGTGCTGCTGGAGGGGATGGGGGGACTACGGGGAAGCCGGGGGGGCTGCAGATGCTGAGAACAGGCTGCCAAACCGACGCTTGGGAACTAAGGAGAGGTGCAGGGAGTCTGCTCTTAAACCAGAACCTATGTGAAATGACCAAAAAAAGTAAAAACCCCACTCCTCCAGGAGAATTGAGCATTTCAGACAAGAGAAATTATATTTACTTCATAATTTATTCCATTTCAGATCGCCATATGCAATAAATTATAGTCAATATAATAATAACGTTGTCATAAAATATTACCATGAAGTACTCGTCTAACAGCTATTGTAATCTATACAAATAACGATTGTAGTTATGCTACTCAGATTTTTAGTGTTAATGGGAAGTGAACAAAATATTAAGGAACTTCACAGTAAATTCAGGGAAATATGTCATTATTATTGCTTCTGTGCAAACAATTTATACTGCACATATACAGCCTGAGAAAGAATAGGTACAGTGCGTTTCTAGAGCAGTTGCATTCCCTGAAGGTTGAGCTTACTGTACCCATACGGTGCGCTTACGTGCATTTTAACAAATGCAAAGTGGTCCCTGATCCGTAGCTGATCAGTCTCTAGACCCTCCCGCCTAGCCCGCAACAGCGAGGCTTAGCAAGGGCTCAGACTGTAAGGAAACGAGTTTGAAAAGGCGAAGCACCCAGGTGCAGTCAGCAAACACCGAGTCCGTCAGGTCTGGAGTCACGCCCAGGCGCGGCGTCCCCCCGCGGCTCGGTCCCGGGGCTGCCCGGAGGAGCCTGGCTGCTCTCTGCGCCGACGCTGCCGTCCGTCCGCACGGACACTGCCGTCTGCACCGATGCTGCCGTCTGCACCGATGCTGCCGTCCACGCGGACGCTGCTGTCTGCACCAGTGCTGCTGTCTGCACCGACGCTGCCGTCCGCACCGACGCTGCCGTCGGCGCTGCGGTTCGCTGCCTGCGCGGTGGGGCTGAAGCCCTGCAGGCGGTCCGGCAGGTCCCCCGTCCCGCCAGCAGCTCGAGGGGCAGCGGAGCGTGCCGTGTGTGGTCGGAGGTCACAAACAGTCCCGTGCCGAAATGTTCTCCTCCATTTCTGCTCCCTTCGCCAGTTCAGTGCACTTTAATGGAGTATTTCCGAAATGTCAGGAACTGGAGCAGCTTGTCTTTTCGCCTCTGCTTTAGCGCCATTAGCGCTCTTGTTTTCTCCTCCAAGTCCTGGTCGGTGGCGAGGATTATCTTGGCTCTTTCCTCTGCCTTCTTGTCCCCGGAGTTTTTGAAGAGTTTCTGTAGGGACTCTTCGTTGATGCTTTCAAAGATGTTGGCCACGGCTTTCTTGCGCAGGGCTGTGTCAAAGCGGTAGCCGTGGACCGAGGGGCTCACTCGCAGGGATGTGGACATGGCTGGAGTTTTGGAGCTTCTCTTTGCTTTCATCTATGTGGGGTGCTGCCGGGTTTGCCCTCGGGTCCAGTCAGAGGGATCGGTGCTGTGCTGGCTCCCAGGACCGGTATTTAAAGGCAGTCTGGAGAAAAAGCCGGAGGGCTCAAGTTACAGTGATGAGATCATGCTGATGTCAACGCGAAATAGTCATAGGCGAGTTTAACAGTTAAGCTGCCAACTTTCCTCTGCCGTGCAGCCAAGACGAAAAGTTTTCTGCGTTTCTGCGATGGGGCTGGTTTTTCTTTGACCCGCTGCAGAACTTCAGGGATCGCTGTGGGACTTTGAGCTACTACAGCTCAAACTCTGCTGCTGGCCTTTTGTTGCATGCGGAAAAGCTCTGCATTCATAATATATAATATATAATATAATAAACAGTTAAAACTCCAGGTGGAAACTATTGCAATACTAGCAAGGGGTGTTAGCGGCGAGCCTGTGCATGCAGACGTGCGCTCTTGGTCAGACAGCAGTACGGCAAGGCAGCAGAACCTGCTCAGGTCTGGGCATGGGATGCTGTCTGCTGCTTCCCGGATGATACAGCTCATGTTTTGCGCTCACAAAGCTGTATTTTCTAATTGGCAAGTGGTTTACCGAAGGCAGCTGGTCCATGATGTCCCCCGAGGGGACTTCCCTGGGGTGGTACACCCCAGAGCTGCCCAGCTGGCACATGGCCATGCTCTCGCCAGGGCAGCAGGTAAAATCTCTGCCCCGCTGCGCTGCAGCAACAGCACCGAGCAGTTTGTTGCCCTGCTCCTGCCTCGAGCATCCTTTTTCTTTATTTTCCAGCTCACCGGTGCAGTTCCTCGGCTCCAAAAGAGCTTGTGCTCTCCACCCCACCCTCGGCTCATGCCAAGCCCTTGGGCTGGGAGAGCTTGCTCTTAGTCATACGGTTTAGTTTTAGGTAGTCCTAAGCAGGGAGTTGGACTCGGTGATCCCTATGGGTCCCTTCCAACTCCAGATGATTCCCTGACTCCCGCTCGCTGGGGACGTGGGCAGGGCAGGGCTGCCGCGAGGGGCCAGCTCTGGCCACTGGAGCTGGGCTCAGAGATCTGGTATTGCTGAGCACAAGCAAATCTGGCCCAGAATGGCAGTTCGTTCAAAAGTCACTTGAGACCAAGGATTTAGAGAGAAGTTTATTTTTGTTAATGGCTTAAAAGCAGCCGGATGCCCTGTTTGGAAAACTAGCTTCTTGTTTACTGGTTGTGTTGATGACCCCTGTTACTCATCCTTACTGAAGAAGTCCAGAAACAGCCTCTGTCCCCACGCTGGTTTGACCAACGGCCACAGGGGGTTTCCCCGTATTTACCAGAGAGCTGTGGAGGTGATCCATGACCGCAGCGGTGAGCAGATCCAAAGTAACATTGCCCAGTTGCTTGTCATTGCACATTCCCTTTAAAACTTCTGTTCCTTCGGACAGAGCGAGAGGATGCGGCTGAGCGCAGCCCCTGCAGCCCCCCTCTCCCATGGCCAGCGGGAGCCGTGGAGAGGTAAGGGCGCCTGAAGTCCCTGTGCCAGGCATTTGTGCCGGCGCAGAGCGGAGAACGGGATTCATCGCGGGCTGTGGCTCACCAGGCAATGCGCAGAGCGGGGCAGGCTGCTGCCCGGCCCCTGGAACGACTGGCAGTCCCGGCTCCAGCCAGGCTCTCGTGGGCTTCCAGCTGGCCAGAGCGCGCCAGGCTTTTACCTTTAGGAGAGGCAGTGGGCTGCACTTCAGTGGTTGGCCACTTTCCTGTCTGGGACCGAGGGACTCATCCGTAAGTGCTGGGCACGCCCCGGCACAGCCCTGCATTCGCCCGCGGCCCGCCGGAGGACGGCTTTCCCCGCGGCTGCCGGGACTTTGCTCTGCGCCGTCGTTACCGACACGAGCTCTCCCAGCACGAGCCTGCCGTTTTTTTCCGCCAGTTCTGCATCGCTGTCATTGTGCGGGTTACTTTTTACAAGTTTTTCTCATTTTCTTTTGTATGTGCTAGCTGTTACGTGCTTTAGCGTCTAAACGACGGCTTTGCAAAGCCTTGTGATTCTCCTTCTGCCAGAAAGACTTAAAAGCCTTTCGCTTTGCTGTAGTCTCGCCGAATTTGTCAGAATTACACACCAGCCTCTGTTTACTCAACATTTGCAGGGCTGGTAAATCCACCCTGAAAACAGGATGGTTTTGATGTGGCTGGCTCCTGGGCCTCTGCCTGTGAAAGAGCCTCATGTTTTATAGACTGCTGTTAACGTGAAATACGAGCGGGGAGCGGTAGGAACGGGGACCACGCTCGTCGCCGGTCCCCTCCTGCTCGGATGGAAAGTGCTGTGCGGGGGGAGAACCTGCCTGTAAAAAATGCCTGGCCGAAATGCTAAATGTGCTTTGCTTCACCGGACAGATAATACAGTTTCGGAGTACTTAGGGCAAAAAATAGTGCCAGAAGATCAGCCGTGATCTTGTGGCTGTAGAAAATGAGCCCTTCTTTTGTGAGGCACAGTTTCCCCTAGTTGAAAACAAGAGCTGAGGCATGTTAACGTATGCCCAGTTTTCACCGCTCTTATTGCACATGGAATCATTCTGCAGGTATTTGCAGAGACATGGCTGAGAGAATAAATTAGCAGTATTTGTGGAAGGTAGAAGCTCAGAAAGCCATGCCATGGAAACCGGGAATAAAGCTGATGCTTTAGGAGTAAGACATCAGAAAGCTGCCAAGATGAAGCATGCGTTCTCTTGTGGGCTCATCTGGCACAGAGCAGTAACAAATGTCTTTGCCCCTTCAAGCTCCTCTGCCCACTTTGTATAAATTTAGTTGTGTTCAACTCTGACTGAGAGATGAAGCATGCCTCATCTGTTTTTTCCAGTAATTTTTGTGTATATCGGTCTTTTAATACTGCTTTCCCAGTAATGCCTTGGAGGAATTATTCATGTGTTGGATTGGAGCAAAACTTCAGACGATGCGATTCCTATCATAGCTCTCCTGCTATTATTGTATAATTGCTTTGTGAAACGCAAACGCTCTGTTTCACACATTAATGGGAGGATTAATTCCCATCCCCACCGTCCCTGCAGAGCAGCTCAGCCACATCCCTAATCGTGCTCTGCTTCTCACGACGCCATGGGCTTGGAGCGCTCCAGCCGCGGGGGTCTTCGGCCCGGGGGGACGGGCAGGTTTGTGCTCAGCTTTAGGGTGCACAGGGCCCTTCTGCGGCATCTGGCAGCGACAAGCATCCCACTAGCATCTCCTCCCAGGTCGTGGCCACGAAGGTTTTGAAGCTGAAGCGCTTATGATTTGTTGAGCAGTTGCTGGAGGGAAAGATTTGGGAAGGACGGTGACTCAGCGGCCAGGTCTGCGCTCCGCTGGCATTGCAACGCGTGTTTAAATAGACCTGGAGACGCCTCCGGCTCAGAGCTGCAAGTCGCCGGAGGATCCTGCCTGCCCCGGCCGCACCGTTGTAGGAGAGGGGCAGGTGAAGCAGGGAAAAGGGGAAAAACCCCCGGCCCCTGCAAGGAGCTGGCAGCCCCGGCAGCAGGAGGCGGAGGGAGGCCGGGGCTGCCCTTGGCGGCAGGGGTGGCGGGGGCAGCCAGCGCCTTTCCCGCAAACTCTTGCAGAGAACTTAGTCTGCATTTATGTAACGGTCCAAAATCACTCCAAAGAAGGTAATCTGGGATGCCTTTGCATTTTGCTAGGGCATGTTTCACATAGCTTTCCTTTCACTAGCCTGCCTAAGCCTGCACGGCTTGTAACACCGCGTTGGCATTGAAAGATGCGGCAGTCCCCTAGGAGAGCATTGGTGCTGCCGAGACCTTCCCAGCCATATGCAAAATATTCACAAACTGAGCCCTTGGAAGGGCTTTGGGACAGGAGAGGAAGGTGAAATTATTGCCTTAAAAATATATATATGTGCTTTGTCTTTAGCATATATAAAGTCTAAGAATCTGAGATGCCCAGGAGCCTCAGACCATCTCTTCTCTTCCCATCCTTTCCCTTGCCGCATGTGTTCGACCTCCGGCTCACTCGCAGCCTTCACTTCTTCCACTGGCCGGGGAGGCTGGAGGATCCCTGCCCTCCTCAGGAGCCGTAAACGCTGCTCTTTATGTTTGCTCTCTGCTGGGAAATGTATCCGAGATGGAGCACTCTGCAGCAGACACAGCTGCGGGATGGCTGTAAGGTCAAAGAGGAACCGGTTCATCGTGTTCCTTGTGGAATCCAAATTCCTGGGAATTTGTCGGACATCCAGGTCGTGCGAATGGCAGCGCCTGCCCCAGCTCTCCAGCCTCCCTGCCTCTGCCTTCTTCCAGCTGCGGCTCGTGTGCCTCTTGCCGTACGGCACGGGCTCCACCTGGGTTTTTCTGTTGTCAGTTGGGTTTTTCTGTGGCGGTTGTTTCTTCGGTAGCGCATCTGGGAACGCTTGTCCCGGATCTCACGGCAGGACACCGTGCCCTTTGCTTACAAAACCCAAGAGCTTAACTTGACCGTGTGTGTTCCCTGTGACTTGTCCTGTGGTCCCCAGTTCAGATCTGCAGTACAGGGGGATGTATTTTAACGGCACTTCTGCTGGAGCTCAGTTGCTGGGAAGTAAAGACATTCCTCAGACAATCCTGATCACACAGCTGCCTGCCTAAAAAACAGAAAAAAAAGCTATCGGCTTTCAGACAGCGGTAGACATGATTAAGCTGCTTAAATTCCATCGGAAAAGTTTTTAATAAGGAAAAAAATTTGCACCGTGTCTATTTAATGCTTTTCTTTAGCCTACCTGTGAAAACTAAATTAGATGCTGGCTTCTGGGCTGCTAAGACAGGCGTTGTTCTAGCAGGCGCCGTCTGCAGGGCATCAATTCTGCGCCCCAGCCTCCGGCGGCCAAGGCGAGCAGTATTTTTTATTACCGCCCGTCGCTCAGCTGCAGCCGGCAGCTCCCGGGAGCTCTCCGCAGGGCTCCCGCCGCACCGGGCCTCCTCTCCTTCCCCAGCAACCTGCGCATCTGTTCCGCTGGCACGTGGGAAAACCGGCGACAGCCGAGCTGGTCCTACAGCCGGCGTGGTTTGCCATTTTAAGGGCAGCACAGGGTGCTGACAAGTTAAGAAAATTATTGTTCGTGCAGTAAGAGGAGTCGGTATAAAGTGTCAGGGGTGCAAAGTGGGACCATAGCCTTGCCCCTCGCTGGTCCTGCTGCGGCTCGCTGGCGGCGGCATCCCTGCGGGCAGGTCCGTCCCTGGTCGGTGACACCAAGGGTGCAGGTTGGACTGGCTTGAGCGAGGGGGACTGTGGCCTTTGGGAAGAGGAAAACGGAGCTTTGCAGAGCAGCACCGGCCTGCGCAGGCAGAAGGAACGCGCTGAGGCTGCCCGGCTGCGCGAACGCTGCTGCTCGGCCATGGGAGCTGAGCGTGGCAGGGAGACCATATAAGAGTAAAGTTTGTGGTGTTACTGATAATGAATGTCTCCTCATTTCTCATAAATTCTCTGCTAAATGTATGATCACTGAGTTGATAATGGAGTGGAGGACATAATGAATAGCCAGTTACAGTAAGTAAATCATGCCTGTTAAGAAACAGAACAAAAACAGAAACTTCTGGCACTTTTAAAAGCCAGTATAGTTCTGAAGAAACCCTGCTTTCAGCAAAGCTGACCTGAGGACACATCATCTTCTGGTGTGAAATGGCTGGAGAGGCTGGGGCTGGGGAGGGGAGGCTGGCTGCGTACGGACGCCACGGGTGGCTTCTGTCGCCGGAGGCTTCCCAAAGCCATCTTGCAAAGGGAAACTCAAGCTGTGGTGCTCCCCACTTGTAGTGGGAGATAACTGGGAGAGAGGCTGGTGGCAGATTGCCAGCCAGAGCATGTGGTGCAGCTGAAAGCCTTGTTAAAAACCGAAAAGCCGTGTCTAGCGGGGATGCAGGCAAGCAGCAAACGATGCACTCGGAGCACAGGGCAGGGTAGAAGCGAGGGGGTTTGCTGGGGGCCCAGCCGGTCGCTGGAGAGGGCTGAGGTGACCCCGCAGCCGGGCAGCCTCTGCGGTGAGCACCGGGGCTGCTCCGTCAGCTGGGTGCTGCTTGCTGGCAGGACCAGCACCCTGAAATGGCACCTACCCATCGTGTCTGCCTACCAGCTCACCACCTCCTGCTATTTCCATGGGAGCCAGGGAAGGTATTTTAATATTCTGACTTCAGCATCTTCCTCCCGGGTCAGCAAGACTGAGCATGGCAATGAAAGTTTAGACTTTCAAGCACGAACAACCTTTTTCTTTCTCTGCTGAATTTCCTGTTTGATCTTCCTGAAGGTCCCCGAGTACCCCTGGCTGGAGCAGGGCGAAGGCAGAGCTGTCTCCAGTTGTCAGACAGCTCATTGTCTGGTGCCGAGGGGACGGGCTCACGGGAAATCCTGCCTCGGGGCTGGGACGCGGGGCTGGCTCGGGTCATTGTTGCAGCCCAGCCCATGGGCGACGGTACCAGACACACGTACCAGCGCTCAAGTACCCCCTTCAGCCGGGCTCTGATTTCTGCCGAGCTGCTTCCTCTGCTGCAGAAGGGGTGGCAGACAGGATGCCTGCCTTTGTACTGCTCCGGCTTCTGGGGGCCCTCGGTGCCCCCCAGCACCGCCGGAGCCAGAGCGGCTGCAGCCCAGGGCCGTGTACAGGGGTCAGCGCCAGATCGGGAGCCAGATGTGCAAAAAGGCATGGCACAGCCTCCCACGGGGCCTGAAGCGATCAGGATGGAGGCAGGACGGTGGCGATGCGCAGTCACGAGGCAACGTAGGGGCCCGGGGGGGCGTTAAGCTGCTGATCTGCGGTGCCCGGTAAGGGCTGCCACGGTGCCGAGACTCTGGGCTTGGCAGCGGCTCACCAAAGGCTCCGGGCTGGTGGTCTGCCTGGGACCACGACCCAGGGGAAAGCCTGGGTGACCTCTGTGCGATGCTGCGACTCTGCGAGGGGTCCAGCGTGGCTGGGGAACCACCAGAGGGACTGCGCCGGGATGCAAGCAAGTTAGTTACAATGGCAAGGCACTTTCACTCCAGGGCGCTCAGCCCGAAATCTGGTTTTGATCTGCGTCTGCTGCTTATTTGCCTGCTTTGAGTGAACCGCTGGTTAGCAGTAAGGCGATTTCCCAGCTCTGGGGCACGGGCAGTGACTGACCCCTCAGTTTTGAGGCAGTTTTCAGTTCTGATTTGCACAATGCAGTCCTGGTTTGTGATCCACCCAGAAGGAAATTAAAGAGCATTTCCCCTGGTGAGAAAGAAGCACGGCTTTGTGCAGAGGCAGCTGAGCCGGGTCCTGGCTCAGAGGGCCAGGCTTTGCTAGCAGAAAACCTGCAAATTTAGTTTTCAGTTCCTTAATCTTCTAACAAAGCAAAACAGACACATGGAAGAGCAGCGCGTCTGGTAGCAGCGTGCTTGGGGCTGGGGGGAACATGTATCCGAGGAACGCCGAGAGAAGAAAACTGATAATCAGAGCTGAGGGAATCACCCGGCCTGCCCCTATGGAGATTTATCGGGAAATCAACTGATACTTAAGTCGTGTGGGAGATTAGCTTGAAATTGTGGTGTTATCAGCCTTGTAATTCATCCTCCAGTAACAAAAGAGTTCCTTGGAGAAAACAGATGGTGTTTGCTTCCCGTCACCCTCTCTCGTGGCCTGACAGCTTTCACTTTGTAGCTGCTAGAAAAGCAATTTCTGCGATCCTCCTCCCATCACCGCTGCCGTCACCAGGGCAGCACCGAACCCTCTGCGGAGCCCTGCCCTTAGCATGCCTATGGCAGCAACGGCA
This sequence comes from Platalea leucorodia, assembly GCF_965183815.1. Classification (NCBI taxonomy): domain Eukaryota; kingdom Metazoa; phylum Chordata; class Aves; order Pelecaniformes; family Threskiornithidae; genus Platalea; species Platalea leucorodia. Next base: position 93,182,334 of record NC_138858.1, on the reverse strand, counting down.
GCGGCCGGCCGAATCGCAGGGGCTGGTGGTTGCATACGGGTTTTTGGGGGTTGGTTTTTGCATGCTGAGGCCCTGCTGCAGATCCCCCCAGGGTGCACTCGGGGCTGGCTGCGCCCCTGCTGCTTTGGCGGGATGCTGCACAGGTCGCATGGGTTTGCACGAGTGTCGCATGGGTTTGAGACCCACGCAGCCACTGGAGCCACGGCTCAGGCTATTCCCAGGACCGTTGCGGCTGTTTCTGGGGTTACAGCAGGTTACTGAACTTCTGCCAGTGGTTGTTTTCCCCAGCAAATTGCACTCAGCAGCGCACGTCAGCTCTCACTCCGAAGAGCAATGTCAGGGCTGTAAAGCCTATCTCCAAGCCAGAGGCAAGGCTGGCAGTTTCAGGCGCCGGGCCGGCCAGCGTCGCCTGCCCCAGCTGAGGTCCGTGCCAGGGGCCGGGGAGACTCCCCCCATCCCTGGAGTCACCGGGAGCGCAGCGGGGCAGGGACCTGCTCCGTACGGCCGCAGCGCGGGAACCCCCCCGAGGCTTCCCGAGCAGCAGCCCGCTGCCAGGCTCTGCTCTCGGGCTTGTTTAGCTCTTCCAGTGACGACTTCTAGATGTTTCCTAACAATCACGTTGCCTAATTGTTATAATCTAAGTGACTGATGCCTTGTTTACAAGGGAGCCTTGTCTTTGTTCTCGAGATCTGCCCTTGAATCCTTGTCAAGTGTCAGCGCTGGTTTATGGGTGTTTCGGTCTGTCTGCATCGGGTTATTTATGCAGGCAGTTCAAACAAAAAAGAACTGGTTTAGAACTGCAAGTTTATTTCAGCTCTGTGTAGGAGGGGAGAAAAAGGGAGAGAGATGCTGCTGTGTGGATGTGAAGGAAAAAGTGCTTTGCAGCCCCTCCGACAGAGACCCGGCTGATCAGCAAACTGCTAATTGAGTGTACGAGCCGTGACCGCTGCGGCTTCGGCTCTGATCTGTCAGAGGTTTGGTGTCAAACTAGAAACCAGCCCGGTTTGCAGTTTGTGCTCTGAAGTGCCTGGGAGAAGTAGATCGGATTTGTCTTTCTGCCTGCCCATCGCGAGGGTCTGTCTGAGCGAAGCGGGAGCCGGCACCGATACCAGCCGCCCCTCCGGCTTGGGGAAGATGTCTGGGGAGAGAAAGGCCTCCGAGCTGCCTATGAGGTCTTATAAGCCTAGCTACAGATCTTCATATAGGTTATGCTCTGTATTCAATAGGTGAAATTGTTGTAGGTGCACTGCAGAGTCCTTGCTGCAGGTCACGGAGCTGCAAAGCCTGGTCCGCGTCTCGCAGGCAAGCATGGCGACTCGTTTCTTACCAGGGCTGCTCCCGCAGCAGCGCTGGGCTCGGTGGGAGGCTGTTAACTTCTCTGCATTCAGAGTCGCTGCTTCGTGGCCTCGACGTGGGCCGGATCAGCACGCCGAGCAGGCTGGGCAGCACGCAAAGTGTTGGAGAGGTGGATGGGAGAGCCCCGATGCTGCTTCCAGCCGTGTCCCTTTTCCCTCTTTTCTCTCTTACATAAGAAACCCTGAAAGGCGAATGGGTCAGAGTAGGCATTTTCAGTCTCGCTGGCGTCCTGCCCAGCCAGGCATCGGAGCCGTGTGTGACACGACCTTCCGCGGCCCCCGCCACAGCGGCCGACGGCTGCAGCCTGTCATTAATGTGCCAAAATGCCAGCGTGGAGCGGCGTGCTTTTTCCATAACACATGAAAAGGTCATTTAGATGGAGAACGCTGGGTAAAACAGCTCTCGTGTGGGTTGTCTGCTGCTGATCTGAATGCACTTGAGTGCCTGGATTGCTCCAAGCTGCTCACTTTTGCTCCGCGAAAGCATCAAGGAGGAAAAGCTGAGCAATGCCTTGTGGTTTTGGGAGCAGCGTGGGTGAAGGCTGGAAGGACAGGGCAGGTTCTGCCCCTGCAGCGGGCAGGGAAGAGGGGAAGGGGAAGTTCAAGGTTTCGAGGTTTGGGTATTATCATGTGCGGGGGTGGTCGCTGCTGCTCCTTAAATCGCAAGTTGCTGTTTGAACGGTGCGCGCTGACCCGGCGAGCGGCCGCGCTTCAGGCGGGTTCGTGCAGGAGGAGCCGGGGACGCTGCGGGGCCGGTGGGGATGCGTCAGAGCTCTGCGCACGCCGCTCTGACGTGAGGCACAAATGAAAATAAAATACGTTGTCAGTAAACAGCATGATGTCAAGTTAACGATGCCAGTGAGCTCGTCTCCAGAACCCTCTCCGTGCAGAAAACTGAGTCAGTTCCGGCCCCGATGAGGTTCATGGAAGGAGCGTTTCCCAATGCTGTTTAGGGAAACCTTACGGAGAAGGTAAACAAAATCCAGCAGCTATCTGACCCCCAAACCCTGCCCCTCCACAGGCCTCGCGTCATGGCAGCAGCTGGGGAAGAGAGGATCCCGGTGCAGCAAAGGGGACGGCGCTTGCCCCCCTCACAGCCAGGGCTGCACCCACAAACCTCGGGGCAGCCGCGTGCGGGGGACGGGATGGGGTGGGTGGGAGCTGCCCCACGGAAGGGTGCTCGGGGGGGAGACCCATGCCCTGCCCTCATGTGCCCCACTGCCCCTCACCCCTGTGCCCCCATCCACCCCCCGGAGCTCCAGGGTCTCGTCCCCACGAGCAAATGCACCCCGGCATCGCCGCTGCCACGCAGCAGCAACGGCCTCGAGATGTTCTCAGGCGCTGTGCTTGGCCGGCACGTGGGTAAACACCCAGTCTCTTGTTCGGCAAATGAACTGGGGGAAAAAAAAGGATTAACAGCCTTGCTAATGGCTCCCGGCCTCGCAGGGATCGTGTCCTGACTCGCCCTGTCTGCTCGTGGGGCATCCCACTGCGAGCGAGCTGTGCCCCGCGTCTCCGCAGTGAAATAGTTTCCTCGGGGCTCCTCTCTGTTGAGGAAATGTCTGTGATCAGTAGAAATTAAACCAGGAAAATATTTTCCATTTGTGTCAGGATAAAAATGGCTCAAGCTAGGCGTGATTGATTGCTGAAAAAAATGGGAGCAACCCCGGTGCCGTTTCAGAAGGCTTCCTACTGTTCTTGCGTACAGTAAACACAGAATATATTTAGCAGCGGAGCCCAGCATGAGACAGCCTCTTACTGCAATAATAGCAGTGCCTTGTCTTTTTCTCCTTTTTTTTTTTTTCCTTTTTTCTAAGAAGTCGGTTTGGCGGAGCTCTTGGGAAGCTGGGTCCGGGTTGCCTCACGGGCTCACCGTGCCTGCCTGGAATGCCAGCGCCTTTGTTTGCCCTTGTTTACCCGGGCTAGCAACGGCAGGCTGCGGTGACTAACTCCGCAAACAGGCGCTGGGGCCGCCGCGGCGCTTCCTCTGCGCGGCACCGCCACATGCCACCACGCAGCTGGTGATTCAGCCCTGGCTCCTGGCATGAACGGCCACTCCAGGCATTAGAGAAGTCATTCCCCGCCATCCGCCCACTTTCCCCTCGTTAGACCGAGCGTGCGGCCCGTGGCCGGGGCTCCGGTCAGGCCCCTGGGGACGGCACCTTTGCACCGATGCCCAGTGGGTCCACGTGGCAAATGTGGCACGGCTTTCCACGCGAGGAAAGGCTTGCAGAAATGGGGTCTGCCCTGCCAGTGTCACCTCCTCGAATCCTGAAATGCAAACCCAGTGGGGCTGGAGTGAGAGGCGAGCTAAAGGAAGGGGATGTTGGTTTATGGCGTATCTTCGAGTCTTATTGCAAATCTTCGTGTCGGACACTCCAGCCAGCACCAACCGTCCCAGATACACTCTCTTGATATTATACATGCAAATAACGGCCATGATTTATTTATTGGAAAGACCCATATTTCATGATACTGCACTTTCTTCATGGTATTTATTATTCAAATTACTCTAATGCATCGTCATAAACCAGGAGCCTGCTGTGCTCGTCTCCGAGTAAATACGGAAGACGACAGCCCCGGCCTCAGAGAGCTGGCGCTCAAAGCCTGTGGATTTTATCGCCTCCGCTCCCGGCTGTGAGCAGCCCCGGAGCTGCTCCGGCAGCGTGCGGCGAGAGCCAAGCTGGCGGGGGGCACCTGCAGCCGGAGCAGAGGGAGCCCCGGCCGCCCCCTCCTCCAGGGAGCCCCTTGCTGCCCCGGGGCGCGCGGGGACCCCATCTCCTCCCCTGCTTCGCTGTGGGCTAAAGGATCCCAGAAGGGGGAATTAAAGCCATCGCTGCTGTCCCTGAACACACAAGATGTTTCTAGGCCACACTCGTGATGTATTTTTAATGCTCCCCCAGTCTGTGGAGGGGGGGAGGCTGCACTGCATACCCCTCTCATCCGCTGCCCACGTCTTAAAGACGAGGCTGCAAACCCACTCCTATATCCTGCCATGCACTGCATTTCTGCTCTACATTTTATGAACAGGATTTTTGCTGTGTCCCAGAAACCCATAAAACCTTGGCTGCCAGCTGAGACGCTCAGGTTGCTAGCGGAGAGCTGGGCGCAGGGCTGCGGGCAGCGGGGGCTGCGGCAGCAGCCTGCGGTTGCGGCGACGTCCGTAATCCTAAAGGGAGGTCGAAGACCTTTGTCAAGGCCTGTCTTTGGCTCCTTTCCAAACTGTGTTTGTTCCATGCAAAGCTATTTTTATTCTAATGCTAATGTTTCGGTCTCTGGTTCCTTTTATTTCCAAACAGCATTAACAGTGCATTGGTTTGTAAATGCCGGCCGTACATTGGGGACTTCAGGGCTTGAAATAAAGCCCTTTCCCAAAGGTCCCTCTGGGTATCCTTCCATCTGGTGACTCGCTTTACACCGATGCCGTTTCCCAGCACCGACCATCCATGGGAAAACAGGACCAGAGTTTGTCCGTGCGGTCCTTTTAGCTTCCCAGCAGGCAGAAACGTAAGGTGCCGGGAACCGCAGCCCACCGAGCGTGTGGCTGCGTGTGACAGCCCCGGGCACGCGTCCCTTGTCACCTCGCCCCAATGCCACTGCAGCGCTGACGCTGCGTCTGCAGGGATGACACGCTGCGGCGAGGAGCCAGCGAAAGAGAGGGCAGCGTTAGGCTTCAGCAAACGGAGGCAGCTACAGGAGGTGACGGAGAGCGCGAACGCAGCCCGCACGGACGGAGCGGAGCAGAGCGGGAGAGGGATCCCCACGCCGTTAGCAGATGCTCGCCCGCCTGGTAAAGCTGGGAAGCTAAAACACACAGCAGAACCCCAGAGATTTACTGGAGGTCACACAGGGAGCATAAACAAACCTGTTCCTTCCCTGACAGAGGCTTGTTGACAGGCCGCTGTTGGGCTCGGGGTGGCAGGTCCCAGGGACACTTGGGCAAAGCGCATACAGCATCGAGTGACAGAGCGAGTAGAACAGGATGATGCAAACTGCAGAATTAAACCAGTGTTGGCAAGAGGTCTGCGGCTGCCTCGGGGCGCTGCATCTGGCGTGTCCCCTCGCTGCGGTGCCGGTGGCCCCGGGCTGGGACAACCCCGTGTTCATCATCTCTGCAGCAATGGCTGTTCAATCTGTTCCTAACGCCCCTTCCATTTTAGGCATAATTTAGCAGCTCCTCTCTCCTCCTCTTTCAGTGCCATAATTAGCGCTTTTTGGCTTGAGTCATGTCCTTTAATCATATCTGGACTGCAGTCACTCCTGCCAAGGTGAGTAATTCCCCGGGCAGAGATAAAGCCCTCGGCGTTGCTTGTGCTCTTGCCAGGTCGAGCGTTCAGAGGGATGCGGTGCTCAGGGCATGCACGCGATGCAATGTCAGGTCTTGGGCAAGTGGCAGCACCAGAAAGAAGGTGAAGGCAATTATTTTCTGTGCCCTCCCGTCCCTCCCAAGGGGGAAATGCAAAGCAAACTTGGTTGTTTTTAATAAATTGCTTTGAGACCTGTGGCCAAGCCGTGCAGGAGAGGAGAGCGCAACGAGGAGACCTGTCTGTAGCGGTGTTGTCACGGCGGGTACATGTCCATCGTACGTGCGCCGCTTGCCCTGCCTGGCGTGCCGTAACGTCCATGCCTGGAGCAACGTGCCGAGCCGGGACAGTCCACGGCCGCTTCCACAGAGACCTGCTGGTGGGCTGTGGGTGGCTGAGCTCGGGCATGAAGGGCAGCGTGAGCGGCCGCCCCAGCCGGTGTCCCTTCAGGAGAGCCCCAGGACGGTCCCTGACCATGATGCAGGGACAGCCAGGGCCGGAGGTGTGACAGCTTTGGGGGCTCGCTGCTTTTCCAGGGTACGGTGAGCAGCAGGGCGAAATTCGGGATGTGACCATCCAGAGCCCGGCAGCCTGCGGGTGCTCCCAGGAATGCAGCAGGTCCGGTACTCGCCTCCAGCCGTGCGAGCTGAGCAGGAGTTGGGGGGAGTTGCTCTGAGATAAGCTTGCCAGCAGATAGAGAAAGACGGGGATAAAAATGAGCAATCCTGGCACAGAACGGGAACGCGTGGAGAGGGATGGCAGACACGCGTCGGGCTGGAGCAGGCGGTGGTGTCGATGGGTTCTAGCAGCAGCCAGGGCATCCTGAGATGGGGCTGCAGACCTCCCGGGCACTTAAGGAAGGTTGATCCTGAAATGTTTTATAGCTTATGAGGAGCTCGTAAGGCTGCCAGGACCCGGATAATGGGGGATTTTAATTACTTGGATATTGATGGACATAATAAGTGTGCAGCAAACCACAAAGGGAAACCTGTGGCTAGAGGGGAGAGCGAGATTGATCTATGCACAGCATGTTAAATAACCTAAATCGTTCAGAGCCTCTTCTGGCCCCGGTTCCAGGAGCAGAGCCAAGTATGATAAGCAAGGTCGGGGTTGGGAAGTGTCTAGAATCCAAATGTTTGTATTCTTGTTCAATTTCAAATATTCACAGGGACAAAAGTGGTAGTAGGAGGTGCAGCAAAGCGCTTGGCTGTGTCTGCCTGGGGACCGTGAGATGCCTTGGGGAGAGGGGCCGGCCGCCAGGAAAGCGGCTGCGAGTGCCCGGAGGCATCTCAGGAACTTTTGCACAGATTTGCTACAGTAGACGCCTGGGTGAGACCCGGGCAAGGCGAGGAGGGAACCAGAGGCCAAAGCAATTGAGGAGAAGGACGGAAAGTCTGAGCAAGCAGCGTGGGTGGGATGGCGGCCGCCAGGCTGGGAGGGGAGCCCGGCGGGCAGGGCTGGCGGGCAGGCCTGGCCACCGTGCTGCGGGCAGGTCCCGGGGCCAGCCGCGGCTCTCGTGAGGCTTGATGGCATCGAAGGTGTACCCAGGTGAGGTCTCCTCCCGCCACCTCGGGTGCGCACCGGGCTTCCTTCTCCATCCCGTCAGACATCCCGGGGCAAATCTCTGCTTAATAAAAGGGGGTAACGAGGAGCCAAGAAGAAGGTGGACACCCCCAGAACGGGGCCCGGAGTGCCGTGCCGGGGCTGCCGGGCGGCTCCCGAGCTGCAGAGTCGCAATGGAAATGTGTGCATCAGCGCTGCAGGGGCAGGGCCTCTGTTTGCAGTGATAAGATAGTTTTCTGTGTGGGTGGTGCTAAGTTGGGTCTGTAGCTGCCGTTCCAGTCGTGGCCGAGGGCTGCAACATCCCTCCTGGTTTTGCATCGGCTCCCTGGCAGACATCTGGCCCGGCTGGCCCGGCAGATGCTGCCGGCTTTGGGGAGGTGGTGCAAAATCCCGTTCTCGTTCGTGTGGAGCCCAGGCAGATAGCACCATCCCAGCCTAACCGCGGAGAAGTGCCTCTGGGAGCTGAGGTCTGGGGTGCAGCAGTTCTTTTGCTGTTTTCCCCTTGCTGAAAAAACATTCAGTTTATTAAAGAGCTGCAGAAATGTCCGTCCCATTGCAGGGAGCAGTGCAGGGTGTCTCGGGTCTCCTGCGGGCTCAGGTTGTCCTGTCGCAGCGGGTGGCAGACGTGCAGTGCCGCCCCGCGAGGGCTGGGTGCTGGCTGGGGAAAGGCTGGGGGCTTGAGACAGGGCACAGCGGACCAGAGCAGCAGAGACCAAACATTGCTGCTACACCTGTGGCTCTGTAAAGGTGATGGAGAGCTGGGGCTGGGCTCGTCCCACGCGTCCCGGGCTCCGCCAGCGCCTGCCGAAACCAACCCTTCAGGGCAGAGCGGGCCCGCGGGCCCGCAGTCCATCGCAGCGCGGTTCCTGGTGGCAGCATGCAAAATGAATGCCAAGCACCGTGTAAGTCTCAAACGTATAGTGGCATTTTTTAGGCGTAGGCGTAAATTATTTAAATGCAATGTGCTTCCAGTCATAATGCACCCAAGACCTTAGATGTCTGCATCTTGTGATCAATATTAGACAGCAGTGGTTTGGGAACAGAGAGAAATCAAAGCTCTCGTGCTGCAGCTGTCCCAGCCTGCCAAGAGAAGAGACGGGAAGGGTCTGTGCATCACTGTGCATCACTGTCTGGGTGCTGCGAGCGCGGCAGGATCCTCCCTGGATCCGACTTTAAAGGAGCTGAATCTGATTAATGCCTGTGCCGCCGCTGCACGCGTCTCTGACAAAGTGTTTGGTAAAGTGAACTCAAATGCGGTGAGCCCTTGCTGCGTAGTTTGCTGACCTGGGAACGCCATGGTCTGGCTGTTTCTGTGCAGTTTTTAGGCACCTTCCTCATCCCCCAAAAGTCATCTGCTGAAGTTGAGCGTGCCCACCAGTGCAGGGTACCCCCTTGGCTCTCTCCGGCGTCTCTCCTCCAGTTTCCCAGCTCCTCTTTTCTCTCCCAAGGCGGCACAAATCTCCCTCCTGAGTTAGAGCACCTCTGTGATTCTGCCGAGCAGGGCCAGCGTGCGCGGGGCAGGGCCCTGGGGCTTCGCCAGGGTTTGCAGCAGCAACAAAACCCCCCCGGGGCCCCTCTGCCCCTTCCCGACGCTGGCGTCGCTGCTGCCCAGCGTGGGCTGGGCACTTGGAGCCCCCGCGTCCCCCTGCAGCCCCGGCCTGCACCAGCTCCCGGCGAGTCCCAGTTGGATTTTTCATTTAGCCAGAGTGCTTATTATTTTTTTTTTCCCCTCTAAGTTTGCTGTTTTCCTGAAATGGTCTGAAATGTAATAGACCAGGACAATCACCAGAATGAAATATTTCCTACATAAAATAGGCAGCAGCTATTCAGAAATGAAGATCGAGTGGAATGAGGGCTGCCAGGCAAAGATTTAAAGGTGCTGACATGTTCCCATAGGTTGTTTACTGAAGATATCTTCTCCTAAGCCCCAGTTTTAAGACTGCCTTTCAAAAGAGGGCACAAAATAAAATTTAGCAAGGAGCTTTAATAGTTGAAGCTGCTGTGTGCTGAGCTTTTTGTTGCCCGTATGGGAACGAAGCCTCGTTTCAAAGGACCTTGACTCTCTTCCGATAGTGCAGGAGGAGTGGCACTGCCAGAGCTATTTTTGCACCAAGGCACTGACTGGGCGTGAAACCTGTCCCTGGTGGCTGTGCCAGCAAAACCTGGGCAGGCGAAACACCGAGGCATATGGCCTGATTTCCCTAAAGATGCCGATTCCAAGGAATTTGGGGGTGCGCTCTCACTGTAAAAGGGCATCTTGGGCACCTGGCATTAGGAAAAAAGCTTTAGCGCCGCGAAGATCTGCCCAGCCATCCCAGCGCGGTGGGGCGAGGGGAGCCCAGTGCGGCGGGGGAGCGGGGGGGGCCGGCAGCTGGGCCGAGCTGCGGGGCCGTTTGCTGCTCTTGCTTCGTCTGCCGCCGTGTCCGTATCGTAGGAGCCTGTATATTAGGTCCTGGGCTGAACCCGGCATCAGGCTGGGTGTTGGGCTGCTGCGGTACCCGGTGAGGACCATGGGTTTGTCTGAGGCGTTTTTCCCTTCTGGCCCCTCGAGGAGTCTCTATGTACCCACGTCCCCTTCCACAGCACCATGTTGCTCATGGAGACCTAAGACAGTGAATCCTATGTGTGCTCGAATGTTGCAGCTTTGCCCCTGTGACATCCTGAGCTCTTAATAAATCAGGAGTTGCAACGAAGCTGGCAATGGAGAGTAAAACCTTATGCCCTAATGCGGCATCTCCCAGCGAACAGCCTTGACAGCCTGCGCTTTCCCCCCCTGCTTTGCTCGCTTCTCCCATCCGCTTTCCCCTCTCGGCTGGGTTTGGGTGACTTCAGCATCATCCCCGTGGCTGGAGAGCTGGTGTTGGTCAGCAGGCTTCCCCTGTGCGTAGCTGTGGTCCTGCTGCAGATGCACAGCTATGTAAGAGCTCTGCCAAACCCGGAGCAGGCATTTCAGCAGGCAAAACTGTCTGTCTTGTACAGAAACAAGTAATAGTGCAATGCCGGACAATCAGGAGTCTGACTTTTAGACCGGACTGCTTGTTGTTACCAGCCCAAGTGTCAGGATCAGGCTGAAAGGGTTGATGAGAATTGCTGACTTGAGACTGCCTTGGTGCTTTGGGACCCGCAGGGGCCTGGCAGCCCTGGGCACGTAAGAAATGTGCCATGTCCGGGTGTTAAAATGACAGGGCTGGTTGGTGTGGGGGGAGAGGAGCCGTGTCTGGGTGCCAAGGGCTGTGGGTCGCAGCGGGAAGCCCCGTCTTGCGACCCGCTGCACCCCGCAGCGCCCAGCACTCGCCGCAGCCCTCCCAAATCCCGAGGAGGGGGTTATTTTACCTGCTCCCCCCTTGCTCCTCTGCTGCGGGGAGCCCGGCTGCGGCAGAGCCAAGAGCAAGTTTCTGCCGCCACCTCGTGATGGAAAAGCGCTGGGATGTCACGAAGGACGCAGGGCCAGGCAGCACGGCTGGATTAGGGAATGGCTGCTTTATTCGTCCCTGAAATCCCAGCCGTGTCCAGCCAAGCCGGCAGCCCCGAGCCCCGGGGTGTCGCAGGGAGCGAGCCCGGTGGGACGCAGCAAGCAGGGCTTGGGTGGACACGGCTCTTCCCAGTGCTGTGGAAGGATGCTGTGCCCATCCCGGTGCCGTGGAAGGATGCGGTGCCCATCCCAGTGCCGTGGAAGGATGCGGTGCCCATCCTGGTGCCATGGAAGGATGCGGTGCCCATCCCGGTGCCATGGAAGGATGCGGTGCCCATCCCGGTGCCGTGGAAGGATGCTGCGCTCAGTGCTTGCCTTTCAGGGGTTATCAACCGCAGTGTTCTCCTCCCCGGACAACCCAGAGCGCATTCCCCATGTCCCAGAAGTGTGCGAGCGGGAAGGGGGCTGCTGAGAGGAGGTTTTTGGTGAAGGTCACTGCAGACGTGCACCCGAGCCGTTTGGCCTCCTGCCCCTGCTTTGAGCAGCGCCTCGCAGACCCTCAGGGCAAGTCAGGCACTTATCATCCCTTCCCTGGTGGTGTCCCTGACACTCTTCAGGAAGCTGAAGATGTGGGACCCGCCGGTCCCTTTGGCCTCCAGCGCCGACGGAGGCTTCCCTGCGGAGTGGCCAGCCCCGTCGCCCGGCTCTGCCCGTCTAGCCTTGGCTTTGGCCGCCGCGACGGCGATGTACTTGGTGACGATGGTGATGTGGTAGGACCTGAAGTCTGCCAGCGCAGAGACGCACTGGTTGAAAGCCGCGCAGAGCCGCGCGTCTCCGGAGGAGAGCACGTGCTGCTTCAGGGAGGGGGCACGGCGGATGGCCTCCACGAAGGCTCTGTGCGGCGGGGGCATGTAGTCCCGCATCCTGTGCAGGAAGGCGGCTGCGAGACACCGCAAAAGACGAACTAAGTTGTGGGTGAGTGGGTTAAAGCACCCCGGTGCGCTCAGAGAGCGGCCGGACTGCAGCACTGGTGCTGGCGCGGTCTGCAGGGACTCAACAGCCTGCCCAGCCTCCTGGGCCCCTCTGCTCTGTCTCAGTGCCGCCGATTAATTGAGAAAGAAAACCCATATTAGGTCAATGCTCCATTAGGGTCAGTCTTAACCCTAAAAGGCAGGTTTTAGCCCTTGCTCCCAGCCTTTTGGTTTCGGGTTGTTTGGGGTTTTTTTGCTGTTAGAGTGGTTTTGCTAATTTCTGATAAATATACTCTGTTGTGGGCCAGACTAACGCGAAGCTATGTGAATGGATGTGCTAAATTACTGGCAGGATGCTGGCCTGCTCTGCTCCCTCATCTCTGTACCCATATATAACCTCAGTAAAAAGCAAAATCTGTCCATCTGGGAATTTATAGCAGTGAGGGAGCGCCTGCCAGAGCCTTGTTTATAGACTTCTTCCCAAATGAACTGGGCAGAGCCTCAGCCCAGCCGGGCTCTGCGAGGGTTTTGCGAGGGCGAGATGGGCGCGTGTCCCGTCGACTGGCAGAGCTGGGCACTGCCATGGGAATCGCTCTGGCTCTGTTCTTCCCCCGCCCCTTATTTTCTTAGGAAAAAGGAAGAGCGTGTGACTTACTGCTCTCCTCGCTGTGGCGAATCCCCAGGAGCTCATCAAAAGCGTGAAGGACGGTGCTCTGGGCCGCGCTCCCTCCCGAGTACGCCATGGGCTCGTCAGATACACCTTCGTATATCAGCCCCTCCGGCATGGCGGCGTTATCCTTCCAGCTGAGAGGGAAGACACGGCGGTCAGGCAGGGAGCGGCCGTGGGGCGGCTGATAACAGGGGGGGCTGCGAGAAGGGACCCTGGGCTGGCAAGATGGAGCGAAACCTTCCCGACCCGGCCCATGGATCTCCTCCTCCTCGCTCAGCCTTGTCAGCTGTCCTCAAACCCGAGATAAACTCAGAAATCACACTGCGTCGAGGCGCACGACAAGGTCATAGGTGTAGGGAGAAATCCTTAATTATCCTTTGCCTAGGAGCTAGGGATCGTGCTGTGGGATTGCCGCGCACTGGGGAGCACCCCATGGCGTGGTCCCGGGACAAGCTGCCCTGCACCTCCATCTCCTGCTCGGGTGCTGGCTCGGGCAGGTGCCGCATGGTGGTTTGCGCTGGTTTGCGCTGGTTTGCACGTGCAGAGCTGCTTTGGGTGTGCAAGAGGCGAGGGGGCACTTGTCTGGGCAATAGTGGCACCTAGCATGAATTCCTTGAAATCCTGGTGGCCATTAGGAGAAGTCGGGTTGCCTCTGCGGCAGACAGAGTTGCCCAAACGCTCCTCCGAGCCCTTGAAGGTTGTACTTTGGATTTTAGCCTGTTCTTGTTACTCTTGACATGATGTCTTTAAAGACAGTGCAGGACAGCCTGCCTTTATTTATTTCAGGAGAAAACAAGGCTGTAATGTGATTTCCTCCCTCTCATAAAGCTGCTCGTCCCCGGCAAGCCCAGGCACGGGGCAGCATCGGTGCCTCCCCCCGTACACCATTAACTCAGCCCCTGTCAGCCGGCTTTATGCGCCTGTTGTGCAAAAATGGATAAATGCTCGCTCACAAATGGAAAGAGGAGTTATAATTTCAGAGAGATAATGTGCCTGGCACAAAAATATCTCTTGACCTTCTGAAGAATGCACCATTTCATGAAGCTTTCGGTGCTGGCTGCTAAGGCTGTTTGACGGCTGGATCAGATTTTGCAGAAAATGCAGAGAAAATAGATTCATTATCAAATACCGTAATATTTTTAGCTCTCCCAGGGATGTATTTATAGTAACCTTTACTAGTGGGAAGTTCTTATAAGCAGAAGAGAATTTAAAAGGCATGTTTTTCTAGGCTGATGACCATCAAGACAAGGTCAGCTTGGATAAAAAAATGAGAGAAACCTAATCAGGATGCATGGAGCCTTTTGACTTAGGAATGCTGAGATATGCTGAAGAGAAACAAAAATAGAAACCCCCTGGCAAGCCCAGGAGCGGAGCAGTTGGGGATGCTCCCAGCCCCGCAGGGAGGATGAGGGATGGCAAACCCGCAGCGCTGGGCTCTCGTGGCCCTGTTTCTGCCTTGCCCAACTGACTTCTTTCAGTATTTGGGGGGGATTTGAATTAATGGAATTGCAATGGAGCAAGAGGCTTGTTACAGATATTTCCTTAACACTCAGGGGGAAGAGACCCCACTTGGCTTTGTAGCTTTGTGTGTACGGTGTGTGAAGTTAAATTAGTCTCCTCCTGTCAAAACTGTTTGGGCCAAGAGCAGGAATGGTTCGTTTCCGCACAATTACGGCTGTTGCGGCGCGGAGCCCGTGCGGGATGGAGGGAAGCGGGTTGAGGGACAGACGCCAGCCACAGCCCCTGCCCAGCAGCTCCGGCCCCGCGCAGGCGGATCAAGCGCCTGGGAACTCCGTCCCTCGAGGGCAGCAGGACCGCGTCGCCCTGGGGGCCAACGCTGCCGGACGCAGCGCCGGCTCCCTCCCCGCCCCGGGGGACCCTGTGCCCCGTCTGGGCTGCCCCTTCCCAGCACATCCCCTGCTCCCCCTGGTCCCGGGAGCTGCCGACAAGGTGGCTTTGGAGGGAAAGGCACCGCACTTACCCGGAGAGAAAGATCCGGATCACAGCGTAAAATACTGCTGGATCCACATAGTCTAGGAGGAAATCAGATCATAGATGTTACTGCGGGCAAAAGGCAACTAGTTCGCTGTGCTCCCCCCTGCTGCCGACGCCGAGGCGACCTGAATCTGTGCTCCGAGAAGGCCCGGGCAGGAGGAGCCGGCACGTTGCGTGGTGCCGGTGCCCGCTCCCTGCGGTGGGTTCCCCCCAGCCGGGCTCCTTGGGGCACCGCTGCGTGCAGCACGGCATCGGTGCTCGGAGCTGCTCAGCCCAAAAACACCCCACACGTTAACCCTGGGCCCGTTTGGGTGCTCAGACTCCATGTATCATCCTGGGAGCTCCGAGCTTCCCCTGAATTGTTCCCGCCCATCCCTCCGGAGAGGCGTTATGGGCCAAGTGCAAGCGCGTTTACGCCAAGGCATCCAATGAGCTAAAGCGTGCGCAGCAATGCACACAGACACAAACTGCCCTCCAGCCGAAGGCTGTTGTTACCGTGCATCTGTTTCAAAGCCTTGCTCATGTCCCCGATGGCCTCTGCCAGCTCCTGCAGGGCTTTGTGCAGGGTCTCCTCATCGAGCTGCAAGATGGCACGAATGGCCTGAACGGTTGCCTGCGAGAGGAGGGAGAGCACGAAGTGTTGAGGAGGCTGGGATGTCTGCGTACCAGCTCTGGATACCCGCTACCACCCACGCCAGCTCTGCCCCTTCCCCCAGCCCGCGAGCAAGCGTTGCAGGGGACGGGTACGCCTCGTGGGTGCGCGCCTGCGGGCGCTTTCCAGGTGAGCAAAGAGCTACGGGGCACGGCGGTACCCTACCTTAATCCCAGGCACAGCCGCCTTCTCAACCAGGAGGGTGACGAGGATGAAGCCTCGCAGGCTCTCTCCCCCAGGCAGCGAGATGATGGTGTCCAGGTTCCTGCAGGGGCGACCGGCGGAGCAGCCGAGTGCGTGGGGGTTAGGAGGGTGCTTGCTCAGGCTTCCCCCGCACACCCCAGGACCCGCTGAACCCTTGGAGCAAAACCATCCCGGCTGCAGAGCCTCTTAGCTGCACCCCAGACAGAGACAAGCCGGCACAGAGCAGAAGGGGAGGGGGGCTGCTCTGGTTTTGAGGGATCTGCGACCCTCCCCATGCACTCGCTGGGCTAAACGTCTGGCCCATGACAGCCAGGCTCAGCGTGGACCAGAGCAGCCCATGGTTCAGCCATGGTCACGGCACTTTGATGTTCTTGCAGTGGGATTTGCGTGCCAAAGACGGAGCTGGTTTTGTTGTGCTCGTATATCAAGAGATAGGTTCAACTTAAGCAGAGCCCTGCAGTGTTGGAGCGCTAAGCCAATTCAAACAAAACTAATACTGTTAGAAAATAAATAAGCATCTTAAATACTTACTCAATTTCCAGAGGCCTGAAGACATTTCAGTTATTGCCAACAAATGCACAAGAAAAAGAGAGAGACGTTATAAATCATTCGGCAACGGACTGTGCTCTGTGGGAGACAAAGGAGCTGGCTGGACCGCGGGAAGCACCGTCCCCGGGGGGATGCTCCCAGAGGCACCTGGTTCCCCCCCGGCAAGACCCTTCCCCAGACCTTCTCCATGAGACAGGCCCCCAGTGATGCTTTTTCAATGATGTTTTGTGGCAGAACAGGAGCGGTTTGGGAACCATTTGTCCCCATTGTGCTGGATGGGACCTGCTCAGGCTCATTGCTGTCGCCCAGACCCTGGGAAGAGCTGCGCTCGGTCTGCCGGCATTTGCCCAGTTACCCGTTGGGGTTCTTCCTCTTCCAGTTGGCCAAGACAAAGTCCGCATGGCTGAGGATGGGAGGGAGGCCAAGGGCCTGTGAGACCTCCCAGAAGGGGACAGCGAGATTTCGGGGCAGGACCTGAAGGGCACAAAGCACAGGAGAAGACGGGGACACTGTCAGGCTGCTGAAAGGTGCCCATCTACGGGCACCCAACCAGGCAGGAGGGGTCACGCTCCTGCTGCAGCCTCAGGAAAGAGGCTTTGCTCCCATGGGATGAGTCCCAGATCCCAAGGAGCAGGTGAACCTGCTCCACGTTGCTTTTACCTTCACGGTGCCCTCCTCACCCTCCTGCCAGAGGTAGCCCATCGTGATGAAGCTGAGCACCAGATGCGCCAAGTGCAGCTCCTCGCGCCCTCGGAGGTGCCGGGCGCTCAGCTGCGGCATCTGCCGGGGAGACCCTCGGGAGCAAGGGGCACCGCAGGCGATGCCAAGGCCCCCCGCGGTGGGGGGCTGCCCCGCCAGCCGGGGAGAGACCCTCCTAAATCCTCTCCCTGCCCTTGCCCTCTCCCCGCAAGCCCCCGTTCCCTCCCAACCCGCAGGGTTTGCTACCGATTTGCTGTTGGCGGCTTGCGAACACGGACAGAAAACCATGGGCTTTTACTCAAAAAGAGGTCCCTCTCCCTTGCGCCGGGACGCACAGGAGAGCGGCCGATCCCTGCGTGCCGGCGGGGTCCAGCCGGGCTGGGGGGCTCATGGGGCGCCCGGGCTCCTTGGCGGGGAGCGTGGCTGGGACGAGCCATGGCTCTCATGACATCTAGAGGGTTTCCCCTGCCACCGCACGCCACGCTCCAGCCCTCGCTGCCTCGGCTGGCCGCCGCGACCTAGGATCTGCCGTAGGAGCTATTCCTGTGCCAAGGTTAAGGCTTTGCTTTTGCATGGTATTAGTCCTGTCTGCGTGAATCCTTGCTGAGGACACGGCTTTGCTGTTGGTTTGCTTTTCCGTGCGTTCAGCAGACGCTGCTGTGTCAGACGAAGGTCTGAGAGCGCTCCAGAGGCAGGAGAGAGAAGAGAGGTACCTGGTGAACTTGTGAGCGGAGCCGATGGCTCGTGATCAGCTGAGGCAGGTCATGGGCAATCTCCATCCAGGGACCGTAGGGCGCTGGCAGCTCTGTCTTGGTAGAGAGAGGTGAGAGGGAGGGCTGTATATGCACGGAGACTGGCAGCACACGGTGTCGCGAGGCTGTGTCTCCTCTCTCCCCCCGGTTCCCGAGCAGCTCAGGACTGAGGCAGGAGGAGATGTGTCCAGAGGTTAAATCTGGGATCAGCAGAGCCGGCTGCGGAGCCCTGCAAGAAGCAGGGACAGGCTCGGGGGAGAGCGCAGCCCCCTGGGCTGTGCTGGGCCGGGGGGACGTGCTGCCACCGTCGTCCTTCGCAAAATAGCGAGGGGCTGTGGGAAACGGGACCCGGGGCATCCTGGCGTGGGCAGGCGGCAGCCGAGGGGGGACAGGTCGCAGCAAACGTGGTGCTGCCAGCACCAAGCCTGGGAATAAGTCACAGGGCTTAGAGGCGGTGGGTTGGTTGAAAGAGTTGGGCTGGCTGCCCCGGCGCCTGGACTCCCGGCTTGGGGGGCAGAGGGGAGCGCGTCCCCTGCGCACCCACGGGTGGGGTGCAGCGGGGCGGCCAAAGTGGTCCTGCACCGCTGCAGCTCTAGGGACCGGCGTGACCCTCAGGGAGTCACCGCAAAGGTGGACGGAGGCTGTCTGTCCCGGCGTGGGGAGGGTAACCCCGGGCTGGGGTACGGGGGGTGCTGGGACAGGAGCAGGAGGGAACAGAGAGCTTGGAGATAAGCCCAGCCCTGGGTAAACTCTTTGGAGTCAAGGCCAGCTGAGAGGCAACACCCAAACTCTCCTGCTCCGGACCCCGCTCTGGCTGTAATGCAGGAGAGCCGTACGGTCCGGGGAGAAAAGGGAATTGGGGGAGCGATGGCAGCCGGGGGATGCACGGTGGGCTGGAGCGGGGCTGCGACTCGCCGCTGGGCCGGGCAGCCCCAGGAGGGCTGTGCCGGACATTGCCCGGCCAGGGAGGACTAGGGTCCTTCAACCGTCCCGCTCCGTCGCGTTTGCCGTTTTCCTGGGGCTGCCAGGCTCCCCTGCCTGCGGGGAGGGGAAGGGAGCAGACGCCGCCAGCCCGGGCTCCCAGCTTCCATCCAGCCTAATGGTTTGTGTCTGGTTCCCCCTCTTGTAACACCAGCTTGTGTAATTGTGAATTAATGGATGATAAACAAGTATCTGCCTGTCCCCGAGCGCTCCCGCTGTGAAGTGAGCCCAGTGATAAATGGCACCGCTTTCAGCAGGGGAGATCTGCAGTCTGACTGCTCGCCTGGTGCTCCCTGAAATCCTGTAAAGCCAAGGCCAACGTGTGAATTGCAAAGCTCCCTCGCCTCTCCCCGGTGCCACTTGCTGCAGCCAGTTTAATCGTTTTTAATGCGAGGGGTTTGTCCTGTGAAACGGTCCAAGCACGTGCCTTCCTCATTGCTTTTTATAAACTTACAGAGTAGCGTTACATTGAAACCCAACCAGAAAGCCGCTCACCAACCCCTCTATTTTTCTGTTCTCTGTCTCTTGTAGCACGCAGACGCGGTGGCGCAGCCATCTCCTACCAGAGGGTGGGGAAGAAGGAAGCCGTACTCCTTGGAGAGCTGAAACCTGGTCAGAGGCAGCGGGGTCTCCTCCGTGCCGTCGCTGGCCTCCATCACCGCAAGGTCGAGATGTGCTCTGGCTCGGCGGAGACGCGCCGGCTGCCCCGCTCCCGGTATGTGCTGAGCCAGCGCCGCGCGCCCCGGCCGCGGGAGCGTACCTTGTCCTGGGGGGGCCGGGGCCCGGCCGCCCAATGGCCAGAGGGTCCGAGCAAACACGGTTAAAGGTTGCCGATAAAGTGTTGTCGCGGAGCAAACATCGATCTCCATCCCCCTTCCCGACGGGGAAGGCTCAGGGCAGCTCCCTTGCTGTGGGTAGGGGCTGCGAGCTGTCTGCCCCCGGGACCTCCCCTCGGGGCTGCGGGGATGCGCCAGGCTCCCGTGGGAGGCTGCATCAGAGGGGCCCAGGGCGCCCGAGGCTGGCGGCAGCGCAGGGTCGCTGTCTCCGGGTTTCCCCACGATCCTGGCACTGTCAAACTCATGTCCTGTGCGCTGTGCTTGGTCTGCAGGACCTGTGCAAGAACGGGGGACCGTCTGTGTCTCGCTGGAGGCTGCAGAGCCCTGCACACCACGAACCCCACACCGCAGCACGGACCTGCAGCCTCCGCAGGTGCCAGGTACAGCCCTGGCAGGGCAGATGTGTGTCGTGGCTCTGGGAGCTGCCCGCAGCTCCTGCCAGGCTGTGTGTGACACCCCCCGGTGCCAGAGGACATTTATCCCCACAGGAGCGATACGCACTCCATCAGACACGAACTGTACCCTCAGCCCCCTGCTCGCATGAGAGGCTGCTGATGTATGCGCTAACAATATGCCCAGCACAGCCAAAATAAATTAATGGGAGCCACAACCAAAGCCGCTGCCACAGAAGCAAGCGCTGCGTGGCAGGGAGTGAAACTCCCTAATCTGCATTTCGCGTCACTTAAGGGCCTATCTGCATTTCCAGCAAGCTGCCTAATGACTGAACGTGAGCTGACGTTGTCATTAAATTCCCAGTGCCAAATAAAGTGCAAGACCATAATGACAGTTTTAACTGGCGGTAGCGAAGGGTGTGCTGGTAGCGTGCCCGCACCGGAGCACCAGCCGTGCAGGCTTCTGACCTCATCGCCATGCACTGGAGCAAAACTCCCCTCCCGTTGGGTGGTTAACGCCGGCGAGGCTCATGCCGCTGTCTGGCTGGAGATGAAGGAAAGGAGGCTGAAAGGGACGTCGCAGTGGAGGCTGCTGTTTCCCTGTGTTTCAGCACAGGAAAGCGCAGGGCTGCAGCGACGTGGTGCCGGTGCTGTTTGCTCTCTGCGCCTGCTCCCCTCTGTTTATCCCTGGGGGTCAGCTGGGAGCAAGGGGCCCCGAGGTGGGGGCACGACCGTGCAGGCCTTTCTCACGGAAAGGCTGCAGGGGTGTTGTTTGGGGGGGGTGCCGGAGCTGGGCAGGGCACCCCGAGCCCACCCAAGTGTGAGGGTGAGTGCCACGGTGTGCCTGTCCAGGGGACGTGGGCTGCAGCCAGAGCGGGGAGGGGGCCGCCCGGCACGCGAGGGTTTCCCGGCCCGGCGCCTGCTCTGGTGAGTCAGGCTTCCTCCGCCGCCACCGCCCGAGCCCACCCTCCCGCCAGCCCCACGCCAGCGGGAAGGAGCCTGCGGCCACGGCAGGCACCGCACATCCGCCCCGCGCTCTTTCTGTGCGTCAGCCGCAATGGCGTGAGCCTCCCGGTGCCGCCGAGAGCCGCCCCAGCCCGGCGCCCGGCAGGGCAGGGTCCCGGCGGCTGAGGGTCACTGGGGCGGCCCAGCGGGTCCCCCCCCATCAAGCGGGGCTTGGCAGCGTGCTCTGAGCGGGGCCTGCCAAAACAGTGGTTTCCTGGGGGAAAAGCAGCACCGTGAGTGCCGCCTGCGCAGAAAGCTGCCCGTGCCGAGGCCGGGGCTGGAGATGCCATGGGTGCACGGGAAGGGAAGGGCTGTGTTAGTCGGGGCACGGACAGCGAGACGGGCGTCTCTGTGGGACGCAGCCCCTCTTCTAGGGCTGCTGGCCAGTCCTCACCACCTGGGGATGGGGACGGCAACGGGGAGGCGTCTGCGAGGGCTGGCGCTGGCAGAGCACAGTGGTGCAGCGGCAGCAAACCCTGGGAGCCTCCCGGTGCAGGGTGCTCTGAAGCGCAGGGCTGCGTTGCCTGTCAGTACGACTAATATTCTCCCTGTAGCCTCAGCCTAGAGAGTGCTTTGCTTCTTGAGCGGAGCTGTTTTGCCCCAGGCAGTTTTGGTGTGGTGGTATGAGACGTGCCTCCATCCCAGCTGGCAGAGGTGCCGGACGGGCAAATCCACTGCCAGTCCTTGCATCCCTGAATGCACCAAGCAAAGCCGTGGTCCCAGGGCAGATGTGCTGGGCAGAAAATGTCTCTTGCTCAGGCTGCTGCCGGTGCCCCGCACCTCAGCTCCAGCCACCAGTGCTGCCCCCACCAGCAGGGACCCGAGGAAGCAGTCGGTGCCACTGTCCCCACCGGGGAAGGAGAGGAGGGCATCCAGGTTCCTGCAGGATGAAACGGTGTCCCCAGGTAGGTGATGCGCTGCGGTGCCTCTGGGATCGCACTAGCAATTTTCCAGCTCTGCTGAGATGCTCTCAGTGTGCAGCACAGTGTGAAACCCTGCTCCTAGGGACCAGCTGTGGCTGCAGGGTCAGCAGCAAGTGTCCAGGTTTGCAGCACGGGTGCTCCTTGGGTGGCACAGGCTCTCCGGGGCCCTGGTTGCTCCGTTGCTTGACTGACACATGGCCAGGCCTGCTGCCCTCTTGCCTCGCTGGCTCTGAGTCCAACAAGGGCCAGGGCTGGCAGGCACCTCTCACTCAGTCAGTCGGTCCCTGGCATCACACTGGGCACACGCCAGTCAGGGCTGGCCACGTCGCCTGGCTGTGGCCCGGGCGGGAGCAGCCCTTGCCCACACCATCACAGCACACAGCCAGGGCTCCTCCACTCACTTAGGGGCCTCCCGGTCCAGGCACGGTTCTGGCACCCGGTGCCACTCCGCAGGGATGACACAGCTCCTCAGAGACCGGAGACACCTTTTATTGAACAACAAACACCACCACAACGGACACACTACACATGCTTACAGTGGCCACTACACAGGCTGCAGGCCACTTCGCTCCCAAGCCTGGGGCCGTGGGCATCTCCTCCTCTGTGCCACGCTGCAGCGTCCTCCAAGGACTGGGCTCCGACACCCTCTGCCAGACGCTGCCTGGCCCCAGACGCTGCCAGAGAAGAAACGCCATGGAGGCACCGCTTACTTCTGGGCAGCACCCACCTCCAGCCACCTCCACCCCAACGTCCCTGCACGCCCAAGGGCTGCTTCACATGGGACTGCCCCGGCACCTGCCACGCATGCTCCTGCCACCCTCCGGGCTCACGTGCCGAGACATGGACCCCGTCTGGGGGCCGAGCCCACCACAGGGACAGCCCTCAGCACCTCACCCAAGTGACACTCGGTCCAGCTCTCCACCGAGTCAGCTTGCACGGGCAGGCACCTCCACGCACAGGGCTGCTCGGCACCCTGCACGCCCCAGGGCCGCCGCTGCCGCATCCTCACCAAACGCGTCGCTGCCGCCTGCCCTGCACGAGCACTAAGACCAACTACTCCCCAACTTGGGCAACACTCGCTGCCACCACAGTCCTCCCCTATCCCCCTGACAAACCACCCACCTGTAGGATCACTGAGGTTGGAAAAGACCCTTAAGATTATCGAGTCCAACCATTAACCCAGCACTGCCAAGGCCACCACTAAACCATGTCCCTAAGCACCACGTCTACCCTTCTTTTAAATCCCTCCAGGGATGGGGACTCAACCCCTGCCCTGGGCAGCCTGTCCCAAAGCTTGACAGCCCTTTCGGTGAAGAAGTTTTTCCCAATCTCCAACCCAAACCTGCCCTGGCGCAGCTTGAGGCCGTTCCCTCTCGTCCCAGCGCTTGTTCCTGGGGAGCAGAGACCGACCCCCCCGGCTCCAGCCTGCTTTCAGGCCGTTGCAGAGAGCGATGAGGGCTCCCCTCAGCCTCCTCTTCTCCAGGCTGAGCCCCCCCAGCTCCCCCAGCCGCTCCTCCCCAGCCTTGTGCTCCAGCCCCTGCCCCAGCCTCGCTGCCCTGCTCTGGCCACGCTCCAGCCCCTCCATGGCCGCCTTGGGGTGCGGGGCCCAGCGCTGAGCACAGCATTCGAGGGGCGGCCTCACCAGTGCCCAGCACAGGGGACGATCCCTGCCCTGCTCCTGCTGGCCACACCGTTCCTGATACAAGCCAGGATGCCACTGGCCCTCTTGGCCACCTGGGCACCCTGCTGGCTCATGTCCAGCGGCTGTCGACCAGCACCCCCAGGCCCTTTCCCGCCGGGCAGCTCCCAGCCGCTCCTCCCCACGCCTGCAGCGGTGCCTGGGGTTGTTGTGCCCCAAGGGCAGGACCCGGCCCTGAGCCTTGCTGACCCTCACCCAGTGCAGAGCCCCCCTGCCCTCCAGCAGATCAACGCTCCTGCCCAACGGGGTGTTGGCTGCAAACTGACTGGGGGTGCACTCGATCCCCAAGTCGAGATCATCAAAAAACATATGAAACAGAACAGCAGTTGCACTAAACAACTGTCGCAGGACCCTTCCAACTAACTCCACTATTCCAGGCCTCTCTATTCCACCCTACTTCCCTATTACACTCATACGCCTTCTCCCAGCAAGCACCTCTTAAGCTTCACCGCTCAGAGCTCATGCTAACTCACCGCCACCCAGGCTGCCATCCGCTGCCACGTGCCCGGGACATTTCACCAACTGCCACCTCCTGACCACCTACTCCGACTCCCGTGACTTCAACCGGCCACATCTGCAGGCACCCAGGAGCCGACGTGCCGCAGAAACCCTGCTGCCACCCACCCGTGACTCCAACAACCACGCTGCCGGCGGTGCCCTGGCCCCCAGCCCGAGGCTCCCACTAAGGCTGCTCCCCTGCCAACATCAAGGCAGCCACAACGGCTCCCTCTCCACTATTTCCACTGCCAGCTCCACCGCTGCCCCCACACAAGCCCTGCACAAAAAAACAATCATCAGCCACATGGGCAAAGACTTACATTTCAATGTCCTTCCCTGCTGCACCGCTACACATCCGACACGCTCCTTTCCTCATCCACACAGTCCTTGTCTTCCAACCTAGAGTGGGACGGGAAGGCAGCTCCTGTCAGTCGCAGAGCCGCCCAGAGCTGCAAGGAGGAAAAATCCTCCCAGCATCGTCGCCGGCCCCGCGGTGGCACTGTCTTGTCCCTTCGTCATCCATCGCTCCTGCTTTCTCTTCCCGCCTCGGGCGTGCTGCAGGGCGAGAGTCCTTGTGCGGGCTCCAGCTGTCCTGCTGCCTACAGCCACCTCCGTGCCACCCCCACACCATCACCTCAGCACCCTTTGGTGCAGAGAACAGACTCACTTGTCTTCATCCAACTCCTCGGTGGCAAGACAGCGCCTTTGGCCCCTTCTCCTTAGCGCCATGAGGATGAGCCCGACGGTGACGGACACAAAGAGGCAGAAGGTCAGAAGCAGCCACAGCTTCAGCGAGCCCTTGCTCCCGACGTCTGCTTCATCTAGGCACAGGAAAGAAAACAACCTCCTTGCGCCCATCCTGGGACACACCACAGGACCCAGACACTTGCTTACACAGCCCTGCTCTGGCAAGCCACCGCCAGAACAGAAATCCCTCGCCCTGGCCCCAGAACCATCTCTTCCCGTGAGAACCCTCACCCCGAGCAGCCGCTGCCCTCGCCGCTCACCATCTCCAGACGCGCTGCTGCTGCTCCCACCCATCGCCCCTGCTTTCTCCTGGCAAGTCGGTGGTTTCCAGCCGGGATGGCAATGGCAGCTCCCTTGGTTATTGCAGACCTGTGTGACAGGCAGGGAGAGACAGGATTTCTAGCCGGCTGCAGAGGACCATACTCGCACATCCTCACTTGCCAGACACTGGGCACAGATGTCAGGGCACCCGGCACTGGGCAAAGCCTCCCGGTGCGCAGCTCGCCCGGGGCTCACACGGCTGGCCCTTTGCCTCAGTCAATGCTGGCTGTCACCTCCCGGGGTGCTGCCTTCTCCCCATCCTTATGGCTTCTTCCAGCTCCCCAGCAGGCTCAGACCCTTTCTGTTTGGCTGATTTACAAAGAGGAGCCGCCTGGCTCCATGAAGGAGTTCTGCTGGAGGTGCTACGCATGCAGCCTCGAGAGAGAGTCCGGCACTTCCACTGCCAAGCCCCCCCCTCAGCTGCTCTTCCCCACAGCCATGACCCGAGACACCACTTTTGCAAGCCACGTCTCTGGAGAGTTGAACAAACCACAAACAACAACGTGCAGCACCGTGACTTACACCGCGATTGTGGCACTTTGTCTTCACCTCACATTTATAGTTCAGGACAGTGGCAGGCACACACTGCTGGTTCAGGCAGATCTACAGGACAAGCACACAGGCAACCCTGGTCAGCCAGCCGGGCGGTTACACACCAGCTCCAACTCAGGAGAGCTGCAGATCTTTCGGGAACCCACAAGGGAGCATCAGGCTTCATGCTAGACCCCGTCTGAAGGGGGGTCACGCCGCCCGTACATCCATCCCGACTCCTTCAGGATGGACACAACAGAAAAGCCGCTGCCCTCGGGGCCCTGACACCGCTACTGCAGCAATACTTTCTACAAGTCCTTCTTCTCCCAAGGGAGCTGCTACACATCAGGGGTTTCCTTACCTTGTGGTCACCACAGACAGTGCCATCGTTCACCAGCATGGGGTCCCTCTCCGTGGGAGGCTTCATGTAGTCTAACGTTACACACAGCGTGTTCTGCACCCGAGCGTAAACCACCGCAGCCTTCTCCTTGGTAAAGGGCTTGGAGCTCGGATATTCACACACGAGCTTCCCACATCGGAGATCCCTGCAAAGGCATCGCGAGCAAAGGATTGACAGCAGCCACCTTCATCCTTCCATTCCAGCTCTGTTGCCAACACCGAGCGAGTGCTTGGAGAACGGACCCCGAATGCCCGATTCCCAGTATGTGGACACGGCACGCTTATGTCCGCCATGGGCCCTTTCCGCATCCCCCCTCCCAGCCCATGCGCTCACCAGCCCTGCATGGGCCCGTCCAGTGCCCCTGCCCGCCCAGCCCCAGGACGGCACCTTCCTCTCCGCCGACGGGCGGCTGAGCTCAGGGTCCCCATCCGCGCTCCGCCTCTTCCCCGCTGTGGGGCCAGGCTCCCGGCTCCGTGGCAGACCACGCTGCGGCCAGAGCACCCCGGCACCCTTGCTACAGCACTTACTTCCACGCACAATGCTGGTAACCACGGTGATCGGAGCCACAGTGTCCCATTCTGTCCCTTTGGCTATTAATTTCTTCGTAGCAGGCCAAAGGCCCGTTCTTGGCACCTGCAAACACATAACGACACCCATGGTCTGTCCAACAGCCCCTCTCCACCTTGGGTTTAGGCATCACCGCTTAGGCCACATGCTACACCCACTACTCGGTGATGCCTGGGGCCACCTGCATGCTCACAGGCATCCAGAGCCTGCTTGCTCTCATGCTCCCTACAGCCTGCTCCAGTGGGATGCCCTGGCTGCCTCCCATCTGCACCCCTGCGTGCCCATCGGCTCCACGCCAGGCTCCCCCGGCATAGCCACAAGACCATCCAGGACATTTCTGGGAATTGCGTCCCAGAGAACGAGAGCATCCGCCTGGCTGGAAATGACAGCGCTCGCAGCTAGCCAGCCCCATCCTGCACGAGTGTCCCCCACCAACGGCTCTCACCACCGCTTCCAACTACACACCGCTCCTCCATTGCCAGCCTCCCTGGAACAGCACCAGTGCTGCAACACAACGCGTGCACACCTCGCCCTGCGGCCACGAGGCAGACGCTCATTGCGAGCCGTTTCTCCGGGTGCCCAGGACACTCACGACTGCGTTGCACCTGACAGCGTGCCACCAAAGCAGCCCCATGTCTCCTGGCAGATGCGCTGTGCCACCCCAACTTCAGTTACGCCAGTCACAGCCCGGCCAGCTGCCCACCCTTGTCCCTGGACACCCTTCCCGTGGTGCACTCATGGCCTTTTCCACCAGCCCCTCGGCCACTTGCTCTTTCACCCAGCTTAGATCAACTTCCATGAGAGCTCTTCTCTCACCGACACCTCCACTCCGGCTGCGGGGACTCCGTCCCTTGCAAACACCCCCAGCCTAACCCACGCTGTGGCAGCACAGTGATGGACAGACAGCCCAACACGCCTCCTCCCATTCCTCCGTACCTCCTGTCCCTTTTTGCCCACGCACACGAGTTGGGCTGCCAGAGTTTCCCACTTCAGTGCTTCCCTTCCAGGTCTTTGCATTTCCCACACGACAGCCAGCTCCCCTCCTGCAATCCATCACCCTTACCTTGGCCGAAGACCTTCTGACACTGCTTGTCGGCTGTCTGGCAGACTCCCTGGTAGCAGAAGGCAGTGTTCCTGCTGCAGGGATGCCCGTCCATGACCCAGAGGTCGGGTGTGCACTGCCCAGAGGTGCCGTTGCAATATTCCTTCAACTCGCACTCGTCCTCGGAGCTGCTTCTACATAACGTGCCTCTTTTCACAAACTAGAGGAAAGAAAATAGATTAGGTTAGATTAGAAGAGAATAGAATTAGAAGAGAATAGAACTGCAATAGAACAGATTAGAACAGAATTAGGAGGAATGCCCAAATGCCTCTTCAACAAACACTGACAGGCTTGGGGCATCGACCACCTCTCTAGGAAGCCTGTTCCAGTGTTTGACCACCCTCTCGGTAAAGAAATGCTTCCTCACGTCCAGTCTAAACCTCCCCTGGTGCAGCTTTGAACCATTCGCACTCATCCTGTCCCTGGATCCCAGGGAGAAGAGCTCAGCACCTCCCTCTCCACGTCCCCTCCTCGGGAAGCTGCAGAGAGCAACGAGGTCGCCCCTCAGCCTCCTTTTCTCCAACCTAGACAGACCCGGAGGCCTCAGCCGCCCCTCCCAGCACATTCCTTCCAGGCTGTCACCAGCTTTGGTGCCCTCCTCTGGACGCATTTGAGGACCTGAACATCCTTCTGAAACGGTGGAGCCCAGCACTGCACAGAGTGCTCAGGGTGAGGCCACACCAGCGCTGAATACAGCGGGATAACGGCCTCTCTTGACCGGCTGGCTGTGCGGCATTTGATGCCCCCAGGATGCGGTTTGCCCTCTGGGCTGCACACTCCTGGCTCCTGGTGAGCTCGCTGCCGACCAGCACCCCCTGCTTCCACCACGCGGCTTCCAGCTGCCTGGAATCGAGGCCCGTAAGGGAGAGATTTCAGACCAACCGCTCCGTCCGCCGTTTTCGACGACTGCATCAACCAGCGACACAAACAAAAGGACCCCCAAAGCCTTGCTCACGGTAACACCAGCTGGCCTGATGCACACAACGTGGAGAGCAAATACCGTCCAGAAAACACAGTGGCTCTCCCCCAGAAAGAGAAGTCTCAGGTCCTCTGGCTCCCGAGCACACTGCACCCTGTCCTCTCTGTACAGTTGCAAGACCAAAGCTGCCAGTACTTTGGGGCCCCAGCTGCAGCCCCCCCAAACTCCTGCACACCACAAGACCGCTGGCACCCGCATGGCCCGATGCAGCGCGATTCTGGTGTGCGGATTTCCACTCGCCCTGCCTTTGCTCCAGCTCCCGTGGCCCCGGCTCGCTCCTCCGCCCTGCCGCCCTCCCCTGCAGCCTGCGCGGCTCTTGGCGACAGGGCAGACGTGCCACCACTGACAGGAGTCGCCCGGCCCCGAGCACCCTGCGCTGCCCAGCTGGGAAGGCCAAACGCCGCTACGAGCCTCACATGTGGCCATAAAGTCGGCATCTCCTTCACCTCGGGACTTTGGGAGCAGGCACGGTACCTGCCCCCTAAAAATACTTTCCTGGGACACAGGCCCCTAACTGGCACCCGCACTTCACAGCGCTCACTTCACTTTCCAATGCTTGCTGACCCTCTGCATCAACGCACTAGCAAGTACCGTCGGCCGGAGGCACAGTCCCCGTTTTTCCCCCTTGAGTCCCGTTACATTCCCGTTTCACATCAGGCATGTAAGCGAGCGATGCCGGCGCGGGGGCTATCCCTAGGGACCGCAGCCTGCCCGCTCCCGCCGCGTGGCTTACCCGGCATTTCCGGCAGCACGGTCCCGACAGGCACTGCACCCCTCTCCTCATCCTGCAGCCAGTGGTGCAGCACGGGTCGCGCTGGCATTCCTGGACGTGACCAGTGGGGACAGTCAGGTGAGGTTCCCTTCTCCCAAGGACAAGGGAACAAGCCAGAGAGCTTGGCCCTTCCCTCCGGCAGCCCCCGTCATCCGAGGCAGCCATCTCCCAGGCATTCCAGCAGCGCCCGGGGTCCCGGGGCAGAGCCCCTCTGCCACACTCGCTGCCCCCAGCCATCAACACTCCCACGGCAAGACCGTATTTTCCATCCTCACAACCATGCACGCTCGAGGCCGGGGGGAGCCATTGCCAGGGCTGGCAGCACTTGCGGGGACAGAGATTGCTTGCAGATGTGTGCACATGGCTGCACCCAGGTTGGCACAAAAGTGGGGGGGCTTCTAGCAAAACAGAGGAGTTCATCTGCTGCTCCAGTTCTCCTCTGCAACAGGAGTACTGCTGCTCTACCAGACCTTCCCCGCTGCCTCCGCCCTGCCAGCAAACCACACGGCCGCTACAGCACCCCTGCCTTTTTGGCAGGCTGCAGTCACAGAGTTTCTCCCCAGAGCATCACCACGTGCCACGCTGCTGTGCAAAACTGCTTCCCCAGTGGTATCTGCAGCAGGGCGCCTTGGCAGGTCCCCGGGGTAATCCTCCCAGCGCCGTTTCAGGTGGTGTCCCTGCAGCGGGGGGCTGCGGGCAGCCCCTCTCTACAGCTACAACCGCTTACAAACTCCCTCCATCCACCCATCATCACCAACACCACACAACGGCCCTCTGTGACGGCCGCTTCAGACATGGTGGCAAGCGTCTGCATGGCTTTAGGGTTCCATAAAGCCTTGGGCCCTCCCTGCCCTGCACAGAGGTCTGGAGGGTACGGGAGGGATTCACACCTCTCTTGGGATTGCTCTTTCCCCTCGGGACACGCGGCTCGGCTCTTTGCGCTGTCCCGAGGCTCCACAACTAACTAACCTCTACTGAACCGCAGTCACAAGCCTCTCCCTGCTCCACCACTTTGTTGCCGCACACAGGAGCTTTATATGCTGCATCCATAGCTGGCCTGTTCAGCAGGCACTGCCCTTCTCCAGCGGCGAGAAAACGCTGAAAGTCTCTTACGCTGCAGCTGCTGAAGGCTTTCACGCCAGCCGAGTGTCTGCAAGGCAGAGGACAGGGCTGCTGTTACCATAATCTGCAATTGGGGCCCTTCCCGCCCGCAGAAGGCGTCGGTAACGCGGGGTGGCTGCTCTCCACTGCGGTCGCCCCCAGGAGCTGCCCGCTGTCTGCCCCCTGCGCCCCTGCCCGCTCCTGCACACGTCCCCTGCTCTGCCCCTCGCAGGCGGCGGCGCACAGACGGGCACCGTGCACGCCCGCCGGGAGCGCGCCCCACTTGGGCCATCACACCGCAACCGGGCGCCGAGGGGGCAGGGGGAGCCTTACGCCCAGCTGGCCTGCATTATGCAGGCGGCTCCTGCGCAGCGACAGCTCCTGGGATCGTCGTACGCCATCCCCAGGCTGAGCCCCAGCAGCCGGGCCACGACGACTGCGAACGCCTCCAGTGTCATAGCCCTCCGGTACTGCAAGGGGGACAAGGACTGGCCTCAGCCCGCCGGCGCTGCCGTACCCAAGCGCCTTCCCTCGGGGCTCTGGCGGGCTGCTGGGCGTAAGGGCTCCTGCACCGACAGCCCGGGGGCACCCGGTCTGCACCCCCCAGCACCTCTGCTGCATGTCTGGCGGGGCTCCGCTCCCACCTGGAGCTCCTCGGCCTCGGGCTGCGTGCGGGGCTCAGCTCCTGAGGCACCGCTCGCCACCTTACCTACAGGCACGGGAGGTTATGGGGACAGCCAGCTCAGTGGTACCGTACCAAGGCAACCCCTCCAGCATGGTTTCTGAGACACAGCTTCCTCGCAGAAGATGCCCCCACGTAATGGGACTGGTCCCTGTAACTGGGGAACAGAGCAGACCCAGTCCGACACACCGTATAGCGGCACCTTCCTTTCGTTTCCACACTAACACAGCCATCCTCGTCTTACACAAATAGAAACGTTATGTCCTGCAGCCGCAACACACGATGCACATTTTTCCACTGCAAAAATCTCTGCAGCAACTCCTCAGCATCTCCCGTGGTTGGGATTTTGTTCTTTTCCGTCCAAAACTCCAGAGAAGACAGTACTATTGTCAGATTGAGGCGAGCAAACATCTGGAGGCAGACAGACAGACACCACGGCTGGTCCACAGCGCCCTGCTGCTCCGCGGCCTCCCGCTTGCTTTAGCTACGGGGCCTTATCCATACCGCTCCCCCACCCTTCCCACGCGCCTTCGGGATGCGACCAAAAGCAACTTACGCTGTTCACATAGCTGAAGAGCTGCACTATCTTGGCCGTCACGGCATCCTTGTCTGCTCCCATATAGTCATACTGGAAGGCGACAAACGCCAGAGCACGTCAGGGCACCGTGCAAGGCAAACTCTCCGAGAGCGCTGGCTGTGGTCCCTGCCACAACGAACTCTTGTCCGTGCCCGAGGGAGTTCGTTCCCGTTGCGCGAGGGCTCTCAAGCCTCGTGCAAATTGCCCTTGACATTGCTACGGACTTGCTGCGCGCAGAAGTTTTTTCTAGAGGCAGCGATTTACAGCAGAGAGGATGCAAAGACTTACCAGAGCCTTGTCCAAAACTGCGTGCGTTTCCAGATACCGGGGGGATCTACTGACAGCTTGCTTACTCTTTAGGAAAATCAAATAACAAAACAAACTAAGCAACAAAACACCCCCTGCACACATTAGGGCAGAGCTGCTGCAGTTCGTAGCAGCTCTGCAAAGGAGACCTTTGGGTCCTCCGTCAGTTCCTGCGCTTCGTGGCCAGTTGGAGCTGTAGAACAGCCACAGACTCCCACGAAAACCATCCTCACATCGTCTACAACGTGACATCCTCAGCCACGGATTCCAGACATATTTACAACAACAGACATTTTGGCAAGGCCACAGACCAATGGAAAAAAGGCAAGAGAGTGCAGAGGCAAACCTTGAATCCTTCCTATTCGCAGCAGCTCTGAACGCGGCCACCCAGCAGCACCACACACCAGCCGCCTGCCGGGACCACTGCCCCCCCGGCTCTGCACGCTGCCGCTGCCTTTGGCCCACCAGGTTAAGTTCCAGCGAAGGAACGTGCCCTCGATTGCCTGGCTCTCTTCCACCCCGTTAATAAGCAGGCAAGAGTCGACTCTGGCATGATAACTGCTGCCAAGAAATCCCCGTCCTGCTCGCCCAGCCGTGGACCACCCTCACAGCTCCCACCCATCGCAGGCAGAGACCTCATCCTTCGCACAGACGAGTTCTGAAGCCCTTTAGCATCTGCGGTACCAAATCAACTCAGAAACACACTGTTGCACAAACTGAGGCACCCTTTGGCTACCGGTTTCCCAAAGACCAACCGGCCAGGAGGCGTACTCACTGCTGTTGCGTCCTCCGGCTTCCGCGACACCTCCCCAGTCCAGGCAAGAGAGCTGTTTTCTGCAAACAGCCGACTCTCTCCGTTTTCGTTCCACATTGGGTACACGAGATGCTGATACCCGGCTGCAGCCTCCAGAGGCTTGATCCCGTAGCTGGCATTCGCGAGCTGCAGGATCCCACTGGAAAGCAAAGGTGCGGAGCGGCAGGAATGGCTCCTCCGCCACCCTGGGACGACGCCGGCAGCGCCCGGCGCTTGGCTGACGCCTGTCCCCCAGGCGAAAGCAACCGCTTTACCTCAGGCCGGAGCAGGTGCTAAGTGCCACGAGCGAAATGGGGAAACCCTCGACGTAGCCTTCGTAGAAGCAGTCGCGCTGGAAGGAGTAAAGCCGTATCAACGGCTCGGTGCCTTCTCCCGAGCCCTGGGGAGCGCCGCTGCGTGCGAGGCACCAGACCTTGCTACCGCCTGTGCCGCGGTCCCCGTCCCCGCAGAGGACGGGCACGCAACGCGTGTGGGGAGGAGCACGGCACTGCGGCCTCCTCTGGGAAGGGACACCTGCACTGGCCCCCGCTCGGTCTTTGTCCCTTCCTCAGCTCCCTACCGTCCTCGGCAACCCGTTACGCTCCCGTGTCAGCCCTCGCTGCGGCGGGGTGCGAGCCGATGCGTGCCCTCAGTGTGGCTGTCCTCCCAAACGCTGGGCTGGCTGGGTGACGCGGCCATTCGCCTGGCAGCAGCCGTAGCCCCCCAGGTAGCCCGCGCCCACACGCTGCAGGGCGAGCTCCACCGTGGGACGTGGGATCGCTTGCGTTGCTGCACCAGCTACAGGCTGAGCCCACACCCCTGCCCCTCTGCAAAACCCCTGGCTGGCGGCTGCCCGCCTTCCTCCAGCCACACGCTACCGACCACGTCGATGTTTGAGCACCGCTGGCTTGGCCACCCGTGGTCCCAGCACGGGGGTTTGGTGCCTTGAGAAAATTCCTGCTGGCACCGTGGCGGGGGAGAGCTGGGCTGTGCAGAGCACTGCTGTGGAGGGGAATCTCCTCTGCACCTTCCTGCTGGAGCACTTCCACGGCTGCTCTGTTCTCGGAGACGTTGGCTACAGCATACGGGACGGGACTATTACCTCGATATGTGCCAGTTCGGATTTCGCAAGCCCCCCTCGGCCATCGGTATAGATCCGGAAATCCTCCGGCAAAAACACTCTACACACAGAACAGAGATGACGCCCGCGCAGTCGGCACCGTGGCCACGCGTGGTGGCCACCGCACGAGGCAGTGGCCCTGCCCGCTTCCCGCCCGTGACCCTGCACAGCCCCGGGGGCTGCAGAGGGGCCGGGGGGCCGCGCTGCCTGCCGCACCCCACTTACTGCTGCCGCAGGCGCACGGGGCGCGGGGTCCCCTCGATGGGGATGATGTAGGTCCGGGCGTGCTGCCCGCGGGGAGAGGAGCGTTAGGGGCCGGCGCAGCTGGGGAGCGGGGCCGAGGCGGGTCCCGGGCTCCCACCTACCTGCGGGCCGCCGCCGCCCGCCGCCGCCAGCCACGGCCCCAGCGCGGCCAGCAGCCCCAGCGGCCGCAGCAGCCCCAGCGGCCCCAGCCCGGCCCGCATCGCCCCGCCAACGGCCCAACGGCCCGGCCCGGCGCGGCCCCGCGGGCCCCGCACACAGGCGCCGAGACGCGGCTCCACCCAACGCCTTTATTTTAGCGCCCGCGGGGCGGCCCCGGCTTCGTGCCCGGCTCCGGCTCCGGCCCCGGCTCCGTGCCCGGCTCCGTGTCCGAGTCCGGGCCGTCGCTGCCCTCCTCGGCGGCGGGGCTGCGCGGGGGGAGACCCGGAGCGGTGCCTCAGCCCCGGCCCCGCCAGCCCCGCTGACCCCGTGTCCCGAGCCAGTCCCGCTGTCCCCCGAGCCAGCCCCGCTGTCCGGCCATGTCCTGAGCCAGCCCCGCTGTCCCCCGAGCCAGCCCCGCTGACCCCGTGTCCCGAGCCAGCCCCGCTGCCCCCATGCCCTGAGCCAACCCTGCTGTCCCCCGAGCCAGCCCCGCTGACCCCGTGTCCCGAGCCAGCCCCGCTGCCCCCATGCCCTGAGCCAACCCTGCTGTCCCCCGAGCCAGCCCCGCTGACCCCGTGTCCCGAGCCAGCCCCGCTGCCCGCCGAGCCAGCCCCGCTGTCCCCTGTGCCGCAAGCCAGCCTCACTGTCCCCCAAGCCAGCCCCGCTGCCCCCCGTGCCCCGAGCCAGCCCCGCTGCGCCCCATGCCCCGCTGCCCCCAAGCGTCGTCTGCCACCCGCGCTCCTCCTCCGCATCAGAGCGAGCTGCGCCTCTCCGCTTTTACTGGGGCCTGCAGCTTCTCTTGTATCCTACTTTCCCCCGTTTGCAGTTTGCTTTCCCCAGGAGCTAGCAAATGGAAAAGCTGTTTCCTCCAGCTCTTGCACACAGACAGCGTGCTCGGTGCCAGGAAATCCACCCTTAGTTTTGCTTCTCCTGTATTTGTATACTTTAGACATCTGTTTGCTCGTTTCTTCCCTTGCTGACCAACAAACGGTTCCCAGTTTACCAACAAACAGTTCCCAGTTTACCAACAAACAGTTACTGTTTCCCAAGAGCCACTTTCCCTGCTCTGCCCAGGCTGTAAATCCCACTCACCAGCTTTTCCAGTTAACTCCGTGCTCCCACAAATCCCTGCCCATCTCCCACACCCAGAACGGTGGATTTGCATTAAGTAACTAATATCAATTCACCCATCCGCTTCTGATCCCCTCCTTGCACAGAATCTTTTCAGCCGGCTCCGCTTCATAATCACGACAGTGCCACAGACCAGGGCGAGGAGGACGATGCTGAAGCTCAGCAGCAGCCAGTTCTTCAGCACAGCCGGGGCAGAGCTTTGGGCGATGTGATCTAGGCAGAGAAGCAAAGGTACAGCGCCGGGTGAGGGCTGGGCGATGCCACGGGCCGTCTGCTCAGCCGCGAGCCTGATGAGGCTGTTTGCAGGGCCGTGGGAGCTGCTGTCGCACCCGGTAAAACCCCGGGGCACCCAGAGCCCGGCTGCGGCACTCACCGGGGCCCAGCGCGCCGTCGGTGCCACGGCCTACAGGGAATCCTCGAGTCTTGCACCTGGGGGGGTTCCAGCCCGGATCGCAGTGGCAGTTCTTGTTGTTATCGCACACCTGCACACACCGGGGTGGGCAGAAAACATCCCTCATGGTAGAAACCCCTACCGAGGGACAGTGCTCCGTCTCCAGCGGGATTGCTGCTTTCCCACCCGCCCCTGCTCTCCTCCGCACACCCGGCTCCCGTGCTGCGGTCACAACCAGCCCGCCAGCACCCCGCGGCCCCGCTGTGCGGCGGCCCCCTCGGCCTTCCCGGTGTTCCCGCTCCGCTCTTCCCCGCGCTGCCTCGCCGTGCGCAGCTACGCTGATCGCTTCCAACCCCATTTCCATTCTGTGCAGTTAAATCCTCTCGAGATACTCTTTTTCCAGTTTTCTGCTAATCTAGACAAGCAAATACTCCAAGCCCCTTTATCTCACTTATTTTTCACTTGGGACAGAAAGTAAGTTAAGTAGTCTCACCTAATTTCACCCATAACAACTCATGACTGATTTCAGAGAGCAAGCGTTTTAGCCCAAAACACGGGGCTGGGCAATTCACGGGCCAGCCTGTGGGCGTTTTAACAGAACGGCTCTCTCTCCTTCAGGCCAACGACGCTAACTTCACTGCATTGCTGTTACTTACGCCGTGCCCGTGGCATTTTTTCTGCACGTTGCAGTCATACTTGAGGACTGAATGTGGGTGGCACGTGCCATTCAAACAAACCTGAAAGACCACAAGGGAAAAAAATCCTGCTGGGTGCTTTTTCGTCACCCTTTACCACGCTTGCCATAACCCTAAAAAGGATTCCTAGCCCTAAAGAATGACCAAAAGTCAATAGCACAGGTAGTAATTACTAAAAACGTTACGTACAGACCACCTTTAACTCATACTGCAAAATGGCAACTATTTCTAAAACTGTTACGGTCGTGATAAGTATATGGCATTTACAGATGCTCGTGCGATATGTCTCACCTTCCCGGGACCACATTTTGTTCCTTCTTTTACCAGGAGAGGATCTAGCGCTGTGGGTCCACGCATAAAATCAAAAGACACGCACAGATGTTCTTGCACTTGAGCATAAATTACGGCACCCTTGACTTTTGTGAAGGGAATACGATTCGGGTAGGTACACACTAACTTTCCACATCCCAGATTCCTAAAAAATTCATTAGCACAATAAATTAGAACAGCACGCACAGCATCTGATTGATCGCAGTGCTGGAGACGTTGAGGTGCACGACGCAGGGAGGGGGATTTACACAAAAGAAAAACACAAGCATGAAGTTTCAGAAGAGTTGAATCCTTGATAGCAAGGGAGAAGCCGTCCTAAGAACCATCAGAAAATGAAATCCTCGCACAATTAGCTGTGTGCTGAAGTTGCCTTCGGAAGTCTCCAGTTTCGCTACGCCACCACTTCTCTAAAAACGGTTTCTGCAAGTCAATCCCGCCCAGCAAAAGAAAACCACACCGAAGGCGACCTTCTCACCGATTATCACTTTGCATCGACAGTAAAGGGAAGCACAAATTAAATATATGTTCCCAATTCAACGCTTTCCATTCCCTTGAAACCTACGGCCAGGAACAGGGCTGATAGCCGTCCTTCGGGTGGTTGCCACAGTGTCCAAACCTATCCTGCTGACTGTTGACTTCTTCGTAACAGGCCAAAGGAGCGTTTTTTGCACCTGGAAGTTTAGAAATAATACTGGTTACCACTGAGGGTAATACAGACTAAAATACCTCTGTTGCTTCTAACACTTGTCAGTTCTGGCCTCTGGCAGAGGAATATTTGGCTACTGCTCCAGTCCCATCGCTAGCCACCTCTGTTGGGGTTGTGGGACAGATCTCACAGACAGCGGCATGGCCTGAGCGGTCCAAAACACCTTCCACAACAGCATCAGGGTGTGTTTCTGGCTCGCCCTCCTCTCTGAGAGGCAGCGGGGCACGCGTGACTGGCCGTGCCCACGTTCAGCCTGAAAGCCCCGTGGAAGCTGTCCCCCTCTCCTGATGGCCCGTTCCCTTCCCCTCGCTGCAGGCGTGAGAAATCCATCCTGCCACCTCCTCTGCCCTTCCCTACGCTGCATGCTCCCGGTGCTCCCCAACTCGCCCAGTTCCACGCAAGAGACGGCGTGGGCATCCATCGTGCTCGGATGCCGCTTTCTGCCCTAGACCAGCCCTGCAGCTTGACGTCAGCACGCGTGACGACGGAGCTGCCCGTTACCTCTCCCGTAGAGCTGCCGGCACTGCAGGTCCGGAGACTGGCAGCGTCCCTTGTAGCAGTAGCCGGTGCCGTGCTCGCAGCCGTGCCCGTCCTGCACATACAGGTCGGGGGGGCAGGACGCGGAGGCCCCGGTGCAGAACTCGGCCAGGTCGCACTGCGCATCGGCGGCGGGGCGGCACCGCGAGGTTTTCGGCCTGAACTGGCGGGGGAGGCAGAAAGGACCCTTCTCTCCATCCTCCCCCGCCCGCCGGCAGCGTCCCCTCTCAGGGGGGACCCGCATGGACCCTCCCGACGCTGTCCTGAGACGCATCCCCCGTCCCTCGGGACCCCCTCCGAGGCACTCGGCTCCCCACGCGCGTGACGCTGCCCCAGACAGCCTTCCCCCGGGAATATTCCTCCCGGGGCTTTCCGGGAGCTGAGCTGGGAAGCCCTTCCCCGGGAACCTCTCCGACTGCACAGCAGAGAGTTTGTCTCCGTCCTTCAGCACGGGAACATACTATTTCTCCCCAAATAAATAATGATCTTGTGATAATTATAAGAACGTGCCTTACCTGACATTCACGACAACAGAATCCAGAGGAGACAAAATGCAGAACAAATATTGTTACGTTTTTTTGGAGACGCCCATCCGAGCGAAACCAGAAAGCTGGTTGACAGTGCTGCTATAGAAGCTGCTACAGCTCCAAAGTTTAAAAATGGCCTTAACTTCTGCTAATTCTGAACACACCTTACCTGGCAATTTTCACAGCATAATCCCAAGGAGCACTTCATTCCTGGTTTGAAGTTACACTGGGTATTACAGCATTTGTCTAACGCACAGGCCTGCAAACGCACCAGAAATCATTATTTGCTGCAGGTTTCCCCATCCGCAGGATGACTGCTTGCCCAGAGCCCCCTCCTCCTAACAAACAGCGTACCGCGCAGGAGCCGAGGGAAGAGCAGCAATGCTGCACGCCTGCGTGTTACCCCCAAAATGCCTTACACACCCCCTGAGACCGCTTCCAGCTGACACCCGCTCTCAGGACCGGGAGAAAGTACAACCCTCCGCCGGAGCGCGGCACCCACCTCCGCCGCCCCGCAGTCGCACTGCTCGCCGGGCTCCACGACGCCGTTGCCGCAGACGGATGCGCGGTAGGAAGGATGATACAGAGATTGCCTGATGAAAGGGCAGTCCCTGTTCTGCTTCAGGAAGGTTTCAAAGTCCCTGACGCTGCAGCTGCTGAAGGCTTTGGCCCCACTGAGACGTCTGAAATAAAGCAATTATCCAGGCTTGGTTGTGTCACCCATCTACCGCTGCTCACTCCCTCAAAATCTCTCTGCAGTTCAAGAACTCATTCAGACGCCGGCACAAGGTGCCGTGGTCCCCTGGGCGTCTTTCTGTTCCCTCGTCAAACCTGATTTTACAACGCATTATTAAGAGAGACTGAGAAGCATTCAGAAATATCTTGCTTTTGAAACAAAAAGTGTCCATTTCTCAAGTCAAATCACTACTTCATACTTCATCGTTTCTATCCTAAGAACAACTCCATTTTTTTCTCACACTGTCTCAAGTTCCTTTTAGGATCTCACTCTAGACATGCTATTTTAAAGTATATTCAACATGCAATCACTCGGTAAAACTTGATTCAAATCATGTATGACTAATAACACAGGCAGAAGTGCTGGAAGAGCACGCTCTCCTGTTTAAAGCAAATGCAACTATTACTTCTCAAAAATAGTCACTAACACAAACATTGCATTTTTATGGCTGATATAGTAAAACGGAAGGCCAAAATATCTCAGGATTTCTAGTAATTAAAACATATTTTTACTTTAAGTCCTATTTTCTCATTGGCTATTCTTTTCCTAGTACTAACAAAATCAAATCTGAACTGTCATTTTTTTTCTTGAAAAATATTAGATTGACTGTTCTCTTCATGTTGGTAGCTACACATATATACCATTATAGACATACGTATACCTATACACACACACACACGCATATATAAATACGCTCCTCAGGCTTCGCAGGGAATGTTTCAGGCTCAGCTCGGCTGCAGCGACCGCTTCCCCTCACCCTCTCAAAGACCGAAAGCGTTTGAGGTACACAGCTACTGCGCGGTCAGTTCACAGGCAACGCTTCTTACAAAACTAACTTTTATCGCATTTACAGTAACCAGAAATTAAATCGGATTTGCGGATGTTCAATTTCTAAACATTAAAACTCAAAAAAGGAATGCACCTTGCCTAGCCTAAGTAAAACGCGCCCCAGGCACCTCTGATGAGAGGGCACCCGCGATCGTCCCCACCACGCGACCGCGGCACCACGCACGCTCGGCCAGGCTGCGGGTGACACGCGGCTGCGTGAGCCGGACGGCGCTGGCCACGGCCACGCCACCGACCTGGCGCCTGCCGGGGACCCCCGTCTCCCCCAGCGCGTCCTGCCCACCCGCCGCCTCTGCCCGGGACGGACCCGGCCGACTCACAGCGCCTCCAGGCTCATGAGGCAGATGCTCCCGGGGCAGCGGCACTCTCCGGAGCTGTCGTAGCTAATGCCCAGGCTGCGTCCCAGCAGCTGGGCCAGGAGGACGGAGAAGGACTCCAGCGTCACGGCCCCTTGGTACTAGAGGGAGGAGAGAGCAGGGCTGTCGCGGCTGCGCTTTCCCTGCGGAGACCCCGGCGGACCCCAGCTCCAGCTGCGGATGCTCCCGCCCGTGGGCGAGCTCCGGCTTCACGGACACTTGGGCTGGCGAGGGACAGGCAGGGGACAGGCGGCACCGTACCACGGCCACTGCGCCGGCAGCGTTTCTCTGACACACCTTTCCTGGAGCTACTGCGCCCACGAACGGTGCTTGCTCCCTGTACCTGAAACACACGTGTGCTCACCGGCCGCCCGGCCCGGGACGCCCCGTCGCTGCCAGCCCCGGCCGGTCCCAGCTGGCCGTGCCAAGCTCGGGCAGGTCTCGCTTTAGCTTTGCAATACCACTGCATCCTCACTTAATTTTTACAAGAGGCATCACTGTCATAGCAAAGTCTACCGTTCAAAAGCACGTGGATTCAGCAGGTTGTTACAGTCTGCTCTTAAATAACGATGACAATTTATTCTTACAGGAGCAGATACGGCACTTCGTGGGGCTGCATAGTGGGGCTGGTCTGCTTCCACTTCAACAGCCGTGCCAGCACTTCTTCTCCGCTCCCCGCTGTCTTAAATGCGTTGTTATCCGTCCAGACCTCCACGGAGGACAGGGTAACTGCTAGGTTAAGAGACCTGAACATCTGAAAGTTTAACAAGAGAAGTGGCTGCTCCCATACGTCTCATTTCAAGCGCTGTTTGAATGTTTGTTCTCATTAGCGGCCACGCTGCTTCGGGAAAACAGACGGGAGCAGTTGGCAACTGATGACTGCTTTGTACGTCTGTCATGGAAAGGGTGAAGGAAATATAAAATGGAAAGACACAGAAGCGTATCCAAAAGAGCAAAGAAAAAATTAGCTCAGTAAGCAAGATCTAATAAACCCAAAGACAACCTAAGCTTCAATAGAGATATTAAATAATTAAACGTACAGAATACACTAACTTGTCCTTGCCTGCATTTTTCAGGTTTCCAGGAGGAAACACAATACTCCCCGTGATTTCGAGTCAAACGCTCACCCAGCTGTGTACGCTGCGTGCTACACAGGCAGGAGAACAACAGACTCGCTCCCCGAAGACAGAGAGATGGAAAGGAGCCGCGGTGGCTGCGGGCGCCTGCCTACGCGCACGACGGTCCCTCGGTGCGGCACGGGCCACGGGACAGCGCGTTATCTCAGAGATTTCAGGAACAGGCACTGCTGGCCTCCAGAGCAGCACGGATTTAGAACGTGTCTTTGTGTTGGGCAGCGGGGGGTAAAATCCCCTCCACACCTCCTGCCCCGGTCTGGCAAGTCCTAGACAAACCTGGAGCTCCGACAGATTAAACCAAGCAGTCAGAAGCTAACAAGCTGAGACTCCGTATTTCCAGAAAGCATGTTTAATTATTATCTTCTCAGAAATTAGACAAATCCTCCCAATACCTAGCCATTAGTTGGCTGAAATAAGCCACCAAAATTTCCATCTCAGTACGTATAAACCAGGCAAAACTTACACCGCTGAGCAAGCTGGAGACCTGAACTATCTTCTGTGTCACAACATAGTTGCCTGCACCCAGGTGGTTGTACTGAAAAATGACAAGGGATTATACCTAGGTTATTCGCCACGCCGAAGCACACGAGGTTGTCACGATCTTTCCCAGAGCGGCTTCTACCCACTGACCCATGGCCAGCAGGCCCAGACCGTGCAGAGCCAGGCAGGGCCCGCGGCAAAGCCTCATCGCAGCAAGGGCAAAGAAAATAAACACAGAAGAGGGACTGCCTGACACGGACTTACCAAAGCCCTTTCCAAAACTAGGTGGAGCGCTATCTCTTTCTGGTATTTGGACGCTAACTGGAAAAAAAAAAATTCTTCACTGTTAATAATTCATTTCTCCATTTCAGTCACGAGGCGTAAGAAATGCTGACTTGTCTGAGGGGCTGAGACACTCAACCCTCCACGAGGCATTGCCATCTGCTAATCTTGTTTTCAGGGCAGAAAGCAAAAGCTATACATTAACACCTAGGGCAACACTGAAGCCTTTCGCTAAGAACATTGGCTCTCGGCTCAGCTGAACATCGGGGCCCTGGGACGCTCGCATGAACTCCATGGCCAAAGTAGCCAGCACAGCACTGCCAACCGTCTGCAAACTGGAGCGGGAAATACCCCCACTTCTACAAATCCATCAATAAATCCTGGACCCCTTGGCAATGTAGGCACTAGATGAGTAACGATCCACGCAACGCCCCATCGCGAGCACTGGCACTCCTGAACGCCCCCCTCTCATCTCTGTCCGTCCAGACGACACCGGACAAAGCTTCCTGCGGGATCGGACCCCTCCTCGCGTGACGGGGACACCGGCACCACCGCGAGGACGGGCACCCACTCACTTCATCATCTCCACGTGCTTTCTTCGCCATCTCCTCCGCTGTCAGCCTGCCGGGCCCTCTCTTGGGGTGGCTGTTGGCAAAGAGGGAACCTGCCGTCTGCTCATCACTCACTCGGTACACAAAGTGCTCGAACGCAGGAGAATAATCCAGGGGCTCGATCCCATAGCTGACGTTCTCAAACTGCAGCAAGCCCCTGCCAAGGTGACGGTGCGTCATTTGTCACCGGCCATTTGCCACCGGGCGCTGGCAGCCGCATCGGGGAGGCTGCCCCAGCCCCAGCCCCAGCCCCAGCCGCCTTCGATCGCGGCTGCCGGGGCATCCCGGGGCTCCCCCGCGGCAGCGGCCGTGAGCACTGAGGGGCCAGGCAGCACAGGGAGGTGGCGGTTCGGTACCTGAGCCCCGAGCAGGTGCTGAGGGTCACTGCCGAGCCGGGGAAGCCATCGACGTACCCGCGGTAGTGGCAGCCTCCCTGCGTCGCGACAGGAGAAGGAGCCCCTTCCGCGGCCGTGAAGGCAACTCCAACAGGGGATGGCACAACAAGGATTTTGTGGACAATCTCTCTTTGGCCCGAGTCATTAAAAACAAATCCTAGTGTGAGGATGCGGCATGCTCATGGTAAGGAGCCACGCCACCCTTTGCCAAGCCGCACTGCTGGGGCTGGTGGCTCTTCTCCCGGTCTCTCCGTAGGGAATGGTAGCCACGGTCAGGATTACAAGCTTTGAAGCGAGCAAACTCAGCAACTCCAAAAATCTTCATAAACATGAATGTGACTATGCATTTGCAAGGAAAACTTTTTATTTCACCCCAGCACCTCCTGCCGTGATTAGGAGGCAAAAATGTGGCGAGAGAAGGGACGCGCTGCTCCCCGGCAGCAACCAGTGACATCCCCCGAAAGACCCAACAGCGAGGCTGCCCTGGAACAAGGCAGCAGCAGAAACACCGAGCAGGTCACCATTACCTTGATACGGGGCGAGTCAGAGCGCAAGGATCCCTGCTCGCCATATGTGTAAATCCTGAAATCATCAGATAAAAAGAATCTAGAACAGAAAAACAATAAAATCCTCTGAAAATGCTCTGAAATGGCCTTACCCAGAGTTTCTTGAGCTGATTCCAGGTCCTGCAGCCTGCGCCGGTGCACTGGTGCTGCCAGAGCTTCTGGCGGATCCAGAACGCGCTGGCATCAGGGCTCCCGGGCACGGACATCCCTCAAGCCCTCCTCCAGCCCCTGCCACCCCTGGGCGCTCGGCACCCACGCACGCAGCCCCTGCGGGCCCTGGGAGGTGCCTGCAGCGGGGCACGGCCCCGGCACCTGCAGAGGCTGGCGAGCGCCCGAGGGCGCAGCGCCAGCGTGAACGCCCGCGGGCGGGAATCGCCCCGCAGCGCGGCACCGTCCCGTGCCGGGGCAGAGCGCGCGGCCCAGCAGCCGCCGCCGGGGAACAGGGCGGCAGCGGGCAGAGGAGGCGACGCCAGGGCCAACTTACTGCTGCCGCAGGTGAATGGTGTACGGCCTCCCCTCTATCCTGAGGACGTAGGACACCGCGTCCTTGAGCGTGCGGAAAAGCGGAGAGAGGGGGAATTAGGAACGGGGGCTCTGGGAAAGCACGCTCCCAGGGCAACTGCAAATGCTGAGGGCAAGCACCAGAGCTCAGCAGAGCGTGCTCCCATCACCCGCACAGGCAGAACGGGGTTTCCTAAAACCGTCCCTCTACCAGTCACACCTCGGCTGTCACACCTCGCCTTCCTGTGCGCAGGTATCCACTCGCACGCTCACACAAACAAACTAACTTGCTAACTTCAGTACCGTCTCTCCAGCTCTTTTTGAGAGCAGCCTCTGGGGAACTGTGATGTGCAGCAGCATTTGCGAACCTAGGGAAAGAATTTGTTCTTAGTTATAGTCCCAGATTAGCGTCACACGGTTGTGCCCGTCAGCCACAGTCAGAAACACGTACGCCTGCGAGACACGGACAGAGCCACACGGACAGAGGCGGTCCGCACCTGCAGAGGGTCACCAACTCTACTTTCTACCCTGCTATCCTTCA
Source organism: Platalea leucorodia (assembly GCF_965183815.1). Lineage (NCBI taxonomy): Eukaryota > Metazoa > Chordata > Aves > Pelecaniformes > Threskiornithidae > Platalea > Platalea leucorodia. Next base: position 93,137,707 of record NC_138858.1, on the reverse strand, counting down.
CCCACACTTGATTTTAAAGTATCTAGGCGCTTGCATAGAAAAAACCAAAACGATGTGCACTTACTACTGCGGGATCCGAGCCCAGGAATATGAGTGATGGGAGCGCGAGAGCAAGCTCCAGCTGAACAAACCCACCTCGCGCCAGGAGCAGAAATGGGGCTCAGGGAGGCCGGTCACACGCACATCCAGCACCACGCAAGGAACGTCCCCTTCAGCAGGAGCCACGCCACCTGCTCCGTCCCCGTGAGCATCCCTGTCCCCACTGCACGGCTGCCAGCGTTGCGCAGCTTCACACACTCGGCCGCTGGACAAAACCCAACCACCACAATGTGCCTGCAGAGAAAAAGGGTGCCAGCCACGGCTGCAGCCCCTCAGCGCCCGAGAGCAGGATTTAACACTTGTTGAACGGCCCAGACTAAGTAAGCATAAAACCCTTCCACGGGATTCCTCCCGCCGGACGGTGTGCCGTGCTGGGAGGAGAGCATCATCCCCGTGCACCCCTGCCAAGCAGCCAGGAGGAGCAATCCCCCCCGGGGCCCACGCCAGCCGTGGGACAGACGGGCTCCCACGCCAGAGAACCTCGCCCCGGGCCCGGCGGCCCTGCCCTGGGGTCATCACCAGCCACGACACCCTGCCGCCAGCCGGGGCTCGGGCCTGGGGGAGCGCGGCCCTGGGGCAAGCTGCTGCCGGCGTCTGGGCAGCTGCCAGGCCGTGAGGTCAGCTCCCAGGGTGTGACATCAGCCGCCAGGCCGCGATGTCAGCTTCCAGGGTATGACATCAGCTGCCAGGCCGTGAGGTCAGTTTCCAGGCTGTGATGTCAGTTTCCAGGGTATGACATCAGCCGCCAGGCCGTGAGGTCAGTTTCCAGGGTGTGACATCAGCTGCCAGGCTGCGATGTCAGCTCCCAGGGTGTGACATCAGCTGCCAGGCCGTGAGGTCAGCTTCCAGGGTGTGACATCAGCTGCCAGGCTGTGATGTCACTTTCCAGGGTGTGACATCAGCTGCCAGGCCGTGAGGTCAGCTTCCAGGGTGTGACATCAGCTGCCAGGCCGTGAGGTCAGCTTCCAGGGTGTGACATCAGCTGCCAGGCTGCGATGTCAGCTTCCAGGGTATGACATCAGCCGCCAGGCCGTGAGGTCAGTTTCCAGGGTGTGACATCAGCTGCCAGGCTGCGATGTCAGCTCCCAGGGTGTGACATCAGCCGCCAGGCCGTGACGTCAGTTTCCAGCACGTCAGTGGCACGAGGCCGCGCGGGTGCCCGGCGGGGAGGGGTGCGGGGGTTCGGTCGCCGCGGGGCAGCGCCGCAGGCGGGATCGGGGGGCCCCTCCGCCAGCGGGGCCCGCCCGCCCCGGGGGCAGCGGGGCCCGGGCTCTCACTCACGCAGCGCGGCCAGCAGCGCGGCCAGCAGCGCCAGGCGCGGCCCCATCCCGCCCGGCCGGTAACGGCCCCGCCGGCCCCGCACACAGGCGCGGACACGCGGCTCCACCCAACGCCTTTATTTTAGCGCCCGCGGCGCGGCCCCGGCCCCGGCCCCGGCCCCGGCCCCCGCTCCGGGTCCGGCTCCGGCTCCGGCTCCGGCTCCAGCTCCAGCTCCGAGTCCGGCTCCGAGCGGTCGCTGCCCTCCTCGGCGGCGGGGCTGCGCGGAGACCCGGAGCGGCGCCTCAGCCCCGGCCTGGCTCGGGGGTCACCTCAGCCCCGGCGGGGATCGCCCCAGCCCTGGGGAATCTCCTCATGTCCCCCCCCAGGAATCACCCCATAACCCCCCGAGGGAACCACCTCAGCCCTGGGGAATCTCCTCGTATCCCCCCGGGAATCACCCTGTGCCCCCCCCCGCCCCCCAAGGGAACCACCTCAGCCCCCCCAGGGACTGCTTCAGCCCTGGGGAATCTCCTTGTATCCCCGCGGGAATCGCCCTGTGCCCCCCGAGGGAATCACTTCAGCCCCGGGGATCACGTCACCCCCCCAAGGGAATTGCCTCAGCCCTAGGGATTCTCCTCATATCCCCCCGGGAATCACCCCGTACCCCCCGAGGGAACCACCTCAGCCCTGGGGAATCTCCTTGTATCCCTGCGGGAATCGCCCTGTGCCCCCCGAGGGAATCACCTCAGCCCCCCCAGGGATCGCCTCAGCCCTAGGGAATCTCCTCATATCCCCCCAGGAATCACCCCGTACCCCCCGAGAGAACCACCTCAGCCCTGGGGAATCTCCTTGTATCCCTGCGGGAATCGCCCTGTGACCCCCGAGGGAATCACCTCAGCCCCCCCAGGGATCGCCTCAGCCCTAGGGAATCTCCTCATATCCCCCCAGGAATCACCCCGTACCCCCCGAGAGAACCACCTCAGCCCTGGGGAATCTCCTTGTATCCCTGCGGGAATCGCCCTGTGACCCCCGAGGGAATCACCTGAGCCCCCCCAGGGATCGCCTCAGCCCTAGGGAATCTCCTCATATCCCCCCAGGAATCACCCCGTACCCCCCGAGGGAACCACCTCAGCCCCGGGGGTCACCTCAGCCCTCCCAGAGAAACACCGTGGCCCCATCCCGTGCCCCCCAAGCCCCCCAGGGATCCCGTGGCAGGGAGGGCCCCACTCACCCCTCCGTGCCCGGGGGCTGCCGCCCGCAGCACCGGCTCAGCGCCTGCCGCCGGAGGATGAGGCAGGCGGCCCCGGCGAGGACGAGCAGGAGGAGGCAGGAGCCCAGCACCGGCCAGGCCAGCGTCATGTCCTCCAGCACTCGCCGCAGGGAGAAGCCTGGCAGGAGGCAGCCCAGCTGGCAGCGGGGCCGGGACCGCCACCCTCCCTGCCTGCGCCGGGGACCCCGGCCCGGCGCCCATTCCCACCTCTCTGCGGGTACTAACCGCCGTCCAGCACCTGGAGGCCACCGTCGACGCTTCCCCCGACGTGGGATCCCTTCTGCAGGCAGTCAGGGGGCTTCCAGCCAGGGTAGCAGTGGCAGTGTCTCTTATTATTGCACACCTGAAAAGCCCGGGGGCGGGGGGTGAAAGTTTGCAATGAATTCATGCAACGGATTCTCCTGCCCAGACCGGCATCGGTCTTGCTGCCACTGGCCGGGTTGGGACAAGGCTATGTGCGCTTATCGGCATTCTGGCAGTTCAGAAAGCGTATCAGGCAAGGAACGCACCATGAAGCGCAGGCTCTAGTAGCCAGGAGACATTGAACAAGCATAAAACATCACCCCCCCGCAAAACCCGCCTGCGTTTCTGGCTGACGAGCAGAAAACAGGAGCGGCTTGCCCCGGCCGTCAGGCGGGGGTCCAGAGAGCCTGGCAGCCCTCCCTGCATCGCGGGGCGGCTCTCCTCCCCCTACAGCCACACAACGTTTCTATCTACCGGCTCCCTTGCCCTCAATTCTACGTCCCTTCTATTTTGCTTTCTTCCCCGCCCCCCTCTATAAACCAAACAAACCATCAAATTCTCCATTTCAGTGAACAAAAACTGCCGCTATGTTTTGATACTGGTCTTAGGACCAAGAGTTTAAATGGTTTCCCTCCATGTACCAGCTGACAAGGGCATGATTTCGTAGCGGATCGGCCCAAAATGGCTCTGCAGCCAGCTCCCACGCGAGCCACAGCAAACACGCGCGACAGAGCCACCCGCCCCCGCAGCGACTTACGCCGTGGCCGTGGCACTTCACTTTGCTGTCGCAGTCATATCCCAGCACCGAGTGCGGGTGACAAGTGTTGTTGATACACACCTAGGAAAAACCACAGCGGCTCCAGCTCAGCGTTGCTTTACCGTCGCAGCACTCGGCGCGTCAGTCTTTCGTCCCAAAAGGGAGCGAAAATACGCTACTTCTAAAAAAACTGTGCTTTTAAAAAGCTACGTATCCTGTCTTGGGGCTGGGTTATGTCTAATGTTTACGCCATGCCGAACGTTTAATGTCACGTTTGCGTGTTTTTACAGCGTTTGTAAATATCAAGTACAGTTATGCTGCAAAGGAGCAAATAGTCCTAAAACCTTTTTATCATCTACAATTTATACCTGACATTTTAGATCATTATAAAATGTTTTCTTACCTTTCCAGAACCACACTTTGTACCCGGCGGAACCAGAAGAGGATCCAGCCTTGCTGGTGCATTCAAGTAATCCAAAGATACGCATAAATGCTCGCGCACTTGGACGTAAAGAACGGCGGCGGCGGCTGATGCAAACGGAGTGCTGTACGGGTACGTGCAGATTAACTTTCCACACCTGAGATTCCTATAAAATGGGTTTGCATAGGATGCGTATCACACACGCACTTACCTGATGAAACACTAAAAACATTAAACAGCACAACGCACGTCTGGAGCGCTGCGTGGTAAGAAAAACCGCAGCAGGACTGGGAAGTCCACGACACGATCGGCAGCGTAAGGGGGGACGCCGCGCTGCTAACAAGGAGAAGGCACGCGTAACCCCGCTGACTGCTTCACAAATCTTGCTGCCGGCTGGAGCCTCGGTACTTGCCTTGTCTGCAAAGCCCCGATCACACGTGCGCGTTTGTGCCCTTTCCCTGGCGCCTACCTCCAAGCACAGGACTTATAGCCTTGTCTGGGCTGGAACCCGCAGTGTCCAAATCTGTCCTGCTGACTATTGAGTTCCTCGTAACAAGCCACAGGAGCATTTTTTGAACCTTCGAGTTTAGCAGTAACAGTTATTATCATGTAAAGGAAGACAAAGGGACGTATTATGGTATCTAATAACTTCCTAATTCTTCACCCTGTTCACAGCAGAACATAGATGCTGTTCACTAATGAGAGAAAATGCAATACCTGTCCCTGAGCTGCCAAACCCGCAGCAGTCCTGAACTCCAGAAACACGGGGTTAGCAGCCAGCAGGCCAGCTCTCTGGCTAAGTGCACTCACAGACAATCATTTGCTTTTTTTGTTGCCGTTTTCATTGCTATCGCTGAATAACCGGGAGAACTATGTGCTACTGAAGTGCATATTAACCAGATTCAAAACGGAGCTTGAAAAGCTTGCTAAAGCTGCGTCCTTCCCTCCTTGGGTGCCGTGCCCGCGCCACCCCTCTGCCCTCCTTTTGGGCGCTGCACCCACCCTCCCCAGGCAGCCCAGCCCCCGCTCTCCCTCCTGCCCCCAGCCGCCCGCGCAAGAAGCCGGGGCGCAAGGCACAAGTCTTGCGCGAGCACTGTGCCTCCTCGCCCCTCGGGTACGTCCAAGGCGGGCCCTAAACCCCCTCCTGCTTCAGCAGGTGCTGGAAATGGGGTTCAGGCTCCCAGGGAAGTACCCGACATGAGTGAGCAACCAACCACAGCCCTCATTTCCCCTGAAACCAGGCTGAAAAGACACAGTGAGACCAGCCTGCGACTGGTGCATTAGAGAGCAAAGACACAAACTGAGTATTGTTACTACTGCAGCCACAGCCTGCACCTGGGCAGCACCAGTAGCACCAGTGCAACCAGAGCAGCCCCTGCTACCTCTCCCGTAGAGCTGCCGGCACTGCAGGTCCGGAGACTGGCAGCGTCCCTTGTAGCAGTAGCCGGTGCCGTGCTCGCAGCCGTGCCCGTCCTGCACGTACAGGTCGGGGGGGCAGGACGCGGAGGCCCCGGTGCAGAACTCGGCCAGGTCGCACTGCGCATCGGCGGCGGGGCGGCACCGCGAGGTTTTCGGCCTGAACTGGCGGGGGAGGCAGAAAGGACCCTTCTCTCCATCCTCCCCCGCCCGCCGGCAGCGTCCCCTCTCAGGGGGGACCCGCACGGACCCTCCCGACGCTGTCCTGAGACGCATCCCCCGTCCCTCGGGACCCCCTCCGAGGCACTCGGCTCCCCACGCGCGTGACGCTGCCCCAGACAGCCTTCCCCCGGGAATATTCCTCCCGGGGCTTTCCGGGAGCTGAGCTGGGAAGCCCTTCCCCGGGAACCTCTCCGACTGCACAGCAGAGAGTTTGTCTCCGTCCTTCAGCATGGGAACATACTATTTCTCCCCAAATAAATAATGATCTTGTCATAGTTATAAGAACGTGCCTTACCTGACATTTGTAACAACATAATCCAGAGGAACACTTCACTCCTGGCTTAAACCGACATGTTTTAGTACAGCACTTATCCTTCAAGCATGCCTGGGGACACATCGCAAAACCATGTTATTCTACTTTTTTGCTCTCCCAGAGATTGTTACTGTCAGAGGGTCTCCTTTTCCTTCTTCTCCCCAAAAAGCTACACTGGGGCAATATCTAGCAGAAGAAAGTCGGCAAGGCTGCGATCAGATCGATGCCGTCACAGAAAACGATCTAAAACCCAACATCATCCTTCTCGGGCTGGCCTCTGCTTCACTTGCGCCCTTAGTCTCAAGGGTTCATTATTCTAAACATAAAATGTACACATTTCGCCATAATTCCTGCAGCACCCACCGCCGCCGCCCCGCAGTCGCACTGCTCGCCGGGCTCCACGACGCCATTGCCGCAGACGGTCGCTCTCCGGTAGGAGAGTCCGGTCAAGCGGGGTCTGCTGAAAAGGCACGCGCCTCCGTTGTGCTTCAGGAAGGTTTCAAAGTCCCTGACGCTGCAGCTGCTGAAGGCTTTGGCCCCACTGAGACGTCTGAAATAAAGCAATTATCCAGGCTTGGTTGTGTCACCCATCTACCGCTGCTCACTCCCTCAAAATCTCTCTGCAGTTCAAGAACTCGTTCAGACGCCGGCACAAGGTGCCGTGGTTCCCTGGGCGTCTTTCTGTTCCCTCGTCAAACCTGATTCTTCAACGCATTGTTAACAGAGACTGAGAAGCATTCAGAAATATCTTGCTTTTGGAGAGAAAAGGTCTCTATTTTCAAATTAAGCACTGAATCGCTAATTTAATTATTCTTTTTTTCCTTGTTAAAGGAATAAAAGCAGATATTTCTTATTTGTTGTCATTTTTGCAACAGAATGACATTTGTCGAGGACACCTCTGATGAGAGGGCACCCGCGATCGTCCCCACCACGCGACCGCGGCACCACGCACGCTCGGCCAGGCTGCGGGTGACACGCGGCTGCGTGAGCCGGACGGTGCTGGCCACGGCCACGCCACCGACCTGGCGCCTGCCGGGGACCCCCGTCTCCCCCAGCGCGTCCTGCCCACCCGCCGCCTCTGCCCGGGACGGGACCCGGCCGACTCACAGCGCCTCCAGGCTCATGAGGCAGATGCTCCCGGGGCAGCGGCACTCTCCGGAGCTGTCGTAGCTAATGCCCAGGCTGCGTCCCAGCAGCTGGGCCAGGAGGACGGAGAAGGACTCCAGCGTCACGGCCCCTTGGTACTAGAGGGAGGAGAGAGCAGGGCTGTCGCGGCTGCGCTTTCCCTGCGGAGACCCCGGCGGACCCCAGCTCCAGCTGCGGATGCTCCCGCCCGTGGGCGAGCTCCGGCTTCACGGACACTTGGGCTGGCGGGGGACAGGCAGGGGACAGGCAGGGGACAGGCGGCACCGTACCACGGCCACTGCGCCGGCAGCGTCTCTCTGACATGCATTTCCCGGAGCCGTCGCGCCCATGAACGGTGCTTGCTCCCTGTACCTGAAACACACGTGTGCTCACCGGCCGCCCGGCCCGGGACGCCCCGTCGCTGTGGGTAAGTGGGGGGTCCCGGGTCTGCACAGTCCCCCTCGGTCCCCCGGGCTGCTCTGCTGTCCCCCGGTGCCCCCTGCCAGGGTCTGGTGGTGGCCGGTGCCTGTGCCGAGTGCCCGGCAGGGACCGGGGCTGCAGCCGTCCCCTGGCAGGGCAGCAGGAGCCTCTCCTCAGCCACGGGCTGCCGGGGCGGACGGCACAGTCGCGTTCACTACATCACCACTGAAAGGCCGGCTAGAAGGTATGCCTTGAAAGAAATGCTTTCAGAATATTAAGGAATTAGGAAATATGTAGGAAATATGTTTCTTTTAAAAAAAAACATTTTTCATGGAAATCTTTATAGTCCAACTGACATTGGTTTAACTGATTTCTACCCTGTAGCCTTTAACGAGTAAGCAAACCTTTCTCTTACACTAATAGATAAGCTATGTCATACGACCGCAGAGCGAGATATGACTGTTTCCACTGTAAAAACCGCTGCAGAAGGTCATCTGCTTCCCCTGCTGTCGATATCTTATTCTCCTCGGTCCACAGCTCCAGGGAGGACAGCACAATGGTAGTATTAAGAGGATGAAACATCTGAAAGCGTAACAGAGGAAACGCCCGCTCGCATGCCTTTCCTCCGGCGCAGAATCACAGCGCTATACGCAATAAATCACGGAGGAAAAGCCAATTGCTATTGCCAGTCCCTGAACGGCATCTGTACGACAAAGAGAATGAGCAAACCTACAAAATAAAAAGATAAACCAAGAGGCATGAGGAGCTAATCCCTTCATAGGAAGGGTTTCGTGAATAACTTGTCATTGTACGCATGAATCGTAACAGCACCAGTGACGAACAGGGTTGGAAGTTGCTTATAAGCCCCTGAGTGGGAACAGATTAATCGCCTGGCGGACCAGGGAGACGCGATCCGCAGCGCAGAGAGGGGAACGATCTCGGAAGCCCCAAGACGCTGGACTCGGGCTGCCTTAAGGCAAACCTCCTGCCTTGTTGTACACCGGCGTGAGACGTTGCCGCCCCGTATGGAAGGACGGTAATTGGTAGCAGATTGCCGTGTCGAGAGCAAAATCTCCTCGGGAAACACTTCACGGGTGATAAATGCCAGGCGGGTGGAAACGGGGGGGCAGTGGCCAGGTCCTGCGGATTCCTGCTCCATTCTGCTGACCAGAGCTTTCCTCGATGCCGACTTGTCGCAGCCTCACCCCAAGCAGCTAACCCTAACTCCAGCCCGGACCGTCCCGCTAGTGCCGTTACAGCTTTAAAGGAGCCCATTTTCACAGTTGCTAAGCCAAACCTTTGGATTAGCCCACTGGGCTTAAACCCCTCGCCCACCTCTGACCAAGTCTGGACCAGGCTGCCGAGAAGCCGGGAGCTCCTCCAGGCCACGGCCAGCCAGCGTGAGCCACAACCTGACATTTTACACAACCTCCTCCTAAAACCAAAAGCAGCTAGGAAATAGGCGGCCGTAACGTAACCCACCCCATCATCTTACTACAATACAAACCAGACTTGAAAACTTACGTTGTTGACTAAATTGAAGACCTGGATTATCTTCTGCGTTGCAGCATTCGTGTCTGAACCCATATAGTTGTACTGAAAAATAACCCGAGAGGACGTGAGAGCAGGCAAGGCATTGACCACGGTGAAGCAGAACGATGCTGCAACGCTGACGCGATTGCCAACATCCAGTCGTGTAAACGCGAGCTACGAACTTTCGTTCTTTCTTTGCTACAAGATCACAGTACACGTAACTTTTCAAAAGGGAAAATACAGAGATAAGCTGGGAAGGGGCACCGTTTCTATGCTCACAGAAGGCAAATACAGGAGAAAACGACTGGCAGGGACTCACCAAAGCCTTGTCCAAAATTACGTGCACTTTGAAGTATTTGGGAGATCGTGCTGCAGCTGATAGCGGCTGGAAAAGAAAATGGTCTCCGATGCTATTTATCCCTGCGTTCTATAGCCACCTTATTCCTGAGGTTTGCTACGCTACTCAAGCGTCCATTCAAAAGCAATGCTTCGATGCCATCTTCAAATCAGCCGTTAGAAGCCATTCCAGCGTAGCCATTCGGACGTTTTTCAGAAGCCTTTCTACCTTGGCGATGCCTCTCGTTAGGCATTGGAGGGTAACAATCCACGCGACACCCCACGGCAAGCACGGCACTCCTAAACCCTCCCCGTCCGTCCAGACGACACCGGACAAAGCTTCCTGCGGGATCGGACCCCTCCTCGCGTGACGGGGACACCAGCACCACCGCGAGGACGGGCACCCACTCACTTCAAGGTACGTGAACGTCAAGATCATCTCCTCCGCTGTCAGCCTGCCGGGCCCTCTCTCGCGGTGGCTGTTGGCAAAGAGGGAACCTGCCGTCTGCTCATCACTCACTCGGTACACAAAGTGCTCGAACGCAGGAGAATAATCCAGGGGCTCGATCCCATAGCTGACGTTCTCAAACTGCAGCAAGCCCCTGCCAAGGTGACGGTGCGTCATTTGTCACCGGCCATTTGCCACCAGGTGCTGGCAGCCGCATCGGGGAGGCTGCCCCAGCCCCAGCCCCAGCCCCAGCCCCAGCCGCCTTCGATCGCGGCTGCCGGGGCATCCCGGGGCTCCCCCGCGGCAGCGGCCGTGAGCACTGAGGGGCCGGGCAGCGCGGGGAGGTGGCGGTTCGGTACCTGAGCCCCGAGCAGGTGCTGAGGGTCACTGCCGAGCCGGGGAAGCCATCGACGTACCCGCGGTAGTGGCAGCCTCCCTGCGTCGCGACAGGAGAAGGAGCCCCTTCCGCGGCCGTGAAGGCAACTCCCTCGCCCGCCACCCGAGCAGCACGTACTGGACAGCAGCTCTACGCTGTAGCACTCACGGTACAAAAACCCCAAAGCACTCCCAGGTTACCTTGATACGGGTCGAATCAGAGCGCAAGGATCCCTTCTCATTAGACGCATAAATCCTGAAATCGTCAGATAAAAAGACGCTACAAAAGAAAGGAGTAAAGCAAAGCACTTAAAATAGTGTCTCTTACCCAGTTTCTTGAGCTGATTCCAGGTCCTGCAGCCTGCGCCGGTGCACTGGTGCTGCCAGAGCTTCTGGCGGATCCAGAACGCGCTGGCATCAGGGCTCCCGGGCACGGACATCCCTCAAGCCCTCCTCCAGCCCCTGCCACCCCTGGGCGCTCGGCACCCACGCACGCAGCCCCTGCGGGCCCTGGGAGGTGCCTGCAGCGGGGCACGGCCCCGGCACCTGCAGAGGCTGGCGAGCGCCCGAGGGCGCAGCGCCAGCGTGAACGCCCGCGGGCGGGAATCGCCCCGCAGCGCGGCACCGTCCCGTGCCGGGGCAGAGCGCGCGGCCCAGCAGCCGCCGCCGGGGAACAGGGCGGCAGCGGGCAGAGGAGGCGACGCCAGGGCCAACTTACTGCTGCCGCAGGTGAATGGTGTACGGCCTCCCCTCTATCCTGAGGACGTAGGACACCGCGTCCTTGAGCGTGCGGAAAAGCGGAGAGAGGGGGAATTAGGAACGGGGGCTCCCAGGGCGACTCCGAGGCGGAGGGCAAGCCCAAGAGCTGGGTGCCTCCGCAGGGCGCGGGCAGGGCCCTGCCGTGCCCGCCCCCCCCGCCGTGCCCTGCCTGCCGAGCTGCCGCCTCTCCCGTCGCGTTTGCGGGCAGCCGCCGCGGGACCGTGAGCTGGGACAGCACCCGCCAGCCTGGAGGGGAGAGAGACCCGCCAGTGCCCGGCCCCGGGGGGACGGGGGGCACCGGGGGGGACGGGGGAGCGGCCCCGACTCACGCAGCAGCAGCAGCAGCAGCAGCGCCCGGCGCGGCTCCATCCCGCGGCCGGTAACGGTCGGGCCCCGCCCGCCCGGGGAAAGCAGAGGACGAGAGCACCTTGTACAAAACCGGTCTCTTTATTGCTCGTTTGTCTCTTTACAAAGGGGGACGGTAACGGCCCTTTCGTCAGAGCCCGACGGGACGGGAGCCGCGCGGTTCCGCGGAGCGCAAGGGTTTAAACGCGCGTGGGACGCGGCCGCTGCTTTCTCCAGACCGACTCGGGGGACGGGGAGAAGCGTACGCTTTAAAAAGTCAGTAGTCATCTTCAATATTCAACGCACACAACATTTGAGCTATTTCCTTTCCACAGCATCGCTTCTAAAAACCGCATGTTCGCTGCTCTACACCACCACCCTGCAAATATTGCTAACGTGCATGCTGGAAGTATAAAAACTCTATTAAAAGGCACCATTTTCAGCATAGTTTTAGTTCACGCGTACAGCTTCAAATACAAGGCAGTAGGTCGCTCGCTCTCAGATGAGTTCATCCCCTGGATTCCCTCCGAACGCGGCCCACCCCAGCCCTGCGCCGCCTGGAGAGGCTCCCACCAGCGCCTGCCTCCTCCAGCTGCAAAGCTCGTCCTTACGGACAGACAGACAGCCCAAACCGAGTCCAATACAACAAAAATTAGGAAGTGATTATCTTGGAACAGACCCCCCCAAATACGCCTGGTGATATTCTAGGTGATGTTTTACATATTTTAATAGTGTTATAAACCTTAGTCTAAGTTTATGGGAAACCACAGGAGTTCAAGTATTTTATTACTGCAAATGCAAACACTATATATATATATATTTATATATGTATATACAGAGGAAAATATTCTTTTTTTTTTTTGGCAATATTATGGGGGTTTTTAACAGATTGAGTTTGTACTCGGTGGCTAGCACGAAGTGAAAAAGCCAAGCACTCTTTTCAGTACTTACTTCACTTTTAGCAAATTTGTGCAACGGATTTCTATTTGTGACCGCCAGCCTCCAGCTCCTACCCCCGGCGCAGCGGCATCCCGCCCAACAGACCTCCTCTCCCCGGCCAGCACGCCAACTGCGAAATGCTCCTTCGCAGAAAGGGTTTGAAAGTCTCGTTTAGTCGGGGGTGTAAAACGGAGGGCAGTCCAGTCTAACGCGAGTTAGCCCGTACGCATCCTGACTGACACTAAAACGGTTCGAGGGCTAGGTGAAAAGGTCGCAACAGGTTTCTGTTTCGAGGGCTCGGAGCAGCCCAGGCGGCCTAGGCAGAATTTTTTGCTTCTTAGTGTTCATCAGGGACTGCTACTCAGCCTTGAGACCCAAATTAAAACCCAAGAGCTCCCCGTTTTTTAAAATCCAAAATATGGCCACGTCTTTTCGTACCTTCATTTTCATTGCCCGTTCACGGTATTAGTGGAAATTAGTAGAGGATTCTCATTTAGCAACTCACCATTACTAATTTAAAATCATTAAACTTAGTGCTCATACAGCACAGCTTAGTGTCAGTCAGCATGAAAGTAAGAATTTAAGTGCATTATTACATATCAATAAACATATATACATGCATAAACATGTTTACAATATATTTATCTTCCTCTGAAAAAGTACACTGATACCTTATTTCACTTGTGCCATTCACGTGTAAATGGGTAACATGTTCCAGTCCATGCAAAGTGATTTTAAATTAACTGGCCAGATTTCCTTGTTTTGAAAACGGTATGGGTTACGTCAATTCTTCACCGTACGTTTAGGAAGACGACAACAAATCGGACAATTTCATCGTTAGGGCTCATCGCAGAACTGGGGAAACCAAAAGCAACTCCCAAGTGCTGTACTTTAAAGATTATTTCGCTGCAGGCCGCTCCACTTCCAGCTGGGCAGCCCCGCTGCAGTTTACAAAGCCACAATGCTCAGATCTAAGAACGGGTTAGATGTTTTCAGTTCCTGTAGCTTTGGTAGAGGTATTTAGTTTAAAGTTTTACATTCCTCATTTCGATATCTCGTTTGCCTTGTCCCAGGCTGCAGAAGGAAGGCTTTCCGGGATTGCCACCGGCCACTCAACGCGAGAAGGATAACTGCAATTTCAGCTCTGTCTCAGCGAGCGGGTCAGCTCACGTGAAGGCCCCAAAGAAGCCGAAAGCTATTTGGGAGGCAAAGGTGCCGGTCGGGAAGGGAAATACTGTCCCTGAGGTAAACATTTTTGCTGTGACGGAGGAGGTCCCCGAGGTGCACACTTCTGTTGCGGAGGCGGCGGCCTACAAGGGGACAGAGAAGCCGTCGTCAGTCCAGGTGGCCGCATCCAGGACGCGCGTCCCGCTCCCCCTCGCCCGGCGCCAGCACCGCGGCCGCTGCGGAGCCTCCCCCCGCCCAGCTACGCTGCTTCTCGCCATCTCAGCTCCACGTTCATTTCGAACGTGCCGTGGTCAGGCTCTGCTTTCCACCGCCCGAAATCCTCAGGGAACCCCCATTTGTTAACGCATCATTTTTCCCAAAATAGCGTAAAGACCCCTGCGGGTTTCCCACCAACACAAGCTATTTTGAAGTTCTCCCTCTCGATTCCTTGCGCTTTCTGGAAAGGCATGTTTTATGGCATAGGCTTTACATCTTAGAAATATAATTAAAAAGTAAAATGAAAAATAAAGGAAAACTTTCTGTTCAAAGTTAACAAGAATTTATCCTGTACTTGGCGATAACATTCACCAATCAGCGAAATGACAGATTTTTGAGTAATTTCTTTTTAAACTGTGTATTTTGAAAAGCGTTTTATTCACCTGTACGCAGGGCTAATCTGGCCCCAGAAAAGCATTCTGAAACCTGTTACTCAAAACGTAGCCACGACAGCGCGGAAAATGAATGCTATGGGTAACGGCACTTCAGTTCCACAGCACGAAATGAAGGAGAAACTTCTTTCGATAAAAGGTCAGTCCTGCTTGCGTGCGATACGTGATGAAATACCCTAACGCTCGCAGAGATGAAGGCAGTGACAATCTGTACATATCAACTGCCGGTAGTTATTTGGAATAACTCAACCCACCTTGTCGGCAGCTTCTGTGGCTGTGGTGCCCGGTATTGCGGAGATGGGTAGTAAGACTGGTGGTAAGCCTGCTGAGGATGCTGGTTAACTGGGTAAGATGGAACGGGAAAGGTATTTGGTTCCGTATCCTACGAAGAAAACGTAATGAGAACGTCCACAAATCTGCACTTAGGGAATTGAAATATTTGTTTCCTTAGTTAAGTGACATTTAAGACCTTTGCACACAAACCTGGGAATGTCAGAGTTGCTCTTTCCTCTGAGAAACTCAGTAGAAAGAAGCAACAGCAGTCTGAAAAGCACTCTATTTTGGAAAAAACCAAAAAGGCTGATCATGACAAGCGTTTGATGTGTTCTGCCAGTGTGCTTTGCTTAGTTATTGCAGTCAGAGAGAGAACCGGTCTCTGCAAAGGCGTGGGGCCAGGGAGCTGGCAAGGATTGCTCCTTTCCTCGGGGGGGCCGGGGGTTCCAGCCTCAGGGAAAGGGGGTAGCAGAGCGGGTGACCTGCTTGCCAAGCCAAGCACAGCCCCTGAAAAAGCTTAAACAGTGGGAAACCGAGGAGTTCCCCCCCAACACACCGTAGCAAATAATTATTCGCTTTGCCTCTCAGAGAGGATAAAGCCCGATGTGCAGAACTGAAAAAATAAAGTAGCTTTGAAGCTTTTATTAGGGCAAAAATTATAAACTGCCTACGAATAAAGCAATGAAAAGTAGATCACTCCTACCACGGGTGCGCCTCGCGGAGCATAAGGCATGCCGTGTGAAAAGCCTCTGGGGTGGTAGTCTCTGGGTTCGGTTTCTGTCCTAGGAGGTGGCGACTGAAGTGACCTGAAATCCAGTTGACGCGGACTGCGTGAGCATATAACCTCGACAGCACGACTCTGCAGGCTGTGAATCCAAGCACTTCGAACCCGCTAGATGGATTTATACTATCTTAGCACATACCAAGTGTCGGGAAGACAGTATTTGCCACAAATCTAATAAACATAACCCTTCTTCTGTTTAGGACTAGGACAGCTTTATTTTGCCACTTTATACCAAAGACGAGACCCAAAAATATAAAACGCATCGCCAGTGCATGACAACAAACGTAATGGTAAAAAGAAAGTTCTCTGCTCCCTCAATTTAAGATGAATTTATCTTTTCTGTCATTGCCCGGGGCAAGCTACATGCGTCACTTGATGCAGAGGCCTTTGCTGCTATCTTGGGACCGGAATCTGCCTCCCTACTTTGGCGTTGGCTTGTGTAAACAAACGTCTGTGGACTACTTGGGAAGGGCAGAGGAGAAGGTAAAAAGGAGGCTGTACTTACGAATGGCAGCGTGACATCAATCTTCTATAGCATCGCTTCAGCCTGTCTCTTTTTGCAAATGCCAGAGCAGCAGCTATAAGGAGTGGGAGGATCAGGAAAAAAAATACCAGCAGCCCGTTTCTCAGTGAGGTGTTGTCGTCTGATGGGGACAAAACGACAGAGAAGAAAAAAAAAAAGTATTACATGGCATTAGCACCACTTGACTCACTGCAGCAGTGAATATTTCGTAGGATTGGTTCTACAACTATTTTCCATTTTTAGTAGAAGAAAAAAAATAAAGAATTGAGTAAGACTGCAAGATATATGCCCAAAAATATTCTTTTCCGATTATCTTTTCGCAGGGGTTGTCTGGTCAAAGATGAAAGAACTGTACGTGCCATGACACCCTGGGCTCTAACAGCATATTGAGTTACTACATCAATAGCTAATTTTTCTTCTACTACATTACTGTGAAGATCTTATGAGCTCAGCTGAAAGAGAGGAAAACAGAGCTTCTGCCCTTTGGTCTGATCCTAAATCTTCCTCTTCTCCTACCGTTGTTTGCCATAGGCAGGGAACTCGGGTTCTCAACAATCTCTACATTTTTATATGCAGCAAAATTTCTCCACTGCAGGCTGTACAAAAAACCCTTGCCCTTTTTTTGATTTGAGGCATCTGTCCATGCTTCAGTGTGGTTCTCCAGTCTGTTATTGCATCAACATAGTGTCTAGCTTCCCCTAAAACCCACATTGTCTTATGAAAAACAGTCTTCAGGATCACTCTTGCAGCTCGTAGAACGGACTACATCAATCCCATCTTTATATACTCCACATGGGCACTGCACAAGTTTTCTCCAAATTATAGCTCGCGTTTGGCTTCCTATTTCATCTCCAAACTCTCAGTGAGAAAAGTAAGCTTCACAGCCTCTTTCAGCTTGCTTTCTCGGGTGCATGAGTTGTGCTTTCCTGCCCCAGGCACCATTTTCCCACTCTTCACATTCAAACACAGATACATATATCTTCCGAGTACACAGATACATCATCTTGCCACGTCAAACATCGACCTAGCGCCTTTCCTGGGGGAAAAACCACATGGGAAAAAACCACAAAATTCCCTCCCCAACGTGTCCTTTCCCTTCACAAAAACAAAAAGCGAACTGGAATCTGCAAACAATGTAGTGTCACAAACCTCTGTACCTCCCCGTTTCTTCATCACGTACCTCTCTCCTATACCGCAAGTTGTTCGGGGCAGGGGCTACGCTTGTATTTACTACCAAACGAAGCATGCTGTCTGCACTCAAATGATAAACGTTAATAAGAGTGACTTGTCAGCACGCGTTGCCCTAGCCCACCTCGGCCAGATGTTAGTCCTGACTGCACTGCAGGTGCGCGTGCAACTACCTGCAGATACCAGAACAGGGCAGCTACTCATCTCTGCTACCACTGCTGGGAGCAGCACGTCCTTACGGAGATGCAGATTCGCAGCCATGGATTTGAACCCACATCCTCAGCCAAATTTCATCTTTTGTTTAGATCTAAGAATGGAAGGGGCTTCAGTTCCCAGCTTGGATACAGAGAAGTCCAACAGGATCTTGGTGCAAGGTGGCAGAAGTCACCTGAAGGCCATTAAAGCCGCCCAGTTTCTTTACAGATCCCCAGCATCCCAAAAGAGAGAAGTGCAACACCTTGAGCCCAAAACCTTAACTTGAACCGTTTGCAAACGAAACCTGGTGGAGGAGCCAACCACCAGCGCTTCAGCCACCAGAAATCAGCTGCTTCAGAGCCATCGGGCACTCTGCACTAGCCCAGCACCACCCACCCTTAGCAGGACAGGCCCACAGCTCTGGAGCTGCCTTACGGCTACTTGCCTTTATAGGGCCCGCTGTCCAGGCTTCCTCCGTAGCCTTTAGTGTCACAGTACGGGGGGGCCCAGCCTGCTTCACAGTGACAGTTCCCGTTGTTATTGCACACCTGTATTCAACCAACGCAAACATCACAGCAAGGGCTGTTTAGTAACTTCGTTTCCGTATATTTAACGGCAGCGTGCAGTAGCCACGGCCATCTATTCTGTCCCTTCCACGTCACTCAGCCTGGAGAACTTTAACCAGTAACTCCCACATCAATTCTAAATACTCCTTGGCCAGGCGTCTCAAGATTTCACATGACTGAGCAAGCACAGCACTGGTCAGGATGAGCTTCCAAAGATCAGCTATCCCAACGGCTTAAAGAACATGGCTTTTGCTTTTTTTTTTTTTTTTGTGAGATGCAGAGTTTCAAATTACATTAGTAATACTGGAATCGGGAACTCTTCTTGCCTGGCAAAAATATAGCATCTTAAGAGCTTTTGTCAAAGATTTTTTTTTATGCTGTTATGGGATGTCTTGCCCAGAGACATTTTATAGAGAGTTTTAAAATGAAACAAAACAGAAAAATTAAGTTACTATCCACCATTTTAAAACTTGCTCAACTTACATAACTTCGGTCCAATTTTCGCTGACCGTTGAAGACACTTTTCTCATTAGCAGTACCAAAAAGCAGCTTTTTATAGCAAAACCCATCCTCAGGAACCCCACAGATTTTTTTTTTAATCGCTGCATCTAGCATCAGGATTACTTTATTCCACATTAGTTACAGCTTTAAACAGAGAAGGGCAAAAGACCTCTCAAGTGCTAAAAAGACTCATATATAGACACTATTGATTAAGTACAATTACCATGTACCTGGCTCAAACTAGGACCTTTGATAAAAAAAAATTCTGTTTATATATTTGCACAGTCATTGGGCTCTAAAAATCTACTGTTCTCGTCACAAAGACGTCAGAGGACCTTACAGCAATACTGCCAGTTCTGTCAAAACTTACAGGCTTAGTGTTTGTTGTAAGCGGACCGTGAGTAGGAGCAGAGGCTCTCGCTCTACTTACCCCATGTCCGTGGCACTGCTTCTCCACGTCGCAGTCGTAGTTCAGCACAGAGGCACTCACGCACTGGAAGTGCCTGCAGATCTAGGGGAATTGAGAGGTGCGCACAAATGAAGCAAGATGGCATCTCACCGACCCACCCCTTCTTCCCCGCCGGCGGCCCGCGCCACGGCACGCAGCTCCGCAGCCGCTCTGCGCTCCCTGCCCACAAAGCAAGTCTGGTACTCGGACGCGATAAACCCCAACTCCACAGAAACGCGTCTGTTCTACACAAGGTTTCTCAGCGTGGGGTCTGAACTGTCGCTGAAGTCTTTTGTCTCTAGTCTGAATGTAAAGGAATAGCAATTAAATTGTGCCCAGTAAGGATACGTGGAAGGCACATTCCTCTGCTGGGGCTAAGCTTCTAGGCTTTTGAGTTGAGTTGGATTTTAATTGAGAGTTGTCTTAAAGGCATTTGTGTGTGCCCAGCTCTTCCTGCTCATTGACAGAGCAAAGATTCTGGCTCTCAACAAACTTAATTTCTTTTGCTTCACCTATAAATGCGAGGCTCGCTACATTTTTTATGCCCGTGCACTGCAGTGCTAGGCAGCGTGGGGAACCAATGGGCGCGCTCAGTTTTGCACTACCTACAGGCATCAAAAGAATTAATGGCCATAAATATTCAGGAAACAATGTAGCTGAAAATTTTATTCACATGAAACCCCCGAATTATTACTTTAAGAAATCATTTTTTAATTGTTAATTACCTTGCCAGCACCACATTTGGTGCCTTCATTCACCATTCCTGGGTCCGGGACATCAGAGCCTAGCTGGAAATCTACACCCCAGCACGTGGTGTCTCCAATGGGAGTTCGGATAATAGCAGGCTTAATTCCAAAAACAGACATAGTTTTCACATTTTCACATTGCAGCTTCCCACACATGGCATTCCTACAACATCAACATATGAATACTGTAGTGACACTTGAATTTATTCTGAGAAAAAGACTATCGCGCATTTGATGTGACCTTTTCTTTCTACTGGAAGACGCTACTTGAAAATAACATCGAGGCAACTCGCCAAACAAAATTGAGCTGGGCCTCATATGGATTTATCCCTTCTTTCTGTAAGCTGTCGGGATCTTTACATTAAAGAAAACATGACTATTTGCTACTTGTTTTTCTGTACGTGAACGCCTTCGGATAAGAACAATCAATGACAGGAGACGTGGAACCCTCTCCTCGCCGTACCCCACGTCCGAACGCGTGGATCCCCCGCGGCCACAGAACAGCGCGCGCAGGGGAAACTGCGGCACGGGCCCGAAAGCTTCAAACCCGGCTACGGCAGAATTGCCTGAACACGCAAACATTCAAACTCGCTTCAGCTATTACGTGCGAGAGCTAAAGCCAGAAAACCTAAAACTGAAGTCGACAAAACTCACAACTGCGTAAGCGTGGGGGCTTTAAGCGCTAATAACAGCTTCAGAAATTAGGATAAAACGCATCTTTTCTAAGCTCTCTCACTGCGGTTTCAGAATGATGCATACGTGTCAATAAGGTGAAATTATGGGATAGCACGCCTCTCCCCCGTGCACCTGCTAAAACACCCCAAACCAACACCACAGCACCCGAATAAGGATTCGCAGCGATACATTTAGGAACTTCTTGATGCGCTGTGCTCAACTCACCAGCTGGAACATTTCTTGTAGTCATGGCCATGGTAGCCACAGTTGCCAAATCTGTCACCCTTGGAATTCACTTCAGCAAAACAAATGTTGGGGGCTGCTTTGGCTTCTGCAAACAACAGCCCAACCCCCAGACAGAGGAACCAGGTTAAAGAGGGACAGAAACACCTCGCATCATCACGTCTCCTTTACCCAGAGCAATTATCCTGCTACACCTAGTATTTTCCAAGCAGCGCAGAGAGCTTAAGAACTCGATCAAAAGAATAAAGAGGCAAAAATGTCAGTGCTACAAGGTTCCAAGTTTAAAAAGAGAGAGAGAAAAATAGTCACTTAACATTGAGCCAATTATACCATTTGATATTTCTTCATGGCTTCTTTACAGCCCTATACCCCAGGAGCCCCACTGTAACAGGAATGACCAGTGCAAGAAAATTACTACTTGAATCATCAGCACAGCATTAAATGTAACAAAGGAAGAATGTGCGAAGGCTAAGCCATAAATACCGCGATTTCAAATCCCTTGCCAAAGCCAGCTGGTCTTTGTTACAGGAACACAAGTAAATATATTTTAAATAAACTTAGTGTATTCTTTTAGCTACGTCTCCTAGAAAAACCGTAACACACTGCTCTTCCTTACTTGGGCCAAAGATATCCTGACACTGTGCATCGTAGTACTGGCAAACGCCATTGTAACAGTAGGCTTCGTCGTTGTGGCACGGGTGGCCGTTCTGAACGGTGAAGTCCGGCTGGCAGAACTGGGACGTGCCATTGCAGTACTCTGGAAGGTCACACTCGTTGTTACTTGCCCGACACTCGGTTCCTCGAGGAAGGAGCTACGGAGAGAGAGGGGAGGGGGAAACTGCATCAGAAAACAGAAACCTTACAGCAGAGACGAACACTGCACCCGACCCACAATATGCACCCAAAAAAAGGGCACTGATCTGAAGCCCTCAGTGGGTGCTGTGTACACGTGGCAATTCCGTCTCCCAGATGCGCTGGCTAGGCTAACGCTCTGCTTTTCTCAACCACCGAAGAACAATTCCAGATGCTACGTTTGAGTCTCTTACCCGGCAGTTTTTACAGCAGTCGCCATAAGCACATTCAGCACCAGATCGGAGCCTGCAAGTACCTGGTTCGCAGCAAGGATCACTTTCACATTCCTGAGAACAGAAGTGCTGTCAGCGTCAAGGAACCGCACCCTCCGCCACGCACGGTCCCCTCTCTCGCGAGGGGCGCGCAAGGCTACCCTGGCAGCACCTGTAAAACACACGAGCTACTAACCTTTGGTGAACCACAGTCACACTCCTCCCCGGCATCTACCAGCTTGTTCCCACAGTACGGGACGCTATAGGTTTCATCAGGCCTGGGAACGTTGAGCAGGCAGCTTCCACCTTTGTTGAGAGTCAGCTTCTCAAAGTCTTCTGCACTGCAGCTACTGAAGTTCCTCGATCCCCTGCAAGAGAGAACATGAGCTTATCTTTAAGTCAACCCACAAGCATTCCCTCAGTTTGCAGAACAAGGCTAACATTTGCTTTCCCCATGAGCTGCAAGCATGACACGACTCTTTGCAAGAGTACTTTGGAGATGAAAGCAACCTGCAAAAACTAAGCGCGTGGCTGGGGAGCGTTGACCTTCGGAAAACACTTTCCCTTTTGTCAGTTACTTACGATGCTCCAGAGCTCATAATGCAACTGCTTGCTCCGCAGTGACAGACACGTTCATCGTCATGGTTCATCCCCAGGTTATGTCCCAGTTCATGAGCCATAATTGATGCAAACATCTGTATACTGATTCTTCCAAACTGCACAAGAGCAAAACAGAAGAAAATTAGCGGACAGCTTCTATTGAGAAAGTCAGTGTTTACTTGTGCGCAAAAAAAGACACTTCTGTCCTTCTGTCTCTACATGAACAGGATTCTCAGACCAGCTGTGCCCGCTTTCCAACCAAGTGCATGCCATTAGCTTAAGTAATAAGAGCACTTAAGCAAACATATCTGGGACACTACCTAACAACCTCTACTTTCCAGGGCAGCTGCAACATTAGGCACAAAAACTAGAGTTCTCCACACCAGCCCAAATCTCCTTAAATATGCAAACTCCAATTCCAGTACTTCTGTCACTAGTCCAAGAAAACAAGACTGCCGGGATTGACAGCTATCTGAGATCAGCAATTCAGTTCATTAACGCTCTGCAATTTCACGTAAAGAGGGCAGTCAACCGGCACTGCTCTAGGAGTTCACAACCGTGGAGGTCGAGCAGACACCACAGGACAGATTTGAGAACACCCACAGCTCCCACATACTTCTAAGGCAGGGGTGCTTAAAATGGCAGCAAGAAACCCTGTCCCTTTTTCATGAGTGCTGTGCACTGAGGAGAAGGAAGGCTGAGCAGAGGATGCGGAAGACTACAGAAAAGTTGTGATCCAGGTATCATGGAAGCACCAGAAATGGTTGGGGACCACATAAAAGCCCCCACTAAGCCACTTCAGCTTTGTTATTAAAGATGGTGCACTTCCAGGAAGACTTCTGAAGCACAAAACTCTTATCTTGACCACATCAGGGTATCGCTAAAGACATCTCACCACATTAATGCCTCCTGCGTGGCTCTTGGAGCACACCGTTCCAACGTAGGCCATCCCAGCTGTGCCACCAAACCCCTTCTTCCTGCAGTCACGGGGAGAAAAAGGAAAGGCAGTCACCCCGACTGTACAGACACACGATGCAGCCCATCCGCACAGCCACTCAACACCTCACTTCTGCTGGTGGGGCACAACACACTGCTTTTCCAGCTTTCCAACACCAACAAAGGAGCACTGCTAGGAGCGCTACTATTGACTGTGGGTATGAACGTACCGGTTCGGCTTTACCTTTCTGTTCGTGGTGCTTTTATTCTTTTAAATTAAGACAAGAGTTTGCAGAGGAAGCTATCCTCTTCCACATCTTCCCTCTAAATATAAAGAGCTAAATGGTCCACCCTTATAATCATTTGTTTTAATTGGCTGTTAGCTGCCTTTCTACTATTGCCAAACTCCATAGATTTCTTTCCTTGTCAACTTCCTTTTCATTACTGCCTTATTTTGTTTCTACACAGTTCTTAAAGCTTAAGTGCAACAGCACAACGCACCACATTTCACTTCATATAAAAGAATTTTTCAAATGAATATTTTTTTCAGCCATTTCACCCTCATGGCCTGAACGGTGCTGTTCTGCCTGGGAGGAGCAGGGGCTCCCAGCTCCTGCGGGAAGGGGAGCTTCTGCTTCGCACAAGGGCAGGCTGGGCCGTTGCCCCGTGCGAAGCAGCGCTCTCCCCGCTGCCCTTTCTCGTACTTTGGGCAGTGACTTCCTAAGGACCGCGCTATCTGCGGGAGCGGGAAGTGCACAGGGGCACACGTCCTGGAAGCGGGGCAGAGACGGCAGCGCAGGAAGCTCTGTGCTAGTTTAAGGCAGTAGGGACGGACGGATTAACGTCACGTGCCAAAGCTCAAACCATGTAGCTAGCTTCTGCATACCAGCTGCAGAAACAACTTTCACTCCATTAAAATGCAATGCTCTGCACCAGGTTTATGCTCATTTTCAAGTGGAAAAAGCCCTAGATTACAAGTCTAACCGGTGTACAACCTGACACAGGATTATCTGAATGGAAGCTTTACACAATACAACATAAAACGTTGCAGGACAGGAAAAAAAAATGGTTATTTAGCAATATACCTGTCAGAGAGGACACTGAATTCAAGGACCACAGAAACCTTCTTAAAAATGTTTAAGTTGACTTGGAATGGTTTCACAAGTACATAAAACACAGCAGATTGCCCTGGGTTCTCTGCTGAAATACAATGGCTACTTTTGATACTCGAGCACGGCTGAGCAGACAGGAAAAGAATAAGCTGCTTAAGAGTCAGGGGGAGGGAACTGCAACTCACAGAACAAACTGGGCACTGTCATGTCTCCGGCGCAGAACGAGATTCTTCTCTCGCCACTGTACAAAATTTGCCAGCACATCACCAGCACCTCCGTCCGTGCTAATTATGTTTTCATACTTCCAAATCTCCAGACCAACCAGCACAATGCGGATGTTCAACATGATGTACATCTGGGGAGGAAAAAAAGGGAGAAATATTTCTGAAGACCTTCAGAGAAGAACAAGTGGCCTGGCGTTATGTTATCTTATTGCAAGAACCTACTTCTTCTGTTTGATTGGGGATTTTTTTTTTTTTTTTAAATTAGTACACAATTCAAATCACCAGAATACGTTTTCCCTGTGATTCAGACTTTCATTAGCTACAGGATAAATGAGAAAATCCAAAACAGAAATAAAGAAGGAGTCTCAATCCTGACAAAAAGCATCGCCTGAAATAGTCAGCTTGAAAGACATGCTTTTTGTCTAACCTTGACAAATACTTCAGAGTTGCAATAATTGCAGCAATCTGGCCTGTCTCTCACTGTACATAGCGCAAGCTGGAAGAGTTCCCTAAATTCTCAAGTATGATGACTGCAGATGAATTTAGAGGTGGAAAAGCTTTCATAGCGATGCATTCACCAAAGCCCACTGTCAATAAATGCTGACATCGCTTTGCAGCCCCTGCTCCTCTGGCACTCCTTCAGCACAACACGCAAGCGCGCCTTGAGTTCTTTCAGTCATCAACGTGATGGCCGAGGGGACAGGTTTAGCTCCTGGCTTGATAAAAACCTTCATTTCATTCTCACCACCAAAGCGGTAACAGAACAGACTCCAAGGTGGAAGTTTACACAAGTAAACAGAGCCGCAGGGCTGCTGCACGCAGCATCGTTCCCACTTACGCTCAGCGTAGCTTTAACTTACGCTGTCAAGGAAGTTTGCCAGTTGCACCATGTGTTCTCTTACTTCTGTTTCACTCTTTCCAAAATCTTCAAACTGCAAGACAAAGAAACTTAGTCATAAAGAGATAAAGACAAGAGTCAGAAAAAGGAACAAAACGTTTTAAGACTAGCAACATGAAAAACGTTGTGGCCTGGCTCCAAATCTCCTGTCAAGAAGATGCTAATCAAGACAGCCGCATCTTCATTGCTATTGCTCAACAGCTCAACATGCAAGAGAAAACAGCAAAGGCAGTTTTTGCCACGTGTTTTCCTTACAATATTAGATTCCTTGCCGATAGAAACTCTTCATGTCTGGCAGTTTACTCTTTTCCTGAAAAGTATTGCACAGAAGATGCTTATTCAGTTTTAGATTAGCATATTTGCATAACCTTGGCTAAAGTGTCAGTGTCTTTCAAGGATCCATTTGGGAGTAATGAAGACCGAGGGCTTTTTGAGCCACCTCCTGGGTAGAAGGCAGGGACAGCGACACACAATCCCTACCTTTTCTTTATCCACGACTATGAACAGCTCTACATATCTTGTTTGATGTAGGACCGCTCTCTTTCTCTGCGGAAAAAAAAAAGTTTTAGACAACTTCAATTTTATTAATTCAAGCGTAAACAAAAAAAAAAATCATGACATTGTCACATTACACTTGATACAACTAGTGGTTTGAGAGACACACCCAAAGCACGCTGTGCCAAGACGAAAACAAGCCAAACCCCAGAAGTGTAATCCAATGCAATGACGATTTCTCTGTAAGTATTTTACCCTAAAACTGAGCTGCACAAAGATTTCCCGTGTTTCAAAAGCAAGGGACCTTTTTACTTTTCACACAGGTTTCTTTGGAAAGACAGCATATGCTTCTATAAAGGAGCAGAAAGATATTAACGAGCAAACGCCAGCAACCTTGAAGTGAAACACAAGGTTTTTCCTACTCCTGCTTTTACTGTGATCTTGTTCCTGTATAGCCAGTCTTTAAACGACAAGGGGGACCTTCACACCAAACTGTTATTCCGACGGTTAGGAGAATGGAATCAACAGCACAATATTCTCCTGGCTTCTGATGCAACGCTTCGTTAATGAGCCTCTCCAATGAGGGTAACGTTCCTGCCCTTAAAAGCCCCAAAAAGCTCTGCCCATGAATAACCTAAGTAGCCACTCGACTCTCACCCCTGCGTGCAGAAGCAGAAGGAGACTGCGACGGCTTTGTTGAAGCAACTGAGGTCTTCAGCAGCGTAGAAAGCCCTCTGAATCAGAAACCTCTTGGCATGTGTTAAACCCCAGGAAATCTGATAAGCTGCTTCCATATTCTTAGCTGAACATTCACAAAACCCATTATAGGGGACTGCGGAGGAAACAGTGGAGTACTTACTCGCAGTAGCTGAGTCATACTGGGATGGTGATTTTCCTCTGCATGTTCCCTTTCATGGTCTTCGGTGGTTACTCCACACATCGTGGGCTCTTTCTTCACATTATCCAATCGATATAAAATGTGTTTAGAGCCAGAAGAGGAATCCATGGGCTCAATTCCATAGGTGATGTTCCCTATTGTCACCAAACCCCTAGAATATGGTAGTGTGTGAGAAATTCTTGCATCCCAGAGGATAGTTACCCAGATTTTTACAGTAAAAAAAGAAGCAATTATTCTTTGATAACTAAAGGCAAGTCTATATCTCAGTCCTTGCAAAACAGCGTGCTTCATTTCGAACCTGAAAGCAGCCTTTCACTGGATAGGGCCTTCGCAAATGCAGCGAATTAAACATTTTTGTAAGAGTCTGCGATGGCCTTAAGCAGAAATGCTTTCGTTCAATTACTATTGCCACTTTGGTGCCTGACACGGCACTGCAAAAAATCAAAAAAGTCCCAAAAGATATGGAAATTAGACCAAAGCAGAAAAAATTTCCAATCACATTTGATGTGCATAATTAGAGCCAATTTTGTAAAATTTGCAGACTGGCGTTCCACTTTCCTTTTTTGCACTAGGTGCAGTTCTTTGTAGCGACCATCTAGCCAAATTAGAAAATAAGCCAAAATTTGTGTCCTAGAACAAACAACTGATAACAAATTGCAACTTATTTAATAGTATTTCAAATACCTATTAACTACAGGAATAGAAGATACCACAGAAAGACTGCACAAAGGAATACGCTACTGCAGCTCAACCCCGGTCAACGAAGCCCTGTCTGGCTGAGCTGTAGTTAAAAACAGAGCAAGGATTTTGTTTCAGGTTCAGCGAGCCGCGAGACTCACGTGCCAGCAGGGAGACAAAAGACGAGCTGTGCTACCTGAGCCCCGAGCAAGTGCTGACAGCAACCACGGAGTCCAGGGTCCCCTCCACGTATCCCTGATAATGGCAGTGATCCTACGCGGGAAAACAAGGGCGCGTTACACACATACTCCACGCGTATCTGCACGCACAGTGTGATCTCTGATCGTGTAATCGCTATGCCTGCCACTGACCGGCAGTAGTTACAACTTGAGAGCATAATACGCTTCAAATTAAAATTTACCACGTGCCATTTACCTACAGTATATAGCCTCAAACATGCCTCGAGCTCTACCTCAATGCAACAGCGTTTCCTTCACTAACGTACATCTAAACATTTCCTCACCCGCCTTAGTACCACAAGGACTTATATATACGAAGCTAATCAAGATGCCAGGGGCACAGCGCTCCAGCTCTTCACAGCTCAACAGGGCCAGCAGTTCCTTACACATTTCAGTTTAAAACCCCACTCGCCCACTCAACCGTTCTACCTGAAGCCAGATTCAGAGCTGGCGCTGCCAACCTGTTAGAAATACCAGGCAAAGAGGGCTCAGAAACATTATCTAGCAAACGGATTTCTTAACTTGACCATAAGCCGTTCTACTCTTAAGTTCTGTCCTCCACCCTGCCTCAAATATTTTGAGGCCAGCCCCTCCCTACCGATTTGGGCCAAATCACCATGCAGCCTTCTAGAAAACAGTCCTGCAGAATGCTTGACTTGGGACGCAACCTCTTTCCAGCAAGAAGAGGGCCAACACCAGCTATCCTCGCCACCGGGCGCTGCGCTGCCAGCTTTTCAGTTGCACAGTACCTCCCTCATCAGCCCTAATGAGACAGAATTCTTCTATTTTGCCCTCTTACACACTTTCGAAACTAGATGAGGAGGTAGCATGGGGAAAACACACTCCATTTTCTCTGGCAAGTGCATTTTTGAATGTTATTATAGGGGTCAGGTAGATTATGCCGCCTGTTGTTTCAGCAACGAACGCAGAAAGCACTGAAGGCATGTGCTAATCCTTCGGGGCCACCGTGGCTTTCACGACCTCGTGCAGAAAAAGCATTTTTCCTCTTAGTCAATCCCTTTGAGCTAGGAAGCAAATACTCAGTTGACTCAGGTGCTCTATTTTCAAAACCAAGATCCTACGAATCATCTATGACTAATGCTTCCCTTTCAAAGGAACAACGTTGATACGTAAGAGTGAAACCATTAGAAATACTCTCATGCTTTTTGTATCACACGAGCTGGTTTATACTCTTATTCTACAGAAGCAATTAAATTTTCAAAGGCAACCTATCAGGCAGCCTGCTTGTACAGAAACAGAGGTCTGCAACTGCTTTTTCACTGGAATAACTCCAATGCTACGCAGGTAACATCCTTCTCAAAGGTCCTCCAGACTTGATCTCATCCATCCCTTCTAGCAGTTTACAAATTTCTGGACTAAGGGAGAGCCCGTCAACCCTCAAAAATTCTTAGAGTCACTAACAGACAGCCTCGCACAACTGAAAAGATGGGTCACCAGCTCACCATTCATTTTGACTTGTGGACCGATCGGGAGGACCGTTGTGTGTAAAAGCAAAAGCTATACATTCCGCCACCAGACCACCCCAGTTCTGCCCCGTCTGTTCTGGTCCCCACGAGAAGCAAGGCCTGTGTCCAGAAGTGATACCAATGCTGCACTGTGCCGCATGACAAGGACAGCACCACTCTCAGATAACGAGATACCTGACAGAAGAAGAGCATTTCCTTTTTAGAGAAGAGTAACTTTTAATTAGACAGCAATCACCTCCACGTAAGAAAATACAGGGCTATTGCAAGCTCCAGGCTAGAGCCTCATCCAAAAATCAAGGCTTCTCTCCAGGAAGAGTGCAACGCATGCACGGGATTAGAAGGTGGCCCAGCGGAAAACACAACTATTGCTTTGTAACACGTGACTCCCTCATCCTGTAGATGCTCAGTGGTCAAGTCACCTTCAGTAAGGGTATAAAAAGAAAGAAATCCTACCTGGATATCTGGATATTCGGATTGCAACTTCCCCTCCTTATTATAGGTATAAACTGTGAAATCTTTGGGCAGCAGTTCTCTGTAAGGAAAGGGGAGAAGGAACACAAGAGGAATTCAATGAAATGACTATGACACTACAGCAGGGCACTAAGATGATCCTAATCAGAAGTGTCACAAATACATAAATTGCAAGGAAATAAGGAAACATTCAAAAGGAACCCCCTCCAAAAAAAAAAATTAACAAAGAAACTGCATTTCCACAGCAAAATCCAAGATATCAGACTGGTGGAACCGTCAGTGAAATCAAATCAACCACCTCACCCCGGGTAAGTAAGACAAGCATCAGAACCCATTACATTGTGCTAAAAGCTTGCTTTCATGCAGAATAAAAAGAAAAAAAAAATCACAGCACTCAGTTTGCTGCATATGACTTCCCTTCCCCGGTTTTGGAAGGAAGCGCATTAGGAAAGTCTCCCACGATTAAGACTGCTGACCCATACCGGTAAATCCCTGGATGCAGCGTAGCTGAATTCCCATGTTTCTGAGGGTCAGGGGCTTGGCAAGCGGCAGCTAGAGATCCCCAGGGGCTTGTACATTTAAATAGTTCTGTCGCTTTTGTCTATTATGAGGGCAGTTTTAAGAAGCAATAGCCTGACAAACAGTAACTTGCTGTTGCTGCAACTAGCCCTTTAAAAACGAAACTCAGGACAGACAACATCTATATTGTCTGTAAGTTATGGATATTAAGGCCTTGGATATAAAATCAGCTTCCTCATTTATTAGTATTCTTGTGCTACTGAGACAGGAAAAAAACCCTGAAACAATAAACAAAACCCAGAAGAAAGCCAAAATATTTACTTGAAATATAGTTCAGTTTGTTTATTTTTAGATGTGAATGGAGAGAGTCATTTCAGCGATTCCCCAGATCCCCTTTGAGCAAGCTACTGCTTCCTTCACCGACAGGGGATCACCAGGGTGGCCGGAGTTCAACCAAATTTCTGGCCGATAGCCAGGACCGTGTGACTGAATCCACTTTCGCCGTCCTTCGCGGCAGATTTTACAGAGCTAGCATGGAACTGC
Organism: Platalea leucorodia; assembly: GCF_965183815.1. Lineage (NCBI taxonomy): Eukaryota > Metazoa > Chordata > Aves > Pelecaniformes > Threskiornithidae > Platalea > Platalea leucorodia. The sequence goes on along the minus strand of NC_138858.1, from coordinate 93,107,285 downwards.
ACTTCTCAAAGAACCTCAAGAATCAGAACTCGCATGGTACCTGCCAGCTTGTTATTTGGACACAACAGATGGAATTTAATAATCTAAAGAAATGCATCACTTACTTGTTCTTTTCTAGATGAATCGTGTATTCTTTTCCCTCTATCTCAATAGCGTACGACACCTTGTCCTGAACATAAAAAAGCGACATTTTACTCATGTTAACAAATAAAACATTCTTTGAAATCAACAGAAGTTTGGCAGAAAAGAGTCTCTGTGAGCTCCATGACTGCTACGACTATAGCATTCAAATCACTGCTGCCACCTTCCGTGACTCAGGACTAGTCTGTGTTGGTAGCCTCTTTAGACACAGCTGTAGGGGCCGGAGACGCAGCTCATACCAACAGCATTCAAACCACCTCCTAGAGGGAGGCAGAACTCTTGTCGATAGGAGTTGCCTCTCCCATCACGCTTCTTGTGGGTACCCCAGCGCCGGTGAGGGGAGCGGGTGCTTCTTGTGCTCCTAGACGACATCGCTGAGCCCGCAAGACTTCGCAATGAGAAGCTCGGGATTTGCTCTGGTTCCCTGACATCCAGCAGACAAAATGACCACCACGTCCACACATGGAAATTGCCAGATACTGAGCTAATAAACTTTCCTTCTTAAATCTTGCTAGTTGCACCACACCAGGAATAACCACATGTGGGTGAACCTGAAACCTGTTTTATAATTGTCCCTACCTCCGGAACCTGGCATCCCTTCCTGTGTAACTGGGGAAAAGTCACATGAAGGAAGCTATTTCAAAATAGCTTTGTGGTTTTCTTATTCCTTGTTTCTAAGACTTCCACAGAAAAGCTCTTAGTTACAGCTGGAAAAGGACAATACAGTTTTATTACTGAACATTCACAGTGAGCCAGTACCTCCGCAGCCTTGCGTTAGCCAAGCGCTACACACAGCAACCAGGGTCCTTAAATACGAAGCGGATAAGCTGGGTCGCCTGACCACCACATTAAATATCACAGCAGGAGTACTAGTCAGTGACTGCAATAAACTGCAAGGCATTTTTGTTAATATTAAATTCTGCCAACGTTTATAAGATTTCTGACTAAACACAGTTGGTCTAATCCAAATACCTTGAAGCGTGCAGTCTTTAGATACGTGGCTACAGAATAATATAGGCTGGAAAGTACCGCTGCAGGTCGTCTAATCCGACCCCCTGCTCAAAGCAGGGCCAGCTAGAGTCTCAGCCCAGGCTGCTCAGGGCCTCCTCCAGGCAGATTTTGAGCATCTCCCAGGATAACGATTCCACCACCTCTCCCAAACTCATTCCAGTGCTTAACAACTCTCATTATGCAACTTTTACACCCAGATCAAAAATCCCTTGCGGCAACTTGTAACCTCTGGAGCAGGGAGGTGTTTGCCGTAACTCCGCTAAAGGCAATGCTAGATGTAGTACCTTTCGTAAGGATGGATACTTGTTTGCTGTGTGTTTTCTGAGAATTTCAGCTCAGTTTTGGGTGGACGTCATTAGGAGGTAAACTGAAGGCGTTTTTAAGACTGCCCAGTACCTGTACCGAGGAGACATTGGAAGCCTCTCGCCGTTCTCTTCCTAACCTCTGCGGGATTACAACTTCATAGGAAGACAACAGAGAAACCTCCTGGAAACCTAGAAAGCAGAACAGAAACACTGGCTAAAGAAACAAAGCAATCAGCAGGGTAAGGCACGAGGAAGAAAACGCTATTTCAGGAAAAGCCCCTTCCGTAGGAAGGAGGCAGCCTGTGATTCCAGTTCAGGTCTCCACCTTATCACGGGCCCCTGAAACTGGGCTGCTCAGTGTGGGCCTGCAGCGCTGCACTGGGCAGATCCCTCTGCCACCAGACTGGCAGCGTTTCTCATCACATACTTACGAGCTCTGCTTTTAAGAAACAACATAGCACCACATTGCCAAGGCACCACGTGCGTTTGGAGAGCTGTAAGCCAAACAGAAAAAGCCAGAGGCCCTGGTGCACGCAGGAGGGCACAGAGCAAATCTCGGAGCAAAGCACACTTGGATTGCCTCGTAAAAGGCCAGAGAAAACAACACACAAATGGCAAAGACACCAAATTTTCCAGAAGGTTTCAAATTGAAAGCTTTGCATTCCAATTACTGTCTTACAAGTATCTTTCTCATACACCATCGCTTTTCATCAGCAGGAATCAGAGCATTTAACAAAGCAGGTCAGCACAGAGAGAACTCGTTCAAGGACACGCAGAAAGACAGCGTGGAAACCAGGCGCCCTGTGCTGCAGGACCGCACCAGCTCGACCACGCAGCCTCTCTAGATGAGCTCCCAGGGGCTCCAGCAGTTCCCGTGCTTCTAACGGCGCGGCGGCACAAAGCCAGCCCAGCAGGGCCCAGCGTTACGTCCTCGCCCTGCACATCACAGCCAAACTCCTGACGCGAGGCCGGTACTACTCATCACGTTCTTCGAGAGCTCCTGAGGACCTTAGGAAAACAAGCGAGGTGAAGCAAACGCATGCAACAAAGTGGCCTTTTGCAGATCACTTTATAAATGATTTGCATATGCAACATCAGCCAGATCCTCTGATCTGATTGAACAACCACCAAACAAAACTCTACGGTCCAAGTTTCCTTTATAAGGCACCAGTTTTTGCAAGTAACTGTTCTGTATCGGCCGTGTAAACAATAATAAATTGCACATGTAAGCTTACTTTTCCCATCAACAGCCTGCCTGGGCCTGGCTCGGGAGCCGCTCCCCCGGGAAGAGGGAGGTTTGTCGCCAGGGCTTGCAGGCAGGATGAAGAGCAACAGTTCTACTAGCTCATGGCAATGGAATCGGTGAGCTCATCAGAGGAGCCCGAGCTTCCCGACCCAAAGGTAGGGGGGAAGGGAAGTTATCCTCCTCGCCACCGTTTATCTCCAGAAGTAATCGCCACACGTCTGGGGGGTGGCGAGGGGGTGTTTGGTTTCTGAGATCCTCCAAAAACTCTCTGAATGGGACCAAGATGCCGCATTCATTTAAAAACCAGCCGCTTTGAGCACACCAAAACTCACGCTGCAACTCCGAAGGCGCCCGTGCCTTTGCGAGTCGCACGAAGGCGCTGGGTGCTGGAGGCCTCCGTGGGAGGCCTGCTCCATCATTTGGGAAACGGGCTGGAGCCCCCCCGCAGGCTTTAAATGCCAGGGGTCCCCCTGAAAGCCTCCCCAAGCCAGCACCGCCAAGCTGCAGTGGCGTTCAGACCCCCGCAGATGCTTTTGCAGCCTCTCTTCCATCCCCAGCAGGCTGCCGCGCAGCCTCCGTGCCACCAGTATCACCTCGGGTCAGCGTTTCGAACGGGCGCCCCAGCGAGCGACTGCCCGAGGGAAAAGCACGTCCACTTCTCTGCGCGCTTTCCACCGATATCCCCAAAGAGGAAGCAAAAGCAGTTCGATTGCTTTCAACGTCTCTCAGGTTACAGCGCGTCTGTCCGTCCGTCCGTCCGGAGAACGCAGACGCATTGCAGTGCGCCTATTTGTAATACAGCATTTTTATCACACAAGCATAGGGAGAGCCGTGTTGTTTCTCAAGAAATAACATAGTGCGCGTACCGCAGCTGAAGTTGCATTAATTACAGTGATTGTTGGAAAAAAGGTATAAAATAAGCAGAAATAAACTTCCTGAAAATAGCCCTTACGTTTACAGGCTACAGAAAGCACAGGGTCAATACCTCCTTGGCCCGAAAACAGGGGAGGGAAGGGCTGCTTCCTTCCCTGGGATGAACCACCAAAAGTACAAACTCCGGCAAATCACTTCTCTACGTTTGTCATTTCCAACCACGCGTTTCACTCGTATCCGGCCCCGAGCTCTTGCACGGCGCTGCTCTGCACTTGCTACTTCCCCACGGCCGGCCAGCAGCGCCGTTATCACTGGGGGATGTGACACGGCGACACTTGGACACAGTTTTGGAGACTCTCTTAGGACACACGCTAGAGAAACAGGGGGGCACGCTTAATCTTCGTAGCGCTCGGAAAGCAGCATGCCTCCCCAAAAGCAGCTTGGAAGCAGAAGACAAAGGAGTGAATCATCGTACGAAGCTAGCAAAGCTGGGAGGGATTTCTGGGAAGAGTGCAACTCGGAGGCCTCCTCTTAGAGGAAGGGCACTGAAGGAGTGCAATTTTCAACTCCCCGAATACTCTGAATACTCCCCCTGCTTTCTGCTCTCCTTCCCTCCCTCCACTACCACCAGTTCGGGAGCTGGTTTCAGGTACAACGCCTTATTCTTCCCTTCGTTGTGGGCAAAACTCATCAGAGGAGGAGGGCGTGTTCGTCTGGATTAACAAAGTGCTTCCTATTACAACAAGCTAAACTACAAGGGTAGGAAGGCACCACCTTGCTTTCGAGTGGAACTAAAAAGAGAAAAGCAGCCTTCACATTAACAGTTTGAACTTGATGCAAATAGCTTTCCCTTTAACTTTCAGTTCTCCTTCCTCTTCTGGCAAAAACATCCTTTCTCTCCCCGCCTTTCAGTACAGATCAAACTGACAACAAGCCTGCTGACGTGCAGAAGAGACAGGAGTTTGTTTTGTGGGATTCTCACTGGGACAAAACCGCTCCGCAGCGGCTGCAAGCGCAGCACACCCCTTCACCGGCACCCCCAGAACCAAAGCACCCGTGACGGCAGGTATCTCCATTGCGCTGACCCTCACTTTACAGAGAGCCCCTTTCCACGCGGACTGCCCCACGCAATGTTTCACACATCGCTAGCAACCCTCAGAGAGGGCACCAGACTGGTTAATCAAAAATCCCATGAAAGGGACAAGTGCAACGAAGCAGAAACTAGAACATTCAAAAGACAGCCCTGCCCCTAAATCTTCCTCCTGCAAAGGCTGCTTCCTTCTGAGAGACACAAAGCTTGAAAGCTAAGTCCTTAATCCAATAACACACTGGCCACCTCGAGTCCCACCTAGCACCCAGCGCTCCTTCTACTGACTGACACATTCAGACTTTATCTCACCCAGGGAAGAAAAATGTACTCAGCCGACCTAATTAGCACAAGGTGAAATTCTGCAAGGACGAGGCAGTTTGCAGCTATCGCAGCAGTCTAGCCAAACGCGAGGCTCCAGCCTGCTGTGAAGGCATTACCAGGTACGTTCCGGCAACCACACCGGTATTAAGATGCTACCCTCCGGTCAAGATGGTCACGATCCATGAGAATTCATCCATGCATTTCAGTACAAAGTAAAGGTGATTCATAGCAATTACGGAAAGGCAGAAGTGACAACAAAAAACAAACCCAGATACTCAGTTGTTTTCAACATGTTTGAAGATATTTATAATCTGTTTTCCTAAGACAGGCTATTTTTTGTAGCTTTTCCTCCACCCTCTTTTGAGAAACTTCATTGCAATATAAGTAGTATGGTTCTCCAGCACAGCACTTTGCAATAAATTTTTCAGTAACTTGCAGGACTCCCTGTACTCGGGTGCTTCCTGCCACTGGCCAAGGCTGTCCGAGTTGTGCTACACGTCACCCCTGAGAGCATGCTTCTTATCGTTCGCTCCGGGGTGTAACACCAGTTGAAACTGTATTTCCAAGGAGGAAATAAAAAAAAGCAATTGAATCCACTATATTTATCTTGTCTCATTAAAGACTGCCTTTAATTACCAAGCATCGGAGGCAACTAGGAAAACGTGACTCATCTGCTCCTCCCCGCCCCGAATCCACAGTAGGAATTTCGTGTACGTTGCACAGCGTGCGGGAGCTTGAAAGCCATGGAAACGTGTCATAGCCCTTACGGCCCTCCAGACGCTGAGGTAAGCTGCTTGCTCCCCGACAGGTAAGATCTATATTCGGCAAAAGTCAAGCTGCATCTCCTGTCTTCAGAGACCTTGGCATGCCTGCCGATCGTTGGCTCGGTTACAGAAATACTGCACACAGCTACGTCCACCCACACGAAACGGTTCACCCCAATTACCACCCTTCTTTTACCCTAACTCGTTCCCAAGCCTACTAAAGTCAAGTCAAAGATATACTTTTCGATGGAAGCAAAAAAAAAAAAAAAAAAAAAAAAAGAAGAAATAGGAAAATTTAGACTGTAGCCGATTACACCACAAAACGAACTCATTTCATAAAAACAAGCTCATCAGCATGTGACCAGCTCAGGCTCCAGACAGATGCTAACGAGGAACGTGCAGAACACCGCCCTTCCCGCACCGAGCGGGACTGGATTCGCGGAGATGAGGCTCAAGCCCGTCCCACCCGCAGCATCCCGGGGTGCAGCGGGGCGCTGGGCCTGCCAGCAACAGCTGCGGGGCTCCTCTTCTGCTCTGACCGCCCCTTTCGGCTCCCCCACCGCTTTCAGCGTCACAGGTGATACCGAAGAGCATCATTCTGTACAACAAGCAAAACACTGAAGTCCCTCTGATGCTACCCAAAGTTGTTCCCAGCTGTCTCTCCATGAAACGCAGAGAGAGGACGCCCGGTATGACCATTTACTTATACTCACCTACTTCAATTTACTGAATCCCTGAGTAAGAGTGGAAAGTTTCCTATTGAGCCAGGAAAAAAACGAGCACCACACAGAAGTAAGGCTCTCTTTGGATTTAACCTGGGCCTGCATCCACCCTGGCATCTCTTAGCCATTTTACTCTAAAAGTAAAGGCTTGACCAAAACTGTATTAAACCTAGAGCATCAGTTAGCAGCAATGAGTTTTAATCTTCTATTAGCTGTGCAGATGTCTGAGTCAAAAGATACACATCGCTAAAGCATTAAATACACAAACTCATTACATTAACCATTGTTATAATCAATTAAAATTAATAGATGAGGTCAGCTGCACCAGTCATTCCACACTTGGGCAGCAGACTGCTCACGAGAAGAAGTGCCAAGAGCTTTACACAGCCACCTAGTCCGTCCTCCGGTGCCAGGGTAGGGTCGGTTCCACACAAAGCATCTCCAACAAGCACCCCCGACGTCCAGCAGATTTCCCTCGCTGTGTTTTAAAGTAGCATCTCTAACCCCCAAAGGAGGTGGACAGTTTACTCCCCTTCTGTCTTGCTGCAAATTTTTAGATTTTCCAAGCGTGCTGTCACACTCGCCTCTCCTTCCCTTCAACCAAGTAAAGGCCAATATCCAGCATTTCCTTGTGGACCCTATTTCTTCGATCTCTGACCGTTCGTATTAGGCTCTACCGGCTCTACTCTGCAGTCAGACCCCACCTACCCTGCAAAAGGATCCAAACCAGGACACAACAGTCCAGCGAGGCCCCACAAGTATCAAGGTTCACATGCTTTCTGTGGTTATGCACCTCCACAGGTTAATCCTTCTTCCATAACAGACAGCACGGCCGGTTCACTTGTCGTTTCGCCTGCTCCAACGCTCCTTTCCTTTCCTGCCAACACGCTCCTGCACCCCATTTTTCACCCTCTCATACTTGTGCAGACAATCATTTCCACCTCAGCAGAACGCTTCGCACCCGTCCTTCCAAAGCCGCATCTTTCTGCCAGGCATTTCTCTCACGTGTCCACAGGGTCAGGCCAATCCTTTCTTTAAGGAGCCTGAATCCTATCTGACTGGAAGGGCATCAGCCGCAAACTCAGTACGCATCCTCTGTATCCCGTTTTCAAAATCATAAAGGACTTTGCCAAGCAGTATCTGTTTGAGGAGAAACTTCTGTGAACTGGCTTACAGACGTCCTTCCAGAATGACGTGTAAGCACCGATACTTCGGTGTATTTCTTCAATCGATTACGTACTAGGAAAAGCATTTTTAGGTGCAGTTGACTTTTCCGCTAAGACGACAGCTGTAGTAAGGTTTACTCTTTGGATTCCTGGCAGCAAAAATCTCCTTCACTTTCACTACGTAAATATTATCCAAGTCCACTTAAAAATATTTAGAGATTTATACAAAACACCAAGCTAACAAATCTTCTGCTAAAAGTAGGAATGTTTCCTATGAAGCCAGCAGTTTGAGTTCCTCCCATACCTCAGGCTAAAGAGTGCCTTGGTGGTGCTCCATCTCCAGAGCACCCGGGAACATCTGGCCAGCTGTTCTCCTACAGGCACTCCTCCTTGCGACTTTTCTTTCCGTCTCCTCCCTCCCTTGCTCCAAATCTTCAGACCAAGGGGGTCCCCTTGTGCCACAGTGCCTTTTTAGAAGGTAGGAAAAGATGACCAACTACCACGGCAGGAGAAGCAAATTCATCGACGTGATTTACTGCTCACCTGGAACATTTGTTTAACGTTAAAGCTGGCAAGAACGGTTAACGTAATTTCTCTTAGTATTTCACTGGGGGCACTGGACGTTAATGAGGATATTGAGCTCTTCTACAGCAGTGTTTCCTAGAAAATTCTTACCTCCCTCTTGCTGAAATCCTGACCTATGCCGTAAGTGTTTCCTGTCTAGACTCTTACTATTCCTTCTGCCCTTTCTAAAGCCACGCTAATCTGTCTGCAAGACAACAGCGACTCTTGTTCCACAAAAAGGACTATTGCTCCTCTTCTCTGGTGCTGTCCCAACATCCTCTCCACCTTGGAACTGTCTTACAAGGAGAAACGGAGCAAAGCCACGCTATCCTCTGATGCAAGACGATTAATCTCACCAGGACACCCTTCCTCCTGGGCCAATGGCCCTGGAGTCTCTGCGCTTCCACCCGTGACAGCCTTGCCCATGGAGAAGAGCTCCTCGCAGACAGAGCCCACTCGCCTCCTCCGTGTCTTGTCAGCTGCGCAGATGTCAGCTCGCTTCACGCAGGGGAGGTTCGTGGGAACGCTTCTCTTCGGAGATATCGCTGTCTTTAAATTTGGCCACCAGAGGAAACCACACAATACAAATTCAATGACAGAACTCGGTAGAGTTGAGCAAATAAACTTTTTTTTTTTTTAATTTTAGCTTGAGAAAGGAGAATGATCGAGACATGCAAAAACTACAAAGTCATGTTTCAAACTTCCTTTTTCCGAAAACAAAGCTCTACACGAGGCAACATTAGCTACACTGAGATTTCTTTCCTCTTTTTATTCTTCGCACAGAGGAAATAACCACAAAACCCCTCTTTGCTGAATGATTGTCCCAGATTTGTTGAAATACGGGTGAGGCAGTGCTGTGTTTTTCATGAGCTGAACAAAGGAATTATCTTAACCAAACACTGCATCTCCCCAGAAAATTCAAACCAAAGCATTTAGACACTTTAAGAATTCCTTTAAAAACAGGTGAAGCACAGCTAGAACATCCCGGGATGCGTATGACACCAAGTACTGGGGAAGAGACCAAGTAGCAAAATCCACAGTCCCTGCCTATGGCAATGCCAGGCGGTTTCTTGATGAATTTATACAGCCAAACGCTGAGGCCTCCTACGGACACAAATAGGAGGGGAAAATCTACACTGTACAAACCCCTTAAGGCTACACATCGCTATATGATTATGTTCATTCAGGAGTTTTCACTTTAGTAGTTTCCAGTAACACCCCATTTCTGCCTCATATCCCTATTTATTGGGGGGTATCCGAAGCATATACATTCCAACCCAAACGTTGGAAGTGTCTGGATAAACTGAAACACGCGACTTCTACAGCAGTGTTTCCTAGAAAATTCTTACCTCCCTCTTGCTGAAATCCTGACCTATGCTTTCTCCCCTCTCCTTCACGCTCAGACCAGAGACAAAGAAGGTCCGTTATCCTTCATCGCAGATGTGGCATTATTAGCTGGGACAGAGACTTCAGAAGGCAGCAAGAAACACTGCCATCCACCATCGGTAACTCAGGGACCTGTGCTTCCTTCCCCCCACAAGGTAGGAACTAAAATATTACTCCTCAAAACACGGATCAGCCCACTGGGAGCACAAGCATCCAATACCCAGGAGGTGCGGCATTTTACACTTTGCTCCTTGGCGCTCTGGCAAGGCGGTTTCCAACACGTTGTGCTACCTCCACCCCAAGCCAGCAGCCACCTTTCCAAGCCCGGCTTTCGTCTAGCACACAGCACACAACCGCCAGTAACAACACACCAAGTGAGAGGGAAGAGATTCGCAGCACAGAATCCCTCAGGGAGAGATACCCACCACAAGAACACTGTCTCTCAGCATGAACCATCAATATTAGTTTTAGAGAAGATTCCTCAATTAGGAAGCCCTGACTATAAAACTACGCATTAATGATAAACACAGAAGTTTAACACAGTGCATATATCCCTTCAGGAGGAGGAAAACAACGACAGAGGAGACATTTCTGTTATACATATGTATATGTAACATCAGAATCAGCATCATAAAAGCCTGTAAACAGAACAGTTTCAATTCACGAACAGCCCATAAAGACAGCACAGCGTCAACTCGTTAAAAGCCCATAAAGAGAGCACGGTGTCTGTTTGCTGCCATCAGCGATGGCACCGTGCTGCACCCCAGTTCTTGCCCCAGGACGCAGCCTCTGTCCTCCCCCTCGGGGGAGAGCAGCCCGCCGGGGTCCTGCCCCGTGCCCGGCTGCGCCAGCGCAGGCGGTGCCCTGGCTCCGTGATGGCAAAGGCCACCCAGACAGAGAGGGGGAAGACACAGGTCCCTGCACGTGTCCCTTGAAATGCAGTGGAAACGATGTGGGTGTTCTGTCACCTCAACACAGAAACGCAACATCCTCTGGGCAGGGGAAATTACAGGATTGTACCCAGGATCTGCTCACACAAGTTTTTTGGGAGACCCACGAACAGGCTGCCCACCCCACCACGTTTTACAGGCTTTCCTGTGCACGGATTGCCACCTGCCTAGCAAGAGCCTGGAGGAGTGTGTGGAGCAGCAGACTGCCCGGCCCAGGAGAGCCGGAGAGCAAAGCGACTGCGTTCCCGGACACCTGCGAACCCGAGCAGGTGTAAGGGGACGCCGCCAGCTCACCAGCCGAGATTGCCTCCTCGCATTTCGGGGTTAAGACAAAGGCCCTGCTGTCCTCTCGGCCCCTCCGCAGCACCTCTGACCACGCACAGAATTTACCAGGAGCATTTTGGCAGAGGCCGCCCTGGACAGGGCCCAGGTTGTGTCACCACCCACAGCACCCTCCTGCCAGGCACCTTCAGACACCCGTGACCCCCGCGCCGTGACCGGGCTGCCCGCACCGGGGGAGATCCCCACGCATCGGGGGGGGCAGACGGGGGCAGCCGGGCAAAGGAAAACGTGGGGGGGGTATCTCCCACCCCACCTGCCAGCTTTCAGGGCCAGGCCGGGCCCTGGCAGCCCCGAGGAGGGGAAGGGGGCTACAAGACCCCCTCAGCTGGCCCCAGGGCCGGGCCGGGCCCTGGCAGCCCTGGGGGTGCCGGGGAAGGGGGCCAGGCGCGCACAGAGGGGACGGGGAAGGGACCCGGAAGGGAAGGGGGGCCCGGGCCCGCCCGGCCGGAGGGGGGGGTGCCGGCGGCAGGCCCCGGCCCCGGCGCACTCACCCGCTCGGTCCGGCTGCCCGGGCGCGGCCGCCAGCAGCAGGAGGCAGAGGCAGCTGCCCGCCGCCCGGGCCCAGGCCATGGCGCTCCGCGTCCGCATCGCCCCTCCCGGCTGGGGCGCTGGGTCCGGCCGGCGGCCCGCGGCCTTATGGAGCCGGGCCGGGGCCTGCGCCGCGCCGCCCCCCCGCCGCCCCGGGGCGGGGCCGCTCCGCCCGCCGCCGGCACCGCGGAGCGGGGGCGGCCCCGGCGCCCAGCGCGGCTGAGGGCCCTCCCCGGGGCCGGCGCCGAGGGCGGGAAGCGCGGCCCCGCCGATGTCGGGCACGGGCGGGCCGGCGCCCACCCGAGGCGTTCCCGGGCGGAGCGGCCCCGCGGGACGGGGGCTGAGCCGCCTGCGACCGCGGGGAGCAACACCGAGCCCCGGAGAAGAGCCCGGCTGCATCGGGGGAGCTGCCCCAACGACACCTCCTCGTGTGACAGCGGCGGGAAGAAATCTAGCGGCAACATTTCCAGCGCTTTCTTAGAGAAAAAAACAACCGGGTCCCGAGAGCAAGCGAGTCCCGAAGAAAAAGCCTGCGGAAGGGAGCGGGCGTCAGCGCAGACACAGCGGCTCTTCTGGCCTCGCCTTCCGAAAAGCTGCCTTACAGATCTGAAGCACGTGGCAACGCAACTCGATGTTGGCGCTCCGCTGCGCGACACCACGGGATAGAGGTGAGTAAGAGAAAAAACTGCGGGATGAAGCGCCGTCACACGGGCCTCGCTGCCCTCCGCTCCCAGCGTCGCACGTGCTGCTCCAGCCGGCCCACGGCGACCTATCCGACACCCTCCCACGGCGCTCCGGCAGCGCGGCGTCTTCCTCCGGGGAGAGGAGGAATAAACAACACGTGGCACATCACTCACATCGCTCAACGGGTGAAGCGCCCTCACGCCACAGCGATAAGCAGCATACAAGAGCCTAGAGGAATAAAATCCAGTTTTACCAACCGCTTCTCAGATATCGATAACCTTTCCTGGTTTTCCAAGTGTGGTACTTGACGGGTTTTTTCGAGCCTCCATGCTCTTTTCCCTAGTCGGGCGCTGCTCTTGAATAAAGCAGACGCAGCGAAATCCCTCAGGGTAGGTGCAGAGCCAGGCCTGCGCCAAAGGCCACGCGCATCGCATCGGCACAAACAGACCGCGAGACGCGAGGGCTTGGAGGGCTATCGGCCAGAAACACCCACGCGCACCCAAGTTCTCACTCACGAGGGTCTGACCGACATCTACGATGTTTTAGAAATTGCTTTCGAATGCACATAACGCAAAAGAGGCCATTAACAAACACATAACAGGCTGAGCAACTGGCGCAAGTCTTCCCTGTCTCCTTAACGATGAGTTCTTTATAAGAGGCTTACACTGCTTTACATCGCTACAGTGAACGATTAAAGAGGAAAGAGTCATCCGGCCCTTCGCGATCCAAAAGTGCATCCATCTTTGCAGGAGCGGTAGGAAGAGGACCTGCGGCTCAGGTTTCCCCCCTCGCAGCCTCCAGCAACCAGAAAACCTCCCGTTCCTGTTGGAAGGAGGCGACAACTCGACTTTATGAAGCCACTTTTACGTATCCTAACGGACCAAACCATAAAGCTATGCAGGAAGCCAGCACGCTAAATTGTATAATACTGCAAGGTGAGACCGAGGATTTCATTCCTGCCTGATGTTAGAAACAACATAGAGGTTATCTATCTTCAACCCTTACGGAAGCGGCACATAGCTTTTGAGCCAGGTAATATCCTGTGCTTCCCGTAAGCTGGGTGTTACTCAAGACGCAGGAGGCTTCCCATGGATGAGGATAATATCATGGATCAAATACGGGTACCACTGTGCACTGTACAAATAACGCACAAACATGAATCATCCCCTGGTTCCTGCCCGAGGGGCATGAGATTCCCAGGTCCGTAGTTAGCAAGAGCTATATCCACCTCCCTCGACTTCTCCCGTCACTCACCACCGCTGTTGCAGCCTTGCAATGCAAGGAATTGAAGACAACACACCTCAAAGCTCCAGAAACGAACCAGAAATGAGGCTGGAAAGCTAGGACAGCTTCTGAACACAAGTTTTGGGTCAAACGCAAACCTGCCAACTTTGGAAACAAAAAATCTGGAGAACTGCTCATCTGATCAACCACATCAGCAGAGCTATCGCTCAGACACGGTGGAAGATGCTCTCGGAGAAGAACCGGGTGAAACAAACCAATAAATCCTGGAGCTCTGCAATGTCTTAAATCACAAATGAAACCTCAAAGGCAAGCAGTGGGATTCAGGGCGTCAGTTGTCTTCAGCACAGACCTTACAGCTAGAATAAGGCTAAGTGAGAAAACCCATTGCAGACAAGAGCCTTAGAGATTACTCGATGTTAAAATTAGGATGTTTCATTCTTTCAAAGGCATAAATAGGAGCAATACTCTCTTAAATAGGCATAAAAGGCAGAAACTGGAAATATCACAAAGAAGTGAACTTACTGAGAAAAGAACATACACAAATGGAAACGAAATACATGTGCTGGACATCTCATTTCCACAGGACAGTGGTAATACAAGAGTAAGCCATGCAATACAGCAGCCGGTCTAGCTGAAATCGCTTGCCGATGTGGCCGGCGAGCCAAAAAGATGCAAACCCAACTATTTACACCAAAGGCAAAGTAGTATCGGGTGTGATAACAAAGCTTATGGGGTAGATGTTGAAAAGGACCTCATTCAGTGTCTGGGGAAGGGAGGGGAATGTGGTGTTTTCCAAGGAAAAGCATTCCATCATGCTTTGACAGAGCCGGGACACCGTCCTCTTGCCTGTGGTTGACGGTGGGACCGCAAGCCAGCAGCCCCATTTCCTAAGGAACGCAGCCGACGGCGCAAGGCCAGCAACGTAACACCAGCAAATAACTGGGGCCTTTGCATCTCCTCTGCAGCGGTACGGAAAGCCCGTGCAAAGAGGCGTTTCCTCCTTTGTCTGTTGTCACTGCCAGTCCCCTTTGGAGGCTTTAGAAGATTTGTCGACTAGTTTCTAAAGGGATGCACAACCGGAGCGGCAGTACGGCCCGGCGTATCGGGGCGTAGATCTTGTACACGTGGGTACTCGTGCAGTGCACCGACACTTTGTGAGCTGGATGACAGGCATTGCCGGGCTGTGGTTTAGCGAGCCGTACTGCGCTCGAGCAGACAGCGAGGGCAGGGCAGAGGATACGGAATGAATTCCCCAAACAACATCTGCTGTTTGTCAGTTATTTTCACAATTCTTTGTAACAAAGCTGTAGAGTCAGCAAGAAAAGAAGTTTCTCAGAAATCCTCATATGATGGGGCTGACGATTACACTTCCTTTTCCAGTGACTGCTGAACATGTGTCTTCGCCAGACTGAAGGGTGCAAGGACTCCAATTAAACTGGTTAAACATGGAGCAGTTTTAAACAGCAAAGTCAGATGTGTCATGTTCTCCCTCCAACCTCGGTCCTGCTGGCTCCCACATACCACGTGCATGGTGTTTGCTTATAAGCACTGTATATAAGACAGATTAAGGATTTTGGATGCAGTCAGGACTTCACTGACATCACCAGCAACAGTCCAGCTGGCTTAGGAAGCACACTCGTTAACACTACACCAGCGATCGCCGGCTGACGGGCACCTACGAAGCCTGGTAATGGCTCTTTCCCAAACGCATTCTTATCAAATTACATGTTTTGCCTGGCTTCCAGCTGGAGTTAATGAATGCCACGTACCTGTCTCAAACCGCGCTTGGCATTTCCAATCTAATGACCTCAAGATGCTGGGGGGGGGGATTAAGTGAGGCAGAAGAAAACTGATGGAAACAGGCAGCGGCTTGTCCAGATGTAGAGGGTCACTAACAGGATCCCCAGCCCCTTTGGACACGACCTCTCCCCCCGCAATTAATGTGGTAAAGTCTGAAATACCAGGCCCAAAAGCATGAGTTTAATTTACACCCAGTTCAAAGGTGCTTTACACCGACAGAACGGTGTAAAAGCCGAGTAAAACACACGCTCTACGTGATCTTTCTTCTGCCTCCCTTCGTGCTGCGAACAAAACCCACCGCCACCCAGCCCACAAGCTACGTAATCTTTAAGCTATTTCTAAAGCCACTTGGAAGCCTCTTAATCGTTACAGAAGGGCTTAGGGGGACAGCTGGCCATCACACCCAACGGGCAAACCAATTCCTGTCGGAGGGCAGAGCACATCTGACTCCGGCAACACCACTACGCAGCTCTCCAGCCCAGCACCAGTCATCGACCACCAGTGAACAAGCCAAAGCCACAGCTCCTTCAGGAAGGGTCCCCGAGTACCGGGAGAAGCACCACAGGACCTCCGACCACCGCCGGAGGCAGCCAGGCCTCGCTCCCCGCCAGCGGGCCGATCCCTCCCGCCCGGCGGGCTGACAGCGCGGCTCCCACAGCGGCCTAGCAACTCACGCCGAGCGGGGCAGGGCCTCCTCGGCCTCCTCTCTGCCGGAGGCCTGCGCCGGGAACGCCCCGGGGCGCGGCCGCCCCTCACGGCGGGGCGAGCCCTTGAGGCGGCCGCCGGCCCCGCCCGGGCCTCGCCCCGCATCCGTGTCCCGCCCCCTGCCTTCGCCCATAGGCTGGCAGGCCTCCCTGGCAGCCAATCGCCTCCTCGCCTCGTCGCAGCCCCTCAGCTTCTTCGCTCTGACTGGCTGCGAGCGGCTATTCCCCGCCCCCCCGCAGAGGCGGCGGGCGCCTATTGGCTGACGGCGACGCGGCGGCGCGGCCCGAAGGCCCGGGGCGGCCGCGGCGTTTCCTAGCAGCGGCGGCCGCCGCCATGGCGCCGCGGCGCGGCGGGCCGGTGGGCTACGCGCTGCTGTGCGGGCAGGCCGCGCTCCTGCTCGGCAACCTCCTGCTGCTGCAGGGAGCCTCCCGCGGCACCCCCAACAACGGCACCGAGGCCGAGGCGCCCGGACCGGGGCCTCCCGCCGCCGCTTGGGCCTACACCGACCCGCGGGCGCCGCTCGTCCTCTGCACCTACCTGTGAGCGCCGGGCGGGCCGGGGCGGGCGGCGGGAGCGGCCGCCTCGCCCTCCCTCACCGCTGCCCTCCTTCCCCGCAGCCCCGAGGAGTTCGTGGAGTGCGAGGAACCGGTGGACCACGGCGGGAACGCCACGGCGCAGCAGGAGCTGGGCCACGGCTGCGTGAAGGTGAGGGGGCGGGCGGGAAGGGGCGGCTCGGCCGGGCCTCGCTGCCGGAGCCCCCCGACCGCCACCCCCCGGGGCTGAGGCCGCCCGCGTTGCCCGCAGTTCGGCGGGCAGGCCTACGGCGAGGTGGATCACACCCGGGTGCAGTGCCGAGCGCTGGACGGCATCGAGTGCGCCGAGCCGCGGAGCTTCCTGCGGGGCAGCAGGCCCTGCGTCAAGTAGGCCGCGTTCTCCGCGGGCGGGAGGGCCCCCTCTCCTCTCTCCCGGGCCCTGCACCTCTGCCGGCCCCCGCGGGAGGGAGCCCCGCCGTCAGAAACGGGGCGAGGCCGGCGGGGAGAGCCCGCCGAGGGTGCGGGGCCGCCCCCGCAGCCCCGGCCTGACCCGCCCCCGACCGCTTCCATTGCAGGTACACCGGGCACTATTTTATAACCACTCTGCTCTACTCGTTTTTCCTGGGTTGCTTTGGAGTGGATCGATTCTGCCTGGGCCATACCGGGACCGCCGTGGGGAAACTGCTGACTCTGGGAGGACTGGGCATCTGGTGGTTTGTTGATCTGATTCTCCTCATCACCGGCGGGCTGATGCCCAGCGACGGCAGCAACTGGTGCACCGTGTACTGAGAGGAGCGAAGGTTGCTCCCGAGAGCCGAGCCCGCAAGAAGCCAACCCCGTCTCTGCAGGACTGGAGCTGGACTCCTCCGCTTGTTCCGCAGCATCAGAACAGACTTCTGCCTTGCACAAACGTGGATTTACAAAGCTGTAACTTAACGTGCGGAACAATTATTCTTGTTAATTCCCCTGTGCAAACCTTGGACACAAAATTGTTCAGTATATATATTTTGCTTGTTTAAAATAATCTGGATTTCCCCCCCACCCCCCCGAGGGGTAACAGTTTAAGAAATCAGACCTTGCAAACACAGGTGGTCAAACAAATCATAATAAAGTCTGGAAGGAGCTGACTCCTCGTGCTTTCAGTATTAGTAGCGTACGTAGAGCCACACAGAGACATGGGCTGCTAGCATGCGGTTTCATCTTACTAGACTTTGCAGGCCTTTACAGCTGAGTAACCTAACACAAAGTTAGAGAGGCTCTGTGGCGAGATGACGAGCTCTGATTCTATGCTATTTGTTTAAAACCGTGTTCACTGGCTGCAGGGGAAGCTGGGTTAGGTTTAGTGGAAACCGCGCCCTTTGGAGAACATCATTCCTCCCCACTCTTTTGCAGGCAGGGAACGCCACAGCGCAGCAAAGAAAGTTACTCTTCAGGCCTCTCAAAAGCAGCACTTGTGTCCGTTGATGTAACTCTCCCGACCCTGCTCGCGTTCTACAAACATCATCTGTAGGACGCTGCAGCCACTCCAAAGTAGCACGTGTGTTATTTTAAAATCACCTGTTTCTCCCTCTGTCCCCTGGCCTTTGTAGTAAATGAGCGTGCTTTTCAAAACGTATTGCATCGTGCTGCCGTGGCGGCAGGTTGCGTTCCCCTTCCCTGCTGCCGGACAGTCGCATTCTTTAAAAACCCGTGACCGTTCAGCGGCAACCATTTGTGTTTTACAGACCTTTGCCTCATTAGCGACAGAGGCCCGGAGCCGCAGGGAAGGGGCGGGAGCTGTCAGAGCTCTGGGAAGGGGCCAGAGCTCCCATCCGCGTGCCGGTCACCCCTCCGGCTCCAGCCCACGGCACAGGGCACGCGCGGGACCAAAATGAGTGGGAGTTTCGAGCAACCGCGCACCCAAAAGAGGAAGCCCCGCCAGATGCAGTCTGAAAACTCACCGAGCTGAATAAAAACGGGAAAAGGAAGCTGCAGTAAGTCACAGCCAGAACCAGACACAAAATCCGTATGTGCAAAAGTCCAGTCACATCTGACATCGAATATAGCGAACGCACGCTCTCCGTTCTCACGCAGTTCTGCAAACTGAGGACCCTGCAGCCGTTTCCATTTGGCGAATTTCTGCCTGTGTTACTTCCACTTCTGTCTCCGATGGAGCTGCAACGGGGTTCAGTTTGGCCGGGAATTCTGCCTGTTCCAGTTTTGGTTTGTGGTTTATTGCAACAACTCCTCCTCTCCGGGGAATGGGGCTTCTATCCCATTTAGGTCACAAGTAGTCTGAATTTGGCGGCTTCGAATAGGTCTCAGGGCGCTGGGGTGGGGGGAGGCTTCAGCATGAAACTACCACATTCTTCAGACCAGGGGAACAACAGGGCTGAAAAGCCCACGGTGGGGAAAATATTATGCAGTGAGCCAGAAGGAAAAAAAATAACCACCCCACGTGCAAAAGCCTATCGTCATTAACATCTCCCCACGTCCTCAGCCCAGCAGCTGCCAGCTAACAGCAGGACCTCCAATTCCTCCCGTGTACGAGGCCGTCACGGACTACGCCGATGAACACCGGGGGTATCGGTGCGACAGCGTTCCTCCTGCCCGCGTATTCGGAAAGGCAAAGACAGTTGTGGCTTCCCTGCCGCTGCCGCGCACTCACCCCCTCGCACACCCAGAACCGAGCTGTGTGCAGGGCAGCAGCGCCTGTGCCCGCCTCACAGATGTCCCCAAGAAGCGTGCTCCGCCAGTTCTCACTGGAAAATGTGATGTGAAAGCAAAAATAAATAGTAACAAAGTGTCTAAACCAAGAGTTTTATTGGGACATACCTTTCCCATGGAAGGGCTCAAGAGGAGCGACAGCTGGAGCTGTCTTATCATCAGCGATAAAATGAAACTTGCTCCTCGGGCTGGGAGGATGCACGCCGCCTGCAGACGGACCGTTTCTGCTCCAGCCTGCCGCGTTCCTTGCCAAACACACGCCCCGCGAGCAAGGGATGCTTCTCGCCCGGTTAATCTTTGTCCCCTTGTTTTCTAGCAGTGACAAACAAGATCAAAAACGTTTTCAAAGCAGAGGCCACGATGGCCCTTCACCCTCCCCTCGGTGCTTTGCCCTGCTGGAGCCGGCTGGGGGCCGGGGTGTCCGGCGGGGTGCCGTGGGGCATGGGGTGCCGTGGGGCGGGCAGCCCAGCTGGCTGCAGCTCCGCAGTGGGAGCCCCCCAGGGGCTCCAGCCACAAGTGTGGCACAAGAGACAGCAGGCAGGACTTTGGCAGCTCCGTGCAGCATCCCTAAAGCTCCCCCAGCACACGATCGCTGCTCCCCTTGCACGGGGGGAGAGCACCCGCTGGTAACATTCAACCCCCCCAGTAAGCATTACCCAAAATACACAATGCAAACAGACAGCCTGGAAAAGCAACTGGGATTTCCTTATTTATTTAAAAACAGAAGGAAAAAAGGGCATTCCATCTCCTGCAGCCAGCATTTACAGGCGAGGGGTGGGAGGCGGGTAACCGACACCACGGGAGCCACGGAGCATCGCCCACGCGAGGCACCCCGGCCCTAAGAGCACTTGAAATCCCCAGCCGGCACTCGCAGACACGGCTGAAACCGCTCGGAAGGTTTCATAGAAAAGAGCAAACCCATCTCTCGCACCACTCTTTCCGCACAAGATTCCTTGAACCTACACACATCCCTAGGAAAGCGGGGAAACTCACAGCACACGCTTCATTTTCAAAAGGGAGCAGCTACAGGGGGGACACGTTCATCCCCACGCAGGAAAGCCGGGAAGCAAACGCAGAGGTGAGGGGACACCAGTTTGCTTTAAAACAATGCTGCAAAGCTCCACTGAGGTCTGCCTGCATCTGCCTGGTCCTTGGGGATGGGAGAGAAATTCCTCCTGGCAACACCACCTGCATCACGGATGGGTCTGGAGCCCGGCTCCACTTGGAACGCACTCGTTGCAGTCTCGCACGCAGCCTTTACGCTGTCCTGGGAGGGTGGGAACGAGGAACGGGAATGTCGCAAGAGCGCTGGAGCCACTGGTAGTTTGTCCTCCTGGATAATTAACCCTAATTGTGCAACAAGCTTCTGCTTTACCATCCCAGGCCCGAGGAAACTTTGCAATTATCAAGCAACAAAAAACCCCTTGGTACTCCGTGGTTTTGAAGCCTTGCACAAAGTAACCATCGTCCCTCCGCATTTGATCTTTTCCAGAAATGAGGTCAGAGCGCTATCACCAAATGCTCTGGCTCTATGATTGATAGGCTTACCAAGCTATTAACACATTTTTGAAACACCACGTTATGAGCCAAACAGCAAGTCAGCCTAAAAAAAAAAAAAAAAATTTCAAACACTAGTGCAAATAAAGCAAAATGGAAAAGAAAAAGGAACAGCATGGTCTAGGTTTCTACAATTAAATAACAAATACACTCAGCCAGTACCGTTTGCATCGATTGCCACTCGTTTTCATAGTTTCAGTGTTCCCCAGCACCCCCACAACCCCGCTTTGAGCCACTCTTACCCCCGCACTGGGAGCTGCCCCATGCACCTTCCGCTGCCCCGGGCTCCAGCAGAGCTCGGCTGGAGCAGCAGCCCCTCCAACAAGGAGGGATCGATGCAGGAAGATGCAATTTTCATCCTGTTAAGATCCATCGGGCTAATCAACGCCTTGGAGATCCACTGATAAAGCTCCGCTCGATCCCAGGCTGAGCCTGAGCCAGGCTAAAGCATAGCTGCCAAACAGCTGGAGAGCTGGAAAGGGCAGGGACAAACCAGATTTTTTGCTCCTGGCGAGCACGTTGAGCTGATTTTGCAGAGCAGAGAACATGTAATGACACAAAAAAAAGAAAGGAAAAAAAAAAAGAACAGGTAACTAGTCCACAGTGAGGGGAAGCCTTGTTAACTCCAGACCACTCCGTGCAATGCTAAGCGTGCAATGCTAAGCTTGCAATGCAGCTCCCGCAGCAGCCACCCGGATTTATCAGCTGGATGTATCTGAGCTGGCAGAGAGCACGCCCGCGTCCGACACAGGACGCGGCGGTGCAGCTGGGCCAAGGCAAGCGCATGTCAAAGATGCCACGTGCCCGTCAGCAGGGCCCCGCGCAGCCGCCGGGCATCGCCTGCAGCCTTGCCCGGAGCTCCGGCGCCTGGCCAGGGCACCGCTGCTGCCTCCTGCCCGCGGGGCTCCGCAGCTGGGGACGCCCGCAGAGCGCAGCAGCTTAATGCGAGGGATGCCTTCGCTTGCTCATTTCGGCTTAATGCAATTCTGGACTAAAGCTTCCCTCCCCGAATGCGTGCTGCTTTCTGCGGTGCGCGGTCACCGCCCCAGCCAACGCTCCTCGCTCTGCCTCCTTGGGTCTGGGTAAGTCAGGCCTGAACGAGAGCCCGCAAACGAAGGACGAAGCAGCACCTACGCCTGGGTGGGCTTGATGCAGCTCTCGCAAAGTCACACCGACATAACCCGCTGCTGCCAGCAAGCAAGGACGGAGCGGTGCGTCCTCGCTCGCTACCAAGGATTACGCATGCATCTCGGGGTGAAGCTATCAGACGATCTCTTGGGAATACCTGAATTTTCTACACGCTATTTATCACACCTCCTACAGGAGCTGGTTTGGTTATATGATGAGTTCACGTTGCTCTAAAAACTTCTGCTCGTTCTTGTTCCAAGGCAGGCAGCAGGCGAGTTGGTCAGACGAGTCTTCCCAGTTTCATTTACACACTCGGCTTTCGTTGCTTTTTTGCTAAAAGCACTTCACCACCCAGGCACGACTTTCTGGTGCCCAGATGTATGCGGTGCAAAACCGACACCGTACCTGAGGATCCTCCCGGCTCCGGGAGCCGCCGCTGCACCGGCTGCCTGCCCGGGCTCGTGCTCAGAAAGTACCAACAAGCCTTTCGGATGGGCTGAGCAGGGAGCCTGCCAGCGCCGGGGTTTAACAGTGGCCACAGATATAAAAAGACATAATTAAAAGCCAATAGCTTTGTTGATACATCACTAGTCAGGCAGTGCAAAGAGCTGATCTCCTAGGCAAAAAGTCATCAAAACGGGAAGTTGCAGCACGTCCCTTGTGCAGGCAGCTGGCGTCTCCCCGGCTCTGCCCGGGGAAGGCTGAGCAGCACGAAAGGGGAGAAAAAGGTTTTTCCAAACACAAGAAAGGCCACGCTCCCCTTCATGCCTCTGAGACCCCCTGCTGCTTCCTCCAGGCTTTGTTTTTGGGGGAAATTACGCAGTTGCAGAAGAGGATGCCCCCGCGCCAGGCTGCGGTGGGGAGCGGCGCTTCCCGCCCTGCACGGCGCGTGATGGCAGGCGCCCACAGGTTGCCCTGCCGGGATGCAGCTCCCGAAACACGGAGCCACCCGGGCTGCACCCAGGCCAAAGCCCAGGCCAGAGCAGGCAGAGACCCTGCTCCCCGGCAGAGCAGGGCGCCGGGACGCGGGTCCAGCCGGATCCTGTATCGCACGGAAGAGCAGCGGTGGAGGGAAGGGGCACTTCACCCCTGCCGAGATGACGGGGTGAGCTCAGTCCGAGGTGCTAAGCGGACGCGTGGAGACCAGCCATCCCGGGCCCGGCGCGGCCGTGCACCCCGAACCACCCTGTGGGGACCCTCGGCAGCCGGGGAGGCGGCGCAGGGAGCCGGGGGGTGGCTCGGCGCCCGGTCAGACATCAGAGGTCCGGATGCTTTCATCGTCCAGGTCGAAGGCGAACGGCTTCTCCTTGAGATGCTGCGGCTCCGACTTGTGCCGCACGCGCTTGCCCAGCGCGGCTCCGGCGTCGCGCTCCGTGAAGGCCGGCATGAACACCGAGTCTCTCAGCAGTGCGGGCGACTCCTCCGGCGCCGGCTGCTTCCCCTCCGCCTGCGGCACCGGGGTCCAGGGCTGCCAGGAGGAGGTGGAGGGGGCTTTGCACAGCGCTCTCCTCTCCTCCGCTGCCTGCCTGTGATGGGAGGGGGCTGCGGAGCCCCCGGGCTTCACCATGGAGGTGGATCTCATGAAGGAGATGTCCTGCAAGGACAGAGGCAGGGTGAGCCCTGGCTGGGGTTGGGTTTGTGCGTGTGCAACTGCTGTGAGCAATTTGCAAAGCCCTGGGGACCAGGACCAGGCCCTTTACATGCTCTGCAGGGGTGGGGGGGGGAACCAAGCAAAGTGAAAGTCTGAATGAAATGGCTCTTTGCCCCCAGTCAGGCTCTCGCTCGTGCCTCGGAGCGGAGCAGGGTTCACACAGGCCCAGTTCGATGACTGAATCTCACTTTTCAGTCTTTTTCAAGGAAACCTTTCCAGGGACTGGCAAACCAACCCAGAGGGATCTCATCCTGGAAACGGGCTAACCGAGCGCTTACACAAGCCACTGAATAAATATCTTGTACACTGGCATGATCTTCATTTGGCACCAAATATGAAGCAGAAAGGACATGACCTACCCTCGGGCGGGTTTTCAGGGCCTGGACTGCCCCTGTGATTACTTGGATCCAGCTGTGCATGTCCTCAGGGCTGTCTGCCTGCAAAACACACCAGCCCGAATGAGACGTTGCCTTCTGCAAGCCCCCGGCGCAGCCAGAGCGGATCCCCGCCGCAGCGAAGCGGGGGCGCGCAGATGGACAGCCTACCGCGGCTCCCAGTATATTTGCTCCTAATTTACGCTTGCTTAAAAATCACCGCAGCACCCCATCTGCCCCCAGCAGAAGGGGAGTCGCTCTCCACATTGCAGCATTTTTATATCAGGAATAGATAAAGCATTTAAGGAAAAAGAAAAAAATTGTTGGGTGTTACCAATCCTGCCCCTGCACTGGCAGAGGCTTGGGGTCCGCGTCCCACCAGGAGCCCGCCCGGGGCTGCGCTCCCCGGGCAGCGGGGTTTGGGGCTTTTGCCCGTGCACGTGGGGATGTGCATGCACGGCGCGGCACAGCACGGCGCAGCACAGCACGGCGCGGCACAGCACGGCACAGCACGGCGCGGCACAGCACGGCGCGCTGGCTGCTCTTCGGGGACTGCCGAGCGCTGGGGGGGGGCTGCAAATGCCGAGAGCAACGTGCACAGCGTCCCCCGTCTGCTGCCTCCCCCTGCCCAGCCCAGCCAGCAACGAGGAGACCACTTTAACACCCCTCCACGGCAGAGAAGGGCCGGCCAAATCCGCGGGACAGGGGAGGTGCAGAGGCAGCCCCGCGCACTCGGGATGCTCATCGGATCGCCCTGTGCTTTTGTCTCCGCTTTTTCCTGCTCGCACAAATAGCCGCTAGTATAAATAAACCCAAGGGGAGAAGTGAAACCGCCTGGCAGTTCTCCCTCACCGCCCGTGCCCCGACGCCGGGCGAAGCCGTTACGAACTCATCTGCTTGCGTTCGCTGGGGGACGGCCCGTTTGCAGAGCGTGGCTTGCACGAGCTGTCGAGAGCTGAACGTACCGCGCAGCAAAGCAAACCCGCCTGGGCTGCCTCACCTGGATGTAGAAGGTTCTGGAGCTCGTTATGATTTCAAAGAGGTTGTCCCGCATCAGGAGGTCACTAGAAAGAGTGAGAAAGAGACGGTCACTACCCAGAAGTCATCATGGACGGAAAAAAAAAAAAATCCGTATTTACCCTCATCTCTAGAATGTGCTGGAAAACCATATTGAAGGCGAAACCATGGGGAAAACCATATTGAAGGCGAACGTTGGATCTCATTGGGATTTTGAGAAGACCCCAGCTCCCCCGAGACCTTCAGCTACAAATACACTCTAGCTTCTGCAAGCCCCTGCCTTTCCCCAGACCCGTAATCCACCTCGTTTACAGCTCATTTTAAATGTGAACTTTCTACTACTTATCAAGAATAAAAATTCAAAGCGAGATTAATAAAATACATTTTTACTTTAGCTAAAGAGGTTTGTTTCCTTAGTTCATTTTCCATTGCAAGTCTTCAAGTTACTTTGATTTCATCAGCGTTTGCTGCAATAAATCGTTCCCGAGACATTGTGCAGCCACCTGCGCTTGTTTAAGGCAAACGCCTATATACGGCTGTCGGCAGCTTTGGGAACACCTTTGTTCTTCTGTCACACGATGCTATTTACTGTGCAGGGTCCTATTTACTGTGCAGGGCCCGTGCTCCTTAATCTATGGAGATAAGAGAGCTGTAGGAGCACGCCTGCCCAACAGAGATGGCTATCAGCACCAGAAGAACAGAGGACGGACAATATCCTGCATCCAGCCACATTTCCCCGACCTGCTCATGGAGCTGAAGGGGAAGAAAGTTCTTAGAAGCAAAACAGAGAGGCGACGTTTGGGTTACAGGGTTGTAAAAGACACACGAGCGGCAGCGCAGCTCAGCCTGGCCCCGGCTCGCAGCAGCAGCCGCTGCTCGGGGCCCCTCTGGGCTCCCCAAAGGAGGGAGCCGAGTTCCCTTCCCGCCCTCCTCCGGTTCAGCTCCTCGGGGAGCTGCTTTCCACCGGCAGCCGGAGCAGCCGGAGCTCCTGTGAGCTGCTCCGGCCCCGGCACAACCCGGGGCTACGGCAGGAGCTGCAGTCCAGGGAAACACGGATGGGAGCGTTACCCAGACTTGACCAGGCACTCGTGGGTCTTGCAGACGTCCTTCAGGAGAATCGAACGCAAGGGCTCCTTGTCCTGTGGAGACGAGAGGAGACGATGATGGGCTTGGCTGGCCCCTGGGGCTGGCAGCACCGGGACGTGCCTCCCGCGGAGCCACCCGCGCCGGCCGGGAGCGCAGCAGCCCCAGATCTCTGCTTGGGAGCAGCCAGTCCCAGGCTCACCTGCTCACACTTGTAGTAACTGATGGAAAATTCATCCAGAACGAAGAACCGGCGCTTCCAGCTCTTCCTCTGGAAAAGAGAGGGGGAAACCACTGGGTGCTGGGCTCTGGCGCTCTCCCCACGCTGTTGCTGTCTGGCATCCAGAGCATCCCCAGAGCATCCCCGACCCACGGGCTGAGCCCGCGGCATGGGGGACCCCCGGCACTCACCACGTTCCCCTGCTTCACGCAGTAGCCGCTCTTGAGGATGGGGGGCCCGGCGGGCGGCTTGGCGGCCGAGGTGGGGATGTAGCTCTGCGAGCGCCGCAGCAGCGGGTGGGCGGCCACGTCGCTGCCCTCCCCTCCGTCCCCGCCGTTCTGCAACCGGGGAGCAGAGAGTTACCGGGGAGCAGAGAGTTACCGGGGAGCACAGGGAGAGCAGGGAGGGGAATTCCCTGCTAGAAGGCAGGACACCTGAGCTGGAGGGAAAAGCAACCCGAAGCAAACCCTGAGTGCAGCGCTGCGTGCCAAGGGCTAATTGCAATGCCTGGACACAAGCAGGGGAACGCACCAGAGTAGAGAGCTGATTTTATCTCGCTGCGTGCAGCTTTTCAGACTGCTGCCCGAGTCGAATTCACTATTTAGGCATCCACATGTTAAAAACAATGTTAAGAAATTGAAAAGGCTACAGAAAAGCCACAGAAGCAATTTGAGGGCTGAAGAAAATCCCTTGCAGCAGGGGAGTGAAAGGACCTCATCTGCCTGGCTTATCAAGCACCGAGAGGTGACTCGCTGCCCCACAGACCCTCTCGGGGGGAGATGCAAGGTACCAGGAGCTCTTTCATCTGGCAGAGGGAGGCAGAACAAAAACCACCAGCTGGAAGCTGGAGCCAGAAAAACCCCACGTTAGAAAGCAGGGATGCTTTCCAACTGGAGAAGGTAATATATCATGGGAACAAACTGCTCAGGAAAGCCGTAAAGTCTCCGCTCCACATTTTCACAGCCAAATTCTCCCAAAAGAAACTGGGATGCTTGGAGTTCAGGTAGAAAACTCACACTTCCCCTGGCCCTGAGCCATCTCTCCCCAAGCACAACACTTGCCGCTATGAGCGTGGCGGGGCTGCGCACGTGGCCGTGCATCCAGCACCCATCCCCTGGCTCACCCGAGCCCTTCCCAGTGCATCCCAAGGGCTGGACCCTGTCCCGCTGCCAGCATCACCCCTCTCTCCCCGCACCGCCCCGTCCCCCGGCAGCACCCTCCCTTCCCCCTCGGCAGCACAGAGGATGGTTGAGACGAAACATCTGCGCTCATCTCCTTCCCCAGTCCCTCCAACCCCTTCCTCCAGCTCCGCGCTGAGGTTTGAGAATTGCCATGGCAGCCGGGGTGGCTCTCACCGCCACCAGCCTTATATGGCACCCGCGCCGGTGCAACTGCCGGTGCGGTTAACCAGCGACCTGCCCGCGCTGCTCCTTCCAGCACCTTCGAGAGGCTGCTTTGGTTTCTCCAGGACAGAGAGAAGCAGCCATTTGGCTGGCCCCAAACTGCCGCCTGGCACCTCCGCAGAGCGGCGGAGCAGAGCTCCAGCCTGGCCGGGAAGGGGAAGCCGCCCGCCGCCCTCGCCTGGGCCGCACCGGCGCTGCCCAGCGTTACAGATGTACGTGTCCAAAACCAGAGACGGGGATGCTGCTGCAATGGGGGGCGTTACACCCAGGAGCCGGGGTGATGCTGCTGGCCGGTCTGGGGGTGCAGCTGGAGCGTGGGGTTCCCCCCTGCAGTCCCAGAGCCGCGGCGGGGCAGCCCTGACCGGCCCGGGCAGAGCCGGGAAACCACGGACGTGCCCAGGAAGCTGCAGGGGAGGAACAGCCATTGCACACGGGGCAATCGGCAAGGAACGTGGTCCAGCAGCTGATGCACCACCTCTTAAAAAACCCCTCCGTGAAAGAAAGAAGTTGGGCGAGGGCTGAGGATGGAGCTCGCGGCTCTCGGGAGGTGGTGGCAGGGAGGAGAGGGAGGCAGACTCAGGAGTCTGGCGGAAAGAGCAGCTTTAACCGACTGAAACAAAAAAGAAAAGGCACAGGGCTGGCTGCTGCCGCTTGTTTGCAAGCAGGCGGCCGGGCTGTCCCAGCTGCAGGCACACAGGGAAGCAGGGGGGAGGCACAGCCTTCCCTGCCCTTCCCCACCCCATGCACGGGGCCGAGGGGCCGGCAGCGTCCCACGGGGCAGTGGCACCGGGAAGGGCCCGTGGCACCGGGAAGGGAGAGCTGCTAGCCCAACCCCGGGAGCAGCCCCGACCCCACGCACCTCTGCACCCCACACACCTCCCACCCCGCTCCCCGACAAACCCTGCGGCCAGGGAAGCGTTAAAAACGCCTGCCAGCAAAAAAACGCTGCAATGATCTAATTCTCTGCTCTATTTTTAGTGCTGCCACTGATAAGAGCTGAAGTGAGACCCAGAGCCGGATGAGCGCCCAAAGGTGGGAGACACGGACGGCCATGTGCGCAGCCGGCTACGTGCCGAGGGAAGGGGGTGCGGAGCCACGGCGAGCGGTGCCAGCCACCGCCTCCGGGACGGGTCAGTCCCTTCGGCTGCATTTATAGGGGCAGCAACACGGGGTCCCTCTGCCCCAGGCACCTCGATGGGGGATTTGGAGCCAGGACGGGTGGGCGGATGGTGCGGGATGGCCAAGAAGCCGAGCAGATTCCTCGCCTCCTCCTCCTCACACCCCCTCGTCTCATCACACTTCTGAGCGAGACAAAGGATAGGTGCTACAGGGTGCTAAGTGCAGCTATTTATACACCCCTGAGTGGGAAGGGTTTGCAGGCACTGAGTTTCCAGAAATGAAAGCGCAAACCAGCCTCCCCAACAGCTCAAACCAGCAACTGCCTCCAGCCCCACGGCTGGACCTCCCCAGACCCCCGGACCCCGCGCCCCAGCCCAGCGCCATGCCGGGGGACCCACGTCCCCAAGCTCCACTGCTCCAACGTGGGGTTAGAGAACGACAGAGCCCACCGCTGCTGCGTATTAACAGTATTTCTCCACCCATTGCGCTGCTCAGCAGGATGCTAAAGGAATAATAACGCCCAGACACCCGCTTTCCCTCTGCTCTCCCTTCCCACAGCAGCAATCGGACCCTCACTTGCAACAAGTGATTTGCAGGCCCAGCCACCCTCGCTCCGCTCGACTCGGAGGGCAGCACGCCCTTGCGGGCAGGGCAATGACGGCAGCAGACACAAAACCCAGCGGGCAGGGACCTCTCAAAGCCCGGCTCAAGCACCGAAGGGCCGCCGGCAGCGAGGTGCAGGAACATCAAAGCAGGGTGTGGTGGAAATGCCCTCGCCCAGCTACGCATGGAGAAACTGCCACCTTCTCTGCTTATCCCCATTAGGAGCTGCTCTTAAAACACGGGGAACAGAGAGAACAAAGCGGGGTGCTGGCGTCGCAGGGATTTTACCCCCAGGATTTGGGACGGTGCACAGATCCTGCCAGCTCACCTGGTTGATGGGCGTGTGGACCACCACCCCCCCGATGATCTCGGTTTTGTAGGCAACCTGGGGCTTCCTCTCCTGGGCCTGGGGCACCACCGGAGGCTTCGCGATCTCCGTGGCCGGTGGGACGCTGCCGCCCTTTGGCACCTACGGGAGAGAGAAAGGGGGTGAAGGGTACAGGTGTGACCACACCGGGCAGCCCCACACCTGCACCGGGCACCATCGTCTCTGTCCTCCCAGCCTAACTGCAGCAATGTCCCTTTAAAAAAAATAATATGATGAAAAAAAATAATAAATGAACAAGCCACCCCAATTAAGGAGGGTGTGGGCCCCACCCAGGTGGTTTGCAGGAGGTGCTGAGATGGGAGATGAGAGGTGGTGAATAATTAAGCATCACCTCACATGAGTCTGCGACTCGCCTCTGCAGCCCGATGTGTTTGTGGGACACTTGCTCCTTTAATTGTCCCTGCTCTACTGCGGCTAGGCTTAACGATGAGCTCCCGTCTGCCTAACGAGGCTGGCGGCACGTCCGCAGGGGCGCAGCGGACGGCCGGGCGCTATTTTACGCACCGAACGCCTGCGCGTCCTGCACCAACGCGCAGCCGGGCAGGTTGTGCCTCTGCGGCGAGTGGCCCCGCATCCCCGGGCAGAGCCTGCGCCGCGGGGACCCGGCTCCCGGCGTCAGCATCCTCCTTTTCCCCGGCCCAGCTCCTGCCCTCCGGCACCCGGCTCTGCACAGAAAGGCGGGTTTCCAAATTTTCCTTCCCAAGTCTGCACTTCCACTTCTCTAATGCCATTAATCGGGGTCTCTGGCTCCAACCCACCCTCCTGCCTTCCACCTCACACTGCACAGGGAGCGACGCGCGGTCCTCTCCGTGCAAACCTCACCACGCATCGGCTGCGGCTGGGCAGAGCAGAGCTCTCAGCTGCTCTGAAGTCCCTCCCGAGGCAGACGGCTGGACTCGGGTTTAGGCTGAGATCTGGCTTAAGTCTTGGGGGGCAGAGGCCTGTGCTAAGACCTCACAAACCCGCAGGCAGGAGAGGGCTGGCAGGAGAGGAGGAAGGGCCAAGGACGAGATCCCGGTCACCCCATGAGCATGCTGCCCGCGCAGAGCCCTGGGTGCTCTCCAGCAGGCAGGCTCGGCTGGCGGGGCAGGCAGCACCAGGCAGGGGACAGGCAGCACCAGGCAGGGGACAGGCAGCACCAGGCAGGGGACAGGCAGCAGCGGCAAGTTCAGGCGCCATCGCTTCCTGCTTCGGAAACGCCGCTGCCGTGCGAGCGAGGGGCCAGGCCATGGCAGGCTCCCGCACGCCTGCGCTGCACGGCCCCGCGCAGAGCACCGGTGCCCGCGGGCACCGGCACGTACCACCGCCTGCCCCGGCAACGCGGGCGAGCTCGAGGCGGGTG
Source organism: Platalea leucorodia (assembly GCF_965183815.1). Lineage (NCBI taxonomy): Eukaryota > Metazoa > Chordata > Aves > Pelecaniformes > Threskiornithidae > Platalea > Platalea leucorodia. The sequence goes on along the minus strand of NC_138858.1, from coordinate 93,076,318 downwards.
CGTGGCGAGGCTGGGGAGCCGGCACAGGCCGCCCGGCCGGAGGAAATGGTTTCACAACGCAGATGCAGAGACATTGCATGCACGGGCAGCAGTGCAGAGAGAAGGAGCTGCATCTCTCTGCAGGCAGCAGTGCAAGGGGGAAGGTGCTGCTCGGCGCCTGGCACGGGGCAGCGCTGCTGCCAGCTCGAGCCTCCTCGTGCAGAACTGAGCCGAGTCCCTTGTCACGGTCACACCAGCCTGCTGCACGCCTTCAGCCGCCAAGGCCCTGGCTACAAAGACAGCATGCAGGGTGAGGAAACACAGGAACCGATTTGCCAAGAGCAGAGGAGAAGTCTCTGTGAGAAGCGGAAGCTGAACCTGGATTTCTGTACCAGGAGCAATACCCGAACCGCTGCCCCATCCGTCTCATCCCACCGCAGCGAGTGGCTCGGCCGGCGGCGGCGTGCACCGAAGACACAGCGCACGTGAGCGTGCTTGGTGGGATGCACCCCCTGCCCAGGAGCCCGGCAGCCCTGCAGAGCCCAGGGGAAAAGGGAGCCCTCTCAAAGGCCAGAGGCTGGGAAGGCTCCAAACCCCGCCGACAGCCAAAACATCTCCCCATGCCCTTCTGTGCCTCTCCAGCCACGCCAAGGCGATGAAGCCGCTGCAATTTGGAGCCGCCCAAGGAAACCCAGGCACAAATGGAAGCTGCAGAGCGGGGAGAGGGATTTCCCACGCAGGGCAGAGCGGCAGCGTCACCGGCATCCCGGTAGCCCTGTGTTTCCCAGCCAGCCTGCGAGAACTCCTCCCTGCAGGGCTGGATGAGCCGGTCGGCCAGCCAGGATGCAGCCAGAGTCGGGAAGGGCTGGCCAACATCAGGGTAGGAAAATCACTGCGGTTTCTTGCGGGAACTGAAGATGCGTCTCTTCCTAGCAGCACACCGGCTCCCGCCCCAGCCAGCCTGGCAGGTCAGCAGCACGGGCTGCCTGCAGGCCATTACCCCGCGGGAAACTACCCCGCTGGTACACCCAGACAAATGTCGTCGGCAGGCTCTCGTTACGACTCCTACCCAGTTTTGGAGGCGGGTTTTTTGTAGCCAATATCACCTGAACCCAGAAGAGAGAAGGTACAAGCCAGAGCCCGTGCAGTCAGTCTGGCGGCTTCAGGCACAGAGGTTGTCACATTTAAGGTATTTGCAGATTAAAAAAAAAAGAAAATGCAAGCCAAGTTTGGTCTTGTAGATGAGTTTCCCACAGGGACTACAACACGGCACTCCAGGGATTTCAAACAAAAAAATCAAAGAAAAAAGTTATTTGATAGGCCCCAATTCTAAACTGTTTGCCATGATTTTCCCTTATATTTAGTTTACAAACCACAAACAATATGCATCAGCGCGTGATCTAGTAAAACCCTGCTAGCATTAAACACTGGCAACACGGCTAATGCCAGCTACGCCGAAGCCTGCAGTGCCCCCGACCCTTTCGCAGGGATGCCCCGCATCCCAGGCCCAGGAAGACGCCGTCCTGGGAACACCCAACCCGGGAGCCCCGGCGTACGGGCGCTGCCCACTGAGCATCAAACGCAGAGCGTGCAGACGGGGCTTCTGCTCCCGCTGCCTGAGAGGGAGCACAGCAGCACCCCTCATCGCCAGGAGCGCCGGGCAGCTGAGGAGCACAGACTCCGCGAGTTGCCGGGTCAGTGACCATTAATTTACGGTTATACGAACACAACAGTAAGCGAGAGGAGATGGCAGACAAACTCCTTCGGATCCGGGCACAACCCGCCCTGCGATGCCCTACAGTGCAGGGCATTTGCTACCCCTCGTTACAAGCCCTAGCGTTCCAGGAGGAATAAAAATTGAGTAAATAAATTACGGAAGCACAAGAAAGATGCCCTTTGACAGCCACAGCGAGGGGTGGGTTACGGGTATCCCAGCCGACAGGAGGCAAACGTCCCCGGAGCAGGCGGGGATGGGGACAGATCCCGCAGGACCTTCCCCAGGCTGCGAGTGCCGTCCCCCACAGCAGCTGGGCAGGGAGCGCGAAGATGCGCGAGCAACCAGCGGCAAAGTAAATCCTGGCTAGCAGGACCCCGGGGATGGTGGAGGGAAGATGTCCCGTCCGAAGCCAGACCCCTGAGAGGGGTCACTGCGCAGCTCCGGCCTCGTGAAGGGATGCGGCGAAGCCGTCCAGAGCCACGCGCTAAAAGGTTGCATGGCCAGCACATCCCTCCTCTGCTCGGAGCGCTTCTCCCTCAGATCCAAACCAGCCTGGCCCCGCGCGCTGGCAGAACCCCACGCAGCCCCGGGGCGTCTGCGTAAGAGCCCTGCTCTCGCAGGGCCATCCGGGGGACCAGGGCACGCTCCCCTGGGAACGAGGTGGGTTTCTGCTTCACTCAACAGCAAAACAAGGGATGCGCCAGAAGCAGAGCAGGCTCCAGGAGGAGGACAAGAGACCGCAGCCACCAGCCGAGAGCTGCGCTTCCATCCTTCCCCGGTGCAGCCTCCGCGCTAACCCAGGAGAAAGCCTGGCAAGTTTGGCACCGACCTGCTCCCAGGCTGGGGACAGCCTGGCCACCATCGCTGCTCCTCAGGTGGGACCGGGGAGGCGATGGAGGGGAAGAGCACAGCAAGAAGGAAAAAGCACAGCTCCTCCAGGCATTTATCGAGTGGCCCATCGAGGAGGACGCAGAAACACCAGAGACGAGCGTAATGCAACCTACCGTGATCTTACTGGCCCGGTTCAGTGCCTCCACCCAGTCCTGCAGGTCCTTCTGATCACTGGCTTGTAAGAAATAGCGCTGAGATAAAGCATTGATAACTATCAAAGGAGGGAACAAAAAGAAGAGTTAGGGAACCCCGTTCAGTGCTTAGCATTATTAAAACAAATGAAAGATAAATCAACCAGACAGCATCTCTCGACGCCCAGTCCCAGAGCGATTTGCAGATATCAATCTCGTAACCTCTCGCATGGAAAAGCGGCCAAGGGGCCAGCGCTCGGGCATGGAGGGGGGACGTGGTGGCTGGTCAGCCGGATCCTCGCACCAGAGCTTAGGGAGGGCAGGGCTGAAGCCAGGCTTAAACCAAGGCTGTGGCACAGCCCAAACTAGGACTTAATCTCGTGCTGAAGTTACCCCCTCGCACGGGGCATTGGAGGGCCCCTCGGGACTTCCTTCACTCGGCACTCGGGTTTTCACTCTCATCCGAAACGTTGGTGCGAACCCCAAGCGGGGTCTGGGAAGCTCCTCGGGGACGCGCTCCCCGCAGGCTCCCCGGCGAGCGCTGCCTGCTGGCCGGCAGCCGGGTGGCTCAGAGGAACCTCTTGGAGGATTTCGGCACCAAAAAGCCGGAGAGATTTTTAACTGCACAAGATCTTGCTGAAACTCCGAGGAGCCTTGCGCCCCGAGCTCTGCCACACCGGGCTCCTCCGGAGCAGCCCCGTCCCCGCGCGGGAATACACCACGCGCTCTGGTCTTTGTCTTGGCCTCCATCCCTCGTAGTAAAGTATTGCAAAGGCAACACCGATCCCCTGGGACAAGCATGCGCTCGTGCTGTCATTTCTGTTGCTTTAAACCTGAGTTCACGGCTCACGCACAAGGCACTGAGGCAGCGTGAGTCGGGCTGAGGCCATCTGGGGTGAGGGGGAATTGGACACAAAACACCCCGTCCTTGCACCAACAGGAACAGAAGCTCATGCTGGCATTAAAATGGAAAAACAACCCTGTATTGCACAATGCGGTGCAGCACAACGGGACACACGGAAAGGATTCAGGAGCACAGCAAAAGCCGGGGTCGGCGCAGGGGACCGTCACAGAGGGGACCCACAGAGTCCTGCCTCCCTCACTGGGCTCTGCCCACGCATCTCGCGTCGGGGGTCAGGGTGACAGGGCCACCTAACGGGGCCGGGGCCCCGCGCTGGCCCTCAGGCACGATGGGCGCTGACGCATCCCCTTCCCTCCCCGACCGCGAGGATGCTGCAGGCAGGGTCTGTCCGGGAGGGCTCACGGGGGAGGCAGCTAAGCCACAGCCTCCCACGGTGGGGGGTCCTCCCTGGCAGAGCCCCGCCACGGCCCGGGGTCCCCCTCACTCACCAAAGCAGAACGGAGTTTTCGGCTTCTGTTTCGGCGTGGCGATGCTAACCTGCAACAGAGCAAATTAAAGAAAAAATTAAAGACAATAGTGCAGGCTAACGGCACGCACGAGAGCTGGAAGCTTCCATCCGCACACCCCTGATGGAGGGGAAGCCGGTGTTCCCCGAGCTCCAACCCAGTCCGCACTCCCGGTTCATCCGAGCCCCCGTCGAGCACCGACGCTGCAGCGTGAGCGCGGGGCCGAGGAGCGAGCGCCCGGCCGCTGGCACACCGCAGGCTGCAGCCTCCTTACGCTGCGCCCAGCAGCCGCTCCGGCCGGAGGGGAGGCATCACCTGCCCTCCCCAGCCCTGCAGTTACCCCGGCTGCAAACAAGGAGGAGAGCCGGCCAGCTCATCGGGGAAAACGAACATGGGTGGCGGGCAGGGCCCAATTAGCTCGTCTTCCTCGTGCACCTCCGGGTCGGAGCCCTGCTGCGTGCCACCGCCGCAGCCCGCAGGGCACCGCTCCCCCCCCAGGCTCCGCCGCCCCCGGGAACGGCCGGGCAGGACCCCCAGCAGCGCGGATGCTGGGCCGACGGCCAGCGCGCTCCTCGGGGCGCTGGCGCATCCCCTGCTCACGAGGACGCCGCGGACGGCGCGAGCCCGGGAGCTGCAGCGCAGCTGCGCGAACTCTCGGGAACTGGCCCGTATCGGATGAAACGCAGACCACATGCAGCAACGAACGCGCGGTCCCAGGGGAAGGTCAGCGCGGAGACGGGGCTTTCATCTCCCGCCGTCCCCCCCGGCGCTGGCTGCACTGTAAAGCAAAGAACGGAAAGCTTTCAAAGGCCTTGAAAACGCGAGTTTCTGCTGGACTAACACAGTCACTCTTGTCAGCAATTAAGAAAATTGAGGGAAAATAGCAGTGGTTTCTCCCTAAAGAGTAGGAATCATTTATATAAGAATACTCCTCCCCGGGGCTCCAAGCACAGCATTCATGGAGTATTTATTCTGACAGGCTTCCTCCTTCAGAGCCAGTCTATAATGCTTTAAATATGTTTTCTCAAGCAAACCTCCATTTTTCTGGCGTATTTACAGTTGGTAGTTAAAGCCGCTGGCATAACCCAATCCTGAAGTTTGTGACCAAATGCTGTCCTACAGCAATTTTCATTTAGACTAAAACGTATATAATTTATAAGTGAGGTTCTTTCCGAAATGGGGAAGGCTCAACCTCCCAGCGTTGCTTCATCTGTGCTTAATTTATAAATCATGATTCAGCAGGAACAGAGAGATCTGTCCAATTCTTTATCCGGCTCCAGTACGGAGCTGAGCCCGGCGCGGCGGCCGCAAGCCCCCGCTCCCCCCGGCAGCGGCAGCCGAGGGGCAGCTCGCGGGAAAAGGATGGTGGCACCTCCGCTTGCCGCAGCCATGCTCGCAGCCACGGCTCCGCGCGTTCCAGCTGCCCTCTAAGCACAGGGGAGAGGTACTGGTGCCCCCGAACCCATCGTGAAAGGGACCTTGGGACCGTCTCTACCTCCCCATCTGCACTGGGTCTGATGAGCACCCTCCCGCAGACCTTGGGCTGCGGCGGGAGGCACCGCGCCAGGGTTACGGGGACTGAGTGCCAAAGCGAGAGGGGCACCGCGGTGGGAGCACAAAGCCTGGCTCGGTCCGGTACTGGAGCAGCAACACCGAGCTGACTGCCAGCCCCGCGTCCAGCTCAGGCTGACACCATGCTCCCGTCCCCGCTCAGCCCCGGCCGCCCCGCGTCCTTCCTCCCGGCACAACAGTTCCTCTTCCTCCTGCACCCCGACCTCGCAGCCCGTCCCGTGCCAGTCCACAGAGGAAGGCGAACACCGGTCCCAGCGCTGGGATCAGCCGTGCTGCAGGGATGCTCTCCCCTTCCCACAGCCCCGCGCAGGCTCCCGTCCCAGGGAGGATGGCACGGGCTCGGGCAGGACCAGGACCTCGCCTCGGGTGCTGCCGGGGCGAGCCATCGCCTCTCCCGGGAAGGCCGCACGGATAAGGGGACAACAGGGAGCGTTCATTTTCCCTCTGCCCCACCCCGACATTACCTTGGAGATATAGGTCAGCTGCAGCGATCCGACAGCACCCGCACCGATGGCCAGGTTCTGCAAAACATTTAATGAGCAATGGGAGTTAAATGACAGGGAGAAGGCAAAAGAGGCGAGCCAGGCTGTCATTTAGCGTCGCTGGGGGTCAGGCGGCAAAAGCAACAGCCATGCTGCCGGCCTCGGCCGCTTCCCTCCTCGGTGCACCTGGTTCATCTCGCACCCTACCAGCAGCTGGGACCAGCCACGCTGTGCTGCACCCAAACGCCGTGCCCTCCTCGGTCCCGCTCACCGCCCCGTGCAGCGGCACCTCAGGTGCGAGACGGGCTCCGACTCCCGCCTCGCGTAGCCCAGGAGCAGGAGGCTGTGCTAACACCGGCCAGGCGGCCGCACGCTTCCCCTTCCCCTTTTAACAAGGCAATGCAGAATCTGCTGCAAGATGCTCTTCAGGAAGGCAGGTGCCTCCCCAGCCTACAAGCAGTGCCCGAGCACCGTGGGGTTTCCAGGAGGGTCTTCCTAGAGCTCAGCTTCGGCTTTTGCTCTTTTGAGCTTGACCGCAAGCGCTGGGGCAGCTCCCAGAGACATCGGGCACGACACGCACAGGCTCCATCTCCCCCAGCCGCCCAGCTCCTCATGACACCGCTTCCAAGATGACAAGCATTTCTAGGATAACCTCTTCTCTTGTTATCGCTGTCTCTACACTAAGACACAAGGGAGAGGTAACACCTCCCATGGGCACAGCATTTCTATAGGCTCCTCCAGGCTACCAGTGGCTCCTGGTGGGGTAAGCTGCTGCTGGGGTGCTCCCGGAATCCACAGAAGTCGCGGCGGGGCTGCTCTGCTGGAGCTTGGCCGTGGCTGCACCCAGCCGTGGGAGACCCCCGCAGACAACCAAGGCAGCAGACAGCATCCTCCTTCGGGGACCCGGAGGAGATGCCTCCACCCGGGCAGCCCAGCGGGGAGCCCGAGACGCAGCTGAAGACTCGCTAACGACTTCCAGGGACGTGCCCAGCGCGAAGCTGGGAGCAGCGCGGGAACCTACCTGAGGGTTGTCCATGTACCACAGGAGGCAGTTGGCCTGGGTGTCCAGGATGAAATACCTCCGCAGAAACTTGCCGCAGGTCTCATTTTCTTCAATGTCCAGGAACCCGCAGATACGGTTCTGTCGATCCAAGTACGGCATGCCGGGCTCCTTCTCGCATCACCCTGCGGAGAAGGGACAGGCAGGGAGAGGTGGGTGCTCTGCGCCCGCAGCCCCAGCTCCCCAGGGGAGCTCCTGCTGCACCTACAGCCATCTCAACCCACCACAGCCACAGGCGCTGGGATGCCAGCGCAGTTGCTCAGCCCCCATCTGAGCTCGCAAGAGGGAGAGGGAAGGCACAACCTGCCAGGGCTGACCCAAACGAGCACGTTAGCTGCTTCCCCTTGCTGAAAAATGAGGTGTTTGCATAAAGGCGTTCCTCCCCGCAGAGGTGCATGTGGCTCCCCAGCCCCGAGAGCCACCAACCCCACCGTGTCAGGAAGCTCAAGAGGCGTGAAAGCCCGCACGGCGCTCGGCGGAGGGTCTGGGGCTTCACTCCTCGTCCAGCTCCCCCCTCCGCATCTTGCCCCACGGTTGCCGGCCGAGCTTCCTGCAGGTGCAGTTTCCCAACCTGCCCAAACCTCCTGCTGCCTCTCCCAGGCCTCCCCAGCCCACGGCTTAACACACGGAAAGCAAAGTCAAACAGCCACCGCCGCGCGTTCGCACCACGGGGAAGCTGCCAAACGCAAGCGTCACCCAGCACGCCTTGGCGAGAAGAAGGGGTGCCAACGTGCCGGCCCCGGGCGCAGGGCAGATCAGACCAGCGAGCAGGACCAAAATAGCTCAGTGAGGAACCGCAGGACTTTGGAAACCTGGGAGCTGCAGATGGACTCAATCACTGCACGCTGCTGAACAAACGCTCGCCGGCCCGGCTCCGAGCCTGCTCATGGCACAGGGCAGCACCACGGCCACCGGCACATCCCAGGGCAGCGAGAGACCGAGGCCGAGTGACAGCCCTGGGCCCCAAACTGCCTCTGTCACAGCGGCGGTCGCATCCCACCGAGCTGCCCTCCAGAGAGCTCAGCAGCGTGGGACAGCCCCGTGCCACAGCTCGGCCCACCGAGAGAGGACAAAGCAGCCACAAAGGATTTGATGTGAGACACCAGGTCCCTGGGAACCGTAATAAAAAATAACCCCGAAGCGGACTGCGCGCTAGAGAGAGCCCGAGCACACTCCCAGGAAATGGAAAACAATCTGCAACTCCAGCAGAAAATCTGTGCAGCCAGGATGCCGAGTCAGCAGGGAAAACAATGACCCATCGCCGCGGGGCCAAGCCGTGTCACCAGGTCTGCCGCGGGCACGGACCCTCCCCGGCGCTGTCCCCCAGCCGGGGCGAGCCAGGCGGTCACCTCCAAGCTCACCTTGGCCGCAGCAGCTGCAGAGGAGCGGGGCTGGGCTGCGACACCGACCTCCCAGGCAGCCACGGCACAAACCCGCTCTGCAGAAGCGGGGAGAAACGCCGTGCCCAGCCTGCCACAACACGGGCACGGGGCACGACGGCCCTGAGCAGCCAGACTGGAGAGCACGGCAGCCGCGGTGCCCGTAAATAGGCTTTGCTTGCGTCCCCCGTGGGCGCAAGACGCGGGGGAGCCCGAGCATCGCTCTCGGTCACCCCGCAGGAGCAGCAGCAGTCGCTTTGAGTCAGCGGGAGTGGGTGCACGTTGCCACCGCTTTAATTTGGTGGCAGCTCCCACCCACCTTGCACAGCAGAGCTGGCTGCAGAGCCGCGGCGAGGGGAGCCCCTCAGCACCCCTGCAATGGGGCTGCCCCGGCAGGCTGCGTCTCTGCACCGTCACTTCCAGCCCCACGCAGGCAGCGAAAGCAGCACCGAGAGCCGCGGGCGGGCAGGACACGTCCCTCCGCCCGGGCAGAGCCCCCTCGCCACGGCCCGGGTGGACGGGCAGGGACGGAGACAGCGGTTACCGAAAGGACGCGAGCTGAACCTGGTGCGGTTTGTCCGGTAGAAGAGGGGTGACTCACGCAGGTGCCAGAAGCGGAGGCTGCACAAATAAAAGATCTCATGCAGAAAAGGAGGAAATACTATTTTTGAGCTGAATAGCTGCAGTGGAGTGGGGCCCTGAGAGGCAAGTGTTGTGCAAGAGTTGTGGTGCAGCTGCAAAGGTAGAGGTGGCAGAAAACAAGTCAACCTGCTGTTAGGATCTCAGAGTTTATCACCAGCGTCTCAGAGATGGGTATCAGGGCTTTGCTAAGAGGGAAATCATACTGCTTCAGTACAAGAGATGGTTTTAAAACAACACGTTTGCCCTGATGCAAGGGTTATGTGGGCACTTCACATTTTACTGCTTTTTTGTGGGGTTATTTTTGTGGGCGGGGGGAAGCACCCAGAAAGCAGATTCCCCAGTGCCTTCAACCATACCGACATGTTCAGACCAGGCCTCATAAATTACCTCTTCCTCCTGCTGCTAACAAAAGTCCAGAGATTTCTGCTTATGAGAGGGATGGGAAAGCCGAGGTGTGCCGCAGGCAGCCCCGGGACGAGCCCCCAGCCCCTCGGGACACCTCCCGGGACTCCCTACGTTCCCCCCGCCATCCTTAATTAATTTGGGCTCAAAGCCCACAAACCAGCTCAACTCTTCTGTGCGAGCTGCCCTCGGATTGCACTTGGATATGCAAAAAAACCTTTGGACAGAGGAGACTGCAACTGCTCCCGTCTCTGCCCTCCGGACCAGGCTCCCCGCAGCCAGCCAGGCTCCCCGTCCCCTCACACCCCACCGCCTGCGGGACGCAAACCGTCTCTCTCCTTGCAGCCACTGAGAATTGCGCTTTTCCATAGGGAAAGGATAAAAGTAGCACCCCCAGCGTGTGGGTATTTGGTCCCCCTGCTCAGGGACTCCGGGAGGGCTCAGTTTGCACTAACGTTTACTATTTATACAGCACTTCGTAAACTCAAAGTCTAAATATTTTTTTTATGCGAGACCCAAACTTGTGTTTGCTATAGGAAGGACCGAAGATGAAATCTGAGGGTGAGGATAAGAGGGACCGAAGGTAAGAAGGACCTCACAGAAAACTGGCACCATTTAAAAGTCCGGATAAGTCCCTGAAGGCCTCGCAGCGAGGAGGCACTTCAGCTTCAGAGGACAACCTTCGTGGAAACACGACGGACATCACCCTGGCACTGGGCACGGGCAGCTGCGATTTACAGCCGATGCCCGCACCCAGTTCGTGGAGGCTAATCTGCCGTCCAGCGACGACCTGAACTCCCCAAGCACCGCGCCGCATCAGGCCCTCACGGTCCCTTTTAGGAATTTATGCCGTAATATCCCACCATAATATCAGTCATAATATCCCACCAAGAACAACCACCCTTTTCTAGCTCACTTAATGAGATAACAAGAGGAATTGGGCTAGAGAAGGTTTACAGCAAAAATACCCTCTCGCCTGCCTCCCGAGACACAGGTAAGCGCTTCCCGGGAGGAGGCGGAAGGTGCAGGGCAGCGTCCGAACGGCACCCAAGCCCCTCTCTGCGGTCGCTGCTGGCTCAAAGGCCTCGTGTGCAGCCACACAGCCAGACTTTCCGGGAAGCACCCCCAGGACGCCAGCGCTTCCCCGCGCCGTCACGGCTGCCCGCGCCCTGCTCTGTCCCGCTCCTGGCACTCGCTGTGCCGCTACAGCCACGGGAGCACGACCACGGAAAGCCACAGCAGGAAAAGCCGACGCAACGGGAGACCTGGCATTCAGAGCATCGCAGCAGCGCTGGCCAGAGGCATCTCCTCAGCCCCTCGCTCCGCAGCACGGCCCGCTGCACCTGCAGGCAGTCGCAGCATCCTCCTCCTCCTCTCTCACGCCTGTCTGTCCCAGCCGCCCCGGTGCCGTTCGGGGCGCGGGGTCACCACCCTCATTTCACGAGGGCTCCAAGCCGCGACGCCCGCTGCCCCCGTGCAGCTCCCGGACAGCCCCGGCCGCGCGGGGCGACGGCGGCGAGCGGCAGCGGTTGCCGCAGCGGTTGCAGCAGTACTTCCTTTTACCTGGCCTTGCAAAGGAGTTTCCAGAGTTCGCCCTGCCGACGTCTATCCGGCGGCTGACACACGAGACAGATGGTGTAGGCAGAGCCCAGCAACTAACTCCTGCTAATTCCAGACATTTGCCTTAACGAAGTAATTAACCTGTTGAAAGGCAGGCTGGGAGCAGCGAGGATCCATTTCTTCATCTCACCACAGAAAAACAGGCAGGGGAACGCGCTCCGAAGCGCTGCGGATCCCAAACCATCCCCGCACGTTTGCTACCAACCCCGCAGACCCAGGGATGAAAGCGTGCAGCACCCCCAAATCTCCCACAGGGACCCCGTTCCCAAAACCCCAGGCCACCCCGGCAGGAGCAGCCCTCGCCACCTCCAGCTCCCTCCGTCCCCGCAAGCAACAACGCGCAGAAGGCACTCGCACCGCGGCGGGGAGGCCTCTTCCCACCCACTCCCACGGATGCTTCCAGCCGCTGAGCCGGGAGTTTCTGCCGCATCCCTGGACCCACGGACCGGTCCCACCACGGCTGCCCCCCCTCGGGGCCGGGCCCCCGGCTGCCCGCAGGCACAGCCGCCTCCCAGCGCCGGGGACGGGGGGGACCCGACGCCCCCGGCCGCCCCGACCCCGCGGAAGCCCCTTCGCGGGTGGGGAATCCCACGGGCTGGGTCGGAGGGAGGACGGGGACGGAGCAGCGAGGGGCCCCCCGCCCGCCCCGCGGGGTTCTCGAAGGAACGCCGAAGGGGAGCGCAGCCCACGGGCGGGACGGCGGCTCCGCGGACACGCGTGGGCCCCGGCACTCACCCCGCGGCGTCCCTGGGCTGCGCCCCCCGCGCATGGCCGGCGGAGCGGGCTGGGGCTGGGGCTGCGGGGCGCACGCCGAGCGGCGGCGGCGGCGGGAGGGGGAGGAGGAGGAGGAGGAGGAGGAGGAGGGCCGGGCGGCGGAGGGGGTGTGCCCCTGGCTCCGCCGTCGCTTTTTTCCGGGTTAATTACGTCTCCCATTAGCAAAGCCGGCCCCGGATGTGAGTGCGGGCCGGGTGGCCCCGGGGGGCGGTGGGTGGCCCCGGGGGGGGGGGGGCTGCGTGTCCCCCACCCCAAGCACCTGCAGCGGCAACGGCCACCGGCGGGGGGGCGGTGTCCCACCCCGGTCCCCACCCTGAGCCTCGCACCCCCGCCTCCGAGCCCCCCCGCCCAGCCCCGGGCTCGGGTCCTTCCTGGCAAAAGCCCCCCCCCGACTCGACAGAAGACCGCTCGGTAAATCTGCATCCTCCAAACAGCTCCCGCTCCGTCACCGGGATGCTTCGGCAAAGAGTTTCCCAGGCCCATCTCATGAGCTGCCCCTTGGCCCACGGGGGACCCTGGGGACAGCTGCATCCCCGCCGCGTGAAACTGCACCCCCGCGACCCTGACCGAGACCCCACCTGGGACAAGAGCCACGACTGCAGCCTGGGGCGCAGCGCCTGCGCTGCTAGCCGAGATGCTCAAAATAGAGAGGGGATTCTCACGCAAGAGAAGTTTCTAAGGGTAGGTACGCTTCAGTGGTCCTGCTCTACAGTTAGCCCGACACAAAGTCCCGGGGCTTCCGAAGCACGTGGGGCATCGTTACTGCTTTGCAAAACCTTTCCCTGCTCCCATGGCCTTGTTATGGCACGTAATAACAAATACAGCGGCGTCTGAGCAAATAGAAGCAAGCAGGTGAGAGCGGTGTGCATCTCGGAGGGTGAATTGCCCCAGCTTTTGCATCCGACTCTGGCCGATCACCACCGGTTTTGTTCATAGTTCAGTTCCAGGTCCTGTCAACCCAGCTACGCCTGTGAGTTCCCCCCCCCCCGAGTGGGGGTTTGTGAACGCTTGCACGTTTTCACACCAGCCTGAGGGTGCACCCGGATCTCTGGCTGTGCGCACGCAGGCTCGCAGAGCTCGGAGCCGGCGCTGCAAGCAGGGACGGAGGCCGGAGAGGGCGAGCTCCAGTCCGGACCCTACAAAAACACCGTGGCACCGACAGCGGTGCTGCTGGGAAAGAACAAGCAGCCGGTGGGGTTGGCACCCCACGCTCGCAGGGTGGGAGGCGTAAACCCTGCCGTGTAACGCAGCGGTTACGTCGGGCGTCCAAACCACGGCGCGCCGCTCCCCGAAACACTGCGGGCGCCCTCGCAGCGGGCCAGCAGTGAAATCTGTAAGCAGTTGTTCATGTGCTCCAGCACCTGGGCTCGTACAGCCCTGTGGTTCCTCCTCACCTGAGAAAACTGCAAAAATAAAGCCTGGAGTTAATAACCGATGTTTTGAGCGTGCGGACCACCGAAAGCGGTGCAAGTCACTCTTCCCCTTTGTGATGGCCTCGGGGTCCTTGCCACCTCCCTGAACCTCCCGCGCGGTGCCCGGAGGGAAGCTGCTCCTCGTTTTAAAGCCAAGGGCCATCATTCATGTACCGGGCCTGCAGGCGCTGCCTGGTCACCCAGAAAACCTCAGGGTTGCATCAGTCAGTCATTTGTTAGTCAATCGGCTGAGCCCGTCACCTACATCCGAAAGGTCCCTACATGGCTCGGGCCGATTTAGCCACCGAAAGTCGGTGGTGCTCCCACCCGCCCTGGGGATCAGCTCTGCAGGGTCCCCATCTAGGGACGGTCACCAGCTTTGCCGTTCCCGGGCACTGCAAATGACCCCAGCCTCCAGCTTCGTGCCCCTCGCTGCTGGTGTATTGGGGGGGGTCTTCCCTTTTTTCATGTTAAGGCAAGACTCTGGTTTTGAGGATCCAGTGCCATGCCTTTGAAGATCTTTTTCCCCCCCCAGAGCAATTACATGCTGTTCAGCGCTTGCTGTACTAAGTGTTGCTAAGTAAACATATTGCCTCAATCCTGAGCATTTCCTATGGCCTGGGTCATTTTTAGAACAAAGTTTTTTTTTCCCCCCCCTCTTCCATGTTGCAGAAGATTGCCTGAACGCTGTTACTGAAACCATGTGTGTTCGTTTCTGTGTGACAGCCGAAACCACAGTCTGCCACAGCAGAGAGCAGCCTCCAGCCCGTCGCAGAGACAACGCGCCGGGGCACGGCAGCTGAGGGCCCGCTCTCGCCAGGCTCTTACGCACGTGTTGGAGCGTGGCCTCGAATGGAGATGAGCTGCCCAGTTTGGGTCACAGGTCCCGCGGCAGCAGCGCTTGGGAAAGCTGCTGCCAAAGCTCAGGGTGGATTTGGGGAGTAGGAAACGCTCACTCCCCGCCCCGCGCCCCATGCCACCCAAGGCAGCGTAGGATCCCCGCGGCTGCGCCCTCGGAAAGTCCCTGCTTTCTCTCGGGAGCTGCATCTGGCCCCGAAGCACTTTCTCCCCGCGTGGGCGAAACCGATCCTGGTGCTGCCGGCACCACCGAGGGTGCACAGGGAGCCTTGCTCTCACAGACGCCGTGCAAGCGGTGCTTTCCCAGCATTTTGCACAAGAGGTTTTGGTGGTTTCCCCCCCCCCAGAAATTTCCTGTTGGATCCTGACAGGGCTGTTCACCCCATCTGTCCTCATTGAAAGCACAGCATTCAGCGCCATTAAAAAAATGCATCGTCCAGCTTCGTGCTGGCGGCTGCTCCCCTCGCTGCAGCCAGCCGACCGCGGCCACGCATCCCAGGAGCGGCTTCCCTCCCCGGTTTCCCCGTTGGGGCACAGTCCAGCCTAGCCCTGCCAGAAGCTGCAGCCCAAAACGCATCATTTAATAATTACACCAGGAGCAAAGAAGGGATGACCTCCCTCCGCATCTCCTCCTGCCAACACTCCGGGGAGCCCCAGCAGGACCGTGCATAATTGCGAGCCGGTGTACGCAGGGTGACTCTAGCTTGGATGCCCATTTTGCTGTGCAGGACAGAGCGGGGTTTTGGCATTGCCCCTCGGGTACCGTTCAAGGGAAGGATCATCCCTCACTGCAGCCAGGGCGCTGTTCCTCGCACTGCCCATCTCCCCACGCACGCGGGCGGCCACAGACCCTAAAGCCCACCCTCGCCCAGCTGCGAACACGGATGGAGCCGGAGCCTGACAGTGCCAAGCACTCCCTGTAGAGCTTTTGAAGGTGCTGTAAGGGAACCAAAACCTGAAGCACGAAAAACCACCAGTTATGGAAATGCAGGCCACAGCAACAGGATTATACTTAGAATAAAAAAAACCACCAAAACAACACACCAAACAGAGAAAACAAGGAGGTTAGAAAAGCAACCTTCCTGCCTCAAAGCAGGGCTGGCGGCTCCACCGGGTGAGGACAGGGCCATGCCCAGGCAAGCTCTGGAAGTCTCAGCGGTGGATACCCACCAGCCTGCTGCAGCACTTGCCCACCCAAACCTGCACTTAAACAGGCTCGGTGTTACCACACGCACACCGAGATGCGGGCATGGCGCAGCAGAGGCAAGATGCAGAGCGTCAGTGCCGGGGTTTCAGCACAGCCTCACCCACACCCACCCGCAACCCTCGTCCATCCCGTGCGTGTCCGCTCCGTCCCGCTGCGCCGCCTGCCTCCCAGCGTGTCTCGCTGGAGCTCTCTAGCCTTGTCCTGCCAACCGCTGTCTCCCCCCCCCCATCTCTGCCCGCTTTGCGAAGACTAAACTGTTCCATAGAGTATTTTTATACCGGGGCATCTCTTGCAGACCTTGTGACTTGCACCAGAGCCTGGATCTGAAGCAGCTCTGTTTTCTACGGGCACAGTCACATGGCAGGTAGTCACACTGCTGCTCTTCCTTTATTTGGCGAGCCTTTCGGTTCTCCTCCCGTATTTTTTTCCAATATATTTTGCTGCTGTAGCCTCTCCAGGGGTGCGAGCAGCCCCTTGAACTCACAGAGACACCCCATGAGCAGACGTAGGGGCATGAGGGGACTCCCAGGGCAGGGCACGTCTCTGCCCCAGGGCCTGTGGAGGTCCCACCAGCACCCGGGGTCCCCCACGTCCTTCGTGTACCCAGGGGAAGGAGCAGGGCCCACAGCAGACAGAATAATCTGCTTTCCAGACATCTCCCCTCTAGTGGCAGCAGCCAAGCATCCCTCTTCGTTGGTGTTAGCCTTCCCAAGACCCGATATCCATGTTCTCCAGGACTTCTGACCCTCTTATCCTCCAGCAGTCACCGAGGTCTCTCTTTCAGTAGCATCCTGCGGCAGGGAGTTCCACGGCTGGATCCGAGCATGCTAAATTATTTCTTTTCTTCTGTTTGAACTTGCTCTTTTCGGTTTCAGTACCTGTTCCCTTTTTTCTTGCGTTATGACTAAGGGAAACTCCCAGCAGATTGCTTTGCTGGAGGAGCAGAGGCTGGGCTTTCAGTCAGCAGTTTGCTGGCTTGCCCTGCATTACATTTCTTGCAGTCAAATTCCCACTCTCCACGCTCCCAGCCATCCTTCTCTCTCCTCCCTTCATCATTCCCCTTTCTTTCCTCCTCATTCACTCGCTTTTACCGTTCTCCCTTACAAAAGCAAGCAGCAGCGAGCCCTCCTGGGGGGTCTTTCTAGCAGAGCTTTAAGCTGTGTGAACACCAGCCGCCCCAGAGCAAGCCCCACATCAACGCTCCCCCCTGCAAACCACGGGACTGGCAGGATTCACCCAGGACCTCGCTGCCCCGAGGGGCCCCTGTGCTCAGGACAGCCCCAAATTGCTGCTGGCCAGCGAGTGCTGAGCTGCGCGGGGGCAGAGGAGCCTCCCCACGCCCAGCCGATTGCTCCTCGGGCGCCTTTCCCTCCGGTGCCAGCGGCCACCGCAGAGCGCTGCCGCTTGCTCGGCTCGGTGCGGATGCTTTCACATTCATAAGCATCATATATTGAAAATAACCGGGAAAGCAGTTTGCTTGCCTGCTGCCTGGCCCTGGATCCCACAGTGCCACCAGGATACCGCCCGCTCTCCGCAAGTCTTGGGAGCTTTGTTCTTATCCCAACGCACAACTGAGTTTCCCACGGGGGAGCTCAGCCGGCCTCCCCCACGTCCTGCCTCCTCCCCAGCCACCCCACACGTTTCATCTCCTCCTTACCTCAACCAGGCACTGCTTTCCTTCTCCTTAGACTGCAAAATCTCCTGGGCCAAGCCCCTGTGCCTGCATCAGACCAGTCCCGGGGGTCTCTGAGCTGCAGGAGGACTCCTATATAAAATCCCACTTTAGCAGGTAGTAACAACGGGCACCTGCGGGACACACCCCGTCCTTAGGGGTTCAAAGGGAAAGCCTGCTGGAAAGAGGAGAAGCCAGATCTCCCGGCAGTAGCGGTGACAGCCAGGGGATGAATTAGTCACCCGAAAGTTTGGTCTCTCTGTGACTGCAGACACGCAGCACTGCTTGTTTGGGGACAAGCCCACCCCACGGTGCAGCATGGCCGGGGCTCCCTGCGGAGGTGAGGGGGTCCCGATGGACGGCTTCCTCCCGCCGAGCAGCTCAAGGAGCTGCACCGAACAGGCTCGGCCAATATTTCACACCAAATATATTTTATAGCCCATCCAGGCCCTTATCTTTCCAGCCACAAGAGGCAAGAAACCACTCCCCACAGCTGGGAATCTCAAGTTAGCACAAAGCAGCCCCAAAGCATCTCTGCTGGGGCAGCGTGCTGGGAAGGGGGGCTCTGCCCCAGCCTCCCAGGGCGCCTGCGCTCGGATGAGCTCCCATTCCCGTAGGGAATCAAATCAGTTTGGTTTGGGCTGTTCTCCAGAGGTTATGGTTTTCCCGTAAATGAGAAGCAGTGGCTGGGAACACGGCTTTCAACTGCAGCGTTTATTTGACTGATGGTGGCTCGGCCTCTCCCATGCTTTAAGCAGAGAAGCAAACCCTCCGGCCACCAACCTGCGCACGTCCCTAGGCTATTGCAGCAAGCAGCTACGCCGGGCCGGCCGCCCCTCGCCCGGGACGCTCACAGCCAGCTCAGCAACAGCTTCCCCGCCAGCGTGGCGGCCAGCAGGCTGGGGAGGTGCAGCGGCGTGGCCCCCCCGCCGTTCCTGGAGCCCCGCGTCGGCCCGTTGCAGTCGTCGCTGAAGCAGCATTGCAGGGTGGCCCCGCCGGAGCCGCTGCGCCGTGCCTGGTCGCAGAAGGATTTGTAGGAGCAAGACTTAATGATGCTGTCTGCAAGGAAAGGCACGCGGTGGTTAGGCACCCCCGGGCACTGGGGCTTCACTCCTCCCCTGCTAAGCTGGGGGAGGAAAGGGGGAAAGCAGAGTCATGTCCCATTGCGTTGCAAATGTGGAACAAAAGGGTCTCCCTGCTGCCCACAGGACTGCCAAGAGAGCCGAGCAGCAGTCCGGTGGCCAAGGGATGTCCCCACGGTCACACTGCTCCAAGTCACCCGGGAGCACATTGCACAGCCCCACTGTGAAACAGTGGCCACGCGTTTATAGCCGCGTGTGAAAATACATATAGCCCAGGCTATGGAGTGAACCCGAGGCGGGAGAGGAGGTTGGTTTTGGGAACCATCTCTGTCCTTCTCACTGGCCACACTGCTGCCCTGCAGCCGCATGGTTGCACCGAGGGTGGTGAAGCATTTCTGGAGGATGGGAGCAGCACGCCACAAAGAAGGACTTTCCTCATGCCAGGAAAGGGCTGTGAGTTATCTCAGACCAAAAGCCTGTTTCCAAGGACTAAAAACTTGGAAAAAAACAGGTGGCTCATCCCTGCTTCATTGGGACAGGGGGAAGCCAGCTCCTGGTCTGCCCCCCCAAGGTCCTCCCCTTCTCCTTGGCCTCTGGTCCTCCCCTGCCCCTCTGGTCCTTCCCCAGCCCCTCCGGTCCCCCCCAGCACCCCCGGACCCCCGGCCAAGGGACTTACTGGGCGCAGTGATTGTGGAGCAGGCGTCGGCGTACTGGGGGCAGCTGTGGGAGCCCTGCTTGTTGCAGTCGTTCTCGTTGGATGCAACGCATTTGTGGCATTTCAGCGCTTGACCTGCGCAAAGATGGGGAGGAGGAGGAGTGAGAGCGGCGGCGATGCTCCATCCTGGAGCCCCGAGTGCTGTTTGCAGTCTGTGGGTCTCCACAGCCACTGGTGACCCCCAGCACAGGGCAGGGAGTCACGGGCCAGGCTTAGCACTGGTCATTGCTGGGCAGCTCTGCTGGCCGGGAACCGGCAAGGCCGCGGCACGCAGCGGGCTTTGGGGTGGGGGTCCCTCCTGTCCGCACAACGCGTGCGAAACTCTTCCAAGAGTGACTCAAAATGATGAGAGCTAAAGCGGGCAGGCTAGCTCTTCTGAGTCCTTGCTCTGCAAAAACTGCCTGCAACCGAGATTCCTGTAATCTCCTTTACAGTAAAAATAGGTAGAAATACTATTAAAAAACCCCCAAACCCTAAATCTTTGTCTTCTTGTGCCAAATTCCATTTTAACGAGCATTTTCGGGGGGAAGGGAGGATTCAGCTAAACCACGGCAGCAGATTTTGTGCATTTGTGTGGCTTCAAACTACGGCAGCTCCCCCGTGCAAGGTGTTGCACAGAAAGCGCACCCCGAGGGCGCTGCCCGGGGGACGCAGTGCGGTGACGGGCAGCAAAGTGCCGGGCAGGCGCGTGCCTGTCGGGAAGGACGAATCATCTCCAAATTGTCCTCAAAGGAGGCCACGGGCATGTCAGAGAATAACCAGCCCCTCGCCTGCGCCGGCACTCTGTGCGTCAGAGCTGATAATAGGGACGAGAGCTGTTTGACCCTTCAGGAGAGGAAAATGCACAACTGCCAGAGGTCCCAGCTCAGTTTAGGAACCAGCTGAGCAAATGTGAAAGTGTTATTATCATTTTATGACAGTAAGAGACTTTAAATAACAGCGCTGTTTCAAATATCTGCAGACGAAGCACCACCCTCCCCCAAAAAAACCCAAACCTGAAGATCTTGCTCCCGCCTGAACTTATGAATACTTGATTTTGATGGTGATGGTTAAATTATCACTGATGTTGGGACTAAAATTTGTATCTGCTTTGCTGGCTGAGCAGAGCCCTCTCGTGGCAAGTGGGGCCCAGCTCCTGGGCAGCAGGGTGGATCTTGCAGGAGGCCACAGCTCCCACCTTCATCTCCTGGGAAAGGAGAAAACCCATGTCTGGGGGAAACTGGGATTTCATGGGGCCAAATGCCAGTAAACGGCTGCCATCAACCCACACAGACCCCAGCTTCCACAGTGGGATTGCTTATCTCGCACTTCTGCTTTGTGGGTCTTTGCAGCACGGTACAACCTTTCGTTTACCCGTAGCTAAAAACACCGTTGTGGTTCAGCTTCTCCTGCTGCAAAGATCCTGAAACCGTCCCGACCTGGCCACGCTTCATGGCATTGCTCTGAGCAGCACGACCGCCTTCCCGCCTTTTAAGATGGCTTTTTGTGATTTTGCCTTTGAGGAACCAAGTTTTAGCTGGGAAACACGGCTCTAGCAATGAGAAGCTGCGTTTCTTTGGCTCAGGTACCTCCTGGGCTCCATCACAGATGGAGACCGTGAGGCTCCGCTGGGCACCGCACGCCTGTGCTTTGTGCAAGCGGCAGAGGAGAGGGCGAGGGGCCGGGTGCTCCTCTGGGTACTCCTAGGAGGAGAAAGCCACCCCCGACCTCCCCAAAAGGCCGTTTTTCTGCAGGGATGGGAGCAGCGTCGGGCAGGGCACAGCAGGCTCGCGCGAGCCTGGCAGAGACGGGGCAGCCAGCAAGCAGAAGAGCAGCTACAGCGATTTACCCCGCCTTGAGCTACGGGACACTTACTTTGTCCAGCCAGGGATGTGATGATGGCCAGGGCCAGGAGGGTCTTCAGGGTGGACATTTTCAGCAGTGTGCAGCACGGGGCGCGTAGCCTCTGTTTTGTCTTAAGGTCTTACAGCTAATCTACTTGGGTGATTGGATCACCGGGCTGGGGATAACACACTTACTGCAGCCCCTGGCTAATGCCATCTTAGCAGGAGAGGACAGGACGCGGCTCCCCAAGGGCACGGGCTGGTCCAGGGCATGGGAGCAGGGCAGAGCACCGGCCCAGTGCCGGTGGAGGTAGCCGGACCTGCCCACGCTCACCGGGCTGGGCTCTGCTCCGTGTCCCACCGGTGCCTGCTTTGGGAACGCTCTCCATCTCCGGACATGTTACCTTGGTTGGCTTTCTTGTCCAAGCCCATCTGCTCCATCCAGAGAATAACCCCTTTCTTGCTGTTCGCAGCAGCTGAGTTGGGGAAAAAGCCTTCAAAGTTTCCAACCCACCCAAAAGAGAAGTGCAAGAGAACGACTGAAAACCCGTATGGGGCTGGGAGCCCAGCGGAGCCGTCCCTGCGCTCGCCTACTCCCCAGCCCTCAGCGGGCAGGGCCGTCTCCATCCTTACAGAGGGATTTACCCAAGGCCACGAAAGGTATCGGGGTCAGCGCGGGGATTAAGCCAAGCCCCGCTGCCCAACGTCTCCCCGCTGCCCTCGGCTCTTCCTCCTGGCCGAGCCCGCCCGTGGCTGCACCGCGGTCCCGTGGAACCCGCCGGCTGCGGCACTGCGGCGTGGTAAGCGTCGACGGGGCATCAAAGCTGTCTCGGGTCTGAACTTCATAGTTTATGAACACAGATTTCAGGAACAGATGATAACCATGCTTATTTGAAACCAACTGCATTATCAACCACATTAGTAAAGCCGTGGCAGAACACGGCCCTTTGTGGAAGATAAAGCCAACTCCTCCAAAAACCCTCCCCCGACCTTACAAACACCAAGAAAGCTTTCAAGAGTGATAAAGACAATTTTTATTCAGGCAATGAAATATGGAAAAAAATATATTAGTAATCATTATAATAATCTCATTTGTGTGAGTATAACTCTTACAAATATTTACCTGACATATAAAAGGGAAATTATGGTACATATAAAATTGGTGGTGATGGCAGTTACATACATGGTACAAAGCGGTCGGTAGTAGTCAATGCAGAGAAAGTTCCTGCCTCTGGAGGGACGGGTGGAAGCGATCCGCGGTCGGGGTGGTTACTCGTTGGCACTTCACTGTAGACAGAGATCTGCTGGCAAATGCACACTTGCAAACAGCAACACTAGTGGCTTGCGGGCAGGCACCCGCCGCTGCCAGAAAGGGATATTTAAACTCTACGGCAAGAAAAAAAGACGACAAACACAACCGGGCTGCGATCCCGATGCACGGCTACCTGCAGGGTCTCCCTGGTTATGTATCTCAGCTGGAAGAGCGGGGCGGCGTTTGAATGCCCTCGTCTTTAAAAGCTGGGCGAGGGAGCCGCTGCGCACCCCTCCTGCCGCCGGCTCCCGCTCTGCCCCCACGCCGTCGGTTAGCCAGCGCCGGCGTCGCGCCGCTGCGGCCTCGCCGAGCGGGAGCTCCGGGGCCGAGCCAGCCTCGGCCGCAGCACTGCTGCCGGCTCCGCACGCCGGAGCGGCACACGAGATGCAACAGTCCTGCCCATTTACAGTTACAAACACACGCCTTCTATTATATATAAACTATAACCATTATATATATATTTATATATACGTAACTATAACCATATTATAGTTAATCAATCATTCCTTAGGAATCTTCTTTGCCCAGACTGGAAGTGCATGCTGACAGGCACAGGAACGCGACAGCGCTGGGGTGAGAGAGGCGGCCGAAGTGGGACCGGGGGACGGCAGGGAGCAGCGGCGGGGAGGATGCTGCCAGGGCGGGTTACTGCGGCGGGAGCCGCTCTCCGCAGCCCGCCGGGCCTTCCAGGCAGCCCCTCTTTGCCCGAAGGGGGAAGACTGCAGTGTTGACCGTGCCGTATGTGGGCTGGGATTCTGGGTCGGTGCTGAGAGCGGTGAAATCCAAGCTGCTGCGATTATCTGCCGCCTCTGGGGCCAGAACACCACCCCTGAAGAGAGACCGAGCTCAAACACGCTCAGGTCAGGCTCCCAGCGAGCCCGACGCCCCTCACCGGCTGCTGTGCTCCTCGGAGCTGAGCCCTGGCCCAGGCACGGTTTAGCATCCCCACTGGCCGCAGCAAACACAGAAACCGAATTCCATCCCTTCGGGCAAAGCGGGAAGTAAACATTCACACCGATGACCTGGGGCATTTATACCTCCCGTACAGCCAGCACCGGGCAGCGTGGCCCCCAGCGCAGAGCACGGGGCTGAGGGCTGCCCGCGACCTGCGGTGCCGACCTGGGACCTGCCCCCCGCGCTTCGGCTCCATCAGCCTCGTGCCGGGACCTCGGGCACCGCTACAAGCGCGACGGCGAACCTGCGTGCCAAACCAGCAACTAGCCCCGAACTGACTTTTTACGAGCACCAACAGCTTGTGCAATGCCGCTCTGGTGACCTGCTCCCTTCGATTTCTGAACAGTTGCAAAGAGAAAAACTCAGCTCCCAAAGAAATCCCGGGGTCTCAAGGGTTTTAATGTATCTGCGCAGACCCCGAGAAGGTCCAAAGGTGCAGCACCTTCCAGGGGTCACTCCCTGCTGTCACCAGCGCCCTGCCGAAGCCCAGCGCACCGCAGCCTGGAAAGGATCACTCGCATCCAGGCAGGAAAGCTGTTCTGGAGCGGGACATATGTAAGAGGAGGAGGAGAGGGGTGCTAGTCTGCAAAACCCAAAACGCTGATGAAATGGAGGGAAGGGGAGCCACGCTCCGGTGGGCTGGGGCCGGCGTTTTGACTCCCCGAACAGAAATAGTCCTCATAGATCATCTGACAGAGGCTTTTCTACCAGCCCACGAGAGGGATGTGTGGAGAGGGCAAAAGAAAAAAAAAAAAAAGGGAAAAAAAAAGGTTTTTTCCTTTCTGTCAGCTGCACAAAGGGGTGAATATTCAGCACGCAGCTGCACAGCTCCGAGCGGTATCGGCTTCCCACTGCACAGCTACCAGCCCGTTCACTGGTCTAACTGGGAGCACAGTGAACAGGCCTGGACTCTGCGTGCCAGGGCAGGCTGCTGGCATCTTTGTCTGCTTAAGCGTATAATAAATTCTCTCTATACATAATATAACTAATAAAATATATATCAGGTGTATGGCTCTGATTTAAACAGATGTTTGCACTGCACGCTCAACACAGGGAATTAGAAAATAGAAGGGAAACAGCTCGATTCTTTTACAAAAAGGTAGCAGCAAAAAGGTTTACGAAAGTCTTAGGCTGGGTAGGAAGCAGCCCGAACAGCACATATTTCCCTTATATGATGCTTTACAACTTCGAGGTTCAAGGCGATAGTAGAGAATCCTCCATCACTACAGCTATTGCCCGATTCCATCCATCTGCCTTCTGCGGGACGGGCTGGTTCTGCGCTGACCCCGGGGGGCAGCGCCCACGGCACGCCCCGGCCCACGGCACGCCCCGGCCCACGGCACCAGTTCCCGCTCGCAGACGCCGAGCGCCGCGGCCAGGAAAACGCGCCGCTGCGCTGCGTGCGTGGCGGCAAAACTCAGCGGGCGAGGCTGGCTCGTGCAAC
The DNA here is from genome assembly GCF_965183815.1 of Platalea leucorodia. Taxonomy (NCBI): domain Eukaryota; kingdom Metazoa; phylum Chordata; class Aves; order Pelecaniformes; family Threskiornithidae; genus Platalea; species Platalea leucorodia. The sequence goes on along the minus strand of NC_138858.1, from coordinate 93,051,822 downwards.
GGCGTTACCAGGAGGGATGCACGGGATCTACACAGGGATTTAAATGCATCGTATCACCCCAGAGCCCCCTGGTTCCCAGCACAGGGCAAAGGCAACCTCAGCAATTCTGCTGGAGCATGGCCTGTCCAGAAAAGTAAACACCTCTGAAATACAGCAGGCAGCTTGCCTGCATGGAAAGTCAGATTTTGGGCTGTATCCAGACAGATTTCAAAGTCTATTTTACTGCTGTCTGGATCTGCCTTTGCCTGTAAAGGCTGGCTTTTGTTTGGTTCTTTTAATATTCAGTGCTGTAAGGGCATTTTTGACAGCAGCACAAGACCCAGGGCAGTACTGCACTCCTCCTTGCCTTTCTGTACTGGCTGGGGAAAAGAGCCTTATGTCAACAGAATCACAAAGTAGTTCAGGGTTTGCTTCCCTCCTCCTGCAACATCCAAAGTGGGCAACTAACTCGCTACGGCATGGGGAGCCAACAGCAAGGGGCTTGGCTTTGTGCATTTTAAAGGAGACTAGAAACCCCATGTTAACAGGCCTCAGGAGATGCCAGGGCTGTGGGCAGGGCGGCCACGGGGAGGACGGATGGATAAGTCCCAGCTCTCCAGGACCAACATCTCCCCCGTTTCTCAAACACCTCTTGGCCGCAGAAGCCTCCTGCAGTCCTCTTGGCCGGGCTCTCCTTTGAGAGAACTTAAGTTACGACTGGTTAAGCGGCCGTATCCATGCTCCTGGGGGAACGAGACGTGTAGCAGGACTGTGCCTGACTGGAAGAAGTCAGCAGAGAGCCCGAGTGCTCATAAATGCTAATAAAGTGCACAAATGCAGACGTCAGCTTCCCTCCTCCGAGGCTGGCATGGCCAGGGACAAGGACTGTGCTGTGTATCACCCATGTACCAGAGACCAGGACCAGCCCCTCGAATACCAGTGCCTCTCCCAAAACCGATCAATCTACTGGGAGGCTGCTTCAGCCAGGGGATCCACGCCGGTGGCCCCAAACCACCTGCGGCGGGTGCCTGGGGTCCCTGAGCCCCTTGGCTGCCTCCCCACCCATGCACCCACGTGCCAGGTCCCCTTCCCCGGTGCAAGGGCCGGCGGCTCCAACCCTGGCATCGCCCACGTCCTGGCGCAGGACCTGTGCAACGGAGCACGCGAGGACAGTAAGTGACAGAGCGCGTAGGGGCACGGCTAGACCCACCCCGGCCGAGGGGGACAGAGCCCGGGGTGTCACCTCCCAGCTGAGAGGTGGCATCCGTGCAGACAGACGGCGTGGTGGCCGCTTGCTGCTGACCCCAGGAGGGACACGCGCGCCCAGCCTGGTCGCAGGGAACCCAGCCCCAGAGCCCTTGGGAAACAGAAACAGGGACAGTGTGGGGACCGGCTCTGCACGGGGGGCCGCGGGGTCCGGCAGCCAAGCGGGCAGGCAGCTGGACATGTGTGCTTCTCTGCTGGGGGGGTCCTGGGTAATAAGGCAAGGTGCTTGACGTTACGAGAAAAGCAGCCAAGTGCAGAGTGCTGGACAAGGGGCGGTGAGACTCAGTCTGTCTTTCCCAGCTTCGCTATCAGCTCGTCACAGATCTTGGTCAGCTCCTCAATCTCCTGGTTCTGGAAGAAAAGCAGACCTTGAGGACCCCCGCGGCGGCACAGATGGGGGATAACGCTCGGGCCCATCTGCCACTGAGCCAGCTCCTACACCTGCCCCTGCGAAAGCTCCTCCACGCAGCATGCAGGTACCGCAGGGACCCCCGGGCTCACCCCTCCTCATCCCCAACAGAGCCCGGTGCTGCACGCAGACCCACAGCTGCCCAGCTGCAGCCCACCGCGCTCCGCTCAGCCCAGTGGGCACACATGAGCAAGCTCTGCCCATGCTGCAAGACAGCCAAACCCATGCCAGCCCTGAACCGGCAGCCACGTCACTGCCTGCAGCCTGGCAGAGCCTGCATCCCCTTCCTTGCGAGAGGACCCAGGATGCTCAGGGCAGCAAAACGGTACCCTGGAAATCCAGAGCAAAGCCAGCGCAGCTCCCAGGGTGGGTGCGTTACCTTCTGCTGGAGCGCTCTCTCCAGGGACTCCACCTTCATCTGCTCCTTGCGCAGCCCGGCGTGCAGCGCCGCGCTCTCGGCTTTGGCCTTCGTGCGCACCTGGGCGATCTCCTCGTTGGCTCTGCGGTTGGGTTTGGAGAGAAGGGGATGGCGGTCACGTCTTTGGGTGCAAGCAGGGGCACCGCGGCACAACGTTAGACCGTGCGGCATCGGCAGAGCCTGGCTCCTGCTTGCCTGGATGCATCAGAGGTGGTTTTCCCATATGGAAAACCTGCATGAAATGGGATTCATTCAGCTCCTCCAAACTCCTGTATGGAAACTCTCCTTTCCAGAGCAAAGCTAAACCAGTTCCTCACCCACCGCCCTCGGGGCTACGGTGTGTTGGTGAGCTACTGCTCATCAGCTGAGCCTGGGTAGCTGTGCCACCCCTTCACACACCGCAAACGTGAGCCCTCTGAAACGTGGGAACTTGTTAAGCGACTGTAAATAGACTGCGAACCTCGGTTTCTCCATTAAAAAAAACTAAGCAGAGATCAGAGAAGCCATTCAGGGATTTGTGCTGGCTTACTTACAGCCATTTTAAGTCACTTGAGCCTGAGGCTGTAAAAGGCAGCTTTTCACATCAATAAGCTCCTGCCTTCCAACCTCAGGAAAGCCAAATGGAGACACTGCCCTACAAGGTCTTTAAGCACCCAGAAAGCTCCTCGGCACGCCCAGCAGTCTCGTCCATCACCTTACTTGTCTAATTTTTCTTCTGCATGGACTTTCAGGGCCTGATACCGCTGCTCTTCTTGCTTGACCCGGGTTAAGTAATCTTGAGCACACTTCTTCAGAGCTTCTTCGTTCTGGAAAAAAAAATACATCCATCTGCATTGGGACTGAGCACAGAGATGTTGCTCTGATGGGATGATATATCCTGTTCTGAGTGTAAAATTAAAAGGCTTTAAAGAGAATCAGCTTCTCCCTTATGCTGGAGTCCCTTATCCAGCTCAGCAGCATGGAAAAAACAGCGTGTAGATGGAGACAGGCTTTCCTGGGGCACGCTGCCCTGGCACCAGCTCTGCCCAGGGCGCGATGCTCCGCCGGAGAGGAGCGCAGAGAAGAGCCGGAGAACCGGGCTCCCCGCAACGGCTTCCCCTGGCATGTGAAAGACTCTTTGCTCGTTTATCAGAAAGCGGGCAGAGGAAAGCAAGCGAGCGGTCCCCCGAGCAAGGGCCGGGGCATTTGAAGCAGCGCTGCGTGGGACGGGAGAGCCACGGTGCTGCAGCACGGGGCAAGGTGGGGGCAATGCTGCACGGGAGCTCTGCGCCCAGGGACCAGGGCTGCAGGGAGGAGAGGAAACCAAGGTAAGGACCTTCTTAAAGCCTTCTAGGACGCCCTTCAGGTTTTCGTATCTCCTGAAGAGATCCGACAGGGACCTCTCCACTGAGTTTAGGTCTGCCAGAGCCTGGTCTTTTTCCATCGTGAGCTGCTGCAGGTTCTTCTGAGACGTCATGTTTGTCCTCTGCTCATCCTCTGTGACGGAGAATAAACAGCAGGGACACGGTGACTCGGGGGGGGACGGCTGCGGCAGCCAGCTCCCTGCCCCGCGGGCCCGGCCAGGCGACGGCACCTTACCTATCATCTGCGCAATGGTCTTCTCATACTCAGCCACTATTTTCCTGAAAGGGAGAAAAAAAAACAGGTAAGAAGCAGCAGTTTTTTGCAGACACACACCTACAGCTCTGCTGCCAGCAAACTGCCCCGGGATCATCCCTTCCCCACGCCACAAAGGCGGCCCGAGCAGCAGCCTGTCTGCAGAGCCCCAGCTGTTGATGCTGCAACTCCCACCATTGCTCCCCTACGCTAAGACCTCCCTCCAGCCGCGGCCGCTCGGGCCGGCGCAGCTAATGGGATTTTATTCCTGCGACAAAGAAACCAGCAGGCTCAGCACAGCACAAGCACAAAGAGTACACATCTCCTAACATATCCCACTCTGATGATGACGAGCCGTGTCATCCCATTACAGCCCCGCCAACCCACCTCCCAATGGGGAACGCACACAGCGCCGCACCGTGCAGGGGAGCGGGCAGGCGAAGGTGCGAGGAGAAGGCTTTTACCTCATCTCTACGGCTTTTACCTCATCTCTAAGACTTCCTGGCGGCTCTCTTCGTATTTCTTCTTCCACTCGTTTGCTTCGATCTCCTTCGTGATTATCTAGGTTGCAGCAGACACAGGACGCTCGGGATGCGCTCGGGGTGGTTTCCCTTGCTGCCCCAGGCCTGCGACGCGCTGGGGACCAGAGCTGCCCCCGCTCCCCCCCGCAGCGCCAGCCAGGATGGGGTCCGGCAAGGGGCAGCCCCGGGGTGGCTGCCACGCTGGGGTACGCCCCGGGAGGACAGGGTCCCCGCTCATTACCTCCTCTCTGATGAGCGTGAGCACGGCCGTCTTCTCCGATTCACTGAGGCAGATGCCGTCCAGGGGACTCTCGCTCCTGCTCACGCTGGTGATGGCTGCGGGGGACTTGTCCATGGAGCACAGCCCGGGATTGCCCTGGGGGGAATTACCCAGCTGGGATGCTGCCTGGGTTTTCTTTCCACCCTGCCTCTCCTGTTTGGGGTGCTCTCCCCCATTTTATCAGCCTCTATTCAGGCACCAAACCTCCCTACCTGCACACACTGACAGCTCAGCGCCTGGTATCAGAGACACCCGGCAGAGCCCATATGGGGATTTTAGTGCACTTTCTGCCCAGTCCCTTACTGGGAGCTGGGGCTGCCGCTGTAGGACACCCACAGGCTGCCCTGGGGCTTGGCATCCCAAAGGGGAGACAGAGCAGGGGCCCATTTTGGACGGAGGAGACCCAGCTCTGAGCAGAGATGTGCTCACGCCCGACATCCCTTCACTTTCCCCATGGCTGGTTTCAAACTATCTGTCTCCAGCCTGGAGGATCTTTGCTGACCGTGAGCTATGCACGGGGGGTCTGCCAGGGTCTGGGTCGCCTGTCTCCACCACCTCCGGGTCAGGGGGAGATGTCGCTGCAGCCGATGCACCCAAATTGCTGCCAGCAGCTGCAGGGACATTTGCTGGGCCGTGCTGATCGCCCTGAATGCAGAAGGGAGCTGGTGGGGGAGAACAGCCTTCACCTCCCTGCAGAGCAGGGTCTGACTGGCCCAGCTCTGAGGCTGCTCCCACTCTCCTTCCCGAGCGACAGCCCCACTCATCCCACAGTGCCCCAGCTGGCTGGGAGAGCTCCGAAATCGGAGACGCTCGCGCAGGGCCCCTGGCACCCTCCTCTTTCCATTACGGGTGCTCCTCCAAGGGACGAGGTGGTGGTACCCCCATTGCTCACTGCTTTCTCCCCAGAGCCCAGCTCCTTTCCACCAGTGCTGCAGCCGCAGGGCCCAAACTGGGGGGAGAGCTCAGCCCCGTGACCCAGGCGCCGAGTCCTGCCTGGACGCCGGCCCCACCTCGGGGGGGTCCTGCAGCCTGAAAGGCCTCCAGAAAAGCATTCCTTCAAGCCGAGGCTTACACCACCGCCTGTTCCTCCTTTTATCATCCCAGCCGAAGTGACAGCCCCGCGCAGCCATCTCCTTGGGAACCAGCTGCCAGGCCATAAATAGAGAAGTGCTTTGGAGGAAGCAGGCTGCTTTTGCCGTGTTTTGGAAACGAGAGCACTAAAGCACTTCTCTCCCCCCCTCCTCCCCTGCGCTTTGACTGCTGCCCAGCTTCAAGCACGACCGAGCCCTTCACAGGCTCTCACAGCTCTGCTGCCCGTAGCAGTGGGCAAGCGACGGCCGGTGGCAGAAGCCACCCCCGGGTGCAGGTTTGCATCCAGGCAGCCTAACACTGGGGAGGTTCAGCCCCGTGTGGTTTTGGCAGCAGCCTCCCCCAGCATCTCCCAAAAGCAGGCGCGCACCTGAACGCCTGCAAGCACCTCTGCCCGCTGCCGGCCCCACGGCAAATCCTCCCACGCTGGGGCTCTGGGATGACCCCGGCTCGTCTGTAGGAGCAGAGTCTGCCCACGCTCTCCCCAGCACCAAACAAAAGGTTCACTTTGCCTAATGTCCTTGTGGGGCTTAGCATGGTTAAATCTGTCTCAGAGAAGCTAATTTTGCTGATGTTGCTAATCTCATTGTCATCTGCTTGCCACCCCGAGCAGCTTTGGCCAGGGGTGGCTAAGCTGGCATGGGGTCCCCCCTGCAGCGGAGGGGTCTCGGGGCCACTCCGATGGCTCCCCGGGGCACATTGGGGTGCCCCTGTGCAGATGTGCCGCTGCCGGGGTGCCAGGGTCACTGGTGGCTGCAGAGCCAGGGCTGTTTTCATTAATCCCCGTCTCTGCTGTCAGCTGCCTTCCTGAAAGCAGCGTTTGAGGACCCCCTGTAGAAGGCACAGGCACCAACCAGCCATCAGGGCCAGCCCTGGACCCCTCCACGTGAGAGACAGCCCGTCCTGCGGCTCTCCCTTCCCTTGATCTCCTCTGCCCTTTCACTGTCATTCAGCCACTTCCAAATGCAGCGTTTGCTCTCGTTGCCCTCCCACGGCCGCAGCCCTGGCTCCCCACCAGCCCTGCTCCATCCCCGGCATCTCTCCCTCCCACCCACGAGCAGCAGCGCCCACCCGGGAGGGAGCCGTCCTCTGCCAGGCTCCTCCTGGCCTGCTGGGAAATCACCGCTATTTTTATCAAGTCCCTGCGTGGGCTTTTCAAGAATTTGAGCTCCCAAAGAAACTCCTTTTGGTAGCATTTCTGGGATTAGCAGCAACATTTGCTGCAGCTTCCCCCAGGCAGCGTCTGGGATGCAGGAGATCAGCCCTCCCGCAGCCCCGCCGCCCTGCCGAGCCCCACGCCAGCACCCGCGCAGCCGCCCGGAGCCTCCCTGCAGGCGAGGGAGGAGGAAGCAAGGGGCACTCACGGGGAAGATGCCAGGCCCATCCTTTTCCATCTGCTTGGAGATCTCCTTTTCAAAGCCTAAAGACAAGGAAACACAACCTTTTAGCTACCTGGAAACAAAATCCTGGTGGCACATGCAGATTTGCTGGGATGCAGAGGGGTACCCCGGAGTCTCTACGTCCCTTGAGCTTCCCCTCCCAAAAGGCTTCTTTGCCCCCAGCTCCTGCCCCTGCAGGGGGATGCACCCTGCATCCCTGCCCCATCTCCTGCCCTCGCAGGGAGGATGCACCCTGCATCCCTGCCCCAGCTCGTGCTCTAGCAGGGAGGATGCACCCTGCATCCCTGCCCCGTCTCCTGCCCTCGCAGGGAGGATGCACCCTGCATCCCTGCCCCGTCTCCTGCCCTCGCAGGGAGGATGCACCCTGCATCCCTGCCCCGTCTCCTGCCCTCGCAGGGAGGATGCACCCTGCATCCCTGCCCCGTCTCCTGCCCTCGCAGGGAGGATGCACCCTGCATCCCTGCCCCGTCTCCTGCCCTCGCAGGGAGGATGCACCCTGCATCCCTGCCCCGTCTCCTGCCCTCGCAGGGAGGATGCACCCTGCATCCCTGTCCTGGCTCCTGCCCCTGCAGGGAGGATGCACCCTGCATCCCTGTCCCGGCTCCTGCCCCTGCAGGGAGGATGCACCCTGCATCCCTGCCCTGGCTCCTGCCCTCGCAGGGAGGATGCACCCTGCATCCCTGCCAGCCTCTCCTCCTGCACTCCCTGGAAACCAACACTCCCCTCTGGTGGCAGTTCAGCCCTGTGCCTGTGTCCCCACAGCTGCCACCCACACCAGCCATTCCCCAGGACCGCGGGGGGCCGAGAAGGAGGAATGAAGCTGCACGGGTCATTTTGCACTTTGCTGGCCGGCATGGGCAGGATGCATCCCTGGGATGAAGCCCAGCTGCTCGGGCCACTCCGAATAGCACAAGCCTCAGCCCGCGCCAACTGGTCCCAACGCCCTCCAAAGGAGCGGCCGCATGGCCCCTGCTATTCTTAACAGCAGCGGAGAGGAGATAAAAGCCGTCTCCTCCTGCCTGCAGCACACGGGACACCCTGCCATCTCACATAGCCTGGGAGATAATTTATGAACCTCACTCAAACAACTGCAGACATGACTGGCTACTCACATGTTAACTGGGCAGAGAAAAGAAGTATTGCTAGAGCCCAGCTAGGAAAGGAAGGAGGCAACATAATGCTTGTGACTGCAGATTTCCTCGTGTTTCCCCCTGTTTATCCCCGTGCCCTGGTCAGCGGCTGCTTGCCACAGCTCACAGCACCATCCCCGCAGCCAGCACCGAGCCTGCGCACCCCTGCCTGGCCCTCTGAGACAAGCAGCAATGAGTAAAACCTCCCAGCCTCTCTGCTGACCATCACATTTTTCCTCCCTGTAGAGACAAAGGACTGTTTTCCTCTCTCGAGAGCCTGCAGCTCTGCACAGCATTCAGGAGAAATGATTAATGCACAGGGGAGAGCTGCAAACCTTCCGTGAGGCGACTTCTCCTGCCTGCACCTGCAACTTTGCTATTGATTAAATGCCATGTTGCCTGGCTTTTAATTATTTTTTAATGGATTGGTCAGAGAGGCTAATTACATAGGAGACTGACAGCAAAACGCCACCAAGAGCAGTAGCAGAGGTCTTCTGTAGCGACATGGAGATCAGCCCTTGTGCCAGGACACCGAGTCCCGGCAGCTCTGCTCCTGGCCCAGGCTTTGAGCAGAGCACCCTGCAACCCAGGAGGCAGGGCGCGTGCATCGGGAGCGTCCCAGCTCGGCCCGCGTCCCAGCTCGGCCCTCATCCCAGCTCGCCGCTGAACACTGGTTTCAGGAGGGAAATAGTGCAGATAAGCAGTGGGAGGTTTCATTATAACTTGCGGCAGCCTTTAGCCCTGGCAGCGTAAATAAACTGTGATGAAGCCGCGTTGCCTCAGCAGCACCAATTCATTGCCAGAGGCTGCAGCGATTGCCTGGGTGCATGCACGGCGTGTCTCCAGAGCCAGAGGCAGCGGGGATGCTCCTTACCTGCCTCCGTGCCGTGCTTCGCCGCCGGCACGGGAACGTTCGAGCACTCAAAGTACTCCAGGTCATCTTCTGGCTCACTCTTCTTCTCCAGGCTGGCCGGTTTCTGCGCGGAGGTGGTGGAGGCCAACTTCTCCTCATCAGTGGCATGCCCATCCCGATTTGCAATATCTGGGATTTCGGAGATCAGCGCTCCTTCATCCTGCAGGATCAAGGCATGCAGTTAAGCAGGGCTGAGGTAATCCATGGGGATCAGGCAACCAGGCTGCCTGGACAGTCCGTGGAAAGCATGGGAGGCTTAGCAGCCACCGACAAGCTGCTCCCCACCAGCTCCTTGGCAGGTTTTGGCAGAAGGAAACACATGGTGCTGGGGACAGAAGCAATTAAAAAGCAAAATCCGTTAACCCGACCGCAGAGCTCGGTGCTTTGCTCCAGCCCACACTGGGGACAGGGCTCAGATACTGCACACGCGTGGTCCCTAATGAACCACGTGGAAAACAGGGAGCGTTTCCCGGCCAGGACACCCCCGCTAAGGGACCGGCTCAGCCTGGGGGTGAGCACCAAGCACAGCCCTCCTCCCTCCCATCCCACCACAAACCGCCCACGGGGAAGATGTTCTCCCCGCCGCCGGGAGCTGCTGCTTCCAGGGAACCGGCCCTTTGCTCAGGCGTTGCTGCAGGCACACGCCAGCCCGAAGCTCAGCTCTCCGCCATCCAGGCCATCCCAGCATCCTGCACCCCGCCAGCAGCTCCCGGGGTCGGATCGCACGTACCTGAGCGCAAACGTCCAGGACCAGGGACTGCGTCTCGTACTGCTTCACCTTGCAGCCGCTCCTGCAGGGGAGAGAGAAGCGGCCGGCTGAGGCGCGGGCTCGCGCGGGCCGCGCGGGGAGGAGGCAGGGGCGCGTGCGAGACAGCCCAAGCAAGGGGAGGCAGCCCCAGCGCTAGCATTGCACCCCGCTGCGTGCCAGCAACCCCACTCACCAGTGAAATATCGAGGCAGAGCAAGTTCTGGAACGAACAGAAGGAACAAGCAAACAAAACACACGACTACAGAGCAATTGGGTTTGCCTTTGAGGTGTTTATTCCTGTTGAAGGTAAGGATCAGAGAAAGATGCTGACAGCGAGAGAGGCAATCACCAAGGAGCCGGCAAAGAAAGATTTCCCTTGCTGCACCCTCGCCCTGTGCATCCAGCGCGACGGCATCCTGAGGTCTGAGTGCACATTGATTTTCTGCAGGAAGGAACCATTTCCAGGCTGTCTCGTGCCCTGTCCCTGCAGCTGAAGGTTGGTCTGGGAACATCTCCGCAGCATCCATGCGTCTCCCACGTGAGTCAGACCCGCACGGCCGGGGCGGAGGGCTGCTGGTTAGAGAGCTCTGCTTTGCTTGCAGGAGCACCAGGGCAACCCGCTGTGCCTTGAACGCTCCCTCCGCCAGATGCAAACGCTGTCCCAAGGAGAAAGGCCTTGCAGATGGGAGAAGGTCAAGCTCAGGCTGCTCTTGCAGGTGGTCCCGTGGCTGGATGCCCTCCAGCGAGGGCAGCTCTCCCTGGGACTTTGTCCTGTGTTCCTCAAAATGCTCCATCCCGGAGCTTGGCTGCACAGGCCCGCAGGCACAGCCGCATCCTGACACACCGGGCATCGGCATCGTGAATCAGCTTGAGGCAGCGGAGGGACAGCTGTGGACCAGCCCCAGCAGCGCTGGGTCCATGTCACCGAAGCCCACGGGGGCTGAGGGAGTCGGCGGTGAGATGAAGTGCACCCCAGCACTCGCCTCTGGCTTTCCTGCATCTCACTCCACATTTAGCAATCGCCCCCAACTCGCTGCCATGCCCGAACCCCCCAAAAGAGATATTGGCTAAGCTGGAGCGTGACAGCCCCCTACGGATAGGTGGGGAGGGATCTCCAGCTCCAGCCTCAGCACTCCCCGCCACGGGGACACGGGCAGAGGCTGGAGCAGGATTGCAGTGAGCCGTACCAGCGTCTAAAGAATCGCCCTCACCCGCTTCGCTCCAGCCTCCCCGTCCCATCGCACACGCGCGCCAGCAGAGTGCAACGGGCAACGCGGCACGGCACACGGAAATTTTATTTGCACACTAACATGCACACCTGGGTCAGACTGAAAAAAATCCCTCTTGGCTCTTTCTCCATCACACCCTAATGCGAGCAGCTAAACTGCAGCTCACCGTGTCCTCCTCCACCTCTCTGCTCTGCACCATCTCCTGGGGCCGGTGTTACCGCACCATCTGGCAGCTGGTTTGATCTCCCGCACCGACACCAAGGTAACAGCTCCGTAATTCAAGGGGATGGGGAAAGGGGGAGAAGACAGCCAAGGCAGACGGCCCTGGCCCTGCCCCGCAGCCCCCGAGGCCAGGACAGGCACAGCCGCCCATGCAGGGGTTACCAGTGTAACCGTTTGGGATAAACCCAAATGCAGGCAGCGCTGCCTGCGTGCCTGCCTGACGCACAGGCAGACCTGCCGGGCTGCGGGTCCCGCATTAAGAGACAGACATCCACTGTTGAACGTCGTGCTGTAAAAAGGCAGATCAGTTCTCAGCCGAGACACAGATGTCAGCGCTTGAGCCCAGCTCTAATTTTGTTCGTGCATATGGCAGGCGGCACTAAGCGGACAAGAAGGGCATTGGGACGGATGACATAAGATCAGGAACTAAGCCCAGGATGCTCCTTCCTCCGACTCCCCTCGCACGAGAGCGGAGCGCGGATGAGCCCAGAGGGTCCCGGGGGGCCGACAAGCTGCAAGAGACACCGAGCATCGCGGGGAGGCTAAACGGGGGTAACGCCAGCCCCTCCTGCGCGCCCTGCCCGCGGGACGGAAGCGCAGGGCAGCCCTGGGGGGGCACGGCACGGGGCACTCGATATTTCACTGGTGTCCCACCGCGGGGCTGCTCATGCTGGGGGCACAGCACGGCCCCGCGGCAGCAGCACAGGTCGCAGGGCAGTGAATGAAGGCTGTTTTACTCGAGCCACACTATCTAACCCATCCAGGATCTCGCAGCCCAGCTCCACCGCCCCAGCTTTGGGCACAGGAGGGATGCTTCAGGGTAGAGCCACGAGCAAATTGGCTCTGGCAGCCACCAAAGATCTAAAGAGAGCCCTGTTTGGAGCTGGCTGTGATGGCAAAGCTCCCCCGAGACTGACATCCCGGGGCCAGAGGAGAGAACCCCTGACTCCCTCCCCTCCCAGCTGATCCTTTCCACCCTACCCCCTACAGCAGCTGCCTCCCTGGTGGTTTTGCATGGGAGGTGGCAAAAGACACCCTCATCTCCAGGGCCAAAATCTACCCATCTTTGCAGGGACCTGGACTGCACAGGAACGTGCTCCCCCTCCGTTAGCCGACGCACTGCTTTCGAGGCCTTGTACATCATTAAAAGGCGTTGCAGGTGGGCATGCCGCGGGAGCAAGCACAGGCGCACGCCTCGGCTGCAGCCCTCCTCTCCTCTCCTCCCTCGCCCCCAGGCACTCGCCAGCCTGAGCTGCCCCGGGGATCCGGCCCGAGAGGCGCAGGGCACACATCAGACAGCGGAGAGCATGAGTCCAAGGGCAAGAAGGAGCGGGCATGCCATGGAGACGAGTGGGGCCAGCACACACCCAGAGAGAGTGGACAAAAACCAGCAAAGGAAAAGAAGAAAGAAATACAGAAGAGAGTACTTACAACAGAAAACAGAGAAATTTCACTTGTTCAGTAGTCCTGATGCACCAAAGCATGGACAGGGAGAGAGACAGACAGATGGAGAGAAGAAGAGCGCGTGAAAAGGCCTGGATATTAACTCTCATCTGGAAAAGCACAGTGAGTTGCCCAGCTCTGTCTTTTTGGAAGGAACACACAGATAAAAGATGCTCTGATTCTGCATTTGCTATTCCTGGCAGCGGGATGAGATTCAACCACAAATCCCGCTGCCGGGGGAGGCGAGCGCCCGGAGCAGCCCATGCTGCTTGGAGGTGACGGAGAGGGAGCCTGAAAATTCCCCGCCGCCTTCCCTCACCGCCAGCTCCTGCTCGCCCGTGGCCACACGCAGGAACGCCAGCTCTGAAAAAACTCTGTACCAACACTCTGCAAATATTTCCCAAAGAAAAAAATCCAACACACCCTTATTTTTGCCTGCTAGGTTTTATCTGCTCGCTCTGTAAAAACCCACTCTCTAGTTTTCCCACCAGAGGATTCGTTAGCAGGGTGATGGCTCGTTCTGGCTTTACTGTCAAACCAGCCACAGACTCTGTGCTCCTAAAACTTCCCCTTTTAAGCTGATTTCCTGCTTAACCCTGCAATGGGTTCCGATTACCCGTTAAATGCAATCACAAAATATAGTGGAAGGACCCAAAATTGGCTGGGCAGTTATTCCCTCGTGCAATATCCCCTCTGCTTCCCTTGCCTGCGGAGAGACCCTGCGGAGGGAGGGCAGGCAGAGCCAAGCCCGGCTCAGCAGCGGCTGTCTTAAACGTCAGGCTGGGACTCCAGCGCTGCCCAGACACAGGCTGGAGGGCATTTGCGATACAACAGGTGAAATACCAAGAAAATAGCAAGATTTAGCCATTAAACCTGTTCCCAGAGGATGGAATGCTATCTGCATTCCCAGGAGGCACTATGAAACATCACCATTTACATGGGGGTTTTAAATAGCACGGTTCAGGAACTAAATATGCACTTAAATAGTTCAGCAAGGAACAACAAGCTCCCTGCCGCCTGTGCAGATGTGATGAAAGCAACAATCAATCTGCCTGTTTAACCTCTATTCTCTTCCCCCGTTATAAAAAAGGAAATTCAGTGGCAGCTCACAAAACGTCCCAGCAGCATCTGATTAACCAGACGCGCATTCGCGAGCTTCAGAAGACCTGCAAAGCCTCGTGTGCGCTCGGCAAGCCCTGCAGGCTCAAGCCTCCGTCAGAGGTCTGCTCTGACCTCCACAACCCTACACCTCGGCCCCACGAGCTGGAGCCCCGGGGGGATCTCCAAAGGGGTGATCCTGCGAAGCGGGTCCCGATCCAGCCCTCCCCGCTCTCTCTGGGACCCGGGGCACCGGCAGCGCTCCGGGACACCCGTCCCTCTCCTCCCACCCGCTCCTGAGCGAGCGGAGTGCCGGCACGGAGAGGGGAGCTGCCCTTCCACCAGGACAAGGGGTGGATAAAACCGGGGCGGCAGCAGAACCCGGGGTGCGCATTGGTATTTTGGGCTCGCTCAGAAGGCACGGGGGCAGGAGCACCGTCACCATCACCACCACCACCACCGCCGTTCTGCCCGCGTGCGGGGGAACGGAGGGGGCCGCCAGCCCCCAGCCGGCCGCCCGCTCCGCGCGCACCGGCACTCACGTTATCAGGCGCGACTTGGGCCTCTTTGGGGAGTCTCTGCCTTTCACGAGATCATCCTGCACCTCCAGCGTCTGAGACTCGAGGATTTCGTTGAGGCTGTTGTCGGCAGTGGGGCAGGAGTCGGCGGCGGTGCTGGCGAGGGTCTTGGTGGGCTTGAAGGGATCCACGGAGTCAAAGTTATGGGGGTCGAAGTGGTAAGAGCCCTTGGGGAGAGTCGGAGAGTTTCGCAGTGCTGAGCTGCCGCCGAAGGGGTTGAGACCCGGGCTGTCCCAGAGCGTGGGACCCCTCTCCGCATCCTCCGCTGGTTTCTTGGGGGGCTCTCGGTGTCTCTTCGGCGTCAGCTTGCTGGCCGGGATCCTGCTGCCCTTCCTGGGCGCAGCCCTCCTGGCCTCCGTGCTCTCTCCCGCCTCCGTACAATCGACCCCGGGTTTCGGGACCTGCTCTTTGGGCTCCGGGGCCGGGTCCCCCCCCAGCTCACCGGGGCTGCCACTGGGATAGGGGAGGCGGCGTGGGGTTGCCGGAGGGGAGCTCTGCAGCCGGCAGCCCCCTGCCACAAAGGGGTTTACGCTCTCGTCATATTGCTCAGGGTCAAACTGGTAGGATGCTTCAGGTACCGGCGTCTCCTCTGTGGTTTCTTCTGTTTTCCTCCCCAGCAAAGGTGTTTTCCCTTTCCCAAGCTGGCCCCGGCTGGGCGAGCACTCCCGGGCCAGGGCATCAGCCTTCGGCTCCACCAGCCCCGTGTCGGCGTCTGCTGCGTCCTCTCCTGACATGACCCGCTCCCCGGCGGCTCTGCCCGCATGGGGCCCCGGGGCTGGCTCTGCAGCGGGCACGGCGGCGCAGCCAGCGTCAGCCCTGCTTCCCAGCGCAGCTGGGGGCTGGGTTTCAGCCGGCGGCTGTGTCAGGGACAAGTCTTCGGGGTTGCATTCCCCTTTAGTATCCGAGTTGGCTTTAGTGGCTCCGATCTCCGGCTGAGCCTCATCTTTGGGGTGCTTCCCAGGCGAGCTGTCCCGGCGGGCTTCCCCTACCAGCAGGTCACCATGGCCACTTGGCTCTGAAAAGATAAAAGGAGCCGGTTAAACCCCCGCCTGCCGTGCACCCCCTTCCAGAGGGGCCTCTCTCCCCTCCTCACAGCTGCTCCAGAGTCAGATTTTATGGGGGACGTGCTGACCCAAGGCTCAGCCTCCCCACCTGCCAGAACGACTGTGTAACCCCGGCTTCAAGCACTTTCTGTAAAATCTGAAGCCCATGAACACAGCGCAGAAAACGTACATAAATTGCATGCCGAGGGCGAGCCCCGTGCGGTGTTGTCTGCGCCGTGCCAGCAAACCTACCAACATCTCCATTTGTGCCTTTCCTCTGCCCACCGCTTGCTCCCACCCAGGGCACCGGCAGCCCCAGAGGGGCTTCGCAAAGCCCAGCGAGGCTCCCGAGGGCCAGACGCCGGCTGGGACCGACCACGGGGCGGCCGCTCCCAGGGCAGAAACACCGGCATCCGAGTGGGAATGGCAGCGACAGGGAGTCACGGCTCACCTGGGCGGAGAGTTAAAAACTACCGAGAGGAATTTAGGGAAGTACGACATGAGAAAACACCCTGAAACGTGATTAAGCAGGCTCTGGGGCGAATGGGAACGGGATGCTGTGCTTCAGGAATAAGCATGTAACAGGCTGCAGCGGGGATTTGGGGGTCAGCCGCCTGCAGGGCTGCGGAGCTGGCTGGGCACCAGGCAGAGGGAAGCTGCCCGATGTAAACTGCTCCCCGGAACTCGGCTGCCGCACCCCAAGGCGTGGGAGCAGGTTTGACAGCACTTCTGCTCTCCCCCAGCACCCCAGCCCTCGCTCTCCTGCAGAGCCTCAGCAGTCCCGACAGGCGCCCAACGCGGGGCTGCCGCGCGGGACGCACAGTCCTCGCCCGCACCAGGGCACCGCTCCGCCGCCGCCGCAGACCCACGGCCATCCCTGCAAAGCGCGAGCTCCAGAGACAGCAGCTGCACATGGTCGATGCTCACAAACCGTCGCTGCAATGCAGAAATGCGAGGAGCCAAAGTGCCCGGAGAGCAAAAACCCTGCGTGCCGGGTGGGGTGGGAGGGAGGGGGGGCACAGCAGAGCAATGAGACGCCCAAAGAGCAGCGAGCCCGCAGGATAGGGCCTGCCGGGAGCAGGGCGCGGGGAGCCGCTCTGCTCAGCACCGCGCCTGCCCGCGGTTTCCATCCTGCCCGCCGGAACTCGGCCACACGCTGCCTGCACCCCTGCCTGCAGAAATCCTGCCTCTGCATTTATACAGGGCTCACCACGCTGCTGTCAGAGTTTCTTAATCACAAATCCTGATCCATGACTTAATCACTATTACTCCAATCCTTTCCCCTAAATCCTTTTACTGTTTAATCTTTTCTTTGCTGTCAGGGGATGGGGAAGCTCCTTATCTACCGAGGCATCCTGAAAGCTACACCCACCAAGCACCTAGAGCCAGGACCTCGGCACAGGCACGAGAGGAAAACACCCGGTGTCACCTCCACGCAGCTCATCTGCGCCTCTTCTCCCGCGTCTCAACCAGGGACGATTGCACAGACTCCCGGGATAAGGCAGAACGGGATGCTGGGGTGCTCGGCACCCATCAGGGAGCGCGCAGGACCCGCAGCTCTCGCTGGCACCTTTCTGGGGAGGCACAGCCCAGCCAGCTCCTCCAAGGGCAGAACAAAACCAGTGCTCGCCTGAGGACCGAACTGGTTTGAAAACCTGGCTGGGATTTGCAACCAGCTCACGTTTCCTGGTGACCAAGCGAGTCACAGGCTGGCAGAAGAAGGAAAGTGAATCAGGCAAATATCTGGTCCCTGGGCTAATCCAGGACGGGGAGCCAGCAACCCTGACTCAGCTGATGGCTCGTGGTTTGCATAATTGATCTCCAGGATGCTAAAAGCCATGGAAATGAATCATGAGGGGCTGTGTGCTCCCTGAGACTGCAAAAAAGCTCCCTCCAACTGCAGAAAAGCTCCCTCCAAATAGACATTGCCTTGGCGCCCCAGAAAATGCATCGGTAAACACAAATCCAGTGGAAACATACTTGGAGTGCAGCCAGAAAACACTCCGTGGCAGCGCCTTTCCATCACCGGCAACCAGGAAAACCTCCTTAAGAGACCCCAAAGAAAACTTTATTACACTTGCTGTGCTGCTCAGATGTTTTAAACCTCACTGAGACAGCCCTGAATAGAAGAACAGACTTCAAAGTCAGGGCAAAAGGCACCTTTTAAATGCATTTTACATTCCCACCGGAAGGTTTTGCAGCTGCCGTTCTCACAGACATGAGCCCATCCTGGTTTCTAACCCAAGCAACGAGTAATTATGCCTTGAATAACAAGCAGTCGGCACACAAACCACCTCTCCTCCTTGCTGTGGATGTCTGCAGGGCGGGGAGAGAAGAAAGGATGGTGCATGTGACCATCGCTCAGAACAACCATTTCTTCACCAAAATTACAAGAACCACCCGCCCAGGTCTGCCAATTTTGTGATTCACTCGCTTTCTGCACCCGAGACAGCTCAGCTGCTCCGCTCCCCACTGCCTGCAGCACAGCCTGCTCGCTCAGCCAGTCCGAGAGGCTGAGGAACTGGAATATACTGGGAGACAGAAGGCGTGGGTGAAGGACAGCTCGGGAGCTCGCCAGCAATTTTGGCAGTCTTCTGAAGTAGGACCGTCCCTCCTGCAAGCTCTGGGGTTTTTCTTCCCCTTCCCTGGCCACGAGACAGGCATTAATCACTTGTGCGAGCTAACAGCCACGCTCAGCACTGCATCTGAGCAACGGCCCACGGGAACCGAGAGGAAGGAAGGAGAGCTGCGGGAGCCTGCCCACCTCCGCCGCAAGAACCCGTCCCAGCCCTCCCCACGCTCACGCCATGCCCCAGAGTCCCAGTTTTCAAGCCCTGCTTGGGCTGAGCTATTCACCTCCCTGGAGGAGCCCAGCCTCGGCGGCTGAGGCCACCCCAGGACAGGGTCACATCGGCACCGAGATGGCTCCATACAGAGGACACAGGCAGGCAAAGCTGTGAGGTCCATTACTTCTCCGGAGAGCGCTGCCGGGATGACGGTTTGTGGGGCAGAGCCCTCGCCACAGGGACCGGCCGGGACCACGGGTGCTCCCAGGGCACCATTTAGTGCTTCAGCTGCTTCTCGCAGGGATGGAGAGCCAGCCCCTGCCCCTCCTGCCTGCTGATGAGAGCAGGACAAAAACCCCTCCTGTAAAGCAGTCCCAAAGGTGACGCCATCGCAGGCAAACCTGCCCCACACAGGTCCCCCTGCCCAGCAAGGGCTGGGGGGGACGGCCTGGCCCTAAGCCCCCCCAGCCCCAGCCGGGCGGCTGCAGTTCCTCCCCCTGTGCATTTCCTCTGCCTCCAATGCAGCCTCCCATCAGCCGCCAAACAACCGGAGCCCACGTTCCTGCGGGAACAATTGCACAGGATGCAGAAACCAGTGACCCGAAGGGCTTCGGGGTGCTTGGGAAGAGCTGAGGTCTGCACTCCGGCCCCGCAGCTGCCCGGCTCTGCTGGGTACGAGCATCGTGATAACCTCGGTGCAGCATTGCCTATTCCCCAGGGAGCCCTTCCCAACCTCGGCGAGCTGTGTGCGGCTCTCCCTGTTCCTCCACAGCCTCTGCACGCATTTACATCCCGAAGCGAGCACGGCTCCCCGCCACCCCTGTGCAGTCACGTCGGAGAGCCGCTGCGCTGGCTCAGCACGCACTCCCTCCGCTCACGTCTCCTGCCAGGGAAACCAGCCCGCAGAAACAGCCAGTGCCGCCCCAGCCCAGCCGCCTCGCCAGCCATCTCGCTGCCTTAACCCTCCTTTTGGGCCGAAACGGTGCCGAACGCCCCACGGGACCCCAGGAGAAGGCAGTTCGGCAGCCAGGCTCCCGCGCACGCTGGCCCACGGCACGCAGCTATCCCCCTGGGACCGGCTCTTCGCACAGGCATCCCAGCAGGTGCCGTTCAGCAGCATCCCGAGAAGGTGACCCCCAGCTCTCCCGTTTCACCTCCGGCACTGTGCCGCCCTGCAGGTGGGGACATTTTAGTCCCAGCATGAAAACGGGCACTGCCAGCAGCAAGGCATGCTCAGTGACTCCAGGATCCATCCCAAACACAGATCCAATAAAAGGCACTCTGGATCCCCCAAAACAGCAGTAGTACCGGCCGTGCACGGAGCGCAAACCTGCTTCTGGTCCGGCCAGCGTACATGGAGGGGATATTGCAAAGTGAAAATGGAGATTTTATCCTCTCCAAAGAAAAATGTCCAGACAGGACAGTCTGGCACTGCAGAAACAGGCACTTTGTGCGTGTGCATTACAATCGTTACACTTGCCTTCCTTAGGCTGAAATTACACACGAACGCCGACTAACTAAACAGCTTTTCTACACGCCATCCCTCGCTCCCTGAAATGAATCAGAAGAACTTGGCGGCAGCAGTGCTGCCAAGCAAAGGCTCCGCGCCCTTTTCATCCCACATACAGCCACCAAGTGAAGCAGCAATGATCCTCTGCACAGCCCTGAATGCCAAGCGCCGGCGAGAACAACCCCTCCACTATCTGCAGCCTTTGATTCGGCTCACGCTTTGTGCACAGCCTGAGTCACGCATTTCTCCCCTTCCCGACCCACTGGCACAGGCAGGCTGAGCACAGGATATCTGGCCGGTACGTTCAGCTTAGGCTTACGTAGCTAACGACTTTTTTCCTCTTTTGGCTTTCCGCTTTTGTTTAACAGACGTTGATCTATTTTTAAATCTATTCTGTTAAGAATTAGCATACCAGCAAACGATGCTGCCGCTAACACACCGGAAAACACGTGCCCTGCATCAGAGTAACAG
Source organism: Platalea leucorodia (assembly GCF_965183815.1). Classification (NCBI taxonomy): domain Eukaryota; kingdom Metazoa; phylum Chordata; class Aves; order Pelecaniformes; family Threskiornithidae; genus Platalea; species Platalea leucorodia. The sequence continues at coordinate 93,031,693 of NC_138858.1, read as the reverse complement.
AAGTAAAAGCTGATGAGCCTGCTCCCACCGCTGACGGTTCTGTATTTATTGCTTCTGCTCATATCCTTGCACAGATTATCTCCTTTAGGAAGAATGGGATAGAATTAGTGATCCTGAATGGGCCCAAAGCCTAACCGCAGCCCACTCCCCATGGCGATGGGACTGGCTGAATTTTTGTCCCCGAGAACAGGGTTTAAGGCACCCAGGCCACCTCTCAGCTGCGCGCAGAGCAGCCAACCCCCAGTATCACTTCTGCCTTACGAGTTTCCTAACCCTATTTCTTCCCACGTAAGGGTGAGACTGCAGCTGTAAGACAGACGGGGGTCTGCTCCTGCTGGTCCCCCCGAGCCCGGGAGAGGCTGTGCCTGCCCGTGTGCCCGCCCGCCGGTCCGGGCTCCTGCAGCTGCCCCCTGCGCTGGCCCAGCTGCGCAGAAGCGTTGGCAGCAGCCATTCCCCGACGACTGCAGGGCAGAGGCTCTCGCTGTACGCGACAGCTCGGCTGGTTCAGCACTGACAAGCAGCCATTACGCTGGATTGCCTCCTGAGCGCAGCATTTGTTACCGCTGCTGCTCCTGAGCTGCAGCCAGACGAAAGGGCTGCAAAGCAGCGTTGCAAAGATGAGGGCTTAACCTATAGATTACCCAAGGTATCGTGATTTCACCCCAGGATGCCTTTGCACACTGCAAACTCACAGCCGCACCCGGGTAATCCTTCCCTCCACCATTTCAGAGACACCGAAGGGATGCACCCGGAGCCCCGGGCAGGGCAGGGATGGAGCTGGCCCTGCTGTCTCCAACATCCCGCTCTCCACCAGCCAGCACGGAAAAACAGCTTTTGCCGGAGATCATCCGCTCGGTCCCGCAACACTGCAAGCTTTGTGCCTCGCTGCTGTGCCGGGCCGGCCCCGAGGAACTGCTGCTCGTCCCGGGACGCAGGGGCACAGGCGCGTGTTGGGGACGGTGACTCCCTGGAGTCTGAGGCAACGGGCTTCCCTGAGCAGAAGCTTTGGCAGAAAAGATCCTCAGACCTGCTAGGAAAGCCTTTCTCTCCCCTCTCCTCCTCCCAGACATTATCCCCCGAAGTAAAGATGCCTCTATCATCCCTTCTTAAAAGGGAAGGATTATTCCAAGAGCTACGATTATCGGAAGCATGAACCAAGCACTCTCTCCATCAAGGCAAAGAAACCTGTGTTTTCCACGGGGATGGATGGGCACCCAGATCCATCCCAACAGCGAAACAACACCGCAGGAGACGGAGAGCCACAGCACCCTGTTACTGCCAAGGTCACGCAGTACTTGGGCTCCTGCACGGGGAGGACCCAGGGTCTGGTTCGAGCCAGCATGCTCCGAAACCCAGCTGAACAAAGCTGAACCAGCCTGCGGTTGCAAGCATTCAAGAAAAAGCACAATATTGCCAGTCCCATAGCAGGGGCCCTGCAGCAGCGAGAGGCGGTCAGGCACGAGAGGGCAGAGGATGCTCGGGATGGCCCCTCCGGGACCTGCCGGCCCCCCGTGCCCGGCCAGGCCGCCCTCCTGCAGACAGCCCCGGGGGCTCACAGGCACCCTGCCCCTGCCCAGCCACCCCGCTCTGCTGAGAGAGCAGATGAAAGGGGAGGTCTCCTCCCTGCCCCTGCCCCGATAACCTCCAGCAGTTATTGCAGAGGTGCCGGAGCTTCAAAGCCTCCTCCTGGCAGCACGAAAACAGAGGGGAACACCAAGCTCAGCCACAGACACCAACCACAGTTCCCCCTGGAGAGAAGGGCACGATGATAGGGGGGAGCTGGTCCCCAAAAGGCCAAGTGTTAATGGGGAGCTGCGCTCAGAGGAGCGGGAGCCGGTGTGAGACTCAAGGACAAACCAGCAACAGCAAAGGGCCCCACTGGCAAAGGAAACCCCCTGCCTTTTCAGCAGATCCCTTGCAATTTCTCCAGAAATATGGTATAGCAGCATCGAACTTTTACATCTTTAACAGCAGCTACACAGCAAAGACACCTGGCCGCTAACTCCAGGGAACAGAGACCCACGCAACGAAACCTCCGCCGCCGACCGGCTGGGGGGAGGACACAAACCCAGCACCACGTCAGCCCCTGCACGGAGCCAAGGGCGAGGGGCGCGCGGGGCAGCTCCCACCGGCCAGCGGCCCGCTCTGCGCAGCGGCCAGCGACGGGAGGCAGCCCCGAGCGCCGCGCCGTCGGCGGGGGAAGCGGCAGAGGGCAGTTTAACTGACAAAATGATTCAACAACATCCTCCGTTCCTCTCCATCAACCCATCGCGGCCATCCCGGCTGCAGCCTCTGCATGGGCGCAGCCTCAGCCCGGCTCGGCGGCTCACAAAACCCGATGTGCAGAGCTCTGCCTCCGCAGCCTCTCGCTCCCTCCCCGGCTCGGGGACAGCAGGAGGGTGCAAAACAGCACAACGATAATTTTGCACTGCTAGACGTGAGCCAAGGGGGGCAAACTGACTCTTCTGAGCCTGCAGTGCAGCCCCCTCCCTCCAAAACAATTCAATCAAGTCAACATTTCACTCAAGTGAGAGAATAGCCCTTTGCAGAGCGCAGGGCCCTGAGTGCTGGCATTTGAACCATCCAGGCCATTAACCACAAAAAATGTGGCAGGCATTATTCAAAACAAGCGACTTCTCCTCCTTGACCCCACCCTGCCTTTCCGCATCCGGAGCGGAGAGTGGAAAAGCAGAAGGTGCACGCTGGCTCTTTACCTTGGGTCCCGGCCTCAGGCTCCGGCGATCCCGGCGGCGGCCCGCAGAACTCCTTTAGTGGCGAGCGGGTCGGTGTTTCTGCTTCAGGGGTCTCAAAATTACCTTCGGAGTCCGAGCTGCCGAGGGGGGGGAAAAGAGTGAGGAATTACCGCTTTCAAGGCTAGCTCTGAAATCCTCCACACTGCCTACACATCCAGCCAGACCGGCTCCCGGGCCGGCCGGCCGTGGGCATCCTGCGGCGGCCGCTCGCTCCTGTCCAGCGGGACACGCTAGCAAACGGAAAAGGGAGAGCAGGTGAAACAACATCATGGGCATCCCCCCGCACGCCCCCGACCCTCATCCCGGCCGAGCCTCCGGGATCGCTTCTCGCAGGTCTTTCCCGAGCCGTCTGAGCATCCTCCGAGGAGACGGCGGCCCCCTCGGCACCTCGCCCTGCCGCTCCGGAGGCCCGAGCGGGTTTGGGAAGCAAGCCTCGATGCTCCTGCCTTGCGCCCACCAGCATCTCGCCGGGAGGGCAGCGCCCAGCTCCGGCGGGACGGGACGGCCCCGGCCCCGGCCCCCCCGGCGCGGTGCAGGCTGCGGCCCCCCCCGGCAGCCAAGCCGATGCCAAGCGGGCAGCGAGGGGACGGCGGACTCGGGGCAGGGAAGGGAAGGGACCGCCGGTCACTTGCCTGAAGCCCGGGGCCGTGCCCTCCGCCGGCGAATCCTCCTCGGCCCCGCCGTCCTCCCCCTCGGGGCCGCCCCCTCCCCGCACCGCCGACCAGGTCCAGCGGGCCCACTGCACCGGCGAGAGGATCTGCCAGGCGCTGAACGCCATCGGCCCCGCCGCAGCACGGCTCCGCTCGCCGCGCCGCTCCCCGCCGGCCTCACTGCGGCCGCGCCGCCCCCATCGCCGCCAAGGGCCTCCCCCGGACCGTACTACTCGCCGGCAGGGAGAGCGCCCGCCCCCGCCGCCCCCCGGCGCCGCCCGGCCGGCGGGGAGGGAGGGACCGGTCCCCCGGAGCCGGCCCCGGCCCCGCCGCCCGCCCGCTCCCCGCGCCGGGCGCCCCCGCCGCCGGGGGGGGGGGGGGATGCGGGGCGGGATGCGGGATGCGGGGCGGCACCCCCGGGCCCCCCCCCCCGCCCGGCCGGGTGCTGACGGGCCGCCCCTCCCTCGCTCTCCTCCTCCCTCCCCACGCAAACTCCGCAATCCACCTATTTCTGCCCCAAAGCGGGGCTTTAAGGCAGATGGCTCCCAGCGCCCCGCCAGGCGCCACCCCCGCAGCCACTGTCACCCCCCCGCCACGGGATGCTGCGCTGTGCCCTGCCGCCCCCCCGCCGAAGGGACCCCCCCCCCCCGCCGAAGGACACCCCCCCCCGCCGAAGGGACTCCCTCCCACGCCGAAGGGAACCCCCCAAGCAAGAGGGCAGGGGCTGTGAAACCAGATTCCCTCCCGCTTTATCCCACATTTATGGGGGCTGCGAAACCAGATCCCCCCCCGCTTTATCCCACATTTATGGGGGCTGCGAAACCAGATCCCCCCCCGCTTTATCCCACATTTATGGGGGCTGCACCTGTGCTGTAACACAGCCGGCGGGGTGGCAGATTCCTTCCACCCCAGGCTGGCCCGGAGCTGCCCCGCAGGGCCAGTGGCCCCCGGGGTTGCCCAGCTCCCAGGGCGGGGGGGGGCTGCCCAGAGCCAGGGGGAGCGGGTCGCTCCGAGGAGTCAGACAGGGCAGAGGGAAACACCTGCCCCTTCCATTTTCCAAGGAAATACCGACTTCAGCAGCCCTGGCTGATGCTATATCCTTCCATGGCAGCAAGTTTATTTATTTATTAAACTATTGTTTAAAAATAACAGCCAACAGTCGCTGCAGAAATAGACTGCCATGCTGGCCTCCCTCGGGAATCTTCCCCCTAACGAGGGCTCCCGCTCCCAAATCCATTACCTCCCACACGCTTGCTAGAGAGAGGAGCATAACGTTACTGATGCCGTGCGGTGTCCGGAGCCCGGCGGGGCGTGCCCGGGGCTCGGGCAGCAGATCTGTCACAGGCAGCGGCATTACCGGCTCTGGACGGTGGCTGCCGCAGAGCCCGCAGCTCCCCGAGCCCCGGGCTAGCTCACCCCGCTCCCGGCGGCAGGGCCCAGGGATGACCTGGGAAAGGGCAGACAACTGTCCGGCTGCAAAACCAGCCCGGCCCCTTGCGAAGAAGCGCCATTGGCCCTCCGTAACCGCACGAAGTGCTCACGTGGCAGGCCGAGACCACAGCCCGGTGCTTTTCTGTGAATCATCAGCCAGCTCCGAACGCAAGGAGTGCCTTCGCATGGGCCGAGAGCCCTCTGGGTCAGACCAGACCCGTCCATCTGGTCTGGCTACCTCTAACACCCGCCTCTATCAGATGCTTCAAAGGGCTCGCTCCTCACCGTGGATGATCTCAAATAACCTCCCTACAGGGATCCTTTCTTCCAAGCTTCCATCTGTTGGTCTTATTAAATATATGCATCATTGCTGTACGCCTTTATTATCTGGCCTCTGTCAAAGAAAATCTCTTACCCCCCTTCCACAATGCTTTCAAACTGCCCCAAAGACGCCTCTGGCTCAGCCGCAGCTGCCAGTTCCCACCGCAGGGCAGCGGCAGGAACAACTCACATGTCTGGGCGCCGGGATAACGGCCCGGCCGCAGCGCAGCGCTGCCCTGCACACCGCCGGGGCCCGGGGGCCAAGGAGCCCTGCAAACCTCCCTGCCGCTGCGCGGCCGACACCGAGCACGAGAGGATGGAGTGACGCTTATCAAAGCTTAGCCAAAAGCCAAGAGGCTGAAGCGCAAGCAGAACCTCAACATCCTGTCGCCTACGTCTGCTGCGAGCAGAAACGAGCAGCCGACTTCCCACCACGTGAAGTGGCAGAGCTGATTTCTGCAGATGAATTTTACATAAGGAGATCCTCAGCGTGCGCCGCGGTGTGAGCCGCTCTGCAGCACCGCTCGCGGCAGCCTGAACTCCTCCTCCCTCTCCCCATTCCCGCCAGTCGCTGCCCGAATCCCCGCCGACCCAGAAGACCGGCCGGAGCGACAGCATCGCCGCCTTTCAAAACGGCTGCCTGGGTTCTGCCAGGGACCGCGCAGAGAAAAGAGAGACGCGAATGCTGCAGGAGCAGCGGCTGGCGTGGGTGCCAGCAGCGGGAGCGAGCTGCCTCTGCTGCAGAGGCGATGGAGCTGCGCCAGGCGAAGAACAACGTATAGACTGATTTCTACAGCCCCCCCACTTGCTGGATGAGGGAACTGGGGCGCACGAGCGGAGGAAATCAGCAGCATCCCTGCATTGTGAAGGCTGCACAGCCCCCCCGTGCCCAGCGAGGACCCCCCTCCCTTCCACCCACCGCCCGGAGGAAGGAGAGCCGCCGGCAGGGACGGCAGCAGCAGGACCGAACCGCGCCGGCACCAGCGTGGGCTGTGAAGCCCCTGACCTGCGGGGCCCTGGGGCAGGAAGATACCAGAGCAGTGCAAGAGCAGAGCCTGCTTCCACTTGCTCTTTACGACGAGCAATTGAGAAAATGCCTCGAGTGGCATTTTGCAGCTTGGCACCCAACCCAGCTTGGCAGCGACACCGGCCGCAAATCAAACGCTGAGGAGATAACCTGACTTTGTCAGTCACACCGGTGGCTCTGGCTGCCAAATACTGCTTGGCATAGTCAGCAGACACATTTCTGCAGAGCACAGAGCTGACCTGGTCAAAAAAAGACCTGCCAGCAGCTTCCATCCGCACGGTGAGCTGGACAGGCTGTCCTCTGCACCGCCGTCACCCCCCGCCCCGGCCCAGGGCTTCGCCGGGCTAAGCACCGCAGAAACACAGCGGCTCAGGGACAGGCAGCGATGTACAGCCTAGCTATCGATGTACAGCCTCTTGATGTGCAGCCTCTCGGTGTCCACCCTGCCCAAGCGCCCAGCCTCTCCCAGTTGGGGTCCATAACAGGGCCGATCCGCGGGCGCAGGAGGAGAGGTGGATGTGGCAGCACGGTGGTCCCCAGCCCTGGGAGGCTGTAATCACGGGCACCCGGCCTCGCTTAGTAACTATTTGTCTTGGCTTTGCCTCTTTTCAAACAAACACTGTGGGTTACGTAAATAACATCCTCCATCACCTCCGCAAGCACGCGAGTGGCAAATACCCCGAGAAGGGATCCTTCGGGCTCTTGCAGCCCTTTCCCTGCGGATCACCGGTCCGGGTGGCTCTGCCAAGGGCTGTCCTAGTCGCTCCCGGGACGAGAGCCGGGAGCAGGCAGACAGCGCGGCACTGAATGACCTAGAAACCACCCACGGCTCGCACGCTGCTTTGGCTTTCCGGGGAAGGGGGAGAGCAGCAGCGCTCCGCTTCGGAGCAAACAGGTGGAGCCCCAAAGATTTTGGAGCTGGAAGATCCCTGGCATCTCAGAGGCTGCAAAAAGATGCAAAACCTCGCTCAGATGACTTCTGCTCATCCTCGCAGGAAGCCAGCTGCATCCAGGGATAACAGCTCCGCATCCAGATGGACTTTCCCTTCTTTTCTATGGAAATGAACTGCCTCCTGGCTGGCTGGCAGCCGCGCCTCCGCCCGGCCTCATGTCCCAGAAACACAGCGTGCCCGATTCTTCTCGCTGTCACCGCACCCCAGGGAGGGTGCGGGAAATACACGCTGCGGAGCAGGTATCGCACAGCCGCGTTTGTCATCTTTGAAGCTGTGGTGCCCCGGGTTAGGGGAAGGCGTGCACCTGGAGTTTCCATTCTTGCCCCTTCATTAGGCAGGAGAACATCTATTTCTGGCTGCCGAGCTTTTCTGGGCATGGCGCAGCAAGCCAGCACTTCCATTTCTAGCTCAGAAATAGATCTTTTGTGGGTTTTCATCTTGTTTCTCCGCTCCTGCCGCTCTGCGCCTCCGCAGCGGGGCCTTTCGCTCCCCCGTGGGGACCGGGGCTGGGGTCCCCGCCGCCAGCCCTGGGACGGGGCACGGGGACGGCACCGTGCCCCGGTGAAAGGGGTCTCTTGGCAGGGGATCGCGGGGACAGCCCGGGGAGATCAGCACACCGATAAAACATGAATCCATGTTTCGTTGCTACGTAAGTCTCCTTAAGAGCTTGTAATAAGCACTTTATCCACACGACGTTTATCTCCTCCAGAAGAAGGTGCGAGGTGTTTCATGAGAACATCTTTCTGTTGCTGTCTTTTGCGCCACTCTATTCTATTTATCACGTTTTCCTCAGTTTCAAGCGGGCCCGTGCATCGGTAAAAAGGTAAATTGTTCTCTGCCATTGCATTGTGAAAAATGCAAACTTTGGGGATTAAGAGAACTATTCACACGAAGGCTTAGGCGTGCCAGTGACGACGTTCGGCAAATGCTGGGGAGAGAGATGGTTTCATAATACCTTTCGCGACCTTTGCAGTGACACTGCAAAGATTAAGGCTGGTAACTCCCGTCTGCGACTCCCTTGCTCGGGCCACAGAGCACATCCGAGGCGAGGCATAACCTCTCCCTTCCCCGACAGCCCAAGTCAGAGAGGGAACCGGGCCCTAGGAAAGGGCAAGCAATGGGCTACCAGAAAACCAAGGCCACGGGAAGAGCGGCAGCACTGGCCTCAGGCCTCGGGGTCCATCCCTGCCGAGAACGGGATGCGCCCAGGGTGCAGTCGCATCCCGGAGCGTTCCGGAGCATCCCCTGCGTGCGGCAGCATCTTGGAGCATCCCAGAGCATCCTCCGGGTGTGGCAGCATCCTGGAGCATCCCAGAGCATCCTCTGGGTGCGGCAGCATCCCAAAGCATTCCAGAGTGTTCCAGAGCATCCCCCGGGTGCAGCAGCATCCCAGAGCATCCCAGAGCATCCCGGAGCATCCCCTGGGTATGGCAGCATCCCGGAGCATCCCGGAGCATCCCCCGGGTGCAGCAGCATCCCGGAGCATCCCAGAGCATCCCCCAGGTGCGGCAGCATCTTGGAGCATCCCGGAGCGTCTGGGAGCATCCCCCGGGTGCAGCAGCATCCCAGAGTACCCCAGAGCATCCCGGAGCATCCCCCGGGTGTGGCAGCATCCCGGAGCATCCCCCGGGAGCTCGGCGGGGCAGGGCAGGAGGGGCCGGGGCCGGGCGGGCGGTGCTCTCGCTAGAGGGCACTCCAGGATGGGATTTCCAAGGGCTGCGGAGCATTCCCAGTGGGATGGGGGAGAGAATCGGGAAAAAAAGGGGAAAAAAAGGAAAATTCGTGGGTTGAGATAAAGACAGTTTAATAGGACAGAAAAGGAAAGTCAAATAACAATAATAATAATAATAATGGTAAAAGACTATACAAAAATAAGTGATGCACAATGCAATCGCACACCACCCGCCGACCGATGCCCAGCCAGTTCCCGAGCAGCAATCGCTGCCCCCCGGCCAGCGTCCCCCAGTTTCTGTACTGGGCATGAGGCCATAGGGTACGGACTAGCCCTGTGGCCAGTCTGGGCCAGCTGGCCTGGCCACGCCCGCTCCAGCTCCCTGTGCACGGGCAGAGCATGGGAAGCTGAAAAGTCCTTGACCGGTATAAACACTACTTAGCTACAGCTAAAACATCAGGGTGTTATCAACGTTATTCTCATCCTAAGTCCAAAACACAGCACTCTACCAGCTACTAGGAAGAAAATTAACTCTATCCCAGCCGAAACGGGAGCGACCCCCATGCGCTGCAGCACCAGACGCGGCCGAGCAGAGCCCTGGGGCCGAGCCGATGAAGGATCCGCTGGCATCACCCCGGCCAGCCCAGGCCGGTGTGCGGCAGAGACCCCGAGCTCCTTCCCTGCCCTCCCCCGCCTCGCAGCTCCTCACCCAAACCTCCTCCCGCAGCACTCGGGCATGTGAACGGGCCCACGGCCGAGCCCCCTCACGCGCGGGGTTTCGGGGCGGAAAGCGGCAGCCGGCCCGGCCCAACCCCGCTGGTGTTTCGGGGCACTTTCCCACCATCGCGCGGAGGTCCCTGCCAAGGGATGAGGCAGGAGCACGGGAGGGCAAATCCACTACGGCAAAGCTCCCACGTTCCTTTTGCTTCTCCTGACCTTGGCGGAGCCGCAGACTAGACACAGATCACAGGACCGAGAAGCACAATACCGAATGCCCTGGCGTTCAAGGCAGACAAAACACGATTTCGTCCCAGCTCGGGCTCTGCCGCTGCCATCTGCTCGCCAGGGCGCAGCAGGAACCTGGGCGTCGCGCTGCGGCGGTGCCCCGGAGCACCGGAGCCGTGCCCAGCGTGGGACAGCGCTGCTGCAGGAGCAGCTCAGCTCCCCCGGGATGTGACAGTTCCCATCGCTACACATTCCATCAAAATAGCTCTATAAAAATAGAAGTAAAGGACACAACTGTCACACACACGAGCCCCAGACACCACCAACCAGCCCCGGGGCTCCAGCTGCCTTTCCCCACCCTACTGCCATCAAATTAATAAAGACAAACATTTGTGACTGCATTAAACCGATGCGAAAATGCATGCGCTGCTATTCCTGCATTTTAAAAGCAACAACCACAGCTGAATCTCGCTGATGCTACGCGCATGGATGCGAGCCACTGCAAAGCAACTCAACAGAAACAGGCTCAAGGTATGCGAGCTCCAGCCTGATTTTCACGCTGATGGTTTATGAACACAAGCATCTGCCTTCATCTTGCTGCTGCTTTACTCCCCTATCGACTCCTTCGCTCTGTTTGCTAAAAATATCAGTGCTACGTGGCAGGAATGCTCTTATCAGGTGTTTGTCAGGCCCTGGCTCCCTGGTTTTAGTTAGGACTCGGGGATATTGGGAAATGCAGGCAGCACCTCAGCCCCATAACCTGGGGTGCTTGCAGGGATGGGGGGCAGCCGAGGAGCGAGGATGGCAGCCGGCACAGGGAGCGGGGCAAGGGAACGATGAAGGACGGGAGGGAATAAAACAAAGTTAGCTCAAGGTGGAGCAAACAGGTGGGGAGCAGAAGCAGCCGAGGCCACCGGGGCAGAAAGGAGCGGCTCCAACGCACGCAGTGAACAACAGGGTGGTTTTTCTGCCTGGGAACACCTCTAATTTACGTTTAGGAGCCCACCGCAGAGAAATAAAGGCAGGGCTGAGCAGTTCCAAGGGGGAGAAAGCACTTGTTTTCCCTGTCTGAACCCAGCGTTTGCAAACAGAGGGATGTTTGTAAACGTTTTGAAGAGCAGCAGCCTGGCTCCGGGTCACCGGCTCGGTAACGCCCGGCAAAGGCTCCAGGACAAAGGCAGCGCCCAGCGGGCACCGGGTCCGGACGCGGGGCCAGCATCCCCGCAGCGCCGCGCAGCCCAAAGCAGCAGCAAAGCTCCCGAGTACGGGAGCATCGCAGGGTGGCTCGCTTAAAGTAAATATTTCTACCTTCCAGAAAGTGTTTGGGTTGATTTACAGATAAGATGTTTCCAGTTTTCCTTTTGATCACAGCTAGCCTGCTTTCCCTTTTGCTTACAGCGTCCCAGCCGGCTGGCGAGGAGCAGCTCCCCAGCCCCGGCTCTGGCTTTCGGCAGCCCCCAGACCCCAGCCAGCGCCCACCGCCCCAGCTGCTTTTCTAAAGGCAACATCCAGAATCGCACTTCTGGGTGCAAGCCCCGAGTTTGACGCTGCAAAACCCGGGGGTGACAGAGCTGCCCCAGCTCCCCAGCAGGGTTAACCGCAGCGGGGGCTGAGCTGCAGCCGGGGAAACGCGGGCTGCTGGGAGCGGGGCCGGGGGGCGCGGAGCGGGGCTGGAAGCTGAGCGGGGCTGAAGGAGCGGAGCAACTTTCCCCCCCCCCCCAGTTTCACCACTTCAGGCTCTGCTTTTCGCCTCCTCCACCGCTGCGAGCCCCGCAGCAGGCGGGGGCGGCGGGGCGGACCCGGACCCGGACCCGGGGCGGACCGCGACCCCCCCCGCCCGCACTCACCGGCGCCGCGGGGGCCCCGGCTCCCGCCGCCGCTGGCTCTGGGCCGCCCCCATGGCCGGGCCGGGCCGCGCTGCCGCCGCTGCCTCCGCCGGCCCCGCCGCCGGCCCCGCCTCCGCGGGAGGGAGGGTGGGCGGCTCGGCCCGGCCCGGCCCGGCCCCGGGCAGCTGCTCCCCCCGCGGGGCCGGGCCGGGGGCGCTGGGGGCCCCGCTGCGCCGCTCACCGCCCTGGGGGGGACCGCGGGCAGGAGCCCGTGCGGTGCGGGGAGCCTGTGCGGGGCGGGGAGCCTGTGCGGGGCGGGGATCCCAGTGCGGGGCGGGGATCCCAGTGCGGGGCGGGAATCCCAGTGCGGGGCGGGGATCCCAGTGCGGGGCGGGGAGCCTGTGCGGGGCGGGGATCCAGTGCGGGGCGAGGACCCAGTGCGGGGCAGGGATCCCAGTGCGGGGCGGGGAGCCTGTGCGGGGCGGGGATCCCAGTGCGGGGCGGGGAGCCTGTGCGGGGCGGGGATCCCAGTGCGGGGCGGGGATCCCAGTGCGGGGCGGGGAGCCTGTGCGGGGCGGGGATCCCAGTGCGGGGCGGGGAGCCTGTGCGGGGCAGGACCCTGTGCGGGGCGGGGATCCAGTGCGGGGCGAGGACCCAGTGCGGGGCAGGGATCCCAGTGCGGGGCGGGGATCCCAGTGCGGGGCGGGGAGCCTGTGCGGGGCGGGGATCCCAGTGCGGGGCGGGGATCCCAGTGCGGGGCAGGGACCCTGTGCGGGGCAGGACCCCAATGTGGTGCGGGGACCCCAGTGCAGCGCAGGGACCCCAGTGCAGGGCAGGGACCCAATGCAGCACAGGGACCCCAATGCAGCACAGGACCCCTGTGCAGGGCAGGGAGCCCAGTGTGGCACAGGGACCCCAATGCGGCGCAGGCGCCCAGTGCGGGGCAGAGCCCCCGGTGCAGTGCAGGGACCCCTTACAGCAGGGCAGGACCGTGCCCAGCCCTCCCAGGCAGGGTGCAGGCAGCTGCCCGTCACGCAGCCCAGCAATGCCGCCAGCAGAGCAGGGCAGCTCATAGCTGGGGGGCCTCAGGTGGGGGCTGGCATGGGGCAGGTGTCTGATACGGCACCATTGGGAAACGGCCCCTCGGCCCCTCTTGTTTGCTCCAGGAATACGTGACTTGAGCCTCTCGGTACGCGCTGCTGGGCAGCGACCCACCAAACCTCAGCACTACCCTCTTCCCTTCACATTAGCCGTGACAAATGACAATCTGGATCTGCCTTTGAGGTTAAAATAGCAGCCACACACGCACGTAGCGATAGTTGTCTCCTAGTTTATTGACCTCTCTCTACTATGCAAAGCTAAACACTACAGACACACCGCTTTACTTGTTGTTTTGTGGTGCACAACCCGCACACCGTTTATAATCTGTCCTCAGCTCTCAGTGGCTTCTGCCACCCTGGCCCATGCTCTGGGCTGACAAAAATCAGCTGTGACCTCAGGGCTGAAGTCTCAGCTATCAGCACAGCTCCGCTGGGTTACACCAGATGCCCGTCACCGTGGCATCTGACCACCTATTCGCCAGGCCTCCCAGTTACGCTCCCCACTCCGCAGAGAGAAACGCTGAGGCTGTGGCTTCGGCAGCAAGGATGCCGGAGCCGGGTCCCACCGCAGGGACAGAGCTGCTGGGATGTAACTTTGCTGCCAGGTTATTAATAACAGGTCAGCGCACAGCCTGGCGTCAAGGAACCAGCATCCCACGCATGTTCACATCACCTCTGTTGGGCTTATTCTCTCTCTTTCCCTCCTTTCTTTCACTCAGTGAATTTGACATTATGCAGATTTTAATGATGCAAATTTGCTTCAGTCCTGAGAGCAGAGTGCTTCACGCTGCACCCCAGAAATGCTTGCAGGGGCTGAACTTCACCTAACAGGGCTCCCACCAGACCCCAGCCACCAGCACACCCTCTCATACCCCATGTTCAACGAGAAAATGGGGTCTGAGCCCCTTATCTGGGGCACTCACCCTCAGCCAAGATGCCCCGATAAAGCGCCGATGCCACCTCTCCCCTTAGAAGAGCCTCTCCCCAAATCATGCCTTGAAGGGAAAGCCAGACGAGTGGCAAGCCCCGGTGTCAGACAGCAGCCAGACCCCTTCGTGGGGGAAAGATTTAACGCAGCAGTTTAAAAGCGCAGAGGTGACCCTGCTAAGGAAATATCCTGGTTGGATTTATTTTCATTAAAGTGCCTGAGAGAACATATCCATTTCTGACACCCTTTGGGGCTTTTTACTTATGAGAAACTGAAAACTCAAATAGTAATCTTTTTTTTTTTTTTTGTCAGGGTGTTCTGGCTTGGGCTGTGTTATTTTTTGGCAAGAAAAGTGTTGATACCCTTGAAAGCTTTCACCTTCCTAAAAAAACCCAAACCAACAACAACCAAAGCACAAAAAATAATCAAAACCAACCAAACCTTCCTTGGTTGAAAATAAAACGTCCTGACCCGCTCGGCCGCCCGCCCGCCTGTGCCAGTGCCTGGCGTGCCCGCAGCCACGCACCCCAACGCGGGTCCCGGGGGGAACCCCCCTCCGCTGGCACGGGGGCTCCCGCGGCGGCCGCAGTCGTTCCAGCGGCCCCGACCACCCTGAGCTCCCCGGAGCCCGCGGAACGCATCTGATGGGTAGAAGGGAGCGTTACCTCTGCCGCCGGCGTGCCGGGAGAGAGGCTGGAGGCTGCAGTTGGTCACCGCGGCCCAGTCAGGTGATAACCATGTGGGACGCGGCGCGGGGCCCCTGCCTGCTGCACGCGGCTGCATAATCCCTGGCAGTGGTGCAGGCAGCGGGCAGGCAGCACCCGTGCACCGCCGCACAGCCTGGGCACTTCTGAGCCCTCCGGGAGGTGCTGGCAGCTGCCTGCACTGCTGGCGATACCTCCCCTGGGATGCCCGCAGCCTCCCGGCACTGCACCACGGCCCCACGGGCGAAGGAAAAACCAGCAGCAAACGGCTCCGAGCGTGGCCTGGGAAGAGGTCTGCTCCAAAAGCTTCCCCTGCAGCTTGGCAGCTCCGCAGGGGAGCAGGGGTCCCGCTCCGGCCCCTCTGCTTCCCCCTGCTGACTGCTGCTGGGGGAACCTGGCCGTGCCGGGAGGGAGCGCATCGGAGCTCTCAGGCTGGGGCACCAGAGCCCAAAGCCCTGACTCAGCTTGTGGCAGGCAGGTGAAGGAGGCGATGAGATGATTTTTTGCATTCCCAGGCCCACGATGCAGAGCTCAGAGCAGTCTTTTGGCTGCTCTGATGTTCTGCGTGTGCTTAAAAGACCAAACACCACGTACGTGATGTGCTGTGTCTGCGTCGCTGCCCATCTTCTCCACCTTGCAGCAGAGGACAAGCCCTGCCTCCGCGCAGCCCTGCCCATCCAACAGGGCAGGAGCGACCGCCGTGCAAGGCTGTGCGGTGCCCGAGCGCTGTGGTCCCCTGCACGGCACCCATGTACGGAGGTGGCATGCCCGAGGGCCGGGCTTTGGCACGGGCAGCCTTCCCGAGGGCTCGGCCCTTTTGTTTCCATGCCTTTGGTTTCAAAAGAATTTCCTGCAGCCATTTTCAAGTGGGGCATTTAGAAATGCTGCCCTTCCCAGCCTACGGCAAAAATCCCAGGGTGCCTGCAGATGCTGAAACGCTTTGGTTTATAGATGCACTTCAACTCAGACCTCCCAAAGCAGCTTGGGGGGGCTGCCCGGCACCTGCACACACTGCAAAGCTGGGATGCTGCATCCAGCCTTCAGTGATTTATCTCAGAAATAGGCTTTCCTGAGGCCTCGCTGAGCCAAGGACCTCTGCCAAGCGGCAGGAATTCCCTAAGAAGTCTGTCCTATCGGAGCAGGGATCTGAACTAAAGGGGTGAACCCAAAGGTAACACCCCCCCCCCCCCCCCATCAGCGGCTCTCTCCCACCACCGGGCGAGGGGGCCAAGGCTCCAGCAACACGCACACATCAGCAACCGGCTATCACCAACGCTGGGCAGCGCTGACGGCCGCTGCGTCGGGTGCTGCGGGCGATGCGCAGCCGGTAACGCGCCAGCGCTGCTGCTCCGTGCTCGGCTCCTGCTGGAGCTCGGCTGTTGCGGCTGCATCTGCAGCCCCAGCGCTCCTTGGCAAGGGGCCCCTCCCTGCAAGCAATAAACACGTACAGACCTCTGGGAAACTGCAGGCTTTCCGGTCAGATGCTGCAAGGGAAAATCAGGAGGGGGAAGGCACGAAAATTAAACAAGGATTACGAAGCACCCTAGGAGAGAAAACCGGTTGCCAAACACCAAGAAACGCAGAGTGCCATCCCATGCCACCTTCCCTAGAGCTCCCTCAGCCTGACAAACATTGGCAAAATCCTAATTAAGCTTTCCCAGCCCCTCGGGACAACAGTGAGGGTCAGTGCCGCCATCTGCAAGCCACAACCTCGGCCTCAGAGCAGGGACAGGTCTCGGTCAAGGCCCCCAGGAGCCCCAGTCCAGCTCCCAGCTGTGGCACGGCCCTGCTCTGATGGTCCAGAGGCGAGCACAGCTGCGTGAGACGGCTTCGCTTCCCAGCTGCGCAAAGTGTCACAAGACCTTTAATAGTCACACAGAGCCACAAAACTCTGCCCGGAAAGCCGTTCCCCTGAGGGCAGGGGCTGGCAATGCCCGTGGAGGCTGTGGGACAGACGCACAGCAGGCACGCTGCCCAGAGAGGCAGGCAGAGATCAGGCAGGGCTGCAGAGCAGCCAGATGTGCCCCAGCTGTGGGGTCCTACTCACTGGAAGGGCAGCGACCGGGGCTCCGGGGCTGTCCTGCTGCTTCACTGGCAGAGCTCGGCTCCGGTGGGGCTCCCACACCCCCTGCCCGTCCGGCACCCCGAGGAGTGCTGGAGCCGGCCGGCGGGGTGACTGCTGTCTGCAAGGAGGCAGATGGTAATAATTACCCATACGCTAATTCCATGGAAATTTCCATGTGCCTGGGAAAGAGGCACACCAAGCCCACGCTGCTGCCTGGGGCAGAGGTTCACTGTTTTTTCCGGGGACTGTGACTAAGAGCCGGGTCTGTCACATGGACGGTGTTTAAATGCCTCCTTGGAGCCTCCCATCTAAATGCCACTGGCTACCAAACCTGCCCAGAGCCGGCACCGCTGGGCTGCGAGGTGGTGTTGGGGAGCGCCCGGAGCACCTGGGCTCTGCGGTGGGCTCCCCGGCACCCCAACCCGCGCCCACCTGCACCGGCAGAGCAGCAGCGAACCACCGCGGAGGGCGGACGCCGTGCCCGAGCCCTTCTCCACCTGCGGCTTGCTCAGATCCCCGATGGCATCTCCCCTTTCGGTTTCCCGAGGGTCCCGCGGGAGGGCAGCCCCTGGCCCGGCCGGGCAGGCAGAGCGGAGCTGCGTGCCAGCACACGGCATCGCGTCGCGCTCTGGCAGCTCCTCCTTAGCAACACAAACAGAGCCACAACACGGACCTCGGAGGCAGATAGCATCGCAGCCCGGCGCAAAGGCTCTGGCGGGGAGCCCAGCGTGCCCACGCTGGCCCCGGACAGCTGGCAGGCGCCGGTGCCCTGCTCTGCCTTGGGAAAGCACCAGATCGAGCTCAAAGCAGGGAGGAGGTTGTGCTATTCAAAGGTGTCTTCCAAGGTCTGCCATCACAGGGCAGCTGGTGGGAGCTGGAGACCAGCTCCGCACCCCGGGATGGCTTGAGGAGCACTTGCTCCCTGCTCTCCTCCTCCCTCCAGCCTGATGCAGGCAAGTGCTCGGTGAGCGTCCCGGCCCTCAGCTCCCTTCTCCTTCCTACCTTTCCAGCCGCAGACTTGTCCCGGGCTCCGTCACTCTTTGCTACCTGTCCTGGGGCTCCTTCGAAAGCCGCTTGCGTGAGCAGCTGCCTGAAAAAGGAGCGGGGAGGAAGGAAGGGGATGGACGGCGTGGGGAGGGCCAGGCAGCGGCGGGGTGTCTCAGTGCACCCTGCAGCCTGGGGGAAAGGAAAGAGGATGTTTTGTAATATTTGGCGAGCGCTTCTACGGGCAGGGAGAGGAAACTGGTGGGGCAGACGCCGCTGCCACGCCGGTACCGGAGCCTCTCGGGCGAACGTCTGGATCTCATGCCGTCTCCTGCCGGGGCCCCACTGGTGTCATGCCGTAAAAATGTGTTCTTGGCTGGAATTTGGCAGCCTGGCCTCTGGCGGGGAGGGAACCTCTTCGCGTACAGAGGGAGCGGGAGCTGCGGCCTTGGGGCTGCGGGTAGAGGAGAAGGGGAGCTGTCAGGCATCCTGAGCTCCGGGAGCTCCCACGACACTGGGGAAGAAGGGCTGGGAGCGGCAGACATGCCTGCGGATTGATGTCCGGGGTGGCTGCTTTCCCCCTGCTGCCCCATGCGAGGGCAAGACACAAGGACAGGGACAGACGGCGACACTGAGCTCCCCAGAGAGGCTGAATTGGAGGCGGCATCACCTACCGCACCAGACCCGGGGCAGTGGTGGGACAGCCAGCAGCGTTACCTGAACAGCAGGGGAAGCATTTTGGAACAGAGGAGACTTTTTCCTTTGAGGTTTCAAAGGCTTTGGTCAGGGCTCCACCCCAGCAAAGGGTTTTCACAGCCGGGGTGCAGAGGCGGCTGCTCCGGCGAGCATCCCTGCATCCAGCAGCCTCTCCTCTGCAGCCAGCTCCTGCTCTCCCCTCTGGGGCAGCCCCCCCCCCCGCCCCTTTCCCCGGAGCCCTGAGAGCATCGCAGCCCCCAGTTTGCCCAAGCCCAGTCTGGTCCCCGAGCATCACACCAGACAGGACTCAGTCCACCACACACGTATGGAAATTAGCTCAAGGCTATTCAATTAAACGACCCCCTGGCCTCACCCCAAAGGGTTCCTGCCAGAAATGCCAGCCTGACTTTGGCTGCAAACGCATGGGCTGGATGTGGCCCCTGCCTCCCCCAGCCCCGCAGGCCGGTGGTCCGCTCCTGCAGAGGGAGCGCAAGGAGCGGGAATGAGCGACGGGCTGTGCCGCAGCCATTTCAGCCTTGGGAAAGCGTCAGGCAGGGGTGTTGCTTCCCAAAGGGAGGGGAAAACTCTGTTCAGACAGGGAACTTCCCTCCGCAAACAAATTCTGCAGTCTCCTTCCAAAGCCCCGGGCTGGACTCTGGTCCCTGCCCTGTGCCCTGGCCAGAATTACCTTCCCGAACACCCCGGGACCAGCAGCAGTTGTGCAGAGGGAATAAAACCAGCTCTCTGCATCCCCACCTCCTGCAAAAAGTAGGAGGAGGGCAGTGAGCGGGAGGGACACCGCTGTGCCACGCGTGGAGAGGGGACACGTCTGGGGAGAGCGAGGTGGCGGGTGACGGCCCAGGAGCCCCCATCACTTCTGCCTTCTCTGGGGAGCTCCCTGGGTGTGCACCCTCTGACACCCAAGCACCCTTCCCAGCCACCCATTGCTCCCTCCAGCAGAAGGGCAGAGCGCGGGTACCTCGGTCGAGGAGTAGAGGTCTCCATCTTGCTCGGATGGCCGTAGCATCCTACCTATACCAGAACCCGTGCTCGGCCAGGCTTGGCTCTGGGAGCTGCCAGCCCCCGCCCGCAGCCCGTGCCGGCCCCCAGGCCATGCCAGCCCTGCGGACCCCACCATCTCCCTGGGGTTTGGGGCAGGGAAGCGCTCCCGGCTGCAGGAGCTCCCCGGAGCTCGCTTCGGCAGAGGGCAGCGGCACTCGCCTGGTTGTCTCATCGTTGGCCCGAGTCCAGCCTCAAACTCCCATCTCCCAACTTGCTCTGTCTTTTCAGCTGAAGCTTCCTGTTAGTTATCATTTTCATTCTTTACCTCTTCAGCAGTGCAGAAAATTGGCACTTAATTCACCCTGCGAGGCTGCGCGGTGGCAGCTTAATTGACCCTCGTTGCGTCACCCTGGCCACATCTCGGTCAGTGAGCTCAGCCTTGTGCCACATTAATTTCCCGTCCGCTCTGTGTTTATCTGCCCTTTTCAGGGACGCTGCTTCTGCTCAGCTCCAGGCGAGAGTCCTGGAGAAAAACCTGCTGCCATGGGGCCGGGGTGGCCCACGCTGCCCAGCAAGCTGCAGCGTCCCTCCCGGGTTCGCATTCAGAGGAATCTGGTTTTCTGCAGCTCTCTACCTTCCTCAGCTATTCAGCAGGTTGCTCTGAACCCAGGACATTTCAGTGTCCCACCTTTGATACGGTGGGTTGCAGAATGAGATTGCAACTCTAGAAGCTTCCCCAAGCCTTGAAAATCAGTCAGAAACATGAGCCTCCAGTTGCAGCCCTGAATTTCCCAGTTGTTTTCCAAGAGCTGGTCCCAAGCATTTGGCCTTGCATGAGCTGGAAGGATCGCAGAGCGTGTCGGTTAAAACCAGAGCAGTGAGGATCGAGTGGCACACTGACCAGAAAGCTTATAATAAAAACAGATTTATAGCAATCACCCAAACACAGTCTCAGCTTAGCTCCAATTCCCTTATTGCATCATTTGGGGCAGAGATTGCTGCATGAGTACCTGAAATAATTGGTATTCAGAGCATAATAAAACTCCACGTGTGGTTCACGATCCAGGCAGGACTGCACGATGGCAGATGTCTAGCAGGGGAATAAGATTTTCCAGGTGAATGAAGGAAACGCATATAACTCTTGGTTTGGGATATCTCTGAACACTGCTGAAGAGAAGCGAGCTGCTCCTTTGCTCCTTCGTTGTGCAGCAGCAGCGAGAGCAGGAGACCGCCGCCGCCAAGGCTGCGCCCAGCTGTCCGCTCTGGCACGGAGCCGGCCGAGCGCCCGCGGGGCCGCAGGATCCTGCTCACCCCACCGGGCTCTCAAGGACGTCGGGATCACACCGGCAGGAGCGGGTCCCAGCGGATCTCCCTGGAGCGCGGAGGGATGGGCTTGGCTGCACGTTCCCCGGGGCAGGGCTAGAGGCAGCACGTCCAGCACCGTGCATCCTGGATGCGCTCTTAAGGAGGAGGGCTTTCTTCCTCTTTCATATATCACCACTCAATTTGCGTTGGACCATGGAGTCCTTCCAACACTCAGAATACAATGAGTTAGTATCTGCTGCTCTGGAGTTTGTATCCAGGCTGAAAACCCGGCCAGCTGGGAGTACGCTGGGACCAGGCTCCAGTACAAAGAACAATGGAAAGGCATGGCAAGGGGCGGGTGGAGAGGCAGGATCCAGCCCTCGGTGACAGCGCTGCATCTGGGGCTGCTCAAAGCCCTCTGATTCTCCACCTAGAGAGGATCACAGCTTCCAGACCCTCCTTTTAACTCTGCATCTTGTCCCCTCGCTCCCCTTCGTTGCGTTTTCAGGCGGTGGGTTCTGCGTGCCAAATGGGATGCTGGAGAAGGCACTGCTGCCTGGATGGGCTCCAGATGCAATGCAGCTAATCCATTTTTATAGCTGGGAGCAGGTGTCTCGTGCATCACAAGCAGCTAGTTTAAAGACCACTCTCTTCATTTGGCCACAAGCACCGGAGAGGTCCAAAGGCATTGGCCACCACTCAGTGCCACCAGCTCCACAAATGCCCTTCGGGTGCCCCGTGGGACCGTGGTCCAACATGTTGTACCTCTGCACGGCTGCATTGCCCGATTCTCACCCACGCAGCAGGGAGCGGAGCAGGGAGGGCTCCGGGTGCAGCCGCAGCATCGGCCAGCACCCCCCGGCCAGGGACACGGGGCTGTAGGTTTGCCTGCACCTCGCTCGTCCGCTTCAGAGCTGCTGGCTTCAGTACTGGAGCAACCAATCCTGCAGGGCGCACGGCCTCCCGTGGGCTTTACGGCCTGGCCTGCATATGCATAAAACGAAGAATACAGCAGCAGGGCTGTGGAGAAACTCCTTTTTGCCTGTACTTTCCCCCAGTTCCTATGCCCGTGCTCACCTTCACTGCACAACCAAGGATGTGCGCAGGCAGCAAGCACCCACGTGCCCAGCGGCTGCGAGCTCTGCAGCAAGCTGGGGAGAGCCGGTACCTGCGGGGAGGAAAAGAAGAAAACCTTCTGTTGGAGCCGGAGGTAGGAAAGGCAAAAGGGTTTGTTTTCCATCCCCAGACCGCAGCAATGCAGTGAATGGAACCCGGTCAAGAAACCTTGTCCAAACCCACAGCTCCTGAGGTTGCTCTGGGCAAACAACGCCTCAAAAGGGACCTCTGTTCCTGCCTGCCCCGCTTCCCGCTCCGGCAGGGAGAGGGGACCCATTGCCAGGCTCCAGCGCTGCCTCCCCCTGCCCAGGGAGCCCTGGCCATGCCGTGCAGCAGCACCCGGCCGCGGCAGGACCGATGTGCAGCCCCGCTGCTTGCCATGGGCCACAACCCCGTCCCCAAAGCAGCCAGAAGCACCTGGCTCTCCCGAGGGGCTGCAGCCACAGGTCCTCCAGTTTTGCTGAAGGCAGCAGGTCCTGGGGGGCTCGGGGAGACCCCAGGAAAGGGTCCACAGCTGCACGGGGCCACAGTAGTGGGGAGCAGCCCCGGCCAGGGAGCTTTGCCACGGCCAGCTACCGGCACGCCTGGACGCGATAGCCCTGGTGAGACAAAGAGCCATTGCTGGATTCAGCTGCCCTGGGTATTTTTTTCCCTCTTCGATGAATCACCTGCTAAAAATATTATAAATTGAGTCGCTGGCCAGACCTTTCACTTCTCTGGAAGCAAAAATATTTATTTTACTCAGGCCGTGCCTGTGTTTTAACAGAACTTTATGATCAATTTCTGAGGAATGTGCCATGCTGTATATTCAAATTACAACTTTTTTTGGCTCGCAGTGTAAATTTAAAATGTCTTGTTTAAGACCCAACTGTTGTGCTGCCAGAAAAATGTGGTTTCAGCTGTTTTTTTCCCAAAGCACCAGTTTTGCCCAGTGGATGGTTATTTTCACCCCAGGTGTGCGCCTGTCCCCGAGGCCTGTGCCAGGGGTTGGTGGCACCGGCAGCTACCGAGGGACGCAGGCTGGGCTCGCTTAGGCTGGGAGCTTTCACTTCCATGGGGAAAGCACCACGTAATTAACAGCATCGCCACAAAGAGGGGGTGTGGGGGTGCTGCCAGCCCACCTGGGGTCCCCGCCGGGCTCCTGCATCGCTGGCTCCTCCTGGCTCCCGCGCCGGCTGCTGTTGCCCTTGCTCCGGTGCCAGGCACACCTTTCCTATAAATCTCTCCCACTCTCATTTGAATCTAGGAAGGAAACAAGAGAAATTTCTTTTTCTTGCTTCAGGGCAGAGAGAATAATGGGATCTTTATTCCCCAATAATTAAGTTGATTTTTACATGGGCTTAATTTACACTCCCTTCCAGCCTTTCCTGCAAAGCGACGCCTCTTGCAGGAGCGTGGCCTTCGGGTGGGCGGGCGGGGAACGTGAGCAGAGCTGGGCCCTGGGGGACCTGGCGCTCGCCAGGGAGGGTGCAGGGGACCGGCAGGGCTGTTCCGCACCCAACGGCGGCGATGCTGTGCGAGGGCTGTGGAAAGGCTTCAGCATGCCAAGCCCAGCCACTATTTCTGCAGCTTCAGAAAGGCAAGTCAGGTTCACTGCAATCGCAAAAGCAAAGAGCAGGAGCTCACAGCCGGCCCCAGCAAGCACCAGGGCTGCCAGGCAAGGTCAGCCCCGGCTGCCAAACACCACTTGCTGCTTCAGCCTCTCCGTGTCGGCTTGGAGCAGCTCTCCCGGCGCGTTGCACCGGCATGCCCAGGCCGTGCAGTGCTCCAGGGAGCAGCGCCGGCATCTGCCTGGTGCTGAATGTGCTGCCTGGCCCCTCTCCATCCTTCCCGAGAGGCACCAGGGAGACAAACGTGCCGCTGCAGTTGGACATGTTATTGGCAGTTTCTGCAGAGAGGCCAAATATATCCCTAAAGCTGGTGTTTAGGAAGGGGTGAAGACATGGTGCAGCCACAGGACTGCAGTTACCCACAGGAGCCCTCTGCAGAGGGCTGGAGATGAAGCTGAGCATGGCCAGGAGGGTCCTTGGCCCATGTCTCTCCTCTTCCCAAAGAAAAGGCAGTTGGCATGCGTGGAGGGAGCTCCAAAAAGCAGCCTGGTGAGGAAGCACCCCCACTTCCCAAGGGGGGGGTGGCCCTGGGGGTCAGGGCAGCTTTGTCACCATGGCAGAGCCAGGCCGTTTTTCCCATCGCAGCCAAACATCTGGAGACGCTTCACCAGAGAGTGAACTCCCGGGACCACATGCCCAGGAAAAGGAGCTGCCGTGCTCACTGTGCTCCCGGGTGAGGAGCCGAGTGGAGGCACCGGGGGCCTTGTTGCCAGCAGCCGGGATCCTCTTCATGCCGGTACCCGATCCTGCAGCTGGGAGCTCTCCCCACCGCCACTGCTCCGAGATCCACCAGCCCCCATCGTGGCCCTGCCCCGTGCTGCTGCAGTCTCAGCCCCGTGGCCAAGGCTGGGGAAACGCATCCCAGCTCTTCCCTGCAACCAACCGGGCACTTGCCCTAACAAAAGGCATTTGGGAGCTCTGCAGCCCCCAGCACAGAGCTCCGGCGATGGGATTTGGCTCACCCCTTCAGCTGCCACGTGAAGAGCAGCCCGCAGCCGGCTCCCCCAGGAGCGGGATGGGGAGATGAAGCGAAGGCCCAGGAACGGCATCTGGTCTCGCAGCGGTTTTGCCTGCGCCGGATATCGCAGCCGTGTCGCAGAGCAAACGCAGCACATCTGGGACGGCGCTCCAGCCTACCTGGCAAGCCCTCGCTGAATTAGCTGGGCTGAACTGAAGCAGCACTCGCTGCACCGAGGCTCAAAGGATCAGCTGCTGATGCGACGTGGCAGCTCCTACCTCCGAGGCGGGGAAGAGGATGAGGGTACAGGAGCATCCCACAGCCCCGACGCCAGCGGAGCCAGGACAGCCATGCCGTCAGCCTGCCTGCAAAAGCAAGAAGCACGTACGCATTTACACACACACACACGAAATTCCCAGCACGCAGAGAAAGAGGGAAAACAATGTTTTGATCACAGATTTTAACAACAGAAATACATGCAGCCAAAAGCTGACGCTGCTGCGAAGGACAGCCCACAGCGGGTGTTGGGAGACACGAGGGGCGCAGGCACGATCTCCCCAGCCCTTCCCTCGCCGCGGGGCAGACAGCAGAGGAAAGCAATGTGTGCACAAACGAGAAACTGCTGTGTTTGCACAGCGCTCTCGTGGGTCGCAGAGGGGGAGCGACGCCCGCTGTACCCAAAATCGCAGCCCTGTCATCAGGGATGCAAAATCCATGACGGCACCCGCTGAATTCCCCAGCCAGGGCTGCTCCGCGTCCCCGCACAAGTGTTCATCGGATGCGGCACGAAGAGCCCCGTCCCTGCGCCCTGCAGAACAGGCTCAGGAAGTTTCTGTCCTCGGCTGAAACCCCTTTGGTGTGGGAGAGCCTGGAACTTATTACAAATCGCTTAAGTAACTTTGGCTCACTTGAGCTAATTAAATTGGTTTCCCTGGCTATTCTAGAGGCTTGAAACCACCAGTCAGCTCCCAGGCTCGCTGTGCGAAATTAATTAAAGCAAATGATAACTTGGCAAGGACAAAAAAAGAAAGTCAGTGTAGTAAGGAACAAACCCAGCACGGGAGCCGTTTGCTGCAGCACGTGTCCCTGTGTGCTATACGGTGTTTCGAATACACCCTCACCCAGGGATGGACTTCAGCTCATGCGTAACGCTGTGTTCAGGCTTAAATGCTTTGCCAAATCTGGGCATAAAAATAAACGTGGAAGTTCGGTGCAGAGACACAGAGTAAAGGCAGGGACCTCTTGGTTTCCATAGGAAGCAGAATTAATAGCTTGGCAGGAGGGGTGCGTTTCCATTTTTATACAATAATTTCCTCCTCCTCCTGCACAAAAAAGGGCTTGTAAGAAATACAAATTCGGACGGTTCTCCAGAACCTGGCAGCAGGCTCCGAAGCATCCCACGAGGCGCATGCCGGCCAGCGGGACTTCCAGGTTTCCAACCATGATCAAGTGGACCAGCACACCGCTCCTCCGTTCCTCGAAAGCGCCGGTGAGGGGAGCGTGGGGAGCCAGCACCGGCAAGGACAGCGAGTGCCACAGCTGCTTAGGGCCTTTCTGCTCCTCGGGCACAGCCCTTTTGCACCGCATCCCGGGCGGATGGGCAGGCACCTTCCTCCTGGACCGAAGCCATGAGCTGCAGAAGGGGAGATGGCTTCGGGGCGTCTTCACATCCCCGCCGGGCCCCTGCTCTGCAAAGCTGCTTGGCCGGCGGAGCTCCCTGCGAGGAGCTGAGCGGGCTCGGTGGTGCGTGCGCCTCGCGTGAAGCGACAGCCCTGGCAGCAGAGCCGCGCCGACGGGACAGAGGCTGAGCCCAACCTTCTCCCCCTTCCCCAGCGCTATCCGAAACCGTAACCTCGACTGGCTGCAGTTTTCATCCATCTGCAAAAGCACATTAAGGAGGGAGAGAAAGGTTGGCAGCTAACCACAAACCTACTCCCCAGAGAGGTCCTTACCTGACTCTAACCAGATGCTGTTTATCAGCCCGAGCGTATACTACATGCCCGATGTGACGGAGACAGAAAAAATACAAGAAATGCTTGTTATGCTCGGGGCTTCGGGGGTTTTCATCCTCAGGCCGGATATACAAGTTCCAGGAGAGGAATATGCGTCCCTGGAGTCCCGGGCTGAATCTGGAATTCATATACTCTGTAAATGTACTTTATTTAATACAGGAATCAAGAAAGGTTTTGGAATTATTGCGCTGCAGAGCTTGATTGTGTAGTTACAGCTTGGAATTAAGGAATAACTGCAGATCTGTAACGCAGCACGTCAGCCCCACGGAGAGGGCAGGACGGTGTGTTTTGGCTGCACAGTTTTGCCTCTGTTCTGCAACCGCTGCCCCAAAGAGTGCTGAAGCCCAAGGCAAGACTCCAGCAGGGTTTGGTCCGGCCCTGCCTGTATCCTGCAGCGGATCCCCCTTCGGATTAAGCCAGCAAAACCCAGCAGACCAGGGAAGAGGCACCTGGGTGACAGCACAGAGCTCAGTCATGGAATCGCTGAGGTTGGAAAAGACCCATAAGACCATCAAGTCCAACCGCTAACCCAGCACTGCCAAGCCCACCACTAAACCATGTCCCTCAGCACCACGTCTCCCCGGCTTTTAAATCCCCCCAGGGATGGGGACTCAGCCCCTGCCCTGGGCAGCCTGGGCCAGGCCCTGACAGCCCTTTGGGGAAGAAGTTTTTCCCGATATCCAACCCAAACCTGCCCTGGCGCAGCTTGAGGCCGTTCCCTCTCGTCCCATCGCTTGTTCCTGGGGAGCAGAGACCGACCCCCCCGGCTCCAGCCTCCTTTCAGGCCGTTGCAGAGAGCGAGGAGGGCTCCCCTCAGCCTCCTCTTCTCCAGGCTGAGCCCCCCCAGCCCCCCCAGCCGCTCCTCCCCAGCCTTGTGCTCCAGCCCCTGCCCCAGCCTCGCTGCCCTGCTCTGGCCACGCTCCAGCCCCTCCATGGCCGCCTTGGGGTGCGGGGCCCAGCGCTGAGCACAGCATTCGAGGGGCGGCCTCACCAGTGCCCAGCGCAGGGGCACCATCACCTCCCTGCTCCTGCTGGCCACACCATTCCTGATACAAGCCAGGGTGCCACTGGCCCTCTTGGCCACCTGGGCACCCTGCTGGCTCATGTCCAGCGGCTGTCGACCAGCACCCCCAGGTCCTTTCCCGCCAGGCAGCTCCCAGCCGCTCCTCCCCACGCCTGCAGCGTTGCGTGGCGTTCCTGCCAGAGGCGCGGTGGAGCCAAGGGGATGCCGCGTTCAACACAAGTTGGCACAGTCAGTGCATGGGGGACAAGGATGAACCACTAACGTCCCCGTTAGGCTCACTGCTGGATCCACGAAGTTAGAAAGCTGAGTTTCAGCTCATGCCACTATGCGAGGACAAAGGAGGAGCTGCCCAGGCAGGGATGCAGCGCGGCCCCGGCACGTCACTGGGAAGCCGCGCTCGGGGCACAGGCCGATTGCCAGGTCCCAGCGCTCGCAAAGCCCGAGGAAGCCACTCAGAGCAGCGTGAGAGCCAGGGCCGGGCTGGGAGGTGGGAGAGGACGTGCTGCAAAAATCAGGGCAGGAGTTAATACGGAACATGGTAGCGGTCCAGCCCAAGCGAAGACAGATGTCTTCACTGCAAAAAAGATAATAGGACTCTGTTTAACAGATACGTATGCATATATATATGCAAGCCCATATCTGTATGTTTGTATAAATGTACACATGCTTTTTATGTATTCCTGCTTGTTTTCTAAAGATCTAGCTTTTGCTATGCCAACACGCTTTAGCTGAAACCTGCAAGGTCTTGGAGGAGCATCCTTCCCCCATGTAGCTCAGGGCTCCCCTGAAAGCGGCCTTGTCTCCATCTGCGTTGCACCAACGGCCCCATAGAGAGCAGTGCCGGCAGCTGCCTGCGGGCAGCCCAGGGCAGTGGTGGTCGCAACGCAACTTGCCAACTCGGGGAGACCCATGGCACTGGACCCAGGGCATAGGGGCGGGATGCAAGCCACTCCACTGGCTGCTCCCCATGGTGGGCCCCACTTCCAGGACCCCCCCCGTCCCTGGGAGGAAAGCAGAGTCCACTTGTTGAGTGGTCCCCCACCACAGGAGAGGCCTTCCACTCTGCCACCCCAGCTACCCCAGCTCCTCCCGGGCTCATTTTCCACTCCCACTCGCTCCCTCTGTCACCCATGTCTGGCCAGAGTCATTGCAGCAAGGAAAACCAATGCAAGACCAAAGGGAGCGGCTGGACCATGCTGCCGGCAGCCACGGGGGCTCGCTGGTGCCCAGATGGCATTTGGGATGCTGCATAGCCCATGCCCACTCCTCTCTTACCTGGGCAGAGCCAACATCAGAGGCAGCATGTTGGATGCTCAGGGCTGCTCCTTTCAGGGTGCGTTCGTGGCTACAGGGTATTTCATCTGGGTCTCCTCCAGCCGTGTCCTGGGGCTGGTCCCACCACACTCCCCTGCAGCCAGCATCACAGGGCCTCCGGGCATGGCATGGTGCTCTGCCTGCAGAAAGCTTGGTTGCCTTGGAAAGCGTCCCAGTTCCTTTGGCTGAAGGTATTTAGGCAGGGGCCGCTGGAAAAAGTGATGTGCTCTCCACACATATGTGCCACCGGCAGCTGTGGTCCAGCAGCATTAATCACCGTGTCAGGGTGCCAACAATTACAGAAAACCAAAGCAAACATCTTGCTGCAGCTCCCTGACTTGCGAGGGGAGCACCCTGCCCCTGCCAGCCCGAGGGGTTCCTGCCACCCAGCACTATGTACAGCATGAGCACATGCGTTTTTCTTCACTACCTGCTAAGGAATCATCTTAAACAACCAGCAGATTGTCATCTGCTGGCACAAGACACAGAGAAAGCCACATGCTGCTTCTGCATTGGAAGATGCATGTGCATACACACACATTTGTGTGTCTTACAGAGATACCCATACCCAACGCACCCATTGCGTCCATAGGTGCACGTGCCTCAGACACCGGCGTCTTTCAGAGCACCAGCAGCACTGACTTGCAGCCCCCCAGTTCCTCCATTTCACCCCAGGCGCATCTCACTCCAGGGCACGCAGCTCCTTTTGCTCCCAAGCACGTTACATGAACGCTGGGCTGGGAGCAGGCAACCTTCCCTCCGCAGAGCCACCACGGATCACTCACGTCTCTATTTCTCCTCCTGGGGCTGCTTCCTTCTAACTCCAGCGCTGGGAGCTGGCTCTGCTCTCCAGGAAGCAATATTCCATCTTGCCTGCAGCCAGCATCCCTAAATACACCTTGGCAAGGTTTCTCTTTGCCACTCACTTGTCTGATTGCAGCTGGGATCACATTAAGTCCTTATGGTCCCTCCTCGCCTTCCCACTTCCCCAACCGAGCAGAGAGAAGGACAAAGCAGAGGAGAAGGAAAAAAATGCACAAAGCAGCATTCCCAGCTCTCAGAGCCTTCTAGCTGGGCTTTTATATTCACTGAGAGCTTTTATAGCCTAGAGGTAACTGATTGCTAATTAACTCAGAGTAATTAGCACCATTGCAAAAGCTAATCTGGTCACTCCCCAAACAGTGTTCCTAACTCTGAGGTTGATTTTGCCCTGTGCTGGGGGCTAGAGAAGAACTGCCCAGGTTTGCGTGCTCGGACAGACGCCTGCGGCACCTCTGGAGCAGCCCCCCTGCCCGGAGCCGGGGTGCACGCCCCGGCAGCTCTTCTCCCTGCTCCTTACATGGGTGTTAGACTTTCACTGGGTGCTTGGGCAGAGCTGTAGGTATTGAAGGGAGGGAGGGCACCCTGGGCACCCCCCACCGCCTCTGCTCCCCGCTCCCTCCGTCACTTCTCCGAGCAGATCCACAGCGAAGGACCGTCCGCCTGCTCAGCCCCAGACCCTGCTTGAGCACCTCGGGGGTTATGAGTAAAAGGCATTTCTTGGAAGGGCTTGTGAAATCACCTGTGCCAGGCAATTTGGTACAGGGATAGCGTCATGTCCCAGCAAATGCCCTGGCCAGCCGATCCCAGGCGACGGGCAGGGCTAACTCATCGGGAAGGTGCCGAGGAAGCGGGTGAAAAATGCTTTGCTGCATGTCGGTGCCTCCCCGCTCCGCCCGCCGCTGTGTGAGTTATGTTGGCTTTAAAGCCTGCTGGCAAAATGTATAGCGGTCTCCACGCTCCAGCCACCCCAAGGGTATTAATCAGGCTGAAAAGATAAAAACAACATGAAAAACACCATCTACGGGGTGTGCGGCATCGGACACTCGCTCTGGGAGCTGGGCCAAGTGCTTGTACCTTGACTCTCCCATAAATACACCGCCAGGAAAATGCATTATCTCTGGAGTGCTTTAAGAGCATTTAGATTTCAGGGCAAAACAGTCCAAGGCACCTGCTGCATTTTAATGATTCTTCTCCATCACCTATAGGGATGCTGAGATTTAAATAACTGCCCTGCAGCCACCCTGACCTTCCCACCACGGCTCTGGGAAAGGCGGCATCGGCAGTGCCAGCACCAGCCGGGTGCGCCCGGTGCATTTGCACAAATCCTCCCATTTTGGAGCATCAGAAGATGAGCACTGTGGCAAGGGGCTGTGTACCTCGCTCTGCGTGGTGTCCTGCATCCCTGCGTGAAGGAAAGCACTGCTTCACCCGGCACAACCACAACTGCCCGGGTGGGAGATACCAGATATTGTAGCTGTGCCCCCCAAATATTTCCCCTTCTGTGGGCTGGGCTGTTTGCACAGAGCTTCCCAAGCAGCTGGGGACAGAAAGTCTTTTAATTGGGGACCACCATCACCAAGAAAGCGCCTGGGGTTGTGCAGAGGGTGAAATCCCGGCTCCCCGGGGCACTTCTGCTCCGTCCTGCCCGGCTGCGGGCTGCACGGGCAGCGCTGCCAGGGGAGCCCCGGTCACGGGGCTCCTGCCGAGGAGGACACGGGAGCGGGGGCTGACCCAGGGTGAACGGATGCACCCTGGTAAAAGGTACAAAGGCTCAGTCATGCTGGAGCCCGAAAAGCAGACTTGATGAAGAAAACATGCCCTTTGCATTGCTATTCCCTCCCCATAAAGCTATAAACTCCTTTCAAATGCTTCATCTCCCTAACTTTTGGATGTCATTAAACTCTCTATTAATTTACTCCAAATGTCTTCGCTCATATTCCAACACAGCTAACCCCATCAAAAGGATAAGAGCACAGTGCTTAGACAGCACTTCTTCTCTTCAAAGCCTGTTACGGAGATTAATTGCTTCTCTCAAGTCCTCTGTGAAGGAGGTACATGGGGATAATTGTTATTAGTGCCGGGTGCGAGGTAAGAAGCAGGGTCCAAGGTAAAAGCGGGGACCCAAGCTGGCCCAGCGCCGGCGGGAGGGGACGGGCTCGTGCGGGCTGCAGGCGCAGGAGGACGAGGGAGTGCAGGGGAGGCCTGCCGGGACCGCGGCTGGACTCCATCTCTAATGGATATTCCCGCAGCTCCTCGGCGGGAGGCAAAGCCCAGGCGGGCAGCGTGGTGCCAAGGCAGAGCCGCAGCCGCCGGGGTGCCTGGCACCCCCCGCCTCCGAGCATCTTCCCTTGGACAAGCGCTGAGCTTGTCCTCAGGCTTCCCGCTGCTCTTCCCTAATCGCTGCTGCCTGCCAAGAGCCTCGTGTGCAGGCAGAGGTCCCTCCTCCCTCCCGATTTATCCCATGATGTCACCAATCCCAGTACTTCCTGACGTCACCAGTGACATCATGAGCCCTTCCCCCCCGCCCCTGGTGCGGCAGCGGGGCTGGGGAGGGGAGGACAGTGCGGTACTGGCCGTACTCTGCCCCGCCGGGCAGCTCGAGGTCCTGCTCTCCGTGGTGTTAAGGAGCGGCCGGCAAACCCAGGGCACCGGCTCACGGGCTGCACAGCCCCCGAAACGCTGAGCAAGCTGGTACCCATGGGATGGAGGATCCCGCGGGAAGTGCCGCGAGCCCGGCTCGGCCGCGCTGGACGCCGACGCCGTCAGCGCAGAAGCAATACCAGCCGTTAGCTCTGGCGGTGCCCACGCCTTGGGGCCAGATGTGTGCGTTACTGAGGCTGACACGGTACATCTGGTCCGGTTTTTGGTTTCCATCGCGGAGTTTACCACATCCACCCCAGCCGGCTGGAGGCGAGGAGGCGCACATCTGGAAGCAATTGCAGCTGTCACGCTTCAAGGAGATACTGCACCGCAGAGAGGAGAACCCGATACCTCGCCCCAGCAGCCTCCTCCCGCCCTCCAGCTCCAACAGATGAGAGAAGCACCAGCATCCCCTGCCGCGAGCCGGATCCTGCCGGGTGCTGAGCCCCTCCCAGGAAGGGCAGTGCGTGGCGCCGGCACCTCATCGGGAAGCGGGACGGGGCTGAGCCCCATGGCGGGGAGTTAGCTCAGGCAGAGACAGCCCCAGCTCCGTGCTGGCGCAGGAGGGATGCTGGACAGGGCAGCACCCGGCCCTCTCCCCGCTGCGGCCGGGCACCGCCAGGAGCCCAGCACGGCTGCACACCCTCACGGTGCTCATTTTTAAAAGCTCTGCCAACCCAGCAAAGCCCCGCGCTGCTCTGGGCTCCTCCGCACCGTTCCCTCCGGTGCCCGGGAACGGGATGCCTTTCGTTTAATTAATTGTCCCGTGCTTTCTATAGCTCACCAGGTCTCGGGAGCGCAGTCACCACGGAGTGTTTCTGGCAGGGAAGGAGCGCTTGTTTCTTTATGATATGGAATAGTTTCAGCATTAGTTATTTCTAAATCATTCTAGTTTACGAGCAACCTGACAATTTGGCAAAGGCAGCAGGCCTGGGTCTGTACCAGGCACTAATAAAACCTTGAGAAGAGCTGTAAAGCCGTGCTGGCAGCAGGTTGCTGGGGGAAGGGGGATTATTAGCAGGCACCTCCGCTCCTGCCTCCTCCGGAGCAGCGGGCAGCCGCAGCGGGCAGCAGCCGCAGCGGGCAGCAGCAGCAGCAGGCAGCTGCATGTCTCTCTGCAGGAGGGGATAAGCATCCCAGCCCGCTCTCCTGGCAGCAGCGAGCTCTTTCTCCTCATCCCACTCTCATCTCATCCATCTCCCAAAGCATCTCTGGGTACCACCCTGGGCAGCCTGAGGGCAGGCAGGGGCTGGCTCCTCGCCTCGCAGGGAGCTTGGAGACTGCAGAGAAGGGGAGACAGGAGCTGCTGCTTCCCTGCCCTGCACTTTCAGCTATTAAGGCTTACTGGAGGGGAAGAGAGGGGAAAAGAAAGACTGAAATGGGGAACAAAAACCCATCAGATCTGATAGGAAATAAAAACTGCCATTGCTGGGCAGCTGGCAAGGTGCTCTCAGCAGTGGGGCAAGTCACTGGCCAGCGCATTCCCGGCCTGCACCGGTCTGTGCCCGGGGGCACAGGGGCTTTGTGCATCTCTGCACGTGCGTGTGTCCCCTAAAGGGACAGGGAAAAGTATTTGGGGAGGGTGGTCTGACATCAGGCCTTGCTGCGTCTGTCCAGGAGTCAGCTGCTCTTTGGCCAGACGATTTGTCTTGCGGCGGTACTTTGACTCCAAGAGCTACAACCCCCCTGCTCAGCCAAGGGGATGTGCACTCTGGAGCCTACAGATGATGCTCCAGACTCGGCTGCTAATGTGGAAG
Source organism: Platalea leucorodia (assembly GCF_965183815.1). Taxonomy (NCBI): domain Eukaryota; kingdom Metazoa; phylum Chordata; class Aves; order Pelecaniformes; family Threskiornithidae; genus Platalea; species Platalea leucorodia. The sequence continues at coordinate 92,998,078 of NC_138858.1, read as the reverse complement.
GAGGAAAAGGAGGCAGGAGCCTCACCAAAATGCCCAAATGGGGCACAGTAGCCTCTAAACAGCATCTGGCCACGCTGTCCAGGCGCTCTGCCGCAGGGTGGGGCTTTGCACGCTGAGCAAGATCTGGACCGATGTGGGGTCCAACCCATGGTCCCAGCCCGGCTCCCGGGAGCTCCTGCAGCAGCAACAGCAGCAGAGATGGACCGTCCTGCCACTTCGGGCTGTCGGTCTGGCAGCGGGAGGGTTTGGAAGGGGAAGATAAATGGATGTGGTACATAGAACTAACAAGTGCTTTGTGGAAACCATGAAGAAATAACGAACGGATTAAAATAGAGTATCTATTTTTGGAAGGCCTGGAATAGGATCTGACCCAGAAAGCCACCTGCAAACCCGGCCAGCACCGCTTCCCTGTGCTTAGACCCAGCCAGCTCTGCTCCGAGGATTGAGGCATCCCTGCCCTGCTGCAGGCAAGGTGCTTGGAGGGGCCGGGAAACACCGCTCGGCACTGGCCCTGCCCCAGGCAGCAGCCAGGGGGGCTTCCTTGCTGCGAGACCCCAGGGGGCTCCCGGGGAGAGCGAGGGCAGCTTGGAAAGGCTTGTATCCACAGGGGCTGCAGGAACAGGGCCTTTACTGTTTGCACGCTGGATCCAGTTCCAGCCCCGGTCAATAAAAGAACTGATTTTAGACTTCTATGGCTGAAATAATTGCCGCTTGCATGCCAAGGGCTTGTTAGCAGGGGGCAGCAGGTGATGCTGCGGCTGGGGCTCGCGCAGCCCCCCTTGGGCTCGGCATTGCTCACCGCTGTTTTGCTCCCCCCAGTATTTCTGCTGGCACAGAGAGAAGCAGACTGGGAGTCAATGGCACAAGTGTGGGTGACCCGAGCAAGCCGTGGTCACTGGTCCCTTGTCTGTGCAGCAGCCAGCCTTCCTCCCGCTTCTCCTCCTCCTCGCCTCCCTGCATTTCTCCTGAAAACCCTTCTTTGTCATGGAAGGTTCTGCAGCTGGAAGACGCTGGGGCCAGGCGCGGGGGCAGCCAGGTCCCCTTGGCGCAGGCCCTCCGTGCTGCATGTGCTTTGCTCCCCGGTGCCAGCGGCTCGGCATGGCGGGAGCAGCGCGCCCAGCTCTCGCAGGCAGCTGCCGGCCTTCGCTTAGCGGTTAGCAACAGCGTGACTGCCTGTGCCAGACCCACCTCCCGCCCCAGTCACCGTGCGCGTTTTCGGCTGGTCACATATGGAACGGGTTATGTTTTTATAATCATCTTTATGCAATCTTTTCCTATTTTTTTTTGTTCAGTCCCAATATCATTCCATATAATTCCTCCCCTCTCCCACGCAAAGGTCTTTCAAACCTGCGTCTACGGGAGCCCATGCAAAACCTTTCAAACGCTGTTCTTCCCCATCCCTTTCTAGGAGGGAGGCCTGTATCTGATCCTTCCACCTCTTGCAAGCTCCCTCCCTTCTCTCGCTGGCTGCTGCAAATCGCTTCCACGAAGGCTGTTTCCAGAGGAAACCAAAAGCAGAAGGAAGGGGCAGGCGGGTGGGAGCAGCTCTGCTTCTCCTACAGACAACTCTTGGCACTCCTCCTGCGGCTCCTGGCGCAGGGATGCACCCTGAGGTCCTCTGATGGGGACCTGGAGCGTGACCAAAGCCTCCTGCTCCTCACCATCAGCCCAGACACGCTATGCTTGCGCTGGGCATCGCTGTTTCCCTCCCCGCACTTGCTCTTCGCCTCCTTACATGGGGATTTCTTGGGCAGGGAGAGCTCCCTCGGCATATCGTGCACGGGCAGCGTGGCCACGGGGAGCTGGGACCCGACTGCAGCAAATGTTGCGGTGTAGAAAATGCAGGGGAGAGGCGAGCCCATGCTCGCGGCCGCGCCGGGGAAGGCAAGGGGGCGATGGGAGCCGGCACCCTCGGAGGACACCCCCGTCTCCCCTGCATCCCCGCAGCACGCCCGCCTGTGCCGTAAGCGCCGGGGCAGCTCGTGGAGGCCAGCAGGTCAGGAGAGAAAGGCGCAGCAATGAATGAGGAGCCCCGGCTCTGGGCTCAGCCAGCTGAACTTGTGTTCCTCTCTCCTAAGAAGAAAAAGGAGAGAAGACTTTTCCCACACAATCGCTGCTCTGACACATCTGAACCCACCCATGGCCCCACTGTTAAATCTCTGTGATGAGAGAACAATTTACTACAGGATTTTACTGTTTTTTATTCTACAGAGAAACTGTTGGTGCTGCCTGGAGTTAGCCTGGAGAAGAGGAGGCTGAGGGGAGCCCTCATCGCTCTCTGCAACGGCCTGAAAGGAGGCTGGAGCCGGGGGGGTCGGTCTCTGCTCCCCAGGAACAAGCGATGGGACGAGAGGGAACGGCCTCAAGCTGCGCCAGGGCAGGGTTGGGTTGGGTATTGGGAAAAACTTCTTCCCCGAAAGGGCTGTCAGGCCCTGGCCCAGGCTGCCCAGGGCAGGGGCTGAGTCCCCATCCCTGGGGGGATTTAAAAGCTGGGGAGATGTGGTGCTTGGGGACATGGTTTAGTGGTGGGCTTGGCAGTGCTGCATTAACGGTTGGACTTGATGGTCTTATGGGTCTTTTCCAACCTTAACGATTCCACAATTCTATTCTGTGATTCTACCTGCAGGAGCCAGCTGTGGGTCCTGGACTTTGGGGAGCCTGGATCTGTTTGGATGTGCCTTCAGGATATTTTCCTGGCAAATGCAGCCCTCTGCCTCCTTCCCTGTGAGGCTCCAGCTCAGTACTACCCTACTTTGCCCGGGCAGAGCAAGCACGTACCTGCCCTCACCACCACGCTGACGTCTCCCTGCAGAGTGGCAGCAGGCCACATGCAGGAGCCTGACCTGGTGGGAGATGCATCAGCAGGTCCAGCTGTCCGGAGAGGCATCGGCAGGGTCCAGGGAGTGCACTGATCCTGGAGGTGAGGAGAAAGGCAGGGGCAAGTGAACTTTATCAGGCTCTGAGCAAATATTTCCTACTTCAGAGAGTGCCTAACGCTTGGAAGGGAGCTGGAAAGGGGTCACGGAGATGTCTGTCCTTGCCAAATGGGGGCAAGGTGGGCAGTCCACGTGCGAGCAGCCTTTAATCTTGCTTGTGGCTTCTCTAGCCACGGTACCCCATCCTTTTTCTGCACAGGGCAGTAAACTCAAGGAGAGAAAAGGAGAGCCCCAAGCTCCTGCCCCGACACGGCAAACTGGGCAGGAAAGCAACTGGTTGGGGGTCCCACGGCAGCAACGCTTGGGTTGAGCCAAGCTGCTGAAACTGGAACCACCAGTCACCCCCTGAGCCCCAACAGCCCCGCGGGCTCCCCTCCTGCCGGGAGCTGGAGTGGTGCCGTGCACTCGCATCGCACTGGCCATAAAAGCAGACAGGGCTTGCGATGCAGGCAGGGCAAAGGCAGAGTGCGTGTTCTCGCTGTAAATAAAATGAGATGATTAATTAAAGTGCAAGTCTGCTGCCAAAAGGAAGAATGGGGCTCAGGTGGGTAATTAAACTCAGGCTGCAAAGCCAGCCAGAGAGTTTCTGCCTTATGGCCGTGCAGACAACATCTGCTCCATTAAGATTTCAAGAGATAAAGGCAGGAGAAGTGCAAGAACGTAGGAATTCCAGGAGAGTCGCCAGGGCAGACCCTCTGCCACAGGGACCTGCTGTCAGCCAGGGGATGCCCAAGGCGCAGCCTGAACCTCCGCAGGGACATGGACATCCCTGAAAATTCCTCCTTCCCGCTGGAAACACAGCGATGCACCCCGATAACCGCCACCTCGCCCAGTAAAGCCTGCAGCACGGCAAGGGGGGGTTTACACAAGAGCTGGGTTTTTCCCGCTTTCACCCCAAAGTGGAGGGGATGGTGCGTGGCAGCCGGCAGCACGCCCGCGCCTCTGCTGCACCTCCTGCCTGCGTCTCGGTGGATCCGGCGCTTGCCTGCACCCTGCCTGCAGCTCTCCAGTGAAGCAAACATCGCTGGGACTGCCGGGGCGGAGCGGCATCAGCGAGGTCGCTTCGGGGCCGGATTCCCCCTCTCCTCTCCCCCCCCAAACATCTGTGCAGATGTTAACAGGCGTGGCAAGGCTCAGTTTTCGATACGAAAGGCAAAGGGTTAGAGTTGAGCTCTTGGGTAAGCGACACCAAGAAAGTCAAAGTTTAATTGGCATTCCTGCCCAGGATGAAAGCCCGTGGCTGGCGGTGCTGGCAAAGGCTAAGAGGGGCCATTGGTCACGGGCCATAAAGGCCACACAGGCGGCACCGGGGCAGGTCTCCCCCGCCGGAGGGGGCTTCATCATCGGGGTCAGCCCTCCTCGGCTTCTCCCCTCCCCGCACCCCTTGTGCGGAGGCAGCGGTGCCGGGGAGCATCCCCGCGCACGCGTGTCCCCCGGCAGCCTTTGGTCCCCACCTGCCGAAGGGTTCAGATGGGGTCGTCTTCCAAAAAGCCTCTCTGAGCGGCACCGGGCTCCCTGTACCTATCTCACCTTCGGGGCTTTCTGGTGGGGAAGATTTATACTGAATAGCGTTCAAACCTGTGAAACTTGCAATAAAGCCTCTTCACAGACGGACAAGCTTGGGCCCTGGCAGCAAACACTGTTGGTAAGCAGTGCCAGCTCCTCAGAGCCAAGCAGGAGGGCAGGACGGGAAAGCCGGTGCTGTTGGGCACAGCCCAGAAGCCTGTAGTGGGTCATGACTCGCAACGGCCGCCCGGGGTCTGATGAGCGCTGCCCCGATCCCTGTCCTTGCCTTCCCCGTGGGGCTGGATCCCTCTGCAAAGCAAGGGAGGCTGAGGACAGCCATGGCCCATCTGCCGGGCATCCTACACTCCCTTGCCAGGGCTCTCCCAGTTTGCAAAGAGACCAGGGGGTTCAGGCATCACCTCCAAATGTCCGTGAGCAAAACAAGCAGCCATGGGCACCTGCGCTGCCGGACGGGCTCTGCCACGCGGAGGAGGTCATGCACATGAATTACAGCAAGGGGCATATTTACCAGACGTCCCAAACTGCCTGAAAACAGTTATTACATTAAATGCGAGGTCTGGCAGATGCAAGTCAGTAATTTCACTTCTGATGTAACTTGTTCACAGTGCTGATGTCGTGGGGAGGGAGCTCGGTTGATGTTTCCCATTAGTGCAAGAGCCCCTTGCTTTGCTGCAAGTCCTTCCCACTTTAAATGCTTCACTGGGAAAATGGAGCCACTAAATTCAGCTGAGGCCTCAATCCCTTTTAACTCCTGCGTTGGAGGGGAGCATCAGGCCCCAAGGGAGCTGCTCTGGCTTGTTTTGGGCTCCTCAGAGAAAGCAAAGCAAACAGAGAAACATCCTTCTTATTAAATCAATAGAGACTCGCAGGCTGCTGCAGGGGAGCACCGGATCAGACCCAGGGCAGCTTTTCTTTGCTCGTCCCACTGATCCAAGGCTGCTGCAAAGGACAGGTCTCGGGGACGGCAGGTTGTGAAGTGGCTTTACCTTGCTGGGAGAACTGCTGCAAAGGGGAGAGGAGCTGGGTTGGGGCAGCTCCCCAGGATGGGCATCGCAGGGGTACGGCCGATCACCCCACAGCGAGACCGGCCAGTGGGAACTCACCCACCCTGCTGAGGGACTGTATCAATACTGAAATAAGGGAAGCACAGCCCCAACTCACTGCCGCCCCCAAAACCCTTCAGAGAGCCGGCGACAGCACGCAAAGCCAAGCGCAGCACCCGCCTGCAGCACCCCCCGCACTGTGCCCCAGCACCGCCGGGCCGGGGCAGCAGCCTCCCCCCGCCAGCCCCACACTGTTTTCAGTTTGTTAAGAAACAGCAAAGTGCTTAGTCCTCATTACAGAGCCCTCAACTGCCAAATTCTTTCCTTTGACTATAAATCTGTTCCAGAGCTGCAAGAGACACCAATACCCACAGGCTGCAGGCTGCCGCGTTCCCCCTCGCAGCCCACCGCAGCGGGCAGGGAGGGAGCAGAGGGACCCCAGCCGGGATGGAGGTGGCCATGCACAGCGAGCCTGGGGGGGCAAACCCAGCCCCTCCCTGGGGTGGCTTTGCACTGGGGTGCACAAGCCAAGGAGAGCTGGTGGCCAGGGTCTGAGGGTCCCCTGTCCCACCCTGGTGGCACCCCACAGCACCCAGGGACAAACCAGCTAAGCGCAGAGGGCTGAGCCCCGCTGCAGGCGAGCGCAGCCCCCGGGGCAGCCCTGCAAGCTGCAGGCACAGCCCCAGCTCTGGGGGCTGCCCCTGCAGCCAGGGACCCAGGACAAGCGCCCCTGCACATGAGCATGCCAGAGGTCCCTAAGAAAGCTCAGCGACTGGAGTCAATTGTGGTCAGGTGGTTGTTATTATCAGTAGTTTTCATCGTAATTCAGAACGGCTGCCACTTGCCAAGCGCTTTCTGCAGCAGCCCGTTATTAACGGCACCTTGAAACACAGCCGAGCTTTGCTTTTGCTGTCAGACAAGTACTTTTGCTGTCAACTGCTCCTCGTAGCCTGACAAAACTTTGGGTTTCTGCTGTAGACGGTCAGTGCTCCCAGAGCCCCGGGGGCTGAGCCACCGCCGTGCATGGGATGAGCCGGGGCCGCTCCCAGCAGGATTCCCTGTGCCCAGCGGTGCAAACCCCCCTGGAGCCGCCCTGCCAGCAGCCCCCAGCATGGGCAAAGCACTGAGGTTGGTGATGGCCTCTTGGAGTGGCCATAAGGAGCAAGATGGGACTCATCTGGGCCCGTATCCCATCTGCCCCTATGGCCTGGCCAGATGCCTCAGAGAAAAGTCAAGTGATCCTGGAATTACAGAATAATCTGCCATAATAATTCATCCTGATCCCTGTTAGCCAGGGGCTGGTGTACACTGTGCAGCAGGATGCTCATCCCTAGTTATTTTTCTGCAGTTCCTTGGGCAGCCCCTTGAGAAGTCCCGACGGGAAGGGGACGCCGGCCAGGGAAGGACGGGCTGGCCGGGGTGACGGGGACGAGCCGTGCGGGTGGCCTGGGGTGACCCGCGAGGAGGAGATGCTGTGATCTGCACAGATGGGTGCATTACACAGCGCGGGAACGCTGGCTTTAGCCCTGACACCGCTGTGCTGAAAGTCAATAAAAACTCCTATAAAATAAAAGCTTTTTGTGCAAATACAGTGGGTCATCCTGCTCTCTCTCTTTCCTCCTGCTCTGTCCCATGCCTTCCCACAGGGTCACTAAAATCTCCACTGCAGTTACAGCTCCCATCGCCAGCACTGCTGGGATGCAGCACCCTGCCCGCACACCCTCTCCCTGCCTGCACTCCTTCTCCCTGCCTGTCCCTCTCCTTCCCAGCCTCCATCCCTGCCCAGGGCCATGGCAACGGCCATGACGTCTCCCACACCTCGAGGGTGATTCGATTACGTGGGCTGCGCATGAGAAAGTTCCTGTTGGAGCAGAAATGGATCTAATTACTGACACTAACGGCGGCACAGGCTCAGGAGCGGAGCAAGGTGCCGGGGAGGTGGGGGTGCGCTGGGCAGGAGCGTGCTCAGCAACATCCAAGAGCTCTGCTCTGAGCGTGAGGTCAAGGACAGAGCTGAGGCTGCTTGAACTGGATGCAAGAGAGGACCAGACGCCAAACCTCTCCTCCTCCCCGCTCCCTACCCGGCAGCTGATGCTCTCCAGGAGGATCCGGAGCGGTGGTCCAGAGCTCCCGGTCTTCCCGTGCCCCATCCCGTGCCTGGGCATGCATCGCAAGGGAAAGCAGAGCTGCTGGGATAAAAATCCAAACAGGCCCCAGCTTTCAACCAAGCAGCTGACATTGGTGCTCTGTTACTGTTTTTGCAGGAGGCAAATCACGGTAGGCAAAATCCCCCCGAAGCTCCTGGCGCTGGCTCACGGCAGCGGAGGTGGGCAGACCCGAAACCCTCCCTGCCGGGGAGGGAATACGCTCGGAGACGAAGGGAAGCACTGGAGCTCTGCCTCCCGGACCATGATCCAGAAGCGGGCACAGAAGGGAAAAACTCGGCATGCTCAGGGCTGCATCTCCTCCATTCCCGTGCCCCGCGGTGCGGCGAGCGCGGCACACGGCGCCCCGTGCCCCTGCCGCGGAGCGGTGGGAGGGAGCCGGCACGGAGGGTGGCCGTGCCGCTGGGGAGGACGAGCCACCCGCGCCGCAGCTCCTCTTTCAAAGAGCCTCGGGTGAGGATTTTCACTCCCTTCTTCCTCCAATTTCAATGAAACAGCAATTTTTACACAGAAAAAAAGGCCTTGAAAAAACAATCTTTTGGCATGTTTTTGAGGCAAAAATCCCCTTTTTCTTGGAAAACAGGCCAAAGCCTAGCCCATATTCGCTTGGAAATGGGCCTTGTTCTATTTGAGAAACAGCCCAATTTTTCGATGGAAAATTGGAAAATAGACCCAGGTTGGCTCTAGGAAAACGTGTGCATCGCAGCAAAACTTTCCATGAAAATGACCTGGAGACTGCAAGAGAGCAAAAACCCTCGAAAGTGGAATTTCATCCGCCCAGCCCAGCGCCGGCGGGACCGTCCCGGCCGCGATGCTGTGCCGCCGGCGGCCGGAGCCGCTTCCCCAGCCTGCTGCGAGCACGTCGCTGCTGCCGCTGCTGCGGACTTGAGGAAAGGCAGGGCCCCTCAACCCGTGGCTGGTTTTTTTCTCCAGCCTCATATGAGAAATGAACTCCCCCACAAAATTTGCCCTGCTAATGAGATTCTGGCATGGCATGTTGCCCGATAGGATTTCTATTAAAATGTGATTTCCTCCTGCTTATAATTTCATTATCTGAGGCATTTGTGTAGAACATCGACCACACAGGTAATATATGGGTAGGGGAGCTAAATTAGAGCGCATGTACGTTTTTTAATGGAGGGTTGCAAGTAGACGTGAAATAATCAAGGCTGGATACAACTGCCATCATTTACTGGTGCCTGACATGGTGAAATACTTCATCGAGGGGTTATTGCCGTTTAACACATCTTTCACTTCTTCCATCTTTCCTGAATAAAGTGCCCAGCCGTCCCATCCGTCTTCAGGCGGGATCTGTCAGCGCCGCTCCCTGCTCCGCCTGCCAGCAGCGGCGTGATGCTGATGTATGCCGCAATCACCCGCGCCCAGCAGGAAGCATATATTTCTCTCTTCTTTATCAGCACTCGAGGTGTTCTATGTAAATTCAAAGACAGGGACGTACCGGCGAGGAGAAAACAGTCTTGTTCATCTCGTGCCCCATCCGTCTCCCCCCAGACCTCTCCAGACTGTAAATTCATTTTGCCTCCCACCTCCCTGTCTGCAGACACCTTGCGTGGGACTGCAGCGAGGGACAGCATTTGCTGCACCTCAGACCCCTCCCAGCCGCCTTAAACTAATCTGAGATGAGGTACCAAACTCAAAGGGTATGCTGGATCACCGCTTTCCTGGGCGAGCAGCTGGGATTCAGGGAAAAAGCATATCTGGCCCCTTCCAGCAGCCTGCAGGCTCCGTGGGGCTGGGGGTGCCGGGGGACGGCGGGGCGGCAGCCCCCGGCTCTGGTGGTGGGTGGAGGATGCTCAGCCCGGCGCTGCCACTTAGCATTCCCCCAGCATCTGAGGAATAAACACCGCTTTGTTTTAGGCCCCCTCGCTGCACAGGCAAGAAGCACTTCGGGGCTTTCATAAGCTCATCTGCATAATAATGCTGGAGAATTCTTATCTCAAGTGATCGGAGTGTCAAAATCCACAATCCGGCAGTAAATTACGGGGAGGAAGCGCCGCAGAGAAAATGACACCGGTGCGGTGGAGGGAGCGGGGCTGATTTCGGAGCTGCTCTCATGCCACGTGTTTTTAAACAAATGTCTGAGCAAGAGGAGGGCGTAGCGGGGAGCGAGGAGGAAAGTTTGGGTGCCCAGGGCGGTGGGAGAGGCCGGGCTGCGCTGCCGGGTGGGATGCGTGCAGCTACCGGAGCCTCGTCCCCCGGATCAGGAGCAAATCCGTGTCTGCTGGGGGACTCGCGAGGTGCCCACGGCTCCCTGGGTGGGAAGCACCGGCATCGCCAGAGAGCCCCGAAGCCCCGCACTGGGATGGGGCCGTGGTGCCGCCTGTGCACCAACTCTCACCGCGGCCGGGGGGCTCAGGACCTCCCCAGCCTGCTGCCGGCCCACGGGAATAGGGGCCACATACCAGATGGGTGATTGCTAGGGAAATTCTGATTTATGAGCAGCAAAACCTGCTAACACCGTCACTCTCCAGTGAGGGAGACGTGTTTTCTCTGGCATGCTGTAGGAACAGGGGCTGCTTTGAGCTGGAAGCTTTCCTGAGCTCCCAGCCCTCTGGGTGTGAGAGTCTGGGAGGTGATAACTTATGCAAACACACACGCTATTACCCGGCCAGCTGAATTTAGCATAAATCAAGAACTCTGGCTTTGCAAGAAAAACAAAGATGGTGAAATGAGGCAGGGCAAATGGAACAAAAGCCCTTTCCTAACTTAGATGATAACACAGATAGGGAGACCGGCGGCATTATGCAGGCTGCAGCAAGCGCACAAACCCTCCGAGGGATGGGGCTTGCCGGGACCGGGGGCACCCAGCAGCGCTCTCCCGGCGGCTCCCGCAGCCCTTCTTCCCCGCAGCCCTTCCCCGTGGCCTCATGGCAGGCGGGTGGGAGCAAGGAGAAGCTTTACTCGCCTTCCTCCTCCATCTCCCGCAACACTGGGCACCCTCTCATGGGGAGGGCTGGGAAGGAACCTGCTGCCAGCACCCGTGGGGTACCTCGGGGGATGCTTCCTGAGCCTGGGGAGGGGGAGCGCAGCCCAGGCACCTGTAAAACTCTCCCCAGAGCCACAGGGGGCCAAAATGGAGCTTATATAAAAGAAAAATGGGTCTCAGCAAGGTGCATTATTCATTCGTGAGCTCAGCGGGTGCTGAGAACCGTGCCCGCGGTGCGGAGCGTGATGGATGTAGGTGGTGGCGGGGCAGCCGCCGCGAGCACCGAGCTCTGTTCAGCCTGAGCGCGTCGCTTTGCGGGGGAGACGTGGCCCGGGGTGAGTGATGGTTTCAGGGGGGAAAGAGCTGCTGCTGGAGCCTGGAAAGAGCGGGAACGAGGAGGAAATCACACCCGGCTTCAGCTGCTAACCCGCTCCTGGGAGCCAAGGCAAGAGCAAACCGAGAGCTCACCCCGCAGCCAGACCTTGCAGCAGCCGCTGTAAAACCGGGGGTGCCCTGGCCCAGGCTGCTCATCTGCTCTTTCCTGAATGACTCTGGCCACGAATGCAGCCAGCACTGACGATGCCAATAGTCCAAACCTCCTCCTCCTCGGGCCGGGGATTGCGGGGAGCTTTGCTGCACCTGGGTGCAGCTTTCACTGGGTGCGAGCCGGGGCAGAGCATGGTCTTGCCCAGGCCTGGAGAGCAAACCGCAGCAGCAGGGCTCAGGGGGGTGATGTTGGAGGCAGCGAAGCCGGGCTGGGAGCAGCACCCTGTCCACAAACGGGACCACTGGCAGAGGAGACACATCCTCGAGCATGGCTCCTGCTGGGCTTCACACCCTGGCGTGGGAGATGCTGGAGTCTGAGCTCAGGTTCATCAGTCAAAGAGCCACCGAGAGGAGCTGGGAGTTCAGCTGGCACATCTTTAAATCATCATTTATTCTTTCTACAAGGAGTTCAAAAGTTACTGACTGCAAGGTCCTCCCAGAGCCCTCGGAGCACGCCAGGGTACTCCAGCCCGGGGCATCAAGTGCGCGGGGCTGGGAAATCGTTCGCTGCTCAGAGCTCAAAACAAAACCGCGTGTGTCCCACCCCCAGCGCCTCAAAACTTCCCGTTCCTCCCATAATGCAAGAAAAACATGGACGGGCATGAAAGGAAAGGGGCTGCTGACACCAGCAGATTTGTGACTGCCGTCGTGAGCTAAGCAGACGCTCTGGCCATCCTAAATGGTCCCGTTCCCAGCAAGATGCTTGGGGTGTAGCCCAACAAAACATGATCTTTTTTCTGCCAAGTTACATCAGGACTTACAAGGCATTTCCAGGATGGAAAAAAATGGTGAATTATTGGGGATGCGCATTAATTTCAGCTCCATGCATGAAAAATATTCGGCCGGAGCAGACCGGGTCCCCTGCGCCGGCCGTGCCGCACCGCAGAGCCGAGCACCAGAGGCGGCGGTGCGGGAGGACGCGTTTCTCGGAGGGCAAAGGGGAGGTGGGAATTAGGGCACTGGGTTCCCATCCTGACTCGGGGCTGATTTGCTGACCCACCCCGGGCTTGTCGCTTGCTTTGCTTTCCGTGCCCCCTGGAAGCCACCCCTGCCAGCAGCTCCCGAGAGGCTTTTTATTTTTGGCAAAGAGCCTTATGAGTGAAGGAAGCAGCTCGCATGGAAAAGGACTGGTTTGGCCGATGCAGTGCAAAGCCCCTTGCCGTGCTCCAGCCAGCACCGAGCAGGCAGCAGCGTGCCCGGAGCAGCCCCGGGAGGGGTTGCTGGATGCGGCCCCTCTCCCCGCCGCATCTCGCTGGAGCCTCCGGCGCACTCGGGCAGGAGCCGGTGCCGGCACACGGGCAGCACCGTGCCTGCAGAGCTGTCCCTCGCCTCTACAGAGAGCAAAGCAGGAGGGGAAATCAAGCCTACAGCTATTGATTTATTCCAGTTATTTTAACAGATTACTGGAAAGAATAAAGAAGGGAACCTGGCATTGCTCGGCTCAGCCAGCAGTGCATTTCCTCCTAATGGCTTTGTCGCTGCCTGCGCGATTGCTCCCTGCGGACCTGTTAAGTGAAGAAGTCCCTTGCTGATGGCAGCAGTTGGCCTCTCCACGCGCGCTGGCCGGGCTGGTGGCCGGGGAGGCAGTTCTATTCTTAGCCTGCTTCTGCATCCTCTCGCAGCATCCAGTCGGTGTTTGCCTGATTTTTTTCCTCCACCCCCAGCTGGTTTTTGACAGACATTTTGTTGTGCAGAAGAGGCCGAGGTGGGGTTTCTAAGCAGGGCAATTCTCCTGCAGCAAAATCTGAGAGGTTCTGGCAGCAGGGGTGTTTTCAGGGCAGGGGATGCCGGTGAGAGGGGGCACCTGAGCCTGGCCCAGCCCTGCAGGTGCTCATGTCCCCTCCCAGCGCCTGGGAATGTGAAAGATGCTCTTGACACGGGGAGCAGAGAAGCTCCCGCAGAGCAGAGGCTGCGTGCCAGGGTGCTGCGGATGAGCACCCCGGGGCCGCGGAGCCCCGCCGGGCGGCAGCTGCGCGCCAGGGACGAGCCCCCGCCGGGACAGGCCATATGCCGGTGCGGCATTTGCAGCCCTCCTGGCAGAGCACAGACACCTTTTGTCGCCTTTCCATCCTACTACATATTTATCAGCCTGATTTGCATGTCCCTTTGCATAAGCCACTGGGCCGGTCGCTGCGAAGTGTCTCTCTTGAAGACAATCTGAAGTATTCATCTAAATAATTCTGCCGGCATTTTGACTTCCCGAGACAGAGCCTTTGTTTTATGCTATTGCCAGCAAATTCCTGGTCAGATGGGCTCAGGTTTCCAGCGCGCCATTAGCGCACAGCCGTTCCCATCGAGAGCTGCGGAGAATTTCCCCCTTTCCTTCCAACTCTCAACAGCAGCAGCCCGGATTGTGTTGGGAAACCTGCTCCTCATTTAGGTGTCCCAGCACAGTCAAGAGAAAAAATCTTGCTTAAAAACGCGCTGGCGGGCTGCACAGCGGCATTTCTGTTGACGTTACTCACCCAAGCAGTTTAACTAGAAGGCTCCTTTCCTATTTCTTACAGCTCCATTGAGCGGGAGGAAATAGGGTCGTTATGCTTTTGATTTCAGGCCCTAATTAGGCCTCGGGAAAGGAAATAGTGCTACTGAGGTAATGCGCTCCCTGCTCCCCAAAGGGTCCCAGCGTCGCTCCCGGCTTTGCCAGGGTTCAGCCGTGCACAAGGTCCCTGCTCGGCGGTCCCGAGCCACAAAAGCCCCATTGAGGGCTTCCAGCGGGGATGCGGGAAAGAACCACGGCAGCACAACCCGGCACATGGGTAGAATAGACATCAGGGTGACGGCTTGTACGTGAAAAACACTCAGCGCGAGGCAGCCGGGCATCGCCGGGCACGAAGGAAGCCGAGGGGCCAAGGCACGGCGGACATGCTGCATCCCTACCCGGGATGTGTCAAAAAGGCTGGGCGCTTCATTCAGAAAATACCACGTTTCACCGCTGAATAGCTTCCCCCAAAAGAGCCGCCTCTCCTCTTCTTTTCTCTTTAAAAATTGCCCCGTCATCATGGAAAAAGCCCTTTAGCAGGTTACAGAAAAGGGGTCTGACTTCATACCAGTATAACCCAGACCTCGCAGGGGATGTAATGCCCAGCCTGCTGCCGTTGCCTATTCCATTGCTGCAATTCACAGCCAGCAGCTTATTTAGCATTCAAATAAACACTTGGATTTTTAAAATAAAAAACACATTTCAAGATGCGTGCATTGAAATGTATATGAGGACGTGCACGCGTAAACATGCGCATCTGGGTATGTGTCCTGCAGGAGAGTGAAGGGAGCTTGGCCTTTCTCCAGCAGAAAATGATGGTCTAAAAAAAGTTAGAAGTATAGAAGTCCCAAATTTCCCATTTCTTGGTGAGAAGCAGCCATTTCTTATCGCATTCCCAAAATCAGCTGCCACAGGACTGGCTGGGGAGAGCCCTGTGGGGCCAGGACCGGGCAGCGCAGGACCCCGGGAACAGGGACGCCAGGCCAGGGCGATTGATTTAACAATTCTGGAAAAGCAAAAAAACCCACAGCAACAATCGAATAAGACGTTTCTGCAAATACATCTCTGTCCATTAGGCCAGCACGCGGCTCCTCGCCTGCTTGATGAGTTGGCTGCCCGGCGCGGTGGCTGAGCGCTCCAGCCTGGATCGATGCTCCCCGGCTTTATAAACCCACTAATCACCCTGATTTATAGGCAACGTGTCTCGGCGGCACCCGGAGGCCGCCTGCATTTGTTCCGAGAGGAGGGTTTAAACCTTTCCTGCTTTTCAGTAATTCTGGTTTGGAGAAACCCGTGGCCGCCAGCTGCCCCCAGCCCCTTCCCTGCGGCTCCCAAGGTTTGCCGTGGCGGATCGCCCGCGGCGCGGCTGGGGGAGGCGGGGGGCTGCCGGCTCCCGGGGAGGGGGTTCTGGGGGCCCCCAGGTTTCTGGCATCAGGGCTATCTCCAGCCCCACGGCTGAGGCAGCAGCTCTAAAGTACAAGCAATACTTATGCTGTAGTTTCACCCTTAATGAACCCATCCTCTGCTTAGCAACTGCTCCCTGTTATCTGCAGGAGTATTTGCTTATACAAGCAGCTCTGGCTGCTCTGCAGCGTCCTGGGGCTGCGGGCAGGCTCAGGGCCGCCTCTCAGTCAACCAGGAGGCTGAGGAATCCCTCCCTGCCCATCCCCGGGAGCTGCCCGTGCGGCGCAGGCAAGGGTCCTTCCAGCACCCAGCTAACGTCGCCCCGCCGGGCAGAGGGAGCGGGAGCAGCATCACCAGCGCCGGGGCATCTCCACAGGGTGCTGCGGAGCATCGGCACGGGGTGCGGCGGAGCATCTCCGCGGGGTGCTGCGGAGCATCTCCATGGGGTGCTGCATCTCTGCGGGGTGCTGCGGGGTGCTGCAGGGTGCCTCCGCAGGGTGCTGCGCACAGCCTGATTAGCCCAGGCACCACCCAGCTCCGCAGCCTTGCAGAGCGCGGTCTGTTCAGCTAATCAAAAGGAGACGAAGCGCCGACTTGATTGCGGTGACTAAGTACTTCGTGGGCAGAAAATGCCAGGCGCTGGAGAGCTCTTCAATCAAACCGCGCAGAAGATGGCACAGCAAGAGCCGGCAGCCAGGAGCACTCGGGGTTTGCCTGGGGACCAGCGCACGCTCGTGAGAGCGAGGATGAGGAGGGGAGGAGGGACAGGGAGCAGTTCTGTCTCCATCCCTGGGTGTTGGGGCGCACGGGGGGTGCTGAGCACACCCTGGGGCTGCAAGAGACCCATCAGTCAGGCTCAGGCACACCGACCTCGTGGCTGCTTCTGGTCTTTAAATCTGTGAATCCACAGACTTTAAGTATTTTCAAAGAATTTCCTGAATTTAAAGAGAGAGATGCTCTTAAGTGCTTCCCTGGATGAGGGCCAGAGCACTGAGCGCCTGCAGGATGGACCCGGGCTGGGGACTGCATGGCCACACACCTGATGCTAGGAGGGGAATATGCCCATGGATGCATCTTCTCCCCAGGACGAGTTCCTGGCCCCTGCCTGCAAGGCTCTTGGGGATCCTGCCCCTGCCTGCAAGGCTCTCGGGGATCCTGCCCTTGCCTGCAGGGCTCTCAGCACCAGTGCATGAGATTCCTGATGCAGAGGAGAGCTTTTTGCATCTCCTGCATCTCCTGGATGGCTTCCTGGGATGGTCCCTGGATGCTGAATAGCACCAGCGGGGCTGCGGGGCCATGCCCAGCCTCATGCCCTGTGCCAGCGAGGAGAGCTCCTCGGGCTGGCAGCATCCATTGGGAAGCACAAAAAAGCCTGCACAAAACTGCGAGTTTAACAGTTCATATTAACCTTTGCACTGTTAGCACCCGTTAAAAGGAAGCAATTAAACACCGTTAGGTCAGCCTATAGGCAGGCGTTGCCGACACAGGCGCCTGGGCTTGCACAGTGCAAGGTGGCTCCCATTCGGGGTGATGTTGGCTGCTCTATGGCTTTCTGGGTGCACCGGGGTGGATTTTCTTCCCAATTTTCTGTGCTATTTCCTTTGGGCTTTCCAAGAAATAGGCTCTTGCTGCCCCACAGCTGCCTCTTCCAGCCCAGCACTGCAGCCTGCCCCGATCCCACAGCCTGAAACATGGGACCCCCCCCAGCACAGCGGTGGGAGGGGAGGAGAGGTCTGAAAGGCCGCTTTATTTGTGTCTTGTAAATAATGCATTCGTTTGCACTTATAAGAGTCTGAAAACACAGCACACTGGTTTGTGTTACTGCTGCGACTGCTGAACTGGCTGCTGAACCGGCTGCTGCTCCCTCTGCGGCGGTTCCTGCAGGCAGAAGCACAGCATCTCCCCCCTCCCTTGGGCTCCTTCCTCCGCAAACTGTGCTTTTCACTCTTAATTTCCTCTTTCCTACTTGGTGAGTTGCTAAGTATCAGGGATGATGCCTATCTTGGAGCGCCCTGTGCATTAGCGAGGGATGATCCCATTAGGAGCAGTCCGGCGAGCATGGCTCGATGCATCCCATCCTATCCGGGGCTGTCAGCCCGGGACGGTGCTGCCGCCAGCGCCGCAGAGCTGCGGGGTCCTGCGGGACAGCCCGCCCCAGGCAGCCCTGCCTTCTCCCCACGGGATGAAAGCTGTCCCGGGGCAGCGTGGGCAGCCCCACGCCTGGTGAGCTTGCCGGGGTCCCCGTGTCTGCCCTTCCCCGGGACGTGCGCATCCCCTGCTCCACGAAGCACCCGAGCCGCTCTGCCCGCGGGTGCGAAACGCTGCGCAAGACAAGGAAAGCTTCACCTGGGGCAATGCAGAAGTTCCCAGAACCATGGGTCAGGCTCTGGGGAAAACAGAGTGTTTTCAGCTGTCTGCTGGTAAGAGAGAAAGCAGAGAAGGGAAAACAGGTTCTGCTTTTGGAAACCGCGACCTTCTAGCCCGGAGATCAGGACACGTCAGCTCATCAGCGCCCATCTGCCAGAGGCTCTGCATGTACCGGAGGTGTCAGAGCGACAGATAGCGTAATTGCTAAATAATTCATCAGAAAAGGCCAAACAAAAGCAAGTCGTAAGAGCAGCCCAACAGAGTAAATATGCAAGCCGACAGCAGAGCGCTGGGGCTGCAGCGTGGTATCCACTTTGCAGCGAGCTCTCAGTTGGCAAGAGCTGCTTGGAAAACTCTGGGTGGCTTCGCTTCCAATAACACGCCTGTTGATTTTCCCTCTGTCCCTCCAGCAACTTTTGTGACATCATTTTCTCCTTATATCCCTCTTTCGCATTTCTATTTCGGACCAGGGTGAGGAAGGAGAGCAGCAGGACCTCCCCCAGTACAGCTCACCCTCGCGTTGCCTCCACGTAAGCCCGGAGCATCCCGGGGAGAGGCTGAGCCAGCCCTGCCCGCAGCCCGGCTGCCCCGGCGCCCCGGCGGAGCCAGCTGGGTCATCCCTTGGCACCCACCTTGCTCGGCATTTGGGGGAGCCAGCCACCCCCAGAGCAGCGGCTGCACCCCGGGGCGGCTGCTGCTCGCCGGTGCCAATCCCTCGGCTGCTTGTGCCAGCCCCGCTTGCCCGGGCAGCGGCTCTTTTCCGCAGCCAAGTGAAGCTGCGTCCAGAAATTGCAGAGGGACACGGCTGGCAGGTTCCTGGCACCCGTCCTGCAGGTTAAATCTGTCCCCGGCCACAAATGAGACGTGTCTGTTGAGTTCATCTTAAATTACAGTGCAGAGCGGCCCTTGTAATTAGGAGCTTTGCTCTGAAAGCACATCCCTGCCATGAACGCCCTGCGCACGCTTCTTCCTCCCGGGCGTAAATCAAGGCAGAGGGGCCCCATCCTGCCCGCGAAACCGCGTGGAGGAGGGCTCCAGCCTCGGGCACCGGCGGGAGCTCGCCCCGAGGCAGTGGTGCCCGTCGCCCGGCGCAGGCTGGCAGCGGCAGGACGCGTGACGCTGCCCTGCACCTTGTGCCGGATTTCTGCCCAGCGCAGTCCGATTTCCAGCTCTGGGATGCAGGAGTGGCCAAACTGGGTTTTATCCCTAAACCCTCAGCTCCTCGCGGCGGGACTCCGCAGTGTGCCGAAGGGTGGCAGAGCGGGGATCGCCCTCCTCCGTGCCATGCAGCACGGTAGCAGCCGCGCGGCACATCCAGCCCCCGCAGCCTCCCCCGGCTGCAGCGGCGCGGCTCGGGCGGCCCTGCCAGAAATGGGTTTGGCCGGCTGCTTCCCACTCCTGGAACTGGCGGGGTCCGGAGCCAAATGGCTCCTTCCCAGGTGCCCGGGCAGCAGGAACATCTGCAGGGATGGGCTTGGCACCGCTGGAGCCTTTGTCCTAAAGAGGGAAAAGGCAAAGCACCCAGATTTAAAGAAAAAAAAACAATTCTACAGGCAAACAGGGGCTGTTGCCTGTGTCCTAGTTGAGCAGGGCATGGCTGAAGGGTGGCAGGTTGTTCCTCCAGAGAAACACCTGGGAAAGGGAGGCTGAGCAGCTGCTAACCCAGTGCAATGAAATTTCAGATGCTGAAAAATTATCCTGCCCATCAATCAGCTCTTCCTCAGCCTGCAGCCTCCGCGCGGGGCCTCACCTCGTGGCTGCCGGCAGCAGCCTCCACCCCGCGCCCCAGCTCCGCCGAGACCCTCCCGGCAGCGGCAGCCGCCGCCGTGTGTGCGCAGCCTTCGATAAATCTTGCTAACGGATGGGTTGTGAAAGCCATTTCCAGGCTGCGGCACGCGAGGAGCAGCAGCAAGTGCCCTCCTGGACGGACCCACACCCCCAGGCCACTTGCTTTGGGGGGCCGCAGCAGGGCCGGGGGCTGCCTGAGCCACCAAAACCGTTGGTGGCCACTTCAGAGCCACCGTGCCTCCCCGTGCAAGTGTTTGTGCGAAGGCACAGTCACCAGAAGGCAACTGGTGCGCCGTGCCGGGGGAAGCAGTGACGCGGCACAGTGGCTCAGCGCGGCAGGGCCGGTGGGGATGTGGCGGAGTGTGATGGGCTGAGCAGAGGGGCCGGCGTGGCAGGGCTCGGGGCCGATCCGGTGGGCTGGCCATGCTGAGCTCACCGGTGGTCCCGGCACAGCGGGACGCAGAGTCTGCTGCAGGTACGGCAGCAGCAAGGAGGCACGGAGATGTTTTCAAGCAGAGCTGGTTTTTTTGTCAAAACAAAGCAGAACAGAAAATCTGCAGATTTTTTTACTGAAACCTCACATTCTCTCTTCCAGATAAAATGTCACTTTCTGGTTTGTTGTTTTTTAACCAGAATAACCTAAAGCATTTCAGCAATGTGCTCTGTAGCCCAGCCCCAGATGCCTACCAGCATCTTCATCCCAGCAGCCCCGGCCCCAGACCGCTCCTCCCCACCGCTTCCCGCCATGCCGGCGTGAGGGCACAGTGGGCATCGCAGCGCCCAGACTCGCTCTGCGCTCCGGATGCGACCGCGGTCCGCTGCGGCTGGAGAGAACAGGACACATCCCCGGGCAGTCCCCTCCTGCCCACCTAATATTTCTGTGGTCTTGCAATTGGGAGCCAAACCGCTCCCCTCTTCCCGCCGCCGCTGCTGATTTTGGCGTTGCTGCTGGGAGGAGCCGGGTGCCTGCGCCAGGCAGGACATCTCCGCGGAGCCTGCGCCCGCTCCGTCGCCCGCACAGCGCTGGGCACAGCAGGGAACGCTGCCTGCAGCGCGGGGGGTGCATTCGGGGTCCTTGTCACCCCGTCGGTGGCAGTGCTATTCCTGGTCTAATTCCTCCTCCCCGGCCAGCAAAGCACGCACGCTGCAGCTCGGTAATAGCGGCACTTCTCCTGAACGTCCCTGGCAATCGCATCGCAGCGGGAGCCTTGATCAAGCCCTGGCAGCTCAGACGTGGCCTGACAGGAGGGGTGGGCACGGGGGAGAGGGACCGGTCCCACGCTGGGCACTCAGATTGCTCCTCCAGCCACCAGCACCGCTGCTCCCCGCTCTCCCCAGGCCGGGGGGGCTCCCCCCGTCCTCTGCTTCTTTATACAACCTGGGGTCGAACCCCCCTGGGCAGCAGCCAGCTGCCTCCGGGCTTGTGACACCAGATGTAAACTTGGGCCATTGTCCCTTTAGGACATTTGTCACCCAAAAATACCACCTGTGTTTTCCTGCACACTGTTGTAGTTTGTAATTGGTGCATATAAATATATACATATGTATATACAGAAACACAGCTGAGCAGGAGCGCTATTTAAAGCCCGGGCAAGGAGGAGGACGAGCGCCAAGCCCGGTTTTTAGGAACGGGGCATAGGTGCAAGCTGAGGACACAGACCCAGCCTGGTGGCTGCGCGCCAGGGTCACGGACCCATCGCCTGGCAAAAATAGGAGCATCCGTAGGGGTTGGAGGAAGTTTAAATAAACACTGGAGGTGGCGCAGAGTGGCCGAGTCCGGCGTACGGCACCTGAACCCGGCGAGCTGCGGGTGGCCCCCAGCCCCAGCTCCCCTCCCCACTGCATCCTACGGGATCCCCCCGCGAGGGGCACGGCTGCCCTGGTGCCGCAGCACCCCGAAGCCACGGGCAGACGGGGCTTGCACAGCACCGGCCCTGGGAAGGTTTAGCGTTAGCAAATGCTGAATGCCGGGACTGGGGGTGCTCCGGCAGCACCTGCTCTGCCCTTACACCTGGGCACAAAGGCGGCCACTGTGCCGGGAACGCGACACCCCCGCCAGCTGAGCCCCGTCCTCCCCGGGGATTTGCGCAACAGAAACCCCAGCCCTGCCAAAGCCAACACAGGCTGCTGCCTCCGCGGGAAGAGGCAGAGCGGAGTTCAGAGCCTTTGCTCAGGCCCGAGCGCAAACCACCTCCTGCCAGCTTGGATGCCGTGGCTTTGGGGGTTTTTGCTTCCTCCCCACCATCGTTTGAGTCAGCCCTTTCTGCAGCGCGCTGGGAGCAAAAGCCTCCGCAAGCGCCTCCGCGAGAAGCCACCGAGTTTCCCTTTGGTTCCACCCCGGGCCCCACGAGGACCCGAGTGACCCTCGACGCTGCAGCTGCAGTCCCTGCCCGGGAGCGGTCAGCGGGGGCCCCATCCCGAACGGGCTCCCCTGGCAGCGATGGGGGGACGGGGAGCTGCTGGCCCCCAGCCAACAGAGGGCAAACGAGGAGCGGCACTAACGACTGCCGCAGCCTGGGTCCTGCGCATCGGGGCTGTAGGAGAGGGCAGGTTGGGACGCCTGTGGGTGCTCCATGTGCTGTGCAGTGCCAGGCTGCCGGGGACGGCCCCGCGCTCCTTCTTGGGGCTGCAAACCAAGGAGCATCGCGCTCACCCCGAGCCCACGCTGCTGCCTGCTCGAACTTCACGCTACCGCTGAGCTGCGTGGACGGGGGGACGGGTGGCCTCACCTTTGCAGCCAAGGAATCAAACCCATCGCCCTGCACCCTGGGCCACCCCGGCTGGGAGCCCCGGCTAGGAATCCCACTGCCAGCGCGGTGTGGGATGCGCCTGAAGCATCCGGAGGCACCGCGTGCGCCTGCGCGACGGCACGGTGCAGGTGGACAAGACCGTGAGATGTCCGTGTTGCAACACCTCCGGACAGCCCCCTCTCCCTGAGCTCGCCGGATTGCAGCTGATGAACCCCGACCAGTGCTCCCAGTGCCTGGCTGCATTGTGGATGTACCTGCCACGGGCTCAGCCCCTCTGTCCCCAGACAGCCACCGCCCCCTGCTCGGGGCCAGCTGGCAGGTGACGATGCTGGGGCTTTGTCTCTGGCCTATGATGTTGCCCGTGATTTATAGGTCATTTTACAGCAGCTGTAAAGAGGCTGTAAATTATAGGAGGGGCATAAATTAGCCACGGACCCCTTTACTGGCCATAAAGATCTAAGGCCCACCACAGCTGCCTTTGGAGCTGGCACCCCGGGAGCATTCCCGAGGACAGCCAGGGGTGTCTTCAGCCAGGCCAGCGGGGCCGCGCCGAGTTATTTAGCACGCCTCAAATAAAAGGGCCCTTTTATTCCAGAGGGGCCACGGAGTCGGAGGGTGACAGGTGGGGAGGGGCCGGTGCGATGGGGGCCGCCCGGGGGCTCCCTGCCGAGTCCGGACCTTTCCCCCCCCTCACTTCGTTGTTCTGTCCCTCCGAGGGGCCCTCGGTGCCGGGACCCCCAGCCCAGCCCCGGGAAGGTTTGGTGGTCCAGCCCAGCAGCTGCCTGCCAAGATGCGGCAGCGGGACGGCGCGGAGAGCAGAGGAGCACGGCAGGACCGCAGCGGGCTGGGCGCAGGCAGGGATGCGCGCAGCTCCCGCGGCCGCCCCGGCTGCCCGCCCTGGCTCACAGCGCGCGGGGGCTCTGCGGGGCAGCCCCACGTCCTCCTCTTAATGAATGCAGGGGCAGCTCCTCCTTCAGCTCCTGCAGCCCTTGCCAGGAGCCGCCGTGGCCGCTGCCTCCCGTGCCACGTGCCCTCCGCGCAGAGGCTCCGTGTGCGCCGAGTCCCCCAAATTCCTCCGCTGGCCGCCCTGCCCCAGCGGCAGTTGGTGCCCTGTTGTTCTCCGCCGTGACCCTGGAGCACAAACAGCTTTGCAGCTCCTCGCCGTCCCGTTAATTACATTATGTCTAACAAGAAGGATCAGGCGGAAGGGATTAAACTTTGAATCTGCTTCCGCGGTCCTGGCGCACAGGAGAGAAAAGCGGCTTTATCCATTCAAAACGGGAGCCCTTTTTCACACCAGCTCCAATCCCAGCGCTAATCTCCTTAGTTTACCCAGCCTGCTGTCAGCTCCGCACGCAGGCAGGGCAGGCAGGATGGTCCTGGCCCCAGCCACGGGGTCTTTCCTTCCTTATCCAGGTTTGTAGCCTGCCGGACAGGGATGGAGGTGGCAGGGCTGCGATGGGGTGGGCAGGAGACTTTGCAACCCCTGCCCCAGCACTCGCCGTGCTCGAGGGACCCTTTCAGCGGCTTCTCCCCTGCCTCTGCCTGCACCGTGCTGCACCGGTCGCCACCGGAGAAAACAGCACGTTTGGGGAATTTCTGCCAGCGGCTCAGCGTTTCCTCCTGCTTGGGGCTGCAGCTGCTCGCCGCATGGCCGGAGCGCGGGAAGTACCGGTTTGGGATGAAGCCTGTTCCCAGGCGTTTCAGGCAAGAGCTTCAAAGCGTTGGGGTCCACACACGCGCAGCACCAGCAGAGCTCCCGGTCCCCGGGGCCACCCGAAACCCCGTGGGTGGGCACAGGGTGAGCACCCACGGCTGAGGCGGGACAGAGCCAGGCAGGGAGGGCTGCAGAGCTCTCACGGGTCCAGCAGGACCCAGCGCACCAGGGGCAATGCTGCACCTCTGGGTGCCACGGGAGCACGGGGACGTGGGGATGGGGTTCGGCTGCCACCACCGCTCCCAGCGTCTGCTCCGTGTTTTGGCCCCTCTGTGGCTGCGCCAGGGCAGCTTGGGGCAGCCCCACAGGCGGGAGGCTGAGCTGCGGGGTGAGCAGTGGGATGGGTGACTCTGGAGAAGCAAAGCCCCCGGGCAGGACAGGCAGCCGTGGGAATCGGGCTTGGCAGCCGCTGTCCCCGCATGCCCTGTCACCCGAGGTGGCCCGGCGTCCTGCAGACCTGCGGCCAGGCGGCCTGGGGGTGCGTCCACAGGAAGGTTTGGGCCACTTGACATCGGCAGGTTGTTACGTTACACAAATAGGGAGATGATTGTCCAGGTTGGGAATCATAGAATCATAGAATTATAGAATCATTAAGGTTGGAAAGGACCTCTGAGATCATCGAGTCCAACCTGAAATCACACAGCTAGAGGGTGGGGACTGTTTTGCCCAGCGACTCCGTCAGCCAGAGCAAGCCCCTCTTGTGGGCACCCCTCCAGGCTCCTGGGCTAGTGATTTGCATGATTATTCAGCATGAATTCGCCATTGTTACTGAACAGGGCATAGCCAGGGGTCACCATTTCGGAAGGGCCGCGGTGCCGCAGCCTGGCACGCAGAGCTGCCGGAGACGAGGCCGCGGCGGGTCAGCAGCCAGGCTGACACCCCGCAGCAACGGGGGCGGCCCTCACGTCGCTCAGGCTGCCGCAATGAGGGCGGTTTGCGTTTCTGAGAGGCTGGGCCATCACCTGCCTCCCCCACCTGCAGTCCAGCACAGCGCCTGCATTTCGTCCTCTGCCCAAACTACCCAGGCAAGCACCGGCTGGCCAGGCAGGACCGTGCAGGGCTCCCTTCCCGGCCGACCTTGCCACGCTCTCGCCTCCACCGCATCCAGCGCACACCACCGTGCGAGCCGATGGCTCGGCCACGGGCTCCCAGAGCCACCGGGGAATTCGGGCAGGTGTTTCCCTGCAGGGCCATGCCACCACGGCTGCTCGGTTGTCACAGCCCTGCAGCGTGCCGGGGCAGGGGAACGAATGCTTCAGGCTGGGCAGAGCCACGGACCGAGGGATGGTTTGCTGGGGTAAGGGCTGCTCGGAAGCAGGGTCTTGCAAGTCTCAGTTTAACACTTGAGCTGAGATTTCCCAGCACCGTGTTAGGCACGGAGCCCTGCGGTAATTCCCCGGTGAATAAGGGAAAGCGCAGCCTGAGGATGCGGTGATGTTTGCAGTCTGCCTGGCCGGCCCAGGTCCTCTGACGGGAGCAGACAGACACCCCCGGGCAAAGGGCCCCCCTCAACGTGCCGAATCCGACCCCGCAGCCGCCCGGCACGCTCTCCCTGCAAACGCCTGACCTTGAGGTCTCTCAGGAACAACAGGGCAAACCTCTGCCCCCCGGCACGGGCGCGGGGCTCGGCTCTGCACAGAGACACGCTTGTGCTCCGTGGCGGTGCCTGGACCCGGCGGCGGCGGCTGCAGTGGTCACACTCCCAGCACGGAGAGAAGGCTGCGGAGGGCTCGGACACGGGGGGCTGCCCCGGGCGGTGCGGAGGGGGTCGGACACGGGGGGCTGCCCCGGGCGGTGCGGAGGGGGTCGGACATGGGGGGCTGCCCCGGGCGGTGCGATCAGCTGGAGCTCGGCTCTGCGAAGCCGTCCCCGGTAGCCGCAGCGCAGGGAGCGGTGGGTGCAGCCACCGGCCCCCCGGCCCGGAGCGCAGCTGCCGGCCAGTGCTCACTGCGAGACGGCAGCAGTAAATCTGGGCTCGTTGCTGGAGACCCCAAGGAGAGCATCTGCAGCTTGTTTTCAGCGTGAACTCCTGTAAAAAGGGCACCGTGCCTATAAATCCATCACGGGGAAGCTTCCTGGAAGCCCGGTTCGGCTTCTGTTCCTCTAATTCCTCGTGCACAGAGCCCCTACCACTGCCAGTGCGGAGGCAGGGCAAACCAAAGGGGCTTTACACATCGCATCTCTGCAGCTTGCCTGGCCGGGTCCCCCCTGGTGTCACCTTCTCAGTGCTCAGCAGCGGGGACAGGAGCTCCCACCCTTTGGGCACCAAACCCCTCTGCAATGGCTCCCCATGGCCAGAAACCTCTGCCAGGGCCACCTTCTGAGCCAGGCTGTGCTCTGCGTCCTTTAGCACCAAACAGTTAAAAGAGGATTTAAAGCCTTCTTGGAAATCACGGCCCATCAGCAAAGAGAAGGGTAAGTATTTTCAAGTCAGATATTGGCAGGTGAGCATATCAGAGAATGTTTCCTACCCCTGCAGATTAAGCCCAAAGGAATTAATCAATAAGAGTCTAATTTAAGAAGCTTTTATGCACCTGGGCAGCTCTTGCTCACTCTCTATATATACCACTTGCCTATCCCAGCACTGCAGGTGCTCTTATAAGCTGCTGATCAGGGTGAGGCCCTGGGGAGAGCTGGTGACCACTTTATCTCTAGCTGGAGGTACCGTGCTAAGCCATTCCCCTCCCTCTGCTGCGTCCCTGCCTGCTCGGGGACTACTGGGGATGCTGCAGGCGAGGGCATGGGGCTGGAGCTGTGTTTTGGGGATGCGGGAGCAAGCGTGTGTCTTCTGCCGTCCCTCCCAAGAGGTTAACCCTGCTCCTGAGTTTACATTCCTGTGTGATGGGAAATGTGATCCAGCAGCCCCAGCCTTGTTACTGCCCGCAGGAAACCCTGCGATGGCCAGTCACTGCTGCAGCCACCCTGGGAGCCCTCCCTGGCCCTGCTGGGATCCAGGGGTAGCCAAGGCTTGTCCCTTGCTGGCCGAGGGATGCCAGGTCCCTGCTGCAGGAGAGGCAGCAGGGTCAGAGGGACCCCTCTTTGGGCTGGCATGGGGACCTTCCTCCTCCTTGGCTGGGAGCAAAGCTCGGCTGCTGGAGCTGTGTGCCACAGCCCTGCCTGGGGTCTCGGGGCGGTGAGGGCGGTGGGTCCGGGCAGGTCTCCGAGGGCCTGGGGAAGGTGATGGGGAGGATGGGCTCTTGCAGGGGATGGGGCTGCTCAGGGCAGGGTGAGCAAGGCAGGAAGGGTTTTGAAAACAGATGGTGAAAGAAATGAGCTGGAAAAAACTAAATATAATCACAAGGGGCTCCTTCTAGTGTAATGCTCTTCAGTGAGCAGGGACAGGGTGTTTCTGCTTGCTGGAGACACCCCTTGAAGAGTGCCTTTGACCCCAGCCATGGCCCTCAGGTGTTTGTGGAGGTTTCCAGCACCTGTGACCCCAAAGGAGCATTTCCAACCTGCGGGCTCCCGTGTGGGGCCAGGCTGCAGCCGGGGAAGCAGCAGAGCTGCCGCAGGAGCAGCGGGAGCCCGTGACCCCGGGGTGTGCGGTGTAGGGCAGCTCGGCAGGGGCTCGGTCCCGGAGGACAGGCAGCCGCGGGGGTGGAGGACAGGCAGCCGCGGGGGTGGAGGACAGGCGTGCTCCCGTGGTGCTTGGGGAAGGCGCCCTGGGCAGAGCGTGCATTGGTCTGATGGGAACCCTGGCTCCGCTTTGGGAGCGATGCTCCTCCAGGGAGGGATGGAGAAACTTGGCTGTTTGCAGAAGCGAGGAAAGGGCAAGAGGAGCCCAGCGGTCCGGGATGGGAAGGCGAGAGGAGCTGTTTGCAATCTGGAGGGGGTTAGAGAGTTTAGGGTCTTCTGTGGCTTGCTTTGCCTTCCTCCTCCTCCTGTTTCCAGCGTGTGGGAGGCATCTTCGTCCGGCCTCACCAGCGGCATCAGGCTCATGTGGGTTTGGAAAAGCAAGCAGGCACAGCTCTCTGCCCTGGTCTATAAATACAGCGGCTTCTCCGGGGCTGTCTAGACAGGAAGCAGCCTGCGAACTGGGAGAAAACTCCCCGTGTTAAAGGGGACCGGCAGCCCGGGGAAAATCGGCTACCGACATATTCACATGTGCCCAGGAAGCCCCTCTGAAAGGGGCTGTGGACCCCAGGAGCCCAGCTGCTGCCAGGCTGGGTGCCAGGCTGCCTGGATGCAGTGAGGTCCTGGCCCTATATCAGCTGCGCAGGAGCTGCTGCCTGCAGCCCGTGCCATGCCCTGCTGCCGTCGCAGGCAGCGCAGGGCTCCTCCTGCCCTCTGTGTCTGTGTCTCATCCTTCAGAGTGCAAAGACTCCCAAAAAACTTCCTTCTTCCCATGTCTGGGAATAGGGAGAGCCCTGCACCAAGCACCTCACTTCCAAATCCGGGGGATCCAAGGCCCTGGATGAGGTGGAGGAGGATGGGGAGGCAGCGCGGCCGTGCCGGGGAGCACCTCCATCAGTGCAGCCACAACCACCCCCTCCATCCCGCTCTGGCCTTCCTCCCGCCCAGCCGGCCCCTCTGCCTCCCGTCCCAACCCTGAGCTTTGCAAAGCAGCATGTGTGAGAGCAGCTCCAGGGAGCGGATCCACTGGATCCCTCGCTCATCAGAGCCTGGGAAACAACACGAGGACCCAACTGCTTGGGTCCTTCCTTCCAGCCTCTGAACCTGTTAGAGTTTGTTTTGCATTGCTTTCATTTTATACCCTTGCAGGGGAAAGTCCTCATCCCAGTTGTTTTGTTTCTGGCTGTGGCTTTTTTCACTATAAATATCCGAGCATTGCTTGAAAGAAGAAAACAGCTCTAGGTAGTGGGAGAAAAATCATAGCCCATGGGTAATGACACATAATTACAGCCTTTCTCCTGATGAAAGGAGCTGCCATTGGGCTCCTAAATGACAGTGTGCAGAAAATGCTATTATCAGATTATCCGAGTGGCAGAATCTTTGCAGCAACAAGGAGGCAAAATGTGTCCGGCCCTGGGGAAGAAGAGCTGCCAGCACCATCCTCAGCCCCAGCCTGCATGGGAGTGCGAGAACTGGAGAGGCAAATCCCGCAGCCGGACGGATCTCCGCAGCAGCTCAGGCTGCTTGCTGCCCCTGGACACTTGCACTGATCCTGCCAGCTCGAGGGGCCTGTCCCCGTGTCCCCGGTTCCCGGCGAGGAGAGGGGCTGCAGCAGCCCCCGTGGGCCGGCACCCGGGCTGGGCTCTGCGGGTGCCACTGCAGGGGTGCGATAAGGCAACGTGTCCCCGTGGGCCGGAGGAGATCTGCCCAAGTGATTTGTCTTTTGCCCTTTCCCTGTATCACTGTAAATGCTGTAAATTACAGGCATTTGTTATCTGGAGCTTCTTCCTCCTGCTAAGGCAAGATAACAGCCCGAGGAGGTTGCTGTTATTACTCTGATCGACTTCAGCACCTTCATCTACCCCTGGAGATCTTTTGGGCCTGATCCAGAGATAGCAAGAGCCTCTGTCAGGGTGGGGAGCCGAGGGGATGGGCAGTGCCCTGTCCCTGCCCTGGCTCTTGAGATAGCGGCTGTCCTGGGCAGCCGTCGGGCCATCCTGATTTCATGCCACCAGGGCAGCTCAGCAGCCGCTGCCTCCTGGGGAGCCCGGTCCCTCTCCCCCCTCGTAGGGAATGGGTTAGGGGTTGAACCGCTCCGTCCCCAGGTCTCAGCCTGCCTGGGTGTGTGGGTGCTTCTCCGGAGCCCGAGCAGCCTCGGGCTGAGCAGAGCATCAATGCAGCTAATGGGAAGTGCTGGATGTCCCCTGGGACAGCTTATTAAACATCGCAGCCCTGCGAGAGAGATCCCAGCTGGAACAGCGTGACATTCATACACCAGCTCAGCCTCGGCGCGAGAGGGGCAATGTCAAACAAACGTAATTAATTTCCCTCTGCAAATCAATCGGGGGCCAGAAGTCAAGCCTGCCTGGTACAGGAGATACACTGCAGTGAATAATCATCCTTGCGGATGGGTGATCCATGCCGTGCTTCCGAGGGCACGCTGCTCCCCTCCGAGCAAATTAAAGAGCCTGCCCTGTGGGCTGAAGGTGAGACAGGGCTGCGGGCCCTCCGCGATGGATTATATCTGCCGCAGTGAGTTACTGCGGGGCTGAGCCGCCTGCCAGAGCTGCCCAGGGCACTGCTCTGGTGATGAGCCCAGGCTGCGTGAACCAAACACGGCAGGTGCCTTTCAGGTTCCTCAGATGGATGTTTCAGTCCTTTACCTCCTTTATCTGGCGGCTCTGGCAGAAGGGCAGCATGGGGAAGGCTGCAGCTTTGTGCCGGGAGCGCCCGAGGGGATGCAGAGCAATGAGCATCCTTTGCCCCCACCTCCCCTCTCCCCCTGCCCCAGGCAGCCTGGGCTGGCAGCCTGTCCTGGAGGGCCACCAGTCTGGGGACATGCCTAACCACTGGCCTGGCTGCAAACACCCCCGTGCAACTGTCTGCCCCAACTGTTGTCTACAGACAATAAAATATCATGTGATGTCTTAATGAGCTCCTTGGTATTTGACAATTGCAGGGTAGCAGAGCTCCCTGCCCCGGCCGGAGGGGCCGGACCCTGCCTGGCTCCCAGCACCGGTTTCTCGGTGAGCAGTTGCTGCGAAGCAGCTCGGTGCAGGGGACAGGAGGAGCTGCCCTGAGCAGGAGCGAGGGTCCATGGTGGACCCGGCTGGCCAGGACCCTCAGCCCCATCTGCCCTGCGAGGGCATGTGGTGGGCAGGGGCAGAGAGCTCTTATCAGCCATGATTTAAAATGAGATACTGCACTCATGTCAGGGAAGTGGCAAAAAAAAAAAAGAAAAAAAGCTGGGTTCAGGCCCTTTGAAGGCAAGGTGGGATGGCTTTGGTGTTTTGCTCTCCCTGGCAAGCTTGCTCGCTATGGCTCCTGCTCGGTCTCCCAGATGCTGCGTCTGTGGGCAGACCCCAGTGTGACCCTCGGTGCCCTGAGCATCTCTGGCGCTGGTTCTCCCTTTTGCAAGTGAGATGATGCTCGGGCAGTTTGGCAGGCAGGGGCTTCTGAAGGATGCATTTCCCTTCATCACCATCAGAAGAGCAGCCAAGTAGCAGCTGATGGAGGATGTTCTGGTGCTGTTGAGATGCAACCAAAGAAGGAAAAAGCCAGTTTGGGTTGATGCTGATAGCAGAGAAACCTCTGAGCAAGGGGAGTGCTGGGGAGCCAGCCTGCAGCTCTGCAGCCGGTGCTTTGCCCGTGCCAAGGCTTTACCCCGGCCCAGCAGCATCCAGAGATGCTGCTCCCGGGCAGGCACGGTGCGGGCTGGGATGGGGCTGCGTGCAGCCGAGCGACGCTGCCAGGAGCGCTGACTCGGCCTGGCCGTGCAGCCAAAGTCCAGCTGAGCGCCAGCAGTGCCTGTAGCTGCAGCCAGAGCCGCTAATAAGGCTTTCTGGAGCTGGAGTGGAGAGGTGAGAGAGGGGGCTTCCTGCAAAAGGCAGCGCTTTGCTTCCAAATCATGCCCGGGAGCTGATGCTTTATCCCTGGTGTTGCTGATTTTTCCCATGTCACGTTTCCCTGGGAAAGCCGGTGTTTTGAGAGCTCCCCGCAGGGTCCTGCTGGCTGGCGGCTGCTGCTGCTCGAGAGGGGCTCGACTTCTCTCGGAGGCGGCGTAGGCAAAGCCCATCCCTGCGGCCCTGCTGCCGACAGGCGAGCCGCTGGCCTTGGGGCAGCGTGCTGAGTCGCTCTCTGACTCAGATGTTCCGGCTGATGGGAAGCGGTTTGCCAAGGTCGGACAACGCACCTGGAAGTCTCTGCAGGGCGCTGAGCAAGCCCCGCTGCCCGGCCGGGAGGGGAGAGCGCGGGAAAGGTGACGGTCGTGTCTTGGGGATCGGGAATGAGGGCAGCACAGGCGTAGCCTGCCTTTGGTGCCGGCTCCCGTCCGGGGATGGACGTGGGTGTCCCACCTGAACCCCGAGGGCAGGCTGCATCCCGCAGCACGCCCGTTAACGTGAGCGCGCACGCTTGGCACGCACCACGGCAGGGCCGGTGGCGTCCCGCCGCGAGCGCCCGCGTGCGCGTCCCACGGGGAGCGGCGCCCGCGCACATGTGTGCTCTGCCGTTCTCCCACAGGCTCGAAGCCACAAGCCAGCCAGCTGCCTGCAAGGAGCCCCGCACCCTGATGTGCTCCGGCCTTTTCAGGGAGAGATGGAGCTGACAAAGTCTTTGTCAGTCGGATCTGTCAGGGAAAGCTCTTTGTTCTTCAGCATTTGCTCTTGCCTCCCCCTCTTCAAACGTAAAATAGATGCATCTGCTTTTGTTTTCGAAATGCAGAATTAGGGACTGAAAAGAGCCCCTTTGTAGTGGGAAGGAGAGGAGAGTTGCAGATCTTTAACTGAGAAGGCAAGGTTGGGGGGAGCAGCTCTATTGTGCTGGGACTCTCCTTCTCCAGCTCAGCCCCTTCTGTGCCCCCTCTTCACACTCGGGTTCCCACTAGAACCACTCTGGAGATGCAGGGAAACCCTCCTGGGTGGGCGAGGGAGGACGCGCTGCTCCCCCAGCCCGGTCCAGGGGCTGCACCGGTGCCCGTCGGCATCACCGCTGCTGTTCCCGCGGGCACGGTGTGGATTCGTCCCGTGGTGGGCTTTGCTGCCTCTTGATGCGGCGGCTGGGAGCCGGTGTGCGGAGGTGGGCAGCCGAGGAAGACGAGCCCGCGGCCTTGGGGTGGCGAGCGGAGGCAGGGGCGGGCAGCCTGCAGCGCTGAGCGTGCAGACACGCACGTGTGGAGCCTGGAGGGTGGGTGTGCGTGTGCGTGAGACCCTGCGCCGGGATGGGACAGCGCGTGTCCGGGTGTCCCTGCAGGAGGGTAGGGGGGTGCGTGTGTACAGGTACATCCCCTACACCCTGCCCCGCGCTCGGTCCCACACTGTGGGAGGAAGGAGGGCTGGCAGGGAGGCTGTGAAAGCTGCAGAGTCCCTGGGGAGCAGCGCCCCGAGTGCTTTTGTTCCTCCGCAGCCAAGACAAAACCCCGGCCTCTCAAGCCTCTTTCTTTCTCTGGCTGTTTTCTGTGTCAGGGCAGCTCCACGGTGTCCCCCCCTTCCCAGCCACCCCCTGCCCCTCTCCCAAGGAGGTGGATGACCCAGACGCAGCCGCCAGCCTGGGGCAGGACTGCATGTGGAGGCAGGGTCCGGACCACAGCTGCACACCGGCCATCCCAGTGCCAGGAGCCCCTCTGCTGCGATGCAGACCTTCCCCCGAGACACAGGGGGGACGCCTCCCCATGGTGTCCGTGCCAGGCTGCCGTGGGCTTCCCACCCTCCTGTCTTTCAGCAGCAGCTGGTTCACTCTCCCAGGCAGAAAGAATTACTTTTTAATTGAGAACGTGCCGCTGCCACGTTAGGAGCAATGCCCATCAGCAGCACAGGAGAACCCCCAGGCTCAGCCCGGGGAGCCGCAGCGCTCTTTGGAGGAGGCAATGGTGTGACCAGAGATCAGGGGAACCGGAGCGGGACAGCCTGGTGCCTCTTCAGCTTCCTTGTCCTGGCCTGGACACAGCATTCCCACGGGAGCGAGCTGCCCCAGCCCTGCTGCCGGTAGGGTTTGAGGTGGGATTTGCTAAACCAGCGCAAAGGCCAGGATGGGCGCTCCAATTTCCACGGCAGAGCTGAGCACCGGGCAGTACCCGATGGCACGGCAAACCTCCCCAGCTGAGCTGAACCCGCGCGTTTGATGCTGCTCCCCTCCGGCTGGTGCTTGCAGGCTGTCCCGGGGATTTGCCCGACACACGGTAAGTTCTTTGGCTGTTGCGGTAACTGAGACCTACTTTAAGTTTTTCTTAACCCTGTTCTTGATTAACAGAAACAAGCCCAGGTTCATGTGAAATTAGTACCTGCATTGCCTCAAAATTGCATCACCAATGCAAATGCACGTGTGGAAGAGCCCAGCGCATCAGCCCCCCGGTCCAGGAGAAGGGCCACACGCCGGCAGGGGCTGGTGCTGCCCGCTGCTGCCAAGGCACGGTCCCCCAGCCCTCTGCCCACCCTGCAAGTGCAGGCAGGGAGCTCCAACTTGGTCCTCGGGGCCCTGTTGCTCCTCAGTCTCAGTCCAGGCCCTCGTCAGTCCCCCATCTGCTCTGGGGGAGCGTTTGTCTCCCTGTCCATCCTGGAGGACCTGCTCATGCTCCGCTTATGCCACCAGATGGTGACAGCTCATGGTCCCTCCTGCGCTGAGCCTCGATGTGATGCTGAGGCCAGGGATGCAGCCAAATCCTTGAACCTCCCAGGAGCAGGGGACGGTTTTCCCCATTTTCTGCCATTTGCAAACACCTTTACTTCTAAAGGCCCAAAAACCTGCATCCTGTTAATGCAGTCAAGCAGAAAACTATCCCCAAGGAACAGCAGCAGCAGCAGCCTGTCCCCTTTCCATCGCGAGGGTGCAATCCCGTAAGGCCCATTTCAGGGCCAACATAAAAAAGTCTGAGACAAAAGCTCAGCGTGGCCGCTCTGGGGGAGAGCGGGGCCGGGAGCTGCTGTGCAGGGCAGCTCCCCCAGCTCACGGGGGTGCACAACCAGAGCCCCAGCAGCCTTGCTGGCAGGGCACCGGCAGCACAAAGCGGCCTGGCTGTTGGGCGATGAGCAGAGAGGAAAGCAGGGCTGGGGTTGGCTCTGCTGTCATCAAAACTCCCCCCATGTTCAGCTTGCATCCAGGTGCGTTACCTTCCCCCCTTCTCCCCGTCCACGCATCTGTCATCCTGGAAAGAAAATATTCAGTGGGTCTTGGCAAGCTGAACACTTGCCTGAACCAGCAAGAGGCTGCTCCTGAAGATGGATGCCCAGCATTTGGTTCAAATATAGCTCTGGTGATTCACGGGGCTAATTCAGCCTGTCCTCTTCTGTTATAACTTAATCACTTGCACATTGCCTCGCGCAGGTCTTTCACTGCCAGCCAGAGATGTCTTCATTCTGGGATGCCCGGGCTTGGAGCCTGACGTGGGGCTGCTCCCGTAGTTGTGCCTCCTGCACGGGGGCTGAGCCGCCCTGCACCTTCTGCATCACCCTGAGCTGCACAACCCGGGGCTCCGCGGGCTGGGAGAGTGCAGAAGACAGGCCGCGTTCACGGGCCTGGCAATATCGCACCTTGCCCTCAGGCTCAGGGACCAGGCGTGGTCCCAGCTGAGACTGAGCAGAAGGCACGTGTAGAAAGTTTTTGGGGTGCTCTGTGTTAGAGCTGCCCTGTTCCTGCTCCAAACCTCGGTGAAAGGTTGCCCGATGTACGCAGCTGGGAAGAGGCAGGGACTGCAGCCGCGGTGGTTCCTGGCTGGCTCCCGGGAAGGATTTGGGTCTGGCAGCCCTTTCAAAATCTGCTCACGGAAAGTGGGTGCCCGGGGGCCTTGCTTCGCAGAAGGGCTAGGCTGGGGGCTCCGGGCGGCCCAAGGCTCTGTCCGTGGGTGCTGAGCAGGGAAAACAGCGGGGTGCAAGCGCTGCCTTCGCCCCTGCCTGCACCACGGGGGCCCGAGGCTTCCCCGGTGCGACCGAGAGCAACGGGGGCAGAGCGCGGAGGCGAGCATCCCGCCGCGGCACGGCGAGCGCCCGCCGCGCGCAGCCTGGGCCGGTTTCGGGGCGACAACCGCCTAAAAACCCGGCGGGGACCCCCCCGGCGGGGGGCTGGGGGGCGGCCCGGCGGCGACTACAAGCCCCATCAGGCCGCTGAGGAGGAGGAGGAGGAGGGTGGGAGGAAGGCGGGGGAGGAGCCGGGAGGAGGCGGCGGGGCGGTGCGGGAGCGGCTCAGTCCGGCGGCGGCGGGCGCACGGCGGGGACGCGGCGGCGCGGGCAGCGGCAACGGCAGCGGCGGCCGTCGGGGCGGCCGCGCCTCCGGGAGCGCCTCCCGCCGCCACCTCGGGGCCGGCCCCGCCATGGGGCGGCCGCTGTGAGCGCGGGGGCGGCGGGGCTGCGCCTCTCGCCCCGGCCGGGGCTCCCCTCCATTGTTCCCGGGAGCGGCGGGCACCGCGCCGCCGCCGCCGCCCGCGGGGCTCCGGTGAGTACCGGGGCTGGCCGGGACCGGGACCGGCACCGCGGTGGGGAGCGGGACCGCGGGGCAGCGCTTTGTGCTCCGCGGGGATGGCGGCGGGGGCCCGATCCGGGACCTGGGGCCGCCCCCGTCCCGCCGGGATCCCCCGCGGTCGGACCCCCCCCGCCCCCCGGTGCGCCCGTTCTCCGTGGCGGGGCGGCTCGACGGCGGCACCGGGCGGGGGGGCGGCTCCGGTTTGGGGGAGCTGGGGGTTTGCGGACACCGGGGCGGTCCGGTGTGCCTGGGCCGGGGGGCCCCGGTTTGCAGCCGCTCTGCGGTCGGAGCCGCTCGGCGGGCGGCAGTTTTGAAACGCGGCGGGTCCGAGCCCGTCCTTCGGGCCGAGCCGGGGCTGGAAACCTCCCCGCAGCCCCGGCCCCGGGCTGGGCTGGGGCCCGAGACCCCTCCCGGCTGCGGGGGAGCCCGGCCGGGGGGCTGGGGGCTGTTTCCCGAGTTGCTGCCTGGCCCCGATTCCCAAAAAGTTGCTAAGCGGGAGCCTCGCGGCTTCCAGAAGAAGATGGAAAAGGAGCTGGGTTTGGTTTTGTTTAAGATTTTGGATCCTGGAGCGTTGCGGTGGTCATCGCGGATGGAGGTGCTCGGAATAACGCGGTCCTGGAGTTTGTGTTTCCCTTTGTGCTTGCAGGCTGCCCGCGGGGAGGTGGGGGGCTCCGAGAGCCTCCTTTATCCCAACTCTTTGCGGGGCTCTGGGAATCGCTCTCGTTTGTACATGGCGAACGCGACGGGAGCGCGGCGTGGCGGCCGAGCGCGCTTGCCATACTCGGTTACCTGCTGGGCCGATGCGCGCAGCCCTTCAGCACCCGGCTGGGTTTCGGGCGGCGTTTTTGGTCGCGGTGTTTGTGATTTTTGCCGTTGGGGCCGCGGGAGCAGCCAGCTGGCCTTGCGCGAGGCAGGAGCGGAGCTGGCGCAGGGGCTGCGTGTCCGTGTGTGCCGCGTTCGGGTTACACCGAGGAGCACTGAAGCCGCTTCGCGATTCCCTTCTCTGCCCGGATTGTTGAGTTACTGCCCTGTGTCTTGAGTGTCACGGCTGGCTGGTGCGGCTTCCTTCCCGTCAATGTTTAAACCTTAACAGTGCCGTTCGCCCAACTGCTTGCATGAATAAAACAGACGGGCTCGGAGGCTGCTGGCCTGCCAGGGTCCCAGCCAGAGTGAAATTGGGATTTGTGCTCAGGCGGAGGCGGTGATTTGCTCTGGCTGGAGGTCTCTGGGTGCTGACCAGCTGGATGCGAGCGTGCCTGCAGAGGAGCGGGGGGCAGCCACCCTGCCCAGCCCTGGGGATGCTGCAGGAGCGCGGCCCCCGCAGACCGCTCTGGCTAGCAGCCATTTTCCCCACACAGGAGCACTTCCTCCCTTAATCTCCGTGGTGGCTGGCATGCACTGTTGCCTTTTCGTTGTGTTGCTCAGAGGGGATTAAAATAAATAGTCCCTGCCCTGGCGGGGCGATGGCGGGAGCAGCGCCGTTGCAAACGCAGCCCGCGTGCGCATCCGGCGGCTCCAGGCTTTGCTGTGTGCGAGGTGCCGGCCCCAGCCGTGCTGGGAAGGAGCCCGGGCTGCTTTCGGGTGTGAACTGGAGCTCCCTGTTTATTTATTTACCTAAAAATGTAAACTGAACATTTTAATGATGATAAACACAAAAGCTGTATTGCCTCCAGCCCCAGCTGGTTTTCCCCCTGATGCTCCGGCCTCCCAAGCCCTGGCTGCTCGAAGGGGCCACTTGACCGGGACTGGGTGGCAGATGCCTGTCCCATCCCAGCAATTCAGCTTTCTGCCCCGTTGGGGACCTTCTGCTTCTGGGCACGAAGGCAAACGCCAACAGCTGGGGCTATGTGTGCTGGAGAAGTGTGCATCCTTCCCTTCCCAGCAGCTTTCCTTGGGGGAGCTGAATGTAGCAGAAACCCCATCCAGCTCCTTCCCAGGCTGGATACCAGGCCCCTACCTCTTCCAGGGGATGGCAGGCTGTGGTTGTGTCCCAGTGTCCCTGTCCTGGACCAGTCCGCTGCCAGAGCAGTCAGCAGTACCAGCCCAGTAGAGTTTTTTGGGTCCTGATGGATGCTCTGCAGACCTGAAAATCAAGCCCTCGGGTAAGGATCCCTGAATTTGAGGATGCTTCTTAAACTGAACTGGTTTTACAGAGGTCTGTGGGTAAGGCTGGGCTTTTCCCCATCCCTCCTGCCCCGCATGCCGGGCTGCCCCACTGCTGGATGCCCACAGTGTGCGGTGAGCTCGGTGCTTAGAGATACCCCTGGCAGCTGTAAGGCCTCGCGGCAGGCTGCAGCACGTACGGCCGGGAAGGGTTAACGCCGTATGTGTGCTGCACAGTTGGATATTTATTTTTCCAAGCATGCGTCTGCTTTAAGCATTATAGTTTTTCCCTATAGTTACATTTGCAGTTGTGTTTGCTTTTTACTTCAGCAAATACTTGGTTCTTGACCTGAGCCGCAGGCTGGGGCAAGGAGCGCTGGGCGAGGGAAAGGCTTTTCTCCGCGTCGCCCACGAATTTTGCCTTTGGCGTGCCCTTCTTCCCCAAGGGCGCCTGGAGGGCTGCTTGTCTTGAGCCTCAGAGAAAAATTGAGTCTCCTTTCTGTATTTTGGAGCCTGAGGGCATCTGTGCGAGGCAAGGTCTCCTGCTGGCAGTCACCACCTCCACCCCAAGGGATGCGCGGCCCCGAGCTGGGTGCAGCCCCCCACCCCGGGCTCCCCAAGCCTTGCAGACCTGGGAGCCGAGCTCAGATTCTTCTCCCTGTTGAATTTGGCCTTGCCCTGTTGTTTTTCTGCTTGCTGCGTTACACGCTGGTCGCTGGCGCCGAGGCACCCCAGCGCTCGTCTGCCTCCGGGACGCTCTGACGTGGTGGATGCTGCGCGGGCCAGCTCCGCTCCAACGGGGCGGCGGCGGCTGCGTGAGCGGAGGCCGAGCTGCCCCGCTCCAGAGCCGCACCGAGCCGAGCGGCGGCAGCTACCCCGCCATTGCAGCCGGCAGCACGAGCGCACGGAGCCGGCTCCCGGGGGATCAGATCGGGGATCCCTGCGGGACAGCACGGCATTGCGGGAAGCCCCAGGCTGAGCCTGAGCTCTGACCCCCGGGTGCCCCAGCCAGGCGCCCTGCTCCGGCACTGGCTCCTGCTTTTGGCACCTTGGATGCATTCCCCAGGGATGAGCCATGGGACGGGAAGGGGCTTCCCCGCTACACTCAGCTCAGAAGCTTTCGGCACAGGCTGCTGCCCGAGCGTGGAAGGTCCCATCTTGTGCCGCGTCCTTGGGACAGCTCAGCCCGGTGACTCACGGGCGTGGGAGAGGCGAAAGCGCAGCCCGCGGGGTCCCCGAGGACAACAGGGGAGACAGGTTGCACAAGGTTGTTTCTCGTGGACGCACGGGCGCGCAAGGGCTGCGTGACAGCATCTTCCCCGACGCACGGGTGCGCGGGGAGCGCGTGCCCCTGGGAGGGCGCGCAGGTGGGCACAGGGGTGTCCTGTCGCTGCTCCGAAATAGCTCCGTGGGTGTAATGGCCGGTTGTAATTGCAGCCTCGGAGGCAGGTCTCCGAGGGGCAGTTAGCCCTGGCTCCACTCTTACTGCTTCCATTTTTAGTTGTTTGAGTCCACCCCTGAGCAGTAAATTGCAGTGTGCTGGGGCCACGGGGAGCGGGGACGGTGCCCAGCAGGAGCCAGAGACCCACCCTGCCCGAGCTGCCGTCCTCCCGGGCGAACGGTTTCCTGTCGGGATTTATATAAAAGTTGTATAAACACGGAGAAGAGCCATGCCGTTTGCACAGGTAGGAGCGCTCTCCCCGCTTCCTTGCCGAGCAGGCACAGAGGAGCCCCGGGGGGCAGGGGCAGGTGCCGGGGGGCTCCAGGGCTCCCTTTTCCCCTGGGAAGGGTCTGCGCTGCCCCTTCCCTTCAGCATCCGCTCGTCTCTGAACACTGGGATTTCCTAGGGTGCTGCTGAGCCTGGCCGGGGGGAGCCGGCAGGACGCTTGGTTTGACCCCCGTGGGCAGGATGCGTCCCTGCCCTGCGCCTCTCTGCCTCCTAGCAAAGCCAGAGCTGCTGCCACCTCCCTTTCTGCCCCAGGGAGCTGAGCGTCGGTCCTGCACTCCCTCCGCATCTTGGCAGGCGTCCTTCCCTCCCTCTCCCTCCCAGTGACTCTCCCAGCCGCGGGGCAGCTCTTTGCTGCCGAGCGATCCCTACGCCATGGAAATATGCTGCTGTCGAGCCCCTGAATCAGCTGGAAGGCGCCCGCTCCGAGGTGTATCTGGAGAAGGGCTTTGCTGTGCGCCGAGCCAGCACTGACTCATTTTTCAGGAACTGCTGCTTCTGGAGGCACTGCGCTCCCCTCCCTCCATCCCTCCATCCCTCCCTCCCTCCCCTCGGCGCGGGGCCGGCTCGGGAGGCCCACGCAGACGCTCCGCATTAGGGCATGTTCCGGGGAGCATGTGCTGTCGATAAACAAAACCACTTAGAGACAGAAAATAATTTCCAGAAATACCGAAGGCTTTTTTTTTTTTTTTTTTCCATGAAGAATTCCACCTCCCCCTTCCAAACCCTGATAAATTGTTAACATTCAATAACTATTTTAAAGCGTGCTGCCTGGCGCCTGGGAGCGCTGGCGCTTGGAGATAACACCGGTGTTTGCTGGGTGCCGCTTTTCCCTGCCTGACTGCTTGTGTCAATATTTTGGGTTCCAAATGCTCCTGGCCAGAGCCGGAGCAGTTGGGGCAGGGCGGAGGCAGCCGGAGCCCCCAAACCTGCACCCCGGCTGGGTTTCCTTGGGCCGCAGAGGCTGTTCAGGGGGTCTGAGCTCCCCGGGCAGCACTGGGCGTTAAACGGGAGCCCTTTGGGGCTGCCGGCTGCTCAGCCCATCCTCCGGGAGAAGCCGGTGCTTCGAGCACGAGGAGCGAAGGGGCTCGGAGCAGGAGAGGCAGTGGCCGGGTGGCCGGAGCTCCGACGGACCGAGTGCGTGGGGAGGATGAGTAGCGGCTTATTACTCACTACGATTATTACTCACTGTTTTGAACAGCGCATGTTTTAGACAGGCGCCTTATGGCAAAAGGAAGCGCTTGTTCACACGGCAGGTTGGGAACGGCTCGGCACGGGGCGTCGGGCAGCACGAGTCGGTCGGGAGAGGAACGGGGTGAGCTCAGGATACTCGGCAAGGGCTGCGGGGCATGGAGGTACGGCTGCGCCCCGGGGCAGGGCTCTGGCCTCTGGCTGCCGGAGCCTGGAGGAGGGTTTTGGGGATGGTATCATCCTGTCCACACCCTGGTCCTTCCACTTTTCCCGGAGCATCCGCCACCAGCAGCACCCTGGCCGGCCCAGCACGGCTGTGCTTGGGTTGTGCAATTAACTGGGCAGGGATCTCGCCGGCGAGCTCTTCGGCAAAGCCCAGTGGGACAATTAAGGACGGCCAGTGTCAGGACCTCCATCCCAGGCTTCTGCGGAGCCGCAGATGTGTCGCGGGGGTGGAGCGTGGGGGTTTGCTCCTATCCACACTGCTGGGAGCAGTTGGCCTGGGGCGGCCGGGCTTGGGCTTTGGCTCCAGCGTCCCCCTCGAACGTGTTTCGGCAGAGCTCTGCGCTCGGAGCGTGGCGGGAAGGAGGGACGGTCAGAGGGAAGGAGGGATGAGGGCTGTGAAGGGCACATCCCTGGGGCACCCTGAGCTGGGATCGGGCTCTGCTGGGTCTCTCTGTGCCCAAACCCGGCTCTGATGCCTCCCCACACAGAGCGGTCCCCTGGCAGGGGACAGGGACCCGAGGGGACGGGCGGGCTGGAGAGCCCGGCGTGAGAGCTGGCAGGGACGGGAGCGAATTGCAGTATTGGCCGTGGAAGCCGGGGGATTTCTCCCCAAACGGCCACTCCAAAAAACAGCTGTCGGTGGAAAGAGATCCGCTGCATGCAGGAGCGGAGCGAGGTGCTGGCTAACCCCTTCAGCTCCGGGAAGCCGTTTCCATGGGGGGTGGCTGCGTGCATGCCCTATAGATCCTATAGGGGATGGAGGGGGCTGGGGTTTGCAGCAGGACCTGCTTCGCTGGGGGTGCACGGTGACGTGGACAATGTCAGATTTTGGTCTGGATAGGTGGGATTTGCCGCAGCGATGCTTTGGGTCAGCCGCAGCGGAGCAAGGTGCTGCTGGTCCTGGAGTTCCCAGGGTCCCGGGCTGGGTCCCGGCGCTGCCTGGGGCGTTTGGGGCAGAAGATGATGTGGAAACAAGGGGGAGAGGCAGGAGGGCATTTCCCTGCAGGCGTGCTCGCGCAGGGGAGAAGCAGCCTTTCAGAGCCCAGCAGAAACATTTCTCCTCTCCCACAGAACTCGTCAAGATTTTGAGATTATTTTTCATCTGAGCAAAGTTAAAGAAAACAAAGACATTTCTGGGAGCTGCCACACCGTGATGACGCAGCTTGGGCCAAGGGGGGCTTTCTTTCCAAAATTTTGTGGCATTTTGATCTGTATGGAAGTTCCTCTTTTCAGCACAAACTTAGTGCAGGAAGAGGAGAGCAGAAATCTCCCTTTCTTTAACCGGTGTTTGAAAATTTCCCCCACCGTTCTGGGAGATTTTGCTGCATTCGATTCTGCTTCGCCAGCGGTTTTACTCTCGACACATCAGCGCTTTTATGGAGGAAAAACATAACCCTGCCAGTCAGCGCTGGGTCGCTTCAGGCTGCGGAGGGGTCCGCGGGGACCTGCCACCGCGGGTGCGGGGCCATCTCGCTGTCCGGGCTGGATGCTTGAGGAGCATCGCCTGCGATGGCGAGCACATCCCACCCGCGGAGCTGCGTCCAGGGGGCTGGATGGTGGGATGTGGGGGTGCATCTTGCCCTGCCCTGACTCTCTTTTCCTCGTTCGCAGCTCGGAGGGGCTGACGGCCCGGCGGAGACCCCCCCCGCGCCCGCCCGGGGCCAGCCCGGGGTCCCCATGGAGTGGGAGTTGCGGAGCCCAGTCGCCGAGCAGTAGCCGCAGCAGTGGGATGTTTACCTGGCGGTGCCTCATCCTTTGGGCTGTGCTGGTCACAGCCGCGCTCTCAGCTGCCAGGCCGGCCCCCACCCTGCCCGACCAAGGTAAGAGGAGCAAACCACCGCGGCCGCGCCGGGGAGCGCCCGGCTCCCTCGTCCTTTGCGTTTCTCTTCTGGCGATGAGATAGCTGGTCTCCCTCGCGGAAGAGGCAGAGGCTGGCGCGGGGTCCGGCCACGGGGACTGCAGCGGGGGCACGGGCACAGCCCTCGGCAGCAGCACGGTGCCGCGTGGCTGCCTGGGAGCTGCTGGCCGGTGCCAGTGGGGATGTGGCACACGTTGTCTGCTGAAAGCAATTTGTGTAGACCCAAAAAGCACGTGCACGGTTCCAGCATTGCCCGTGGATCTTTTGAAGCTGGAGGGAAATCGTGGCAAGGCCTGACGTTGGTTTGGAGAAGGACACAAAGCGCTGGGGGCTGTGTCCCCAGCGTGTCACAGCACTTGCTTCCCTGGGACGATCTGCAGCCCAAGATGCGTGTGAAGCTTTCTCCCACCACTGGGGTGATCCTGGGCTCAGCAGGGGGGGACAGGGATTTGGGCACAGGGTACCAGTGCAGGCTGTGCCAGCTGGCAGTGCCTGGGATGAACACGCCCCGTGGAGACCCCCGGGATGCTCCAGCGTTGCTCCCAGCTGGGGAATGCCCACAGGTATGGGTTCAAAGCCAGGGCTGGCTCAGACGGTTCCTGCAGCCCTGATCTCTGCGCCGCTATGAGGCATCGCTGGGGCTGGAGAGCACAGCCCCAGACGAGGGCATCCCCCTTGTTTTTCATCACTGCTTTCCCCTAAAAGCCTTGCAAGAGCTTGTGGCCCACGATGGGCAGGCTGGGGGTTTGCTCCTGCCGCAGCCCTGCAAAGCTCCGGGGCGCAGTGGCACCCCAAGATGCAGTGGATGGGCTGAACGGGCCACCTGGCCCAGGAGAGAGCTGGCCCCGACAGAAAGCACCGCTCTAGCATTTCAAAGCCTTGGCCTTCCCCTCGGTGAGGCAGAGAATAAGCAGACCAGGCAGCGCCGCGCAGGACTTCTGACTTACTGCCTTTTGGTTTTAATTACCCAAGAATGTCTGGTCTGTGGGGTACTGCTTTTCTTTTTAAGGCTCGCTCCCCCTTCCCTCTTCCTCCCACCAAAACCCCGAGAGGCTGATTGCTGGTGTTGCCGGCACGGTCCCGGCGCTGCTCAGCGCCCCGGTGAACAGCCGTGCTCCCTGTGCCTGCGGTCCCTTCCCGGCTCAGGGCTTGGGACAGGGCAGGAGCTGGCGCCGACAAGCAAACCGCGCTGTGACGGGGGTCCCCGCGCCGTCCGCTGTTGGGAACGACTGGGTGATCCCGGCTGGAAGCATGCCGTGATGCTGTGGCCAGCGGGCCGGGGTCGGTGCCTCTGGTCTGAGCAGCAGGTACCCTGGGCACAGGTACATCCCATGAGATAGCTGGAGCTCTGCGTGGTCCCTGGGGAGCGGCAGAGCATCGCTCACAGGGACCATCTCCGAGATTTTTCCATTGGCATGCGTACTCCCTGCTTCTGTAAATGATGCGGTTGACAGTGGTAAACATGTTTTTCTCGGGAGATTGCTCTTCCTGGAAGAGGTTTCCTGGCGGCGTTTGGGGTAAGGATGCCTCTCGTGCTGCCGGGAGAGCAGCCCTGGCGGCTGTCGCGTTGGGAAAGCTGTCGGGGGGTTCACGCTGAGGGCTCATTTGAGCAAAGGTGGGGTTCGGGGTGTTTAAGGAGCCCTGCAGCCCCCGGAGGGTTTGGGGAGCAGCGTCAGGCAGCAGCAGTGGAGGAGGAGAGGCTGGAGAGGAGGGAGCTGGTTCCTCGCCAGCCTCATGCCAGGGCTAACAATAACCTCTGGAAACGTTTCCCGACACGGTTCTCACCAGGGCGGCCCAATTAGTGCCACAGCAGGAGCCCGGCTGGGGCAGAGTCCGTCCCTTGGCTCCGGGGCTGGCTGGTGGGAACAAAATGTTCCCGGCAGGACATGCGGGATGGGAAGAGCCGGTCCTGGGCCAGGACCCACGGCA
Organism: Platalea leucorodia; assembly: GCF_965183815.1. Lineage (NCBI taxonomy): Eukaryota > Metazoa > Chordata > Aves > Pelecaniformes > Threskiornithidae > Platalea > Platalea leucorodia. The sequence goes on along the minus strand of NC_138858.1, from coordinate 92,953,353 downwards.
CCTTGCAGGTCACCTGCCAGGACGGGCTCCGGATCCGGCCCGGGGGAGTTTGGGGTCCCATGGGGTGTGCACTGAGCTCCCGTGCCGTGGGGTATCGTGTCCCCAGGGCTGGGCTCCCTGTCCCCCTTTCATCGCCACCGGTTCATGAGCATCACCCATGCTGGCTGGCGGGCAGCGGCGGCCGCGCTCGGGTCCCCTCCGTGGCGGAGGCAGCAGCTTTCCCGGACTTTGTTCTGGATGTTTATGGGGTTTCAGTTTACTCCCGGTTCTGAGGCAGCTAAGCTCCCTTCTCAGGGAGCGAGTAATCCCCCGCGCCCGGCCAGCGGCCCCTGCCTCGCCGCAGAGGAGGATTTTCAATCGCTGGCCCGCCTCTCCTCGTGGCGTGGGGAGGGGGCTCGGGAACTCTGCCTTTGTCAGGGGCTCACTCCTGTTACTGAAAAATCTGCAGCAAATAAAATATTAATGGGCACTTACTGCATTTTATAGTTACCTAAATTTGGAGGTGGTAAAAAAACGCTAGTTAAGGGGAAAAGCCAAGAAATTTCCATGAGCAACCTCCATCGCCCTCCCTCACAAAGCCGGTCTTTGTCTTCAGGTTAAATAGAAACCTGCAGAAAATTGCCGAGGGGATTTTTTTCCTCTCTCCCTGTCTGCTTTTGTCCCTGCTGCTGTTCAGGCATTTCCACCGCTCGGGGTCTGCCTCATCCCTGCCTGGGGGGTGCTGGGGGTGCAAAGCAGCTGAGCAGGTTTTTGTGGGGAGCCAGGCGCTGCTGTGTCCTGGGGTGGGGGGGTCCTGCCTTGGGCAGCTCCTTTTGGGGCACGCTGAGCCCTGACGGCCGCCCCGGTGCAGCAGATGCTTTCCCAGGGGATGCATCTGCCCTCTGGAGCAGGGGTTTGGTAGAGGGGCCCAGGGCTGCAGCCCCCCACCAGGCTCAGGGCCCCTGTCGGGGCCGGGGGCTGCCCCGTCTCCCGGTGCCGCAGTCCGCCCAGCCGGCCGCAGGCTCAGCCTCCTCCCGGCCCCGTCTGCGGGGCCAGCGGGGGCCCTGGCTCCTGGGGAGCGGGGCTTTGTTGTGCCCGGCTCATCCAGGGGGGTCTTGATCTGGACCCAATGGGAGCCAAACGTCCGGGGCTGGGAAAGTGCTCAGCCCGGGCAGCTCTGGGAACCTCAGTGAGCATGGGGCTGTGCTGCCTCCTCCTCCTCCTCTCCCCAAAACTCGCTCAGTGCTGGCGGGAACATTGCACGTGAACCTGGGGGCTGCAGTCTGTGCCCCCCACCCCCAGCAGCAAAGATGCTTGGGGCTCTTGGGCAGAGCTGTAGCCTGGGACGTGCTGTCACCAGCCACAGCCTCCCCGGAGGCGGCACAGCGAGGGTCCTTGGCTTGTCCCACAACGCTGCTCCCCGGGTGGGCTGCTGGCCCTCAGCTGTGGCCTCTCCTCCTCATTTCCCTGCTGTCCAGCCGCCCCCCACCTTGTTTTTGCAGCTCTCGGTGTCTCCCCACCCATCCCCACATCCCCCAGGGGATCAGGTTTGGAGCAGCCCGCTCCCCGCTGGAGCCCTACGAGCAGCTTAAACGTCCCCTGCCAAGCCCTGAAGCCTCCTGCACTTTTGCTGTTGATGGCAGCAGCCCAGGATCGTTACCGGAGCTCGGGGGGGCCCAGCAGCCCCCACCCGCACCTCCGAGCCCTCCTGTCCCCCAGACCCCGATTGCCACAGCCGCTCTGTCCCCAGCTCCCCGGGGCATCGCCGTGTCCTCTGGGGCATCACGCTGCTGGCCTTCCCCTCCCAGCCTGTCGAGCAGGCATTGTTCCCCACCTCCCGCCTTTCCACTCGGATGCTGTCACTCCGGCCCTTAATTGAGGAGGAAAAAAAGAAATATGAGTCTTTGGGAAAAGCAGCAGCGCTCTGCCGGAGCCTGGGCTGCATTGCTGCCCCATGGGGAGCGGAGCCATGCAAGGCGGGTGCAAGGGGGTGTCCGTGTGTCTGGGGGCTGGCTGGCTGTCCAGCCCCGCCATGTGCAACAGCCCAGGGCTGCTCAGAAGAGATGTGGGGAGAGGAAGGCAAACTGCCTGCGCTGGCAACGAGCCAGGGCCCAGGCAAAGCCAGCGGGTATTGCAGAAAGCCATAGGCACGTGTGCGGATTGGGGTGTTTGCTTGAACCCCCCGGGATGGGCAGGACCCCGGGCTGTCCCACACCTGGGGGGAGCCGATGGGTGCCCCGAGCTGCTGCCCCCGAGGGCTCCGAGCTGCTGCCGAGCGCTGAGCGCGGCCGGAGGTGTCCCGGGGGGAAAGGGCTGGATTTATTCTGACAGCTTTGCAAACTACCAGCACGCCTGTTAATTAAGTACTGCTTCATTTGACGTGCAGGCTAGGAAGAGCAGGAGTGCCCGGAGCAGTACATAAATCCCTCTCTCTGTGCTGGAGGAAGCATCCGGGGACCGGAGGGTGGGAAGAAGCCTGCTGCCTCCCGGGCTGGCTTGGTCAGGAGGAGCCATGGGTGCTTTGAGCCCCCCAAGGAGGAGCCATGGGTGCTTTGAGCCCCCCAAGGAGGAGCCATGGGTGCCTTGAGCCCCTGACGCTTGCCTGCCGCCATCTCCCTGCTGCAGCCTTTCCCCAGGGAAGGGGAGCCAGGGCTGTGCATCGCCCCGGGAGCAGCCAGGGCGCAGGGATGCTGCTGGGAGCATCCCCCCTCGGGGCATCCCCCCGGCTCAGCCCAGGCTGGGGGGCCAGCAGGGCAAGGAGCTTTTTAAATAAGAAAGAAGCCAATCCCGGCGTCCCGGTAAGCGCTTCCTGTTGGGATTAGCGGGGCTGCCGGGCATGTGTGTGCTTTTTCTTCAGGAAATACCTTCGGAAAGCCCCGCTGGGGTCTCCAGGGCAACCGGCGGCCGCGGCCCCCGCGCCCCCAGCCCGCATTGTCCCCGCGCCGCTTTGTTGGCCGCTTTATTGCCATTGCCATCGCCATCGCCGGCGCAGCCCGTGGCTCCCGCCGCGCTGGGGGGCTGCAGGCCGGGCTCCTCCGCTGGGTGCAGGCGCGGGCTGCGCGGAGAATGGGGGGGTGAAGGTTAATCTGTGTCCCTGTCCCCTGCCAGCCCCGTCGGGGGCCAGCCCCGGGGGAGCCGGTGACAGTTATATGCACTTGGTGACACTCTCCATCTGGCCAGCGCTCGCCAGGCTCGGCTCCGCTTTCGGTTCCATTTCAAAGCTGGAGTAAAGTAATAAAACCACGGCGGGCTGCTCTGGCCGTTGGAGCGTGCGTCTACTTTTTGGGCTCGTTGGAAAGCAGAGGCGCGATCCGCCGGGGCTGGAGCTGCCCCTCGCCTTGCCCAGGGCCTCGGGGCTCCCCGCGGGCTGTAAGCGCTCCTGTCCCCGCTGCAGCGGGACGGGACGGGGCTCTGCCCTGCGGGATCCAGACCGGGAAGCTGGTGCTACCTCCTCAGCCTGAAGAGTTCAAGTTAAAAAGGGAACAGCAGATAGTTTAGATGTGCCAGATCTTCTTTTTGCTGCTTTCTCCAGGCAGGCGAGCAGCAGGCGCTGCTGGTATTTTGTTTGCTCTCCTCCTCGCCGTTGCCCTGTTTTGCTCGAAGCGGGCTGTAAGCACCTCTGCAGCCGCGCAGCTCCTGGCCGGTGCTGCTGCAGCCTGGCTTTGCTGCAGCCCGGCTGGGGAGAGGAATCCCACCCGCCCCAGGGATTGCCCAGCGCCGGCCGACCTTTGTGCGATGCTGGGAGCATCCAGAGCCTCGCCGTGCGGCATGAGGGCAGGCAAGGGCCTGGGGAGGAGAGCCAAGCGTTTGTCTGGCTGATTAAACTTTTGCTAACGTGGCCTGCTCAGGGCTTGCTCGCGCCCCGATGGGAGCAGCCGGCCGAGCTGGCGGCTCTGCAGAGAGGCTGCACCTGCTGCCTTGGTTTAGATTACAGAAAAGCAGAACCTATGAAAGAGACGTTTCAGGCTGACGGAGTCCAGTGATCAAACGGGCTCACCCTAATTAACGTATGGGGAGGGCACGCCGGTAACACGGCTCATGCCGGGAACACAGCTCACGCTGCCAGCTGCTCCCAGGCAAGGGGCAGCCCGGGACCACGCTGCTCCTGGTGCAGCGGCTGCGATCCCTGGTTCTACAGAGAGGCTGCATTTCCAAGGAGATTTCTGTGCATCAGCTGCCGTGCGAGCTGGGCTGCCCGGTGCCAGCAGGGCCGTCCCGGCGGCCGCGGCGCTGTCTGCCTGCCAGGGCCGCCCCGCAGCAGCATCGTCCAAGCCCGCGCGCTGGCCGGGCCCCGCTCCCGCCCGGAGGGTGAGCTAACCTGGACATGCTCATTAGCCTGTGAATTCGTTTTCAGGCTGTTCCCACCATGCCGTGTTTTCCGCCTTATCCCCGAGTGCCAGAGATGTGCTGTGGGTTACCAAAGGGCAGGATCCTGCCTTGCCCTCTGCCTCCCCTCTCCCGTCCATCACGCTCGACGCCTCCGCGTCTCCCTGGTCATGCTGTTAATGCAAAACAGCCTGACTCGGAGGGGCTGGGGAAGGGGGCTGCTGCCTTTGAAAGGCGATGTGGCCACGCGCCAGCGGACCCCCGGCCCCAGCCTGCCCGGGCTCCTTGGCGCAGCAGAGCCCGCCATTCGATGGCCTGAAGGAGCGGTGGCACTTGCACGGGGTGCCCGGGGACCCGCGTGATGCTGTGCCCATGGGAAGGGACCCGCCTGAGCCTGGGACGCTGCCTCCCCGAGCCCTGGCGTCGGACTGGGGTGGCTCAAAGTTTTCCCTCCCTCCAAAGACCTTTTCTACCCCCAGGCCACCTCCTCCCCAGGCTGCAGGTCCAGCCGAGAGGTGTTTGCAGAGCACAGGGCTGGCAGGAGCTTCCCTCCGTGCGCCAGCAAGGGCAGATTTTCCTGCAGACCTTTCTGGGCAAGTTGTTGGGCAGGAGCCCGCGCCGGTCCCAAGGGCAAGCTTGGTGAGGAGGTGACCCGTACGAGCTCTTGGGCCACAGCGGTGTTTTGCTGGCTAGAACTGATCCCGCGCCGGCCGAGCATCGGTTCAGGTGCAGCGTGACGGGACCCTGCGGGTCCAGCAGCACCCACCACTCCTCGGCACCGCGGCCGTGGGACGCCAGACCCCGGACCTGCGCGTGGGGAGTCCTCAGCAGCTCCAGCCACCTTCTGCAGGTTATTCTTTTCGATAAGGACTAAGTTTGTCCGTGTGTGGGGAGGGGCAGACCTGAGCGCGGAGGGAGCGAGATAAGGGCAGATACGGCTGTGGCTGCAGCTCCGCGTTTCGGGTTGGTTTGGGTTTTCGCGGCTGTTTATCGCTCGCTGACCTTGCTCTGTTTGAGAAGGGAATCGGGACGGACCTGAGGACGTTGTGTTACCGAGTCCCGCGGTGTTCAGACAGACGGCGACGGGACATCGCTGCTGCATTGTGTGCATTGGAAGATGCCTGTGACTAATCACTTGAAACACAAATCAGAGCTACTAGAAGCACCCGTCCTGCGAGGCTGCGAGAGAAAACCGGGGGGAAAACAGGATTGCAAAAGCAAGACCCTTCCCCTGCCACCTAAGGGACTCCCACCAGTCTTCACCTTCCATATTAAAACGCTCTGTAATGTCTTTCCGATGGATCTGGAGCCCTGGCTTTTGGTCTTCTAGCAGCTGAGGAAAGTGAATTCTTCCCCAGCACGCTGTTTTCCTTCAACTGCTAAGCAAAAGAAAAAGGAGAAACTCTCAAGCTGCTCATAGGTGTTTTCCCCGTGAAGCTTCTCATCAGTACGAGGAAAAGAAAAGCGGCCAGAAAGCGAAGTGCAGATCGTGGTGCGGTAAACGCGAGTTTCCGAAGAGCTGAGCTTTCATTTTTGGCAGTACAGAGTCGCTGGTGGGTCCTGGGAGGAGCGGTGCCTTGCTGACGGCCCCGGCCCCGTGCTGCTGGCTGCCAGCCTGCGCTCCCTGCCTGCGCTGGCTCAGCTCGGGGCGATGTTTGACCAGGAGGGTTTAGTGCAGGCAGAGACCCTGTGCCAGCTTTCGGCAGCCGACGGGCCCAGGGCGAGCTGCTCCGTGGCCGCTCAGGGCTGCGTGCAGGGGGAGGGAGAGGTTGCGCTTGCCTGGCTCGGCGGGCACCGAGAGGTGAGGGTGCGAACGCGTGTTAGTTCTGCGGTGAGACAGCCCCTCCAACGCGCGCTCCGATGCCGCGGGCCTTCATCGTTAGCTGCTGTTTTGCGAATTGCTGCGCTCTTCGCTGGGGGCTGCGGGGGTCCCAAGGGAGAGCTGTGGCTTTGCTCTTGTCCCCATGGCCAGAGTGCGGTGCCTGCAGGCTGCGTGCCTGCCGAGCACCTCGGTCCTTGGCGGGGACAGCCCTCGAGCCACGGATCAGCTGAAGTTTGAATGTTTCCAGAGCGTTTCTGCTGGGCTGCCTGCACAGGGTTTGTTGGGATTTTCCGGGGACCTCTCTGATACAGAGCAGTTGCGCTGTGGAGACCTTTGGCCGTGCCCCTGCGGCACCCTCGGCTCTTGCCCTCAGCCTGGCCTGCCGCCGGCCCGGAGGCGCGGTGGGAATGCGGTGCTTCCTTTCAGGACGCTGCCGAGCGGCTCTGGCCCCTGAGAGCAGCAGCCCCAGCAACGCCGTGTGCCCCTTCATGCTGCTCCCGCAGCAGCACCCGGGACCCGGAGCCGTGCATGCCAGCCCGTGGTGCTCATTCCTGGGATGATGCTCACGCTGCATCGGCCCCGCACCATCGCAGGGAACCTTGCACACAGCTGCAACAGCCTGAACCCTTCCTCGGGCCGCAAAATTTGAAGAGATGGTTTGAAACCTGGTTGTCTGCACCAAGCCCAGGACTGGGAGAGCCATTCGCGCACCACCACGGAGGGTGGAGGGAAGCGCTTGAGGACGGAGCTGTGTCTGCACTACCAGGGCCAGGAGAGACAAGATCACGTAGCAGCGGGACGGAGAGAAAGGATCTTTGTGCTGCTCGCACAAATGTCGCATTGGGGAGCAGCTGCAGCTCTCCCTGCCCGGGGTCGCTGCGACCGGGAACGCAGCGGCCGGCACCTGTTTCGCCAGAGCTCCCCTGGGCTGACCTTTCCCAGCGACGCCGCTCTCGCAGACCCTCGCTCCCCTGCCTGCTCTCCTGGCGCAGCCCCCTCGTCCCCCTGGCCTTCCCGCCCCTGCCTCGAAGCGCTCTAACCGGGGCAAGGCATGGGGACCCTGGCCCGCTTCGCTGGCTGCCCGCTCGTGGTGGTGGGGATCCCGGGACCCCTGCGCGCTGGCAGAGCCGAGAAGGGATTTGGGGTGCTCCTGGGAGAGGCCGGATCCTGCCCAAGCCACTGGTGCTGCCTGGGACATCTCAAGTTGCCCATTTCTCCCCCATTTCAAGACCCCTGCTGTGGCACGCTCCCTCTGGGCCGAGCAGTGCTTCGTGAGAGACCGAGGGGTGCGTGAGTGCTTTTGAACTCCCCGGCCACCGAGCAGGTCCTACCACGGGGTGAAGTGCTTGGTGCTGCTTGGGGTGCTCGCAGCCTCTGCCTCTGCCTCCCCTCCACTCTGCCGCCAGCTCCCCTCCCCTGGGCTCGCCGGGGCAGCCGGTCCTCGGTGCCGCCACGGAGCATCCCAGCAGCGCATGTTGCCTCATTAACACAGAGCCGCGGCAGCAGCAGCATGGTTTCCTTTGGTCTCTATTTCTTTTCTCCCTTTTTTTTTTTTTCTTCTTCTCTCTCCTAACTCCTCCAGTTCTGCCCAAAGCAAAAATCGAAGTGGAGTCCTACTCGGCCCACCCCGGTGACCTCCTCCAGCTGCGCTGCCGGCTGAGGGATGACGTCCAGAGCATCAACTGGGTGCGCGACGGCGTCCAGCTGGCCGAGAACAACCGGACGCGCATTACCGGGGAGGAGGTAGAGGTCAGGGACGCGGTGCCCGAGGACTCGGGGCTCTATGCCTGCATGACCAACAGCCCCTCGGGAAGCGAGACCACCTACTTCTCCGTGAACGTCTCAGGTTTGTAGTGGCCCTGGGCATGCAGGGAAGGGGCAGCCCCGGGGCCGGGCTGCGGAGCAAGGAGCAAGCTGCCTCTGCACGCCTTTGCATGCTCACCGGCACGTGCACCGGCCACGCGCGGATCTGTCCGGCTGCGCGGTGAGTTCAGGGCAGACCTGCGATTTGGGGGTGCCCGGAGGAGTTACCGGCGCGGTGCAGCGACTTGCCGCCTGCTGCGGTGCAGGGAGGAGCAGCTGGAGGTTGTCGCCTGTTTGTCTCCATGGGGCTGGGGGGGCTGCGGGGCTGCCCGCAGGAGCGGGCACGCACCGGGCGTGAGCCGAGGTCTACGTTGGCGTTGATGGAGCGCGAGGCTGGGGAAGAGCGAACGCTCGAGGTCAGGAGGTGCGCGCCGAGGCTTGGGGCGTTTCTGTGCCCGCAGGGTCTCGGCTGCCGCCCCAGAGGGGTTGGTGGCACCAGGCACGGGGCGAGGAGCCGTGCTTGGACACACGGCATGGAGCTCTGAAATCGCCTCTGGGGGTAAATTGCTCCACGATGTCCACGGGCTGTGAGCACCGGGACGGCAGGCACTGTCAGCCCTGGCTGTGCTGGTGGGCATGCACAGCCGTCACCTGGGATCCCCGCGCCTCCCCGCCGTGCATCAGCGCTGCCCTGCGCTGGCCGCCCCACTGGGCGCAGTCCCGCACCACCAGCCCACGAGGCTCCGGTCCCCGACCGGCCCTGCTCGGGAATGGTCCACGCACGAATGTTCAGCCGGGCCATCTTTTCTCTTGCAGACGCGCTCCCCTCCGCAGAGGATGATGACGACGAAGACGATTCCTCTTCGGAGGAGAAGGAGGCGGATAACACCAAGCCGAACCGTACGTGCGAGACGGGTTTGCCCCTGATGCTGCCCTGGCCTTTGGGTGGGGCGAGGGGAAGCTGGGCACACTTGCAAGCATTGCCCAGGGATGGAGAGAAGTGGGCGAGGATGGGCAGGGGCTCCTGCTCCAGCCCAGGGCACCCGGTGGTGGCAAGGGCTCGGTGGGGGGAGCACGTCTGGGTGCACCCAGGCCAAACAGCCTGGTCAGAGCTAGGGGATGTGTCAGCACAGCTATGTTGGGCTAACTGCTGCTACAGCCACGCATGCTGAGTGTTCACCTCGCAAAGAAAGGGCCCCGCAGGGCTGCTGTGACTCCTGGATAACACCCTGTGTCCACGAGCTCCCCTCCCTGCCAGAGCCAGGCTCAGCTACCTGCACCTCTCCGGCTTCCCGGCTCAGCCCTGCCCTGGGCATCCTCAGGGTTAAACCAGGAGCAAAACGCTGGAGCTCCCTGTGGCTGAAGCCCCAGTGGGTTTGGCTAGTGGGTGCCAGTGGGTTTGGCCAGTGGGTTTGGCTAGGTGCCCGCGCTGGCTGTGCTGAGCCCCCCTGCTCTGCTCCCCAGAGGCCATCGCTCCCTACTGGACCTATCCCGAGAAGATGGAGAAGAAGCTCCACGCCGTCCCCGCTGCCAAAACGGTGAAATTCAAGTGTCCGTCGAGTGGGACGCCTAACCCCACGCTGCGCTGGCTGAAGAACGGCAAGGAGTTCAAACCTGACCACCGCATCGGGGGGTACAAGGTACCGAGCCGGGGGGCCGGGGCGGTGCAGGGCAGCACCCTGCGGAGGCGATGGGGAGGCAGCCCCTGGCCCTGCCCGCGCGGGTGCTGCGGGCAGCTGCTCGGGGCTCGGTGCGGCCGGGCGCAGGCTCTGCGCACCTCGAGGAGCCGGAGGGCTCGCTCTGGGGCGGCGCGGGGAGGGGGAGGATCGGGAAGGGGCTCTGCAGCTTAAGAGGCACCGAGCCCCCTGTCCGCGCAGCCCCCGGCGAGGGCAGATGGGCCCCTCTGACATTCCTGTTGCAAAATAGCCCTACGGCAGTGACCTGCTTCTGGGTCATGTTTGCACCAGCTCAACCTCTGGGGGAGGGGGTGGCGGACGAAGCCAGCCTGCCTTTGCCGGCTTCGGCTAATCCCCCCGCTGAGGAGAGGGGGTCTTGGCGTCCCCGGCAGGCGCGGGGGCTCCCAGGGGTCACTGGGCAGCCCTGGGGCTGCAGGGGTGGACGGGCCCCTCCGTTGCCCAGCAGTGGTCAGCAGAAGCTGTGCCAGCAGCCCAGGGGTACCGGCTTGGTGGGGAGGGGGTCCTGGCCCGCGTACGGGGGCCACATTCGCTCCCTGAGCTGCGCAGGTGGCTGCAGCGCTGCTTCCCCAGCACCTGCAGCGGGGTCCCCCCTGGGTGGGATGGGGGCTCGGCTTTCCCCTTCTCACGGCTCTAGCCTTGCAGTGGGAGTGCTGCTGCGGAAGAGCCCCAGCAGTGGGACCAGTATGCCAGGACCCCCCGAGCTCCTCCCGTCCCCAGAGGAGAGGGTGAACCGCACTTCTCCAGCATCCAGGGCTGCTGGCAGCAGCTCCAGCCCAGGGACACTGCCGGGTGACCCTACAGGGGAGCACCGTCCCCTTTTTTCATCTCTCTCAGTTTTCTGGAGCGGGGCTGCAGCCTGTCCTGGGCTCGTGCCCCTTGGTGGCTGTCTCCCGGGGCAGGACCCCTGAGCCAGCCCGGCTGGGTGCTGCGGGGCCGTGGCTTTGGGCGCTCGCTCGCCACCGAGTCACGCGCCACGTTGCACAAACGGGATCCGGCCGTGGCCCTGCGTGTTGCGGGCTCCAGCCAGGTGCCAGGGATGCGCAGCAGGAATGCGGCCACGTAACGGCTCTCGGCTCCGTGTAGGATGTCCTGGGGAGGGATGCAGGCTCACGGGCGGGGAGGAGAGGGGCTGCTGGCAGCACCGCGGTGCCCTGGACGGTGACAGCGCGGTGCCCTGGATAGCTAATGGGGCTGAAATGCGGGACTGTGGAAATAACCAGTTTCCAGCTGGGAGGGAGGAATGCAGCCTGCCCCAGCAGGGAGCAGGGCTTGGGGAGGTCCTGCCAGGAGGAGCCGCAGCCAGAGCCCGCAGCAGCAGGGGCTGGGCATAGGAAAGGCATCCCTGTGCCGTGTGGCCAGGAGGGACCTGGGGAGCACTCACAGCCCACCTGGGCCGCTGGGACCCATCCCAGAGGAAACGTCCCTGGTCAGCAGCACCCGTGGAGGTGTCCCAGCTGCACAGTGTAAAACGCCCAGGCTGCACCCTGCCCGCTGACCGGCACGGTGCCCTCTTGCCGGCGGGGCTGGCCGTGGGGAGCAGCACAGGTCCGAGCCCCAGGGGGAGCGGCTCTTCCCGGGCTGCGGCGGCGAGGGAACAATGCCGGTCTATTCCCTCTGCACGCTGGGGCCACCGGAGAGGGGTGTCCCTGTGCGCCGGGCGAGCCCATCACGTTCAGCTCACAACATCTGCTTCTCGGCACAGTTGGCTCTGTGGCAAGGCTGTCCTGGGACAGCTGGAAGCAATTACGGTCCCTCTGTAGGAAAGGGGAAAGGTGACCTCAAAGGGAGATTTATGTCCTGCCTGTATGGCGGGGGCTGGGGGGCTGAGCCAGCTCTGACGTGAGCGGGAACGAGGGCTCGTGTGCTCCAGCCCCCCGGTGCTTCCCACGTAACCGGCTCTGTCGTCATCCCTGTGCCCCCAGGTCCGCTACGCGACCTGGAGCATCATCATGGACTCGGTGGTGCCGTCCGATAAGGGCAACTACACGTGCATCGTGGAGAACAAATACGGGAGCATCAACCACACCTACCAGCTGGATGTCGTGGGTGAGCAGCGCGGGGCTGGGCGGGTTTACCCCGGGTCCCCGTCCACCCTGCCCTCCCCGAGCAGAAACGGGTGCTGCACCCTGCAAAGACGGGGATGGGGAGCGCTCACAGGGATGGGGCGCACTCGCCGTCCCCGCGGCCGCCCGCCCCGGTGCGCACCTCTGCGGCACAGCGGGTCCGCAAGCAGGCGAGGCAGAAGGTTCACCTCAACCCGTTCAGGGGATTTTTAATTGTGGTGGAAATAATTTCATAGACCAGACAGAAACTTTTTCTAATCGCCTTATTAGCCATAATTCCCAGCTGGGAAGGCTGGTCTGAGCAGTTCCACATGTGGAGCTGCTCTAAATGCCAGTAAATGAACCATTAAAAATGTGATTTAATTTGATTACACTGAGCAAACTGAAGGGAACAGTCAGCGAGGTGAACAAAGGGGTTTGTTAATGCTGACTCACCACAGTGGCAGCCGCTTTGTTAACGGCCGGGGCCCTCGTTAGGTTTGTTTGACCTCTGACCCCCCCGAACAGGTACTGACGTCCCCATCCCGGTGCCGGGATTTCACCTGTCCCCGTCCCCAGCCCGTCCTGGCTGCCGTCACCCCACCCTGGGGGGGACCCCTGGGGAAGGGGAGGCCACGGCTCTGCGGGGTGCATCGGTGCCCGCCCCAACCGAGGGTCCTCATCCATGGGAGGCTGCAGGGTGCAGCCCTGCGCGAGGCAGGCGCTTCCCCGTGGGCGGGCGGCCGAGCACCCCGAGCCCCCTTGTAAGGTTCCCTGTCTCCCCGGGTCCTGCAGAGCGGTCCCCACACCGGCCCATCCTGCAGGCTGGGCTACCGGCCAACAAGACAGTGGCCCTGGGCAGCAACGTGGAGTTTGTCTGCAAGGTCTACAGCGACCCACAGCCCCACATCCAGTGGCTGAAGCACATCGAGGTGAACGGCAGCAAGATCGGCCCCGACAACCTGCCCTACGTGCAGATCCTGAAGGTAAAGCCGCACGCCGGGCTGCCCCAGCCCGCCTCCCCGCAGGCTCGCCGGTCCCGTGGGGCAGGGGCGGCCGTGCGGGATGGCGGCCGCGCTGCGTGGCGGGCGAGAGGAGCCGCCTGGGGCTGGGGACCACCGGCCGGCAGCCGAGCGGCCTCGAGGCAGCTGGAGCCCCAGAGCCATCACCAGCCTGCCCCGCTCCACGCCGGGCTGCCCCGGAGGAGCGCGGGGTGAGAGGTGGGCAGGGGGGGCTGCCTGGCTCCTGGGCCGCATCCAGACAGTGCAATCCTTCTGAAGCCCTAAAGGCACACGCCGTGGGGCTGGGTGGGCTAGCCCGGGGAGCGAGCATGGTGCTGGAGGTGGGGAGCTGAGCCCCTGATCCGTCCCAGCGAGAGCAGCTCCCTCTGTGCACCGGTGGTCCTGCTCACAGCGAGCAAACCAGCTGCTATGCGAACCCCCGGGGCGTGCAGCCGTCCCCGGCCGTGCCCCCGGAGGAGGGAGCAGGATTACAGCCCCATGGCTGTCTGCCCCTGCCTCCTGTGGCCCCCGGTGCGCAGCCCCAGCCCTCCCGCCCGGCAGCGGGTACCGGGGGGAGCAGCCCCCGTGCCGGCAGAGCCGGTGCCGATGCTCCGGGCGCTGCCGTTTCTGACCGTGTCAATGTGACTCCATGTTGTTGGTCTGTTCCAGCACTCGGGGATTAATAGCTCTGATGCGGAGGTGCTGACCCTGTATAATGTGACAGAGGCGGAGAGCGGGGAGTATGTTTGTAAGGTTTCCAATTATATTGGCGAGGCCAACCAGTCTGCGTGGCTCACTGTCACCAGACCTCTGGCAAAAGGTAATCGGAAGAACGCCCGGCGGGGTGTTTCCTCGGACCGTCAGTCCCCGGCGGCGGAAAACAAAACTCTGGGCTCTCTTGTTTCTGCTGTGTTTCTGGTGCGACAAGCCATGGAAAAATACTCAGCGGGGCCGGCTAGGTTTCGTGCTCTGTGTGTGCATGTGTGTGTCCCGATGTTTCTCCTGTGTGCTTCCCACCCCGTCGCACAGACACCGGGACTGCCCGGATGCCTGGTGGGTCCAGCCCCACCGAACCCGTGTCCCTGCCGTCGGGCCAGCCCGCACCTTCGCACCCAGCCCGGGCACCCCGTCTGCGCGTGGCTGGGGACGACGCGATGCTGCGGCCCCCATCCGTGCTGCCCTCCTGTCTCCGTCCTCCCGTCTCCGTCCTTGTGCCTCCCCGTGTCGTGCAAGTCAGCCGGCCGCCTCTGCCTGAGGTTTATTTCTCCATGTAGCCCATTGCCAGCATGTTCAGATGGGCAGGACACTCAGTTTGGTGAAGGGTTTTTAACCAGCATCTCCTTAGGTCCGCCTGGATGAGTGGTCATCCTGAGGGTCTCTCTAGCAGGTCTGCAGTGGTCTCTGTCTGCTCCCCGGGGGTCTGGCAAATGAGACTGGGCTCTCCCTCCTCTCTGGCCTCCTTCCCAGAAGATCTCATGTCCTTTGCTTCTCCCTTTTTTGCTTCCATTTTTCCTTCTAGACGGCTGGCGTTAACACAACAGACAAAGAAATGGAAGTCCTTCACTTAAGGAATGTCTCATTTGAGGATGCTGGGGAGTATACATGTTTGGCGGGTAATTCTATTGGGATCTCCCATCACTCTGCATGGTTGACAGTTCTCGAAGGTATATACTCCTCTTCCTCTCCCTTTCCTCCCTCCTTTCCAATGTATGCATTGCGGTCCGGGAGAGAGCGCTTCCCGGCCCCTGCCCACCCGGTGCTGGTTAGCGTGCAGCAGGAGAGCTGCGGGGCTGCTTTCTGCAGCCGGAGCGGGACGGGGCACGCGTCCCCCCGCTCTGTGCCCCCCTTCCACCCCCCGGTTGGGGTCTGCCCCCCGCTCTCTCCCTGGCCCAGGCGATGCATACCTGGGGGAACTTAACCAGGGGCTGCTCGGCTGGAGCAGGACGGTCCCGCGCCCCGGGGCGAGGCCAGCGCTGCCCGCGCAGGGCGGCATGGGGGGCACGGAGCGCCCGGGCGGCAGCGGGGTTTGGGGGTGCTGGCAGCGCTGCCTGCCTGCCGGGGAGCTGGCCTTGCCCTGCGGCGCAGGACCCGTGCCGGGGCTGTGTGTCGCTTCTGCTGTGCTGCCGGGGACGGCTGCCCCTGTCCCCATTGATGCTGCTCCTCGGGCATCAATGCTGCACGGACCAAAGCCTGATAACAGCATCCGGGAAGGTTTTTGGGGTGCTGTGTGGTTGTTGCTTTCCAGCCAAAAACTTTCCCCGTTATCAGCCGCTGCTTTGTCAGCTGGGTGTGCTCGGAGGTGGGACAGAAAGCTTCGACTCCCTCTTACACCTCTCTCTGAGGCTCTGTTCTTTGGGGGAGTCAGGTCGGGGGAGCTGCTGGGGGGGTGCAATGGCAGCTCCCACCCTGCCAGATTCACCACGGTTTGCGGCCGCGCCAGACCGTGCCACATGGCTGCAGCTGCTCTGAGCTGTTCACGGCACTGCCACCTCCGCTGCCACCGGTGGCCACCAAAGCGGGGTCTGCCCCATGGCACGGCGGGGATGGGACCCTCCTCCCCCCCAGCCTGGGGGTCCCACGGCAGATCGCTGCTGCTGGAGGTGCTTCTGGCTGCTCTGCCCAAGCTCTCCTCGGTCATTATCAGTAATGCCTGGGCTCCCACAGCCCCCGGGCACTGCTGGAGGGCCCCCTCCATCCCACCGTGCTCAGAGTAACCCCCGGACCCCGAGGGACTTAGAGCTCTGAGTGTGGGCAGAGCACAGGAGCTGGGAAGGGGACCCGTCCCCAGGGGTGCCCGCGGTGCCCCGTCCCTGCGGGGTGATGCAGGATGGCATCCCCAGCACAGCCCTGACGGGAGAGCTCCGCCGCCTCGGCGCAGCCGGCGCTGCTGTCCCGCACAGCCCCGGCCGAGGGGACAGGGGCACCATGCCCCTCGCTTCACGCCTTTCTCAGCTGACCCCTTCCCAGTGCAGGGCCCCATCCCGTCCCAGGCGCGCGCCTGCGGATGCGGCAGAGGCATTGCCCGGCTGCGGGGGCGAGGAGCCTGGGGGCACGCACACGCCTTCACCGCCGGGGTGGGTGGGCAGCCCCCCAGTCCCTGCCACGCGCTGCACCGAGGCCTCTGGCGATGCAGAGCATGTCCCCGTTGAGCACGGGGAGAAGCCGGAGGGGCTGCCCCCAGCACCGCTCTGCTCCGTGGCCCCGGGCGGGCTCGCGGGTGCTAACGCCCTGTTCACGCTGACCCAGCTATTGAAGACACCCCAGCCATGATGACGTCCCCCCTCTACCTGGAGATCATCATTTACTGCACTGGGGCCTTCCTCATCTCCTGCATGGTGGTGACCGTCATCATCTACAAGATGAAGAGCACCACCAAGAAGACGGACTTCAACAGCCAGCTGGCCGTGCACAAGCTGGCCAAGAGCATCCCCCTGCGCAGACAGGTAACAGAAAGTAGAGAGGGGGTTTGTTTGCACCTACTGCCCCTCCTGGGGGACCTGCCCGGTTTTGGGGGGAGTTTTCTGGATGAGGATGGATGGGGGAGACCCGGGACCATCTCGCCCTGCTGCACGTGCCACCCTCTCCAGCCTTGTGCCCATCCGTGGCGCGGGGTGGGGACCATCAACGGGCTCTGCCCTCGACCGGCAGCGCAGCGAGCGGGGGGCTGCCTGGCCCCTCCTCGTCCGCCGCTCGGCGGGGCTCAGCGAGGGTGATGAGGAGGACCAGAAGGATTTACAGCGATTTAATGTTCGAACAGAAGAGCATGTTTTACACACTGAGGAGCCAGGAGGACTCCCAGGCTGTATATTTTGTGGTATCAACGTGCTGGAAATGAATTAAAAATTATTTAGTGTGGGTCCAACCTGGAAGCAGCGCTGACGGGGCCCCACGCCTGCAGGCAGCGCTGGGGGCAGCAGGGGAAGGGGGCTGCGGGTTGGGGCGCGAAGGCTCCTGATCATCATCTCCCTCCCGGCACGGGCAGCCGGCCGCGGCACCCGGCGCTGCGTGAAGGTAACCCACGGTCCCCGCTGCAGGTGTCGGCCGACTCCAGCTCCTCCATGAACTCGGGCGTGATGCTGGTCCGGCCCTCGCGGCTCTCCTCCAGCGGCACCCCCGTGCTGGCCGGCGTCTCCGAGTACGAGCTCCCCGAGGACCCGCGCTGGGAGCTGCCCCGGGACAGGTGAGGTCCCATCCCCGCTGGGTGCGCTCTGCCCCGGGGACGAGCTGCCGGAGCAGCCTGGGTGGGAGCTGGGCGAGGATGGCGGCACCGCCGATGCCGTTTGCCAGCGCCGGCAACCGAACTGCTTCCTGCCGTGGCCGCTGGCCCCTGTGTCAGGGTCTCTCCTCCCGCCAGGCTGATCCTGGGCAAGCCCCTGGGAGAAGGGTGCTTCGGGCAGGTGGTGCTGGCAGAAGCCATCGGCCTCGACAAGGACAAGCCAAACCGTGTGACCAAGGTGGCAGTAAAGATGCTCAAGTGTAAGTGGCAGTGAGAAGGGGGGGGTCCCGCCACGATGCCGCAGCCCTGGCTGGGGCTGGGTGTGTGCAACACGGGGGCACCCAGCTTGGCTCCCCCCTGACCGCTGCCTTCTCCACTGCTTTAGCCGACGCCACGGAGAAGGACTTGTCCGACCTCATCTCTGAGATGGAGATGATGAAGATGATCGGCAAGCACAAGAACATCATCAACCTGCTGGGAGCCTGCACGCAGGACGGTGAGGGCGCACGGGCGGGGAGGGGGCGTCCCCCCTGCCGCCCCTCCGGCTGCCGTCCATGTGCCGGGAGGGGCTGACCCCGCTCCGCGGTCCAGCCGCTCATCCCACCGTCCCCGCAGGACCCCTCTATGTGATCGTGGAGTACGCGAGCAAGGGCAACCTGAGGGAGTACCTGCAAGCCCGGCGGCCCCCCGGCATGGAGTACTGCTACAACCCCACCCGTGTCCCCGAGGAGCAGCTCTCCTTCAAGGACCTGGTCTCCTGTGCCTACCAGGTGGCCCGGGGCATGGAGTACCTGGCCTCCAAGAAGGTGAGGAGCTCCTGCGGGGCCGTGGTGGGATGCGGAGCCCGGCGGCTGGGCTCAGGGGGGATGCACCCTTTCCTCCCGGCCCATTTCATGGTGGGGAACCATCTGGGGGCTTCGGGGACCGCCTGACGGCCCCGCGCTCGGTCAGTGCATCCACAGGGACCTGGCGGCCAGGAACGTCCTGGTGACCGAGGACAATGTGATGAAGATCGCTGACTTCGGTCTGGCCCGTGACATCCACCACATAGATTACTACAAGAAGACAACAAATGTGAGTGGTGGGCGAGGGGCTTTGCCGGGGCGGGTGAGGGCAGCAGCGCTCTCCATGCCAGGGATGCCCCAACCCACGCTGGCGATGCCATGGGCATGCAGGGCTGCCCCACCGGATTCCCCTGCTCCCTGGCGGCATGGAGCCAATGTGGGGCTTTCTTCTGTCCCAGGGTCGCCTGCCGGTGAAGTGGATGGCCCCAGAGGCTCTGTTCGACCGAATATACACTCATCAGAGCGACGTGTGAGTAGCAGCCACGGGACGCCTGCTCCCTGCCCGGCTTTGCTAGCAATGGCCTGGGTCAGGGGGAGACGGGGAGCCAAAACCGCCAGCACAGGGGGAACCCTCGCTTGTCTGCTGGGTGCTCTGCTGTGAGCTGGGGGATGTGGCCCTTCTTGGCCACCCCATCCAGCAGCGCTCTTGCTGCCTGCATCTGCTGCCTGCATCTCGCAGCATCTTGCTGAGGTCCCGTCCCTCCCTGCCGCATCTCGCGTAGCAGCGCCCAGCGCCCACTGGTGAACACGATACGCACCGTGGCGAAGTGCACCAGATGTGATTCGTCTTAATTTAATGAAAATATAATTAGCATCAGCAGACAAAACATGTTGAATCCAAATTATATTTGGTGCTGGGACTTGTTTGTCTTGCAGAGCGAATCAAAGCTGTTAGTACTTCTCCCTCCTAGCAAACGAACTCCTAACTGTACCCAAAGCTTTGAAGTGGGGGTGTCAGCTCCACGGAGCCGGGTGCCCCAGCGTCTGCCCTGTGTTTGCCCCGGGCAGGTGGTCCTTCGGCGTGCTGCTGTGGGAGATCTTCACGCTGGGCGGCTCGCCCTACCCCGGGGTGCCGGTCGAGGAGCTCTTCAAGCTGCTGAAGGAAGGTCACAGGATGGACAAGCCCAGCAACTGCACCAACGAGCTGTGAGTGCGGCGCTGGGCCGGGGAAGGAGGGGGACGCTGGTACCCCAATGCCCCCCGCCCGGCTGGGGACCGGCACCGCTTCCCCTCCCTGCACCCCCGGAGCCGGGGCTGCAGCGGCGGCACGGGGTCTGGAGCCTCCGGCATGGGGTCTGGAGCCTCCAGCGCGGGGTCGGGAGCCTCCGGCACGGGATCGGGAGCCTCCGGGTGCGACCGCCCAGCCCAGGGCGCAGGCAGGTGCACGGCGGGGGGGGACAGGCAGATGTTCAGAGTTACTTTCCCAGCAGTTCCCAGCCCTGCAAAAACATTGGCTCAATCTGTTTGCAATAATCAACATCTCCCTTTGTTATTTTTTGGCAGGAGTGAATCCCAGGATGACCCCAGAGCAGGGACTAGCTTAGCTCCCCGCGCGTAACAGCCCCGTGTCCTTCCCAGCCGGGAGGGAGGGCAGGGAGTTCCCTTCCTTCCACGCAGGGGATTAACCCTAAATCCCCGGAGCAGCATCTTTGCTGGCCGCAGGTCCCAGCCCGAGTACTGGTGGCCGTCCCTGGGTGCTGCTCCGCTCCCATGGGTGGGGGGGCCCCAGCCCCAGCCGCTCGCTCCGGGCTCAGCCCTCGCCTCCCCTCTGCCCACCCAGGTACATGATGATGCGGGATTGCTGGCACGCCGTCCCCTCCCAGAGACCCACCTTCAAGCAGCTGGTGGAAGACCTGGATAGGATCGTGGCCATGACCTCCAACCAGGTAGGAGAGGCGGCGCCCATGAACCCCCACCTGCACCCACCCTGCCTGGGGTGGGTGCTCCCGCGGGGATGCCCAGTCCCCTCCTGAGCCCGTCCTCGGGGTTCGTCCCTCCCAGGAGTACCTGGACCTCTCCATGCCTCTGGATCAGTATTCTCCCGGCTTCCCGGACACCCGCAGCTCCACCTGCTCCTCGGGAGAGGACTCTGTTTTTTCTCACGACCCTCTTCCAGACGAGCCGTGCCTTCCCAAGTTCCCCCCTCAGCACACCAACGGCGGACTGAAGCGACACTGAGGGTGGCACTGCCAGCAGGGACTGCCCTGCCCTGCCCTGCCCTGCCCTGCCCGCGGGCTGCCCCTGGACGCTGCCTGCGCAGCCCGGTCCTGCTGAGCTACTGCAGAAAGGGTTCAGAGACACAACCGTAGCATCTCGCGTAACCAAAACCACCCACCTCTCATGCCAGCTTCTCCTGCCGCCTTAGTTGTGAGCTCTCTGCAGCCCAAAGGTTTTGTTCTGGTGTTTTTTTGGTGTTTCCTTTTTTTTTTCTTTTTTTTTTTTTAAAAAAAACCCTCTTTTCCATGAAGTCTGTGCTTGAATATTTCCATTTGGTTAAGCTGAAATCCTCTCCTGTGGGCAGCGCCCGGCCAGGGAGCCAGCCGCCCTTCCCGGGACGGCACGTCCTGGCAGGGCAAGGAGAGCCGGGCTTATCTGCGACTTGGAGAACTCGCGAAGCCGAGGCCAGCGCCGGGTGTCGGCGGCCACGCCAGCCGGGGAGCGTCGGCGTGCCGGAGGCCTCGCTGGCACAGCCGGCCGGCGC
Organism: Platalea leucorodia; assembly: GCF_965183815.1. NCBI lineage: Eukaryota > Metazoa > Chordata > Aves > Pelecaniformes > Threskiornithidae > Platalea > Platalea leucorodia. The sequence goes on along the minus strand of NC_138858.1, from coordinate 92,932,921 downwards.
GGGACTCCAACCCCTGGTACCTTGGAAGTGGGAGACGCAGCGTATACATTGCTCAGCACTGATAGTAGAGGCAGCCAAATACACCAGTGCTAAAAACAAAAGTCCTGTGTATATAGCTAAAAATATGTATAAATATGAATATATATTTACATGTCTTTTTAAAAGGGTTGTTACCAGAGATATACCAGTTTGGTAGGAAGGTACTAGTGGCTGGTAGATATCAGTTGCTATAAAAAAAAAAAAGTTCATATATTTTGCTACTTTTGCTGTTTTTATTTTTTTAAATTATGTTCTAAACCTATTTCAGTTTAGGTCCCTCAATAAGAATTGCTGCTGCTGCTTCAGTTTTATATGGGGTTGTATTAAACAATAATAATAATGTGTCGATGCCTTTTGGGAATAGGTTGTCATTACGTGCCTGGCCTTCCCCTGGCCCCCGCCTCCCCCCCGGGCTCTGGCGGGGCTGGGGCCGGGCAGCGCCTGCCAAGCGCCCGCGGCACCATATTGGTGCGTGGGGTGCCGGGGCGCGGGCGTGCCCTGCGTTTTAGGCAGTGCCGGTGAGGGGTCGGGACGGTGCCCTGGGGAGGGGGCCGCAGCCCCTGTCCTGGGGGTTGGCTCCCCTGGGAAGGAGCGGGGGGCCTGGGGTCGCACCGGTCCCACGCCGGCCCCCCGGGACACCGGAGCGGCGCTGCGTGGCACCAACCCCTCCAGCCCGGCTCGGTGCCTGGCCCCGCTGCGCCCCGGCCGGGGGACGCGTGCCCTGTGCAGCCCCAGCTCCCCGGGCGATGCCCGCCAGTGCCTTACCGGCGCCCGGGGGAGCGTCCTCGCCCGGGGCACCGTGCCCCCGGCTCTGCCCATCTCCGTCTCGGAGGCGGTTGCGGTGCCCGAGCTCTGCTCCGCAGAGCTGGTGCCGGTTTGCTGTGCCGGGGAGGACGGGGCATTTCCCCGGCCGGGGGCAGCCCCTCGCTGGGGTAGGGGCCACGCGTGCCCCCATCCCTCCCCGTCACTGGCCTTGAGACTCCAGAGCCAGGACGCTATTACTTGAAAGTTTATTTTGCCTTTGTATGGAGAAATATTATTTGTTGTAAACTCTTCTGTAATGAATCTGGAATTCTTGTAATTATTAAAGACTTTAACCAAGAATTTACAGCCGTGGCCCCATCCCTGGGGGGGCAGTGGGAGATGCTCTGGGCCGGTGGGCGATGGGGAAGGGGCTGTAAGGGGTCCAGGCGCTAAAGCTCATCCAAGCGACCGGTGCGGGAGGGCGACGTTCGGAGAGCAGCGAGGAATGGCGGCTGGTTTTGCGGGAGCTCTGTTTTTCATGGCTTCAAAATTCCATGGTGGGGCTGGGGCGGCGGGGGGCCGGCTGGGCAGCCCTCCCCTCCTGACGTAACCGCTGGCAGCTCTCCTTCAGTCTTTCCACTTTTCCTGACTTATTTTTTCTCCTCCCAGGTTGGAGCCGGTGCCAGCCCCAGCCCGTTTGCATTTAAACTTGACCTGCTGCCTCCAGAAACCGCTGGCTCTGGGAAAGGCGTTTCATCGCCCGAGAAGCCCAGGGTTAAAGATGCTGCCGAGGACCCTCAGTCGGGGCATCACGGGGGCATCCTGCACCCCGCGGCCCCCCAAGCTGCTTGGGCATGCGGGGTCTGGGCAGGGGTGCCCAGCGGTGGCTTACCCGGGGGGGCGAGAGGCTACCAGCCCCTTTACCGAGCACCGAAATGGTTAAGATGAAACGGCTGCAGGATCCCCAGCCTCACTGGCCCTTTTAAAAGCATCTGCTTGTTGCTATTTCCCTGTGTAAATTAAATCGATCAGCTGCGCTCTGCCCTCCCCCCCTCCTAAATTAAGTAGAGCTTTTAATCAAGTGATTTATGTTGAATTCACAGTCCTAGATTAAACTCGCAGCTCAGGCAGCCGGGAGCGGGGGGAGCGGGGCTGGGGGTCTCCATAAATCACCGCTCTCCCTGGGACCGACTTGGCAAGGCGGCGGGGAGAGCTGGAGCTCGTGTTTACATCATCAGAAACTGCTGCTATCACAATCTTCTGCTCATTTCCTGGGGTTACCAGGAGGGCAATTAAATATGATAATAAGCAGAGTGACTCCGGCAGCGCTGCTAACGCACGCTGCGGGGCTGGGGAAGGGGTGGGCATGCAGAGCCGGGTGCCCTCTGCATCCCCTCGGGGACCGGTGCCCCAGGCATGGCCGGTCCCTCCCGCCGAGCCCTGGGGATGCTGCGCTGCCCTTCATCCAGCCGAAGCCCTGGAGGGCTGCAGGGACGGTGCTGCCTGGACGCGGGCCCCGGAGCAGGGAGATCTGGCTCCTTTCTGCTCTTCCCAGTACGGCATCCTCTTCACGTGGGCAACTCCAGGAGATGGGGCTACCCCAAAGCTGGCATCAGCACCCTTCGCTTGCAGAGCCAGCACACGGGTGGCCCCCGCACAGAGCCCACATGGAGAAGGACCCCAAGCCATCAGCCCCAAGGGCAGCAGCAAGCCCAGGACACGGCTGCAGGAGCTCATCCTGCTCGGCGCTGCGCGGGGACCTGCAGGACCAAAGCCATCCCAAAGCCGTCCCCATCACCCAGCACCGCTGGGTACCTGCCCGGGGGGTGCCTGCGGCCCCTCCAGTCCTGCCCAGCACCGGGGCCTCCCTGTTGCAATTGAACTTAGGAGGTGGGTGGGATGGGGTCCCTTGGGAAATGACCCCAAAACAACAGGGGATCCGGAGTCGCTGCCTGCGGGAGCCCCCCGAGCGGGTGGCCAGGGGCGTCAGGCATTGGTGGCCGCTGAGCGCTCGGCCCATGACAGCATGTTTGGCTCTCACAGCATCCTTTGTCTCTTCCACTCCTCGCCTTCCTCTTTCTCTCCTTTTAAAGCCCTCCGGCTGTGCAGGACCGAGACAATCTCTTGGCCCGGGCCCAGGACCTGGCTGCTCCGCTCGGCACTGAGCTGGGCTTTGTCCAGCTACCAGCCATGGCAGGAAACCTTCTTTGCAATTCCACCTTGGCACGCGGTCCCACGGCCGAGCTCCCGGAGCACGGCTCAGCAGGTGCGTGGGGAGCGAACCCCCCCTCTGCGGCCACCCCTCCGCCCCGCGCGTCCCACCCAGCTGCGGGGTCAGCGCCGCCGCGAGGCAGCGGGACCCAGGGGTCCGGCTCCAGCCCACCCTGGCCACCCACAGCCCGGCGATGGGCCGGTGTCAGAGCAAAGACGGAGCCAGATGTGCGCAGCTGTGGCGGAGGCAACAGGCAAGAGGGCACGCGGCTCCCCCCCAAAACCCTCGCTTGCGCTTCGGAGCTGCAGCAGCCCTGTGGCACCCTGCTCCGCACGGTGCAGGCAGCGGGATGGGCAAGGCGGACCCCAGCCGCGCAGGTGAGCATGGCGGGCAGAGGGGTGCCGGCAGCCCCTGGCACCGCACGGTCCCGCGCAGCCCCTCTTGCAGCGCGACTGATGGGGAGCGGAGCGGGAGGGAGGTCATGGAGGCGAAGCCGGGGCAGCTTTCCAGCCATAAATTGCTTCCTTGCAAGGAAATAACCTGCAGGAAGCTCAGCGGGAGCAGGGCCACGTCCGCAGCTCCTGGCAGCCATCATCTGCCCGGGGCTCGAGGCAGCGCTCCCCAAAACCCTGGGGATGTCCGGGAGCGGACACCCCTTCACCTCCCCGCCTCAGCCCCATCCGCGGGGTGGACGCTGGGCGTGGGGGGCTGCGAGGCAGGGGCAGAGGGCAGCTCTGGAAAGGGCTGCTCGCACACGGGGATCTGTGCCCGTGCCGAGCCCTGCGGTGGCTGTCGGTGTCCTGGCACGCATCCCGGCCCCGGTCGCACCGTCCGCTCAGGCCCTCCCGAGGCGGGAACTTGGCACAGCTCTCGGCGAGGCTCCCCTGCTGCACATCACCGCCCTGACAGCTCGCGCACCAGACCCTGTCAAACACCACAGATCGGCTTCATTTCATCCAAACAAAACATCAGTTATGAACCAGGGCAGCTGCAGACAATTCCCGCTCCTGTCCAAGCCCTGCCACTGCGCGGCGGGCTCAGAAGGGATCCTGCACCCTCCGCACCCCTGCCTGCTGCCCCGCTCCGTGGCTGGCCTCGCAGCACGGCTCCGGGATGGGATGCTCCCAAATCCTGAGCGCAGCTCGTGCCAGGCCGGAGGTGGCACCGCGGCTCAGCTCCAGCTGCGGGGGGAAGCCCTGCAGCACGGGCAGGGGACGAGCACCCCCCCAGCATCCCCGCGCCACGGCCGGGGCTCCAGCGGGTGCAGCCGGGGCGCGTTGGGGTGCAAGGGCAGGCAGAGGCAGGACGGGACCATCCCTGGCAGACAACCCGGGGACGTTGCCGCCTGCGCTCCGTGAAGCTCTGTGCAAGGTTTGGCTATCGAGGCCTTGTTCTACGTTACTTTAAGCTGGTGTAAGCCTCCGTCTCCTTTGTTACAAATTTATAACAGAGACAGAAAGCCTGCTAGGAATGCAATGCTCGAATACAGGAGGCTATAAATCTCAGCCTTTGTTGTGCTTGGGCCTCACTAAATCAGTGCTTTTCCCTCAGAATATTAATCTACTATAAAAGTGCTGACCAGTGCATCTTTCCCCAACAGCTTTCTGCAGAAGAGGCTGACGCAAGGACCAGCGCTGGCTGTGGCACAGGAGATGTTTCCAGCCAGCACCCAGCAGAAATCCCCCATCTCCCGGAGAAGCCGCTGCCCCCACACCAGCACGGCATCCATGGCGGCAGACACGGGTGCCATAAAGCCCAGCTCCGAGCCGGGAGCAGCGATAGCGCGGGGATGCCCGGGGGAAGGATAAACCTGCGGAGGAGCCGGCTCTCCGAGCCGAGGGGAGGGCTGAAAGGTGTTTGGCACCAGCGTGGCTGGAAAAGCTCTCCCCACGCCAAAGCACACACGGCCTTGGATCTCTGCAACGTTTAATTTGCCCGCTGTTGCAGAACAGAATCCAGTAATTTATGGGGCTCTGCTGGGTTCGTTTCCTCTGTTTGCTCAGGGGGTCACGGAGCAAAACCGCTGACTCTCCCCTTTTTGTGCCTATGGGGTAAGGGGGTCCCAGGAAGGCGCCTGGGGTCCCGGCACGCCGGGCAGAGCCGAGACTCGGGCACGTGCCGCCAGCCCCGCAGCTCCCGCAGGCGCCTGCCGAGGGGCACGGGGGACCAGAGCTCCTCTCCGCAGCGTTGCAGCACAAATCCACCCGGGAAGGGCTCGCCTCTCCCAGCCCAGGGGCCGGCTGCCTGCCGGGGGCGAGGAGATCCCCCCGGAAAGCCCTGCGGCCACCAACGACCTGCGAGGGCTGGGGGGAAGCAGCTGGGGGTGATACAGGGATTTTTGATCCAAAAATGGGTTTCTTCAGGGATGTGTAAGTGGCCCAAGACTGCTCCGGGTTCATCCACCTCTGCCCGGCCCCAGCGCGCTGCTCCTCTCCGTTTACAACTCGGGCTCGCTTTCAGGCTAAGCACCGAAGCTGGCAACGCTGCCGCGCGGCTGGGGGCTCGCCGCAGGAAAACCAGGGAAGAGAAAGCCCCAGCTTCCAGATCTTTCTAAATTAAAAACACAGGAGGAAAACAGACACGAAGCGACCCCTCGCACGCACGCCAGCGTGGTGTGGCCAAGGCCAAGCGCAGCCAGGAGGACGGGGAGGCGGGGAGCGCCTTAGCTCGCCCTTAGCTCGCCCGCGGCCGAAGCGCAGCGCCCAGGTGAAGCCGCAGGCTCCCCGCCAGCCCCTCTTTGCTCTCCATCTGCAAAACCTCTCAGCAAAAGAATGTGCTGCTCCCTCCGCGGCAGGCGCACGCTGGCTCGGCCTTCGTCCCGCCCAGGACACCCCGCCAGCCTCCTCCTCTCCCTCCGCCTCGAGCAGGGGCTGCCGGGCAGGAGCATCCCGAGGGAGCCGCTGGGAGCCGGCACGGGGTCGGCGCCCGGAGGGTGGAGGTAGGCAACGGGGACGGCTTGCTGCGAGCTTGCTGCGAGCTTGTTGGGGGCTGAGCCGAGCCCCGGGGCTGCGTTCCCACCATGGCCCTGGGTGCCAGTCGCTGCTTCCCATGTTAATTACTGTTAATGACCATAAAACCAGCAGAGAACAGGCCGCCTCATGCTCCTGCGCCTCGGGCGGGTAACTCGCAGCTCCTGACGCCCCGGTGAAGCTGCCAAGGCCGTGGAACTGAGCAGCTCGCTGGATCCTGGGTTACTCGGAGGAAATATGTTGTGTTTAAGGCCCCCGGTTAAGGATGGCGGCGGTGGGCGAGTTTCAGGGACGCCTGGCCCCGACAGACGGACCCGTCCCCGGCCAGAAGGCACCTCTCACGCAGCGCGGGATGCTCAAGGGCTGCCGGACCTTTTGGACAAACCTGCTGCTCCTCTCCGGGCTGGTTGAGCCCAGCTGGCAAAGCAGCTGCCGAAGGAGCTATTATCTGATCATTTCACCTCGGATTTCCCTAGGCGGTTGCTAAACACTGCCAGGAAGAGTTCAGTCGGGTTCAGAAGTCGGAGCAGTCGCAGGCCTGGAACACCGGGCGGGAGAAGATGACTTCCCTCATTATCCTGTATTATGTGGTATAAGATGTTCTCCTAAGATGTATTTAAGGACTATCGGAGTGGCAGTCTTTCAAGGGAACATTACCCATTTGCAGGAAATTAAGGGTATTATCTCAGTAATTTTCTGCCTACCTCTTGCACCAAGACCGGAAAAGCCCCTGACAATTTGAAATTCAAATCCAAATTCTCCAAACACCCTGAAAACTTTCCAGGCTGCCAGAAGAACGCAGTGCTTGTCCCCTGGCCAGACCTGCCACCGCGCCGTGCAGCGCAGAGCCCGGCGGTGGGAGGGGATCCCGCCCCGGGGTGGGGATGCGGAGCGGCTCGGGGGCGATGTGGGCTCCCCAGGTGCTGGCTGGGCTCTCTCTGGGGCTGGCACCCCCTTCCTGCGAGCCTGGCAGAGCCGAAGCAGCCCCGGGAGGCGGCACGTGTCTTTTCCCCTCCGCGGCCAACGGGCTCGCTGGCAGAGCTTGTTCTTCCCCGGCTGAGCCCCGGCTCCTGCCTGTATCAGGGCAGGAGCAAAGAGTCTCCCTGGGCACCGGGAGCTGGGGCAGAGGGGTCTGCAGCGCTCAGGAGGGGGGAGAAAAGCCTTTGGGTGGCCATGGGTGGATCTCCCGGTATGGCGGTCCAGCGGCAGCGCGGGGCAGATCACCCCAGAGCAGGCTGAGGGCTGGGAGTTCAGCCGCGCAGCATCCCCGGAGAAGAGCATCCCCAGAGGGACAAGGCCTGTGGAGCGATTCCCAGAGGTGCGCGGGGGCAGGTCTGCAGCAGCCCGTCCCCGGGGACTGGGGCATCAGCCCGGGGCAGCCCCAGCGAGCCCCCCGTGCTCCCAGTGTGCGTGGGCAGGACAGAGCCATTTCTCCCTCGCCTTCTCCTCTGGGGGCAGGAGCACCCAGGCACAGACCCCCTTTGCTGGGTGACCTGACCCGTGAGCTGTCGGTGATTTGCACATTGTCGCAGCCCCGTGCTGCCCTCTGGCACCGCCGTGCTCCGAGCAGGACCCCTGGCAGGGGGGATGTCTCCTCCGGCTCCTGGGTTGGGTGCACCCCAGGGTGCTGTGCCCCCCGCACCGCTCACCCGCCATCTGCAAAGCGGGAACGGTTCCAAAAGCAAAGCTCTGCTCCCCGGCCCACCCCTGGGACCCCCCAGCTCTGCCAGAAGCCCCTGGGGAGGCAGGGCCCTGTGCTGGGGGCAGGGGGCGAGTGGGTCCCTTTAAATCCAGGGATTTATAACCACCCTATAGCCTGCAGCCCCCAGAGCATCCTGGGCTCACTGGTAAGTGCTCCCCAGCTCTGGGGCTGTGCTCTTGTTATTATTTATTATTATTGTTGTTCTCTAGGGAATGGTTTATTTTTTGCATAATTGAGGCTGTGAAATGAGCCGAGAGGGGTCTTCTCCCGGCAGCTGCTCGCTCCTGCCTCTGCCCGAGCAGCTCAGCTGCTGGCAGCAGGGGTTTCTCTGGAAATGTTGCTGGTGAGCTGCTGCTGTTAACTCCCATTTCTGGTTGTTGAGAAACTCGGTGCTTGGCCCGTGCCCCTCCAGAGGGCTGTGGGCACGTGCTTTCACTCAAAACCCTTGTTCCGGACCCAGGTGTTCAGACACCTTCGATATAACTCCGCTTTAGTGACTCTCCTCCCTGTAGCTTTTCCAAGCCTTTCCCTGTTGGATCGTTTACCCCGCGAAGCTAACGGCCTGATCCTGCTCAGCTGTTGTGCTACTGGTATACTGGTCCCTGTCGGATGCAGCGTTAAGGCAGGGGAAAGATGAGCCCGTTGTTGCTGTGCAGAAGGTATCTACCGGGCTTGCCCGCTGCATCGGGCAGGCTTGCTTCCACGGGCCGCAAGCACAGCGGTGAGGAGCTTGGCGAGCTGTTAGGAGCGGTGGGAGCGTCTCCGCGCGCCGGTGTTGCTTGCGCGGGGGCTCAGCTGGGGGGCCTGGGGCAGGGCACGGCTCCGGCACCGGCTCCCGGGCAGGCTGCGGGAGCAGCGACCGAGCGGCGATGCCCACGCCTGCGCGGGAGCCTCGGGGAGCCCATCTCCCGCGTCCCTGTGCCCCGCCGACGCGCTGCCCGTGGGGAGGCTGCGTCGCAGGCAGCGTCGCCCCGCTGCCGTGCCCGGCCCGCGGGCAGCACCGCGAAGCCTGGGGCCGGCCCCGCAGCGCGCACGGCCGAGGGGCTTTGGTTTGCTGGAGCTGGCTGGGACGCAACGCCGAGGTCTGAGCTTTGAAGCTCAGCCGCTGCTGCAGGCGCGGAGAAAACAGAAACCTTTGAAGTCTGGTTGGTGCTGAAAACGCTTCATTACGCCGCGCTAATGAACGGCTGATTCTGGGAATTTGAAATTCCTCAGCCGTGATGGGTGCCTTCAGATGGGCTCTGTGGAGAGGGCATTTCTGGGTAACGCTCCTTCCTGTGGCTCTTAATCACCCCTGGAAATAAAAACGATTTCTCAACCAAACTTTGCCTTCCCTGACGCAGATGTTGGCTTGTTATTGTAGGGTTGCGTGCGAGGACCAGACTCTGCATGTGCTGCCCTGTTGTTACAGGGCTGCAGCCAGCTCTTTAAAACGAGAAAGGGCTCGCCATGCGCCTCGTGCACGGGGCTTTTATGTGTTGCTCGGGGAGCTGGAGCTTGAACCCCGCAGGGCTGTTGGCTGGAGGAGAGAGCTACGCACATGGCTGTCCCCCTCCAAGCTGGCTCCGGTAGCCCCAGATACCGGGGAGCAGCAGGAACGGCAAGCGAGATCTCGGCATGACCCGTCTTTACGGGACCTGAGTGTTTTTAATACTGGTTGCTGGATGTCACTTAAATCCAGGGCAGGATCCTGGCTTAAATCCGAAGGGGCCTCGTAGACAGCGGGATCCGCAGCCGGGGCGCGCGAGGTTTTGCGCCTGTTTTGAAAGGGTTTGGGTGGCGCTGCCTGCGCCTGGCCCTGCGATGGCTCAGCTCTGTGGCCGTGGGCTATCGCAGGCCAGGGTGCAGCGGACACGGGGGGGGAGCTGGGCACCCACAGGGCTCGGCACCAGCCTGGGCTGCTCCCAAACCAGGCGGTTTAACTCCCAACAGGGGAGTTAAAAAAGCTCCGTTTTGGGGCTTTTCGGGGCAAGAATTGGATGGTGCTGCTATCTACCGGTGGGAAGCGGCAGTGGCCGTGGCTCGGTGCGGGACCCACGCGTGTTTGACGGTGGCCGTGGGGCTGCCAGCAGCAGCAGCAGCCCTTGATGTGCAGCTGGCAGAGCCCGGAGGAGCCAGGCACAGCCCGGCCGCTGCCCGGGTTGTTTCATGGCTTCATTTGCGCCTGGACTAATTACTTCACGTTGTGCTAAAAAAGCCCCGTCCCTCGGTAATGGCCACGTAAGCTCTTGACCGCCGGCAAAGAGCGGGGCTTGGGGCAGGGTGGCAGAGCTGGAGAAATCACCGACAGCAGCGGAATTGCCGTGTGTGCCCGCTGGTGTGGGACAGGGATCGCTTCCCCCGGGTTGCGTTAGTGTTAGGCGAGGGATCCATCCTTCGGAGAGCGCTCTCCAGCCGCAGCTCACCAACACATTTGCAAACAAGCCGAGGAGGTCTCTGTGGCAGAGAGCCTTTGGTTAACGGTACCCGCTTTTCTGCTTCTCCTGAAGCTACACGCGTAGCTAGACCGAAGCACACGCGACTGATTTTGCCTTAATTGACGCAGCAGCGTCAGCGACTCGACGGTAACGAAGCTCCTGAACGCATGGCTTGGCTGGAGCTCTCTGGGTCCCCACAGCAACAGCTTGCTCAGGCTTCTTTCACTGCCACTTCTTTCCTTTTGCACTTCAAGAAATCCTGCCCACGCTTAGCCTGAGCTCGTTCACCTTATCAAAAAGACCGACTTTCCTCCTGTCTGCGACATTCTTGCTTTGATAGGGTTTAGTGAACTAGGCTGGCTCTGCAAGCCCCGTTTGTGCACTTGAAATCAGGGAGACTTTTCCCTTCTCCCCTCTTCCCGCTTACCTTGAACTCAGGAATGCCACCTCGCCATTTACACGCTTTAGCCACAATACAGAAATTACTTGCATTCTTCTACTTCTGCGCACCGACCTCAGTGCTCAGCACCAGTGAAATCTTGCACTGAGCATTTGTACTCAGCTCTTTAGGGGGTGAAATGCTTTTCTAGACGAAGCGGGCTCTGCAGATGTTCGGTCGCAGTTCTGTTCAAGGAACAGCAACCGCCAGTGTTAGCAAGGAGACAAGGCTTCCGTTAAACAGACAAGTAGCCAAAGGCTATTCTGTCTCAGTCCGCAAAGTAATGGCTACCAGCAACATCTCATCCGTGTTACACAGAGGAAGGAGCGACACTTGAGCAATGGGGTTATTTTATTGAAATAACATTTGTTCTCATTTACTAACCACCGATTAAATACAAATACTCAGCATTGCGTACTGGCTGTACGAACAGGGCAGGGGTGCAGGTACAGGAGTGAGAACGCAGCACAGCGGTAGCTGTCCTCTGGAAGCTGTTTCTGCGTTGCGAGTAAGGGCCTGAAGCCGTATGTTTAAAGTGCTGATAACACCTGGCCTTGAGAGGACTGGCTTTTTTTGAGTCGGATTGTTCTAAAGGCTGTCTGACCTCTAGAAAAGGTATTTCATTCTACTTAGCACCAAGCCTAACTTTAATTTTACAGTAAGTATAAATTACACATATTTAAAATCCATAATGTGAGCGATTTCTGAACATTATCATAGGACAAAGTAAAAAACTTAACAAATGCTAAAACCAGCTTTTCAGTATCCTCCTGTAGAGTCTACCAAACAAAGAGTCAACACTGGAGTGTGTGAAGAATCATTTTGTGAAGTACAGTAAGTCTGAGAGCACTTGCTGATGTGCAGTTCTGAGCCTGATAAGGTTTAACCAAGCCTTACATCGGACCTGGGAAATGTGCGTGGGTCCCCCGCTCGCTACCTCGCATGACCCAGTGGGATCCTAAAACCGCAGCTCTCTGCCTGCGGTAACAGCGTCTGGCACCTGCTGCAGCTCTTGCCGATGAATGCAAACGCTCACGCGGTGGAAGCTGTCCTCTTCACTGCTCTGCTCTTGTCCAGCAAGTTCTCAAGTCTTTCCGAACAGCTAAGTTCAACCACGCCACTGAGCAGAGTGCTGCTCCTCCCTCTGCTGCGGTTGTTCTCCTTGGTACAAATGTGACAGTTAAATACAATGGCTACACGGGTCATTCTGTGCGCTAGTTATTGGTTAAACCGCGCTGAGGAGGATCAAAAGCTTGAGCTTGTAAAGCTGCGGCAGCAGGGCGAGCTGCAAGCCCTGGATTTGTGGCTATGTTCCTGCAGAGGATTTCAAACTGTAGAACAGGTTTTACTGGACTTCCAGCCTAGCTCACTCTGCGCCGAGGCCTTTATGACAATGAAAAGCTGCCTCTTCTAAGGTTTAAGAGCACAAACACCTGCTGAGTGACAGCACAGACAGCAGCATCATTATTAACATATTTACAACAGAAGTTAAAACGGTGGGGGTAGGGGATCCAGTACAAATGCGAAGCCGGTGCCATTCAGGCTTAGCACGGCCCAGTTGCTAATAAGCTTGGAATAGACAGAGAGGCCCCGGAGGGCTACTGACACCTTTCTGTGTAAAGCAGCCTCCTGGAAAATCACTCTTCCCTTTTAAGGAGGTGCGGAGATGAAAGCTCTTCTCTCCCGGCGTTAGTCCTTGCTGGCTTCAGGCTAGACTCCGTTGGCGCCGGCCTTGCTGCTCTGAGATGCTTCCATTTTAGTCTAGGTGGAAGAGAAAGTTGCAGATTTTAGGCAGTACCGATACAAACACTTCTTAAAATTCAAACCTTTTTTGAAGAAGGTATCTTCCCATTTAATACAGGAAGCTGCTCTGGAGAATAACAGTTGACTAAGACTAAAGTTCTTCAGGGTAAAGGAGCATTCTCCTGCTGATAAAAGTCAGCCTGGACTCCCAAACTTGCCTTAAGCGGGCATCCGAGACGTAGACACAAGCAGCTAAATTGAAACCAAATATTCACAGAAAGAAAATGGGCAAAAGAAAGGCAAGTCACTGTAGAAATATTTTTACGGATACAAAATGGCACTTAACGCTATGGTGGTTCTGACGGAAGGCTGGTCTGTCCTAGCGGTCCAAAGCAGATTATTAAGGAAGAGTACAAGGCAAGGACATACTGGGAGTTCCCCACAATGCCCTGCTACCTTTCCCAGTTTGACTGCAGTCTCTCAGTCACCTGTGGTATTTTTGTATTTAACAGCCCTCAATGCAGTTCTCGTCCACAATTTCTCCAGTCGCTCCTTGAACTTCAGATTCACAACACCTTGTAGCACAAATTTCCCGTTTGTCTGTAAGTTGTGTGAAGAACAATCTCCTTTGGAAAGTCTAAGAATTTTGAAAAGCTTACCTCTCGTGGGGGAGGCTTAACTGACACTTCTGAGACTGGCAATTTCTCTGTTGGCTGAGATACAAATTCTTCATTCTTTAAGGAAAAAGCAGCTTTAAGTCACAGAACCCTCTCAGAAAACAACGCTCTAGCTAGACCCCGTACAGGCCCTTCTCCTTTCTGAATAAGGCTGTTCCCTGCAATGCGTCTTTGTGAGAGCTCTATGTCATCACTTCCATCGTTTCCCCTACGCAATTTAGCAGAGCTATTTGGAAATATTTCTAGCAGTTGACACAATATTCTCCTTTAATTTCTGTTGCTGCTTTTATCAGCTTGGACTGATCTAAGGAATTTACAACGCTGAGAACCATATGCCCTGGCTTTCTTACTCTAGATATTTTGGCTCTTTTTGTCCTGGACTACTCAGCCCAGGTTCACTAGGAGAGCTGAAAACAAGCCACCTTTTAGCTGGCTTCTCTGAGCAAACTGTACCTGGGTTGAAGTCTCTATATTTATGTGACTGCAGCAACATAGAAGCTTGTGAGTGCTCCTCTGCTGGCAGCCAGTAACGTGGTATTGAATAACCGGCTGTTTCCAGCAACAGGACAAGATGTGCCACAGCAGATCTCTGTACCCTTTCGTTGTCTCTTAAGTCAGAGTATGCAACCGTGAGGCTCTCAGGCAAAAACACGTACAGAATGCAAGAATATACATTGCTTATGTGCTCTGTGCAATGGTGTCAGACATTGGGTTTTGTCTAGCTTTGGAAAGGTCTGTTCACACGCTCTTCCCAAGGATTACAGCACCACACACTCATTTTCCTGCTTGTAGACTGCTATTTTCTAACCTTTCTTCCCTGTACAACGGGGGCAGGATCCACGAGGGTCTCTTGACCTTCGGGAACAGACGTCATGATTTCAGCAGTTTCATCTACCTACGGAAGAACATATAGTTCACTACAGTTATAACTTCAGTCCACTTGGAGGATCAAAGAACAAGATTCGTGTCACAGTGCTTCATTTTTATAATGCGTAATGGTTAAACTATTAACCTGAAAGTTTTATTCAAACAACTCACCTTATTTTGTGGAACGGGAACAGATTGTGGCTTTACATCTATTAAGTACAAGGCACGGGAAAGCAGGAGCAGAGAAGGGGGAACGTTCTCTTTTAAATGCAGATCCAGCCACTGTTAGAAGAAAACAGAAGGAAAAGTTATTTCATGTTGGCTGTACGTCAGTACTTACTTATATAGCACTCTTTGTCCTCAAAGGTCTTAAAGCTATCTTGAGTTTGGCTAATACAGTTTTAAGTTACCACAATGAGAAGAAAAAGTTAAGAATAGCGTGTGGAATACACACTAGAGAGGAAGTTTCCAGCTACCGGTGAGGTACCGACATCACCACTGACAAACAGCCAACAGCGAAAGCTCAGTACTTTGAGTCATCTACAGCTCACCTGAAATACAGCACCTACAGCCGTAATCTGTTTGAATGCTTATGAAAGACTAGTGTTGGCTCTCCTACAAGTCTTGGCTACTTTAGAAGCTTAAAACATATTCCACCCCCCTGCTTCATCTTGCTTCTAGCTGGTCCTGATGCTACTTGGTTTTCTCTTCAGTCTAAGACATAATCTGGATACTTCATGCCTTAAAGCTCAGCTACGCAGGTGAGGCTCCATCTAGAAACACTCGCGTGAATTCTTAGTGAAACTGTGCCAGCTCTATCTGAGCACTGCACGCCGTTCTGTCCTAGGCGAAACCTTGTCAAACAGGACTGGAGCAGAGTGTACTTGCCTGTCTGAGCTGTTCCTTTAGCTGCTCCTCCGAGAGACCCAACGATCGCATTCCTCTGGCTCTGCATGCGCTCTGCAGTTCAGACACACTTAGGCCACTGACTCCTTCCTTGGCAATCATCTGAAATGAAAAGGCACGTTCCTATCTAGGCACAGAGCAAGCCAAAACCCCGATGTACTTGATGAACTCGAGCCCAAAGAAATGTCTGTTTAGGTAAGCGTGCACAAAATCATACCAATGCAAAGATGAGACAGAACTGACTTTGTAGATAAGTCATTCTGTCCTTGAAAGCTAACAGTGTTCAGCTACAGAAGATGAAAAACTTTGATCCTGATTATTTTGGTTCCCCCCCCCAGTACTGAGAATTTCACTTTTACACGTGATCCTATAGGTTTGAAGAATTCACTCAAAGACAGGTAACTCTGACAACTGTCAAGATTGCAGGCTTTAAAGCTGAACCTGTGGTTAGTTGCGCATGCCTTTCGGAACCGGTCACCTCTTACTAGCAAGAAGCGTTCCGGTCTTTCCTCCGTGTTGTAACAGGATTCTTAACACCATTTCAAATTACAGTTCCAACACAATCATAAAATGTAGGCTGGAAGGGGCTTCTGGAGGTCCCCAGTCCAACCTCCTGTTCAAAAGAGGGCTAACTTAGAAGTTTCTTTACATTGCTCAGCCTTTTCCATTTATGCTTGGAGCCTCTCTAGGGATGGGGATTTCACAACCTCTAGACAACCTGTTCCACTGTTTACCCGCTCGCTGATTATTTTTTTTTTTTCTTATCAAGTTGGAATTTCCCTTGCTGCAACTTATGACCATTACCTGGTGTCCTTTCACTCTACACCTGTAAGTCTGGTTCCATTTTCTAAATAACCCCATTAGGCTGTTGAAAACAGCAAGCAGATTCTCCTTTGGCCTTCTCCAGGCTAAATAAATCCAGCCCCTTTATAAATGAATATGAACTCATACTGAATTCAGTTGGTTAAAATCTGGTGTTTCCATACAATATTTATTCCAGAATTGGAACCTCCCTTTATTACAAGTTAGTATGACTCCAGAATAAAAATATAAGGGTGTTCTAAAACAGTGACAATATCTGCAGTGCCACACTCGTTAGGGTTCACCAAAGGCAGCGAGGGTGCAGGAAAATGAACCCCCATTCTGTTTTTTTTCTGGAATCTCTCATGGGGAGAATCCCACTCCCATCAATATTAAACTTCACATCTGAGGAGGGAGTGTGGGCAGTGACGCACGCCTTATGTAAAGCAGGCAGCCTGTGATTCAGAGGGCAGAACTTGAGATTGCGAAAAGCGTGCGTTCCACCAAAGCAGCTATTTTAAACTTACCTCATCATCTGCCTTGATAGTTCTGAGTCTCAGCAGAAGTTGAAAGCGGAGCAGATTGTTGGTGCCAATGGGCTGCAGCTCAAGCAATTTGCAAAGAGCTACCAACTGCGGCCGCTCCAAGTGTTCCAGGGTCAGCTCATCTTCAAACAGCTTGGAGAAGCGTACGATCTCTTGGGTACTGGGCTGATGGCCGGTGTGACGAATCTAAACAAAGCAGAGGCATCAGGGCCAAAAGCCAAACTAGAACAGAATCACAGTTTGTGAATCCTCGTGCCTCTCTAAGGAAGAAGCCCGTCTTGTTTCTCACACAGGTATGATGGAAACAGAATGATATCGTTAAAAGGCCAAAGTGAAACAGTGTTTTTGAGTGGCGGCTTAAAGGATTTCACAGGGTAAAACTTCCACTGTTATTCCCGGATGGAAATGCTTGTCCGTACAGACAGATGGGGTCAAAAGCTAGTGTCAGTAGGGTGTTAGCTGCAAGAGGGTATCCCGTGAAGGATAACACCTGACAGGACAGCTCTGCGCTGTCAAATCTCTCTGCAATCTTTGTACAAAAGCCATACTCTCTGTCCAGAACAGCAGCACTAAAGCTGGTGTACGTCCTGTTGCTGTCATCCCCAGCACAGCCCCTTTTACCTGGTGCACATAAGAAGAGAATTGTTTTCCTTGTCCTGTATCTGCTTTGTTCCTTTTGGCCATCTCTGCAATGGTCTCCTGCAGGAACTTTGCTAACTCCAGCTTGGCATTTAATTTCTTTTTCTGCTTTTCTTCCTTCATTTAGGAAATAAAACACAATTAGAAATTCCACTTGAAAATCAGAAGGGAGGGGATTCTGGGAGAGAGATGAAGACTTCAGTACTAAAAACAAACAGGCTTTGGTTACTGTAGAAAATGAAATTGCTGTGTCCTTTCCTACTGACCGCTATTTACAGTACAATCTTCAAATTCTAGGAATAAGCTAGGAATGTCTGACCTAGACGTGTGTCTGAGGCCGATACTCATTTGCAGCAGCAGGCAGGAAACAACAGCTCTTTGTGCAGTCGTACGGATGTTCTAACGAGCTGGAGTACACAGCCTACATCTTCAGAAAGGACACAAACCTTTTTTGACTCAGTCTCAAACGTCGAGGGCAGCATTTCAGGGAAGAGTTTCAAGAATACAGGTAACAGAAATTCCATGAAGGGGACAATGACAAACACCAGGAAGGGAACCAGCCGGAAGAGATCTGCACAAGTTCTCAGCAACTGTACAGAGAAGAGCACAGCAAACATTATTATTCAACCAGACAAAAGAACCCCACGTTCCAAAGAAGTGGGGAAACTGAGTGGTTAAACTTCTTTCGTTACAGTAAGGCTCTTAACGCATCATTTTAGCGTTAAGGTGTTCATATGTCTGGCACTTACCCGTCGTCTCTCCCTCCTAGTGAGGACCTGACCATGTAACAGCCTCCACACCATCCTGGCAGCCACCTTGGTGTCAATCCAAAGCAAGTGGAATCCACTGTAATAGTGTTTCAGTTCATCCACAATTTTTTGGCGTAAAGGCTTTTTTCCCACGGGAGTCTCCACGACTTGTTTTGCTGGAGTTTTAGCAGGCTTAGTACCCGCGTTTACAGTACTTCGGCGGGGCGGAGGTTCATCTCGGAGCTCCTGACGCAAGCAGGCGGACGTGTGAAACGTTCGCACGACTTGAGCTGGCGAGTGAGGTAGGCCAGTGCCCAGCCACGCGCAGTGCAGCGACGGCTGGTTTTCAGAGTCTCTTACACAAGTCCGGTTTAAATGAGAATCCACTAGTTGGACAAAAGCAACCGCTGGAGAGTACGGAGGACTGGAGTGCACGAGAAGACGGGAGCCTCTGAAACTGAGAGGTATTTAAGCAAGTAATAGTGCATTGTGGCTAAGGGACCTAGGCATTACACACAAATTAGTGTTCTTAGTGCTAAATTAATCCTGCAAAATTAATCTCGTGGCTGCCTCAGCATCTGAGACTCTGATCCTTCAGCAATGGATAAAATATTGAGAATTTGTCCCACGCTAACAACTTCGTTCCTGGGGGAGAATAACTCAAGGCTTCAGCCTGCCTCTAGGAAGCTGTTCTACCGATTGCATCGTGCAACGTGCCAGTTGCACACACAGAAAAAGAAAGCCCCTTCTCCTCTCACCAAGCGCTTTAGAACAGGGTTCTCTGCTTTTCCTGCCCCTTCCCTCCCCCAGCAACATCGGCTGGACCAGACGGGCTGCGCACCGAAGAGGGGCAAGCGGTCAGACAGCTTCATCTGTTATTTATAAAGGAGCCAAGAGCTTGCAGGCTGCTACGCGTTACGACAGCTGCCGAAATCCCTTAAGTTTTAGATAAATCAGACATTCTACTTCTCATCTGACCTAGCTGTAGGTGTCCCTGCCCATTGCAGGGGGGTCGGGCTAGGTGACTTTTAAAGGTCCCTTCCATCCCAAAGCATTCTGCGACCTTCAGCCAGGCAAGCTGGTGCAGGAGCCTGGCGAGGGACTCTAGATGAAAGCATCGACATGGCGCTCAACGTGCGCGCTAGCAAGCATCGGAACGGCACCAGCCGCAGCCATTACATCGCTAAGGAAAAGCGCTGCGGTGCCGGGGAGCCTCCCGGCTGCAGGCCTGCTTTCCCCCAGCCCGTTCAGCTCCAGCCGGGCAGGAGGAGCCGCGGGAAGGCTGAGGCCCAGGCACCCACCCCGCCTTACCTCGGCCTGGCCAGCGCCAGGAGCAGGTTACAGCTGTGGAAGGCCATGGGGTCACCGGCTCCGGCTGGACGCGGGCGGCGGCGGGACCCTCATCCCCGACAGCCAAGGCGGGCGAGCGGCCGGGGAGCGGCCCGGGACCCTCCCGCCCCTGCCGTGGCTCCGAGGGGAGACGTGAGCGGGGGCTGGGGGTCCCCGAAGCTCCCGCGGCCGGGCCGGACCCCGGCGCCCCGGCCCCTCCCCGGCCCCGCTCCCCGCCAGGGGCCCGCCCGCGGCCCCGGTCCTCCCGGGCTGTCCCATGGCGCTCTAGCCCGGCCAGCTGCGCTCTATGGTACCCTCTCCATCACGCCATCGCCGTGCGTCACAACCCCTTCGGCGGAGGCCAATCAGAAAGCAGGACTGCGGCCCTGCCGGAAGTCACCCAATGGGAGCAGGGCGGGGGCGGGGCTTGACCCGAGGTGCCCTCAGGAAGGGCCGCTCATTGGCTGCGAGGGCGGCGGCGGCGAGGCGCGAGAGGGCGGGCCTTGAAGGGTGATGTCACGGGCCGGTGCGTGACGCCATCGCGAGGCGGTGGGGCTGGGCGTGACGTAAGGGAGGCGCTTCACCTGCGCCTTTTCCTTGTTATGTATGGAGCAGCCGGAGAGCGGGGCAGGGAGCGGGAGCCACGGGCGGAGAGGGGCTGGAAGGGAGCCCGCGGTTCTGCGCCGCGGCCCGCCAAGCCTCGGCCGGCGGCCCGGCGAGAGGCGGGAGGGCTCGGTAAGCAGGTGACGCGCACGGCGACGTCGTTTCGGCGGCGGCTGCTGCCTCGGAGGTTTCCTGCCGTCGTAGGGTTGTCAAAAGGGAAAACGCCGTCGGTAGCTGAGCGTCCAGCCAAGCGTTGACAGGACCCCTTTAGTTTTTCGTACGACGCAAAACTTTGCTTTTACGTGAAAAGCTCCCGTTTAAGCGACGGCGGTTTGTCTCTCTACACAGAGCAGACGGCGCTGTGAGCGGCTGCGCGTACGGCGGGGCCCGGAAGGGCAGAGCCTCCCGTTGCGTGTCGGCGCCCGACAACGGCTTCGCGTGGGATTCGGCGTCAGCAGGAAGCTTCAAGCCCCGACGCGTTGTGAGGCAAAGACTGCGGGTCTGGCGAAACACGCAGGCAGCCGGAGAAACGTTCTCGGTAGGTGACAGGAGGCTTGGTCTCTCGAAATGTCTTCTGTCTTTGAGCGGCTAGTGGGGAAAACCCCATTTTATTGCCCACGATAGGTTTGTAACCCTTTGGCAACTTCGCTCGTAGGTGCCTAAACTGAGGAGCAATATTTAAAAAAGTAGAAAATGGAATTGGGAAAGATGGGTAAGAAACGGGACAGAAAGCTGCTGAGGCCTGCCACCAGAGCTCTCAGCGCATTGCTGTGTTTTCCATCGGTTGGAAAGCACGTTTCCCATGAAGGGCTGGCCTCCAGGTCCTTTAAATTCTGAAAAAATCCCCCCCCCCCCCCCCACTAATCCAAATACTTTTTTACTGTCAAAACCATTTCTGCGTTGTTAATGCAGAGCGTGTAATGGTGCAATTTAGTTCCTCTGTGCTTTATTCTGCCAGAGTTGGTTCTGCTAGACCACGTCCCCCGGCGTCGCAGAAGAGGGTTTTGTTTGGGTTTTCCTTCCCTTGGGAGAGGCTCTTGCCTGGGGAAGTGACAGAATAGGACAGTAAAACTGGATGAGCAGGCAAACACAAGCTCCCGTCCTCCGAACCCAGCTCAAGGTGGCGTCCCTTGTTCCTCGCGCTAGAGCGGGAGGTCTGCGTGGCTGCACTAGTGCTCCAGCTTTCAAGAAGTTGGAAACACCGATTTTGTCTCCTCAGGGACGTATTCCGCTGTGAATTCGTGAGATGGCTTCTAAGACAATGCAGACCAGAGTCTGGGCATGCTTATCTACCTTCTCATCTTCGCAGTGTTCAAAACTGTGATTTAAACGTGTTTAGATTATGTCTACAAGAGTTTTTCCTGCCTGAACGAGGGCTGGACGCTCCTGTTTCAAAGGAGACTGACCTGGGGATGCTGCCTCGCTGCGTTAAGCGCTGGGCTTTTAGGAAGGTCACTACAGCGGTGAGGGGTCAGAGCCCCTCCTCGACACTGCCCGCTTAAAGCTGCTGCTCAGAGCCCCCTTAGCAAGCCCACCCCTTCTTTTTGGGGACGGCAGTGGGCATAGATCGTTTGTCCAGGAACAGGCGTCGATGCTGAACTGTTGTGAAACACACAGGCAACAGGATTTGGGGCACAGCTGCTGGAAGCAATTAGCGCGCTGCATTTAAAGGGGAGCGTTCTTCGGGGAGAACACAGCACCTCTTTGATTGTTCACAAATATTGTTTTTCTCTCGCGTACGTCTTCGGGGTTGTTGTAAAGCACTCAAGTGTGTGGCGTTTAAGGAATGCTGGGGTCTGTTACTGATGGAGCTGCGGTCGCTCGCTGGCTGGAACCGCGTGCGATGATCTGGAGCTGGAAACGTCGAGTCCGGCGGTGAGGTCCCGAGTGCCTGCAGAGCACCAGAACCGCTTGTCCCCACAGGTTCGTCAGTGCAGGGTGAGCGGCGATCCTGGCAAGGATCGCTAGTTACCGTGATTGCGTGTTCTTCTGGTAGCTGGTTGTATCTTGTAGTCACTGCACAGGGCAAGCAAAGCGGTGTTTTATGTTTCCCTGAGGGCTGAGAAAGGTGAAGCTGGTGTCGTGGCGCTTCCCTCATCTGCGCTCAGCCTTAGCTCTGCGGGTAGGATCCCAGCCAACAGGTCGCTTCCAGTAAAAACTCTCAGGAGCAGGAAAAAGGAGTGCAAAAGAAAACCGAACAGGGCAAAAATGGAGGAGAAACTAATTCCTGTCAGAACGTTCATTAGTCGTCAAAAGGAATCAGAAAGAAAATATATTCTCATCCCTGGACTACTTCAGCTGCAGGAACATCAGGACCCTCCATATATTAATATTAACTTTAATATTAATGCTTAATATTAAGCATTTAGGATTTACAGAAGGGAGGAGAAGAGAGAGAGGAAGCCTTTTCTAGGTCACCTCCATTTTTGGTGCCTTATTGTATTTAAGGAGGAGAATAATCGCTTTTTAAATTCACTTTATTACAGCAATTCCCGGGCCCCCCCGACATGAAAAACGCCTCCTCATTGTGGGCTCCGAGCCTCTGCTTTCTGGGCAGCGGGAAATGCTGTGAATTTGGAAATCATTGCTCATCCTTTGCTCAGTGACTCGTAAAGCTCGCATCTCTCCAGCTTCCTCTTTCATGTTGGGTCGTGTCTCTCTTTTTACCTAATTCTTCCTAGTTTATTATCTGACTTTTTTTTTTCTTGGTAACGGACATCATCTTATCTTCCCATCTTGTTTACTTTCCATTCTCTTGTGCTTTTTTTGCTTTCCATTTTCCTTTTTTTTTCCTTGCATGTTAATGTTTTTGCTGCAGGAAAGATTTATTGTGTGCACTTCAGTTGTGTTTTCTTCCGCAAAAGAAAGACTTGAGGGTTGTGGAGGAGGGGAATTAATTGCAAACATCTCAATGCATAATTTTTCAGCCAAAATAGGATTAGAAACGACTGAGGATGACAGCATTTTCCTTCTCGATCCAACCCAGATGCCAAACCTCAGGAGCTAGACCTAGGCTCTGCAAGGCACGTTAGGATCTCTCCAGCAGAATTTGTTTTTTTCCCAGGCCTCATGCCGCCCGGCTGTAATTAAACGCACGTGGTACGTCTCGGCCGTGCCGTCCGTGTTTCCTAACAGCGGTGCAAACGCACGCCATGGTTTGGTGGGGCGGTTGCAGCTGCACAGCGGGGTCGGTAACGCCTCGGCACACGCTGAGCTTCGCAGGAACGCGTGTCCGTGCCCAGCACTCGGTGCCCGCAGCCGTCCTTGCACCAGTAAGCGCAGCAGGGCCAGCCAGAGCTGCTGGAACCGCCGTCCTCTTGCCGCGTTCACCTCCGTGGGTTTCTGCGTTGCGTGTTGGTGGTACGCTTCACATCTTTTTGTAGATGCTGTCGTAAGAGCTGGAAGACAGGGATGGGGAGCAGAATGAAGCCCCCATAATCCAAGGTCAGCGACCTGCTGCACCATGTAGACACACACAAGCCTATGGGGCCAGGTGGGATCCACCCAAGGGGACTGAGGGAGCTGGTGGAGGTGCTCACCAAGGCACTTTCCATCATCTATCAGCAGTCCTGGCTCGCCGGGGAGATCCCAGTTGACTGGAGGTTAGCAAATGTGGCGCCCATCTACAAGAAGCGGTGGAAGGAGGATCTGGGGAACTACAGGCCTGTCAGCCTGACCTCGGTGCTGGGGAAGGTTATGGAGCAGATCATCTTGAGTGCCATCATGCAGCACGTATGGGGCAACCAGGGGCTCAGGCCCAGCCAGCATGGGTTTATGAAAGGCAGGTCCTGCTTGACCAACCTGATCTCCTTGTATGACAAGGTGACCCTTAGTGGATGAGGGGAAGGCTGTGGATGTTGTCTACCTTGACTTCAGAAAAGCCTTTGACACTGTCTTCCACAGCATTCTCCTGGAGAAACTGGCTGTTCGTGGCTTGGATAAGCGTGGTCTTCGCTGCGTAAAAACCTGGCTGGACGGCCGGGCCCAGAGAGTGGTGGTGAATGGAGTTAAATCCAGTTGGCGGCCGGTCACCAGTGGTGTTCCCCAGGACTCAGTGTTGGGGCCAGTCCTGTTTAGTGTCTTTATCAACGATCTGGGCTTGGGGATCAAGTGCACCCCCAGTCAGTTCGCAGAGGACACCAAGTCGGGGGGAGCGTTGATCTGCTGGAGGGCAGGGGGGCTCTGCAGGGGGCCCTGGCCAGGCCGGGGCGATGGGCCCAGGCCCCGGGGTGAGGGTCAGCAAGGCTCAGGGCCGGGTCCTGCCCTGGGGGCACAGCAACCCCAGGCACCGCTGCAGGCGTGGGGAGGAGCGGCTGGGAGCTGCCCGGCGGGAAAGGGCCTGGGGGTGCTGGTCGACAGCCGCTGAACATGAGCCAGCAGGGTGCCCAGGTGGCCAAGAGGGCCCATGGCACCCTGGCTTGTATCAGGAACAGTGTGGCCAGCAGGAGCAGGGCAGGGATGGTTCCCCTGTGCTGGGCACTGGTGAGGCCGCCCCTCGAATGCTGTGCTCAGCGCTGGGCCCCGCACCCCAAGGCGGCCATGGAGGGGCTGGAGCGTGGCCAGAGCAGGGCAGCGAGGCCGGGGCAGGGGCTGGAGCACAAGGCTGGGGAGGAGCGGCTGGGGGAGCTGGGGGGGCTCAGCCTGGAGAAGAGGAGGCTGAGGGGAGCCCTCATCGCTCTCTGCAACGGCCTGAAAGGAGGCTGGAGCTGGGGGGGTCGGTCTCTGCTCCCCAGGAACAAGCGATGGGACGAGAGGGAACGGCCTCAACCTGCGCCAGGGCAGGTTTGGGTTGGGTATTGGGAAAAACTTCTTCCCCCAAAGGGCTGTCAGGGCCTGGCCCAGGCTGCCCAGGGCAGGGGCTGAGTCCCCATCCCTGGGGGGATTTAAAAGCCAGGGAGATGTGGTGCTTGGGGACATGGTTTAGTGGTGGCCTTGGCAGTGCTGGGTTAACGGTTGGGATCCATGGCCTTAAAGGTCTTTCCCAACCTAAACGATTCCACGTTTCTGTGATTCTAAGGCTGGGGCGTGCGGAGCCGTAGCTCGAGGGCGCGCGGTCCCGTCCCAGCGGCTGGATTTCCGTGGCACCGGGGCACCCAGCGCGGGTTCTATTGTACCCGGGACGCGCGGTGCGCCCCGGGAGACGCTGAATTTAGATGCGGGTTTACTTAGATGCGGGTTTATTTAGACGCGGGTTTACTGAGAGCGGGTTTACCCGGCGCCGGCCGCCGCCTCGGCCCCCGCCGGACTACATCCCCCGTCGTGCCTTGCGGCGGGCGCCGCCCGGGCGGCCAATGGGGCGCGGGGGGGGGCGGTGGCGGCGCCTGCGCGCGCGCCTGCGCGGTGCGCGGCGGCGGCGACGGCGGCGGCGGGGGGGCGGAGGAGGCGGAGGGCGCGGGAGCGGGGCCGGGACCCGGACCCGGGCAGAGCGGCACGGAGCGCCGCCTTCCCCCGCCGCCAGCGGTCGCCCGCGCCCGCCCGCGCCCCGCCGAGCGCCTCCCCTTGGCCGCACCGGCCGGGAGCTGGGCGGTGGGGGGGGCGGGGGGGGGGGGAGCGGGCGGCCTCCCGGGGCGGAGCCCGGCGCCAGCGGCGGGGGCGCGGAAATCGAGGCCGGGGCTCCGTCGCGGCCTGCTGCTGCTGCTGCCGCCGCTGCTGCTGCGGGAGGAGGCGGGGAGGCCCGCTGCCGCCGCCGCAGCCCCCGCCGCCGGCCTTTGTCTCCGCTGGGCTGGGCGGACGCGGCGGGGGCAGTTAGAATGGAACAGACTGAAGGTGAGGGCGGCGGGCGGCCGCGCTGGCGGGCGGCGGGGGCGGCGGCGGCGGCCCGCCCGGGCTTAAAGGGGCCGCGGCCGCCATGTTTGCTGCCGGCGCTGCGGCGGCGCGGCCCCCGGGGAGGGAGGGGAGAGGGCGGTGGGCCGCGGGCCGTCCCGAGGCGATCCCGCGGGCAGGGCCGGGCCGGGCCGGGCGGCGGCCCGCCGTCTCCGTGAGGCCGCGGAGGGCCGGGGCGGGCAGGGCTCCGTGAGGCGCGGCGGGAGCCGCTCGCTTGTCCCAGCCGGCGGGGTTTGGGGCAGGCGGCGGCCCCCAGCGCCTCCGTATCCCCCGCCGCGGCAGGCAGCCGGGGAGAGCGCCCGGGCGCCGGGGGGAGCCGCTCTCGGCGAGCCCCAGGGCTTCTGGCGGGGAGGAACCGGGGGTCCGAGCCTGCTCCCCGCTCTTGCGAAGCGATGCGGAGCTGTCTGCCGTCTCCGTGACAAGCCGCGTACTTGTCAGCTTCTTCAGATAAGCAGGTTTTCAGTGCGTGCTCCTGAGAACCGCACATGAGCGAAGGGTTTGTCGTTTCTCGGTTTATTTTTTTTTTTTTTTTGAGGTGCTGTTGCATTGTACTCTGTTTTGTTCTGTGTCTCACTCCGCTCTTTTTTCACTGGCAATACACTCGACAATTTTAATACAGGTTTAAGATTTTCAATTTGCTGTTAAGAAAAAAAAAATCTTAATGGTATAGTTCTATATATACTAACTAACCCAAAAGACAATGTAAAGTAGCCTATAATCATAGTTGAAGAAAAAATTGTAGCCTGTTTTGATGACTGTTTAGGTTGTCCAGTGGCTTACTGTAGAGATGCACAGAGTATGTTTTGGCAGTTAGATTTTTTCTTTTTTAAATTTTTTAATAAACTGCTTGAAAAGATTTTACTCCACAAAGTGAGCATGTGCTTTATGAAGTTACAGACTAAGAGTAGAGGATGACGACCAAAGACACTATGTTTTGTTTTAATACAACCCAGTTTTGCATTTTCAGTTTGGTAAGTTTGCCCGAGTTTCAGGTGATACACATGAGATACGTTGCAGTTACTACACTGCTTTTGATATGTGAAAGTATGTCATGACTCTTACAGTGTTTGGTATTGCCAAAGATCTGGCTTCTGGTTTTACGTGAATATCGATCCGTGACTCTCCCTGGAGAAAAAAAAGATTTCCCTCCACGTTTCCTATTTGAATCCTGAGGCTCTAAAAACAGATGAGTACTCTAAGCGCGTTTTCAAGACAAACCACTTTTTATTTTCTTTTTAATGCATGGCGTTTTCTTTGCTGCTGTCCAAGTTGTTTCTTTCCGTGTCACCATGGGAAACTTGTTAAAAGTGGCCTTATCAAAACCATATTACAGACATGACTACTTCTTCTGGCATTTATTAAAAAAACAAACCACCTTTCAAAAGGTATACAGGGAAGTAGTCAGCCTTACCGCATGCTTTAAAGTTTGTCAGGAGGCCTCTGATTCACCATCAGTGTCTGCCAGAAGAGACTGCTCAGTCCAGCTGAAGTCAGTAGAAATCCACAGGCTACAGTTTTTCTGCTAACGAATCTATGTGCTGTTGAAAAACTTGGCATTGTCTTAACGTACGTAAATGAAACTTTCCATGTGTGATTTCTTAAGGACAGCCAGAACAAAATGGGACAGAGCAGACTGCAAATACTGGTTGCAAGAATCAATAAGAATAATTATTTTATTTCTGTCTACAGTTCATATAATTTGAACACCACAGGATGCTGTTACAGTTGATCGAGGCAGCCCTCCAGGTGATTTTTGACATGACTGTAGAAAAAGCATGGGTGTGTTCAGTTCTAGTGAGGAGTTCGGTGGCAGGTGCGTATGCTGAACTGCAGCGAGAACCGGGTTGTACGTTTTACGTGGTTCTGGCTGGGCAGTCGTAAGGTTTTGGGAGGAGGAATAGAAACATGACAGAAGTCAATTGCATCACTTTAAAATCCCAACCAACCTAGCCTGTTCCAGCCACACAGCTGTGTGCTTGTAAAACATGTAGAGCCGTGAACAGCTGAGAATCGTTGCTGTGTGGATTAGACCCTCGAGATGACGAGTACCAGCGCAGGTTAGATACAGGCATACGCTGGAACGAAACAGCCCAGAAAACGGCGGTAAACATGTGTGTGGTGACTCAGGTAATGAAGGGGTGGTAGGACGCGAACAAATCTTTGAATCTCCCCGATTTAGATCTGTGTGGACAGGAGCTGGGTTGTTTGTGCGTAAAGATGGCCTGGAACTTCTGCTTTCGAGACTGTTGATAGAAAGTCCAGCTCAGGGTGACGAGGCAGCGACGCCGTTTGCTGAACATGTAAGACTGACTCAAAGTATTGCTTTTTCAACTCGGTCAGTGAGGCAGTAGGACAGTTTCTGTTCTCACAGCAGTTACTTTCCATCTCTGTAAAATTCCTTGCCTCTACCAAGCGCTAACCCAGCTGCTTTAAGCAGGGCCACCCACATGGTGGTTGTCAACAGAAAAGGGTAAAACAAATTCAAAAAGGTTTTGTGGAAACTCCGTTTAAAATACGTGCGCTCTACGCTTTTTATCGGTAGGTGTTGTGTCGGCTCGCTGCTGTGGTGGTAGCCAGCCTCAGATGAACAAGCGTCTGCGCTGGTCCCAGCAGGGTTCGTCAGCTGGTAGCGGTGGGCAGAAGGCGCGCGGAACCCCGGGGGTCTCGGGCGTTCAGGGAAAGCGCTGCCGTTTTGCGCTGGCTTCTGGCTGCCTCCGGCTGGGTGCGGGCAGTTTCTGCGGGCGCTGCACCCAGCAGGCTTTGGAGAGAGTCCTCCCTCCTCGTGCTTGGGAGTTTTCACCTTGGTCTCCTGTTTGGTGATGAATAGCGGTGGGTGCTTCTGACATTCAGGAGGTTTCTCTTACGCATTGCATAGTTACCGTATCTTTTCTCACTTTTTTGAGCAATAATACAGTGGATAGATGCATGTTTGTGTGTTTTATAGGTAATTCCTACCCTGTTGCTATATTTTATGCAAACCTACAAAACTCCCTCTTTGGGAGGAGGAAAATGGGATCGGCATTGTTCAGAATCGTGTGATAATCTGAGCGGTCTGTTATTATTTAGTCTACCGCAGCATGAAAGCAATAATTTGAGAACTTCATGTCTTGTTTTCTGAGAGTGAAGTTGCAAAATACTCATGCGGAAAAATAGCTTTAGATAAGTGCAATTGTTGGTGAAAAATGTGAACCTAGAGGGTTTCTAATCTCTTTGAAACTTTCCCATGATGGGGCACTCACTGTTGAAGGTGTAACTGGGTTTTTTGAGTTATGCTTGGTCAGGCTAAGAAGCTCGGGACGGGAAGTGAAACAAACTCGGTGTTAATTTAAGAAGGAGCACTGTAAGAGCTCTACTAGATTGCCCTACCTTATCTTGTACTGCTTATATTTTTTTATTTCATTTACTTTTTCCTCTGATACTTTGAATTGTGGCTCTCCCATGGGCAACATGAAAATATTTGCTCAAACAGTGTCCGTGTGTAGAGTCTCGGTGTCTGTAAACAGTCCCGTTTCCCTGCTCGCTCAGAAGATCCCGCAGCCGTGGGAAAGGATCGGTACAGAATGCTGGCTACCCGGTTTTAGAGAACAAACTCTTTTTCTTTCATTAGGAAATTCAGTTGCAGTTTTGAAGGTATTGTTGATTTCAAGTTGTTTCCCAGCTGCTACAAAGTATCCATTTCCTATAAACCTTGAAATAATTAAGTTGTTTCTTTATCTGTTGGTTGAGTTCCAATGTTGTATCGGTGTGGTATCTGTTATGGGTCGCATTTGGAAGCTAAATTCTGCAGCCTGCAGGAGGCTGGCACTGTAATTTAATAGAGTCGTCGCTGTTGTAGTGAGAAGAATTTATTCTGAAATACTTTTCTGCGAGATCAACGCGTATCACTGAAAATCACATTCCCTCGTGGTTTTAGGTAGTGTTCCTTTGCTGAGGAAGGGTGGGTATGGCTCTTGAGCCTGTTGTTCATATTTCAACGACAGCGGGGTATTCTTTGCATCGGAACTTGGGAGTGACTTTTGCGAAGTAATCCTTCCTTAGGTTTAAACGTTGAGATTCCTACACGTCCAGGATTCATCATTCTGTTCTGTTATTTTGGAAGCTCCAGGGGCTGTCCTTTCGCTGTAACGCAGCCCAGATGCCGCTTCGCTGGGCAGCGACTGAGATACGGACAAACCGGTGCAGAGTTTTGGAAAGGAAGAAGGGTGGGAAAATCTGGGTGTGTTAACCGTGATGACAGCGAAAGACGTGGAAGGAAGAAGCTCTCGATGATGTAAGCTCTGTGGGGGAACAACCTCTTGTGTTTTAAGACTGTTGAGAGTAGCAATTCAGTGAAGCAATAATCCTTGCTTCTGCAGCCTGCCTAGGAAGATAATGAGGCCGGTGTACAAATTGTCCCAACAGAAGCATAGGCTAGCATCGAGGACCGTGTTACACAGGTGAGCTCCAGAGGGAAATTACTTAAAAAAAAAATAATCACAACTATTTTCTCCCACTGGATTTAGGAGTTACCAGTAAAAGTAGAGTGCTTTGAAGTTCACTAATCCCCAAGTTTTGTCGCGTACCCAAATGAAGTCCGCTGTGCCTGTGGAAGGGAGTGCACTGCCGGCTTTAGGAACTGTCACAGCTGGGGACTGGCTGCTGTGAGGAGTGATACAGCCTGGCAGACTTTGACCTGGAGGGCTGTATGTGGAGGAGATAAGAGGGACCAGACACAGTCACGCAGCTTTTGAATTCTGTTAATGCTGTGTCTGGATCTCATTAATACCGCTTTGGTGGGATAGTTGTACCAAGGTATCAGCAGAGAACTTACTTCTCCTTCTCAGTACTAGCAAAACCGCATTTTTGCTGCTGAACTTCAGCCCTTCTGAGAAAAATAAGCTGTCCTGGCAAGAGCATTCTTTGTCTGTGTACGGGTAAGGACTTTCGCTGGCTACGTTGATCAAGTATTGCATCTTACTGTAGACCCAGACGGACGTGACCGTGACGAGGAGCCTGTAGTGTTGTCATGGCTTAGTGCTCTAGCCTTGTGACAGGGAGTCCTTCCTATTAGGAACAGGGCTGAGGCTCATAAACAGTCTTTGTTAAATCACTCGGCAGTCTGTAGATCATCAACTTCTGAATGATGTTTATAGATGGAATCAGAACGGGTGACTATGAACAGCCTAATACAGTACATTCTAATCGGCCAGATATATGCATGTAACATCCCAGAGAAGAAATAAACCTTGGTGTCCTAGTGAAATGCTGCACAAAGTTTGGTTTATATCCCCACTTTTTAAAGTGTGGAAGCTCTTTTAAGGAAAGACTGAAAGTTGCCAATGTAATAGGAAAAGGTCTGTTCTTACTTCAAAGAGATGGGATAGGGTAATGCTTTTTGGGGCAGAAACCTTTTGCTTAGGCTGTTGTACAATTTCAGTGCTTCTCAAACTGAAATGTTCGGCTGTGGGTTATATGAACAGCTTTCTAGTGTTCTGTATGCAGCCTCACCTGGTGGGGCTCAATTTTCGAGAAGGCTTTAAGGAAGATTTTAGTGGATTCAACATACCAGCCAGGCAAGAGATCAGAATTTCTGTAATGTCGATCGCAGCGGCCTGCCATTAAACCGCTGCCAGAGGAATGAGCTGGATAACCAAATCACGTAACCCACGGGTCACAGCAGTGCGAGAGAGGGTTTGTTTTTTTTTTCTCCCTGATGCGACAGTTGAGGCACAAGTTGTCAGTCTGTACTTGCTGAGTTGTAGGACTAGAAGGTGGTTATACAGATGAAGATGGTTATACAGATGGACAGTTTCAAGGCAGTCTTCTGAACGTAAAGATCCATTGCTGATTTGAAAATGAGGGTTCGTGGAGGCTCTAAATCTGGTGGTGTTGGCTGGAGGAGGATTAGTTGTTGTGGTAGTGGCAGTGAGGTTTTTTCCTCTTACATCATGAAGTACTTACTCACCAAGCGAGTAGTCTGCCTCGATATTTGACATTGTAAGTAAGGCCAAAGAACCTGTACCTGGGGAAAAAATGTCTTTTAAATGAATTATCATCCTTTCTCTTCCCTCTCAAGAGAGAAATGAAAAGCGTTAAAATTATTTTACCACATCGGATTAGCATCCTCCAGCAGGACTCAAAACTTGCACGGTTTCCACTCTTAGTCGGACTTATAAGCAGGACAACATAAAGCATAATGATTCGAATGCCATGTGACATTAGCAAAGTTATATTTTTAACAAAGCACAGAATGCTGTGTATGTTTTTGTTTTATAGAATTTTGCTTTCTGCAGGCTGATTTTTGCTTTTTATCGTTCTGCTGTGGCCACACCAAAGTTTGGGTCCTGGCATGATATACTTTAACAGATCCCTTATTTAACCTTCTGGTGCTTAGTTCTAATAAACTAAACGAACGATCTTACTTTCAGAGTATTTGGGTAAAAGAAAGTGATTTAATTACTGTTAAAAGAAAACAGCAACAATAAAAAACTGAGAAGTCGAGAGTAATTCTAAAATTTCTTAAACTGTTTCTGCTTTGACTCTGCCCATCGATCAATGGATGTGCCAGGATGACTGAAGTGCTGTTGCAGCTTCTCAAGACAAGTTTTTCTTTTAAGCATTCAGAAGAAAAAAAAAGATTGAACCAGGTTGCAGTAACAAGTGAGAGCAGCCTAGGGTGCAGTTTCTTACTTGTGTGCGAAATCTGTTGTTTGCTCTTCGGTTTGGCAGATGTAAGGTAACAATTAATTGGTAAATAGTACGAACAGTCCCACTTCCTCTTCCTAGAATGGGTGGTGGTTTTGTGTTTTTGACCTTGGTACGCAATCCTGCTCGCTCCACGTGCTGTCCCTCGGATACGCTGCCGCCTCGGCGGTAACGTTCTTGCGTTGGCTTTGTGGCTGATGTGCAGCGAGCTGCTGGAGAGCAGAGGTGGTTTTACAGCCACGAGATTTAACAGTTACTGCAGTTAGTGAATCTTGCTACATGGCGTTGTGCTATTGTTTCCTTAAGTCGCTTAATTACGGTGACAAATGTGCCCCTAGTTGATTGCACGGGGCAGTAAAGATGAATACAAACATCAATATAATCCGAGTATGAAGTCCACAAAACATAGAGCAAAATTCTGGTCGGGTTCTTGCTGGTTGCTGTTGTAACTTCAGTTTCTTTTTGCAGTCTCAGAGGAGGGAAGTGTTCTTAGTGTTTTGAAAACTATTAGATAAGGTATTGAGATGCGTTGCATGGGGAGGGTGAGAATTTAATGTGGGCAGGGTTATATGTAGATTCTTATTATGAGAAGTATCTGTGGGATGTGTTAATGTCATTTCAAACCCTGACCAAAAGGGCACAGTAACCCTCCTTTATGCCTACGCAGAGACAGAATAAATAATACAGAGCTATGTTTACTTTGGAAGGGCTAAATTGACCTTGCTTGAAAACAAACTTGTATTTCTTACCTGAAGTTTAGGTCACTGTATATGTCTTCTTGTTGAACATCGATATTATTTAGGTGAATGCCAAAACCTTCTCTGAGCCAGCAGTTGAGTTTTGGAAATCTAACTTCGATTTAGTCTGATCTTGGTGTTTTAATATGCAACGGAAAATTGAAAGTGTGTGTGACAGCTTTCTCAGCTGTAATCTAATTCAGTGAATAACCTCAGGTTTTGGAGATCTTCTGGTACTGAGGCTGTTTTTCTCTCCCTCCAAACCACGTAGCGTTTAAGCCCTAAGTGTTTAATATTAAAATAAGGTGGAGGGGCGGGGAGTGAGGAGAATAACCCTCCTCGCTAGCTGCTGAGAGCCACCCGGTGCAAACTCTGCTCCGCTTTGCTGGTGAGGGAGGAGGTTGGGAAACCCCACCTGAGGCTGTCGCACAGTCTGAACTGGTTTTCCCAGCAGCTGAGGTGGAACGGCCTATTCCCTTTAATCGTGCCACTGCTCAGAAAAGCCCGTGGCTTAGTCTCCCGCTGGCCTAAGGGCTGCTCATCTGTCTCGAATTTTGGCAAGGAGGCGGGGAGGCAGAGAAGAGGTTTCTTCTCTCCTGTTTAAGTGGTCTTCCTGTGGTTTTTCTGGCTTGTTCAGTTTGCAGTGACCATGGTGGCAAGAGAACTTGGTGTCTTCTGCATGCCTGAGGTTCAAAGTCGGCTGTCTTACTGCTTTGTGTTAGAATAACGCTTCCTAGCGCCAGACTAGGAGGGCTATAGAGAGTGTTTGGAATTTTAGCATTGTTATTCTGACTTTGTAACACTTGGGCTCTTAGTTTTTAAGCACTTGTAGGTACTTACAGCATTTCTTTAAACATCTTGGAAAAGAAGAAAGTGGTCATGTAAAAAAGCTGTTCTTGCAGAAATGTGTGAAGAGCCCTTTTTAAAGATTCAGTAATACCAGTCTTCTCTAAATCCATGAGAGGGTGGCTGCTGAATGGAGAGGGGGAAATTGGTCTTTAGATCTCTTTTCTTTTTTTTTTTTTCTCAACAATTTAATTCGCTTAATTACTATTTTTCGATTTACACTGACTTCTTATTTCCCTCCCCCCGCCTTTAGGCCCTATGAGAAAAAGGGAAAGCTAAGGATGCTGGAGCAGAACAATGGATTTCTCTTTCTCTTTCATGCAAGGGATCATGGGAAACACAATTCAGCAACCACCTCAACTCATTGACTCAGCCAACATCCGCCAAGAGGATGCCTTTGATGCCAGCAGTGACATTGCTGAAGATGGTGGACAAACGCCATACGAAACTGCCCTGCAGCAAGGCTTTCAGTACCCTACGCCCACGACGGAGGACCTTCCACCCATCACGAATGGCTACCCACCAACGATCAACATGTACGAACCTCAAGCCAAATACCAGACGTACAGTCAATATCCCAATGGTTCAGCCAATGGTTTTGGTACAGTCAGAAACTTTAGTCCCCCAGAGTATTACCAAATGGAAAACTCTAACGCAAGGCCGCACGAAGTTCTGGAAAAACCTTCCCCTCCGCAGCCGCCGCCTCCACCACCACCTTCAGTTTCACAAACGGTGATTCCAAAGAAGACTGGCTCACCAGAGATCAAATTAAAAATAACCAAAACTATCCAGAACGGCAGGGAATTGTTTGAGTCCTCTCTGTGTGGGGACCTTTTAAATGAAGTACAAGCGAGTGAGTATGCTAAGGCGAAACATGAAGGGAGAAAAGAGAAAAGGAAAAAAAGTAGCAAGCATGACTCTTCCCGATCGGAAGAGCGCAAGTCGCACAAAATTCCAAAATTAGAACCAGAGGAGCAAAATGTAAGTGGAATAATAGTTTCAGCCATCTGTATACCTGATATTGTTGATGGAATATGCGTCTTGGGCAGTGTTTTTCCTTACTTTTAGTTGTATACGTACCTGAAGTCATGAGGCTTTATTTACTTGTCAGATACTCATATTAGGTTACTAGGATCTGTATTTCTAGGACAACACAGTTTTGGGTAAAAGACTGCATATAAAAATAAATGTTAGAAAATGCTATATAATATTTTTAATATTATTTAGTGGTTTAGCGTGTTCAGAGTTTGCTACGCTTTGGACAGTGTTGAAGATGGAGCGTTTGGCCAAAAGCATGCAAGTGTACACATTCCTAAAATTGCCTGTCAAAGTAATGCTGGGTTATTCAGTGGAAAGTTGGGTAACTTGGAGTATTCAGCACTGCAGCTTTTAATAAATTTTTGAAAGATATTCTAAACGTCGTGATGATGTGCAAAACCCCAGAGCGATGTAGCATATGTAGAAGCCAGTAGAAATTAGTATTCTAAAATAGTAGGCGAATTAGAAGGACCAGTTGACTCGACAAACTTTGGGAAAATTCAATATTGATGTCTATTACCATTTCTGTCAAGTTTTGTAATAGGGTTGGACGTATACAGGGTGTGTATATATATGTGGTTTAACGTAGATTGCAGGAAGTAGAGACACAAATTACCGGTCTTCGGTACTCTCAGCTATTCTTTTTTCTTCAGTTTTATAAGCCACTTCATTACTTCTGTTTCTTTTTCTCTTCCTCATTCCTGCCAGCTGTGTGATACTGGTTTCTGTATTTCTCAGTTTGAGGGGAATGGGGAGCAGAGAGGGGTGGCAAGTGTCAGGAATGGGGAAGTTGCCATATCAGGCCAGGATGGAGATTGTCCAGCTCGGGCCGGTCTGGGCTGTTACAGTATATAGCTGAGTTTCGTGTAAGTTCCTGTGAACCCCCTTGATTCTTGCTTCTGGTAGGTTTGGGAGAAGATCCTGTCCTGTAGGGATCGGGACTCTGATCTAGTATAGCAGGTTCATATGCTTGATGTGGTGGTGGTGTTATTTTTAATGGAAGTCACGCTGGTTTCACACCCACCCCCCCTTACCAGGAATATTTACAAGTTTTATGACTGTTCTCTCTCCCTTCTGGTAAGCGGACTTCTTCCAGAGGTCAGGTTGGTGATTTGTCAAGATTTTGAGCTTCTACTATATTTGTTTACCAGAGTTGACTCTAATGAAGCTCAGTAAGATCTAATAAACCCTGTAATCCAAACTTGAAATGGACTATCCAGTTAAAATGCGAGCCATGGGTGGCTGCACTGGATCTCGGAATTGCTGTTTGAAGGCAGTTCCAAGTGGCTGTAGCAGCCGACGTGGCCAGCTGCTGCCGGGAGGCAGCTCCGGCATCCCGACCGGCACCTCCCTCGCGCTTCATACCTGCGTATGGAGGTAGGAAGAGGGGTCTGTTCTCACGGTCAGCTCTTTGCTGAATGCCTCCGCTGCTCCTGTGTTGTTCGTCCACCTGTCCTTTGTTTGCTGCTGTAATCATACGTTTACCCCCCAAGTTTCACTTAAATCTCAGTGAGTTTGGTTCTTCCAGAGTTCGGCTAAAGACACGGTCTTTTATCCAGGCTTTCTGGCCTCTTCTCCAGACTTCCAGCACCCCCGCATCAGGCTGTGTGTTTTGCCTTACCGTTTTGTCCTCCCTCTTACCAGAGACCCTGATTCTACTGTTGAAGCTTCAGCCGTGCCTGTCCCTCTGTTTGACTGGTGTTACCTGGTTATCATGAGGACACAATCTTCTGTCTTGCCCAGCATGTTGTCTTTCCCAGATTGAACTAAAACCTTGCCTCTCAAGTTCCGAGTCATACGTGTCATCCAGAACTCGCCAGACGTCTCGGTCTTGCTTTTGTCCTCCATGTAGCTTCCATTTTCCTTTCAAAAGCCGTTGTTGCAATGAACTCTTTCATGTCACTCGCCCTTGTTTCAGACAGCAGATCACTCTGACATGAACAGGATTTTGTGCTAGTGGTTTTCGTTACGAATTACCCACTGCAGTCTCAGTTTCATTCTCCCACCATTTGACTTTCCACTACACAATTTCATCTTCGTGTATGTTCATCATGTACGCTTTCGTCATCTTTAGCGTTAATGGTATGAGACTTGTGACTTCGGATCATCTTAATAGGAGCAAACAAAACTTCTGGTACAACAGTTGTTTTACGCTCTTCTCCTCGGCGTGGCTATCTGAAAGTGCGGTGACCTGCAGTTGTTTCCTCTTTCTGACACGGTAATCTCTGTGGAAACCCACTGACTGTCGGGGGACGTTCATACTTGAAAGGCTGATTTGAAATGAAAATGTTATGAAAACATTGTTGAACTTTAAGCTCTGGATACTTGTTTTAAGAATAAGTTACTCTGCTCGTTAGTTGTATTCTGCGAGGAGCTGGAACTTTGCGATCTGTGTAATCCGCTTGGCTCTGCCGGCAGAGGTGAAGTTTCCACTAACTCACTGGAGCAAAAGAAAGGCAGGAGTCATTGCCGTGCTTTCTGCTGTACCAGGGAGGTATGATTTCTGCCCAGCAAATATTGATATGGTCGGTTTAAACGATCGTTTTCTACAGACAGCTCTAAATGAGATGCTGGCCTATGCCAGAACTGACCTTAATTGTTCTAGATGATGTTTACATGTGTGTTTCCTAGTTTCTCTGAGCTGAAGCATGCCGTATTGCCTAACACGGGGTCTTCGTTTTAAACGAGCTAGGTGTAATTTGGATTAACAGCATTATTAGTTTCTCACTGCGTGTGTCCGACTCCTCTTTTTGCTGCTCTTTGAGTCCTTTGACTAGTGACTTCTCTGCTGTGGTAAAAGCAAATGTCTGGTCCCTGTCTCATTAGATAGCTCACGGCCCGCCTCTTATCTTCTCACCTGCTGTGCCATCCCGCTATCATGGCCACTCCACCGACGATGCTAGCTTCTGGTCAGTGGTGATCCCTCTTCTGTCGAAACCTTTTCCTGTCCTGCTCTGCCAGAACAGACTGCGTGCGCCCCTCAGCCTGGCCTATAAATGCACCGTAGGCTTTATGTTGTTGACTTTTGATCCTCCAAATATATTTGTCAACTATTTGCAATTTAACATCGATTCTACAGTTCTCGTATGGTATATTTAATATGATTTTGTAATGTAGTTTTTGTAAATAACTGGTGTACAGCGAGACTCATCACGTTACTATGGATATCCTTCATATGTTCTTCTCTGTTTCTTTGAAGTTGTATATTAATTTAGTGGGAAGTTATTTGGGCTTGCTGTCCCTGAGTGTATGTTCTTCTGTCACCTGTCAGAGGAGAACATTGCTGTATGTAGGTGTGATGGTAATGTAAACAGTGTAGGGAAACAAGGTATTTTTTGATTGTGATGCTGCTGTGTTTTGAATTGGGCCTAAGGAGTCATCTTACTCATATTTTCTGGGTTCATGGTTGCCTTTCTCTCTGTGAATTATTTTTTCTGCCTGGTTTCATTATTATGCTTTTTTTGTTTTGTTTTACTGTCCCCTTACCTTGTTTGTGTTTGTTTTTCCTTTTTTCTCTTCGTTGTTACCCATTTCCTAGAGACAAAATGAGAGGCTTAGCATGCTATCAGAAAGACCAAGAGAAGATACAGTGTTGGAGGAAACCCCGGTTAGTACATACATTAATTAACACTTTTTGAACTTCTAGTGTGTTACTGTTTTTGGACTAATTATTACATGGATACTTTAATTTGTCAGATAAATCGGTTGCCATTTTTGAAACTCTTACTAATCATTTTGCATCAAAACATCTCTCGTTGTACGGTGTTTATTACTCTATTTTATCCCCAAAGCAACTTTCTTAATCAGCTTATGAAGCAGCAAGTTTTTTGGGATGGTGGTGGAGGTTGCTGTTGTGTGTCTTGGTTTGTCAGTGACTATCTTGTGTAAACCGTAGCTGTACGTAACGCCTTTCTGTCACGTTTCTAAGAAATGTTTATCTCGTGTTGGATTATCAAACGTCAGGGATACCTGAGAGAAAAATAACAAGTCCCTATGGATAGCGTCTGTGTCTCTGAGTGCACTAAATTGTCTTCTGTGGCTTGAAGCTTGCATTTTCTTTGTAGGTCCAGCAGTTCTTGCCTTCTCTTCCAACACAAGTACCCCATGACATCAAGTTTCAGGTTGGCGATCTGGTTTGGTCCAAGGTGGGAACGTACCCGTGGTGGCCTTGCATGGTTTCATGTGATCCACAGCTTGATGTTCATACCAAAATTAATACAAGAGGTAAGGGAGGACGATCTTTGCCAGAATATATCGAGTTTCTGTAGTTGTTCCTTTATTAAAGATATCTTTGAACTCCCTTTGCAGGATGAACTCTGCTTGTGCGTATGCTAAACAGCACTGTTCCTGAAATGTATAAAACTAGTACTTATTAAATTACCTCTACAGATGAGCCTGTGAAAACTGGGCTTGTGCACAGATGCTCCCACTTTTCTCAAGTCAATGTATTTATGAGAAGACGCTGATAAGTGTGAGAGTGTTCGATGTGGGCAAGGCATACTTATCTTCCCATCTTAAACTGTTCTAAATCTCGGC
This sequence comes from Platalea leucorodia, assembly GCF_965183815.1. Lineage (NCBI taxonomy): Eukaryota > Metazoa > Chordata > Aves > Pelecaniformes > Threskiornithidae > Platalea > Platalea leucorodia. The sequence goes on along the minus strand of NC_138858.1, from coordinate 92,893,876 downwards.
CCGTCTTATTTCTGAACTTTAGCTAGGTACTTCCACCTGCAGGAATTGAGCGATGTGGAGGAGGAAGGCGTCAGCTAAACCAGCAAAGGGATGTGGATAAAACTGCTGACTAGAAATTTTTCGTTTTCAGGTGCCCGTGAATACCACGTTCAGTTTTTTAGCAACCAGCCAGAGAGGGCGTGGGTGCACGAGAAGCGGGTGCGAGAGTACAAAGGACACAAACAGTATGAGCAATTATTGGCTGAGGCTGCTAAGCAAGCCAGCAACCACTCTGAGAAACAGAAGGTATGACGAACGCTAATTGTGTAGAGGGTTATCTACAGTGCCTGTGTAAGTGAAACTCTCGTGGGGCAGTTCCGAAACGCTGTGGTACTTTACCCTGTAAAGGGTTGTCTGAATTTCACTGGAAGAAGTGTTTTTCGCAAAGATACAGAAAATGTTTCCGTACGCTTACGACTTACGTGTGAAAAGGCTGATAGCTGAACCTACTTTGTCAGTTCCTCGTGACGGTAGTCATCCTGGGCATTGGAGATAATTTGACATCTGTATTAGAATATTAAATAAAAACAGTGTCTGCGTGTTTACTGTTAACCCATTCTTTGGAAAATACGGTTTTTAAAGGACACTCTTCCAGCCCCTGAGACTAGTGGATATGTTCTTTTCCATTGTTTTATTGGAAAGGAAGTGTTAGCTACAGAAATTACTTACTGTGTAGATGGGCTACTTCAGTCAATATTTATGCTAATCAAAATATTGATGTGGAAGGAAAGGATTGCTTATAGAAAAATAAGGAGGATTTTAAAAGTAGATCAATTAGGATTAATTCTGTGTCTCATAACAGAATGGCGGGCTTGAACGCTGCCTGTTCTTGTCTTTAGTGAAGCTGTAACTCAGGGCAGACACTGTTAATTGTGATGGTCGTAAGGATCCAGCTCGAGTGTCTGCTTGTACTCTGAGCAGGGGATTCACTGTCCACCTTTCAAAAAATACCCTGTAAATGGAGAGCGAACTTAAATATGCTGCCTGAGAGATTTAAAGAACCTCAGGATTGCGTTTTAAGCGCTATACGTGGCAAAATCTTCAGTGTAATTAGCTGCTTGTCTTTGTTCCTTAAGATTCGCAAACCAAGGCCGCAAAGAGAGCGTGCTCAGTGGGATATTGGTATTGCCCATGCTGAGAAAGCATTGAAAATGACTCGGGAAGAAAGGATAGAACAATACACCTTCATTTATATAGACAAAGAGCCAGAGGAGGTTTTGTCAAAAGCCAAAAAGACTGCTGCTTCTAAATCGGAGACCAAGAAAAACCGACGACCGAAGCCAGCCTTGAACACCCAGCCAGAACATGCCAACGTGGTAGCAGCATCGCCTTCAAACGCTGAGGTGCGAAGACAAAGCCAACGGAGGCAGTCGAGTGTGGAAGAGGAGGAGCCACCTCCTGTGAAAATCGCATGGAAAACAGCTGCAGCTAGAAAATCCTTACCAGCTTCAATAACCATGCACAACTTGGATCTTCAAAAGTGTAACATGTCTCCAGTTGTTAAAATTGAACAGGTTTTTGCCCTTCAGAATGCTGCTGGGGATGGAAAACTCATCGATCAGTTTGTTTATTCCACTAAGGTATGTACTCTGTGTAGTGACTCCTCTTTTCTTGATAAATTATCCCAAGTCTGTCTTACTGTGGAGCTTAAACTTGTGTCCACCAAGCTTTCAAAATACATGTGCCTTTCATTGGAGAGAGAAAATCTAACAAAAGACAGATGCGACAACGGAATCTTTTAGTGCACTGACCCCTTAATTTCAGCGCATCCCAAAGTCTCTGGCAGTAACCATTCTGACTGGTGGCAGAGGAGCTCTCTACAGATGGTCACGTTTTTGCTCACAACACATTCAAAATATTAAAGCTGTTTAATTCCAGTTTCCTAGTTGAAATAATCCAGAAATTCTCTGTAAATCTTAAAATCAATGTATTTGTGGGAAACAGATGACAAAACTGTTAATAATGTATTAAAAAGTAATAACTACGTTTTGTATACCAGACTTTTAAAATGAGTTCTGCCTCCTAGCTTCCTTCAGGTGCACAGCAGCTTCTCACAGTCAGTGTAAGGAAAAGTTTAGGACTATTTCTCTGCCTCCTTCTTCTGCCTCTCTACCTGGAGGGTATTTATTTCATCCTAAGCATTAGAGAGAAGGTAATGTTTAGAAAAGTCACTGGAAATTTTTTTTTGCCTAGTGTGTAAGGGGAGATTGAGAGGGTTGGAAAGTTCTGCAAGGAAGCAGCTCAGTAGTAGATGTCATCACGTGTATGTGTCGCACTGAAGAGCAGTGAATGTTTCTGTTGTGAGAGTTAAGAGTAGATCAGTCTGCCTGTTAGCAACCACACATGCATAAATACGTCAAGAGAATCTTTTCTTCTTTTTGTTTTTAAGGGAGTTGGTAACAAAACAGAAATAAGCGTCAAAGGACAAGAGAAACTTAATTCTTCATCAAATCAGAGAAATGAAAAAGCAGCAGTGCAAAATGCGTCCTCTCCTGAAACAACTTCTGGGTCAACAGGTAGGCAAAATTGCAGAATCCTTGTCTGAACTTTAGCAGTCTAGCATTTAAATTATCAAACGTGACATCTTCTCATTAGTTAAAAAAGATTATTAACATCTTTCTCTTTACATGATAGTTGTAACAAGCATGGCTAGTGTAACACACGATGAGCCCAGATGCTTGAGAAACACAGGATGTCTTTGCGATGGGATTAGCTGGTTTGGCCTCTGAACTTTTAGCGGCTGCAACTTGCAGTATCTAAGTCAACCTATTAGAAGGATGGGTGCCTTGTGGAGAGCAGATGGCAAGTTGTTTTAGAAGACAGCATAGTGGAAGTGTGTTAGCAGAGCATTGTAATGCCTTTTGGCACCAAATGTAAAATACAACAGCTGAGATCAAAGGAAGAGAATGTGGAAGTGGCACAGTTCAGTAAGGAATGGCTCTGAATCAGGATGGGTGCTTTCCTAGACTTTGTTGTTGAGTTCCTGCATGACCTTTGTAAAGGATAGTGATTTTTTTTTTTAAGCTGCTTCAACTAACTCCCATCAGCAAAATGAGATAACGCTTGCCTTCTGAAGGCATTTTAGGGGCCCCACCGTAAAGCACTAAGTTTTGAAGTATTATGCCTGAGGGAGAAGAACCACTGAAGCAAATAATGGAGCTTGAGACTGAAAAGGGAAAGCCTGGAACAAGCTATTTGAAGTTTAATTTGTAGTACGGTAGTAGGGAAGAATGAGAAAGATAAACTGGGTGAGTGCTTTCTAGACTTGGAACAGAAAAACGACATTTTTTTTTTCCTGTTCTGATTTTTGAGAAATTTCTAATGGGAATTCTTCCAAAGGGATTGAGCTTTTCCCCGCCAGCAGAAATGTGTCTGCAGTATGTCCTCTTATCATCCTCAAGAGGAGACAGATACCCTTTGGTGAAGGGATGGAGGTTCCTGAAAAGAGACCGGTTTGAGTCATGCTAAACCAAGAGCTTTTCAAGTTCCTCCAGTCCCTATAGTGACTTCTGTTTTTTCAGCCAGATTTTGTACAGGCCATGTAAAATCCATTAACTATTGCATGTTTTGTACCTGTGCTTGTAATCGTATCCTTGGTATAGTTTCAAACATACTTAGTTTTACATCAGGTATGTAAAAGTAAATTTTAGGTTGCAGCAGAACACCTTGGTTTTCTATCACAGTAGGATGTACAAATGCTCATGGTATGGAAGCAAAAAAAGATGGAAGACTTATTACAGTACACATGCTAAAACCCCTCTTTTCTTCTTGAGGAAAAAAATCTCATAATTATTGCCACCTGTCACTTCTGCTTTAACTGTCCGTCTGTTTGGTTATTTCTCCCTTTCCAAACGTAAAATAAATGAGATTCCAAGTCAGAAACCTCAGTGGTCAACATACATGGGATCACTGTCCTCTGCAAACATGCTTCAGTTTCTGTATTGTATAGTTTTTAGGTAGGCTCGTTTTTATATATGTTGTTTTATGGACTGTATTTGGGGACTTTACAATACAGGCTGAGTACTCTGGATATGCTGGTGCGAGTGGGGTTTCCTCTGGTGGTGTTGACAGTGGTTCTGCTTTCCATTTTTAGTTGCTGTAGCTACTTCAGTTTTTTCAAACAGTTGCTACTTTAATTCCTTGCAGCAGGAGAGGTGATGGCGGTTTTGTTTCTCTCACCTGGGAACTAAAGGCTTCACCTTCACAATGGCTCTTCAGACGTAGGGGGGTGAGAATTCTGAGCCTCTCTTTTTTCATTTTCTTAGGTTTTTTGGATACGTAAAACTCCACCTGATAACACCCTATAGAGTGCATGAGCTTTACTTCAGTATACACTCCAAACAGTCACTTTCAAAGCCATTTCCAAAGTCCAGACAGTTATTGGTCCCCTCTCATGGAACATAACTGCGAAGTCCTTTTTTCAAATTTAAGGTCACCGGAACTTCAGAATACCTTTACGGTAAAGTATTTTACAGAATGACTCTGGGAGTCCTTATTAATAACCTGCAGTTAGATATACAGAATTCCATAATGCCGGGAAAATAATTCTGTAACTTGAAATCTGATAATAAGAGAACAACCATGAGAATTCATAGTGCCTCTGGTCTCCACATGCAGCTGAAGCAGGATTAACCTGACCTGACCTGGCCAGTAGCGAGGTAGATTGCTGGTCTGAAATCTGTCCTGAAACTCTGGATCCAAATATGCACGAAGACGGGATAGGAGCATTGTGGAGGTGATGCACTGGATCCTTGGCGAGCGGGAAGAGGAAAAAGTGCCCGTTGCGTTGATCAGTATTGCTTTCAGCCAATATTAGATGTGCTGATTCTGGAGTTTCTCCTCTGATACAGGCCTTGCATCTTATTTCCCTTACTACAGTGGGGCAGCACAGGGAGAAAATACGATATTGATTAAATGAACTGTTTGGTCACACTTGCTCGAATTTACTTTAAGCTGCTTCAGAGAGCTTCGGCTGAACACAAAGGTGACGAAAGGTGGCCCCTAGCTTTAGTGTCGAGATCCACGATAGTTGTGTGCGCCTCTCAAAGGATGCGGCTCGTTGGAGCCCAAAGTTACACACGTGCTAACCTGAAGGACGTTGAGCTGAGTTATTAACTTCTGAATTATTAATAACTCGTTGCTATTATTCATTAGTTAATGTGCTGTAAAACTTCTTTTTCCCTTGAAGAAAAACGAATTTTTTTTTCCCTTAGAAACTGTAAAATTTCCCTCAGTTACTGTAAAATGACAACTTTTTCAGCTGGAAAGTTTAGTTACTGAGCCACGCAACCTTGATAAAAATGCTCATCTGATTAATCAAGATGAATCTTCATTTTATTTCTGCAGTCCTTTTGAAAGGCTTTCTTTTAGCGTCTGATGAAAGCCTGCCTATCTCTCCAGATATTTTCTCTCCTAACAAGAAGGTGCAGGTTTCCAACGTCTAACAGTGTACCTGTCTGTAAGCGAATTATCTATCAGTAAGGGAATTCCTGGTCCCAAGAGTTTGTATTTTTACTTGGAAGAATACAAAGCATTTTACATTCATGTTTTCTTTAGGTGAAACACCCAAAACTGAAAAACAAGAATAATGCTTCACAGCAGATAATTGTAAATCTTCAAACTTCAGGTTTCTGTCAGTACAGCTCTAAGTGTGTACTTTGTTTAAAAAGTTGCACGTGGCGTTAAGTGTTGTGCCCATGTTTCTCCGTGTGCCCTTTTTGGAGGTAACTGCAGCGTAGAAAGGTCTTCTGATTTTGCCACCCTTCGTTGTCAAAAACCCAGTAGCTCCTACTTCATCTCTTGAAATGTCATAATAACCTTCATTAATCTGAGTTTGTTTTCCATGGTAATGTTTTCAAAAACTTGTTTTTCACTTCCATTAATTACCATAACACCTCATGATCACTGCTTCTGTTTGTGCTGAGTTTTTCTTCACCTCTCGAAATCTTCAGTTGAGCTTTCAGATTTTGTATTGATGGCACGTGTTACAGCGTGGTTCTTGCTTTCAGTTTTTGTGCTGGCCAGTTCTGAGAGAAGGCTCTCTCCCCGCAGAGCAGGGGCACGCAACTGGTGTTTTGAGCGAAAACTCGGAAGCTGCTTTTTGCGTCTTAAATTTCTAGCTTGTTTTAGTTCAAGAAGTTGATTGTGGATACCTTCCCATAAACACCAGAGATGGACTATTTGGTTAAAAATTAACCAAAGTGAAGACTGTGCTCGAGAGGTGTGTTATGACAAATCTGTTTGCCCTAAACTGGATCCCAGCTTTTTGTTTTGCTCTGTTACTAGTGTCTTTTTCTGAAGCTGATCTCTCTGTCTATGGAATCAGAACGTGTTATCTGCAACCACAGCACCAGTTGGCAAATAGCTTGGAACTGAATTTAAAAAATAAAACATTCAAAAGAGGAAAAAGTCTTGGTTTCGTTACTTTATCTGTTGATTTGGTGTTGAACATCTTGCTGTACCTCAGAAATACGAGGGATCGTATAATGGAAACCTTTTTTCCTTCTTCAGGTTCTATAGAAAAGAAGCAACAGAGAAGATCGATTCGAACCCGCTCAGAGTCTGAGAAATCCACTGAAGTTGTGCCAAAGAAGAAGATCAAAAAGGAGCAGGTTGGCTTCCTCCATGTAGAGAGTTAAAATATATTGTATTCATAAATGTTGTGGCTTATATTGGTGCCTTTTTATTTTTCTCCATTTTTCCCCATCGGGTTTCGTTTTGGACTATCCTTCATGAAATCCCCTTGTCAATACCATTGCTGTGACTCTGCTACTGGCATCTTCACAGTATCAGTCAGGCTATGGAAAATGGGAACTCAATGATGCAAGACTCCTAATGAACCTGCCATGTTTCCTTTGAGATTTCTGTTATGAGCAAAATGATCTTGTTTCAGTAATTTCTATTTGATGGAATTGCCACCAGGTTCCTTCCTTTTGCTCTTGATTTAGCTGCTGGTTTGTATTGAGGTTTTGTTTTTCAAATGAAGTTAGACTGATTAATCTGACCACTTTTGAAAATGGACTTTAAGAATGATTTAACTTAAAGGTGAATAGTCAGACTTTTATGTTGGCAGACATCAGCAAAACAGATCTTCTGGGATATACGTTTTTTTTTTTTCCTTAAGTAGATCTAACATGTACAGGGCATTCCTTTAATCTGGATGTCAGACAGACAAATGTTGTTGCTTTAAAAAAAATTATAAAAAATTCTGCCTGGAAATGAGTAGGAAAGCTCAGTGGATGGACGATAATGTTAAAAACTGAATACGCTTTTTTAACAAGTTTGTCAAAGTTGTTGGTTCTTTTCCTTCCATGGTTGATCCTCCTTCTTCAAGGGCCTCTCCGCTTGAAACCTGAGAATTTTATATAAAAATGTTTCATAGGATAGCTTTTACCAGTGAGAATTTTTTAAAAGGGACAGTCAGGCTAAAGATTTATATGGGAAGGGGAAAAATTGCTTTTATCTTTTATTTTAATTTATTCTTTGCCCTTTACACTTTGTTTTGCACTTCATTCACTTCAGAGACTGAAAGTGGACCCAGTTGCTTTTATTTTTCATGTTTTTCTTTTGGTGCCATAGCATTTACATCTGTGTTCAGCAGAAGAATGCTCTAACTCTAGAAAGTTTCTCGCTGAAACTTTAAAGCAACTTAAATGTTGGGCGTAAGATACCTGACGTAGTCCCTTAAGCCTCTCGTCATGAGGTGTTGCAGCCTCCCTCTTTTCAAATGAGTTGTTTTATGTTTGTAAATGTTTCTTAATTTAACAAAGGTATAAGAACCAACAATATGAACTTCATGGATCCCAGTTAGCTTTGCTTGCTTATATTATCTAGCTAACTAAGACTATGAACATTAAAGTGCTTTTCTCAGGAAAAGTATATGACTAAAAATTAAACACAGATGCACTGTAATGCGCATAACCTTGAATGTATTAAGTTATATTAAAAAAAAAAAAATCTTACTAACTTCTTACAATTATGCAACAATATTTGTTACCCAAAGTCAAGTTTTCTTGCAACTGATTCCCAAATTAGTCTGCAACGACTTGGTATAAAATTATAACTGGAACGAGTACAATTAATGGGAAAAACAAAATGTTAATGCTACTGTTACAGTGACTAGTGGAGAAATAAAAGTGATTGTTTAGATTTTATATTTGTATTACGAAATGTATCCTATACAAATCCTTCTATTGTATGTTTTTACCTATTGTACAACAAAATAAAATATTTTTTAAAAAAATTATAGAATAATCCTTAAATATTTACTAAATGTGTTTCTACATGCATATGTAACCACATTGTAAAGAAATAACTTGTAATTCTTAACCTTAAAAACAGGATTTTAGGCAACAGCTTCCTTCTATAATTATTATGCAGTCGCCAAATTCTCACGTGTTACACGTCCATTGGCAGAACAGTTTCTAAACTTACCCTTCCGATATAGGATCGAGACCTTGAACCGCTTTTGCAAGATTGTAAACTTGTCTGCTTAAGTGTATGCTGCCATTGAGTTTCCAGCTGTATAGAGCTCTGCAACGCTGCGGGCGACGTCCCTCTCGCCATCGCCGGGCGCCTTGCAGCACTCTATACAGAGACAGCCCGTTCCCAGGAGCTCAGGAGTGCCTGCTTGGTGGAAGCGCCTTGAGCGGCAGTGCATTAAGTGTCTCACTAACCCGAGCGTCATACCTGTTAAGGGGAGCTTCTGCTTACACAGGTGTGGGGTTTTACAAAAGCAGCAGGGTTGGCTGCCAAAACGAACCCCGCTCCTGCCCGCTGGACACGGATAAAGCTTTCCTGTCATCTTCATGCCCAAAGGGAGTGATTGGAAAGGACCTTGCTAGTGAACGTATGGCTGCCTTGTCTCCTGGTGCTCAGCGTAGGCAGCTAGGATTAAATCCAACAGGACAAGAAGGCTCACACTAAGAAGGGGATGACAGACTACATCTGAGTTCAGAGATGCTAATCGCTTAAACTTAAATGTTTTCTTTTTAATACTAGGGAGAAAAATTCCTCTGGTTTTAACTATGGATTTTCCTATTCAAACAGGTTGAAATGGTTCCACTGACAGCAGTGAAGACAGGATTGCAGAAAGGTGAGTTACACACCAAAATAAACTTTATTAAAAGTTCCTGGCTCATCACACTTCGGCAACGGTTTTCGTTCTGTATAAAACCGCAGAGGTCTTAACGCTTTCTGCTGATGAACATGATAGATGCTGGTCTTAATTTCTCTTGTGAGGGTTTTCTGGCGGGGGTTTCTTGTTGTTGTTCGCTCGCTTTTGCATTGCTGGTTGGAAAGAGAGTGTTTGTTAATGTGCTGTAAGCACATAAGTCCTTCGTCTGGACATTCCTTAATTGAAAAAAGAGAAAGTCTTTGCTTAGCCATATGTTACAGATGGATGACGAAGAGGTAATCTCCTAAGGGTTTATCCTCTGTTATAGACAATTCAGTAGCTTCTGCCACCATGTCAGCATGTTCCGCAGTTTGTCAGAAGGCCTTCCTAAGGTGGTTTTCAGTTAATTAGCTTTTCGGGAAGAACTAAACGAGGATCAAAGTTGCAAACTGAAAATTAAGGCTAGAAATAAAGTACGGTTTCAGGCTGTCTCTCATCTTTCTTTTTCCTTTATTAATTTTAAGCAAAAAGTTGAGAACATATATTAAAACTAATTTTAGTATGTTGTGTTAAGGTGCCAGCGAGATTTCAGATTCTTGTAAACCTTTAAAGAAAAGGAGTCGTGCCTCAACTGATGTAGAACTGACTAGCTCAGCTTACAGAGATACATCTGACTCTGATTCAAGAGGACTTAATGATTTACAGGTAAAGGCATATTGTTTCTCACAGGGACCTGTTCGTTTAATCTGTCAGTATAATAGGCTTTTCAGTTGCACATTGCTAAATCTGTGAACACCATTTTCTACAAATTCCATGTCTTTTATTGTCTAAAAAATAAAGCCCAGTCTTTTTCTGTCTAATCCCCTCCATTGTATTGATACAAAAAAAGATACAGTCTTTCTTTATGGATTTTCCTACTTTGTCAGGCAAAACGTTGGTTTAGATCGCTGACTCGGTTTGCTTTTGGAAGGTTGTTGGATTCTCTGGGAACTGGGAGATGCCGCCGTATTTTGGTGTAAAATTGAGAGGTGTCTGGAAAAAGTAAAATAGATATCTTTATGGTTTTTTTGCTTGTACAGGTAAAAGATATGTCAAGAAGGCAGCATTCGTTGCGTCATTGTAACGAAGTTCAGCAGCTTTCAAGGACCTTCGTATCTCTTGATGTATTGAATGATCTTATAACCAGGGGTGTCTTCACGATTTTTTTCCAAATGTGGTTGTCCTCTGAAAGTGTCTTGTTTGAGTGCCTTGGATTTCTCCTCTTTGTAGGGTAGTTTTGGAAAACGTTCAGACAGCCCATCAGCTACGGCCGATGCTGATGCTTCTGATGTGCAGTCGGTAGACTCTAGCTTATCCAGGAGAGGAACTGGAACAAATAAAAAAGACACTGTTTGTCAGGTAAATGATTGTACTGTAAAGAAGTGAATACTAAAGATGTATCATCTGTTTCTGTTAGTTTGAGCTGACGGACTTTTCAAATTGCACTACTTTGTTTTAACCATGTCTCATAATTCGACATCTCAGATAAAATATCAAGGCTTTTAGGAGTTTCTGTGCTCTGGAAATGATTCATAAGCCCTCCTGCATGTTAGAAAGCTCAAAAGCTAGAAAGTGGTGTCTAATCCGTACCTGCAAGCAAAAGTAGAAAAGGTAGATGCCATTTTCTGCTCCATTCGAAGACTTCAGATGGCCTTTCAGGATAGGGCAGAGGGAGAATTTTCCAGTATTTTGGAGAGAAAATCCTGGAATCTTCCGGCCAGTTTCCTGGTCGATAGTAAGGGAACAAGCTGCTCTCGCTCCTCAGGCACGTGAGAAAACGAGGAGTCCAGATGGATCCGGTAGTGCCTCTCCTGTCTCTGTCCAGGCTCGTGCTGTTACGAGAGCAAGATGCAGAAAGCGCTGGGGTTGTCTTCAGCCCAGAGACTTAGCAGGTCGGCGGTGGGATGTAGGCCAGTCCTCCTGCCTTATCTTCGCTCTGCAGAGATTTCAGCCTATTCTTTGTTAACATCTGGTAGTCATTTGCATTTAAGTATGTCAGGTACCCTTTGTTTTCTGACAGCTGTCTGTTTGTTTAAGATCTGCGAGAGCTCAGGAGAGTCTCTGGTGTCCTGCGAGGGGGAGTGTTGCAGCGTCTTTCATATGGAGTGTCTCGGCCTGAAGTCGATGCCCGAGGAGAAGTTCATCTGCACTGAGTGTAAAAACGGTGAGTGCATTCCTGCCTTGGAAAAATGAGGAGGGATTTGCCGCTTTGCTGAGGAGCTGTGTTCTGGTCAGAACAAACCGAGACGGGAAGTTTCCAGGTTTTGGGACTGCGTTTGGGTTATTCTGTTACTTTTTTAACCTCTGAGGCCAGATTCTCATTTTCCACTTAGCAAGTACCTGGCAAGAAAAAAAAAGTAATAAACTGCTTAGAGTTTTACTCAGAGTAAAGGATGTTTATGTTAACAGCAGTTATATAGTTATTGCGGGTTATAGTGACCAACTTAACCTGTTTGAAGGGAAGGAGCCTGTGTTGCTCAAACCAGCGTAACTCTGTTCACTTCAGAAATTCTTTTAACAACATCTGTATCTCAAAGAATTGGCCATTACAGTTGGGCTTCCTTATTCCTTCTTTTACAAGGAGAGCATACGTGCTTTTCGTGCAAACTTCCTGGCAAAGATGTGAAGCGCTGTTCCGTCAACACGTGCGGTAAATTTTATCACGAGGCCTGTGTTCGCAAGTTTGCCACTGCCCTGTTCGAGTCGCGAGGATTTCGTTGCCCGCAGCATTGCTGTACTGCCTGCTCGATGGATAAGGATATTCATAAAGCAAGCAAAGGTGAGGATAGAGCTGCCTTTGAACAGCAGGAGGAAACTCAAATGCGTCATCGGAATAACAAGGAATATAACTCTGCCATCTGTAATGCAGTGTGCAGCAAGGCACAAGGGTTTCCTTCTTAATGAGGTCATGAATTTAAATCTGTCGTGGGTGGGAAAACAGCTAGCAGCCTGAGACCGCTGTCTAGGTATACCTGGATCCACAACGCTCGAGTCATCTTTTGTTGCTGGGTTTAATGGGAGCCAGGGGTTAGCAGTGCAAGGCCACGAATGGGTTTTTTTAAAAGACAGTTGGTAGAGGTCTTCAGAACAATTATTTTTCAAGAAACAAAGAATCCTTTTAGAAATTAATCAAAATATTTAAACAAAACGAGTAGACTCTAGAATGATTAGAACCATGTGTTTTTTCTTAACAGAGTTTGAAGTGCAAGTTAAGAGTTAACTTTTGTGAAACTTTTTTTTTGTAAAGATGTAAATCTTTCTTTTCAATCTAGTCCTCTGATTGGAATAAAAATCAGCCTTGCATCTGTCTGTGGTGTCTTCTACCATATCCTGACTCCAGGGTGACATGGTGCATTTTTCTGCATTTATATTAAACAGGTCGCATGGTGAGATGTTTCAGATGTCCCATTGCCTATCACTCAGGAGATGGCTGTATTGCTGCAGGAAGCTTGTTTGTGTCATCCCACATTCTCATCTGTAGTAACCATTCCAAAAGGAATCACTCCTCATCAGCTGTAAATGTAGGCTTTTGTTTCGTTTGTGCAAGAGGTGAGCACACTTGTTTTTTCCCCTGTTTTATAGTTCTTCTGTGGTCACTTGTGCAGTTTAGTGATAAAAATAATGTATTTCATAAAGAAAAAACTCCCTTAGGGCTCTCTGGGATTTAAATGCTGCCTGTGATTATTTTTTTTTTTTTTTTGGTCAACAGTTCTCATGAGACTTCCACTTGCTATTTTGGTCCGTAATATTTGATATTCAGAAACAGCGATAGGTACTCAGAAGGCCTACTTGTGTTGCCAGTAGGAAAAAGTGGATGCCGAGCCCCCAATTCCAGCCATTGCAAGCTGAGAATGGATGCTGTGTTATTATTCACTGTCTGTTAAGCAGAAGGGGATTCTTTCACCACTCACAAATTAAAACTGTTTAAATTTTTAAGGCTAAAAGGTAGGATTTACTCATGAACTAGAAAAAATCATTTTAATTTATGACTACCATCACATTTGAGAACTTTGAAAGAAAAACATTTATAGTACCGTAGAAACAAGTTTCATGCCGGGATTTTCCATACGCCAAAGTTCTCTCTTTTTTTTTTTTTCTTTTTCCTTTTTTCCTTTTTTTTTTTTTTTTTTTCCCCTCCCCACTTGTTGCTTTTTATGGCTCTTAAGTCACTAGTGTTCTGCCAGATAGCAGGTTGAAAAGTTTTGGTGCATCAGTTGCTTTAGTCGCACGATGCAAAAATACCATTATTCTCAAATGAATCGAAGTGACCCAGTTAGGTGTTTGATTAATAATATGTGTCTTATACAGTATATAGCTTATGTTGGATGTATTCTTTTCAGCAGCTTTGAAAGTCAATAATAAGGAAGTGAAAATGAGATGAGCCCTGAGGTTACTTGTTTTCACTTGTGTTCATTCAGTTGGAGGCTTAGTATGGGAAAGATTGCCTTGAATTTGGAAGGGCAGAGTAGTAATTAAAGACCTCTGAATAGGAAGGGAGAGATGGTACCAGAATAATTTCCTTTCTGCCTCTCTCCTTTCTTCCCCTTTCCTCATTTCCAAGTAATTTAGGAGCCATCACAAAGAATCAAGTTTAAAATAAAATTTTTTTAAAAATCCAGAAGCTCAGAAAGAAGCAGTTTTAGAATGAGCATTGGAAAAGCTCCTCCAAATGTGTAAAAAGAGGTTTACAACGTGGGTCAGTGGTTCTCCTTTTGTGGGCTTATTTAAACGTTTTGGGGCCACCTCAAACCAGGATAGGCGTGGTGTGAATCACAGCAGCACTGCATAAATGTACACATGCAAATTTGACATCATATGTGTCTTTATGCTCTTTTATTTTAGGTTTTTAGGTAGCCTTATATATGTTTTGTGTTTAATTCTGGTTGATAGTGTTCTTATGTGTACAAATGCACAGTCTGAACAACAAACACAAACCAGCTGCTGTGTCTTTGAACCAGAGCTAGCTGAAAACGTGTGACGTAGCACTCTGTTAGCAGGTAGATGCTTTGGGGCATTCTGCATCAGATGCTAACTCTGAGAAAAACGAATGCCTATCCTTCAACATTATTAATTTAACCAATAGTTAACACCCAAAAGCCCAACATAAATACGTGGAAAGAAGTTGTTTGTTTTCTAGAGCTAGAGTAGAGTCATTAAAAACAATTTTTGTGGTAGGTAGAGCAGTTCCATAATATTTTCAGCACTTTGGTTTTATGTTTTTTATCTCAGTTGTCCGGAGTCAGTCTGGTACCAGGATCAGAGATAGGTTTATGACAGAAGAGTTTCTGTGGATCTTCCCTGGTTTGAATGTCAGATTAGAAATATCTCTTGGCAAGGTCCAACGGTGGCTTTAGTCTGCCCCTGTAAGTATGAATGTGAAGAATTCTGTATGGTAGGATGATGTCTCGTCCTGCTGCTCTGCTCCGGCATGAGGTAGGTCATAGGATCTTAGCCCTTAGAGAACCGTGCTGGTGCGAATGTCGCTGATCTCAATTGTGAAAGCTGTCTTTGTACTAAGATGTGAATGGAAAGCAGTGGCAGGCTTCTGCCGTTGGATTTATCCTAAATATTTTGTTTTCTACCAATTTCAAAACACTATTAAGCTGTAGGATCAAAATCCATTGCATGATACAAAACAGCTAAATAAATTTCTTTGAAGTTGTACTTTATTAAGCCTGTGGCCAGCAACTATGGATGCTTGAAACTGGCTTAAGATCCAAATATCATAGAAGAACCTACTCTAGATGATAAATCTGCAATAGTTTGTTATTACAGGTGCATGTGAAGGTGAATCTCCTTGGGAATTTTTTCTCCAAGTTTTGGCTACTGAGTCTGTGACACAAAGGTGTAAAACAGAGGCCTCCCACTTCTCTTGGGTAGAACCTATTTAAAAGCTTTATGAAAAGGAAGACCTGCTATTTGGCATCCATCTTATGTATAGGGCACAGAAATCAGAATTTAGGAGTAGAATTCCAAAACCGAATTACAGTAAGGGAGTCTTATGCTTGCTGAAGATGCAGACCTGCATTTATTTCTAAAAAAGTAAATGAAGTGCAGCAGCAAATTTTCATGCTTTTTGGGTTTGGTTTCTTTTTTTTTTTTTTTCCTCCCACACACATTTGACATTGTTTTAGTAATTCTGTTTATACCTGTATATAATATATATATATATATAAAAAAAAATATATATATATAAAATATAATATATATAATATATAATCCTCATCAGAGATGACGCTACAGAAGTCTGTATTTTCTTCTGGCAATATAAGTAACCTCTGAACCCCAGCAGATGGAATTTCCCGTCCTGTATATTCACTGAGTCTTAGTTATGAGAACTGGAAAAGTTACAAACCGCTACCACTGACTGAATCCTCTGTATTTTACAGCAACTCTATGTACTTGTTCTTCTAGAAAATTTTTGTGGGGTTTGTTTCTACTAGGCGTAGCTGGAATCAGGAGCCAGTGTGCTTCACCGAAGAAAGATTGTGCGAGGTTTACATTTAGCAATCTCCCCCGGATGGGTTGAATTGAGTCCTGTCTAGTCATATGTGGTCAGCATGAGGGACATAAGGTGAGGACAGCATCTGTGGCAGGAGCGCTGAGAGTACCTGCTCAGAAAGAAATGGGGAACTGAATGCTTTAGAAATACTTGGGCATCTGTATGTGAGAACGGTTACTGAATTAGTTTTAGTTGATATCAGAAGGAAAAACTTTGTGTTTAGATGCAAAGCATTACTGAAGTGAGAAAATGTAGATATGAGACAATCCATAAAATATGCAAACCTGCTTATCACGAGGTACTTGAAATACGGTATATTTTAAGACTTCTTATTCACCTTCCTGAAATATCCTTCATTAAGCACATTGTAGTTCACATACCCGCATGTGTAGGTCATACTTGTTTTATGAATCCTCCTGAGGACGTGCTTTCCAGGTAGGCTGATGCCGTTCTCCTCACAGCAGATTTTTAGGCACCCCAGTTCAAAAGCTTCTCTACAGCCCTCAGCTCTGCGTGTGTCCCACAAGGGAAAGAATTGGTGGCTGTCTTGGTAGCTCATCTTTCCTGCTTCTTTGGGTCTCAGTTGCTCTGCTCTTCCCATGAATTACTGGCCAAATGCTTCTGATCTGTAGCGATGGGGCTCTCGCCTGGGCTGCCTGGCTCTTTGGAGCAATGAAGAAAAACTCTTCTTGGTGGAGAAAGATAGAGAAATGCAAGCGCATCATTTGAAATAAATGCATGTAGGAGAACAGAGTGCTTGACTGCTCCAAAGTGTTTAATTTGGTAGCTGTGGGAGGGCAGGGTTGGTGGAGCTTTACTTAAAAACAAATGGCGTAGGGCAGCACTTTGATCCATTCTTTCCCCTCTGGTGCTTTGCAGAATCACTGACCCCTCTTGTTATTTTTTTCCCGACACAGTTATAAAGGCAAAACACTTCCACAGATAAGATCTTAGAGACAGATTTGTAGTAAGTGGGATGGGGAGTTCCATACGACGTCTGCTTTTTCAGTTTGTAGCCCCAGCTAACGGCATGACCTTGGCTGCAGTGACTGCCATCCCCCAGCTCTTCAAATGAGCTTGCTTTTTTCGTTTGGGAGGGAGGGTGGCTCACACAGATACAAAACTGGTTGCTTTTCTTGTGCTTTTCTATAAATGCGCAGATTAAGGGTAAAAGCACAACTGAAATTCCACTTAGAAGCAGCTTATTCATCGTAGGTTTTTCCAGCTACATTTTAATTTAGTCTCTCAAACACATAACCTCTTTCTTAGTGAAGAAACTTTCTGTCAGACTTTTCTTTTTCTTCATTTTATCTTTTTTTTCATTCACACATAAATGCATTAGAGGTGTTCATTCAATTTATTTTATTTTTCTCCTTTATGGAATCATGGGTAGTTTCATTGCAACTCATCTCTTTCTGTTTGTTTCGTATAGGGTTGGTAGTGCAGGATCATTCAGACCCCCTGTTCAGTTCATATGCCTATAAGTCCCACTACCTACTGAATGAATCAAATCGTGCTGAGTTGATGAAATTACCTATGATTCCTCCTCCTTCGTCAGCTTCCAAAAAGAAATGTGAGAAAGGTAACCAAAATAGTTTCTTTCTCTTTAATTTACTTTGGCTTTTTCTGTTATTTCTCTCTCTTTAAATCAAACAAGAAATGTCTGCTTGTCCAGCACCACTTACTGCTTTTCAGTAACCTTCACTCATTGATTATTGTGAGCGTGTGTTCATGTTGTTGGCAATTTTTTTTATTACAAAAGGGCTTAAAATAATTACTGTCGCTAAATTCTCCTTGAAAGAGGTTAAATCACTTTGTACCTGGCCTAGGCTGTTCCAGCTGCGGGGAAGCTATTTACGCAGTAATGTGAAGAGGTGGCAAATAGAGCTTGATACTGTCGCAGTTCAGTACTTACGAGGATGATGTAAAATTGGTTTTATATATGGAAGAAGAGGGGGGGGTGTTCTGTTTCAGATCTTCTAGGTAGCTTACGCAGAGCCTGGGAGGGGAGAGGTTTTTTCAGGTTGAACGCGGGTGGGTCCTGTTGCCATCCAGAGGATGTCCGAAGCGGGAAGGCAGCGAGGTTTTGCCTGCGTATGTGTCCATTAGCCCTTGGGCCTCGTGTTCCACCTCCGCCAGCTTGGGACAGCCGGCGCTCCTTCCCCTCCTGGCTTTCTGAAGCAGCGCCGCGCGTAGGAGCGGCAGGAGAGGCTTTCTGCCCCGCGCGGAAAACCCTGCAGCCCCGGGAGAGAGCGAGCGTTTTCTTCTGGTGTGGGTGGTGCTGTAGCATCTCCGAATACCTCATGGGGAGATAACTGTTGTCTGTATAAAATACTCAGATGTAATATTTTATTCCCCACAGAAATTTGATTTCCCGAGAGTGTTCAGAAACGGTGCCCAATTAACCATTCTCAAGTTAGGTTATTTTGAACGTTGCTAGATTGATGGCTTTCAGTAGTTCCTGTAATTCCTGAAAACAAAAATTATTTTGAGCCCTCTGCTTAGCTTGAGCAATATCTTACTAATGCATCCTGAGAGCAAAGTGTTGGTTTTTTTTCTTGCTTAGCACTGAAAGTTTTGCATTTGATTTTGTTTGATTTTTGCATCTCTTGGCATTTTACCATGTCGGATAACGTTTCAGTAATTTACACTGGGTCTGTATTTCCTCTGAAATAACGTTTTTGCAAAAAACTCTCTTAAAAGTTAAAATTTTCTTACGGGTTTGGGCAGCTCTGGAAAATCCATACGGTTGGATTTTGCCGTTTCTAGCAGAGGAAATACAGTATTGGTCATGCAACTGATTTGTTTAAGGAATGCTTATTGTGACATGCAACAATCAATTAATGCAGTGACGTTTTTGAAAGTCTATAGGTGGACAAGATTTTCTGATAAATGTTTGAAAGTTCACACTTTTTTTGATATTGTGCTGGAAAACTGCTTTAAATACTCTCAAGTCTCTCCCAGATTTTCCATCTGGGACACAAAAACTTGTTAATTTTTTAAAAGTTTATCTGTCTATAAAAACGTGTATCTATATTTTATATATGTGCATATATAAAATATTACAATACGTGTAATGTATCGAGTCTTATTGTATGAGCTGCTCTGTCTGCTGAGGGTGGCTTAGAGATGTGCTGTGGCTCTCCACGTTTAATACATCTGCCAAAATATAAGCCAGCCAAAACAACTTTTGTCCAAATAAGTGTAAACTTCAGCAATTAACGTTAACCACCGCGCTAAGATTTCCTTTGTGCGCAAAAGGAACTTTTGGGATGGGGACAACTTGCGTGGTGTCTCATTCTGCATTATGTACTGTGCTCATACTGGTAAACTTCTTTTTGTGGAATAAACAGACTTGCTACCATTCTTTTATAATGTCCTTGGTACAGAAAAGCATTGATCAACCTATAGGCTGCGGGGTGTTTTAATGCACACTAACTGATTGCTGAGGGATTCAGTCATAACAATGTTGATTGAAAAAACGTTTCTTAAAAATGTGGTTATTTGTCGTTGTTTTGGCCATCACCAAAGGAAGCAACCAAAGTTGTGGCCATCACCAAAGGAACCAACCAAAGTTGTGGCCATCACCAAAGGAACCAACCAAAGTTGTGGCCATCACCAAAGGAATAAAGGCTAACGGCACTGCTTTCAGATGCAGTGCTTCATTCGGGAATGTTGCTTCTCCCGCCAACTTACCTCGTGTTTAAAAAATACTCAGCCGCTTTTGTGTGTATCTTTGCAGTTAAGCATCACAACTTGCACGTTAGACGATTGCACTGCACGGTCTTTTTTAACCAACATTGTTAAGTTTGACTTGATCCCTTTCTTTTGCCGTTTCTTCTGTGAGGCAAACGAGAACGTAGAATGGATGATTGAAAATGAATGTCAATTGCTGTGCAGAGGGGGAAGCAAATCCTTACTTCTATAAACCAAGCAGGGTTTCTTTGTTTAAAGGTGGAAAACTGTTATGCTGTGAATCCTGCCCAGCTTCCTTTCACCCCGAGTGTCTCAACATAGAAATGCCTGAAGGATGCTGGAATTGCAATGACTGTAAAGCTGGCAAGAAGCTACGTTACAAGCAGATTGTTTGGGTCAAGCTTGGAAATTACAGGCAAGTTCGCTATTTCGGGGTTTTAATGCTTTGGGTGTTTTTAATGTACTATAGAATTACAGGAAGATAACTCAAAGCAGCTCAGTCTTTGTAAACAAGAACTAGAAATACAATAATTCATCTGCTTTGTGTCAGACATCGATGTCGCCCTTGAGATTAAATTCTCCTGCTTTTTCCAGGCAATGATGGATACTTGATTGCGCTTACATTTGCTCTGTAGAGTGTAATAGCGATACGGAAAACCAGGGGCTGTCTTGTAGAACCAAGGTGTCCCAGCTTGTGTTTGCTGTTAGTCACCTGCAGGAGTACAAGCATTTGTAGGGGATCTTAGAAGTCCACTCTTGTGCCGTGTTTGTTCTTACAAGGCTTTTCTGAAATCTGGCATAAGAACTTTTCTTGTCTTTTGCTTGGTGCTTCCCAAGTACTGCTAAAGGGAGCCTTGAATGCATAAGGAAGGAGTTCGTTTCTTTAAGAAAGGAAAACTGGCTTTTATTTCCCGATCCAGTTAGGCAAACTCAGAAGCTAAGGCTTCAAGGAACTTATATTCTCTTTTTTTCCTTTTTTTTTTTTTTTTTTTTTTTCTCCTACTTTTTAGGTGGTGGCCAGCAGAGATCTGCAATCCCAGGTCTGTGCCTCTCAACATACAGGGCCTCAAACATGATATCGGGGACTTCCCAGTATTTTTCTTTGGTTCACATGACTACTATTGGGTACACCAGGGCAGAGTTTTCCCTTATGTTGAAGGAGATAAAAGCTTTGCTGAGGGGCAAACTAGTATTAACAAGACCTTCAAGAAAGGTAAAATCAAACAAAGTTTATAGTGGTTTATGACAAAAATTCCACGTGTTTGTGTCTCCATCACCACTTAACCTGCATGGGAATATTATGTGACTAGTGTTCTGTGTTCACGTAAAATTGCAAACATTATGTAGATCCCTTGACTGCAGATAAAAATATATTTCTTTGAGTGCCTACTCGTTGTATATTGTTGTGGGCAAGTTCGATTCTTCCGCAAACTGGGAAACGTTAAGATGGAGCTTGGGCTCTGCTGCATGGGATCGTTGTTCAGTATCTCTGTACCTACTGAAAAGTACCTGATTATAGATTCATGATATACTGCAATAACTCATTTTTAGCTTGTGTTTTTGTTTATAGAGTTCTATTCCTAGCTTGTAAAAAAAAAAAAAAAATTAAATACATACATGTATATATTTGATTAACAGCAGCTGGTGCTAATTGCTTTCTCTTTTGAACTCCCTTGCACAGCACTTGAAGAAGCGGCAAAGCGCTTCCAGGAGCTGAAAGCACAAAGAGAAAGCAAAGAGGCATTAGAAATTGAAAGGAATTCAAGGAAACCTCCACCTTATAAACACATTAAAGTGAGTTGGCTTCTTTTTTTTCCTGTTTTTACGCTGTGCATTGGTAAGCTATGTATTTAAACCAATATTTGCAACAATTCCAGCTTAAGGACATTCAGATAAATCACTTTGCTGTTCTTTTCAAGAGTCTTTTATTCTGTCTTCTAGTACCATAAAACGTTCTTTTAGCAGAGTATTTGTGCAAGAGAGTTAACGGCTGAAGAACAGTTTTACCTAAGGTAGAATTTTGCTGGTTGCAAGCTCATGTCGTGTGTCTTAGATACATGCTGGCTATTACAACTTACTCAACATCGTTAACCCTGAACTCAGTATTAGTAGGAATACCGACTGCTCACCCTAGTGCGGACTACGGAGTCTAACTCTTGCCAGCAATTTTGGACATATAGGGCTTGGTGTTGTTTCTTTAACGTTTTTCGTTTTACCTGGAAGAAATAACACCAGTGATGTACTTCATAAACTTTGTGTGCTTTGAGTTACCGAACCAGTCGTTTTACTGGGAAGAGGCTCCTGCTGTACTGCCTGGAGTCAGGAGTTTTAATGTTCTTCACGTTAATTGCTTAGCACTGCCTTCTCTGAGCAGTGTACGTCCCCAGTTCAGTTGGCAGCTGAGTGGCAGCAGATGCCATCTGCAAAAGTGCATCCATGTGTCCGCTCTGAATTGCGGGAAGTATACTTGTTGTGACACACCATCCTTCCAAAGGGTCTGGAAGAAAAATAACAGTGTAATCATTATTTTCTTGCCTTCTCGTCTCAGTTGATGACTGGCCTCCAATAAAGCTGTTGAGTTTGTGTTCTTTGTGTATTGTCATCTTCACTTATTCTTTTTTTCCCTTTGTTCCACAGTCCAACAAGGTAATAGGGAAGGTTCAGATTCAGGTAGCCGATCTGTCAGAAATCCCTCGCTGTAACTGCAAGCCATCGGACGAGAACCCCTGTGGGCTGGAGTCAGAGTGTCTGAACAGGATGCTGCAGTACGAGTGCCATCCCCAGGTGTGCCCAGCGGGAGAGCGATGTCAGAACCAGTGTTTCACCAAAAGACTCTACCCTGATGCTGAAATAATAAAAACCGATCGACGTGGATGGGGTCTCAGGACAAAACGGAGCATTAAAAAGGTAGAATTGCAAAGGACAAAGGTTGTGATAGCCATCAGTGTGGTTTTGTGTGAAAACACTGCAACTCTGTGCACCTTAAGCGAATGCATACAAAAATTTCAGCACTCGCAAGTGCGTGCTTTGTGTTAAAGACACGAAACTTCTGTAGGCGAAGCAGTAATGGTGAGATCTGCTTAGCTGTTTTGACAGAAGCGTCTTAACCTCGATACCTACAGAAGAAAAGCTAGTTCAGGTGACTGTGCGTTTGTGAATTCTGTTGGTGGAGGGACAAAGACCCATGCGTGTGTGTTCTCGTTGCCTACCGGGCAAAAAGGGAGAGAGCGGTCTGGGAAAAAGTAGTCTGAATGATGGTTTTTTTCCCTAAATGAGGTCATTGAAGATGATAAAATCTTAGAGGGCTGGCAAAATAAGTTGCCTGGTTTTTCTCCTTTTTTTTTTTTTTTTCCCTTTTCTTCCCCTTGTCCTTATCATAAGCCACCAAATGACAATCACAAAATCTGAGAGAAGCTCAAAGGGTAGGTGGAGTCGGCTGGAAGTGTGAGCCCCTTTTCAGGGGGTTATTCTTAAGTCTTTCCTTTTGCCTCTTCTTTTTGTGCTATTGCACAGCAGCACGCTGACGGCATTTCCCATTAGTGGGTTGCTTGGAGCGGGGGAGTTTGCGGTATTTACTCTTACAGACGTCTGGTAACGAGTCAGCTTCCTCGCCCTCCTGGCGTTCAGCTCTTCAGCCTGAATTCGTTTCAGAAGAACTCGCAGGGGATTCGTGAAACGCTGGAGGTGATCAGACTGCATTGGACAACAAACTTCAAAGGTTCTTAGAAGTTCAAGAAGGCAGAGAAGAACGATGAAGATACAGAGATTTTTGTTGATGGAAATGACACTGCTATTATAACAAAAAGCAGCAAGGACTGACTAGCCTCGGGAAATGTTACGGACTTTGGCTTAAATACTAGAATGGATGGCGTCTTTGAGAGCATTAGTGGGTGCAGTCAGCGAGGTGGGGGAATGGGAATATTCTTCCCTGACTGTCAGAAAGCCATTCCACGTGGATCACTTTGGTTTTCCTTTACGCTGTGTTGCTGCACATTGCATTACTGGGGATGCCAGTCTGGGATTCTGGTGGGATACGCAACAGTTGATGCGGAAAAACAAAATCTTACACTCGCATAGCTAAGCGCGCGAATCCTCGTCTAGCTGGATTGCAATCTTGCTGTACTTCGAGGCAAGCAGGAGGATGATTGGCCTGGATTTCACCTCTGCTTTAACTTGCCCGGCAAAGGAATGGATCTGATGGACGGATGTGTGTTTTGCTCTTACTCATGCAGGCTTCGTTGTTTCTGAACAAGGAGATGGCTGAGCATACCTGAAGAACAGAAGATGCAGTTATGCCCACGGAGGGAACTGGACACTTTAAGACTTCAGGACAAGTTGTTGTTGTCGTGTAACCCACGTCCTCGAGACTCGGCTCTAGAGAACTCTTTTGCTCTTGGTTGTCTTCGTATTTTCTTCAGTTTGAATTTGCACTCGTCTCAACAGCAGCAATATCCCGGAGCTTCTCATCACGAGGACACAGGCCCTAGTTTTGGTGGACTTGAACTTGATGCAAGGATGACGCTGTTCTGCTCTGTAGAGGGAAAGTGGCTGCTCTCCGGACTGGAAATCCTGCTGTGATGTTTTGGATTGGATAATCACTGTGGGATATGACATGTTTAGCTCCCAGTGTGATCAGAAAGTACAGAAAAAGCAGGGAGATCCTGAATTGATTCTTTTACCGTTAAGCAATGTGGTATTTAACCCTGTGCACAGGTGTAGGATACTCCCCTGAAGAGGTCCTGCGATGTCCAGATGAAAGCTTTGGGCTTATGTATAGTAATTTCAACTGTGAATTCTTTGCTTTTGTCCATTTTTACTAGACGTCTACCTCCTTGGCTTTTTAAAAAGTAGTTTACAGTCTCTAGAAACTGAGATAGAGAAATATTATGTAGTGGTTTGTGACAGGCATGCATGTAAGTAGGGTGATACTGGAGGTCTTTTAACAGCCTGTTTCAGTGAGGACGCCGTTCGCCGCACCCTCGGTTTTAGGTGGAAACTTCTGACTGCATTTGGGACTTTTTTCAACCTACACACGCTCGACTGATTTGACAACAAGCAGCCAGAGGAACAGCGGGGGGAAAAGCTGTGTTTAAAAACCTTTCGATACACTACGATTACTGCTGTCCCAAGGACCTGGTGAATTTTTATAGCAGGTTTTGGGGTTTTTTTTTATGGTAGAGTTCCTGTGAATTTAATATGCAAACTTTATTAATGCATTTGTGTCCTGTAAGAGCTTTACTGAAAACGGTTGGTGGTTCTGTTGAACTGGCCGGGTGTTCCCAAACGCACAGGCGGAACTGAAAGCAGCTTGGCGATGAGGGGACTTTGGTTTTTTTTCCCCTTTGATTTGGGCTAAAATTTTCAGAAGCATCTAAGTGATTTTTATCGAGTGAATGTGTGTTAGATAAGACTCAGACTATTCCAAACTGTAAATCAGTCTTAACGAATGCCGGGCTTCTGAGCCACTTCGGTGACTTAGCTCTCAGAAACATGAACCGAATTGCCTGATTTCCACCCTTATCCCTTTCATTTACCACTTTCTTCATCCGTGTTGGGTTGTGACGGCTGCGGGCGAGGGCACGTGGGGACAGGCGTTGCTGCCCGGAGCCCCGGCACGTCCTTCGGGGCCGCTCGGGAGCCCAGGCGTCTGCCCCGAGCACGGCTGACCGCGTAGCGCTTGCTAACACGTTACTGCTGTGCGTTACGAGAGTTTGTCTTGAAATATCAGGTGCTCCTCGGACGCTTGAATTTGAGCATTTCAAATAGCTGTTTTTAACAGTGTTGTAAACCATCAGCACCTGGCTGTCTTGATAAAGCGATGCTGAGTGCTGACTATTGACTCCCTTGTATCAAGGTATCAGTCACGGCCCAGCTCTTCCGAATTCCCGTACGTAAAAGTTGGGAACACGCTGTCGGCCTGCAGGGCTACTTTTAAACATGTTTTTTAGCAATTAATTTTTTTTTTTTTATTTACAATTTTTGTATCATCTGTGTTTCGTTAAAACTTTGTTACTGCAAATGTTCTGAGTTTATTAACTATTAAAAGTCCTAATAAAAGTGAAGTATGTAGTGAAAATACTTGCCATTGTTCACGTTTCCTTAGGAGTCTGTGAATACTGTCTCATTGTCCTTTTTTCAAAGGAAGCGTGAAACTTTACGGGATTCCAGAGAACTGATGAGTATGGCTTGTGCAGCGAATACAGAAACAGCGCTCGGCTCTGCTGCCTTGTTATTTTGAGTGGGCTTATTGCTTAGACACCAAATACCTGGTGCACATATTCACGTCTTGCCTGCTAGATGGTTGTAGTTTAATGGTTTTTGCGATGATTAGAGTATATTTTTATAGGAAATGCTTTTTTCTGTGCTGCTTCCCTTTCTCATCATCATAAGTAGTAAGCACGGATTTCTTATATTTGTTTTCCTTTTCAGGGTGAATTTGTGAATGAATATGTTGGCGAGCTAATTGACGAAGAGGAGTGCAGATTGCGGATCAAACGTGCACATGAAAACAGTGTAACCAATTTTTATATGTTAACTGTCACGAAGGTAAATATTATGTCTTGTTCAACATAAACTGTTTATGGCTGAAAGCAGGGGCAAAACGCTGGCAGAAGCATCATTCCGTGTTTGATGGTACCCTCCTACTGACACTCAGGTGTGGGTAGGAGGATAACATCTGTGTTTCTCTTTAATGAACGGGTGAAGAGGTGAAACAGCCTCTATCTTAGGTTGTGCACTCTGTGCCTGTTCACTTCTGTAAGCACAAATATTCAGACGCTTTTTCATAAAACTAACTCTGCAGGGAAAACTTACCGCTTTTAACTAATTCAAAATAAGCATATTTTTTGCTGCCTTAGCCACTAGTAGTCACTTGTCAGCAGGAAACCTTTTTTTTTGTTTGTAAGTACTAAATACGTCTTTGTCTTTTTATCTGAAGGACCGGATAATAGATGCTGGCCCAAAGGGGAATTATTCTCGGTTTATGAACCATAGTTGTAATCCAAACTGTGAAACCCAGAAATGGACAGTGAATGGTGACATTAGAGTTGGACTGTTTGCTCTTTGCGATATTCCTGCAGGTAAAAAGATGGCACTATTTTGCACGTATACTTTTGTCTTGAAATGGCTACGTTCTTAACTTGGCCATGTGTTTTTTTTTTCTCTGAAGTTATTTAATACCAGTGATGTTTGTAGGAACTTTGTCATTCATTGGACTGGAGACAAATATTTGAGTTCCAGTTTTAGCAAGGATCTTGTAGTTAGAAGCAGTTTGAAGCTGAAAGCTACTGTTAAAGCTAACGACAGGGTTTGCTGCTAAGTACGGTGTTAACTCTGTCACGTGAACGCTTACCACAGCATTGACGCTCTCACCAATATTTGCCTGGTGTGGTATTATCTTTCCATGTTAAGTTGTTTTACCTGATCTGTCATTTTAACTGGGTCTGTATGATAGCGTAGCTTAGATAGTGCTTAGGCTCACGTCTGATCTAGGCAGGATTTGCTGCTTTCAAAGTTTACGAAATCAATGCGCTATTTCAAGCTTGCCCTTTTTAAAACACACTGCTGCTAGATCTCGCAGACCACGAAGAGAAAAATGCTAATGACGTGTCGTTGTCACAAGCCTGTCTGTCCTCGGTGTCTGTGTGGGTGAATTGTTTTTCTTTACATTTTAGGAATGGAGTTAACATTTAATTATAATTTGGATTGTCTGGGCAATGGTAGGACCGAATGTCATTGTGGAGCAGAAAACTGCAGTGGTTTCCTAGGAGTGCGTCCAAAGGTACGTGGATGAAAATTGGAGCTTCTTTTCCCAAATCCAGAGATCTAGTGAGAGTAGGGCAAAGAGAGGTGGTCGTTTTATTTAACTTTTTGCTATGTAATACTTTCCACCCTTGAAGGTCTCTGAAGATTTGACAGTTATGCACTGTAGTGCTATTGTGTCTAGGGTGAAGTTAATTTACCAAATTGTGTTAATTCAGATACACGTGGATGGGCGTTTCTGGCTTTTATAGCTTAAAAGCTTTTTTGAGTGGATTTAATTTAAGCATCGTCCATGCAAATAATAACAACCCAAAGTTGATTAAATTAATTTTAATGCAAGGAGTTTATAAAGTGACTGTATGCTGTGATCTTTGTAATTGCTAGACAGCGTTTGCAACAGCAAATGAAGAGAAGGTGAAGAATGCAAAATTAAAGCAGAAGAAACGGAAAATAAAAACAGAACAGAAGCAGATGCATGAAGACAACTGTTTCCAGTGCGGAGATGGGGGAGAGCTAGTCATGTGTGATAAAAAGGACTGTCCCAAAGCATACCACCTCCTATGCCTTAACCTGACTCAACCACCTTTTGGTAAGAGCAATCGTATGGCTTCCTAGTCATCTTTTCCTTCCTCCAGCAAGACAATGTTTGAGCTGAAACGCAGTATTCATTTCCATTAAAGGCAGCATATTTGCTTTTGCAATACCACTCACTTTTAGAAACGCATCAGGTGGCAGTGTTCCTAAATGAGAACCGATGGACAGAGAGGTATTGTAATACTTTTTAATGTTCTTCTTGTTGCATCTTTTTCTTGGATCAAATTTCCTCCTCTTATTTTGACTGAACTATAAGCATCATCTTGATGTCCCAGGGTCACCAAGCGCAAATCAAATGACAGTTCAAACCACTGACATAGCATGCATGATGTGTAGGGCTCGATTAATCAGTAAATGTGTTTAAATTACCTGCTGTATCCTGATGGCACATATCTTCCGTTTGACTTTTTCCATGGTAAGGCATAGCTTTTTGTAGCCAGGGCTCAAATTATTCAGCAATACAACATCTTAATCCAATTGCAGGATTTTGTGAAAGTCCTTATCTCTTTAAGCTTCCCGATTCCAAAGACTCTCATAGAATCATATGATTGGTGAAAATAATTGGAAGTCCAGATTAGTCTACGATTAAATTAACCAAAAGACTGCCGTGAGTGACGTTGAATCTGTCACGTGCCTTTTCAGCATATTAGAAACATGGAAGCTATCCTCCAAATAGCTTCTTTGCTGGAGAAAGAGATGGTAGCATCTCAGCACCAAGAGCAACGTGAGTTAGGGTTTTTTGTTTGGCTTTGCTTTTCTTTGAAGTCTCTGTTTCTCAACAGTAACCCAGCCAAAAGGGACTTGAGCGAGGCTTGGACACAGCAGCAAGAAGCTTTTGCTTTTCCTTTTTCACTGTGTTCAGTATACCTTTGCAGTCTGAGAGTTCGGCACATGGTCATACAAATACATGTCTGAATGGTTGGGGGCATCTGGGGGGTTTTATGCTGAAATGTATTTTTACACAACTTGTTCTTCTCTGAGCCATTTCTCACTTGTTTTTTCAAAATTAACGCATTTAAAGTACACTGCAGTTGAACTAAAACTTAATTTGGAGATACCTGTCTGAGCGAGTACTGTGTCCGGACCAATAAGAGATGCTCACAAATCAGAAAAATGTACAAAACAAACTATCTGGCAAGGATATTTGGTGTCTCGATGCCAGAGGAGGTTGAGCTAACTATTTTAAGCTCTGTTTATGCATGCAGCAATGTTTTGAGCCAAGTGCAGGCCCTGGCCCAGGCTGCCCAGGGCAGGGGTTGAGTCCCCATCCCTGGTGGGATTTAAAAGAAGGGCAGACGTGGTGCTTAGGGACATGGGTTAGTGGTGGCCTTGGCACTGCTGGGTTAACGGTTGGACTCGATGATCTTAAAGGTCTTTTCCAACCTTAACGATTCCATGATTCTAAGTGAGGCCTAAAAAAAGCAAAATGACTAAGAACTGTTCGGATTCTTGTAAATGAGAAGCAGAAGTAGCAGCTACAGTAAGAGCTGACTTTTCTGAACTTTCTTTGCATTCATCTGAGCAATTACAACACGGAGTAAGGGTTAAAGGGCAGTGCTGTCCCTGAAACGCACTAATTTCAGCTTTCTGTCTCTCTCTCCTCCCTTTCCCTCCCATCCTCAGGAAAGTGGGAATGTCCGTGGCATCAGTGCGACGTCTGTAGCAATCCTGCAGTTTCATTCTGTGAGTTTTGCCCTCATTCGTTCTGTAAAGATCACGAGAAGGGAGCCCTGGTGGCATCAGCGTTGGATGGCCGTCTCTGCTGCTCCGCACATGACCCCAAATCTCCCGTGGCACCCGAGTACTGGAGCAAGATAAAGTGCAAATTGGAAGCACAGAATCCTGTAGAAGAAGCAAAGGAGTGAATTTGGTTAAACGCAAACAAGGGAGGGGAGAAGAGGCGCAAACAGGCGATGAACTTGGAGAGACTGCTATGACACATTCAGTCTTTGTCATTGGAGCCGTCGTGTGTGAACTGGGAACGGGACCATTTACTCTTAGCGAGCAGAAGCAGGCAGTGGTGTTTGTTTTTTATTGTTCGGTCTTTCTTTTACCCTTGAATGTGCTACAGCAGCTCTTACTGTTGGAAACCAGAAACGTCTTGGCCTTCAAAGAAAAACGTAGACCTTTTGGCAGTGAAAAGAATATTCTGTTTAAAATATGTTCTTTGAGTGTAGAAAGCAAAGCATAGCAACATATTTATTTATTTAATTTTTAAAGGGTGTTGAAGATCTGGTTTTGATCAGTCAGCGTGTCTTTAAAAACACAACAGCAAAGCCAACGTAACTTTTATGTCTAGTTTATGAAAAGAATAAAGCCTCCCCACTCTGTGTAACATTGAGATGCCATAAAGACAGATGTGGGTTTCAGACCAGGTGACCCTGAAATGCCTCCATTCCAGTACTTATTTTTAAAGGCATTTTGAGAAGGTAGGTTATATATCATGTTAACTTATGAATATTGTTGTAAAGCTTTTCCTATGAGAAATCGGGTGTATGACTTCTTGGAAGTGCTTGTAATACGAGATCTAGCACTGTTGAAGGAGGGAAGAAATCATGGTTCCTTGCTTGAGAGCTGTAATCGGTGTTTGCAGACAGGTGGAAATTCAGAAAGAGCTTAATTAATTGCACAATGGTCATTTCTTTATCCCGCCTAATTTGGAAAACCTTCCTAGTTAGGAGAGCCTCCCGGCCTCGGTCACGTCCTGCAGCACACTCAGAACTGAAGTCTTAATCCTGCCAGTGGGAGCTCTGCCGTTGACTTCTTTAGGTGGAGGATTGGTCCGTGCCTGTGTATTCGTCATTTGCCAAGCCTGCACTTGTTTTGTGGCAATTATATCAGCGTGATTCTTTATTGCCACCTTCTCAGCCTCCCGTTAGCTTCAAAGGAGATCTGGGCTTAAGGAAATTCCTTCAGGAATCCAACCCATGTGCATGTTTGTTTTGATTGAACGTTCAGATTTTTTTTGCTGAGAGAGAGAGATCTCCTTACTTTAACCTTCATTGTTAACGGAGCTAAGAAAAATCTCAGCACTTCTTCAATGAACAGGGTATTTTCTGTCTGGGTAACGGGCCGCATTCACAGCAGCCAACTTTAGCCTCATGAGCCAGTTCTCTCCTGGGTTTCCTCTGTTAAGCAGTGGAGAGACAGGTTCCTTCGGCGAGGCCTTTGAAGTGGCTTAGGTAGGCTCGTGCTGCAGATTTTCTTTTGAAAACCTATCCTCCTCCGTTTCTTCTGCAAGGAGCCTGGGGGAACTCGCTTCCCCAGGCTGAAGTTAGTCTTCGGTGAATCTTCTCCCCTAGCCCCCAGTCTTACAAAGCACTGTGCATCTCCCCCTGCCCCGGTATAGTGTACTTTTGACTAGCATACTGATATTAGCTAACTTTGTGCTAGCTTTTTGCTAATGGGTATTGAAAACAGTCCTAAAGGAAAAGAATTAATATCAAGTGTTGCTGGTATCTGGCTAAATTAAGCTTTTCAGTTAAGAACCTTGTCTCTGGAAAACTGCTTCCATCACCCAAAGGAACATGGTGACTTCTCAGTTCAAGAAAGTAGTAGGCTGAGAAAGTACATGTGGGATTTTAGAACATGTCTTGCCGCTGGCTGCTGTCCTTCTCGTCCTCAAATTTATGGGGGGGGGGGGATTTTTTTGTGTGCAATTGTAAAATTACAAAATACACTACAATCTCTTTAAGCAGCTGCTGCGCCATTTAACTGATCTGGCAGTTCATCTTCTGAATGGTCTGCAGATGCCTTTCCTACAGACTTGTGGGGGTCTTGGGCGGCGTAACCGTGCAGGTATCTTGGGGGTCAGTTTATGGTGCGGAGGGCTAGTGGGATCTATAAAGCACTTCATCTTGTGGTTCGTACTACAGTGAATGTCTGAAACACTACTCTTGCTTGAAAGCCGTGCTATATTTTGGTATTTTTTACAAAAAAAAAATTTACAAAAAGGATTTTATTTTTCTTAACATTTTGTGTGATAAATGTCTCTTTTTAAGCTCTTACTGGGGGTGTTTAACCTTATTTTCAGAAATTCCAAACATGGCTCTTGCTACAGTGTCTGTAAGGCCCGATGTGTTTACTTTTTATTATTTATTAGGCTTGGTAATGTTCAAATGATTTTCTCTTAGAGCATTCTGAATATTGCAAATATGCTATTGTGCGAGTGCACCTACGTGCTTTTTCCCTTCTGTGCCCGTGGTGACTTCCCGACCGGGGGGGCAACGGTGCGGTGGCACCCGGACCCCCTCGCGAGCGTGTGACACGAGCCACGGACCATCAGTCGCCACGTGAGACGTCCTGCTGTGACGTGCCGGTGCGCCGAGTATCGCAGAACGTGTGAAGGTTCACAGAAGGCTTAAAAACTTGTAAAATGCTGTGAATTGAGGCCTGCTGCTACTCCTGTGCCATGCCACTTGATGTCTTGGTTAACTTTGGTTTTGAACTTCTTACAGGTGCTCCTTTTTTCCACCAAAAATAGATTAATAATAGGGCTTGGACTTCAAAGGGAAAATAGGAGATTGGCTTATAAGCTTGTACATGCTTAGGAACAGAAAGTCTGAACTGGATTTCACGCTATTGGAGAGAAGGTGAATCTTTCAAAAAGCTTTAACGTTCTGAGAAAAGAAGATACCTAATTCAAAGTATCTTGGTAACCGTAGGGGGTTTGTTCTATACGCCAAACAGAAAATGTTAAAGTACGCCCGCGTTTTAACCACATTTTCGCAAACTGAATTGAACAATGATGCAGTTCCTTTGTAAGGAGAAGATTTAACAGCTGTGTTTTGATAATTGGCCTCAGCAGAGGGAGAGTCCAGCTGCTGAATTAAATTTGTGCGGTCTCTAAAATGAGCTAAGTAATATTGGGTGGTTTGGTCGTTTCACGATGAGGCCTGGAAGAAATCCACAGAACTGCTGGTGATTTCGGTTGAGAACTTAAATCTGCTGTTGAAGACTGTCCGTTGTTCCTTAACTGGAAGGCACCATCAGGCTTTTTCCCTTACTTGCATTTTATATTTTTGAGCCAGCCCCACGCACCCGACTCCGGCTCCGTCGCCTGCGCGCTCCCCGGAGCACGCAGCGTCCGAGCTGCTCCGCAAAGTTAACGGGATTTGGTGGTTTACCGGAGCTTTTACTCGACCGCTCGCACCTTAGCGCGGCGCAGACCTTCTGCAGACCGTGGCCAAGTGGTGCGACGGCTGGTTACGGCCGTTTTCTAAATACTTGGTGCAAGCATTAGTTATTGTAGCTTTCCGATTATTAGCGTAGATTTGTCCTATCGATAGACTGTTGAAGGCATTTGCAGCTCAGGAAGGATAACGTTAAAGGCAATTTTGTGGGCAAATTACCTTCTCTGGTCACCACCATGGTCTTAGAGAATCAGTTAACATGGAGTAATAGGGCTGGAATGTTTAATTTTGGCCTTCTAAAAAACTTCTTGTATCTTAATTTCAGGATAGAATGGGAAAGACAATTACTAGACGTAATTAACAATGAGCATAAAGTCTGTATATATTGAAACTTTACAGAAATATGTGGGTGGGGAGGGGGAGGAGGGCGGGGGGGTGTCCAACGCTGGTACGAAGTAGTCACTTTAACATTGAAACCTCTGCCTCATTGAATTCAGGGTTTAATGTACTTGAAGCTCTGCGGTTCCTTATACAGCTTTTTTATTTATACATAACTTTTTTTGTATACTACATTGAAAATGTCTTTGACCTCCCCGAAGTTACTTTCCGCTCCCACTGTACAGTGAATCTCTGGCAAACGGGAGAGGTTTTCAAAGCGGCTGTCTCGGACGCGTGCGTGTTCCCGGAGCGCGTTGCGTGAGAGACGGCGACCTCGGAGGAACGCTGTCCCTTTGCTTTCCGTTTTCCATGAACTTTTCCCTACCATTTATCTTTGTGTAGCAAAAACATTTGCACTTACGATACACTCCTACACTTTGGATGTATTCACGATGTTGTTCTGAGGAAAAAAGAGAAAAAAAAAAGGCAAAAAAAGAAAAAAAAAAAAAGCTGTTTCCTATTATATTCTATTCCTGAGCGGCAAGCTCAGGTCGTTATTACCCCTGTGAGGGGCTATCTCACTGCTCTGGAGAGAGGGGAGTCGTTTAGCTGAAACTCTGTGCTTTGCATAGAAGACTTCTGTAATTAATGTGAAATCAAAAAGGGAAAACGCGTGTGAATTTGCCAAAGCCATTCACTCGGTCACCGTTTCTCGCGCGGTACCCGCTGCCGGGGGGTTTGTGCGGAGCCAGCTGCCGTGCCGAGCTCTTCCCGCCGCCGGAGACAAGATGGCGGTGTGGCGGTCCTCTCCGGGCATCCTAGCGCAGCCGGGCGCCGGACCCTTTCCAAGCAGTTCTTGCTCGCTTTTGGGTTATAAACAGACTGGATTGGGGTAGGGGGGGGGAGTTTCCTATTCACTGGTCGAGCTGTATCTCATTTCTGGTGTCACTTTCCAAACGAAGCGATGGCGTTGCCGCAGAAAACGAGGTGATAACGTAGCGTTCCAGCTGGCCGGTCGGAAGGGGTTTCGTTCGGTAGGAAGGGTTTCATTCGGTCGGAAGGGTTTTTTTGTTCGGTAGGAAGGGTTTTTGTTCGGTTGGAAGGGTTTCGCCCGGCGTCGGGGCGTGCACGTAGCTGGGGGTGCCATGAGGGACCGAACCCGCTTGTTTCCACGCGAGCGATGTTGCACAACACAGATACCTGCAGATTCCGTTTCCATTCCCACGTACTCTTTCTCTGTAAGGATGACCTTTGTAGAGTTGTTATTTCTGTAGACTTTATCTGTAACAAACTTTGTAGATTCTGTGAAATGTTATTTTAACGAAATCACTCGAGTCTTTAATAGCAAAGCATCAATATTCACTGAAGTCGATATCTTAAGAGTTTTTGGAAGTTGACTAGAAGCTCTTGACACTAACGAAGTAGTGTTAAATTCCCTGGCGATGTTCCACTGGGGCATTACTGTATTATGACTTGATGTTGCCGCATAGACTTTGAGATATACGATATTTTGGGGGTTTTGTTGTTCGGCCTATGTTCTCTTGCATAGTGTGAAACCTGTAAAGCTTGGTTAACCTGTATATAGATAGCTTACTGTCAACTAGTTATAGTGTATCTAGAATTGCCTGTAATATTTTAGCTTCTTACTGAATGTGTGTGATGGTAGGAACATATAATTTTTGTACATTATATTTACTGAGATGTTGCCTTTTTTATTTTACAAATACTTTGGAATTCAGATGTGTTTTTGCTTCCGTGAGGATTCATTTGGAAAGGTTTTTAATGACATTCCACTGATCTGAACTTTTGCTTGAGGTTGACTTCAATAAATCGTTCTGAATGTTCCAACGACGAAAGCCTTCTCCCTCCCTGCCTCCCGCCGGCCGAGCGGGGCGAAGGCCGCGAAGGGAAACGCCGTCCTGCGGCTCTCCCTGAGGGAGCCGGGGCCCTGGGGGGGACGAGGGGACTCCGGAGCCCTCGGGGGGGGACGAGGGGACTCCCGGCCCCGGGGCTTCCCGGGAAGGGAAGGGAGGGGAGGGCCGGGCCGGGCCGCTCCGCCCCGGGGAAGGCGGCGGCGGCGGCGCCACGTCGGCGGGGCGGGCGGCCATGAGGCGGGCGGGCGAGGCGGCGGCGGAGGCGGCGGTGCGGGCCCTGCTGCTGGCCGCCTTCCTGTGAGTGCGGGCGGGAAGGGGGGGTTCTGGGCCCGGCCCCCAGCCCCCGGGGGGGCCAACGAGGCCTTCCCGCAGCTCGCCCGGCCCCGGGGGCGGCTCGCCCCCGCTCGGGGCGCCTCAGCCCTCCCTCGCCCCGGCCTCCTCCCCGCGTCCCGGGCGGCGGGGGGAGGCAGAGCCCGGCCCGCCCGGGCTCCCGGGGGCTGTGCCCGCAGCCTGCCCGCAATCGGGCGTTTGTTGGTTGGTTTGGTTTTTTCCTTTCCCCTCTCCAGGATCATGGAGTTTTTGCCTCCGTTTCAGCGTGTGGTACAGCCTGAAGAGATGTGGCTCTATAAAAACCCGTACGTGGAGGTGGATCGTGTACCCACGGTACCCATGTTTGTAAGTTCAGCCGTTTCCTGCGTTTACTCAGTTTTTTCTCTCATTACAAACTCTCCTTTTAAAGCAAAGCCACCAGCTGAAAGACTTGGATTGCCACTACCTGTAGTTCTTAACGCGTGTTACTGAAAGTGCAATCTGTTATTGCAAACCTGACGCCATTTACAGTCATTTTTGCCATCTTTTTAGGCTTTACCGTCCAGGGTTGTCTTTGGGATTTTAACTAAATTGATAAAAACTGGCGGGGACTTGTCACCGTTGGTCACGATCGATTTCACACCCAGGTCACTACGACCACGGAGGACAGCGTCTCTCTCGCTATCAGGGAACGTTTTGCTTGAAAGCAGCTATTCTCAGCAAAGTTTTAGTATAGTTTTATTGTGAAGATGTTTTCCCCAGGTCTCTAGACCCTGTTGAAAGGGTTTGATAGAAAGCTGTTGCATTTCAGGTAGGCAATATTCTGTTGAAGGGGTTGTCTCTTCCTCTGAAGCAGGGCTGTTTCGGTGAGATGCTGTGGCTCCTGGGATGGGCAAGCATCAGCTTTCTTAGCAAACAGCACTTTTAATTTTCTGTAAGACGTGGGCACTAAACATTAAAGGACAAAACCTTGGTGGAGCGTTTGGATTCGGCAGTGTGAGGCATGACCAGGCTTCAGGTGGTGGCAGACTTCTCGGGAGCCTGTCGGACCCGCCGTGGACGTCCCCCGGCTGAAATCCCGCCGCTGAGATGTTGTGAATGACAACTGGGTTTCTCTGAATCAGCGGCTCCTGTATTTTTTGCTGACGAGCAGCACGGCTGCTGCTGACAAAGAGCTAATCCTGGTGCTCGCGGGGATGGGGAGAGGTGAGGTGCTGTGGCCGATAGAGTGAAGGGATGCCGGCAGGCAGGAGCGACGCCAAGCCAGCCAAAGCGGCACGCTCGTGCCAGAGGTGCTGTTTGAGAGCCTGGGGATGTGCTGGGACGGCTCCGCTGCTCTGCTGAGCGTGTGCGCTCAGTGGGTAAAGCACGGGAAGCAGTGGGATGCAGAGAGGGGCTTTTTAGTGCACTGCATTATTTATGCTGCCTGGGTTTGGTTTTTTTCTCATGCTTCGGTACAGGCAACATCCAGTAGCCCATGGGCTTGCTTTTGTACGTGAGGTGCTGCCGTTGGATGACAAACAGGAGGAGCGGCCGTGCTCTGGGGAGCACAGGGTTAGTCAAGGTTTGCTGCACATGCAGCTGGGGTTGGTTTTGCTTTCTGAGAGAAGTGCAGTGTTTGGAGAGGACAGGTTGCTGCTTGGCTTTGGGGAAGGAAGGTGTATCGTCTCTGTGAGCAATTGCTGTTGTGTTCTGGTGAGAGTGCTTAAATCTGCTTCGCTAACAGACCCCTAACAATCTTCTCATTTTGTGGCAGTTCATCGCATTTCTGTCTCCCTTATCGCTCATTGTCCTGGCAAGGGTGTTCATGAATGCCGACCAAGACGACACGCGGGAAGCCTGCCTTGGTGAGCTCCTCCTTATCCCGGGGAGCTGCAGCCCCCGAGGGGTGGGGGTCTGCCCTGCTGCTGTGGCTGTGAGCCGGGGGTCTCACAGATGAGCCCTTTGCTCTTGCTGGGGCACAAGTGTTGCGCCAGGGCTACCAAAACCGAGCTGTGTGGCTCTAGCTGAAGTTTGAGCGCTGCCCGTGCCTGAATGTGCATCAAAGCTGCGCATTCAGGTGGGGACGATGCTGACGTGACCTCTCTGCTCTCTCCTAGCTGCCAGCCTTGCTCTCGCCCTGAATGGAGTTTTTACAAATGCTCTGAAGCTCGTTGTGGGGAGGTGAGAAACTGGCTCATTCCTAGCCGCGCCGTGCGGGGAGGGGAGGCACGTCTGCGCAGCGGTAGAGCTACAGTAGCAGGAGCAAGGGCCAGAAGCTGAAGTTGGACATACTCAGCCTGGAAAGAATGGGGTTTTTCTAGCTGTAAAGACAATTGAATATTAGAACAAACACTGGTGGGGACCTGCTGTCTCCAGGCATCATTTAGACGGACTCGTTCAGGCCTGTGCCAGGGAGGAGCGCTTTGGCACGCGTACAGGGAGCGGATGGGATGGTTTCATCTCCCCGGGCCATGTGGTCAGGGTGGCAAAAAGTTACCTGCGCCGAGCCGCAGCCTGAGAGGTTTGCTCCGGTGTGCTCACAGGCTGCGCGACCGGGGCGCGTGAGGCCACGTGGGAATTTGGCTTTTGTAAGGTGTTTGCTCTGCTGGGCTGGATGGGGAGGATCGTCGCAGTGCTAATCCTCAGGGGCTAAACCGGGTCCTGCCCGAGTAGCAGCGGGCTGGTGAGGGTGTGCTGCTGCAGCCTGGCTCTTGTCTGCTGAGCCCTGCCTGCCCAGGCAGGAGTGGAGCGGGGTGCGACGCTCAGTTTTGCATTTCTTGCAGCCTGGATCATGCCACCTTCCCTTTGCACGATGGAGGGAGCTGTGCGATGTGGCTGGCAGCTGCATTCGGACGCGGGTGCTCCACGGGAGGGCTGGGTGCTCAGATGTCTCCTGAGCACCGTGCTGGGAGCGCTGCACACCCGAGGGCTACATGCTTTGTTCTCTGCCCTAGGCCACGGCCAGACTTCTTCTATCGATGCTTCCCAGACGGACGAGCGAACGCGGAGCTGATGTGCACAGGCGACCCTGGCATAGTGACTGAGGGGCGCAAAAGCTTCCCCAGCGGACACGCTTCGTGTAAGTTTTCCATGTCCCCTACCTGCTGCAGCCCCAGACAGTGAACCGCGGTGAGCAGAAGCCCGTGGGGAGGGCAGCTTTGGTTTGCTTTCATGCACCCCACGGCTTTGACTACATTCATTGGCCTGTTTGGGGGCCTCAGCTTTACCTCTGCAAAGCAATGGGGTGACAAATGTAATCTGAAGCTGTCTGTAACTCCTGGGAGGAGGGATGCTTGCCAAGTACCAGCTTCTACAGCTCCTCTCTCGCTCACAATCTGGTGCTTCCCTTGGGTCATGTGGGCAGGACAGACGTCCTCCTTCAGCCCCTCCACTGCAGCAGGGGAGAGGGTGACGGTCTGGCTGAGGCCCCACAGCGGAGCCTGGAGCCGTTTCTGAAGCGACGCGCTTCTCTTTCAGTCGCCTTCGCTGGTCTTGCCTTCTCTGCCTTCTACGTAGCCGGGAAGCTGCACTGCTTTGCTCCCGGCCGGGGAGGCAGGGCTCTGCGGCTCTGTGCCTTCCTCCTCCCGCTGTTCCTCGCCACCCTCATCGCCGTGTCCCGCACCTGCGACTACAAGCACCACTGGCAAGGTGGGTCAGCCTCTGCCTGTGGACCTGGACGGGGGGCACAACTGGGTGCCCTGAGCAGGGGCACTCTGAGCACGGGGAGGGTCCGTGTTTCTGCAGAGGAGTTCAGAGCCCGTGATGGCAACCTGGGTTTTCTGATTACTCCTCCGCTGGTAATTTTTTTGCTGCCTGCAAGGGGATGATGCCTTTCTCTTTGTTTTTGAAATACGTGGAAAGCTTAGTTTTATAGCCAAGGGTCAAGTCGCCAATCCAGCTCAGCTCTGAGCAGGCTGAAAAGCTGCCTGCTGGAGAATTCACTGATGAGGATTGTGAGGGTAAAGGGAAGTTAACTCTCCTCTGGTCTTGCCCACAGATGTGTTGGTTGGCTCAGCAATCGGCTTCGTGCTTGCGTACCTCTGCTACAGGCAGTATTACCCTCCTCTGATGGACTCTATGTGCCACAAACCATTTCTGCACAAATCCAGACAACTGCCAGCGCCCCAAGGAAAGCCCGCAGCTTCCAGCTTTCACCTGGATATATAGCGATGGGCTCTGCCCTGCCGGCACCTTTCCTGCTGCTCCTGGAGTGCTAGGGCAGGGGAAGGCTTTGGGGAGGTTGGTCTGCAAGAAGTGGCTCAAATGAGGATGAACCTGAAACCCCAGCAGGCGTTCCCTGCAGTGCTGGTAAGTTGTCCTGCACAGGGGCCTGTGTTGCTTCGTTAACCGAATTTTATAGGCGTTCCTCCATTCGGGCCCGCTGCGAAGCCAGCGAGGCGCGCAAGCCTGCGGGAGGACAGCCTGAGTACGAAAGGTGCTGAAGCGCGAACTGGAAAAACGTGACAGTCTGGTGTGCCCCGTCCGGTGGGCGTTCTTGTGCCCAGTCCAGAAAGCACCATCAGTCGTCTCCCTTCGATCCAGCCGAGCTGTCCCATCCCTTCCCGTGGGAAGCGTACGTCGAAATGGAGGACCTGCTCCTGGCGCCGGGTTTAAGTCCGTCTTTTCAATTGCAACTGAGCTAATCTGGAGTAATGAATGCAAGGTTGCAGTCTTTAACCATGGATTAAGTGGGGGACAGGGAAGATGAAACTAGCATGGTTATTGTTTGTGTTATTGTGCTAGCCCTGATTTTCTTCTGATTTACCAAATAAAGGAGTTTAATTTTTTTAATGAGCTGTGGTACTAAAAACTTTACTTCAAGGACTGGGTTTATTGCTGTATAAACCATTTCCTTTGGCGTGCTTGCAGGGGTTTCTAGGTGGGTGTTTATTTTGTATCTCTTTCCTTGCAGCTTTAATACAGTTGTAAAGAGATGACACTCAGCAGAAAACGAAATGGTGTCTGAAAGCATCCCCTCAGAGGTGCTTGTTTCTCTACACCGCGGTTTGCTTTCTCAGACAATGGAGGGGTAGAGTGCTGCTGAGAAATCCAAGGCGCAGCTGTATGGCAGGACTGTTGTAAGTAGTTATTTGTCACTAGTCTGCTCCGTAGGTGTGTGTATTCTTCATCAGGTGTGTGTACGTGCAAACAGCAAAGGCGAGGCTGTAGCAGAGCGAGGCACGTGTGCCTCTGCCAGGCTCAGGACATGACAGTAATGAAAACGCCACCCCATCATCTTCGGTTTGGGCCACGTAAGCCCTCTGCGACCCTGCAACTTCAACAGAACTTACAGAAATCGCTTTACTTTCCCCTACAGTTGTGCACATGTGAATTCTTCAAACCCCTTCCCTCCCTCTCCCCCCAAACACGCACACACCACAGTCATCTACGTATTTATTTTGGCGTTTACTGGAAAAGACATTAAATAACATTTAAAATGTATTTAACTTCATTTTTTTTTTTTTTAACAAAGTGCATAACTTAAAAAGCTGATCATGAGAGTGTCCCGTGTTAAGACTGTTCCTTTTCCTACTCTTGTAGGAGACGCTTTAGCAATCAGTAGTTCAGGCGCCGACCGAGCAGCGTGTCTGTTTCTGCAGTCAGGTAAAAGAACAGCTTCAGTTCCTTTGGGATGGGAGGAGGGTTGTAGGCTGCAAACAAAACCTTTCAAATAGTGCAAATAATGTAGCACAACAGAGGACAAACAAACAGGCTGTGGAAAAAAGGCTCCTTACCCCATGCAGGGCAAAAGTCAGCGGGAGGGAAAGTGGTCTGGCTCTTTCCAAAGGCTGTCACAGCAACGACCTCACACATGATTGAAGCCTCTGCCTCTGCCTTGCCCCGAGGCCGCGGCCTCAGCCCAGCCAGGGAGTCAGCCGGGGTGGGTTGGGTGCGAAGGGGGAGCCCTCGGGTGCGAGGGGGGAACCCTCGGCCCCGTCCCCCTGGGCGCAGAGCTAGCGCGCCGCAGGCGCCTGCAGGCTGAGCCGCCTGCAGAGCCGGTGTCGTTTCTTCAGTGGGGTCACTGGGACGCAGTCTCTCTACGGATCTGGGCTCTGACTTCGCTGGCTGCATTTTGTTTATTTAAAGCCAAAAACAATGACTGGAGCCTGGCTGGCCTGAGATCCCTGTAGCCACCCTGAAAGCCACACTGCAGCAGGACGGTAGCGTTGCTCCACGCCCCTGCAAAGCGCAGAGTCCCTCCAGGCCTCCGAATGGCCTGGACACTGCTGAGGAGCAGCTGCTTTCCCCCAGTACAGCTGTAGTTTGACCTGGAGGTGAAGCTTTCCTCCCGTATCGTTACACCTGGCCGCCAGCTTGGTCCTACGCAAGATGCAGGCAGGGCCTCGGGGAGGCCCGTGGTTTGTTGGCCGCCGCGTGCTGGGTGAGGATGCTGAGAAGTCGCTACAGCAGGCAGGAGTGCCTGGGTCAGGTGCGCACGAACGTGCCGCTCTCACGAGCTGTTTTATGGGGGCAGTCCTGCCTGGCACGACCCATGGGTGCACAAACCACGCAGCAGCAATTCAAGGAGATGAGAATGGCTGGTAGACGCATTCCTGCTCGCTTAACAGCAGACGCCTGTGCCCTGGGCTTCACCTCCCAAAGACCGCAGTCCTTGCGCCTGGTGCTCTGTGTTACGGCAGGGAGAAGTCAGCAATCTCCTTCGCCCGACAAGGCTGCTATAGCTCTCTCCATGCTGCGTGTTTAAGGCTTTTATTCCTCAAGGTCACAAGCTGCGAGTTTCCTCGCTATGCCAGGAGCGGAGTCAGGCCCTCCGTGTCAGTTCTAGCCCAGACAGCTAGTCTGCTTCGGTGCTAGAGGAGCTAGTGTGATAACTTACAA
The DNA here is from genome assembly GCF_965183815.1 of Platalea leucorodia. Lineage (NCBI taxonomy): Eukaryota > Metazoa > Chordata > Aves > Pelecaniformes > Threskiornithidae > Platalea > Platalea leucorodia. Next base: position 92,851,615 of record NC_138858.1, on the reverse strand, counting down.
GGTGGAGGGTTGAAAGTACACGTTGCTACAGGGAGTCATGGTGCGAGTGGTGGGTGTGTTTGAGCAGAAGTGTTTCCCCTTGATATTTTTTCCCCCCGCCCCTACCCAAAATGGAGGAAAATCATCCTTATCTCCAGGTAGCAGCCAGTACTTGGGAAGCGGCATGCGGGAGACACAGCAGCAGAGGAGAGAGGAAGGCAGAGAAGAAATCTGGACTTTCCTGGTGAGTACTCAGTTGAATTGGATCTAAGAAAGCAAAAGGAGAACATAGGAGTAGCTGCACTCAGGCAGACTGAAACCCACCCAGCCCTGCCTCCCATACCCAGCGATTACCAGCGTTAGGCTTTGAGGGCAAGAAAACATAAGGATGCGCCTTACCCCCAGTCTACCCTCGGCCAGAAATTAGCAGCAAAGGGTGAAAGCACCCCTGCAAGAACCGCAGGGTCCACGCTCTGGTTCGCTACCTGTCTATAAGAAACGTTTAGCCCAGGAGGCTTGGACTACGGGCCACGCATCTGGTCGTTCCCTTGGTGGACTGAACTGATCATAACCGTGCAGAGTTGCTGCTGCCCTTATCGTCAGCAGCAGCAGTTTATTAGCTCTCCTCGTGTCTGGTAGTGCTTATGTGCAGGATAAGAGGAAAGAAGCCAAACATGCTGACAGGCCAAAGAAAGAACCCGACGCAAACTCCTGCCTTGGACCCAGCGCTGTAAATAAGGAACATTATGCCCTCAAAGAGACCAGACGTCCCCTGAGGTGTCCTAGGAAATTCGGAAGGAAGGTGTAGGCAAGAGGACTTACATCAAGCGGCCAGAACAGCACAGGTTGCTCACTGGCTCCCTGGCAAAGGTTGATCCAGTGTAATGCCTTGTGTCTGGTAGATCTCCTTCAGAACCAGCAGAACGGTGTCTTCCGACTCCCTGGAGGAGGAGGAGGACATGGGAATTAGAGGGGGACACTTCCCTCCGCTCTGCCAGGACATCCGTGATGGTTATGGGATAGATGCAGTGCTCAGCAAGTGCAGGCAGTACTAGGCAAGGAGAACTACACCGGTCTCCCTCCTCCGCACCCACCCGCTGTGCCTGCATTATAGGCAGGAGCATATCTTGTTTATTCAGTTAAGGCTTTTCTTATTACGTTGGTTTTAAAAATGATGGCGTTCTGCTTACATCAGACGTGAATCTGAAGCTTTTATGGTTATGCAGAAGCTTACCAATAGCAGAGATGCCCTTGTAGTGCAAATAAATACTCGTTAAAGCTCTCTATTGGCTTCTCCTGCAGCACGTAGTCTATGCGATTCCCTCCGTTCAGCCTCCCCACGTTTATGAGGGAGGCCTCTTCCTTCACTGCTGTGGGGCTCTCGTCTGGCTTTGTCTCTGAAGGAATGAAGAAGAGCAATGTGGTTCAGCCAAGGGGCACGAGCAGCCATGAAAGTACAACAGCATCACCGTGCCCTCCCTTCGCCCCGCTGTGGGCTCTTGCAGAGGAGAGGCAGCTTAAGTGCTCGGTCCTTCCTCCCCCAGGGCTCTCTCCTGGAAATCATAGAATGCCCTGAATTGGAAGGGGCCCACAAGGATCATCGAGTCCAACTCCTGACCCCCCATAAGGCAACCCCCAAATTCACCCCATGTGTCTGAGGGCGTTGTCCAAATGCTTCTTGAATATTGTCAGGCTTGGCGTCATGACTGCCTCCGTGGGGAGCCTGTTCCAGTGCTCCACCACCTTCTGGGTGAAGAACCTTTTCCTAATATCCAACCTAAACCTCCCCTGGCAGATCTTCCTGCCCTTCCCTTGGGTATCATTGGTCGCCAGGGAGAAGAGATCAGCGCCTGCCCCTCCTCTTCCCCTTGTGAGGAAGCTGCGGACTGCCATGAGGTCTCCCCTCAGTCTCCTCTTCTCCAGACTTCTCCAGGAAAACTATTGCAAGAGGCAGCTAGAGAAGGGTGACAGGCTTGGCAGGCATGCAAAGCGACGTGGTGTGCTGAGACCCCCAGGAGGCCGTTACTGACCAGGCAGGTTGCCTCTTCTCCCCCTTCATCAGGCAGTAACGGGGGAAGGCCACGGCATTTGGAGAGCCAAGTGCATCCGCAGCTCAAAGGCAATCCCTTTGCTGAGCAGAGAAGAGGGCAGCAGCGCCTGGGTTGGACGCCGGGATGGGCACCTCGCTGGCATGGCTGCAGGGAGCCCGCGCACGCTGCTCCGTGGGCAGCTCGCAGTGCCGCATCCCTGGCTCCCCACCGCCCCGCACGCACCACCCACCTGGCTGCTTCTCCGTGCCGGCCTCGGCCTCTGCTTCGGCGTCGGTACTCGCCGCCTCGACGGCTGGCAGCTGGGCTCGAGTGAAGGACTGCCAGGCTACCCGCAGGGACCCCAGCAAGTTGTTCTTCAGGTCCACGCTCATGCGAGTCAGCCCTTCTTTTAGCTCTGAAAGGCAGGAGGGGTCGGCGTCGGGCTGGGGGCTGCAGCAGCTGCCCGGGGCAGGGGGAGAGGGGCTGCCCTTTCCCTTACCGAGGTGCATTCTCTTCCTGCCCTTGTGGTGGGGCAGCAGCATGGGCTCAAACTCCAGATCTGGGACGATCATGGGCTCAATCCGGTACGCCACCGGGTCAAACTGTACGGAGGAGGGGGACAGTGAGCCAGGGCTCACGCTCTGCGTGTCTCACGCAGGAAGGCTCTGGCTCTTATACCTACAGGGTGGAAGATGTTGAAGAAGCCTTTGCAGGTGGGCAGGCTGTAGTTTGGGTTGATCCGCTTCACTCCTCGCACCGTGAGAAACATCCCGATGGGAGACCCAAAAGCAAAGAAGATGGTGGGCTTGTAGTTTAGCTGAGGATAGTTTGCTGAGACCTAGGAGAGAGGGAAATTCAGATTTGTTTCATGAGACAAACTCCATGCTGGTGTTACGAGCACCTTGTTGTTGCAGTTAGAGCATGGTGTCAAGCTCGGTAGCTACCTGTCCTAAGCCAACGTCTCGGTATTGGCAATTCTTGTCATCGTCTGTGCTGTCCGGGTCTGATGGGGACTCGGGCTCGGCTCCCCGCTCCCCGCTGTGCCCGGGAGCTGCTGCTCTCTGGTCCTGCAGCAACACAAATGGGAAACCCCGCTAGCGCGGCTCCTGCAGCGAGCCCACGCCACGGCCCGTCCTACCCACCCGTGAGCAAGTATGCGAGGCAGCGAACTGCCCAGCATCCCTTATCCTCCAGGACCGGGGCAGCCTTGGCAGCATCATCCTACGCCAGCCAGCCACCTCTCTAGCCAGCAGCACCAACTTCAGTCTCTACCACCATTAACGAGTCCTCCCGCTCTGTGATCACCCTTACAGGCCATGGGATAAAGTGATCCTGCAGTAGGGTAACGCCAGCGTAACACGCAGGAGCAGCAAGCAGCTGTGTTGCCCCAGCCAAACACAAGCCCGTGAGAGCCTCCTGAGCAAGGATGGCCAGGAACGAGGAGGTCGGGGTGCTTGGGGACTGATCGTAAGGCTGGTCCTTGTCTGAGAGCGATGGGATGCGACCTGGATGAACACAAGCCACGCAGAAGACAAACCTGCATCTCCGTCTTGGAGCTGATGTAATGAAGTATCTTCATTCTTGGTCCTAAGGGAATTCCCATTTCTTTAAGGTTTTTCTCTGTGCACAAGAACTGGAAAATAAGCAACCCAGATATTAGTACAGGAGCAGAGAGGTGTGTGCGGTGAGGTATTTCTGTTCTCTGTAATTCTGTTCCTGCTGCACTCCTCAGAGACGTTTCTTGTGCGAGTGACTCAGTACCAGGAAGATGTGCATAGGGTGGGAGGACTGGGAAGAAAAGCAAAGAAGAAACACAAGAGACAGCAAAACAGGAGAGCTCCTTACCAGTGCTTGCCTGTCCATTTTCTCCTTCTCAAAAACATCACAATATTCGGACAACTCCAGCTTCTTCAGGATTTCTTTTACCTCCTCAATACCCTTGTTGCTTGAGGTTGTCCTGGACCCCTGTGAATAGAGCCATCGGGGATCACGCTTTTTGCTCACTTATTTTGTCCTGTGCATTTTGGAGTCTCTCCCCCTTCCCCAGGCAGCCGCAGAAGCAGGAGGTCGGTGTGACGCCGCAGCGGCGCAGCTACCCGTGCAAGCGCTGCGGGAGCACCCCACGGGTCCACGTGCCGCCGGAGAGCGCGTACCTCTTTGCTGTGCTCGTCCTCCTCGGGAGCGGCCTTCTGGTTCGTCAGGAGATCAAACAAAATGAGTGACCCTAGAAACCAGGCGCAGGCAGACAGAGCATCAGCATCTCATCGGGGAGAAGCCCCGAGCCATCTCCTTTTTGGGACAAAAGACCAGTACCCTCCCTGCTCCCGCGGTACGGTGAGACTCGCGGGACCCGCGGGTGAAACCCCTTACCCAAGCTGTGCCCCGCAATGGAGACCCCCCCTTTGAAGAGCGGGTTCCTCTGCAGGAAGAGCTGGTACAGGCGGTTCATTTCGGATGCCACCGTGTCCACGATGGTCTGGCAATAGGTGGAGCTGTTATAAAAGAAAACATCCAGGATGGTGTCGTTGATGAAGTGACGCAGGCGATTGATGCTCGGCAAAGTGATTCGCTCCAGGTCACTATGGAGGGGGAAGAGAGGAGAGAGGGAATTGCAGTTAGGGGTGCCAGTGAACCCCACCGCGTTTCTAAAGCACAATGTAAGTTCAGAGAAGGATTGCCACCGTCTCAAAGGACGTAATGTTGTAATCCAGGCCCTCAGCTCATGCCAAGACCGAAGGCAGAGCACAGCCTGTGCTCCAGCACTCCAGGCAGGAGTAAGGAGCCTGGCCTTCCTTCCGCAGGAGCCTAACCTGCTCTCTCCCCTTCCTAGGGGGGAGCAGTGCTTGAGTGCAGAAACTGGGTACTCAGTTTCCAGAGGCATTTGGCAAGGCGTGGATGTCCACGGTCCCTCCCGATATTAGCCAGGGAAAGGCAGAAGCCTTTCCTCTCCGGCTGGATGCTGATCGGAGCAGGCACCTGCTGTGCTCTGCAAAAGCGGGCTGCGGAAAGACGGTGGGGACGGGGTCTGGCACGGAGGTGCTCTAGGGGACCCCGTCTGTCCTGCTTACCCCTGCATGCTCACAGCCCTAAACACTCACAGCTTTCCCTTTGCTTGCAGTAACCACCAGAAAAAGCAGAGTTTACGTGGGAGGAGGCCGGCTGTGTGCTTTGCCGTTCCCACGGACACTGGCACCAGAGGAGACGGCTGTCAGGGACACTTACACGTCCACCCCGGTGGAGTGGAGGGAGCTGTGCCAGTTCACAGGTAGAAACTCCACCCGGCCGATCTGCTGCTGCTCCTGGGCTTTCTTGAAGTGCGCTTGCAGCATGCTTAGGGAAACGTTCCTGAAGTCATTCACTGGAAAAAGAGCATGAACTCTTACCGAGATCCACCAGGCTACAGGGCAAGCCTGCTGCATCAACAACACTTAATAAGATAAAAGAAAAGATCATTACCAGGGGAAATCCCACCAGGGTCTTTAATCTGCTGCTGCTACCCTAAGACCTTGAATCTTTAACTACAAGATCAGGGGAAGGCTCCACGTCCTTATGTGTGCGTGTGTACTGGATTTCACTGTCCCATCTGTAACAAGCTTCCTTTCCACATGGGCAGGGCTTTAACACAGCGGTCAGAATAAGAAAGGTACTTTTAGGAATTGAAAAAAAATAAATCTGTTGCGAAGACGCATGTGTTAGAAAGGGAGTCCCAAGGGAGGAGATGAACTTGAAATTACTCAGTTCTGAGGGAGAAAGGCTGATTTTCTTCATTTCAAATGGTCGGCAGCCTTGAAAATAGTTTCATCAGATGAACATATAGAAGAATAAGCTGCGTTAAAGCAAAGGTATATTTTATAGGAACTAAACACAGTCTGTGAAAAATCTCAGCTCCCTTGATTTCTACAAGCTAAATCATGTCAGGCTTCCAGGCAGTTTCAGCGATCCCCTCTCCTACAGAACTGAAGCACTCTGGGCAAATAATAATGAACAGGTCAGACCAGAGTTACTTGGTTTAGTACCCCGTCTCCAATATTGATAACAGTGGCTGCTTAGGGGAGTGTGTAAGACCAGCGACACTTCTCGCACGCTCTCCTAACCTCCAGGCATTTGCAGCTTGGGAATTTCTTGAGCCAGAAGCAGCGCCCCTGGTTTTGGTCCAAAATCACTCCAGAGGCTGCTGGACGGGGTGTCGCCTGGTAGATTTTACCCAGTGAGATTAACCCGTAGCAATTGACTGAGCAGGTTACTAATTAGTTTAGCAGGTTTAGACAGTTACTTGGAAAATCTGTATCCAATTTGGGAAACTCACTATTTTGAGCAGCAGCAAGACACAGTGATGAAAAGCGGTTGCCCAAACCTTTCCAGATGGTAGGATTCAATGGGTTAGTGAGCGTTGCATTCACGCTCCCCATTGCAGTCAGCAAATTTGACCATGCGGCTTGCCAACGTGAGTGTCGGAATGGTTTGAATGCGCTCTGACAGTGTTTCACATTGTCCGTGCAGATGAGGGTTTACTGCCTCCGCTAAAAGCAGCGTATGGAAAGAGCACCCCGGCCGGGCTCCACACCTACCGCACTGGATGATGCTCCTGAACCGAATGTCGCATGCTGGGCCGATCCCGTGCACCACGAAAACCAGGTGATCGATTTGCAGCGGCTCTCCTAAGGAGGAAAGAAGAGTTCAGAGCACAGGCCCTGCGGGAGGCATCACTTAATGAGGAACTGACCCGCTGAAACCACGTGCTCTGCAGGAGAGTGGAGCCTCCCATCCTCACCTCAGCCAGGTAAAAAACCCTTGAGTGAGTGCCTCGATTTTATGCCTAAAGGGTAGTGGGATTTCTCACATTTCTGAACTGTTTGTCCTGCTAAATTCAGCTGCCCAGGCTGGGAGGGATCCGGATCGACAGGACAGTAGAGGAAGGCGAGGCGGCTCGTCCCCCCCTTCCGTCACCATCCTCACTTCAGCGGGAGGGGATGGTCCTCGCAGTTCACACCCACCCGGCCTTGGGGAGGACTCGGTCCAGCTGCCCTGTGCCCAGCCTGCTCTGCTGAGCTACCCGGCCCCGGCGTAGCTGCATCTCTCAGGTAGGCACCAGGTGGAGTTACGTCTTGTTCTCTACTTCCCACACGCTTTAGTTTGCATAGGTACTTTTCTGAAGGCATGCACGCATGGAAAATAAAGGGGTTAGATGGGAGTAACTGCCTGTCCTAACCATGGGGACAAGTCCTGAGGCCTGACTGGGAGCTCTGGGACAGCTGGGAGTGGGCAGAGCTGAGGCACAGCTTCAGAGACGGGGAGAGCACGTGTGCCAGAAAGTCACCTGCATGTAGGTAAGTGATAAACCCCCGTGTCCCTACCGCAGAAAGAAACTCCTCCTTTACAAACATACGTGCCAAGACCTCAGGGGTAATTTCAGGCACTGCAGTGCTTTCAACAGCTCTGGTCTCAATGCAGGAGCTGGAAGCGCACGGCCTTCTCCCCACACGTCTGCCTCCTGTGCATTCGTTTACGCTGCAGGCTCTCTGCTGCTAGGAAGGTTTCTGAAAACCATTCAGTTCCTTTCGGGACAAAATTTTTAGATGTGCCCTTAGATTTAAAGGATCATGGGAGCTTCTGTCAGTCTTTTTGAGAAAACAGGTTGGAAAACAGACCCTATCGCGTCGGATGGGTGGAAGGGAGGGAGAAGCGAGCTCACCATTGGGGATCTCGGCAGCGATGTTTTCTACTCCTCTCTTCACAGTCCGAGGTCGACCTTGTTCCGTAGGAGTTGAGCCCCAGTCATCGGAGGTGGCAACTGGATGGTAGTGCACCATCAGCTTGTAAACAAGAAGAGCCTGTCATTAAGCTGCGCTGCATACCATGGTTAAGCAGAGGAGAATTTTGCTACAACAGCTGGTAGGTGATACGGGGTGGTACCAGACCGCGATGTTTAATTGCGCTTGTACGAGCCCTTTGCGCAAAGAGAGAGAAAGATGTGTTGAAAAGAAACGATGAGGTGTGAAGCAGGCTCTCTGCTGGCGTTGCCCTCTACTCTGGCACAGCTAGGTGAGGGGAATGCCGTTTGGACGGAACTGATTTCTCAGCAGACATGGTTAAAAGAAACAGCATAAAGCCAGAGCCTAAAGCATAAAGCCAGGCCCTCAAGAGAAGTGAAGGGATGTCCTTGCTGGTCAACACACCAGGCCCTCCTCACCTTTGGGTTGTGCAAGATAATGATTTCCCTGCTAGGGGACTCCAGTTTCTTCTTCCACTCATCCAGGGTCACAGCAATCATGTAAGCTTCCTGAGGAAAAGAACACCCTCCGTCAGTCAGCTGAAGGTATTCCCATGAATATTCAACCACTTGGGACGTTCCCCACCCATTTTACAATATCTGTTATCAACGCGCCTTGCGAAAGAGGCAGGGAAATCAGCCAGGTCAAGCTGGAGGAGCAACAGGGTCACCTGAGTATCACCTGCTAGAGGGTTTCCAAGAAGCCCCCACTTTAATTGCAGCAGCAGACTTCCCCATCAACTTAGAATTGTATTTTTTGGTACATCAGAATACAGATTATTGTAAAGATGTCTATTTTTATACATATATCTATATATGTCTACACATATATCTTTCCAAACAAGTCTCCAGCCATTAACAGTACAGACCACTGAAGTCTCTAACTCTACGTAGCGTTCAGTGGGTCCCTGCAACGATGATTTCTCTTTCTTGCATTCACGACTCCCTTGGCATTGGTGAAACTATGAGCGTAGCGAGGATGATTCTCACGAGGAGAATCAAACTGAAGTTAGAGCAGGCAGGGTCAGGAAAAAAACAGAGCAAAGCTGTGAGAGCGAGGCTGCAAGCAAGGCCAGAGCCGCATGGTGTGCTGAGAGCACCCAGGCGCTTAAACGTGTAGCGGGAGGATGCTGACACGGCTGGACACGGCAGGAGGAAGGGGAGGCCGCCCAGCTACAGCAGGCTGGGAGGGAGACGGCGGCAGCCTTTACAGTTATGTTAATCAGCTGCGAAAACGCCGTGCCAAAGCCTCTTTGGAGTTCATGTCCTCAGGCGTGACTGTGGTGCCAGTTGCCCTGTAGGAGTTTGGGACATCAGGGCCAGTATTTGACAATGAGAAGCCAAGATGCTTCTCGGCGAGATGGATGCTACCAGGAAGGGCGCGTTTACCTCCAGTTCTTTGCTGAAGGTCTCCGAGTAGGGAATATACTTATTGTCCTTGTCTCCCTTGTAAAACCAGGTGCAGCGACGCACTTCAGATACCTCCTCCTCCCAGTACACTGCCACACGCTGCCTCTTCTTCAGATGCACATCGTACCTACCCCCCGATGTTGGGACAACCAGATCTTCTTTGTCTCTCCCTGCAGGAACCAAGGCCTGAAATTAATCGCGAGAGGACCAGAAAGGCATGCTACCAGAAAGCTGTATACCACGCCAGAACAGAGGGATGAAGCTGGAGCATCTTCTGGGGGCAGCACACACGAGCATGTGTGAGCAACAGCAGTAGACACTGACATTCTCCGTACCCAAGCACAGAGAACAGCGTCTGCGGGCAGCATCCTAGGAGAGATGCCCCAAGTCAGACTTCCCCCAGGGGCAGGAGGTAAGATGAAGGCATTAAGCTACAACTATCTTCCTCTCTAGTTCAGGCACAGGCTTACACGGACTCTTCCTGCCTCACTTAGATGGTAAAACGTGAATTTGTGGCCCTGGGAAGTGCATTGCTTATTGGTGGAGGTGCGGGTCTCCAGGTCTCTAAGTCATTCCTCTCTAAAACGGAGAACTCCGCGCAGATCCCAATACAGACTTAAAATTCTTAAAATGAGTTGTGTCTACCCGCTGGTCAGGCTGCTGGCAGAGCGCCCCGCGCCAGGCTGCGCTCGGCTCGGCTGCGGCACTGAGGACCGGCGGCACGGCCTCTAATCCGAAGCTTCCTGGGAGAGGGAGGACGGGAGCAGCCCTTGGGCAATCGGTGCTCCACTTTAAGGACAGCCCTGGCAGCGGGTTCCGCAGACGGGCGATATTCGGTGGCACGAGGGCCTCGTGGCAAGCGGTGCCGCGCAGAGCAGAGCCCGCTGCCTGGGCAGCAGCCTGCGGGAGCAGGCAGGCAGGCAGAGCACCACGCGTCCGCACGGGAGAAATCTCCCCAGCGGGATTTCTGCCGTCCTGCTGGGCCCTCTCCCATCCGCACCAGAAGGGTGCTTTGCAGTATGATTGTATAGAATTTAGAGCATATATCAAACGAATGAGGTCAGACCATTCGATGCATCCAAACGGCGTAGTTATTCATGCGTTTACAGCTCTAGGAGTAGGCACGTTGCCAAGAAAAGTCCCAGTTTAAAATTCCCGAGGGAAAATTTTGCATCCCAGGTGGAAGCCATGGATGTGTTCAGGGAATTTCCCTCTGATACCCGGACAGCGTTTCCCTTGAGCACACACCTGATGCTCTCCCATTGACCTTACCGGGCCAGTCCCTTACGGCGATTTTAAAAGCAGGGACTAGGTATTTAAAATCAAAGGGCAATTTAAAAATAGAAGCGACGGGAGCTGAAGGCAAGCAGTGCCGTGGAGGCGGATGGAGTTTTCCCTGCGGCTCCTGAGGGAGCAGCCCCTGCCCAAGCGCCATTTCGCCCTACCTGAGCCGTGAGCCTCCTCCAGCCTCTCCGAGTCCTGCGTGCTGAAGGGGATCCATCGCTCTCGGGAGTCCGTGACCTTGCAGTAAAACCAGTGGGGAACCACCGCTTCGTATCTGTTCGCGGCGTCCGGCTCCGCAGCCTCGGGGGGCGCGGGGGGCTGCGCCTGTTGCTGCTGCGGAGCGGACATGATGCTCCTCCACACGCGACGGGAGACGCGAGTGGGTGGATTTAAAGAGCCTCAGAAACGCCGGTTCCGTCTCAAATGGAAAACGCTCCCCCCAGATCCCCTCCTGTCGCGGCGGGCCCGGGGGTGGCGGGGGGACGGACGCGGCGGGCGCCCCCGCCTCGCACCCACGCGTGTCCGTGGGTGTGCGCCCCCCCCCCGTCCCCACGGCCTGGCTGGCTGCCGGCGCGGCCCCCGCTCCCGGGGCGGCTCCTCCGGCGGCGCGGCCCGGCCCGGGCGGCAGCGCAGGCCCCGCTGCCGGCCCCGGCGACCGCCCAGCCCGGGGCGGTGCTCCACGGCCCGCCCCGCACCGCCCCGCACCGCCCCGCACCGCCCCGCACCGCCCCGCCGGGCTGCCGTCACGGGCGGGGGCGGGCGGGGAAGGAGCGGGGCCTGCCTGCAGCCCCTGCCTGCAACCCCTGCCCGCAACCCCTGCCCGCAACCCTGCCTGCTGCTCCCGGTGCACAAAGCCCCTGCCCGCAGACCAGCCTGCAACCCCTGCCTGCAGTCCTGCCCGCTGTCCCCGGTACACAAAGCCCCTGCCTGCAAACCCTGCCTGCAGCCCCTGCCTGCAACCGCTGCCTGCAGCCTTGCCCGCTGCCCCCGGTGCACAAAGCCCCTACCCTGCAGACTTGCCTGCAACCCCTGTCTGCAGCTCTGCCTGCTGTCCCCAGTACACAAAGCCCCTGCCTGCAAACGCTGCCTGCAGCCCTGCCTGCAGCCCCTGCCTGCAACCGCTGCCTACAGCCTTGCCCGCTGCCCCCGGCGCACAAAGCCCCTGCCCTGCAGACTCGCCTGCAACCCCTGCCCGCAGCACTGCCTGCAGCCCCTGCCTGCAGCCGCTGCCTACAGCCCTGCCTGCTGCCCCTGGTGCACAAAGCCCCTGCCCTGCAGACTTGCCTGCAGCCCCTGCCTGCAGCTCTGCCTGCAACCCCTGCCTGAAAGCCCTGCCTGCAGCCCTGCCTGCTGCCCCCGGTGCACACAGCCCCTGCCCGCAGCCGCAGCTCTGGGCAGGGTTGCGCAGCCCTCGCAGCTGGCAGCGGCCTGGGTGGGTCTGCGCCCAAACGCCATCGCAGGCGGGCGACGCCAGCGCTAATTAGGACTCTGCGGCCTAAGTCCTGCCTCCAGGCCGGGCATCGCACCCCGAAGCCGGATGCGGGCGGGCAGGGGTGCGTGGTGTCGGCGCAGCATCGCCGGGAAGCACGTGCCTTCGTGCCAGTCGCCTCTCACGCGCGGCGTGGACAAACACTTGGGGATAGAGCAGAACCCACGAGATGCTGATTTAATGTTTGTTTTGCAATCTTTCCATGCCCCTTTCGCCTTAGTGGGGATTGAGAAACGCTCTTCTGATGGTGGGTGTTGCTTGCAGAAGCGACAGGCATCCCCGGAATAAGAGTTTGGTTTCTGTAGAGATGAGCCTCGTGATAAATACAGAGACACGCTTTCTTATTTGGGGTTTTGTGATGTGGGTGGATGCTGTAAGATAAACCAGCTGCCAGGAATTGTCATCCCAGTGCTCACCTCCGCCACGGTGGTTACTGGCTGGGAAGATTGACTGGCCAGAAACGCTAAAATCCTCGGGTTTGCATCTGTAGAGCAAATGGCTGCAAACCTTGTCTGTGCAGCCTTGCCTGCGCAGGGCCCGCGCCGGCTCGGACCTGACGCAGCTCCTGCCCGCGCCTCTGCTGAAGCGTTTTTCTCCTTTCAGATCGCCGTCCGAGCCGCGACCCACTTTGGTCCTGCTTTGAAGGAGACGGAAGGCGGCGGGGACGCGGCGGGGACGGACGCGGTTACATCAGCGGGAGTTTTCTGCAGGCTGCGGTGCGGAAGGTACGCCCTGATCCCTGCTCTGTTAGGCTCAGCTTTGGGGGAAACACATAAAACCCAGCGTCTGCCTGAGGGACTCAGAAACGTCCTACGCAGCCGCGTCTTCTCCCGGAGCTGTTCAAATACCCAGCCCCGCTGAACTGATAACCTGCCATTTCAGCCCACTTTTTAATGTTCTTCCACGTGCTTTTAACTGGAGGTTTACATAACGCTCTGCCACGTCCTTCCCACACGCGGGGACTTAAACTCCGGAAGAGGAAATATTGTAAAGGAATACGTTACCTTGATAGGTTCAGAAACCCACCTCCCTCCTTCCTCCCAGACTTTGGCTCGTATGCCACGCACATACTTTCAGTTTTTCTTACAAACAGCTAAAGGTATCGTTCTTACCACGTCTCCACAGTGGGAAACCTTTGTCCCAGTCCACAGAGCACTGGTGACAGAGCAGCTGAGTGTACGCTTTTCTCTTCTCTCCTCGCTGACTGCATTGCAGTGCTACTGAGCGTACAAGGTATCAGGATTGCTCCACGCTCCTCCTCGCACAGCTAGAACCGGCTTACCCCTTTTCCCTGGCAACGGACAGGGGAGGGAAACGAGGACTAGAGCAAACAGGATGCAATAAACAATGCAGTTTTGTTCCTGATGCGATTCTTGCTACTGAAACAAATACAGAAAATAAAGTTTCAGCCAGCTCCGCAGATTCCAGACTAACTGAAGCCGGCCGCGGGCTGCTTCTTTTCGTGTACCTGTAAGCAGCGACTTGCTGCAGCGCTTCTGCTGATAACGCCAACCTGAAAAAAGCAGCAGGGCTGACGCATCGCTGCCCTGTTTGTCCGTGGCCACCCTGCTCAAGTGACAGCCGCAGAAGGAGCTGTGACAGCCCGTCGGTAGCGGGGAGGGAGGCCTGCCCCAGGGGCGGTGGCCGCTGTGCTCCTGTAGCAGCTCGCAGGGGTGTGTGTGCGGGGTTAAAGCCAGGCTGCAGTTCTGCCCCGTCTTGGTGTGGTTTTATAAAGGGGTTGATGAGGCAAAGCAGGGGGAGACCCTGCTGTTCGGAGGGGTGTGCAGGACTGCCGGCACCGCGAGCTGTCCTTCACAGCTGTAGCAGTCCTCCGTGCTGTAGAAGTCAATGTGCACCGGCTGACGAGCTGAACGATTTCACTTTCTCTGCTGAAGCACGACTGACGCACACCATCTCTTGCAACAACATGTTTCAGACTTTGCCTAGATCCTGCACAAAGGGAATCCAAACCTTCATTTCAACAGCCACGCCGACCAAATGAAAAAACAAATGTGGGAACAGAGGAAGAAATGAGCTCTTCGCTAATTCCTTAGAGAGCCCAAACGCGGTGAGACGGTGGCCTGGACTTGGCGCCAAACCTGAAATGGCTGGAGAGCGCAGCGGCGGGTGGGGGGGGTCACACCTTTCCTCAGGGCTGGCTCCGCTCCCCACTACGAGTTAACGGGGATCAAACCTCCAGCAGAAAGGAGCGCCTTCGAGCCGGGTACGGGTGGTTTCAGAGCTCAGCGATGCCCTGTGCACCAAGGAGAACTGCAGCAGAGGCTGTTCTCCCCTCCCGCATCACCAGAGCTGTCCTTCCAAGCTTCCCTTCGCCTCCCGAGAGCGCAGGCTGCCCCGCAGCCTCTGCCTGCTGCAGAGCGTGGTTTGGGCTGCCACCCGGGTACTGCGAGCCCAGCGGCTCATCCTGCGCCACCGGCTGCATTTTTCACTTCTTGACTTTTCTAGAAAGTGACAAGTTAGCTCTCTTTCGGTACTTACCTTCCTTCTTTACTTTTTCACCTCCTTCCTAGCCTTGTATAGACAAGCCTTGCAGGAAATACTAAAGGATCAGAAGAATAGGACTCAATGAATCTGGAGTTGAGTCCGCTAGCAATCCTGTAGCACAAGGACTCAGCTTTCTGCCCCCGCACCCAGCATTTCTTCAGAGTGGTTGATGGTTTTTCTTGCCCATATTCCCTTTCAAAAAAACCTAAATAAAGTTATTACTGTATCAAGCTAAGTCAGTGAGCCCACAACAGTCTCTCGGGAAAGATTTCAGGACATTAGAGGCAGCATTTAACAAGATTTTCAACCATAAGATAAAATGAAAGGGGTAGAGACACCACAGTGCTGCTCTTCATTCATTTCAAGAGCCACTGGTAGCAAGGCTGGTTGTGTGGAAACCGTCCCTGCCACGAGTATTTTCACAAAAAAAGAAACAAATCCAAAGCACGGATTAATTCCTGGAGATGCTGCTGACACTGCTGCCTTTATCAGAGAAAGAAAGGGGGTATTCACTGGGGCTGGGCCGTTGCTTTCTGTACGCAGTATAGTAACAGGACATCAGTCTGTTTATTGTCATCTGCTTTATCTCCCAGTATAGCCCCCAATTCTCAGAAGTGGGATTTCATGCTGTATCCGAAGCACGGATAGCTTGGCCTGGCTGCTCTCTGCCTGACAAGAGGATGAAATGAAATAGCAAGCAAGCATTTATCCATCCCAGGACATTCAGCTCCCTCCTGGCTTGGACGGGGCCGTTTTTGCAGGCTGACCGCCCCATGATCACGGACACATCCAACGAGCTGCAAAGGTCAGTCCCGTGCTCGCAGCCCCGTCTGGGAATGATGTGGGATCTGCCGGGTGCCTTCGGGACATTGGCTGGCCGTCAGCCCGCAGAGCGCACGGTCAGGGCGCTCCCAGCCTCAGGCGTGCCCAGACCCCTTCCAGACCCCTTCCAAAACACGGCCACCGGCCCTGGGGCCACGGCTGAAGGCTCCTGGAGCATCTGCACCGCTTGGGAGGCGATGGGGGCCACTGGGGCACCCCCCAAACAGGCATTCTCAGGGGTAACTTGCTGCATTTATCCCTAACCTCGGCCGCTGAGACAGCCTGGCTGGTGTTTTGGTTACAGGCAGGTCTAAGTTACACAACCTCGCCCACAACTTCTTTTTAAAGAAAAGAGACTTCGAGACGTCTTAATTACAAAATGACATTTAAAAGTTGTCAGGGTTTATTATCTCGTCACACAGAGTAATGATTCACTTCACATGTTGTAACCAGAAGGTTAACAGTAGGCTGAGCCCTTCCCTTCCCCTCCGCATTGTACAGTGCCACGAGTATGGCGTTGCAGTGGATACAAAACTCGCAGTATGTGGAAGGACGTTACAATTAAAAAGTGGATTTTTACCCAAGTGACCTGGAAAGCATTTCCAAGCATCCTGCCGGTTCGGGTTGCTCTGCTCTGACATCGTTCCTCTGCTTGTACCTGTCCTTTTCAGTGGCAGAACTGAGATTTCCAGGCTGTGTTCCCGTGTCCGCGGGGGACGGCACGGACTGGCTCGTCACGACAGAAGAGGAGCAGCACGACGTGACATCGGCTTGCATCGCCTGGGCTGCCAGCGTGGTCCCTTTCTGCAGCACTTCAGTGTGGCTACTTGAGTGCACTAAAACCAAACAAAACCCCACGACGACACACAAGTTTTTATGGCGAGGAAGCTGAAGCTGAACATACACGCAGTGACTGACAAGCCCAGAGTCTTGGTTTGTGGCTGCACGTTGCAGGACCGTTGTGACCACATCTGACAAGTCTTCCAGCTGTTTAAAGAACTGCTGTGGCTGCAGGAGGCACCTCGAGATTGGCTCTGGTTTGGGGAACTTTGTACAGTGATTTTCTTCCTGCTGATGAAGAGGATGCGCATCCCCACGGAGACCTCTACAGCCTAAGTACCTCAGGTGGTGCTGCTTTTCCAAAGCCTGGAACAAACAAACAATTCAGTTTGCTGTTTCAGACCTCTCTTAATTTGTCTGTTGCCAAGTTATTTGTTGGGCTTCTGGGTTGGGTTGTTTGGGGTTTTTTTTGGTGGTTTTGTTTTGTTTTTTGAACTCGGGGCTTATTGCTATTCCATTGTCAATAGTGCGTAGCAGAAAGAGCTGAGATTTAACAGAACTAAAACTCTTTGGAACCTCAACAACAGGCTGTGTGTTGTGGCTGATGTGCTTTCACAATCCCTTTCTTTCCAGTTTTTCCAGTATGGCCTGAATTCTGTGGACGGACTCTTTCCTGGCCTGCCGAACACTGTCCTGGCCACCAGTCTCGATGGAATCCAGTTCCAACAGCAGCTTGGTCAACATCTCCTCCAAAAGCCGGTAGGATTTATCTGTCTTTTTTCCGACAAATTCATCCACCTCTTCCTCCAGCTGTTCAGCCTCCCCCATAACGTGGAGGATTCTCTGAATCTCTGGCTGGCTGGCTGCAGAATTTGTTGAAGGCTGGTCACCAGGTTTAAAACCAGCCTCCCGGTTCCCAGGCAAAAGCTTCCGAGATGCAGTGTCGTACATTTGGGGCTGTGCGCTGTACTGCACCTTGGGGTTTGAGGGGGATGGCTTGGCGTTGAGCGGAGTGGCTGGCCTGTGGTCATTCATTGTCCCAGAGTGCTGGTGATTGACATCGGAATAGTAGTTGTGTTGGTTCGTACTTTGCTCAGGTTTGTCGTAAGCAGTATCCTACAGTCAGAAGGGGGAAAAAAAAAAAAAAATCTTTAAGTGCGTCTCCCTTAAAGCCAGGTTTTTAATCTTGCACTCCACAGGCAGGCAGGGCTGAGGGAACTGGGCAGCAGGTGACACCGTGACTGCTTTGAGGTGGGCATGCCTGGGAGGACAGGGCAGACCGGGTTATGCACGATGTTACCAGGGATATGGGCAGCATTTTCCAGACTGTCACACACCGTGATGTCATAACACATCACGTCCCTGCGGGCTGGCACCCTGTGTCCTGCCAAGCGGGCTGGTTTCTGCGAGAAGTCCCAAAGAGGGAGACGGGACCCACGCTCGTCCCTGGCTGTTAAAGAGCAGATCCCCGGCAAGAGGCACGTGTCTAGAAGAAACAGTGTGAGCCACTGAACGCTCGTTACCCGTGACCAGGGGAGATGCTAAATAGATTTCAACATGGTCCCATTTGGATATTCTGCAGAAGGCCCTTCTCTGCAGGTAGCACACTTTTGAACCGTTCCCAAATATCAGCAGCCCCCAGCCCCGAATCCACACATCCCCCCATCAGGGCTGCTGCTGCACGTGCCAGGGCTGCTGCCAAGAGTCATTTGACTCCTGAGCAAACCCAGAGGAAGCCGAGATGAACGGACCCCACCAAATGCATCATCTCCTTAGATTTTTTTTTTTGCTTAAAACATTCCTCAGTAGAGGATGACCGTGCCCAAACCAAGCACCTGTAGAGGAATACCAGAGTCTGCAAACCGACCCGCAGGTTAGTCCCACACTCTGCGGGAGGATTTCTGACAGCGTTAGCTGCTTGGGAAAAAAGAGCTGGACAAGCAAGACAAGGTTTGACCCATTTCAAGACCTGCCCTGGGACGTCTGGTATCTCCAGTACCTTTCTGAAATGACAGCTGTGGATTTTGGTATGCAAATAGATTTTGCTGGCAGTACTCTGGATACCTGCTGCTTTGTTTCTACCTAAACCAACTGTGCTCAGAGAAAGGGGCATTCCCAGGAGACAGAGGCAGGCTTTGAGGAAAGCTCTATAATCTAGGAGGTCTGAGCGCAGCCGGGACCCAGCACAGGCGCTGTGGAAGCATCGGCTGTACCTTAGAGTCCCACGCAGGAGGGTGGGAAGGAGCTCCACTGCTGGTCCAGGATGGGTGCGAATCGGAGCCGAAGAGGTTCCCGTGCACCGAAGCAGCGGGCCACGCGTAACGCGGCTGCACCCCATAGACGGTGGGGGGAGCCCACGTCTCCTCCGGGGGTCTGGGCTGCGGCGTGACCCCTGGGTTGTTGTCTCCGTATGGATACTGTGGGATGGGCATTCCCGGGGTCTGCAAGAAAAGGGAGGTACAGGCGTTACCCCTGGAGTCACTCCGAGCACCGTTCCCTCCAGACAGCCCTGGGAACCGCTGCAGCATCAGGCTTGCTGCCCGATTCCTGCTTTCCTAGCCCACAAGCTCAGAGTCTCAGGACAATGGGGTGACCACGAGTTTTTATAAGAAGAAAACCAGGCAGGGCAAGCTGCTCAAGGCACAACAGCCATTACGACCCACGGATCCATCGGAGGAGGCACTGTGGGCTTTCCCTCCGCTGCAGCCCCATAAAACAACTTCTTGTGCCCCGGGAACTGCAAGCCCGGCAGCTGCACCGACACCGGGGCTGGAAATTGCAGTGGCCGGTGCCCGGCTTCTTACCTGCGGTGGGGAGTAGCCGGGAATCTGCTGCCTCCTGAGAGAGGACCCTTCGGCAGGGCAGTCCGGCGGGGCGTAGCTCCAGGGGGGAGCGGGCGACGGGGGCCGGTACATGCCCGCAGACTCCGCAGGGTAGGGGGTCCGCGGGGGCCCGGAGCCATAGTACCCCCGTGTCTGCGGCAGGCCGGCGTAACGCGGGGCAGCGCCGGGAGCCGGAGGGTACGGGGGGCTGTAGGCTCCGTTTGCGTAGGGAGAATCCATTGCCTGGGGAGAAGGGAAGAGCAGAGGAAAGGTGATGGGCTGTGGACATGGGGGCTCTGGTCCGGCCCAGCAGCAGCCCGGGGAAAGAGGACTGACCCTTCCTGCAGCGTTTACTAGGCCGTTCCTTTGTCCCCAAGCTGATTTGCCCCAGTTTTAAGTTTTCCTGCTCTAACGTGGCTTGGTGTTGGCCACTGTCTGCCTCACGCTTTGGTCCCACTGCCCTCGCAGCACGCTCGGGGAGACGGGCAGCGTCGGGGGCATTGCAGGGGGATGGATTTGTCTGGAGGGTGGGAAGAGAGGGGATACGCTAAGCTTAACCATGCTGCACTCAGCTAAGCTTTGCTCAGAAATACGCCTACAGTTCCTCCCAGCAGGCAGCCCTTAGGAGGTTCAACCCCGTCAATGTAGTCACCGACTGGTAGATGAAAAAAATACTCCAGGAAAGTTCCTTTCCTCTTTCAGTCTGCAAACAGAAATGATGCAAGCGGACGAGATCTACCAGTTCTGGGGCCCGAGGGTGTTCGGATCACCGAGCCGCAGCCGCGGGAGCAGCCGGCTTGGAGAACTTGTCGTATGAAAGGTCTGTGCGTCCAGAAGGTTTGTGAGACTTTATCGGAGTACATTCAAGTAATCAATGCGTATTGAACGTGAGCTTCCATCTAACCACAGAGGCAACAATTAAGCGTTAGGATTTCAGGAGCTCACGGATGACTCCCTGTAGCTTTGGGCAAAGCAGTTTTTTGCCCGCGAGCTGCTTCACGGAGGAGAGGTTGCGTCACCCGCGTGCCGGGATTTATGAAAGAGCCGGATCAAACCTACACGTCCCATGGGATTAAAACAAACCACAGTTATGTCTGGACAGCAGACAACCTCTTTGGAAAGAGTAAAGCCTTTCCCTTCAGATAGTATTTACGCAATAGCCCCTAAAAAAGAGTTATTGCTGCAATAAGAACAACAAGTAGATCCTGAGAAGGGCAAATCATGGGACCGGGGTGCAGCGGGACGGGTGATGCTTTTTTCCCCGCTCTGCCCCGAGCTTGCCGCCCCGGCGCTGCTGGCTCCTTTCCGTCGGTGGGGTCTGTCGTACAAACGCCGCCGTTGATGTGGCCGGCGTCTTTAGCCTTGGAAGAGGGGGACGTGGCCGGGATCGGCTCCTCCAGCCTCGCGCTCGCGCCGGGGGAGAGGCAGCGCCTGCCGGTCGGTGAGGGGCCGGTTAGCCGGGACCGGGACACGCCGGGCCCGGCCATGGCCAGCTCTCACCGGCCGTCCGGGCAGCAAAGCCGCCGGCGATGGTGGCGTTTCCCCGGCGATCTCTTCGTTAAAATACGTGCCCTAGAAATGTCACCTTGAACTGGAGATGAAGGTAGAGCTTGACGGCGTTCATCGCTCTATGTGTCTTTCCCCAGTTGGACCCCCCCGCCGGAGCCTCGTGGGCCGAGAGAGCGGATTTTTAAGGCAAACGGATCCTTTTGGAAATCAAGCCACGGGAGCGGAGAAAAATAACTAAGTCGGGCTTTAGGAGGTAAGAGCTGAGCTTAAAGACCCGGACAGCACTCACGGCTCCGCGCCGCTGCCCCGGGTGTGCTGGGGGAGCGGTAGCGGCGGCGCAGCGCTGACCCGCAGAGCCGGGCTCCCTCCTCCCCCGGCGGCGGAACCGGCCCGGTCGTGTCGGTAAGGGGGGGCTCGGCGGCCCGTTAGCGGGGGAGCAGAGACAAGGGTCCGGCCCTGCCCTCCCCGCCGGGCGGCCCGCAACCAGGGGATGGAGACCGCGGCTGCCCCCGCCCCCGCCCCGGTCCCGGTCCCGGCCCGGCCGCCTCGGGGACGGGCGGCGAGCGGGCTCCAGCCCCGGTGGCTCGGCTCAACGGCCGGGATCGGGGCGGCCGCCTTCCCCCCCCCCCCCCCCCGTTACCTGCGCCGCCGCCGCCGCCGCCGGCGGGCGGGGGGACCCGGGGGGCCACGGCGGGCCCGGCTCGGCGGCGCGGCCGCGGGGCTCCATGGCCGCCGCCCCGCCCGGCCCCGCCGCCCGTCACCGCCGCCAATCGGCGGCCAGGTCCCGCCCCGCCGCCCACCAATCAGCGGCCCTCCCGCCCGCGCACCCCCCCCCCCCCGCGGCTTAAAAGGGCAGCGCCGCGGTGGGCCCCGCCCGGCGGCGGCGGGGAGGTTCCGGGGCGGCGGCGGCACCGGTTCATGGCGGCGCTTCCGCTGGGGGCGGCGCGGCGGCACCATGAACTACATGCCCGGCACGGCCAGCCTCATCCAGGACATCGACAGTGAGTGCGCCGCGGGGCCGGCACCCCCTTCCCCGAGGGCACCGTCCCCCGTGGGGCGGCCGCTCCCCTCTCTTCCCCGTGGGCGGCGGGCGGACTCGCGGCTTTCCCCGGGGACCTGCCCCCCGTGGGGCGGTCGGACCCCCCGTTCCCCGCGGCTGCCGCCCGCCGTGGGCACCGGCCCCGCGTGGGGCTGCTGCAGAAGGCGTCCTCGCTCCCCTTCGCGCTGCTGGGGCGGTTAACTGCTCATCACTGGCTTCCCCGTGTCGTTTTGGGGGGAGGGTGTCTGTGGGGGGTGCTAATGCCCACGCGTGGCCGGGGCTGACCCTCCCGCTCTCCCTTTCCCGCAGAGAAGCACCTGGTCCTGCTGCGGGACGGCCGGACGCTCATCGGGTACCTGCGCAGCATCGACCAGTTCGGTACGTCCGCACCAGGGGCTGCCGGGGGGCTGCGGGAGCCTTCGGCCGGGCTTTGGACACGCTCCGGTGCCAGCCGTGCGCAGGGGCTGGCGAGGAGGAGGAGGAGAGCCCCGCAGCACCCGTTCGCATGAGCTGGGCGAGGCTCCCGTCCCGCTTCCCAGAGCATCTCCCTTCCCAAACAGTGGCTTAACGGTAAAGGGAGAGTTTGAATGTGGTGAGATTTACCCATCTCGTGGTCCCTGCTTAGCGCAGCGGCTGCGCCGTCTGCAGTAACGGCCCCACCGCCTGCCGGTCCTGACCAGGAGCGTGCGTTTCCTTGGCTAAAAACAACGTGAATTTTGAAAGAAATCGGTTTCGTTGTGCGTAGAGCGATGTGATTCCAGGTCGCGTTTTTAGGGCACGTTTGTCTTGTGGATTAAACGCCCGCCTGTGCGTCCCCCTGGACTTGGTGCTTCACAGAGATTTCTCTCAGAACTGGGTGCTTCCCGCTGCCCAAATTGCGTCCAGCACTGATGCTCTGGCATCCCTTTTTGGGCAGAAATAGCCCTGGACACGCGCGGGTGATGTCTGTGCTCCCGACCGAGTGCCTTGGTCCTTGCCCGGAACCCACAGCACCAACAACGCCGTTGTTTTCTCTGCCGTCGTCTGCACCTGGTGCTTGGGTGGGCTCGGGTCTGAGCTCGCCGTCCTGCCTGCCCTGCCTGCGCAGGCTGCGGCAGCTGGAGGGCAGAGGCTGCCTCGTGGCGCGGGAGCTGCTCTGCTGCTCCCCAAGTGCTGCGTCCGTCGCTGCAGCCGCTGCGTTTCAGCCGGGGAGACGGTCGGTGCCTTCGGTGATCCGGTTCAGGAGACCTGCGCGAAAGCGCCGGTGCCGTCGCTGCTCTGGGTTTTCTGCCTGGCTGGGATGGGACACCCTAGCTAGAAAACACAGTGAAATATGGATTATTTTCTCTCTCTCTCTCTCTTGATCGCTGCAGCAAACTTGGTGTTGCACCAGACTGTGGAGCGCATCCATGTGGGCAAGAAGTATGGGGACATCCCTCGAGGCATCTTTGTTGTGAGAGGCGAGAACGTTGTTCTGCTGGGGGAGATAGTAAGTAAGCGGCTCCTTCTGCCTGCTCTCTGCCTGCTGCCGGCCCGGGTCTGGGACTGAGCTGGTGGTGGCTGTGGTGACGTGACGCAGGCAGCACCGCCGAGGCGGCCACCGGAGCTGGGTGTCCGTCTTGTCTGTCTGCCGTGAAATACGGTCACTGTCCCGTTGCGGGGGCTGAAATTTGAGTCCCCTCCCGGGGCCGGTTCAGGCTGAACCGTCGGGAAGACGCCCCCGCGTATCCGCGAGCGGGGGCAGAGGTGCCGTCCCGCAGCTGCAGCTCCTCTGGGACGACGTGAGGGGTGAAGAGCGATACGTGGGCTGGCGAGCGGAGGGAGACGTGGGGAGGCCCTGGCCTGTGTGCGGCATTGCTGGAGGGTGCCATGAGTGGCTGCCTGGGGGGCTGTCACCTCCCTGCTGGCTCGGCACTGGGGGACACCGTCCGGGATGGGCTGGGGAGGAGTCGAGCGCCGTCTTGTTCGCTTCGGCCCTTTGGGCTGAGCTCAGCCTGGCTGCTCCTGGCAGCCCCCTCCCATCCACAGCTGGCCCGGGTGTCCCTGGCTGTCCTGGGGGTCCCTGCCCGCATTCCCACCCGTCAGGGTGCCGCTAGCACCTCTGTTTTGCATCACCTCTTGACGGGACTCATGAAAGACGTGTGGGCACGGGCTCACCATGGTCCGTGGGCCTCTGGGGCTCGCCTGGAGGAGACCGTCCTGCACCTGCAAATCCGTGACCCAGGGAGAACGCGAGCGTTTACAGGACCAAATCCCCGGGCCGCCTTTGAGCTAGTTAGCCCTGAGCTTGGGTGCTCGCCTCGGGAACCGTCCTGCTCCAACAACTTTGGCAAGAGCGATGGAGCCCGTCGTCCATGGCGCAGCGATGCCCGCTCTCCCCGGGGCACAGAGCCCGGCCAGGCGCTTGCAGGAAGCGCTCGGACGGCACCGAAGCCCGAGCGCAGGAGGGGTGCGCGTGTCAGCGTCCCGGTGGAGACGCGGGTGCGGATCCGCCCCAGACCTTTGCCGTCCCCGCTGGCTTTTGGCCGCTGCAGACCGGTGCTGCCTGGCCGGTGAGGCGCGCTCGGTGGAGGCGACGTCGGCCCAGCCCCGAGCTGCCCCACGGGCAGAGCGGTGCCCGGAGCATCCCACCAGCAGAGCTGCGTGTCTTGGCCACGGCGGCTGCCTTGCGGTGCTAAACGGGCTGTTTCTCTTGCAGGACCTGGAGAAGGAGAGCGACACGCCTCTGCAGCAGGTCTCCATCGAGGAGATCCTGGAGGAGCAGCGGGTGGAGCAGCAGGCCAAGCAGGAATCGGAGAAACTGAAAGTGCAGGCGCTGAAGGAGCGGGGCCTCTCTGTCCCGCGGGCGGACACCCTGGACGAGTACTAGATGTGCGGCCCCTCGGACCTTCCCTCCGTGGCAGAGCCAGGGGTGCTTTGTGATCGCCCGTGCGTGGGCAGATCTCTTTGGAAAGGCGGTTTTTATTTTCAGATTGTGTTTTCTGTGGCGCAGATAACTAAAAAAATCACGCCTTTTGTTTCTCCTTACGGAGAAGGAGGAAAGAAGGCGTTCGGCTGCGCTTGGAGGCGGCCAGGCGCGCTGGGGAGCGCGAGCGTTTGTGTTCAGGAGGCAAATCGCTTGGTCCTTTGGGTTTGTTTGCTTTTTCCTCCTCACGTGACTCTGGGTGAGAGTTTTCCTTGACGTGTAAATAAATCCTAGATCTCAACAACGATGGTTTTGCCTGTGTTCAGCACCTGACGCTTTCCCCTCTCTCGGGACGACTGCCCTCGCGCCAGCCCTTGTCCCGGTCGGGCGCTGTGCAGGGGGGAGATGGGACCCTTGGTCCCGCCACGGGCTGGGCTCGCTCCGAGGAAAAGCTTAAGGATATGGTGAGATCGCTCCCTCTGGGATGGGGAGCGGGACCTGGGTACCCCCCGCACCCCGAGAAGGGCTGCTGCCTCCCCCCAGCCAGGCTGCGGCTGCTCCCCTGCAGCTGAGCCCACTAATTACCCGCTGACGAAGAGCCGCCGCAGCTGGGCTGGCCCTGCCGCACCCGGGGCGCCGGCAGCCCCTCTGCCTCCCCTCCGGCAGCGTCTCCTCGCCTCCGTGCTGTGGAGGAGCCGGCGCGGCGGCTGCAGCAGGTAGGAGACTCCATAGCGTCGAGCTCGTCCCGATGCTCTTCGGTGACGGCGTCGGGCGGGAGCCTTCCCGCGCCGTGGCGGTGAGCGGCAGCGGTTGGTTTTGGGTTGGCTTTGGGCAGCTGCCAGGCTGTGGGAGCCTCCTGCGCACAGGCAGGAAAGAGCAAACCTCGGCGGCGGCGAGCGGCGCGGGCTCTCCCTGCGAAACCCCTTTCGGTTCGCTTCCCCGTGGAGTGAAACGCGCTCTCGGGGGAGCGCCTGTGCTGGGGGGGCGGGCAGAGGGGGTCCCCACGAGTGGGTTTTCCCTTCCAAAGCGGCTCGCTTCTCCGCGGGACGAGCCCCGCTCTGCTCGCTGGTGCACCCACCGAGTACGAGCGGCTCCGCCTGCAGCCCTCCGGGGAAGCAAACGGCCAGCGCAGACGGGGCCGGCCCCCCAAAAACGCGCTTCCCCGCGGCCTGCGCCGTGGGCTTCTCGCTTGTGGGGAGCGAAGGCGTCTTCCCTGTTGTGTTTGCTCGTGTCGGCTCGAGTGGGGTAGGGCGAGTTTGGTGGTAGAAAAGGTGTAAACAAGGAAATGCAATTTCTTGCTTTAATGAAAAGGAACCCAAGGCTTTGTGGAGGCGGTGGTGGCTCCTGCAGCTGGAAAATCGCCGCCGGGAGGAAACGGCTTTTTCGGTTTCGTTGTTCTGCCCCTGTGGCTTTGGGGGGCAGCGGGGTGTTTTGGGGTGAGGGGGGGGGTCGGGGCGGCGATGCCGGCGGTGGCTGGGCGAGGGCCGCCCCGGCGGGGGGGTCCCGGCCCCGTGCTGCGGGTGGGTCTGGGGTCTTGGTTTTGGGGGGCTGCAGGGTGTGAGGAGGAGGAGGAGGAGGAAGGCTGCTGTGCAGCCGGCTGTGGGGGTCCGGGGGTCGGTGCCCCCACCCCGGGGGGGGGTGGTGCAAGGAGCTGGTGCCCCCCAAACCGGGGGAGCCCCAAAGCGGGGTGAGCGCTCCCGTGCGGCGGGGCGCGGCGCTGCCCCTTACATAAGCCCGTGACGCCAGGGGGCGTCCCGTGACGTCACGGCGGTGACGCACCCACACCACCCCCCCCCCGGAGGCGGCCGATTTGCGGCGGGAGGTGCCCGGACCGGACCGCCCCGCGCCGCCGGGCCGGGGCAGCGCCGCGCCGGGCATGGTGTGCGGGCGGGGGGGCTGCTCCGCCGCCCGCCGCCCCCCCCCGCCGCGCCATGGAGCTGGAGAACATCGTGGCCAACACCGTCCTGCTGAAGGCCCGCGAAGGTACCGAGCCCCCCGGCCCCCCTTCTTCCCATCCCGCTCCCCCTTCTCCTTCTTCTTCCCATCCCGCTCCCCGTTCCCACGCCGCATCCCGGCTCCCCTCCCCGCGCACCCTCCCGCGGCCCCGGTCACCCCACGCACCCCCTCCCCGGGCACCCCGGCACCCCTCCGTCCGGGGCGGGGGGTGGCCGGCTGGGCTCGTCCCGGCTGCCATCGCCGAGCCCCCGGCGGGGGACGGCTGCCCCGGTGCTGGGGGACGCGTCCGTCTGTCTGTCCCACCCACCCTGCAGACCCAGGGACGCGGGGCAGAGAACGTAAAAAGCGATTTAGGTGCCGTTTCCCCCAGCGGTGCGTGTGCTGGGCTCGGGACGCGGGTCGGCTGAGAGCCGCGCTGTCCGTCCATCCGTCCGTCTGTCCGTCCGTGCCAGCAGGACGCGTCTGGTGCGGATGGGGCTCGCGCGAGCCAAACTTTGCTGGTGCCAGGACGGCTCGGTGCAGGCCTGAGCGAAACGGGCGCTGCCAGGAAAAACACGGCCTTGCCGGTGCGCCGGCGGAGCTGGGGTGGTGCCGGTGCCGCCGCCCCGGTTTGAGCCCCGCTGGCAGCTGGGGCGAGGCCTGGGGGGCGAAAGGCTGCGGGCGTCCGCGCCCCTCCGAAAGCGGGGCTTGGCACGGGTTCCCGGGGGAGCGCGGGCGCCTTTGTTTGCTTTTGGTTTCCTTTGGAAAACCGGCGCCCTCGTCGCTAAACCTTTGTGACCGAAAAGCAAACAGCCCCGAGAGCCACCAGCGCTGGCGCAGCCCTGCGGGCGAGGCAGGGAGCGGGGCCGCTCGGAGGTGAGCCTATTTTTATTTTTTTTTTTAAATCCCAGTCTTCTAAAAGTTTCCTTACCCCCACCGTGGTCGCTTCCAGCAGCACCGGAGACGCCGCAGGGGCCCAAGAGGTGCCGGTGCCCTCGCCGGGGAGGGAGAGGTTTGGCGTTGGGAGCGTGGAGCAGCCGGCCAGGCGGTTGCACCGATGCTCCCTGCGTGGGGCTGGGCCCTGCTGCTGTCCCATGGGATGCACCATGGCCGCCCGCCTGAGCCGGAGCCTCGCCTGAGCCGGAGCTGGAGAAGGGGGTTTTGGCCTCGGGAGCGAGGGGGGGCTCTGCCACCGCGGGCGCCAAACGGGTTAATGTCGGTGTGCGATGGCTGCGAGAGGCTCCGGAAGCCGGGAAGCAGAGAGGGACGAGGGCTGGGTCCCGGCCGGGCGGCAGCTTCCCTCCCCGGCGGCGTGGGGAGGACTGGAGCCGCCGCAGCAGAAAGCTGAGACCCCGCTGGCCATGGCTGGGGTGTCCCCACGCCTGGGGGTCGCAGGCCGGCCTCGTGCTGGAAGGTGCGGGGGGCTCGGCGTGGTCCAGCCGCGGCACCCCGGAGCAGCCGTCGCCACCACCTGTAACTGTATTTGGCCAAATTCCTCCGTCCTTAGGGCATGCTGGGGGGGCTTGGCCTGGGCAGGCGGCCCTGCACCCCCGGTACTTTTGGGGGTGCTGGCAGCAGCAGTCCCATCCCACGGGCAGCCTCAGACCCAGCGTTCGGACGCGGCGTGGGTGGGTGCCGGGACCGAGCTGGGCTGCGGGTTCGGGGTCTCGGTGGTTTGAGGGGCTCCCCGAGCTGCTGCCGCCCGCTGCGCCCCTCGAAGGGGCCTTGCTCTGCTGCGGGGCCCCTGGCTTCGGCCTCGTGGCCCTTAATGCTGTGCACCCAGGGGCTTTGCAGAGGTCTCTGGCCGCCCTGGGCTTCGTGCCCAGCTCTCTGCTGGGGCTGCTGGAGCTTTTGAGGGAGCGCTGATGTCCCCGAGGGCTCCTAAAGCTCAGGGAGGCAAAAGGGCTTGTCCGCCCGCGGAAGTGCCCGGGATAAAAACCCAGGAGCGTGCAGGCACGGAGGAGATAACAGGCGGTGAGTAAGGCTTTATGGCTCGCCGGGGCGGGGGCAGCCGGGTCCGCACCTCGCTGGGCATCAGTGCCGTCGCACCGCGCACCGGCTGGTGACGGGGGACCTGGGGGAACACGCTCCTGCCCGCCGCAGGTGTAACGCACCTCCCCGTGGGTGCCGCGGTGTTCGGTACCTGGGCTCCTTTCCGCTGAGGAACAGTTTTATTTTGCTGTCAGCAGCTTTTCTGGTTGCCGCGGTCGGCAGCGGCAGCGTCCACGCGGGGTTTCCCGGCGCGGTTCCCTTGCGGGGAGCAGGGCCGAGGCGAGCGCCGATTTCTCGTTTTCTCTTTCCTGCTGCCTGCAGGCGACTGGCTCTCGTTTGTACGGGCAGGGAGCAGGCAGCAGTGGGATGCCCCAGCACGGCTGCCGGCTGCTCGCCGCGTGTCCTCTTTCCCGGCTGCCCTGACCCTGCAGAAGATGCTGCGGGAGAGGGGCCGGGATGTCCCCGTCGGTGCTCTGCTGCCCAGCACCGAGGGGCCCGTGCTGGCGGGAGGGTGGCGGTGCCCAGGCCCCCTGCCCTGCCTGCAGCCCCGCGCCGGGCCAGGAAGGGCTGCCAGCCCTTCGTGCGGCTCCGCCGGCTGCCGGGATCCGGCTCCACCCTGGGAAGCCGAGGCGAGGGCAGGGTCGCTTCCGCAGGGGGCTGCGGGACGTGGGCTGGGGTGGTCCTGCCCCGCGGCGGGCTGGGGTCGGGGCTCGGTGCCTGCACCTGCCCGCAGGGACGCATGCGCTGCCTGCGCGGGTGCGGGCACTGCCTGTAGTGGAGATGGCAACGATGTCTCTGCCTCTGGCCAGCATGGAAAGCTGCCTGGGCTACCGTGGCACGGGGGTCCCCGCTTCACAGGTCCAGGACCGTGGGGTGCAGCCTGATGCTCTGGGATGCAAATGGGGAGCTGAAACCCCCGGGAGCAGCCGTGTGCGGCAGGAGCAGACAGCACTCGCCGGGGCTCCCGCCTGCCCGGGTGCCAGCTTGGCACAAGGATTGTATGTGATATATGGGTTTTTTTCCCCTTTACGTTGAGGTCTTTGGGTCTTGCACAGGCTCTAGCTCCATGTCCTGGTGGGACCCGCTGCGGCGGGTGGTGGCTGGGGGCCCTGGGCACGGGACGGGATGGGTTTTGCTTTGCCCGAGCACACTACGGGTGGAGGAGCGGGTCCCACTCCGAGCCCCGCTGCCCTGGGGCCTCGGTGGAGCTGGGGTGGCTCTGCCACGGGTTGATTTTGGTGCAGTTTCACCTGGGGATGGGACGTGCACTGGGGACGTGGTGCTCTTCCCCGCTCACCCTGGCTGTGCCGTGCCTGGCACGCCGCAGGGGGACCCGACCGGGGAAGGAGGATGCTGCAGCAGGAGCATGTGTGGAGGTAAAACACTTCTGCCTTGAACTTCCCCGTGTGCTCAGCTCTCCTCCTTCCCACCCGGCTCCCAGCCGTTCCCCAGCGGCACCGTCCCAGCCCGCAGTGAGCTCCGGCAGAGGCCAGCCGAGAGCGCGTCCCCGGGGCTCAGCCGGGGGAGATGCATTGGGGCACGGGTGACGAGCATCAATTTATTTTCATCGTCGTAGCAAACAAGTTGAAATTTGGAAGGAGCGCCGTAAAGCGTCGGGCGGTGCGGTGTGCCGGGGCGGGTACCTGCAGAGTCTGTGGAAAAGGCAGGGAGGGAATTGCGTGGGCAGCGTGCCGCTGAGCCCGGCCACGAAGCCGCAGCCTCTGGGCGTCCCTGCGAGGTCGGGGCTGCCTGGGCCGCCCGTGTCAGATGGCTCCTCCTTGTCTGGGCATCACCCCCTTGCCAGCCACCCGGGGGGCTCCAGCCCGGGCACCGCGGGGCGAGGGGAGCGGCTGCTCCTCTTCCTTGGGTGCTGAGTGCTCAGGACCCTGTGCCACCGGTGTCAGGGTGAGCAAGGTGCCCGGGGACCCGCGCCCCCTCGCCGCTGAGGCCGCTCCGCTGGCTGGCGCGGGGCGATTCCTGCTGGAGGAAGCGAGCCGATGACGGCAGGAAGCTCTGCCCGGCCGAAACGCCGGCCCGGCCGGAGCCCAGCACCACGGCGTCTCACGGGCTCGCCTCGGCGTCACCGGGGCCGGCAGCGGGCGGTGCTGGCCGGCCACCAGCTCAGAGCTGCGCTGATGTCAGGTCCCTGCAGGGATGACTTCACGCGCCAAGCATCCGCCTGCGAGCCCGGGAGGAGCGGCTGCTGCTGTGGGGCCATGCCTCTGCCCCCTCCTTGTCCCCAGAGAGTCCCCGTCCCCGAGGAGGCAGAGGCCGGGCTGCTGCAGCCCCATGTGCAAGATGAGCGGTTTGGTGGGGAGATAGGAAACCAGATGTTTGTGGGGGGGAGCTACACAGGGCCGTGGCGTTGTTTGGGGAAGAAGCCTGCACCCACCGGGCTCGGCCTCCCCCGGCACCGGGCGATGCCGAGGGAGATCCCGTTCCCGCCCTGGAGCGGGGCTGGGAGCCGTGACCAGGCGGGGATCCCCTCGGCTGTTCAGGGCGAGGGTCCCCTTGGGGGTCAGAGCCCTCTCCAGGGCTGAGGGCGTTCTCCCACGTGGCTTCAGAGTTGCGCAAAGCCCCAGTGCTGGCAGTGTTTGGGTACGTGGGTGAGCAATGGGTTTTGGGGACCAGCAGTGATGGGATGGAGGGGAAACCCCAAGCTGGGCAACTCTGCAGGACTGGGCAGGGGCTCTGCTGCCCCGTTCCCCCTGTCGCCGGCCGGGCTGGGGCAGCGATGCCCATCCTGCCAGCGTGACCTCTTCTCCCTCTCCCCCCGGCTGCAGGAGGTGGCGGCAAGCGGAAAGGCAGGAGCAAGAAGTGGAGGGAGATCCTCCGGTTCCCGCACATCAGCCAGTGCGATGAGCTGCGGAAGGGCCTGGGTGAGCCGGGGAGGGCGCCGGGAGCCGGCAGAACCGGCTCGCGGGTCCCGGCACGGCGCCGGGTCACGGCCGCGCTGGGGACACGGCAGGCGCGGGGCCGCGGCATGTGCTCGGCACGGTGCGTGGCACATCCCGCCTTCCCTTGCAGAGCAGGACTACGGCAGCCTGTGCCAGAAGCAGCCCATCGGCCGGCTGCTCTTCCGGCAGTTCTGCGAGACGCGGCCGGAGCTCCTGCGCTGCATCCGCTTCCTGGACGCCGTGGTGAGGGACCCCGCGGGATGCCACCGTGCCGGCTCTGCTTGGGGACGGCGACGTGCACAGGCGTTTTCCCGGGATGGGGCTGGTCGGGGTTTTGCTGAGTCCCATGGCAGGTTTGCAGCGTGAGCCCCAGGGCAGTGGCTGCGGAGCGGTACCCGGGGAGGCAGAGACCACCCCATCCCAGTGCGCTGCAGGTTTCTCTCTGGGCCATGCTGGAGGAAGGGGGCTTTCCATCCCAGCAAGCTCAAAATGCTGCGGGAGAATCCATCCATGCCTGCTGCAAGGTTAACCCCGGTGCCAGGAGATTTCAGATGCTGGCGAATTGGAGACAGGAGCCTCATAAAATGATCCGTGTTTCCCGTTACGGCACGGTTTGTGTCAGCGGTGGGTGCGTGCCCTGCGCAGCAGGCTTGGCTTTCCAGGGCTGCCCGGGGGGCCGGGGGCCGCCAGGGGAGCAGCCGGAGCCTCTCGGATGTGCAAAGACCGACAGCCGTGGGGGCTGCTAATGGAAAACACGTGCCTGTAAAACGGCCCCTGCTTGTGCCGGCTCTCAGAGCTCTTGTAGGACGTTTTTCCCCCCTTTTTGAATAAATAGAGCTGCCCGGGCTGCAGCGGGCCTGGGTCTGGCAGCTCGCTCCCCTGCCTGCTGCGGGGAGCCGTGTGGGAGACCCCCTGGGGCTGCCAGTCCACCCTGAGCCCCTGGTGCAGGCAGCTGCCTGTGGCATGGGGGCAGGCAGCTCCCTCACCCCACGGCTGGGGCAGACGGGCCTCGTTTGGGGCGGCCGGGGGCTCGGCAGGGAGCCGTGCCCGGTGCCGCTGCCTGCAGCACCCTCCTCTCCCCGGGCATCCCAGGCGGACTACGAGCTCTCCCCGGATGAGAAGCGGAAGGAGATGGGGGAGGAGATCATCGGCCGGTTCCTCAAGCAGGAGGTGAGTCCTGGGGGGCTTTCCCCACCCCAGGCAGCCGGAGCAGGATGGGGCGAGGATGGGATGGGAGCAGGGGCAGCGGCAGGGGGAGTAGGGGGGTCCCTTGCTGGCCACAGAGCCGCATCCCTGCTCTCCGGGCATCCCAGCGGCACCCGTCACCCAGCCGGGATCACGGGTGGGACGCGGGAGTGATGCAGCCGGGGTGTGGGTGTGCATCCGTCTGCTCCCCTCGGCAGTCCCCGGATTTCCTGCCCGAGGTGGGCCAGCCCCACGCCAGCCGGTGCCTGCAGGACCTGCAGAAGAGCCCCTGCAAGGACCTCTTCAGCAGCTGCCTGCGGTGAGTGCCCTGCCCGGGGACGGGCGGCCGGGGCGGCTGCGGGCGACACCAACCGTCCCCGCTCCCCCCGCAGCGCCCTGCACGAGTACCTGAGCGGGGATCCCTTCGCCGACTACCGGGACAGCATGTATTTCGACCGGTTCCTGCAGTGGAAGTACCTGGAGAGGTGAGTGGGAGGTCTGGGGGGGTCCGAGGGGTCTTGGGAGGGGGTCTAGGGGGTGACGTGCCCAGGGCTGTGCGTTGCAGGCAGTCGGTCACCAAGGACACGTTTCGGCAGTACCGGATCCTGGGCAAGGGCGGTTTCGGAGAGGTACGGCCACAGCGGGAGGAGCGGGGGGTGATGGCGGGCTGGTGGGGGCTCACCCCGCCGCCGTCCCCCCCAAGGTGTGCGCCTGCCAGGTGCGGGCCACGGGGAAGATGTACGCCTGCAAGAAGCTGGAGAAGAAGCGGATCAAGAAGCGGAAAGGGGAGGCGATGGCCCTGAACGAGAAGCAGATCCTGGAGAAGGTCAACAGCCGGTTCGTGGTGCGTGTCGCGCTCTCCTGGGGGGCCGGGGCGCCGGGGGGGCCGGGGCCGGTGCTGACGGCCGGGGCGGGCGTGCAGGTGAGCCTGGCGTACGCCTACGAGACAAAGGACGCGCTCTGCCTGGTGCTGACCATCATGAACGGCGGCGACCTCAAGTTCCACATCTACAACATGGGCAACCCCGGCTTCGAGGACGAGCGTGTGGTTTTCTACGCGGCGGAGATCTGCTGCGGGCTCCAGCACCTGCACCAGGAGGGCATCGTCTACCGGTGAGCGGGGCCTGGGCACGGGGCCGGCAGGGCGGCCGGATGGGACCGCTCTGTGCTGAGCCATTCGTCCATCTGTCCTGCAGGGACCTGAAGCCGGAGAACATCCTGCTGGATGATGATGGTGAGGAGGGAGCTACTGGGTCTGGCTCTGCCTGGGCTCTTGGCTTTGGGGAGGGGTCTCCGTGCGCCTCCCGGAGGGTCTCTGGCTGTGTTTTGGGGAGGACGCGCAGGGATGCGGGATGGCCCTTCCCTGGGATGCTGCCCTCCGTGCAGGGGTCTGGGATGCTGCCCTCCATGGAGGACATCTTCCCTGGGATGATGCCCTCAACCCGCTCCCTGCCCTAGGCCACATCAGGATCTCTGACCTGGGGCTGGCTATCAAGATCCCCGAGGGCGAGACCATCCGCGGCCGCGTGGGCACCGTCGGCTACATGGGTGAGCGTGGGGGGCTGCGCCGGCCGGGCTGGCCCGGGGGTCCCCGTGCCACGGTGAGCCTGGCCGCTGACGGTTTTGGGGCCGTGCCTCACAGCCCCAGAGGTGATCAACAACGAGCGCTACACCTTCAGCCCCGACTGGTGGGGCCTGGGCTGCCTGGTGTACGAGATGATCGAGGGGCAGTCGCCCTTCCGCGCCCGCAAGGAGCGGGTGAAGAGGGAGGAGGTGGAGAAGCGGGTGCAGGAGGACCAGGAGCTGTACTCGGACAAGTTCAGTGAGGATGCTCGGGCCATCTGCAAGATGGTGAGCTGGGGAGCGGCTGGTCCCCGCGGGGACTGGGGCTGGCTCCATCCCCTCGCCGTGACTGCCCGTCCCCCTCCCCAGCTCCTGGCCAAGGACCCCAAGCAGCGGCTGGGCTGCGGGGCTGACGGGGCGGCCGAGGTGAAGCGCCATCCCTTCTTCAGGACCATCAACTTCAAGCGCCTGGAGGCCGGCATCATGACGCCCTCCTTCGTGCCGGACGTAAGGGGCAGGGCAGGGGTGGGCAGCCGCGGTGGGGGGCCGGCCCCGCTCCCCCCACTGACGCCTCTCTGGCTCCCGCAGCCCCGGGCGGTTTATTGCAAGGATGTGCTGGACATCGAGCAGTTCTCGACGGTGAAGGGCGTCAACCTGGACCAAACCGACAACGATTTCTATGCCAAGTTCGCCACCGGCAGCGTCTCCATCCCCTGGCAGAACGAGGTACCGGGAGCACGGGGCACCGGGGGGGTCCGGCCCTGCTGCAGCACCGCCGGGGCTGCCCATGCCCGTCCCCCCGGTGACCCGACCCCCCCAGATGATCGAGACTGAGTGCTTCAAGGACCTCAATGTGTTCGGACCCAGTGGGACCCGCTCCCCTGACCTGGACTGGAGGCAGCTGCCCGAGCCCCCCAAGCGGAGCCTTCTGCAGAGGCTCTTCCGACGCCATGTAAGAGACGGGGAGGTATTTTTTGGGGGGGGTCTCCCTAAGACCCCCCTGGCTCACTGCCTGGTGTCTGTCTGTCCCTTGCAGCCGGCCGAGTACACCATCGGCACCACCATCCACCCCCCCGACCCGGCCGCCGTGAACTCGCACCCTCCTACGGCCAACTCCGCCTGCCGAGCCCCGGCCACGGCACCGGCACCATCCTGACCCCTCTCGCCGTCCCGGGGGGAGCCACCGGGGCCGGGCAGCCCCCAGGCCCCCCTGTGCCCTCTCAGGGTTGTCTTGGACCAGGGCCGGGGTCTCCGGGGATGCTGGCGGAGGCGAGGCAGGACGCCGGCGCGGGCAGGGGGTGATGGAGGGGCACTGGGGCGGGAGCAGGGTTTGCCAGACCCGGACCCTGGCAGCTCCCCAGCCCCTTTCCCCCAGCCCCACGGCATATCCAGCCTG
The DNA here is from genome assembly GCF_965183815.1 of Platalea leucorodia. Lineage (NCBI taxonomy): Eukaryota > Metazoa > Chordata > Aves > Pelecaniformes > Threskiornithidae > Platalea > Platalea leucorodia. The sequence continues at coordinate 92,816,324 of NC_138858.1, read as the reverse complement.
TTCTCGGGGGCTTCTGCTGCAGGACCACCCCCCCTCGCCCCCCCGGCCGCTGCTGGGGAAGGGGCCAGGGAAGGGACCTATTTTTGCTGCGTTTGAGCCCGTTATCTTATCGCCGGCTCAGTGCACGGCCTCTGCGGGCGCAGGGGGGCTGCGGGTTTATCTGCGCTCTCCAAATAGAAACAAAGGCAGCCTTGGAGCGAGGGGTGCCCCTGACTCACCCCGGCCGTGCCGCGGGGTCCCCGCAGCGGGAGGGACGGGGCCAACCCTGCAGAGCCTCCTCCTTGGGAGGACACAGCCTCCCCCCTCTTGCTCCAGCCGCCACAATGTGAATTGGGCTCAGAAAAGGGAATTTTCCCGAATGTTGCTGGGCTGGGGGTGGGTGTGGGGTGGGGGCCTCCCTCCGTCCTCAGGGGCCAGCTCAGGGCAGCCTCGGGGTGCCCCAGCCTTGCCCTGGGGCTGGCGGGGTGCACAAGGGCACAGCACCCCTGGGGCTGGGTGTGCAAGGGGCAGCGAGCACGTGTGGGTGTGCAAGGGGCAGGCAGCGCATGTGGGCGTGCAAGGGGCAGCGCGTGTGGACGTGTGAAGGGCAGGCAGCGTGTTCAGGTGTGCAAGGGGCAGCGCGTGTGGACGTGCAAAGGGAAGGCAGCATGTTTGGGTGTGCAAGGGGCAGTGCTGTGGATGTGCAAAGGGCAGGCAGCGTGTTCGGGTGTGCAAAGGACAGTGCGTGTGGACATGCAAAGAGCAGGCAGCGTGTTCGGGTGTGCAAAGGGCAGCACGTGTGGACATGCAAAGAGCAGGCGGCGTGTTCGGGTGTGCAAGGGACAGCGCGTGTGGACATGCAAAGAGCAGGCAGCGTGTTCGGGTGTGCAAGGGACAGCGCGTGTGGACATGCGAAGGGCAGGCAGCGTGCGTGGGTGTGCAAGGGGCAGCACGTGTGGACATGCAGAGAGGAGACAGCGTGTGTGTGTGTGCAAAGGACAGCGCGTGTGGACGTGCGAAGGGCAGGCAGTGTGTGTAGGTGTGCAAGGGGCAGCGCGTGTGGACGTGCAGAGAGGAGGCAGCGTGTGTGTGTGTGCAAAGGACAGCGCGTGTGGGCGTGTGTAGGTGTGCAAGGGGCCGTGCACGCAGGCTGGGGGGGCCATGCTGCGGGCACCCAGGCTCCCGTGCCTTTGGGCCCCGGTGAATCTCTGCCTCGGGCGCCTTTGGTTTACATTCAATCCGGTTTTGTACATTTGTAAGCTGTTGTAAATATTTGTACGTTGAGTGCCTGGATGTACATTTTTAAGCTAAAATCTGCAATCGGAGCTGCGTGGTGACTTTGCCTGGGGACGCGGGGGGTGTTTTGGGGGGCGGGAGTAGGCGTTTCATGGGGGACGGGGGCTCAGCGGGTGCTGTGGGGGCTTTTCTGGCTGTGTTGCCTCCCTCAGTGTTTTCTCCCTCCTCCTGCCCCCATGGGACGTGGGTGGGAGGGTGCTGGGTGCCTGTCCCGGAGCGGGGCTGTGCCGTCTTCCTGGGCATCCCCTCGCGGGTGCGAGCCCCTTGCCCCCAGCACCCTCAGCTCGGCATCGCCCGGCTCGGCATCGCCAGCCGAGGGTTTGGATGGGTCCAGGCAGGTCCGAGCTGTGGCCGGGGCCTCATCCTGCCCTGAGCAGGCGAGCGGTGCTGGAGCAGGCGAGGAGTCGGCCAGCCAGACCAGCCGTGCTCCCTCCTGCCCCGACGGAGAGGCGCCTTCCCAGTGCACAAGGTAGGTGCTGGGACCTGAATCCCATCCCCGATGCCTGCGGCACCGCTGCTGCTCCCGGTGCCATCCCCGGTGCCGCAGGAGGGCTGCCGTCCCTTCTCCTCGCAGGCTCAGCGGACGCAGCGGGCAGCCCGGCGGCACAGCGACGGCGTGGGACCCCCGAGGGACGTCCAGAGGAGATGCCGAGGTGGTGTCGGGAGCCGGTGAGTGTCGGGGTGGGGGTCCCAGTTAACCAGACCTTCCTGAGGGACTCGGGTGCCTTTTTGGCACAGCTTCCCAGCAGGCTGTGGGTCTCTGCGTGCCGCTCTGGGGACCGGCCACCCGGAGCATTTGCCTTGCGTGCCATGGCACGGCGTGACTGTCCCTGCGTGTCCCCTCCCAAGGGGCACAGAGGGGCTCGTGCCCCTCCAGCCCCCCCAGCCCGGAGCCGGAGGGGTGGCCCTGCCTGCTCTGTTTTGGTTCTTGCAAACAACAGCGTGTCCTTGTGCCGAGGCCTTGTGCCCGGGAGCGGCTGCTCCATCTGGGATAACAGCGGTCCCGGCCGGTTTGCAGCCAGGAGGTCTCCCTGCCACCCCGGTCCCCGCTGCTGCGTCCCCAGGCCAGAGCACCCCGGCTGCCTCGCCGGCAGGGCAGCGGGGACCGGGGGCTGCCCACCTTGCCGGAGGGTCTCGCCCGCTCTCCATGGACACCGCAGACCCGTCGGTGCTCGGCGTGCATTTGGCACGAGCTGCAGGCTGCGGAGCTGGAAGCTCCTGGCAGCAGCTCAGGGATTTCAAACCCTCCTGTTGCAGGCATGCCGGGACCGGGGGGACGAAGCCCGGCCCGGGGGGAGAGCTGCGGCAGGGACCCGGGAATCGCGCCTGCGCGGGGCTGCAGCACCGGTCGGCGAGCGGGAGCGCAGCTGCGGCGGGGATTTCCCAGTGAGCATTCGGGAAGGGGATGGCGCAGCTTCTGGCTTCCTCCTGGTCCCACCAGCATCTCCGTCTAACTGCGCCTCGCCGACGTGAATGCAAGGTGTCTTCTCGTGCACGTGATGGAGAACAGCAGCCCCGGCGATGGAGCGGAGCTGTCCCGGGGAGCAGCGGGACCATTCCCGGGTGGCAGGTAGGACCCAAATCATCTCTCGGGGGCTCGGCGGGTGGGCTGGGGGAGGCGAGGGGCTCCCCGGGGCACCGGCGCAGCGGGCGGCTGACCTCCCCCTTGGCCAAGTTGTTGCAACAGCGGGGAGGAAGGTCAGGTTCTCCGCAGGAGGGTGCAGGGGCTGACGTCAAAGGAAGCAGCTGGTGATTCACGGGTTCTTGGGAGCGCTGGTCTCCGGGGCCGTAACTCATCCCAGAAATGTCATTTCATCCTTGAGCGTTATCGCTGCTCTGCCGTTGCCCGCCGCTCCCAGCCCTGCGGCAGATAAACTGGCCTCTGGGGGAGGTACGGGGGCTGCCCCTCGCTCCCAGCCCCAGGCTCAGTGGCTTAATATACTGATATTACTTATATTACTTATATATTATACTTAGAAACAGGCTGTGTTAGCGTGGGGCTCTGTGGGGCAAAAGGGGAGGGCTGCGCGCCAACCGAAACACTCTTGTCCGTGCGATGCGCGTAAAGCATCCCTGGTGCTACCCTGCCGTGCTCAGCCACCCCGGGTGCCCACCGGTCCCGCGCGCGTTCGCGGGCGCCAGCGGTGCCGGGAGGTCCCGCTCCGCCCGCGGGGTTCGGTCTCGTGCGCTGGGGCTTTAACGTGCGGCCGCAGCGAGGGCTCTGCGGTGGGGTCCGGTTCCCCGGCGCGGGGGGAGGCTGCCCCGGTTCTCCTGTCCGGCGTTAGCTGAGGTTGGGCTGAGCCTGGCTCCGGTTATTCCGGGATGGTTGTGCTGTGTGTTATTATCCGTTGTTATCCACCTCTATCCGTTGTTACCTGCCGTAACGGGTTGTTATCCATGGCTGATGATCCATGCGGGGGCGGCCGTGCCGTGGACCCCAGGTCCCTGCGCAGCGGGGTTTGTCCCCGGCACAGGGATCGCCCGCAGAGCGGCGTACAAGCTGAGCAGGGAGGCTGTGCCTCGCTCTCCTGCCCTCATCTTGTTTCGGGAGATGGCCGGACCGCGGACAGGGGCTGGCCGGGCGGCATCGCCGTGTGTGAGCATGCACCCGCCCATGTGCGTGCTTCTGCTCGCCGGACGCGCCGGCGGTGACCCGCGGCCCCCGGCAGATGCGCAAGGAGCCGGGTCTGGCCTTGGCCCCGATGTAAGTGATGGCTCTTATCTCTCTGCTGACAAGCCAGCATCCTTCAGCGGGCGTATTTAAGGCCGAGCACCCGGAGGGCTGGAGCAGAGGAGCGCTCGCCACAGAGACGCCTGCCTGCAGCCCACGGCTCCTGCCCGACCAGGGAGATGCTGCCCGCGACGTTCAAGCTCTGCGCCGCCATCTCCTACCGGCACCTGCGCAACATGACCGGTGAGGGCCGCGGGGGGCCGGGACGCGGGGCCGGGGCAGCCACGGGCTGCCTGCGCCGGGCAGCGCCGCAGGACGGAGTCTCCGGGGATGCTCTCCCCACTCCGTGCCCTGTTGCTTTCTGGGTTTTGTGTTTTACTGTCTCCACGACCCGTTTTGCCGCCAGACCCATTTCTGGGGCCCGAGGGGGGCGGCTGCGTGCCATTGCTGAACGCGGAGGGAGCTGTAGGCAGCACTCCTGCTGGCCGTGAGGATTTTGTATTCTTTCACTCCATTGCCTACGGCCTTTCCTGGGCACCAGCACGATTGCTCCTCGGTATTTTTACGACTGTTTTCTGCTCGCTGTGTGCTGCGTGGCTCAGACCCGCAGCAAAGCCCGGCTTAGGGCAGCTTTTGTCCCGCAGCGGTGCAATGGCAGTCAGCTGCTCTCTGTGCCTGTAGGGACTTCAGCGAAGGTAGCAAGTCACAGGAGACAAGCAGAGATTTTTTTCAATGATGTTGTACGTTTAAATTGCAAAAAATAAAAAAAAAAAAAGAGCAAAGCCCAGCAGCCGGTGAGCGACGCGCTCTCTGCTCGCAGGTCTGAGAAGACAAGCCGCCGTCGCCATCAGCCAAGAGCTGAGCAAGCTCGCCTGCCGCGGCACGGGACCCGGCGCGTGGATTCACCAGGTTCGCAGAAGGAGCTCCTTGCTCAGTAAGTGACCAGCAGACGGGGGGGTCTGGCCCTTTCTGCCGGGTGGTGACCGTCACGGGTCAGGGCTCGGGAGGGAAACCTGCTCGTGGGTCGCCCGTGCTTTTGCCGAACAAACGGCGAAGGCAGGGAATTGAGTTTGCTTCCCCAGCCCTTGGGCACGGAGAAGTGTATTTGCTGCAGATAAAGCTGCTCTGGTGTGACGATGTGTTAGTCGGCTGGGCAATGTTCTTGCGCTCACTCCTGCTTTTGCCTGATCCCGTGCAGGCTCGAGGCTGGAGGAGAAGCCCTTCAGCGAGATGGAAATGTCTTACATCAAGCAAGGAGAGGAAGCCCTCCAGAAATCGCTCAGCATCCTTGAGGACCAGGACGGCTGGAAGACGGAGACGGTGGTGGTAGGTGCTCTGCTTTGCAGCAGAACGACACGGTCCTCCTGTAAATATTTGTGATATTTAATTCTACCTTCCCCTCTCCCAGGATAACGGAGACAAAGTGCTGAGCAAGGTGCTCCCGGACGTGGGGAAGGTGTTCCGGCTCGAGGTGGTGGTGGACCAGCCCCTGGACGCAGTGTACGGTGAGCTGGTGGACAACATGGAGCAGATGGGAGACTGGAATCCCAACGTCGAAGAAGTCAAGGTAGGAAGCGCAGGGATTTCTCCACCCGTTCTTTGGGAAATGAGAAGCCAGGCTTTCTGCCCGTAGCAGGCAGCGGGGAAGATAGAGCTCGCCCTGCGGTGGCAGCAGAAGCGAGTCTGCCTGCTGCTTATTCCGTAGGGAACGCACCAGCTCTGTTGGTAAACGTGTACTGTTACTGGAGGAGAGATCGCACGTACCCCAGCGTGCAGGGAAGAGCGTTTTGCTGTTCCACAGCTTGTCTGGAATGAGAGAAAGCCCTTCCCTTTTCAGGAGTTGAAACCTGTAGCCTGGGATTGAAGCACGTTTTGCAGTTTCTCTCACTATAGAGTTCTTTTTGTAAGAGCGCGTGTTTGAACACGCAGTCAGCTTTTTAGCTAAAGGTTGCAGTAAATACCTCAAAGTAACATTCTTTTTTAATTCTGAACTGCCCAGATTCTCCAGAAGATTGGAAAGGACACGGTGATCACCCACGAGAAGGCGGCCGCTACCCCCGGGAACATTGTCGGACCGCGGGACTTTGTGAGCGTCCGGTGCTCCAAGAGACGCGGCTCCACCTGCGTCCTGGCCGGCATGGCCACGCAGTACGGAGCTATGCCGGAGCAGGAGGGATTTATAAGGTAACCGCCTGGTGCGTTGACTTGCAGGGTGTTTAACGAGTCGGATTCACACGCGAGCTTTTGGTATGGGCTGAGAGTAATTAGGCTGGTAGCAGGAATGCAATTCAGCACGGCTTTTTAATTTTGAGGCTAAAGTCAAAAAGTCAGACGTTGCTTTCTAACCCGCGCGCTCCCGCAGAGCTGAGAACGGCCCCACGTGCATGATCCTGCGGCCGCTGCCCGGCAGCCCTTCGCAAACCAAGCTAACGTGGCTCCTCAGCATCGACCTGAAGGTAAGCTGTTAAGCGGTGCGGCGAAGGTTTCGAGGCCGGATTTGCATTTGAGGCAGGTTCCGCTCACGGGCTGCGTCTGCTCCTCTCCAGGGCTGGCTGCCGAAGACCATCATCAACCAGGTGCTGTCCCAGACGCAGGTCGACTTTGCCAACCACCTCCGGGAGCGCCTGGCCCGGACGGTGGCCGTGGACTGCTGACCGCACGGACTAGTGGTGGAGTAAAGTCGGACGCAATTTAATTAGCCAAGGCCTTAAATGTATTTATTTAGTGGTACCTACTATTAAAGCTTTAGTTTCTGTATTAATATATTGACACTAAGGAGCGCAGGAGGCTGCCGGGGCCAGCACACGCTCACTGGGCAAAGGCAGGACCAACAAGTTGGTGGGGGGGGGGTCAAGTCCTGCATGTGCTGGCCCCGGCAGCCTCCTGCGCTCCTTTAGTGTCAATAAATGACTAGAGCTGTACTTAGTGGTGTCTACTATTAATAAAGCCTCGGCTAATTAGTTACAGGGAGCTCCCTCCCAGACACCTGGCTGGCAAGGCAGGGGGCCCAGCGCATGCTCAGTGGGGCAAACGCAGGACTTCACCTCAAATTTTTTACCCCCCTCCCTCCCCCCAGTGCAGCGCTTCTTAGGCCACCAGAAATGCTACTCCCTGCAGGGAAGCGGCTCTAATTTATTTGTCCTGTACAGCAGACACTTTTTGTGCGTGTATTTATTCACTCAAAGCTGTGTAACTTGCCAGTGCAGTGAGCAGGAGGGGAGATTGCCCAAGCGTAGCTACTTCAGGTTTAAATCCCAGTCACCACAAGACCAAAAAAAAAAACCACCAAAGTAAGAGTTAAAGGCTTTATTGTGAAACTGGTTTCCAGTTTGGGAGGGGGAAAATACCTTTTGGACAGAAGCCCAAATTTCAGTCTTACATGCAGTAGTCTTTTGTAACAACACGATCCTCCTGGCTGGAAGCTGGTGTTTACAATGAGACGGTAGAAGCAGAAGTGTCAGCGTTGCTTCTGCGAGCGTACCTACGGCAGGGAGCTCCAATACAGCCTGCTCTTGCTGAACAAACGACTGTTACAACCCAGGCACGTCACGGGAGAAGTTTACCTCAACACAACACTTGCTTCTTCAGCTAGCTACACTGTCAAAGTTACTGAAGACTCCAAGAGATGCCCGCAAATAGCACAATACATACCCAACTGCACTCGCTTAGACTCCAGCATAGTGGGAATCCTCAGCAGGTAACAAATATACACATAGCGCCTGCCGTCAGGAGCTGGGTTGTTGGCTGCTCGCTCCGAGTGATGCACGTTCCTCTCGAATAAAACCCACTTGGCTGGATACCCACGGTGTCATTTTTGTTAACGCCGCGCCGCCTGCTTTGTTTACGGCTCCCAGGGCGGGCTTCGTCTCCCATCAACTTCTGTCTCGACGTGATACAGTACGTCCGCCAGCGTGTGCTCGACGACAGCACCCCAGCCCATGTCACTCATCTGCAAAGGGACAGTCGGTCAGCTGGAGCACAGGCTCAGGACAAAAAAGAGGGGCTAGTGCTGCTGTACAGCAGCAGTCCAGGACTGCTGCCCTCCTGAAAACATTTGGGGGGGGGGAATTTCCAAGAATTCAGCCCTCTTACTGATGTAAGAGGGCAACACAGGGCCTTTTAACTAGTCTTATCATCTGTCAAGAGGAACAACTGAGCTATCTGTCCTTAAATATTTTTAAATACAATCCTTTTGGCTACACTACCCAAGTACAAAGACTGGAGAGAACAGACACAGGCTTGGTATAAATCAACTCCCACCACAAAGGCTTGACCGCCTTTTGTTTAAATACTGTGAGGCTATCGCAAAGTAGGGGGGGGGCGGCGGAAAAAGAGCTCCAGTTATTACTTACCGGACGGTAAGTGATATCTCTAGGCGGATACTTGAAATACGGCCCAAAGTTTATCGAAACCTGGGGAAGACACATTTGTCATTACATCAGAAGAAAAAAAAATAAACAAACAAACAGGCGAATGTCTTCAGTCCTCATCCCCTCCTACCCGCACCCTGCGCAAGACCACGTGAACAAACGTCCTTGGCGTGAAAGGAGAGCGTTCGTGCAGCGGTTCGATAAAGTTACATCACCCAAGTGAACAGCAGCGGCGTTCCAGAGTCGCTTCACTAAAATCATTCCCGTTTTTATCACTTGCTTGACACACTCCCAAAGTGCCCGTGCTCTATGCGTTGCTAAAACCATGACAGACTTGGCATTATCTTTCCAAGATATATGTGACTTACCGTGCAGCCTTTGTACAAAGAAATAGCAGGAAAATAAACTCCTTCAAAGATGTCTTTAAAGGCAATTCCTTGGCTGGCACCGTTCTTGAAGAATATTATCTGAAGAGGAAAACGAAGAGGGGTTTTTTCCCATTGATGCTCGCTTTCGGGCCCGTGCTTGTGCACTACACAGCAAGCCTCAAGAGGCCGCTTAACCTACGCTCCCCTTTGTCTGGCAGCAGGTAATGCGCTACCGCTGCAAGCAAAGGGTTTGCTAAGGTCACATTTAGCGCTGCTTTAATAAAAGCACTCTTGTTTTTGATGAAGAGCTAACCACGAGCCTCCCTTTGTGCTCGTTAAATGCAAGCGATTAATAGGCACAATAAGCCAGGCTCTCCGCTCTTCCCGCAGTTCTGCATCCTCCACCTACCAACGTTTAGCTTACCTGGCTTCCGGGCGCTTGCTTTAGGCTCTTCTCTGCTTTGTCCACAAAGTCCTTCTCTTCAAAGTACAAGTAGCTTTTGAATTTGATCAAAGCCTGAAATATTAGAAAACAACCACTTCAGAAAAACGGTTACCCTTAGTGACACATTAAAGACCGGCAGAGCTGCAGGAGCCCTGCTCTGGGACAGGCGTGCCTCTTGGGTCAGAGTACCCGTGAAGAGTGATGCACACATCTCAAATATTTGAGAACCAGGAGGGGAAGAGGCTATGAAACGAGATGTGGGCGATCTCCTTCAGTCGCCCGTGCAGAGTCTTCCCCTGCAGAACCTCTGGGTGGCTCTGGGTATTTTGTTTTCTCGAGATTAACGCTTTGGACCTCCCCGCTACGAACCACAGTGGTACCCAGAGGCAGGATGGAAAGGATGCGCTCAAAGGGGGCAAAAGCGAGGCTACAGCAACCCGTTTTCCACCTGTCCACCTAGCCAACGCTTAATCCGACAGCAAACTCCACACCTCACCTTATCTTTGTAGGTGTCAGGCAGTGATTTGGCCGTCTCCGTGTCTTCTGGAAGACTGATGTAAAATCCCAGTATATCGCCCTGTCCGTAGCCAGATGAATAGTGCTTCCCTATCGACTGGTGAAACTTTGTTCCCTTTTTGCTGCGCCAGGAGTAACTGAACTTGTCGTATCCCAGAGGCGCCTGGAGGTTCCCTGCGGAAACCAAGGGTTCCTCGTGAACGCACACAGCGTAGCAGGAGCACCTCTGCGCGGCCCACTTCAACTTTTGCAACAGCAACGACGTTCGGTTAACGAATACGACTGCCGTTAGTACAAACGCGTCGACTACAGCGTTAAGCGAGGCCAAGCGTGCAACAGCGCAAAGGATCCACCCGTACTGCAGTTCTGCGTGGTTTTGATCGCCCGCAGAAAGAGTTTCCCCTTCAGAAAAGCAGCGAAGAAGCAGGCAGGCTGAACGTGACTTACCCTCCTTAGGTCTAAATTACTGGGGAAAGAAGCACAGGAACCAGTTGGAAGCCACTGCTAAAAAATATTTGGTAAAATTCTTTACCTAATGGCTGTGACCAGCCTAATCTGGCAGCTGTGTCCGGAGGCATCTCATCCATGGATATTTCAAAGTACCACGCTCCTTTCCGCACTCCGTGCGAGGCTCGTACCATCGAATAGCCCTTCTCGCCGATAACGGTCAGTCTGTCATCAGAAATCTTTAACTGAGGAGCTGCGGTAGATGAGAGAAGAAGATATGAGCGGTTCCTCTGCGATTTCTAACGTGCGGTGATGTCAAAAGGCAAGCGAACATACAGAGGCGCATTTCACATTTGCACCTCTTAAAGCAATTAGGTCTGAAACGTCAACAACTGCTAATACGAGGTTCCAGAAGAGAGCCAGCGTAAGAAGAGCCGGCTATGCAACCGGCATACGATTCGCAAGCTTTGTACCTCGGTCGTGCAGCGCTAGGAGGACTCGTTCGTACAGGCAGGCTCTGTAGAGGTCCCCAGGAATAGGCTTTCCTGCCCAACAGTCTAGCTCCAGTTTTTCTGGGTCAGGTGCGTGGGGGTCAGGCTCAGCCAAGATGTAGCGATATCCGTCTTTATTGAAGGGGTGTTCCAAAGGATAACCGTGGGGTGGTAAGCGCTGAGCGGAAAACAACGGGTCACTGTGAAACACAAAGACTACAGGTTGGCATCTCACGGCGGCTGCGGTTCAGTCACAAGTCAGCCCAGGACAAGCTCTTACAGAGCTGTACCTGCAGCGCTCGCGGCCTGCGCGCCGCTTGGCTTCCAAGAGTCTATGCGAAATGAGCAGATACGCATCGAAGAAACGAGCCTAGACTCATCTGTTTCAAGGAATTTCTAGCTCGTGATCCATCAATCACATCGCAGGGTTATGGCATGATTCCCCAAAAATCTACCGAGGGCAGAGAGAGGCAGGAGGCAGCATCAAAAGCAAAGCTGTCCCTCTGCCTCGCGTGCAACGCCTCGCTGTAGACGCTCATCGCTGGGCCACCGCATCATCTTTCCTCTTACCTTCTGGTTTTCTTGGCTGTTCCCGTGGTCCCTCCGTCCTGCTGCTTGCGCTTCGCTCCTCGTCCCTTCCCGCTGCCTCCTGCGGCGATTCCCCCTTAACACAGAAAGCACGGCACGTTAAGCAGCCGATGAGCAGAGAGGGCCCGCGAGCATGGAATCTCCACAAACAGAAAGGGGCAGAAGCAGCCAAATTCAAAGCAGTTCACGAGCTCGGGTACCTTCTTCCACAGTTACATGCGAAACGGACGTTATTGAAAAGGAGCACAGCAAAATCCAGAACTTTTACGTAGCTTCTAGGCAACTTTTGAACGGCCTAAATTTAGAGCGGAAGCTAAGTGAGGTTTATCAAGGAAATGAGCTCAACTCAAGCTTTTGGGGGGAGAATTAAGAATCTTTTCTGTCATCAAAAGCTCTACAGACAGCAGCATTGGGATCCACTTCAAAAGCATTATTTTTTGCTTTCGTGGAGATTCCAGTCACAGTTCAAACACTTTCGGCAAAAGCAGCAGAAAACCCAACCTACAGCGCGCACCATCTGATTTTAAGCAAAGTCGTCATCCCGGTGGCACGCTATGCTGGAGAAACACTCTGACACCAGTAAGCACTTTAACGTTAAATTTCCATCTAGAAAATAAAATACACCTAAGTCGAGGAAAAACGAAAAGCGATAGAGGTGTTTCTCTTCAGTATTACCAAAATCGGTGCTACGATTGAACAGCGTATCCTTTCGTATTACAGCACCCGATTTTTACTCGTAAATAAAACCATGGTATAGAAAAAGCTACGTGCCAAAGGTAATCAAACCAATATAACGTTTTAATACATTAAATCGCATACGCATTTTATCATTACAAGGAAAACTATAGAATTTTTATGTACTGTAGATAAACACCTTTGCGAACCGCATACTGTGTCGGAACTAAAAACATAGTCAGCTTTTAAATGATCAGCATTCCCTTACAGCGTAAGGGACTCGCACCACCGAAGGAATACCATATTCTGCACAAACATGACACGATCTCAACTGCACTTGGTAGTTTTAGCGCAGATAAACGTTTAGGCTGTCCGGTTTGTCATCGCTTATTTGCCTAAACAATCACAATTATCATACCAGCTCACAGATTCAGACCGCTTATTGAGGCATTAAGATTTACAGCTACCACAATATCGGGTCAAATCATACAAAGTAGAAATAAACATAAGTGAAAATAAAACTTTAAACCAGTCAAGTGGGGCAGAATATGATAAGTAAAAGCTTCTAACTGCTAAAGATTAAAAAGTGAAATTGTTGTTTTGTATTAAGGTATTATCGCAATCACATCAGGGCACGCTTTTGATTTTTAATTGACTTTAGCTTCTAAGATAATTGAGCAAAAAAGCTTTGCAAACAATAATACTTAAGTTTTAGAAGCTGAAAGGTAAACATTCACCTCCCAAAGAGGCTCCACCTGTAAGAACAGAAGTGGCACCACATATTTGTCAATCTTCCAGAAATTAAATAAAAAAAAAAAAAAAACAGTGCATGAAATGGAGACAACGCAGCCTTAGATATCTATAACCTTTTTAAAAAGCCCAAAACACCTCCTGTTCGGTGCTATTCGAATGTGTTCAATACAGAACAGCGTAGCCTTGCACACAAAGAAATCTCATCGGCAGTTAATATTGCTCCAGTAAGATTACCGTAAGTAATCTCAGCAAGCCAGGCAAAGTTGTGAGCACAGCTGCCGTTCCGCAAAAAGGAACGACAGTAAAATGCAAGCAGTGATTATAAGGAATGATATATACTCTCCCCAACTACTTTCGAAGCTCAGAGGGAGGGAAACAGGAACTCTGAATAATACAAGCAGGTAAATTAAAATCATCATGGAAGAAAACGGACAAGCTCAGCTTTCCTGCAAGCACCTTGATTTAGCTGGCCGCCGTGAAGAAAGAAGTTGAACCTTCCCAAGAAGGTTAAGTTTATCTATCTCTATAGCAAGCCCTGGTAAGACTGGCTGAACGTGTCTTGAACATAATAAGCATAACCTGAGTTCACATGACAGGTTTAACTGCAGCATCTCAACTGACGTAACTGCAGAGACACCCAGCTACAGGACTGGGAAAATACAGCTTAGTCCCAAATATTCAAAAACTGCCTGATTAAAGAACTTGCCGTTTAAGCTTCCGCTTGTGGATACAGCGTTGTTCTGTTTCTGGTTATCATACGCAGGACCAATATTGGCAAGATCCTGCAAGAGAGAAAAAAAAATAAGAATAAAACCCCCACATCAGTCAAACTTACCACTCAAAACCTGAACGCGGCACTCGCAGGTGCTGGAGCACTCCAACACGTGGCTTGCACAACGGAGGCTCACAGCGTGACTTGGCTAAGTTTTGCTCGTTTGATTGAGCGTAAGCCACCGGCAAAAAGAACCCTTGCTCCTTCCTCCCAGCTCCCCACGGCACACCGTCCTTCCATCCCTTGCTACGTACTTGGTCTAGAAGTCCAAACTTGGGGTAATCTTCTTCTGGGTCTTTACTCCCTGGGTCCGGATGCTCTTTCACCAAGAATACATCTCTTTCTTTACACTAAAATAGAGGAGGAGTTTCAGTTACACAGGGTAAGACCATATCAAGGTCATTAACAAGCGTTTACATCATAGTATTTACTATTAGTACGTATATCAACTACATAAGAAGCGTTAGAATCTTCACCATTTCGCTCTAAGTCCAGACCAAGCAAACACGAATGTCAGACAACTGCGCCGTTCACAGAAAATCCTCCGTGAATGTAGCTCTGAATGCTTACCATAGTTTTGACAATATTATTAGGCCAAGTCATTTTCCCAGGCCTCTGTCGGGTTGTCATACACTCCCAGTATTTATCAATAAATGGGATAATATCCTGTAAAAAATTAAAATAAAGTCTTAACAGTGTGGGTCTGAAGGCCTCGCTGCCAATATTTGTTTGAACTTGCTCTGCCCTGAAATCACAGCTTACATAAATCCGCGATGATTTTTAGAACAGCCGTACCTTATCTTTTGAGAACATAGTTTTCGGGTGCTCATCCTGTGTCCTCGACTGCCACGTTAAGTTGGCCAGAGCACTAAGGCACATTTCCTTGAGATCTTCAAAACAACAATATACCAGAGCTAGAATTACACTTCATGGGGAAAATCAAACATACACCCACGTACACAGCGATTACTAGCCACGCAGCATCCGTGCTATCTTGAATAAGAGTAAAACCGTCACAGGTTCTGTCCTAACTCAGCAGCCCTCACTAAACAGGAGATTTTCACCATCTTATTAAGCTAGCAGCAAAACGTTTTTAGAACGTTTTTAGAAGCCGCCGTACATGCTTGTTGCCAATAGGGGATTTTTTTGGTCATTTTTGAAAAGTTTCAGCAGAACCCTCCCACCGACTTTAGATAAAATGAAGCCTCTAGGATTATCTCGCAGAAAATCGCAACAAACGTGCTTTTACACTTACTTGCTTGTTTTCTTAAGAAATACGTGTTCCCACTGTGATGGCAAACGTTGCAATGGAAACTGTAGTTGGTCATGAAAGGCAGACACGATCTAGAAAAGAGCACACCGATTTGGAAATTCTGGTGCGCACCTTACTTACTACATCGGGTTAAGAAAGTCATTATTCTTTACTACATCGGGTTAAGAAAGTCACTATTCCAGGCTAACAAATTAATTATTCTCTCTCTCTCTCTCTCCAAAACCAGAAACATCTTACAGGTTCAATAATATTTTCATCAAATTAGGTTTATCACGGGCATCAAGAAAAGCCACAAAGCTCGTGAGAAAAACGTAAGCAAGCTAAGTGTCACCTTCTTGTTTTAGAGAAGTCCTGGAATTCGTTCAGCAAAACAAGAGGCAACAACCCAGAAGCTCTGGACAAGGAGCTCCATCTGAGCCAATTAATTTTAACTGGAAGTCTAGAGTACTTTTTAGGGACAAAATACAACCAAAAAAGTTATGTTTTTAATAAGCCTAAGGTCAGTCCCACATAGGTTCTAGGAAAAAAGCTGAATTTACTTTTCACTTACAAGAAGATTTGCTTTTTTGTTCACGCCAATTGAAAATGTCTGTTGAAGCCCCCTCTGCTTTTCAAATAACATTTACAGGCCTCTAAGGCACTACGTCCCAGGGTGGCTCTGACAGTCCTGAGGTCTGGACCAGGAATTTTTTAAAGCTGAGACGTACAAACAGAAACACTTCCTGCCGTGTTGGGTAAAGCTTTTGTTATTTGCATAACAGACTGGTTTCCAAGTGTCCAAGGACCTGGACAGGGAATTTACACCCTAATTACTTCCATTTTTGCTAACCAAAGTTTCATGCCCAGCGTTAGGCGGAGCTTACGTACGTGGTATCAATGCCAAACGTGTCTGCTGTGAACCACTTCGTACAAATGCCACACTGCAGCTCTATCTCTCCAAGCTGCCGTCCGTTCTCTTCATCCACTGAGCCTGCCTGAGCATCCAAGACTTCGGAATTGTCCCCAGCAGCTTCCTACAACCAGAGCAGATCAGCAAACTTGGACGGGCGTAAAGACTGACCAAATCAGACAGGAAAGAGGATTTGTGCAATAGCCTGTCAAGACAGGAGAGTTTAGAGGGAATAAATTCTTTTTCCTTTAATACACAGCCATGCTGTGAGTGAACGGGAACTATTTTGTAGATTCGGTTAGTTAGAATTAGTCAGATTTAATGCTCAGATGAGGATTTAATTGCCAAAATGGTCCTTTAAAGAACTAAAACTGGAGCTAGCAGGATGGAAAGTCCTTCTCGTTACACAGAAACATTTTCTCTTCTGAAAAAAAATTCTACACTTGCCCTTTTTCTGCACCACGTACAATCCGTGGTTATCTTATGCCTTTGCATCTCCCCCGTCATCTGTGCAAAGACAGCAAATAAGAATCCTTTGGGAAAATGTGCTGGTGGTGAGGGGAGGAAAAAAAAGAAGGGAGAGGGCTAGCAGTCTGGTGAACAGGTATCCCAAGGGTAAGCCTCAACCTCAGCCTGCAATGACGCACAAGAGAGAAGGACAACTTCCAAGTCCAGGATCCCCAGTGCTCACAGACCTGCACAGACTCCACCACGAGGGCTGCTCTGCTGCCGGGACAAGCAAATTGTGGCGTCCGGCGGCAAGGGCGGCCAGGCAGCATCCTCACCGAGAGGCTGCGCGTTCAGCTTTGGGTGCTCTCACGTTCTCTACCCATCCCGGCCCTGCAGAACTCACCCCCATGGACTGGGCTTCTCCCAGCAAGCCCTGGCTGCCTGCAGCCACCTACCAGGGGGTCCTTTCCATTGGCGGACTCTGTCTCCAGAGCGGTGGTGACATCGACCAGGGCGGCATCTCCCCTGCAAGAGCAGAAATGAGTTCCTGAGAGAGGCCCCCACCTCAGCCCTGGCCTAACTGTGGTGGGGCACAGCCTGGCCCTGGGGGCTGGCATGGCCTGGACTGGGGCAGCCTGGACCCATGGCCTGATGCAGACTGGAAACACCTGGTGCAGACTGAGGCAACTTGGCCCCACGGCCTGGCGTGGACTGGGACAGCCTGGCCCCAGAGCCTGGCGTGGACTGGGACAGCCTGGCGTGGACTGGGACAGCCTGGCCCCAGAGCCTAGCATGGACTGGAACAGCCTGGTGTGGACTGGGACAGCCTGGTGTGGACTGGGACAGCCTGGCCCCAGAGCCTGGCGTGGACTGGGACAGCCTGGCCCCAGAGCCTGGCGTGGACTGGGACAGCCTAGCGTGGACCGGGCCGTCGCGGACAGGACGGGCCGGGGACCCTGGGCACCCCCGGTGTCGCTGGGGCAGAAGGACCACCCGGAACCCCATGGCATCCCGGGGGGGGGGGGGGCAGGGACCCCCCCCCGGTACCCTCACGGTTTCCAGGGTAACGGGGGAGGGGGGGAGAGGGAAGGGGAGGGGAAGGGAAGGGGTCCCCCACAGCCCTCACGGTTTCCAGGGCTGGGGGGCGCGGGGAGGGGGCTCGGGCCTGCTGCCCGCGGGCAGGGAGGGACATACCCGGTCTCGGCGTCGGTAGCGCCCGGTTCGGGCGGGGCCGGAGGCTCCGCGGCGGGAGGGTCCGGGGCGGGCTCCGCACCCTCAGGCGCAGGAGCAGCAATCCCGGCCGCGGCCGCCGCTGCCGCCGCTGGCGCCGCCGCCATTTTCACTCACCGCCCCGCTCTCGCGAGAAGGCGCCGCGCGCGCAGCTCTCGCGAGACTCCCCCCCTTCAAAGGGCAACGGCTGCCGGTGGGGCCCACCCCCGAGCGGCGCCACCTGCCGGCGGCCGCCGGGAAGGGCACGGCGGGGGGTAGGGGGCAGCCGTGACGTCACCCTGCTCCGCCGTGACGTCACCCAGCCAAAGCCTGGGAGCTAGGTGCGGGGCTGACTCGGGGGCACATAAACCCCACGCCAGCGCAGGTCCCAGGCCCCCGGCGCCGCCGCCGTGGGCTCCCCTCTGACGCCGGCCCCACTCCGGGGGGTCCCGTGGGAGGATTTAGCACCTTTCCCCCCGGAAAGGAGGAGCGGCCCCTCGCCAGCCGCCGCTCTGCGAAAGCCTCTTGCTGGGAGGGCCGGCGGAGGCGGGGGACCCCCCTGCTCGGCCGCTCACACTGCCGGGGGCCGCACAGCTGTGCCGGGGGCTGACGCGCGGCCATGTGTCCCCACGGCCGCTCTCGCTCGCTCTGCAGCATTAAAGGCTCATGGCAGAAGGGTTCACGCGTCGCATCCCTCTGCCTGGCCCAGCAGCACCCTGGCCCCAGCCGCACCGGGTCCCCCCGAGGCCCGTCCGTGGGCAAGGCCCACCCAAGGACGGTGCTGTTCCCCCTGGGCTGCCCGGCTGGCATCCCCCTGCGCCCAGCGGTGCGGGCCCCGTTGTCCTGTCCCGCACCCCGTGCCCTCAGCGGGGAGGAGCGGTGGGTGCTCAGCACCCTCTCCCCTGGTCCTGCTCCGGACGGCGCTGGGAGAAGGGGAAACCAAGCAGGGGAGAGCCCCTGCCTGGACGGGGCTGAGGGGGTGACAGGGACGATGGCCACCCATGTCCCGGTCCCTTCTCCAAGGAGCAGGACAGGATTGCTGGGGGGGAGGCGCTGGGGCCAGGGGTCCCAGGTGCCGGGCAGTGCAGGGTGCAGGGGACAGCGGTGTCCCCGCAGAGCAGGGCAGGGCCGGAGAGCCCAGAAGGGAGGGATGGAGAGAGGGACGGGGAGAAGAGATGGGATATGGAGAGATGGAGGGATGAGGCAGGGATGGACAGGGCTGGAGGCAGGGAGGGAAGGATGGGGGGAAGGAGGGAGGGAGAAAGGGAGGAACGGGGGAGGTGGAGAGGGACGGCGGGGGGCAGATGGGGATGGAGATAGGGACGGAGGGATGGAGCTGGGGACGGAGGGATGGGAAGAGGGACAGGGAGAAGAGGGGAGGGCGGGCGGGGGGGGGCTGCCGGGGCGGCGGGGAGGGAGGGGGCTGCCGGGGCGGCGGGGAGGGGGCTGCCGGGGCCGCCCGGGGCGGCGCTCGGGGCCGCTGTACAAATAGGGCGGCTGCGGGCGGCCCCTGCAGCCATGCGGGCCCCGCTCCGCTCCGCTCCCGCGCTGGCGCTCTGCGCCCTCGCCCTGCTCCGCCTGGGCTGCGCTCCCACCCGCGCCCCGGCCCACGGACCGACCCACGGACCGGCCCACGCACCCACCCGCGCCGCGCCCCGCGCCCCGCCGCGCTGCCCCCCGCTGATGCTGCAGCTGCTCCGCGCCCCTCCCGCCCCGCTCCGCGCCGCCGCCGCCGCTGCCCTCAGCCTCTCCCCGCACGGTGAGTGGGGCCGCGGCCCCGGGCATCCCTCTCCTGGGACCCGCACTGTCCCCGAGCATCCCTCTCCCCGGGACCCGCACTGTCCCCGAGCATCCCTCTCCCCAGGACCCGCACTGTCCCCGAGCATCCCTCTCCCCAGGACCAGCACCGTGCCGGAGCATCCCTGTTCCCGGGACCGGTACTGTCCCTGGGACCCGCACCGTCCCCAGGCATCTCTCTCTCCGGGATCGGCACCGTGCTGGAGCATCCCT
The DNA here is from genome assembly GCF_965183815.1 of Platalea leucorodia. Taxonomy (NCBI): domain Eukaryota; kingdom Metazoa; phylum Chordata; class Aves; order Pelecaniformes; family Threskiornithidae; genus Platalea; species Platalea leucorodia. The sequence goes on along the minus strand of NC_138858.1, from coordinate 92,797,122 downwards.
GTCCCCAGGACCCGTACCGTCCCCAGGCATCTCTCTCTCCGGGATCGGCACCGTGCTGGAGCATCCCTGTCCCCAGGACCCGTACCGTCCCCGGGCATCCCTGTTCTGGGACCAGCATTGTCCGGGGACCCACACTGTCCCCGAGCATCCCTGTCCCTGGGACCTGCGCTGTCCCCAGGACCCGCACCGTCTCCGGGCATCCCTGTCCCCAGAACCGGCACTGTCCCTGGGACCCGCACCGTTCCCGGTACCCGCACCGTCCCCGAGCATCCTTGTCCTGGGACCCACACTGTCCCCGGGAGCCGCACCGTCCCCAGGCACCCCTCTCCCCGGGACCAGCACTGTGCTGGAGCATCCCTGTCCCTGGGACCGCACCGTCCCCGGGACCTGCACCGTCCCCAGGCATCCCTGTCCTGGGACCCGCACTGTCCCCAGGACCCGCACCGTCCCTGGGCATCCCTGTCCAGGGACTCACACGGTCCCCGAGCATCCCTCTCCCCGGGACCGGCACTGTCCGGTGCTCTCGCTGGCTCTCGGGGTGGATCTGGCTGCTTTCCCCCGACCCTCAGGCTCTCACGCAGGGATCGTGCCCCGGCAGCACACGAGGGCACCGTCCCCTCCGGCGCCGGCACTCCCTGGCAAAGCCGGTGGTCCCCTCACCTTGCCCCTTGGGTTTCAGGCTCCCTGCAGAACGGCTCCCGCTGGGCGCTCTCCTTCGACATGTCCTCCCTCTCCAGCAGCCAGGAGGTGAGTCTGGCCGAGCTCCGCGTCCGCCTGCCCGGCTTCTCCCCAGCCCGCGACGTCTCCCTGGACATCTACCACAGCCGGCGGCGGAGGTGCCGGCGCAGCGGGACCTGCGCCCACCAGCTCTTTCTGGGCACCGTGGCCGGCAGCCCCTCTTCCACCCAGGCCTCCTGGAAAGTCTTTGAGGTCACCAGCCTGCTCCGGTCCTGGCTCCACCAAGCCGTGGCCCCTGGGCACCGCAGTCCCGCGGGAAGGGAGCAGTGGGAGGCGAGTGGGTCGGCCACCCCGGCCACTGCCACGACGCGCTTGCCCGTCTCGAGTGACGCTGGCCACGGGGAGCCAGCCCTGCCCCAGGACGTGACGGACGGAGTCCTGCTGCTCGTCTTCTCCAGGGACAAGTCTCCGGGAGACCACAGCCTCATCAGGACAGCAGAGACCTCCAAGCACGTCATGCGTGACAGCGGCTCCCAGGGCGCGGGGACCCGCCGGCATCGCAGGAACAGAAAGGAGAAGCAAAGGATCAAAGTGAGCGACGCTGCCGCTGCCGTCCCGGGGGAGGAGGGCAGGTCCTTGTGCAGGAGGGTGGACATGATGGTGGACTTCGAGCAGACCGGCTGGGGCAGCTGGATCGTCTACCCCAAAAAGTACAACGCCTACCGGTGCGAAGGGCAGTGTCCGTCACCCGTGGACGAGACCTTCAAGCCCACCAACCACGCCTACATACAGGTAAGAGGGGGCTGCTGCCTCCGCTCCCCCCGCGCACCCCCAGCCCCGCCGGCCCGCGGCAGGGGGTGATGCTTTGCCCTTCCCTTGTCTCCCCACAGAGTTTGCTGCAGCTCTACAAGCCCAACCAGGTGCCCTGCCCCGCCTGCTCCCCGGTCAGGATGAGTCCCCTCTCCATGCTCTACTATGAGAAGGGCGAAATCGTCGTCCGCCACCACGAGGACATGATCATCGAGGAGTGCGGCTGCAACTGAGGGCAGCTCGTCTCCTGCTGGGAAGGGGCACATCTCTGCCCAGAAAGTGGCCCCGAGGACTGGCCGCCCAACCCACGACCAACGCGCAGACCAGGGCATCCCTGAGCCCCCGCCGCCTCCGAATCCTGCGTGCCCGTGGGTTGGCAAAGCCCTGGCTGTGCCAGGGGAGGAGGAGTGGGGTGCCTGGGTGTTAGCGGCTCTGCAGCACCACATGGCTGCAGCGCATGGACGGATCCAGGCTACGTGCAGGGAAGGCCGTCAGACACCTCGCTGCAGCACCGAGGCGGTGGGTGCCTGACGGCTGCATTTAGCCAGGAGCCGCGGTGCTGGCGGCCGGCGTGTGCCGGGGCAGCCGAGGGCTGGTGCTGCTCCCCAGAGGCAGGAGCCGGGGCGCAGGGCTGGAGCGGCGGCAGCATCGCTCCCTGCCACGACACGCTGCCCACGACGACGCTCCTTTTGCCCGCGATAGCTATTGCTGGTAGCTGCAGGCTCTCGGCGGGGCACTGCAGCACCGGTGTCCGGCCACGCTGAGCACCTGCACCATCGGGATTTTCAATCTCCCCTGGGGTTTAGGCATTTCTCTTAAGACTTCTATTATATTTTTATTAAAACTCTATCAGATTTCTATTACAATTAAGGCAAGTTAATGTGTTAGCCCAGTGTCCAGAGCGCCCATCCGGCAGCGCCACGTGGGCAGCAGCAGGCAGGGGTTCATCTCAGCCTGCCCCGAGCCGCGGGGCTGAGCACGGTCCCGGGAGGAGCTGGCTGGCAGCAGGCAGGGAGGCGGCGACCTCCATCATAGAATCATAGAATCGTTAAGGTTGGAAAAGACCCTTAAGATCATCGAGTCCAACCGCTGACCTATCAAACGTGCTCCTTGCCCAGGACTATGCAGGGAACCATGCAAAAGACCTGGGGCTCCTGAGTCCCTCTCCAAAGCCTCATCTGTTCACCAGAGAGGGTTTGCATGGGCAAGTGGGGTGCTTCTGGAAATACGGCAGCCCCGAGGTCGGGCTCGGTGGGTCTGAGCCCCCGCCAGCCCTCCTACCAGCCTTGAACATCTCGGCTCCTGTGCTGCTTTCCTCTGTAAAACGATGGCTTTGCTCAAAGCTTTTCCACCACTCGCTGGATGGAGCGGTAGTGAAAGGGTTGTGGTTGTATAATTCATCAATAAATTATATATATTAAAAATGCCTGGTAGACTCTGCTGATTTCCACAGCCCATTTTTGCTGTCAAATGGTCTTTCAGGGTGCAATTCCCTCCAGTTCTCTGTGCATCTGCTGCACCCAGAGGCTCTCCCTGCCCGGCATCGTCTCTGGCTGCAGCCTGCTCCATTGCTGCCCAGCAAAACCAGCAATGCCGGGCGGTAACGCCCAGAGCGAGTGGGCTGCTACCGTAGCTTGCTAGAGCAAGGGTGTCCCCTTGAATGCTGCAAAAGATGCTCAACAGCTCCGTGCACGGGAAAGTTGGCGTGAGATAGCAAAGAAGCTGCTGCCTCCCTGATGGGGGGTTGCTTGAGAACAAGCAGGGAAGCACCTGCAGGCGTTGAAGAGGAGGGCTAAGGGGATTTTCCACCTTTATTTACCCCTTGGAGATAAGGGGAAGGGCCTAATAGCAATGAATTTTAAGCCATGTGCAGCGGCCGGTGCAGGCAGCTCTCCTTCGGGTCGCCCACCCGAAGGGGTGATGGGGCTGGGAGTCGGAGCAGGAGAGCTCCAGCCCCAGACGATGCCCAGGGTCTCGAGTGCCCCCGGGGATGACCATGCCCCACTACGTGCCAGCCCTGGGGGGGGACGATCCTCCTGGGGCAGCGAGGGTCCGGCCCCGCGTTTGGCTGAACCCCCCCATTGCAGCCCCGGCCGTGGGTCCGGGCTCCCCCAGGCTCACAGCTGCCCCCTCCCACAGCCGTGGATGGGGACACGGCACACACGTGGGGACCAACCGCCGGCCCCCGGCTACGGCCGGCACGGCGGAGGGGACGAGTGGGACCACAAGCGTCGGGGCTGGCAGCGGGTGGCCCAGGTGGCCATCCCCATCCCTCCCCTCCTGGGACGAGCAGCCCCGACTCCACATCCCAGGCCCAGCCTGATTATCCTCAATCCACATCCCAGCCAGCGGATAAACAAAGGGTGTCTGGTGCCCCCCGCCCCGCGCAGGCCCTCCCCTGGGCCGCTTACATATTCCGACAGCATTTCACACTGGGACCATCCCGTCATTAGAGGGTCATTTGCAGGAGCTGTCAAGGGTGGGCGAAGGAGGCGTGGGGCTAACCCCTGGCAGGAGGCAGATGTGCAGAGAAATCTGGCAATCTGGGCTCTTGATGAAAGAAAATTAAATTTTTTTTCGCCTCTTCCTCCGCAGGTTTGCTACTCCCTCTCAAAACCCGTTGTCACACCGGCAGCGAAGCCAGGAGGTTTCACTCTCCCACGCTCAGCAGCTCCTCGCCCCCCAGCCCCCTGCGTCCACCAGCCTTGCTGGGAGCTGTATCTTTGCGACCTCTGCCCCTCCATCAAGCCTGTTTAAAATCGAGCAGCGGGTTCAAAAGTCGCGGGGCAGGGGGAGGCAGGCAGCCGTTCCCTGGGAAGAGCCGGGTGGAAAAATAAAGGCTGAGATTCCAGGGCTGTAAGGAAAACATCAAAGTGCGGATGGCGACAATAAAGCTGCACCGCCGTGCTTAGGCAAGGTATCTGCTAGTGAGCCTGGCTTTGCAAGGCTTGGGCTGGGAGCGGAGACCTAATCTCTGAGCAGAGCAAGCTCTGCCGCCTGGCCCTTCTCCTGCCCCAATACACATCAGCTGCGTGACAGAGGAGCCCAGACACGCAGGACAATAAAGCGGGGGCACAGCACCTTTCCAGGGTGACCTTTCGGCATCGCCGGGCCAGAGGCTGCTGGGGCAGGGACACTGCGCGGGCGGTGGGACCGCAGGAACGGGACGCGGAGGATTTCACCCCATTCCCGCTGCACGGGCAGGGAATGGCCCGGCAGGCGCAGGCGGCCAGACCCTGCTCTTGTCTCCCCACTCAGAGATGCTCTTGTGAGCCTCACCCGGGCAGAAGGGACCGGTTTTTGCACCAGTTTCTCAGGGGGGGGTTTGCTGCAGAGCAGAAGCCCTACAGCGAGTGCTGAGGCAGCGGAGCATCTTGTTGCCCGCCCCAGGGTGTCGGGGAGCTGGCAGGGTCCCTGCTTTTGGAAGGACTGGCTTGGTTTTAGCATCCTTACACATTGGCATGGGAAGGACGGAGCCTTCCCGATGCAGGGAAGGTTTTCTGGCAGGAAAAGCACCCTGGCCGTAATGGGAGTGCTGCCTATCCATGCTGCAAGACTTGGGTGCAAGCAGCGAGTCGCAGCCACCACCTGCCTGCGCTGCTGCCCGCGCCTCGGGAGGTAAATTTAGGTTTACTTTGGACACACGAGGAAAGCATGAGTGAGAGCAAACAGACCGAAGGGCTTATCAAAGGCCCAGGGTAATATTTGTACAAATGGTGGATTAAGGCACTAGCTGGGTCAGGCAAATATTGTTCGTCCCGTGACCGGGACGCGGAGCAGGACACAGGCATGCTGCTCTGCCCTGCTCGAGACGAAAAGGGGCAGGGACAGAAAATGCAATGACAAAGCCAACACTTGTCCCTCGGACCTCCCCGGAGCATCCCAGCTGTGCGAGGCAGCCACCCACGGCTGCCTCCCCTCCCGCCGTGCCTGCAAGGGCAGCCAGGCAGCAGCCTGCGCTCGCCGCGGGGCTCAGCCTGCGGCAAAAGCAGCTCCTCAGCCCGTTGGGGCAAGTGCCAGGCAAGGAACAAACCCCGGGCAAGCAGGGATCTGCCCTGGAAACGCTGAGCTGCGCCTTACGTGGCTTAGGCAAGCTTGGAGCGCTAGAAACATGAATGCATGCGAGAGATGGATCCAAAAACGCCGGGCTGAAGGGCGCAGCACCGGCTGGGGGTGTAAGGGAGGGAGGTGAACCGCAAAGGACAGGAGCAGGGGATGCCGAGACTGCGCGGTCCCACGCCACGGGCGGAGGAGACATTCAAGGCACGGGTTTGGGACAGATCGCACCAGAGCGAATGCAGACGAGTGCCACGTCACGGCATCACGCGTTCACAGCTTCGGTAGCGACTCGCTCTGCCCCCAGCGACTGCGCTGCCGTGCTCGTGGCCCCAGGGCCCCGCACCGGGAAGCCAGCAGGAGCCCTGACCCTCCCGGACCCCCTCTCACACCTGGCCCGGGTGCTTCGCAGGGTGCTCTCCCTCTCTCCGAATTATCGGCTATGAATCGCTGTCGGAGGCACCTGGCGCTTTGATGCTCTCCCCAGATCTACATAAGCACGCAGATACCGATGCAAAGCTGTCACAGCACGGATAAAATACTTAACACTTAAACACTTGTTACCCTCTAGTACGGGGGTGGGAGGGAACAGAATTTAAAAGCATCGCTTGCAATAGTTGACACTCACTCCAAAAAAAACGTGCATCACTTTCGCACCCAGCCCCACGAGGCTCCCGTTCACCTCTGGGCCACTGCGGGTCAGAAACTCATAGCAAAAAAAGCAGCAAGGCTGAAACCAGCTTGTTTCTCCCCAAAGAGCCGCCTGGATGTGCAGCCCTTCGCTCGGGATGGCACCGCGGCGGGGGCACCTCCGAGAGGGGCCCAGGACGGTGCTGCCGCCCGGGGCAGCCAGGGACACCGGGCACCACGTCCCCCCCGAAACCTCACCCCCGCGTAACGGCAGCTAAAGCCGGTCTCGTAATTGTGGAAGGGTATTTCAGGAGAGTAAGAGGGGTAAACCCCCACCCCGTGCAGAGAGCCCCTTTCCCACCGAGACCCGTTTGCCAAGGGTTACACCAACACAGCTCTTTCAGGTGTAAACCCACGCTCAGGCAATAATTGCAAGCATTTTGGTTAGGACAGAGCGGGCAAACAAGCTTCAGCACCGAGCGCATAGACTTCGGTATTGCAAACACCCCACAAGTCCATCATGGCGTTTTTAGTCTACCCTAAAGTACCCAGCTTTAGACCAATTAACATCAACACGGTAGGTTTTCTTAAAACCAAGTCTAAGTTTTCTTAAAACCAAGTCTTCTGCTGCCTCCCCCAAAACACAAAGCTGGAGGTTGCTGTGATGTGGTGACCAGAGCAGGAGGCCCTGCGGACACGTGGATCCGAACGGCTGCACGACGCTGCCAGCAGCACCGCAATCTCCCCGTGCTGTTTCTAGCTGAAAATATTAATTTGGCAAGACAGACAAGTCAGAGGCGACAGCAGCTCCTCTCTAAGCGCACATCATAAAACCCAGCAACTGGTACGGAGCTGCCATACTGATAAAGTGACACCTGAGGGCAATAAATTTGAATCTGTTCCCATTAAGGTTTCAGAGAAACACTTAATCTTATCTGTAAAAAATGCAAGTTTATCTGCAGCAATTGCTTTGTCTCCGTTTCTTCTGTTACTCATTATTAAAGGCTTGCATATCATACTGTCACAATTTAGCTTAATTAGCAGATATTTAAATGCTATCTACTGCAACAGATTTGAACAGACACTCATTGTCTTTTAGGAAGTCGGGGGTTCAGGCCATGTCCTAATATGCATTCTCCTCCTTCGAGATGCCTCAGCCACCACCACCACGAGATGCCACCAGCAGCAGCATCCCTAAAGCAGTAACGCTGCCATGCGGTACGAGAGTGCTCCATAATACGCATTTATTAAACTGCGCTGAGACCAGAAGCGTAGATACTTCCTCTGGGGGCTCAAGTCAAACGCTCCCGCAGTAAAATTACTTTCTCAGATGAAAATTTCCCTCTCAAAACCAGACTTATTTCCAACCTACCAGCTAAACCCTCTCTTTTCCAAAGCTCAGTGTGAAATCTTAATCCCTGTACACCAAGTTATAAAAAGGACAAACGTAAATCAGCAGAAAAGTTTCAGCATGGATCAAAAAGCCAGCAGAAAAGTTAAGCACTCACTTGCTGGAGGAGATCCGCTATTTTGGGAAGCGGGAATTGCAGCACAGCAGCGGGAGGCTCTGCATTTTCCCCGGCAGGGCAGGAGAAGGCAGCTCAGGGTCAGGGCCCCTCTCTGAACTGATTTCAGCTGCTTCCACCTGTAGCCTGACTGAACCCTGCCCCTCGTCAGGGATGGAAAAAAGGAGCTCACAGCCACCCACACCATGCCCTCGCAAAAGAACCACCCGGAAACACGCAGTGGACAGCTTTTGCTAACTATTTCTGGCAGCAGACTCAGAGCACACTGAAACTTGCTGCAGTGACCAGGTGTCGCCTGTGGGACATACACAGATGTTTCACCAAGAAGGCTTAAGGCATCTCAGCCTTCGCTTCTGGGTTTCCCCCGAAAGCCAGAGTGCTTATCTCAAGGCTAAACACAGGACAAGCCGACTGATTTTTCTGCAACAAGCTGTTAGTTCCTTGCTGGAATGAATAACAGACAGAAGCCATATTTATTGCATTCATCTCCATACCAGGAGACTCAAAATGATTTTTATTTCTCCCTTATATTGCATTTCTGTAACTTTTACAGTATTAAAATGATTAACAAAAGCATAAAACTGGAAACAAAAAAACCCAATCATTGAGAGTGTCTCCTCCGGCACTCCAAGGCCCATCATCAGCAGGGGCTGCGCTTGGGTGTTCGCACCCACACGGAGAGGCCGAGACTCGGTCCTTCTAACAGGACACGCTCTGTTCTCGGAAGGGAAGAAACCGCCTTTCCCAGGAAGCGGGAAGGCACTCAAGGCATGGGCTACTTTGAAGCCTGGCTGGTGGGAATCCTCAAGACAAAGTCCTGGTTCTTCACTGGATAAGCACTCTCAGGGCACGTGCTTTAGATGTCCATGTCAAACTGCTCTTCCTCGCCTGTTGAGAGGGACCAAAAAAACCACACAAATGAGTCTTCAAAGTTTCACATTAAATACCTAATATTTTATTGAAGAAACAACCATCAGCTGTGCTTCAGAAATGCAGTGGTTTGGACCTAAAAGCTGCATCCAGGCATCAAGTTTGATATGAAAACCGTCTTGTACAAGCAAAACGTAAGCTCTGTCCACAGTGGGGATCTTACTCGCAGACAGATGAGCAGAAGTAGAGAAGATGCCCTTTAATTTATTTCTACCCCTGGCTTTCCTTCTAAAAAGGAATGTAAAGAATAACATTGATGACGATCACCGGTAGAAGCTTCTGTTACCAAAGACACAAAAGCACATTTCACAACTTATTCTCTGTACAGCTGTTACCACAGCTCAGGCAGTGTGATGGGATGCCAACGTGAGCAGCGATGATCTATTCCTGAGGACAGGGCTTCTTTGGAAGAGCCACAACCAAGCTGGCATCCAGCATGCAGCCTGCTTTTCTGTTTGCCAGAGAATCCAGTGAGCCACTAAAGGTCACAACAGTGTGTAACAAAAAATATTAAGCCATATTGACTCCAGAAAGATTTTGCTTAGCCAACTAATGAGCATTCAGATGTTTATTTTTAGACAGAAGATGGTCATACTTGGTAGTTTCAGGTTGCTTCAAGAAGTAATAGCTTTAAAAAAAACTGTTCAAGAGCAATACTTGCTCATTTTCCTACTACAGTGCCTTTAGTTAAGTGTTGACATGCACAAAGTGGCCAGTGACCTCTGTTCTCCGGTGGACTAACCACTACCTTATGCACACCTGCAAGCTTCTGCTGAACCCCCTAAAGAGAGCAACAGCTACTGGATAATTGATGTATACAAATCAGGTATTGCATCCTAGCTACATAAATTGAGCTCACTTGCACACCAGAAGTCTCAGAGTCAAAAAAAGGCAGAAGGAATTTACAACCCAGGCTGATATTAAAACCCCAAGCAAGTCCTACTCTGAATTGTAATCCGATATTTTTCAAAAATGCAAAGCAGCTGCAAAATGGGCCAGGATAGAGAGGCAGCAACACTGCACCCACTCTCTCCCCACAGGACTATTAATCCAGTAGCAGCTTCCCAATTGCAAAATTAGTGAGAATAAATTGATTATGACAAATTACATTTAACTAATTGAAAGAAACATCACATTACCAGGGACCACAGCAGAACCTAATACCCATGAGAACCTAATTACCCCATAACATCAAGCACACTTTGATTTTGCAAGAAGTTATCAGAGTATTGACCATAGCTTATAGGGATCTCCTGGCTCCAGTCCATGGGTAAACTGTGGTATTTCTAGGCACCAGCAGTGCACATCACTTGTTTTTCGCATGCGCTCACCTGCGCTCACTTTCTCATCACAGTTTTGGACATGGTTGTTCTCAATCTTCAACTCCTCCACATTTGGGCTTGTAACACCTGGAATGTCCGGAAGGTCAGAAGGTGGTGTTTTGGCAAGCGGAGAATTGCGGCACTCCATCAAAAATTTACGATCATAAATAATCCTGGTACCTGGAGGGAGAGAACAACACTGTCAGTTTTCAGCATTTGAATGCGTGAAATACAGCTGGGCCACCTTCACAGCTAGGTGTGTACAACAGGAGTCATTTAAAATGGTGCCTGTTATTTAGCACTTACTCTGTTCATTCTGTGCTACCTTACAAGAAAGCCAGATACAACTAACACTGTATCTGCCAAAAAAAAAGTATGAAAGAGGCAGGTACCCAAGTAATAGCTAATGCTACTGGTCTGGTGCACAGAGAGAACAAGGCTCCGAAGTCCAGACTGACGCTGCACGCGATAGGTAGAAGGGGCTGGATCTAACTCAAGGTCACAGCAAAACCCAATGAAACAGTAAACTGAATTTCATTTCAGCTCATAAACGTAACAGGCTTTTCTAAGTTGTCCGGGGCTGAGAACTGTAGGTGGACACAAGCGCACGTACCAGGTAACAGGACGTAGCATCGCCTCCTTATGTCACCCTGGACACTGCCCAGCAGGAAAATTCCTGCACGGGCGTTTATTTTGCAGCCCAGGTGCTGCCTGTCCAGCCCAGGTACATACACCTTTCAAAAGGCCTGAAAACAGAGTTGTTAATGCCCGTCTGTTTTAATGGTTAACCAGACCACATCCTACTCTCCCTGCCCCACGTAGAACAAGCCAGCTCCAGCACATTACAGCGAGCCTCTACGGGAGCACAGCTCAGCTCTGGGCATGGATTTCTAGGAATACCACTGGACTGAACAGCCCGTTCCTTACAGAGGAATTGCATTGGAAAAAGCTCAAAAACCACACACAGAAATGGGATCCCTCCAAACAGACCGCTGCCTTAACCCAGAAAGTACTGAAAAAATCAGTTTTTTCTTCCCTCAAGAGGAGGCCTGCAAACCTCCTCTCTGGATCAGGCCCTTACTGCTCTGCTCCTGCAAGAGGGAAAGGCAATTTCTCCTTGGGTACTCTGCAAAAAACTTTAAAAATACACACGCGCAGGGAAACAAGCTTCCATTAGCATCTGTCCAGGAACATTAAAACCACTTTATTTTGAAGCGTGGCTATAAAGTAATGTAGCTGGATATCATGTTTCAAGAAAGTTGTGCAAACGAGCTCACAAAATGCTGGAAGCCTTTTCACTGAAAGATTTTGAATTTGAGTTGCTTCACTAGATCCAAGGGGAGATCACACCCAATTCAGAACCGTGCTCTAGCAGTTCGCTGGGTTTGAGAAGGCAGGCAAAGTTGAGTTTAGCAGGCAGGCCTGCAAGCGGAGTTTAAATTCCTGGGAGGTTTACAGAGGCGAGGACGGGGTTTCCTAGAACTGCAGCTCATGTACCGGGTATTAAGAGCACAGTTCAGGCGGACGAGAGCTTCCACGCCTGGTTCACGTTCCTCCGGCAGTCACATGCCCAGAGCTTACGACAGCAAACACCCTGCAGACAGCCAGAGCAGGACACCCAGCCACCGCTGTCAACAGGCACAGCCCCAGGCCATAAACGGGCCTCCAAGATGTCAAGCTGAGTTAATAGCAGTTCTCCTCCTGTTGGAAGGGAGAGTATTTAGTATGAAGGACTACACCCCATGGGAACTGCTCTGCTCCCTGAAAGCCCTGGTTATACCACAGCTTCAACACCCGACTGCCTCACTGCGCAACTCGGGAAGTCTGGATGAGAATTTGGCTCACTTTGAATATTTTCAACACTAGGTTTGAAGAAGCATCCAGTACCGCACCTTGTTCCTTGTCTGCTCCCTGATGGAGCACAGGCACCGTGAGCTGTGCTGCTCTAAGAGCCATCCCATCCCCGCTGAAAGAGCCAACACCTCCGTGGCCGAGCAGCAGCACCGGAGGCAGCTCCTTTGCAAACGGCAGATCGCCACCCGCTCTGCGCCACTCACAGCAAGCGCCACGAGCGCTGCAGCTCGCCATGCATCTCTGCTCATGACAGACCGAGCCGCTGGGATTCCCCAGCTACTACTGCACGTGGGCTTTACTGAAAGACAATGTGTGCGCGTGCCCTCAGCAAGCGGGCCAGGAGCCAGAACAGGCACAAAGGGAATACTGAGAACAGACTGTGCTTAAAGATCGCACATCTCTTTAACGCTCTCTGTGCTTCTTCATAGTGTTTGGTTTTTTTTTTTTTTTTTTTTTTTTTTTTTTTACCACTGTGACTGCTGTAAGAAAAACAGCTACTGCCTGTGCTGGCAGAGGACAGGGAATTTCTTTGTTCCGCCATCCCTTCCAACGGTGATCACAGAGCCCAGAGAGACCTGTGAAAGCAGCTGAAAAGGGAAAATCGAGTCCTTTTTTCCGATTGCTGGCACCAAATGAAGGCTCAGAAACCACGGTGAAACTCTGCTCACTCACGTCAGTCCCACGGTGGGCTGTGCTGCTCCCAGGATTAGAAGGAGGACACTTTAGACCACAAGAGGTGACTGCCTGCCCTCCTCGGATGGGCCTCTCTTATCCAAACTGTATTTTAGGATGTCAATTCAACACTTCTGAAGACTCAAAAGCAACCCGCCCAAGAACTTGATCTCAGTGCTGTGCACATAACTCAGCGTACCGTGGCTGCGGAGTACGACCTTTTCAAAAGCCTTCAGTCACCCAGCACTGCTGCCGCGGGTTTCTAGCTCTGGCACCCGGCCCTTTTCCCATTGCTCACATCCCCAGCGCTGCCTACAGCCAAAGAGATGACTTCAGAGATTACAGTCCTCAATTCTTCTCTGAAATTAGTCAGAGGTTTTGCATGACAAACTTGATTTGCTTCTTTCTTCTGATTCTTCAGATTTAACCTACTGTTTTGCAGGAAATCGCAGACTTTCTTCAGTGGTCTACATGCGTTGAACATTTACAACAAAAGGACCTAAAACAAGCGCTTCTGAAACACAAGATTATTTCTACAGCAGTCAGGGCTTACGTACAAAGGAGCAATGCAAAGTATTCTGCCTGCATCAGTGGCTAGATGGGTTAGCAGAACATGGATGAAGAGAGCCCAGCCCAGGAAGCAGAGAGGCTCCGAGCCCAAGCTGGCCTGGCCCCAGCACTCTTTAAAGTGACACTTTAGTGCATTCATCTGGGGAGTTTGCTGTGAAATGTATTGATAATGTTTTCCTGCGAGCTCTTCCAGACCATGCAGGACAAGGAATTCTTTGCAAAGTGACCACGAAGGCAGACCAACAACCCAAGGCTAACACCCGCCCCCCCAGGTCCTTCGGGAGTTTTAAATCATTCCTCCTTTTAGCACCTGAACCCAACACCTGAAGGCAACCGGCCAGCGCCTGCAGCTGGGCCTCGGCAGCACGAGCTGTCCTCGAACAGGCTGGGGACAGACTAAAGCACCACGCAGTCACGAGAGCACTGTGGATTTTGCCAGGTGCACACACCCTAACAATAAACAGCATTTGTGTTTCTCCTCCACACTCTAGACATTCATTAACTCTCCAACAGAGATGGTAATCCTGGAAGGCTCATTACCCTGCACAGCACCGTTAATTGTTCATTTCTATTCTGTTACTCAGAGCACATGAATATAGCTGAGAAAGTCATTCGCATTCTGTCTTCCATGGCATAATTACTGCAAGTAGTATTTAAGTACTTCAGTGATTTGCTGCTTTCAGAGAAGCGAGAACATATGGCAAAAATAACACAAGAACTTCAGTTCCCCAAGCAAGCTTTTCTGCACAAACACAAAAAAACAAGTGAGTCAGCAATGCCGACTTCCCCCTTCTCTCTGAATTTTAACCCCTGAAATATTGTGCTGTAAAGAGACCAGTAGGTCTGAGGGACAAACTCTACTGCCTCCCATTTAGTTTCTTCTTTTGGCTGAACTTCAGGTACAGTGTCATCATTCCTGCAGCTCACATTGATTTTTTTTTTTTTTTAATTTAGCAGCAGAGGGGAAAAATTCTTAAAGATATGGAAAAATTCTTGCAGGCAGCTGCCGTAGCTGGAAATACACACAACTGGTCTGGTGCCTGGTGTCACCATCTGGAACAGCAGCCGCTTGTCTCGAAAGCCAAACTACTCAAAATAAACAGGCACTCAAGCAAGCGGTGTGGACGCAAAACCTTTCAGATGAACAAGCCCTTTAGGGAGCTTCACGCATTATGTCCCTGCTGTAGTACGCAGGGACAGAGACACGCGAGGCGCAGCCAAGATAAACGCTAAGCTTGCAGGCTGTGTACATGCAGCCCCCTCAGCTGCCTCCACTCCGAGCAGGGAGCAAGCGCCGCTAACTCTCACAATCAGTTTATTTTTATTTGAAGACCAAATCCCTAAAAGATACCACTCCTGGTACTCACACACAGCACAGCGAACGGGGCTGCACAACGAGACTTGCGGCAAAGAAAGAGGGAACCGACCCACTCTCTTTTTGCAGTAGAGAAGCACTGCACTTTCAGAAGTTAGAGCAACTTGGGAAAAGAAAAAAAGGCCTCAGCGTTTACCTACTGCCAGAGGAAACGGCAAATATTAGAGATCAGAATTAATAAGTAACCCAAATGGGGTTTGCTCCCTGCAAGGCTACCCAAGAGCACAAACAGCAGCCTTGTTTTCCAGCACGGACACCCAGGAGGACGCTGTTTCGCTGCACCGGCCCCGGCACCCTCTTAGCAAGGTGGGAGCCCCCTGGCTCCCTTGCTGTCCCTCACCCCACAGCAGTGGCCAAGCTCCAGGGAAAAGCCTGGCCCTGCTAAGCCAGACCCCGGCCCGGGGAAGGGGGACCCCCCCCGGGCAGCACACGGAGCTCCAGGCCCAAGCAAGGCCGAGCCACCCCCGCAGCGAGAACGCTGCTGCCAAACGGGGGTCCCTGCCCACCCCCCAAAGCAACAGCCCCGCAGCCGAACCCCCGGGCAAAGCGGGAGCCCCCCTCCATCCCCACCTGAGTAAGAGGCCCCGGGTCCCCACGCAGCCCCCCGGCAAAGCGAAGGCTCCCCCCCGCCCGTCCCCGGGGCCAAGGCGGGGTCCCCCCACCGCGACAGAAGCCCCCCAGCTCCCCACACGCCGCCGTGCCAACGCAAGGGCCCGTCCGGTTCGCACCGCAAAACCAGGGCGGCACCCGGGGGGCTCCCGCTGGAGCACCCCCCCGCCCCGAGAGGCCCAGCCCCGGCCCGCCGCTCACCGCCCGGCGTGGTCCCGAAGACGGTGCCCCCCGGCGTGGTGCTGTAGTCACCGGGAGGCAACGGAGCACCGTCGGGCAGGGCGAGGCGCTTGCCGGGGCCCGGGATGTCGCGACTCGGTGTCTGCCCCTGGCAGCAGCGGCCCGACATGGCGCCGCGGCCGGGACCGGCTGCCGCCCTGCCCGCCCTGCCCGCCGCTTCCGGCCCCGGACACGCCCCTTCCGCCGCGGGGCGCGACGGGAAATAGGACGGGGGCGGGGCAGGGGGCGGGGCCTGGGCGGGGCGAGGTGCGCCCAGGAGCCCGGCGGGTCCCTGTGCCCCCCGGTCCGGTGCCCCCACCCTGGGGCACCCAGCGCCTGTGCCCCCCGCTCCTGGGGGGCGCGTTGCCCCCTGCCCCCCCACCCAGCGCCATGCAGTGACCCCACAGGGTCGGCAGGGCGATGCTGACAGCGCTGCCCCCTCCCGACGGGGGTCCCTGCGCCCCCCGGGGGTGCCCACCCCCGGTTAGGGACCCCCCGCAGCCCCACGCGGGACGTGCAGCTGGGGTGGCCGCCGTGGGAGGTCCCGAGTGGTCCCCGTGTGAACCCTGCGGGGACAGATGTCAGCCCGCCTGGGTGGCAGACCCCCGTCCCAAATGGCTCTGCCACCTCCGGGGGGGGCAGGGACCAAAAGCAGGGGGGGGCCGGGGGGGCCACACACGTGTCCGGCACCCCCACGCCGCCCCCCGGGGCGCTGGGCCGCACCCGGAGCAGGACCGCCCCGGCCGGGGCTGCCCGAGCTTCGGGGCAGTGGAAAAAAACCCAGTTTTTTTCTTAAAACTTTATTAAATAAAGCACTGAGAGGGAAGCTGACGCGCAGAGGGAGGGCAGCAGGGTGGGCTGGGGTCGCTGGGCGGGAGCCCCGGGCTGGCAGGGGGGAGAGCTGGGGCACCCGGGGGTGAAGCCCTGGCGCAAAGCTTCTCCAAGCATCCTTGGGCAGGGCACGGCCCGCTCCCCCCGGCAGGACCGCCCTGCTCACAAGTGTGATGAGTGCCGGCAGCTCAGCCCTGCCTGCCGGACGGAGGGAGAGGGCCTGTCAGGAGGGTGGCATGGCCGGGAAGGGGGCAGACCCCCACCAGTGCCCCCGCTACCCCAGCCCGGTGCTTTGCACGCAAGGCAGCCGATGCCGACCCCGCACTGTTCATAAGCCGAGGGCCTGACCCTGCCTCTGCTCCTTGTTTTCCCATCGCAAGCTGCGGTACCGGCTGGAAAAAACCCTTTGGCTCTTCCTTGCTCCCCCAGCAGTGAGAGCAGAGCTCTGCTGACCCGCACAGGACACCGGTCCGATGGTGACATCTGCTGCTGGCAGGGACGCAGGGAGCCAGCATGGAGGCCAGCACTGTTTCAGCCACGTTTCGCCCATTGGAAAACCGTGGTGGTGGCCAGGGCTGTGGCAGTGACAGTTCCTGGAAAGGGGCTTGGGCTGCTCTCCTGGCCCAGGCGGTGCTGGGACGCAGCCGGCCCCTGCCCTGCCCAAACCCCGCCATCACCCCGGCTCCAACAGATGGAGCTCAGCTGCCGCACGCCGTGCCGGACCCTGGCCATGGGCCTGCAGCCGGACACGGCCAAACCGGCATTCCCTGCCTGCTTCGACCCACGCTTGGCTCGGGCAAGCCCGGCTAGCCAGGGCTGAGCCAGCTCCCACGGCCCCCCCAACCACTGCCCCATCCCTGGGGGATGAAACCTCATCCCTGCGGAGCCATGGTCCAGCTCTGGGGTGCTGGGGGTCCCCGAGGGGCTCTGAGCCCTTTCTCCAGGGCAGCATCTGTGTGAGCAGGGCAGGGGTCTCCTGCCAGGCTGGGGGATGGAGGGGGACGCTTCGAGGGGTCTGCTCCCCAAGGATCCCCAGGACCCCGGGCAGCCTGCGGTGCCAGGCAGGCAGCCCTCGCCCTGTGCCGGCTGCTGAATCGATTACCAAGTGCTGGGGCAGGAAAATAACATATCCGGCCGTGCCGAATGACATCAGCAGTGACCCCCAACCCAGCCAGGCATCCCGCCGCCGAATAACAAGGTCCATTGCCATTTCCTCCTCCTCCTCCCGGAGAATGGACCATTACGGGGTCAAGGAGCCGGGGGCAGGTCAGGGTTTAAGGGCACATCCTGGCTGGGGCGGAGCAGGGGGCCACGAGTCCCCGCTTCATCGGGGTGTCTGCCCTCGGCGCCTGGGGGACCCCCGGGTCAGGGTGCGGGCAAGGACTGGCTGTAACGGTAAGTGTGGGGGGAAACCCTCCAGGGTGTTCAAAATCCCATGAAATGCCCCTTCTGGAGATGCCCCTCCAGGGGACCGGACTCTTTCTGTCCTGCAGAAACGGCTTCTCCATGCCATGAGACCTGCAGGCATCTTCCCATCGGGGGGGCTCCAACGTGGCACTTGGGGTGCCCAGGAGACCCCAAAAGGCTGCAGCAAGCCGGGCAGCACAAGATAGGATGAGAGGGAACGGCCTCAAGCTGCGCCAGGGCAGGTTTAGGTTGGATAGTAGGAAAAATTTCTTCCCCAAAAGGGCTGTCAGGGCCTGGCCCAGGCTGCCCAGGGCAGGGGCTGAGTCCCCATCCCTGGAGGGATTTAAAAGCCGGGGAGATGTGGTGCCTAGGGACATGGTTTAGTGGTGGGCTTGGCAGTGCTGGGTTAACGGTTGGAC
Source organism: Platalea leucorodia (assembly GCF_965183815.1). NCBI lineage: Eukaryota > Metazoa > Chordata > Aves > Pelecaniformes > Threskiornithidae > Platalea > Platalea leucorodia. Next base: position 92,779,214 of record NC_138858.1, on the reverse strand, counting down.
TTGATGATCTTAAGGGTCTTTTTCAACCTAAACGATTCCATGATTCTATGATTCTAAGATGGCCAGTCCCCATCCCGGACCGAGGATGCGGGTGCTCCGCTCTCGCTGCCTTTGCTGAGCTCTTCAGAGCTCCAGCCCATGGTGGAGAACACGCTGCTCTCCCGGGCTGGCAGCGACGTCCTTCCTGGACTCTGCTGATACAATCTCCCCCACTGGAGAGACCTCCCCAGAAACCAGTTGGCACCGAGCAAGCGGTTCTGGGATGCACAGCCCAGAGCCCTAACAATAGCCTTTCCTCCTCATCCGTCTCTGTCTCCCATTTCCCACACAGGCTGGAGATTAAAAAAAAAAAACGCAAGAAGAAAGAAAGGGGAAACCACCTGGACCCAGAGCCAGGGAACAACCAGCCCTGGGGCAATAAATCAGTGATGTCTCTGGGGCGGGCAGGACCCCTGTGCCGCCTGTTGCTGGGACGTCCGGCATTTCTCTGCCGTTCTGTGCACGCGAACGGCACCGACAACCACCGAAAAAAGAGATGAAGTAGTACGTGGGGACCCCAGCCCTGCCATGGCATCATCGTCCCCATGCCTGCAGGTGCTCGGTGCTCCTGGCAGCATGTGAGGGACCAGGGATGCTCCTGGACAGGGAGGTCGTGGGATGCCCCCAGCTGCCAGCTCTGCTGCCCTGGTGCTGCCCGCCCTGCGCCGGCAGGCAGGGAAGAGGCATCGGGCCCCGGTGTTCGCCTGCCCGCGCTACCAGCACCTGCTGGTTACAGTATGTTCATCTCTAGGGCATTTTATCTGCCCTTTCCCTGGGCAGCTAACAGGGCTGGAAAGCCCTTCATCATCCGCGTGTGATACCAGGTTATCGCCTTATTGCCTTCTAAATCGGGAGCCGAAGTGCTTCTCATAGGTGTCCGTCTCTTCGCCTGCTCATCAGCAATTGCAGTCTTTGCTGCTGACCTGTTTTAAATCACTTTTAGCTGAGCAGGGTTGGCTTTTTGTAAAACACTTGCTCCCCTAGCAGGCTCCCAGGGAGGGAAATCTGTCTGGCGGCTCTTGGAAAACATGTCTTATAAGTCATGAAATACTGAAGTTTGCATTGCGCGCACAACAGCCGGGGGCTGCCGCGGGGAACAGCCCCCTTCTCCGCTGCCCTGCGGCCCCTGGCGTGAGAGCAGCCCCCGGGGACGGGCAGCGAGGGGCAGCTCCTGGGGCAGTTCCTGCCCATCCCCGGCTATCGCCGGCGGCACTTCCACCAATACTAACCGGGCCGCTGATTACGGGAGGCTTTGCTGCAGACAGGAAGAAAATAAATGAAGGGGAGGATAAACTTCTGCATGGTGGGCAGCGGGGACTGGCGGCTTTCGTCTCGCCCCATCCATCATCTCCCCGTCTGCCTGGACGGGAGGGCTTGTCTCCAGCCCAACGCCGCACCCCGGCTCTCCCGTGGCTGGGAAACCCAGCTCCAGCCCCACGCAGGACGGGGTGATGGTGGGTCCCCGGGTGCTGCTGCCCATCGTGGTGACCCCCCGGCGAGGATGTCCCCGTGCCTCGGCATTTCCACCCCATCCGTGTTTACATTCCCCTCCGATTGCCGGCGGAGATAACGACAAACCCATATCCACTTTGCCCGCCCAAGAGCTGTTTGTGCAGATAAAAGTTGCCCCCGGTAAACAAGCCCATCCTGCCCGTGGGAAGCGCACCTCCGCCCAAACCCTCACCAGCGCTTGGCGGGATGGTGGCCCCCAGTGTCCCTGTCCCCTGGGCACGGGTCAGGGCTGGCACTTGCTAGGGGTGCTCAGCACCCCAAAATGCACCCCTGGGACGTGCTGTTTGGTTCACGCTCTTGCAAAGGAAATTTGGCAGAGGCAGGGACAGCCCTGCAGGTTGGCACAGTGTGGCCACATGCCTGCCACCAGCGTCTCGCACGAGCCACGGCTCTGCTCGCACCCACACCAGGCTCTGCCCCAGACTGAGGGGTCGCAGGGGCTCTCCTGCACCCACGGCTGGGGGTCTCTGGCTGCTTGCAGGGGGAAAACCTGGCTGAAATGACTCCAGGGGGGAAAAACGGAGCAGGGAGAGCAAATGGCACCGAGTCAGACCCCCGGGAGCTGGGATGCATCTCTGGATCGGGAGGGAAGCCTTTGCCCGTCGGCTGCAGGCTCACATCCATGCCCTTTGCACGGCACCTGGCATCCCTCTGCCATGTGCCAGCCGCTGCCTTCGCCCCTTCCCGCACGTGCCGGCTGCCTCCAGCCGGCTCCGTAGATGGGGCTGGAAGCTGGACTGGATCAGCAGGCATTCATGAGCAATTCGCCTGCCCTTCGGTACGGATCCTGGGCTCTTCCCCAGGGCAGAAGCAAGCGAGAGGCAGCATGGTTGGGCAGGCTGCGGAGAGGACGCAGCTCCCTGCACAGCCACCCCAGCTGTGGGGTCCCAGCACCTGGATTCCCCTCGCTGCCCTCCTCCTTCATGCTTCAGGTCACTTCTGGGAGCCAAAAGGCCCATGTGCCAGTTAGGAAAAAAAATATTCATTGGATCTTTCCTGACCTCAGAGGCGCTTGGTCCCTCTGCTATCCCGGCAGCTCCTGCTGGCAGGCTCCCCGCTCTTACAACACCCTGCCCTGCCCGGGCAAGCCACCGCTGCCCTTCGCAACGACAGAAATGCCTGGAGCGGGGAAAGGTTTTCATTCCCTGCCTGCACCGAGAGTAACCTGCCCTCAGCAGCCTGGCTGCCCCGCGGCCGTGCCGGATCCCATGGGAAGCAGGATGCTCCGGCAGGTCTGCTGCAGGAGGTGAGGCTGAGCTGCCAGTGCAGGTTCTGCCTTCCCCTGAAAGTCAGAGTTTGGAAACCGGCTCAGCCTCTGCCTCCTCTTCCTCCTCCTCGTCCTCACTCCCACCTCTCTGGTACTTTCGCTGCAGCCGCAGGACCTCCCCATTCATATTCTCGCCTCTCCCGGCCAAAGGCACCCGGGAGTTACCGAAACAACAAGCTGCTTGCAGTGCTTATTGCATAAGCGTAAAAGCTGAGCTCTGAGTGTGACGTGAACCGTGTACCGATGGAAGCACCCGCCTGTGCAGCACGCCAAGAGAAACAGCCGGGCTGAAGGCGCTGTGGGTGCTGGAGCCGGGCTGGGAGGGAGCTGGGCGGTGAAAGATGGCTCTGGGCGGCGACGAGGGCACCCGGAGCTGTGAAATCTTGCTCAGCTCCCGGTCTGGGGGAGGGAGTTTCACCTGCCAGGGCAGAGGGACCCGGAGCCCCTCGCAGCCCCGGGGGTCCCTGTCTCGGTGGGCTGGGCAAGGGGACAGGGTGCTGGGGCAATCGCTTCTCCCAGCGCCTGGACCAGAGCTCCAGGATGCAGCCGGCGGGGAGGAACCTTTTCCCCATTTGCTTCCCTCAAGAAGGAGGTTTCTGAGAAACACCAGGGAGGCAGGAGGAATGCACGGGTTAAAAATAGCCGCCATGGCATGGGAGCCACCGTGGAGCCCAGGGCCAGAGACGGAGGGGAAGCGTCTGACCTCCTCCTTGTTGTTGTCGTTGTTGTTGTTGTTGTTTTCCCGCCCTGCAAACAGCACCGCGGGCTGGAACAAACACAGCCCGGGAGCTGCGCAAGCAGGGGCGAGCCCTTGCACGGGTGCAGCGGGTGCAGGGTCAGGCCCAGGAGGGGACCGGAGCACTGGGATGCGGTTAGGTGGCGGGGGTACCATTTGGAGCTTCAGCGGATGGTGCCCAGGGCAGGGAAGGCAGCAGAAGAGGGTCAGGGGGATGCGACACGAGCAGCACTGGGGGTCTGACACCGAGGTGGCACGTGGCGGTTTGACTGGTGTGCTGTGGCCGTGGCCGGGCTGGCAGGCGGCTCCGCTCGGGGCTGCCGAGGCTCGCTCCCTCCCCGCCAGCAGGAGAGCGGGACCCGCGCCCCCATCCCTGGCCCGCTTCCCCCAAAACAGCCTTTTCTCCCCAAAGCGGGGCCGGACCCGCACCCTGCTGCACCGCCGGGACACTCTTCCTCGGAAACCTCTGTCTGAAAGCACAGCTGATCTCAGATGTTATTTTTGTTGCTGACATTTTTTCACGAGTTTCCACACTTTTTGTGAAATCCATACCAGTGTTATTGCAAACTTCTCCCTCCTTCCCCCCCACCCCGTCTTTCTTTAGCAATAGCTGCAGGAAAACCAGAAACGATGCAGAAGGACTTGTGAAAACATGTGTAAAACCTTTGCAGGTCCCGGCGGCAGCACAAGGACTCTCATTTCTCCAAGTACCTGCAGCGGGGGGGAGATGGGAAATGTCGGAAACGAAACCCTGCTGTGAGGTGCGTTAAAAATGTCAGAAATAGGGAATAACTGCCCGCAGGCATTGCTCTTGCTGCTGCCTCAGGCTCTCCCCACAGCAACATGGGAAAGAAAACAGCTTTATTATGATTTTTTTTTTTAATCTGAAAACATAATTGCACAGGGATTTGGGGGGCAGGAGAAGGACCTGAGATTGCTTTAGTTTAGCCTTTGACACTGGCTGGGTTTCAGGATCTCGATGCCCCTTTCCCTAATTCTCACAACGCTGCCATAGCCTCGGGAAGAGCTGCAGCCCCAGGATGGCAAGCGGCTGTGCCCGGCCTCGGGGCTGCCCGCTCTGGGCAGGGCAGGATTGGCCCCAGCAACGAGATCCGTGCCTCCATCTCCTCTCCGGTGGAAGCGATGCTGCTCACCACCGTGGAGGGTAACAAGTTGCATTCACCGTGCCAGGTTTCCCACCTCTCCAGCCCCGTCTGTCCCCCCAAAGCCACCCTGGGGTGCCCCAGATGAGGAGAAGGGATCCCACCAGCCCTGCGCGGCCCCATCCTTCATGCCGGAGGGAACCACAGTTCCCTCCGCTGAAGCTGTGTGTCCGTAGGGCAAAACACTGTGGGAACGGGCTAATAAACAGCGAATGGAGTGACCTCAGCCCTGCCTGCGCAGGCAGCCAGCAGCGGGCTTTGACCTTCTCCATACCCAGCGTACACTCTGCCTCTTTCATCATTATCGATGCATTTGCTCCCAGGAGCTTCGCTTGGAAAACAGGATGTGAGCGTGTGAGATGGCCGCTCGCCCTCCCAAATACGCAGGAGCTCAGAGCCCGCCGGGACGCTCCTGTCCCCGCCGCTGCGGGAAGCAGGGCTTGCCCCGAGCCAGGATGGCAGAGCCGGGGCTCATGTGCTGGCTCGTGGGGCTCGTGTGCCAGCCAGGGGACCAGGATTAGCCCCCGTGCTCTGCCACAGGCTGCTGGGGAGGCTGCTCTAGGGCAGCAGCCAGGTCAAAGGAGCTATGAGATGTGTGATAAGCTGCCCCAGATGCAAAGCACAAACCCTGCTTAAACCCCCATAAAGGTGATATATATGCTGCCCTGCAAAGGGAAACCCCACAAGTATGGTGGGTACCAAGCATGTCTTGACTAACCCAGGCTCTAAAACCAGCAGCTTGCATGAAAGTCAGTGAAACAGCACACTCTTATTATTTTTTGTTGTTCTGACACAGAGAATTTTTCCCTTCCTGCAGCTGCCTGTGCCTGAGCCCCGGCTGACACGATGCTACAGCTCCCAGAGCTGCGCTTGCATTTACCAGGGGAGGAGAGATTATATAGAGCTGCGAGTTTATGTCCAGCTTCCTCCAGCCTTCCTGGGACAGGCAGTACCCAGCGGGTTAAAGCTTCATCACAGCGTGTTTATGTGCTGACAAGGAAGCATGATGACAGATAATCCCAAACAACTTCAAAGCAAGATTCGTGAATCCGATATGGAAACTATTCCTAAAGTCTCAGTGCGGAGAGCCCCAGACTAATTACCGCTGCGGACATTAAAGGCAGAGCAGGATCCATTGCCAAAAGTCCAGCGCCTGGCCTGGCCCTGTGCCCACCCCGCCGAACCCCGGGCTCCCTCCCCGCGCTGCACCGGGCGGCCAAGGGGATTTGGGGTAAAACGATGCTCCTTGAGCAGCTCTTGCTTGGGCAGGGGGCAGAGCATCACGCGGTCCTCGCCGGCCTCCTGCGCTGTCCCCAGGTATCCCCCATGGCCCCGGGTGGGTAGGCAGGGTCTTCCCTGCAGCCAGGACAGCCCCATCTCACCCCTCGGCTATGCCAGCCCCCCCGGCAAGAGGGGGTTAATGCTGAATCGGGATGCAGCCCCCTCCACCTGGGAGGCATTTAGGGATTAGGGATAGAAGAATAAAAGAGGCTGGGGAGGTGGTGGGACCCTGGTAGCAGCCAGTGCTATGGCAGGTAGCCTTGCAGGGGCCGGTGGTTTGCTCCGGTGCAGGTAGGGACATGGTGCGTGGCTTTGAGTTGTGGATGGCTCCGAGCCCGGGTGGGTTTGCTGCAGAGGGGCTGTCTCATCGTAGCATTGCAGGGTGGTGTGGGTCTGTGGGGTCTCTGGGCAGGGCTTGCTCAGAGCCCTTGTGCAGAGGGGGATGCTGTGAGCTCCTGGACTGGCAGGATTTAGATGGTGTGGATCGGCAGCTCTCAGCAGCGATAATCCTGCCTGCAGAGCCTGAGCCTGCTGCCTTATACCTGCCTGGGTGCTTCCCCAGAGAGTCTGCGTAAGTAAATCACATTTTGAAGCTCTTGAGGGCTCTAGTGGCTGCTCAGGTTGCCCTGGCTAAGCTAGGGCATAGAGTATGTGTGCGTTCCTGGAAAACTTTTTTGGATGCCTGGTGGGGGAATGAGTGCTGATGAAGCTGTAGGGCTGCAGTGCCCATCCCAGAGGTGCTGGGGCTCGCAGCTCTCCTAGGGCTGTGGTGGTGAACCGCTCCGGCTGCCCTTGCCCTTTGCTCTGGGCTGGGGACTTGCGCCAGTACGGCTCTGGCTCTGAATTCCATGGACAGGCAATGCTTTGCAACACAAGCCTGGCTCAAGAGGGGCTCTGGCACCGTCTCTTACTGGTGCAAAGCTGAACCGCATCTCTCTGGGTGCAGTAGTGCCTCCCCCCTGCTCCACTCCCTGCACCCATGCTCCAGGGAAGAGCTGGGGATAGACAGGCAAAACCCCTTACATGCTCTGTTGGCAGTTCAGTGCAATCGCTTGCTGCACTGGGTTTGCTTTCTGACCCTCTGCTGCAGTGGGGAAGCTGAGGAAGGGTGAACCAAAGGGGAGAGCAGTGAGGCCCCGGGCAGAGGGGGATGCCCGTGTCCCTGCCGTCGGTGTGCCTGCAGCAGCGATGGCAGCGAGCAGCAATGCTGCTGTGACTCCTGCCGTGGGCTGGTTTTTATCACTTGTTCTGTAATGGCGAGTATGTAAACAGCATGTCAGGGGAGAGAGGGAGCAAGAGTTCCCAGCTATAAAAAGCTTTTGTTTTATCCTAGCGTGGCATCAGCCTGGCTCAGCCTTGGCAGAGTCTGAATGTGCTGCGTTTAATGACGCTGGGATGCAAAACTGGCACTTGCCTGTTGCTGCCCAGTCCCTCTTCTCCTCCCATCGGGCCTCAGCCCCTCCTTGGTGCCTGCCTGCCCTCTCTGGGTCCAGCCAGCTTTAGTGAGCTCACGGGTGAATTGAACATGAATTGAATTATGAATTGAACATGAGGGATAGAGGATTAAAACTATGCCTAATGCCTGAGGTGGCAGGTCATGGGAGCTTGGGCAAGGATCTGATACCTGGCACCCTTCTCCCTGCCAGCTGCCTGTGCACAGGCTCGTGTACCACTTGCCCAGGCTGGATCCATCTCTTGGGCAGATGGAAACGATCCAGCCTCATCCCGGTGCATATCAGCACAGGCACGCTGGGGTACCTCTGGTTTGAACAAGGTCTGGCTCTCCAGTTTGCAGGTGACAGGGTCAGCTCCACCATCTCTCTGGCTCACTTTGCAGCCCCAAGGCAGGCTGCAGCGCTGACACTGCGACCGACACCAGCTCGTCACCCCTCGGGGTGCATTGCCCTTCCCCTAAGCGGGCTGGAGCCAGAGCTCCCGTCTGCCAAGCTCCTGCAGCCGTCACAAGCTCCCCTCTATCTGCGAAATGCCAGGCGCTGATTTATCTGCTTTATGTGTCTGGGGTCATGCCTCACCCACACCCTCGGTGAGGGGGATTAGTAGAACCAGAGCCATATGTGTGAACCTGAAACACTTAATTAGGATGTTGTGTGCATGCAGCCTGGCTGGGGTGGATAAGGCTGTGGGACAGGGATTAAACAGTGCAGGGGCTTTACATCCACTTAAGCAGGAGTGCCAGCATGTGAAAACTTTGTTTAAGATCAGGGGAGGGTGATTTACACCTGACACAGGGTCAGGATGCCAGGGCTGGCCAAAGCAGGTTCCCCTGGCCCTGCATGGGGGGCTATGCTGGTGCCCCTGCTGGAGAAAGGTGGGCTTGTGTCCAGCTGTCTCTGATCCCAATTTTTTTCCCCAGGAATCTACAAAAGGGTATCTGAGCTCCTTGCAGGAGAAACACTGGCACGGAGGAAGCCCTTGGTCTAAGGGATGGCTCCTGCTCGCTGCCAGGGCGGTGCTGGGCATCAGCGGGCGTGGGGGAGCCTGATGCTGCAGGTTGGTATGCAGCCCTCTGCCCTCAGCACCACCTTTGGAGGAATCCAGGACCTTGCAGGCACCTTGCTCTGGTGCTAGGATCTGTTTGCAGGTGAAGTTGCCCCGTGATGAGGCATCCTCCTGGAGCTGCTCAACACCCTCTGCAAAGGGCTCCATAGCTGCTGCTGGAGCCATCTCGCCCCTCTAACGCCATGGCCAGGCAGACCCTGTGCCCCCTTGGATGGGTCTGGGACCAGCTCAGGCATCTGTTTCCTCTCTCCAAACACATCCATGGGCACCAGAAGCTCCATGTGCAAGGAGAGCTGCGCTGCCCATTCCCTGCATCCCAGCTCTCCCCAGGGAGGGATCTTCCCTAATCCATCCTGACTCTCTCTCTATGTATAAAGAAGTATTTTTAAATATCCATTGTTTATTCTGTAGCAACAGCCAAAGGAGCTGCTCTGATCCATGGCATAAACATATTTTCCCAGAGTTTTCTAAACAGCCACTTGACCCGCTGGCCAGCCCTTCCCCGTAGGGTCTCTCCGGGGCTGGCTCTGCCTCCCTCTGCCCATGGTGGTGGAGGCTGCGCAGGTAGGGACCCAGGCCAGCGTTTCTGGCCTGTGGCAGGGACAGGCAAGGGGAGAGGATGCTTTCCTTGGTGCCTCAGCCCCGGGCTGGAGGGTGCAGCTGCGGTCTCCAGCACCGCAGGGGCTCGGGTCGAGGCCCTAGAGCAGTGGGGATGCAGGTCAGGGCTGTGCGAGAGCCAGCATCTCTGGGCTTCAGTTTTTCCAGCTGTAAAACTGGGACAAAGATACCGAGCCACGTTACTTCCCCTGCCTTGATGAAATGCCCGGGACTCTCCCTTCCTCTCCCCAGTCGAGTCGGCTCCTTGGGAAGGGAGGGCGCCGAGCAATCCTGTCTGGGAGTGGGAGGAAAAGCCTCATTTAAGTGCTGGAGAGAAGACATCAGAAGTGGTGTTTTGGATGCCTGCTTCAGCACCTTGAGAAAGCCTGGCTGTTTGTCCCGCCATGGGCAGGGGTGTCTGTCTGTTACTCACTTTGAATGTGGTAGGAGTGCTCCCCTCCAGGGCACGGTGGTGTGGAGATGGTCTGAACATGCCGTGAAGGACCATTTGTGGAAGAATACACCTTAAAACCTCTAGGGCTGAGTCCTGCAGCCCTTTCGGTGCCCGGGAGCCGGCGCACAGCCCGGCTCTGCCGGGTGGGCGTACACCGGGTGGCCGGGGCTGCCGGGGAAGCAGAGGTGAGGATGGGTGGGAAGCCACCAGCCCCTGGCCACCCAGCAGGGTGGTGGCAGAGCTGAGAAGAGAGCTGGTCATCCTGCCCCGTGCCCGGCCTCTGCCAGCTCCATGGAGCCAAGCCCCACGCCCTTGTTATCCATGGACATTCCCACAGATGCCCTTGCTTTATTTTTCAGACACAAAATCCAGCTGCGGCTCCGTGTGCCGGTGCACGCTGGAGTTGCACGTGCAGCTGTGTTGAAAAGACGATGACTTCTCCTGCATGCGTCTCGTTTGTGCCATGTGTGGTTCCAGTGGAGGGGGGCAAATCGCCCTGTAAATAGCAAGTCCAGGGCTTGGTCCAAGCCAGCAATTAATGCCAGAGCTGGGAGTTAAAAGGGGTTGCATCAAGCCCTCATCTGACTCCTTTGAAAAACCAAAACTGGCTTGTAAAGATCAAGCTTGTAAAAACGGGGCTCTGTTTTGCTAGCTCATGAATGGGAAAAAATGCCAACTGGATAATTTTTTACACATATTTTTTTCCTCTTTGTCAACATTCCCCCATTTGGCTGAAACTTCAAAATGCCATATTTGGAGAGTGCCTGTCTTAGAAGTTCCAGTATTTGTATAAATAGCTGATAGTGAAAAAATTACCCGCTCTGGAGTCTGCCCAGGGGCCTTCAGCAGGAGCGGCGCTGGGGGCAGTGGTGGGGCTGGGGCTCTGGAGCAGCCCAGTGCCTTCCAGTCTGAGGTGGCCCCCAGCTGCCACGTGTGAGTGGAGAAGGAATTGTGGGTGGGGGTGTCTGAAACACCAGCACCCACCCGAAAGCAGGAGGGGGAAGAGCAAAGGTCTGCCCGCTCTCCTCCATCTGCCAGGAAGGGGATTTGGGCAATAAATGTGGAAGTAAAATAGCGACTGTGAGATGTCCTGGATGTCGTCATTTGGAGTGGGGCTGTCATCTTGCCATCCTTCTGCTGATATCATAGAGTCGTTTAGGTTGGAAAAGACCCTTAAGATCATCAGGTCCAACCATTAACCCAGGACTGCCAAGTCCACCACTAAGCCATGTCCTTAAGTGCCACATCTACACATCTTTTAAATTCCTCCAGGGTTGGAGACTCAACCGCTTCCCTGGGCAGCCTGTGCCAAAGCTTGACAGCCCTTTCGGGGAAGGAATTTTTCCCAATCTCCAACCTAAACCTGCCCTGGCGCAGGTTGAGGCTGTTCACTCTCGTCCCATCGCTTGTTACTGGGGAGAAGAGACCGACCCCCCCTGGCTCCAGCCTCCTTTCAGGCCGTTGCAGAGAGCGATGAGGGCTCCCTTCAGCCTCCTCTTCTCCAGGCTGAGCCCCTCCAGCTCCCTCAGCCGCTCCTCGTAAGACTTGTTGGGGGGACAGGGCTGTCATTGTCCCCAGCAGGGACAGCCTGTCCTGCCCAGGGCGAGCCTGAGCGCAGTGAGGGCTGTACGGAGAGGGGCACGTAGCAAAGTCCTGGGGTGCGCGGTCAGGGGTTTAGAGCAAGGGGTGCAGGGCAAGGTGCTGAGGTGTGCGGAGAAGGACATGGAGCTCAGGGCGAGGGGTGCAGAGAGAAGGCGCAGGGCGCACAGCGAGGGGCTGGTGCATGGCACGGCGTGGGGTGCGTGGAGAGCAACCAGGACAAACGGTGTGGGACCAGGACGCACGGTGAGGGGCTGGAGGACACGGTGAGGGGCGCATGGCAAGGGGCTGGTGCATACATGGCATGGCGTGGGGTGCGTGGAGAGCAACCAGGACGGATGGTGTGGGACCGGGACGCACGGTGAGGGGCTGGAGGACACGGTGAGGGGCGCACGGCGAGGGGCTGGGAGGCAGGTGGGGCTGCCGGGGGGAGCGGGGCGGGCCGGGGGGTGCTCGGCCGGGGGGGAGGCGGTGCCGCAGCCCGCTCTTCTTCCATTGATCCCCGGAGCGGGGCAGCCCGGGGCCGCCCCACGCCTTTAAAGGCTCCTCCTCCCAGCAGCGACCCGGGGAGCGGCGCCGAGGGGAGCCCGGCCCCGCCGCAGCCCCGCCGGTCCGCCCCGAGGGCTGCTCCGGGCTGCGGCGGCCGCGGGGAGGGAGCGGGGCAGCGCACGTCGGGGGTGCGGGACCCGAGCCCCCCGGCCCAGCCCGGCCGCGATGAGTCCCCTGCCCGCCGGCAACGGCAGCGCCTGGGGGGCGGCAGCGCTGGGCAGCGGCGGCAACTGCAGCGGGGCCGGCAGCCTGAGCCGGCAGTGGGCGGTGGGGGCCGCCCTGAGCCTCACCGTGCTGGTCATCGTGGCCGGCAACTTGCTGGTGATCGTGGCCATCGCCAAGACGCCGCGGCTGCAGACCATGACCAACGTCTTCATCACCTCGCTGGCGTGCGCCGACCTCATCATGGGCTTGCTGGTGGTGCCGCCCGGGGCCACCATCCTGCTGAGCGGCCACTGGCCCTACGGGACGATGGTGTGCGAGCTGTGGACCTCGCTGGACGTGCTGTGCGTCACGGCCAGCATCGAGACGCTGTGCGCCATTGCCGTGGATCGCTACCTCGCCATCACCTCGCCGCTGCAGTACGAGGCGCTGGTCACCAAGGGCAGGGCGCGGGCCGTGGTGTGCCTGGTGTGGGCCATCTCTGCCTTCATCTCCTTCCTGCCCATCATGAACCACTGGTGGCGGGACAGGGCGGACGAGCAGGCGGTGCGCTGCTACAACGACCCGCGCTGCTGCGACTTTGTCACCAACATGACCTACGCCATCATATCCTCCACCATCTCCTTCTACGTGCCCCTGCTTGTCATGATCTTCGTCTATGTCCGCGTCTTCGCTGTGGCCACGCGGCACGTCCAGCTCATCGGCAAGGACAAGGTGAGGTTCCTGCAGGAGCCCCCCAGCCCCAGCTCCAGGAGCGGCCGGCGGAGACGGCCCTCCCGTCTGCTGGCCATCAAGGAGCACAAGGCGCTCAAGACCCTGGGCATCATCATGGGCACCTTCACGCTCTGCTGGCTGCCCTTCTTTGTGGCCAACATCATCAAGGTCTTCTGCCGGCCGCTGGTGCCGGATCAGCTCTTCCTCTTCCTCAACTGGCTGGGCTACGTCAACTCAGCCTTCAACCCCATCATCTACTGCCGCAGCCCCGACTTCAGAAGTGCCTTCCGCAAGCTGCTCTGCTGCCCGCGCCGTGCCGACCGCCGGCTCCACGCCGTCTCGCAGGACCTGCAGCGCTGCCCCTGTGCCTTCAGCCCCCGGGGGGGTCCCTCGGAGGACAGCAAAGCGGCAGCCCCTGGGTGCCCCGGGGAGGACGGCGAGGCTCGGGGCAGCGGCAGCAGCAGCCGTTGTAGCAGCCGGACGGAGGAGACCAGCCTGTCCCAGGGTGGCGGCCACCGGCCACGGCCCCTGGGCGAGTCCCGGCCGCAGGGCACCCAGACCACGCTGTGCTCACAGCTTGACGAGTAGGTACCCGCAGGTGCTCGCTTTTGGGGCTCCGGGGGACCAGCCCTGTGGGGTGCGACCGGGGGGGGCTGTCGATGGCGGGGCCGTGGTCTGACGGCACAGCGCGGAGCCGGAGGGCGGGCAGTGCCCGGGGTGCGTGGGAGAGGCGCTGGGGTGCGGGGCTGGGAACCACTGCCCTCTGCCTTTAGGTTGCCCTAAAACCCCGGCCCCTGGGGCAAAACTGGGGTCCCAGCCCAGTCCCACCTTGTCCCTTCCTTGGGAACACCCCAGCCCACCAGGACGGGGTCTGCGATTCCTGGGTAAAGAAAACGCTGGTGGTGAATAGGGAAGCAAATCAGCCCAACACGAACGTGTCCCAAAGCCTGGGACTCCCCCCCTTCTCCCCCGGCTCCCACTTTCTGCTGTTAAAGAAGGAAAACGCGGGGAGACCCTCCACGGTGAGGCAGCCGGGGGGCTGCTGTTGCCAGCCTGGGTTCTGTGGGTCACTTTGTCTTCCGACAGAGTGTTATTCTGGGAAGAAAATTTATTTCATCGCTCTCTGTCCCATGCTGCCATCAGCCCTGTGGTCAGAGATGGGCTTCCCAGAGCCGGCAGCCCTGTGCCGGGGCAGAGGGCTGGCAGGGACGCCTGTGCCATGGCTCTGCCCCGCCAGCCCGCTGCCTCCGCCCTTACACGGGTTTATACCTCCTTCTGCAAATTACAGCGTGTGTTTTTCCCCCCTGAGATTTTTATTAGTATGACAAAATTTGAATTATTCTGATTACTGTGGATTTTACCCAGCTTTCTCTGGTCCGAAACCCCTCCTGACGCCCGAAGGCAGGAGAGGTTCCTGCCAGCACACCCAGGCAGAGCTGCTGTCGGCAGAGATGTGCAGAAAGAGGTGCCAGAAAGTGTTTCCTGAAGTCCCATGTTTTGAGGAAGGATTCACCCATCCTAGGAACACGGGACGGTAAATCATGGGAAAGGTCTGGGCTCTTCACGCACTGTGCTCTGCTCTTTAAGGTTTGCCGGCAGAGAGACGCCAGCGGGTCCTTCCATCTGACTGCGAGCAGCCGAGAGCCGGGAAGAGAGTGAGTGTGCTTCCCCCTCAGCCGGCGCTGCGGCGGGGTTGGGGCGATCATCCCTTGCAGCATCTCCTCTGCCCGCTTTGGCCGCTGCCTTCCCTGGGGGAGCGCAGCCTTTGGCCAGCCCGCAGGCAGCTGCCCGCTTTCGGGGCACGTGAGCCTGGCGTCAGCCCAGCCGTCTGCTGACACCTCCCTGCCTGCCCCGGGATGCTTTAACCCCCATCGGGGCAGCTGTCTCTGCCACGTTGGCTTACAGGCTGCTGGAGCTCCAGACCTTACTTTTTGCCCGGCTCCAGTCCTGGATCCCCCCTCCGTGCATGCTGCTCCCCTTTCTCCCGGGGCTTTGGGTCCCTGTCCCTGGCACTATGCAGCTGCGAGGGTTGAGCCCGGTGGGTGATGCTGCATCACGTCCCACCCTCTTCTTGCAGAGCCGGGCATTGCGAAGGGGACGGGGGAGCGGTGCTGCGGGCAATGGCGCTGGAAGGACCCTCCAGTGCAGGCACCGACCCAGAGAGGAGAGGAGCTCTCCCTCAGGAGCGCTTGTGGTCACAGCAGGGCCCGAAGAGCCAGCTCCTCCGTGCTGTTGGTGCTGGAGAGCCGGAGCCAGCTGGGAGAAAGCTCCCGAGCTGCTCGCCAAGAGGGAGCGCAGCCTCAGGGACGTGCTTGTGCTCCTGGTGCAGATGGGAGGCGAGCTCCCACCCCGGGGGTGCTTCCCGGCGCAGCTGGCATCGGGATGCGGTGGGCAGCGGCTCCGCTTTCCCAAAGGACCCCATCGTCCTGGGCTCAGCCAGGTTTTGGACAGCCTGTCAGGGAAGGGAGAAGAGCCTCCTGCAAGCATGAGCCCTTTCCAGGATCTCTGCTCCATCCCTGCCCCAGCCGCTGCATTCCCAGGGCTGGGTGCGATCCGGGGAGCCGCAGCGATACCTTTAGCAAAGGAAAAGCACAGGGGAGCGAGGGGAGCTCCAAGCAGGGGGGACTGGGCAAAAAATGTGAATTATGCTCTTGTTAAATCTCCTCCTGCTTCTCCTTCTCCATTCGGGGCAGATGTCCATGTTTCCGTGCCGTTCAGGGATGGGGGAGTTATTCAGATGAAGCTGGAGGAGCAGCAGCGGGGTCAGACACGGAGAGCGTTGTAGGGGGGTGGTTTTCATCCCGAGGCCCCTGCACGCTGGGCTGGGTACGTGGGGCAGTGGGGTGAGGGCAGGGAGGTGATAAACTCTAGCTTTAAAACCAATTTGTGCTGCCAGCATGGTGGGAAGCGGCGACAGGGCCAGTCCAGCTCCTCCGTGCACACTGCGGTGCGAGCAGAGCTCGGGGTGTGCATACAGACGGGTGCTCGCCTTCCTGGCTGTGCCCATGCCACGCTGCCGCACGGTGACTTTTGGGGATGATGTTGGTTGTAAATATGTCACGGTGACTGTAAAGTTTTTGTCCTGTTTTGTCTCCCCCCACCCTCTGTGTGAAATAAACCTTCGAAACTGTGTGATGCCTTCGAATCTGTGCCGAGCAGAGGGATGTTTCTTCCACATGCCCTTCCCGAGGGGCTGCCCGAGGCTCGGGCGTGCATCCCCAGCCCGGGCTCCCGGGGCTGTGGCTGGCAGGGACTGGCTGACCGGGCAGGCAGGGAAAAGCTGTGCTCTGGGGGTGCCACGGTGCCAGCCCCCAGCCCTGCCACATCTCCCTGCACCCCGAAAGGGCAGCAGCCTGGCAATGCTGGAACCTCCATCCCACCATAAATCAAGAGTTTTTTACCAGTGTGAACATTTGCTTGGGAGAGGCAGAGAGGCCTGGGCTGGGATGATGCCCGGAGCACTGGGGCATGCCACACACCTGCAGCCCCCCGAGCTGTCCTGGCCACCCCGTCCCTCCCCAGGAGCCTGTGCAGAGGTGCCCAGTGCCACCTCCTGGTGCTGGGGAAGTCCCAGCTCCCCCATGGAGCCTGCGGGGTCCGGCTGCAGCCCCAGGGATTGGGGTGCTTGGGGTCTCCCCTGCCAGGATCCTCCCTTGGCGCATTTTGCTGTTAATACCCAGCAAGGATGAAATCACTGAATAAAGAGAAAAATGCAGCTCTCGGTGACTGTTTCCATTTTACAACATCAGATGTCGGTTTGGTGGCTCTGATGGCTCCTGGGGGGTGGTCTCTGATCCCTGCAGCAGACCCCAAGCACGAGCAGGTCCTGTGTGTCCCCCAGCCCTGCCATGGCCTCACCATCCCTGGGGTACCCTCAGTGACCCGCTGAGGGGACACAGGCCAACACCAGCCCGGGAGCTGCTCTTTAGCCCCCCAGGAGCCACCGTGTTAATGAAGAACTTCCCAAACCACAGGCAAACCCCTGGGCAGGGGGTGAAGCGGGGCTGTCCCAGGGAACGGGGGGCCCCAGGTCCCTGCATGTCCCACTCCCAGGGCTGGCGTCCTTGTCTCCCCTCAAGCTAAAGTTTGCTCAAGTGGAGCCGCTTCTGCCTTCAAGCTTGATTGTTTGCTGTAGGTCCTCCTGGGGGGTGTGCGGTGATGAGGGGTGGTGGGTGCATTGGTGCCAGCTGGGGGGAGCCTCCTGCCCTCCCGAAGCACCTGCGCTGCGTTCCTGAACTGCACCTCCCTCGGGGTCCCCCTTTGCTTTATTAGCAGCAGGTGCCAGGTGTTGGTGTTCCTTCTTTTGGTGCTGTTCCTCTGCCTGGCTGGGTATGGGCTGCTGGGCAGCGTGCGGGGAGGGACGTGTCCTGTGGTCCCCTGGGGCTGCTGCTGGGCAGGGGGCAGCTCCCTCCGACACCCCAGTTCCCGTGCTGGGTTGTGCTGCTGGGTTAAACACCAATGCTGGCAAAGTGCTTGATGCTTGTGTGGCATTTAGAGGCCTCCAAGTGCTCTCTAAATGCTTCCCCAAGGCTTTAGCTGCTCTGGTTAGCCAAAATTGCTCTGGGCTGGGAGGGTGCACCAAGTGTCCTGTGCTACCTTTGCTTACGGTGCTCCCCTGTTGCAGAGGCTGCTCTCCTCTTAGAGCTGGTTTTGTCTGTAAATGCATTTAGCTGGCCTTTCCTGTTCCCAGGGGATGTCAAAGTAGCTAAGTGGTTTTATTCTTCACTTAGCAATGCTATCCTGCCCAAGGAAAGCTGGTCCAACTGCTGTCCTGGTGCAAGCTGCCTGCGTGCTGCTGTCCCAGCTCTGGGCTTTTGGGACTGGAGATTTTGCTCTCAGTGCTCCTAAGTCATGTTTCTTCTGCGTGTTGCTGCTGCAGAGCAGCCAAACACTGTTTTCTCTGGGGTTTGTTCTCCAGGAGCTGGTTCCTGCTGCCAGTGTTGGATCCGCTGTGGAGGATGAGCAGCTCTCCCTTCTCCAGGTTGCTGTCGGAGGAGAGGCCTGTTGCTGCCCTATGGGGTACGGAGCTGCACGCCCCGGGCTGGCTTGGTGGGACCCAGTGGCAGGAGGGAGTTGGGGGGCAGCGGCTGTGCCCTGCGGGCAGCCGGGGGGTGTGGGCACAGGGTGTGTTTTCCCCCTTTCTCGTGGTGTGGGCACCCAGGAAACCTCCCCTTTGCTTTTGGCTCACCTGAGGCTTGCGCAGGGGGAGCAGCAGATGCGCGCACGGATGATGCTGTGTCCCCGCAGGCTGCCAGCTGAACACGGGCACCCGGAGCTGCGTGGTGAAGGAGGATGATGACTTCTTGGAGCACCTGGTCTTGCTGAGAACGGTGAGATCCGAGGCTTGCCAAAGAGCCCGTCGGAGCGAGCCTGCGCCCCAGCAGCGGGGCCGGCTGACAGCCGGGCTCCCTGCCATGGGGTCTCTGCTTGGCTCTGCAGATCTGCCTGGGGGCCGAGGCCAGGGATGAGCTGCACGTGGTGGCCGTTGATTCCAAAAACACCTATGGAGACCACAAGCCGGTGCCCATTGCGGCGCTGCGGACCTCGGTGCTCCCCATGGTAAGGGCAGCCAAACACCTGGTGTGCAGCCCCTGGCTGCGGGGCGATAATTTCACCCCAAGAGCCTGGTCTCCACCGAGCTGTGGTCAAAGTTCTGGGCAACACTGGGGGCTCCTTCCCAGTCTGGCTGTGTGCATCCGACTGCTTGTGAGCCCCTCCCTGGTGCAGAGGAGCTGCTCGTGCTGCGATGGTGCTGCAGGGATTAATGCGGGCTGCTGCCCACCCGGGCTGGGCTCAGGGGGCTCTGAGCTCCGACTCTTTGCAGATCAGCCTCAAAGGTCTGGAGCTGGTCCCTCCCGTCACCTTCGTGCTCAAGTGTGGAGCTGGACCCGTCTATCTCAGCGGGCAGCACGTCACCCGTGAGTGCACTGGGCTGCAACGGCCAGGGCGAGCGCGTGGGCTGGGGACTGCGCTGGGGATGCTCCTGGGTCCCACGGTGGCTTTAGTGGCAGCTGGTGCCCTCGACAGGGCTGCTTTGCCCCGGGGACGGAGGGACCGCTGGTCTGCGGCGGGGCTTAGGGCTTGTTTGCATTCGTGGGCTCGACACAGTGGTCTGTGCCGGCTCTCCGCTCTGCCTTTGCTGCCGCGGGGTGGGATGGTGTCCGTGTTCCCAGTCCCGGCGTGGGGTGGGATTGCTGGCTGTGTTTGCAGCCGGGGGGTTTCGCCTCCCCCTCCCGCTGCAGCCCTGCGTCTCCTCTTCTCAGTGGAAGATGATGCCAAGTACGAAGCCCACGAGGAAGAGCTCTCGGAGGAAGACATAGGTGATGAGGATGATGCTAGAGCATCGTAGAATAGTTGCAGCTCAGAGAAGACTTCGCAGCTCTGGGAGTGGAGCTGGCGTGATGGTGGGGACACCCTGCGCTGGGATGATCCTTGAATGGGACAGATCTTTACAGGGGGACTCAAACTGTCTGGGCTTTGGATATCATCCCTTGTCTCCTCTTCCTGCCCTCTCCATTCCTTCTGTGCTCCCAGAAATGCTCTGTTTTCCTCTTTTATTGCAATAACAATGGGAAAGTGCAAATACCCCGGAGCTGGTCTGGACTGTGCTCTGGTGGTCCTGTGCTAGCCTGCTCTCGCCTGCTGTCCTGTCCCTGCTGCTGCCGGCGGCTCCCTGCCTCCTCTCAGGAAAACTCATTCCATGTGTGCGATTACTCTGGTGCTGTAGGTCGTGCTGCTAACCCGTGGGTCTGGGGGGCCGGGGATCCCAGCGAGCAGCCCCTAGGGAGGTGCCAGCTCCCCTGCCTGCCGCCCTGCCTGCCGCCCTGCCCTACCCGCTGCCAGGACAGGGGCTGAGGGGCTCTCCCAGCCCCAGCGTGTCTGGAGGAGGAAGGCTGCACCACCCTCTGCCTTGGGGCTTGCGTATCCACGTAAGCTCAGCCACCCCTTCTAGGGGAGGAGATGATGCTCTGAGGCCGAGGTGCTCGCGTCCCCCCTGCGCAGCCCTGGCACCAATTATCCCGCACGCTCCCTTCTAAGGGTCCTTTTGTCCTGGTAGGAATCGCTCTGATCATCGCCTGCTTGGATCAACAGGACAAAGTTGTGTTGCCGTCTTCATGGCAGTCCAGGAAACACAGCCAAAAGCCACCCAGAACAAGCAGCCACTGAAATAATATAATTAAAACTCCTAATTGAAAAAATTGCCCAAATCCATTATATGCATGATATTAGCTGGCAGCAAGGTTGACTTTAAAGAGGAGCCCTGAATCTGCAGGTGGGGTGGGCTGGGAAGGAAGCACACAAGTCCTTTTTTTTTTATTATTTTTTTTATTTTTTTTATTTTCCCCCACTTATAATAGAAAAAGCCACAGAGATGAGAGCTGATCAGCGCGCAGAGGGAAGATTGCTGTCGTCACGCTGTAATGGTTTGGGAGAGGCTGGAGATGGGCCTGGGTGAAACCAGCTGCCAGCCCTGATGGGCTGCAGCCTGGCAGCGCGTCAGCCCCAGCGTGGGCTGTGCCCGGCCCCAGGCTCGGGGACACAAGGGGACAGGATCGCAGGGTCATCGCACGCAGCCTTCGCCCCGGGAAGGGCTTTCTCGGGCATCACCTCCTGCAAGGCAAGTGTGCGCCCTGAGCCCCGTCCCCGCGCGTGGGTGAGGTGTGCCCTGGGCTGGGGAGCAGAAAGCCACCGCTGTGCACAGCCCCGAGCTCTGGAGGTGAGAGAGGGGGGAGAGGAGGGGAAGAGCAAAGCTATAATGAGCAATTAACTCATCCTGCTTTTCTTTGCCCTTGCCTTGCTCCCAGCGCACAAGACTCTGTGTGCTGCTTCTGGAGAGAGGATCAGAGCCACAACCGTTGCATTTCTCATTGAAACAAGTGATTCTGGTTGATTTTTTCCCCACTGGGATCAGCTCCAGGACCTGTCTCTGTTCTCCCTTGCACCCTGCTGCTCGGGTTGAAGGTGCCCCTTGGGGGTCAGAGCGTCGTGCGTGAGCCTGGGGGCAATGCAGCCCACCCGCTGCCTGTCCCAGAGGTGCTCTGGAGCTGCTGGGTGCAGGCAGGGGTGCCAGCCACAGAGGAGCAGGAATAAAGGCTGATGAATTCATTGCTCCTAATTCCTCAGGCAGGAATGAAACGTGCTGTTAATTGGAAAGCTTGCTGAATGCTGGCTGCTCGGCGTGATCCCGCAGCTCCATTAAGGCATCTCGCTGAGTGCAGATTAAGCCCTATAAAGAAATCCAGGAAGAAAAGAAACAGAAAGCAGATTAAGGTCAGTGCCAGTGAATTTGCACAGTGGTCTCTTCAACTCCTAGCGCGTGTCAGGGAAGCGCCCAGCAGCAAAGTGCTCAAGCAGCTGCCGTGGTGCCGGCTGACTTGCCGGTGCCTTCCCGAGAGTGGTGGGAGCCCCGCCGTGTGCAAGGACTAACTCCTGGGTGCTTGCCAGTGGGTGCACAGGGACAGAGCTGTCACCCGACATGAGCTACTGTAGGACAGCATGCACAGCCCCGGCTGCAAATGCAGCATGGAGCCTGGAGAGCCACAGTCTGTGGGCTGGAGCTGGCGTAGCCCTGGCTGCGGGAAGGGTGGGAGCCTGGGGAGATGCTCTGTCCCCCTTCCCGCAGCCCCTGGCAGCGGCACGCTCGCCCCGTCCGGCATCCTGCACAGCAGCATCTCCTGGAGGGCTTTGGCATAACCATGGCAACTGCCAGGTAATTAATAGATGAGTCTCAATGTCATGGAGACAAAACAGGCACAAACAGAGCGTGTGGGGCTGCACGCCTGCCCAGCCGGCTGGGGAGGGCCCCAGCGCAGGATGCGGCCCCTGGGCGCACTGTGTGCGGCTGGTGCTGTGTCCGCCCAGCCAGCACCAAAACGGGCTCCGTTCCCTCTGGGGCAAGGATGACCCGGCTGCGAGGGAGCCCCGAGCTCCTCGTAGCAGTCATACGCAGGATGGAAGCCAGCCTGCGCCACAAACGCAGGACTGTCAGTGCCTGGGGGCTTAAAGATTTTCTTTGGGGAATAAAGAGTTGGGGTTGTTCACCCTGGAGAAGAGAAGGCTCCGGGGAGACCTTATAGCAGCCTTCCAGCAGCTGAAGGGGGCCTACGAGAAAGCTGGAGAGAGACTTTTTACAAGGGCACACAGTGATAGGACAAGGGGTAATGGCTTTAAACTGAAAGAGGGGAGATTTAGATTAGATCTAAGGAAGAAATTCTTCACTCAGGGTGGTGAGGCACTGGCACAGGTTGCCCAGAGAAGTTATGGATGTCCCATCCCTGGAAGCGTTCAAGGCCGGGTTGGATGGGGCTTTGAGCAACCTGGGCTGGTGGAAGGTGTCCCTGCCTGTGGCAGGGGGTTGGAACTAGGTGGTCCCTTCCAACCCAAACCATTCTATGGTTCTATAACTGAGCAGAGTTTTGGCAGAGAAGGGGGATGCAGAGGGCGATGGGCACAACAGTCCTGGGCTCAGCCATGGGACAGCCCCGAGCGCTCGCAGCATGGCAGCCTGGCAGGGCTGGGAGCTGTTTTGGGATGGCTTTGCTGGGCACCCGGTGCTGTGCAGCTCCAGCTGTGTGCCTGTCCTCCAGATGTTCGCACTCATACCTTAAAGCCTAGGGGAGTTGTGCGAGACCTGTACGCCCCAGGCTTTACCCGTGCAGAAAGGTTTGTGCCTTCCCCTGCTCAGGGGTGGCCCCGCACCTCCACTGGGCAAAAGTCGCAGCCTCTCCTGCCTTTTTGCATGAGCACCTGATTAATAAATGCAGGAATACACATTTATTTTCTGCGTGAGTGGCCAATTATTTGACGCATGAGCACCACATTGGTTCACCCGTGAGTACCCAACTAATTGCATGAGGGGTTAAGTAGTGCAAACCTGAGCACCCGGTGAGCACACGCGTGAGCACCCTGTTAATGTCCTTGGGTGCCCGGTTGGTGCGGGTGCGTGCCCAGCTGGCTCTGGTATGAACCCCCCGTTACTCAGGAGTCCAGCGTTGGGCAGAATGGGCAGGAGGAGGCCTGGGGCTGGGGGGAGCATTTCCCCAAATACCTTTTAATTATTTACATTTTCTGATGTCTCAATACCCATACCAAGGATGAGAAGCTTGTCTTAATTGTATAAATTAAAATAAATCAAACTTGCCCCAGCTGAGATTATTTTGCC
The DNA here is from genome assembly GCF_965183815.1 of Platalea leucorodia. Lineage (NCBI taxonomy): Eukaryota > Metazoa > Chordata > Aves > Pelecaniformes > Threskiornithidae > Platalea > Platalea leucorodia. The sequence continues at coordinate 92,756,459 of NC_138858.1, read as the reverse complement.
CTGGTCCCCCTCCTCGTCGGGAGGGCTGGAGGATCCGTCCCCGCTCCAGCAGCAGGGATGGCCACAGCAGGCAGATGGGGTGCGCGGCCAAGCCGGCCGGGGGGTCCGCTCCCCTCTGCAGCCCCCGAGCAGGAGCCTGCCCAGCCCGCAGGAAGGTGGCTGCCTTTAACCGCTGCTGGGCGGCACAACTTAATTCTTTGCTGCAAGTGCTTCATTTGGAAAAGCAGCCCTTGGTTTGGGGACGCGTGCGGGGCTGAGGATGTATCTCAGGAGGGGGCTTCCACATGCGGTAATTTTTTTACAGGGGGATTTTTACCTGCTGATGCTCAGCTGGCAAAATCCCTCCCCGAGCAGAACAAAGAGCGGCGCGGGGCTGGCTGCGGGGGGAGGCGGTTGCACGGCTTTGGATTCAGTGGTAAACGTTTGATAAGAGGGGTTTTATTCTGAAACGCCTCTTCTGTCTCCGAGTGCATCCTTTAAGGTGGGGTGCCTTGCAAACGCGTGGGGTGAAGCAGGCAGGGTGCGTGGAAGCTGATCTAAAAACCCCATTAATGCAAATTCAGACTGTGGAGCTTTTGGGGGGCTGGTGAGATGCGTCACAAAACTGTGGCCGGGTGCAGCTCTCCATTGGGTTCCCCTGGGGACTTCCAAAATCTGCTGGGTGGGTTTCGGTCTTACTAGATCAGGTACGTGAGGGCTTAAGGGGAAAATAACAGCTAGTACAGGGAGAAATAAACAGGGTGGCAAGTCCTGTGCTGGAAAAGAGTGGGAGATAATACATGGAAATAGCCCAGGAAATTAAAGTTGGACTGCAGCGGATGGTGAGATGATTCAGTGGGCAGGAGGGAGGCAGGGGACATGGGAGCAGCCCACAAGAGAGGGCTGCAGCGGGCAGGGGGTCCCGGGGGTCTGGCAGCAAGCACTGCGTGCCCGGGGTCCCAGGGGTCTGGCAGCGAGCACTGCGTGCCAGGGATGGGAAAGATGCTGCCTGCGCTCCACTGAGGCCGGCGGCAGGCGAGGGGCTCCTGGCAGGACCCAGCTGCCTACGGGAGGCAGCCCGGGTTGGCAGGGACCTGTCTGCCAAGACCGATCTAATTTTTGTCCCTGAATTTCCTCCTTGCCCTCCGTCCCATTGCCTTCACAGCTGATTATATGAAAACGTTGCTTTCGGCAGGACCGTGCCGGGGTCTGTGAAAATACCTTGGCTGAGCCCCCTGAATTGGAGCAGCAATGAAACTCAGGCTGGCTGCTGCCAGAGTTAGCGTATGGGGAGAGCCTGGTTAATCTCGTTAGGGGGATGGATGAGCAGGGTGCAGGCGCACGAGGCTTCGAGGCAGTGCAAAAGTAGCAGAGCATCTTTATTTGTTTATCCATTAATGTCTTTTGTTATTTCCAGAAACATTAGGAGCTATTTTCTGGCTCAGCTGCCGCTTCCCTTTTCCTCCTGCCAGCAGCTGCCCCTCCACGCTGGCTGGGCTGGGGCAGAGGCAGGAGTGCTGCAAAAGCTTCGTTTAAAAGGGTGTTGATGAGGCCAGATTTTGGTAAGTCCTTCCCCCGAGCCCATGGTCATCCCTGCTGCTTTTCTCCTTCTCCTCTTCCCCCCTGAGCCATGACTGCTGCTGAGCCTGGGGCTGTCTCTTCCTCCCGACGCCAGGCTGCTCACCGCATCACCCCTTTTCCGAGCCTGATTTTCCATTTCCCTCCCCAGGAGCCTGCAGGACGAAGCCGCTGTCCCAAGGAGCCTCGCTGGGTGCGGGGCAGGATCCTGCACCGCTGCGGGGGAGGATGGCCCCAGCAAAGCTGTGATGAGGAGCAGGATGCACCCCACGGACACCTGAAACCTGCAACCGACAGATTTTGGGGTGCCGAGGCTGGGTGAAACGAGGGGTTTCTCGGGTCTCAGCCACAGCCATGGAGCCCGATGGGGACAGGGACATGACCAACGCCACCATCTACAAGCTCGCCCTGCAGAACGGCTCCAACGCCAGCGCGCAGTTCACCGGGGTGCAGCTCATCCAGTCCTTCAAACCCCTCATCATCCCCTGCTACGCCCTGGTCGTCCTCGTCGGCATCTTTGGCAACTACCTGCTCCTCTACGTCATCTGCAAGACCAAGAAGATGCACAACGTCACCAACTTCTTCATCGGGAACCTGGCTTTCTCCGACATGCTGATGTGCGCCACGTGCGTGCCCTTCACCCTGGCCTACGCTTTCAACCCCCAGGGCTGGGTTTTTGGGAAGTTTTTGTGCTACTTCGTCTTCCTGATGCAGCCCATGACGGTCTACGTCTCCGTCTTCACGCTCACGGCCATCGCGGTTGACAGGTAGGTGCTGGTGGGGCAGGGGGGGTGGGGGTCCAGATGTGTCCTCCCGGTACCTCCGAGGCTACTGCTCGCTCGGCTCGGGGTGTTAGGTGCTGAACACTCAAAATTGGAAAAGGAAAAACCCAGGGGATCTCTGCAGTCTCTCTGCAGCCTTTTCATTAGCATCGGGACTCGGCCTCGGGCGGAGGAAGCGTAGTGAGGGTGTTCGGCTGGCTGCTCTTTTGCATTGGGAAGCAATGTTGTGCAGTTTTGAGCCTGCCTGTATGAAGCCATCTCTACCGAAACCCAGAGCGTCCACGCCCAGCTCTGTGCTCCCGGCCGGCGTGGCTCTCCCAAAAGGGCTGTTGGAGTTTGCACCCAGTTCTTCATACTTTGCTGGATAAATTTGCACCCAAATCACGCTGTGTTCTGGCCCCCGGGTGGAGAGCACTTGTGCCTCCCTGAGTGCACCTGGGCAGGGGCTGACGTGGCGTGGTTTATCAAAACCACGTTTCCACAGAGATCTCTTCTTATAAAAGATGCTGCAACGCCGCGGGGAAGGGTGCAATGCCAGCAGCACCTCCGGCAGCGCCGGGAGCGCCTCTCGCGCCTCTCGCGCTGCTTTGCCTCTGCCCCTGGGGGAGAGCGGGAGGGACCACGATGGGAAGGGCAAAAATAAAAAGGGAAGATTTGAGCGGAACAGCTGAGAAAGCCTGGACTGCTGGCAGATTCGTGCTCCCCTCGCTGGGGGCTTGAGATGCCCCCAGGAGTGCTGGCGTTGTTCCTTTATTTTTCCACAAAGCCCTTTTTTTGGGCGAAAACGATTTGCTTATGTTTCTCCTGCTAAAAAGGCAGCCCCCAGGTTATGCTGTCCTCAGTGTGTTCGTAAAATGTCATTGGGATTTATCCCAAATGGCTGATTTCAGCCCAAATCCTCCAGCTCCGATGCGGGGCAGCACGTGGCCGCGCCGGGGCTCTGCTGGTCTTCGACTTCAGCGTGAGCCCTCGAGCAAAGCACGCGCCGAAAGGCTGTCGGCGCTTGCCTCTGCACGGGCAACGGGGCTGCGCGTTGCCCTACCAAGCATTGCAATATTCAACGTTGCAATACAAATTGTTGCGATAGCAAACGCCGCGATACCAAGCAGCAGCCAGCACGGGCCGTCGCGGGGGCAGAGCATTTACTATGTGAAGGAGCTGCATAAAATCAAATTACGGTCACTGAAGGTACCTTGCTAGGAGCTCACTTAGGGCAAGCCCTTGATTGTAAGATGAGGCAGCGTGGAGAGGAGTGGAAGATGCTCAGGGGAGGAGGAAGTAAAAGAGGAGTTGCTGGCTTTTATTGTTATTCACTCAGTGCTGCCTGTGGTCCTCAAGGCAGGTTCGGAGCCAGGCTATGGGGGGGATGCTCCGTGCCTGGCCCCGCCAGGCTCCCCGCTTCCCGAAACAGCAGAATCGACCTGGTGCTTCCATGGGCCCCATGGCAGGGCAAGGGGACGCCGTTGTCCCCCCTGTCCCCAGCCAGCCCTTTCCCAGCAGCTGCTCCCGCAGCCGGTGGGGCTCTGCCTCCCGCAGCCCCTCGTGCCGGCCCTTCTGCCTTCGCTAAGTGTCCGGGAAGCACCGCAGGGGTGGCCGGGATGGCTGTGGGGGAATGGTCTGGGGCTCAGGCTCCCCAGTTTCTCTCCCTGCAGGTACTACGCCACCGTGCACCCCCTGAAGAAGCGCATCTCGGTCACCAGCTGCATCTCCGTGGTGGGGGGCATCTGGCTGCTCTCCTGCGGGCTGGTGGCCCCCGCCATCGCCCACACGTACCACGTGGAGTTTCAGCAGGAGGGCTTCGCCATCTGCGAGGAGTTCTGGATGGAGAAGGAGACGCAGCGCCTGGCCTACGCCTACGGCACCCTGATCGTCACCTACATCTTGCCCCTGTCCGCCGTCTCCCTCTCCTACATCTGCATCTCAGTGAAGCTGAGGAACCGCGTGGTGCCCGGCCACCCCACGCAGAGCCAAGCCGAGTTCGACCGCCTGAGGAAGAGGAAGATCTTCCGCCTCATTGTGCTGGTGGTGGCGGCCTTCGGGGTCTGCTGGCTCCCCATCCACGTCTTCAACATCATCCGGGACATTGACATCAACCTCATCAACAAGCACTACTTCCTCCTCATCCAGCTGCTCTGCCACTGGTTTGCCATGAGCTCCTCCTGCTGCAACCCCTTCCTCTACGCCTGGCTGCACGACCGCTTCCGCGGGGAACTCCGCAAGATGTTCGCCTGCAAGAGGAAGATCATCCCCGCCAAGAACTGCAGGGCTGCCGAAGGCATGCTCTGAGGCTGGGGTCTGGCTCCCCGGACCCTCCACGGCCGTGCGCTTCGTCCCGTGCACAGCAGAGCTCTCCCTGCTGCTGAGGGGTTGGGGACGCCTGTCCTGCCGTGGGACCGGAGGTGAATGGGGTCCTCCTGCCTGCCCAGGGGTTTGCAGCACTCACTGCAGCATCCTTCCCTATGCCTGCCCTGCGTCGGGGTGCTTGGCTTGGCTCCTGATGTGCCCTGATCTCCCTTTGCCCCCAGGACAGCAGCTGGCACGAGCAAAAATGCATTTGCTACAGCTTTTCCCTGCAAAGCCACCCCAGCCGTCACCGGCTCTGCACCCACGGCCCCGCCAGCCCCAGCAAAACCCATCCTTCCCATGAGGGTCCCTGCACCTCCCCAGGGGGCAGGGGCTGCACCCACACAGGGCTGCCCTCTCCCCTCCTGGCTGCGGGCAGACCCCCAGGGCAGCACGCGCGGCCCAAGGGCCATCCCCATCCCCAGGGCTGGCCCCGGGGCTGGCTGCTCCCGGCACGTGCTGCTTGGCAAGTCACCCTGAGATGCTGCGGTCCGACGGGCCACTGTAGCCTCGCGCTGAGGCTGCCGGGCTTCGGAGGAGGTGAGGGGGGGACCAGAGCATCGCCAGCATCGCTGGGTGCAGGGTGGATGCTCCCAGGGAGCAGGGGATGGGATGGGATGGGATGGGATGGGATGGGATGGGATGGGATGGGATGGGGGACCAAAGCTCCCGGAGGACACAGCGCCTGGCCCGCGGGAGGGGCGGCAGGCTGTGTGCTTCGCTTCGGGACCTCGTGTCATTATTCTAAATTAATGAAGGAAAGGGGCCTCTGGGAGCGCGAGGAAGGGGTGAAAAGCATTTTGCTGGAGTGACGGCTGTAAGTAGCTGCCCGTTTCATTAAATGAATCACGCGGCTCTCATCACATCGGGTGTTGGAAATGGCGTTTCTCCTGCGAGGTTGTTTTCGGAGAAGCGCCTGTACTTTTCCTGCAGCCTCAGAGTGGGCGAGGGGACGGAGCCGGTGCCAGGACAGGTCAGCCGGCTTGGCCCTGCGCCGCCTGCACATACCCCCGTCACCCTACAGCTCCCTGGACTGCACACCCCCACACCTGTACCCCTGGACACGCACCCACCCGTATGCACAGGCACCTGTATACCCCCCCAAACACCCGCACACACCGCCCTGTGCAGACACGCACAGCCCTACATGTGCACAAAAGCGCACGCCCCTGTACACGCACCTGTACGCACACCTGTACACACACACCTGTACATACACACATGCCCATTCACACACCCCTGTACACATACACACACCTGTACACACACACCTGTACACACACTCACACCCATTCATACACCCCTGTACACATACACACAGCTGTACGGACACACACCCCTGTACACATGCCTGTTTGCACACCCCTGTACATATCTGCACACACACCTATACATGCACACACACCCATTCACACCCCCTGTACACACAGACAGCCCTGTACATGCACCCTTGTACACATACCCCCTCGTCTGCACTCCCCTGTACACACCTGCACACCCCTGTACACACCTGTACGCACATCTGTGCGCACCCCTGTACACACCCCCCTGTACACACACATGCCTGTTTGCACACACCTGTACATGCACACACACCCATTCACACACCCCTGTACACACACACAGCCCTGTACACGCACCCCTGTACACACCTGCACACCCCCTGTACACACCTGTACGCACACCTGTGCGCACCCCTGTACACACACCGCTGTCTGCACACCCCTGTACACACCTGCACACCCCCTGTACACACCTCTACGCCCACCTGTGCGCACCCCTGTACACACCCCCCTGTCTGCACACCCCTGTACACACCTGTATGCACACCTGTACACACCTGTACGCACACCTGTGCGCACCCCTGTACACACCCCCCTGTACACACACATGCCTGTTTGCACACACCTGTACATGCACACACACCCATTCACACACCCCTGTACACACACACACCCCCCTGTCTGCACTCCCCTGTACACACCTGCACACCCCCTGTACACACCTGTACGCACACCTGTGCGCACCCCTGTACACACACCGCTGTCTGCACACCCCTGTACACACCTGCACACCCCTGTACACACCTGTATGCACACCTGTACACACCTGTACGCACACCTGTGCGCACCCCTGTACACACACCCCTGTACACACACATGCCTGTTTGCACACACCTGTACATGCACACACACCCATTCACACACCCCTGTACACACACACCCCCCCCCGTCTGCACTCCCCTGTACACACCTGCACACCCCCTGTACACACCTGTACGCACACCTGTGCGCACCCCTGTACACACACCTGTACACACACCCCTGTACACACACATGCCTGTTTGCACACACCTGTACATGCACACACCCCCATTCACACACCCCTGTACACACACACACACCCCTGTCTGCACTCCCCTGTACACACCTGCACACCCCTGTACACACCTGTACGCACACCTGTGCGCACCCCTGTACACACACCGCTGTCTGCACACCCCTGTACACACCTGCACACCCCTGTACACACCTGTATGCACACCTGTACACACCTGTACGCACACCTGTGCGCACCCCTGTACACACACCCCTGTACACACACATGCCTGTTTGCACACACCTGTACATGCACACACCCCCATTCACACACCCCTGTACACACACACACACACCCCTGTCTGCACTCCCCTGTACACACCTGCACACCCCCTGTACACACCTGTACGCACACCTGTGCGCACCCCTGTACACACCCCGTCTGCACACCCCTGTACACACCTGCACACCCCTGTACACACCTGTGCGCACCCCTGTACACACCGCTGTACACCCCGGCGCACACCTGTGTGCACACCTGTACACACCTGTACACACCTGTACACACCTGTAGCAGCCCCGCCCCGCCCACCCCGCCCCAGGCCCCGCCCTCCCGCCCCGGCCCCGCCCCGTGCTCTCGCGAGAGGGGCGGGGCGATCGGGCGGGGCGGGAGCGCACCGGGCAGTGCACCGGGCCCCGCCGCTCCCGCTCCGCTCCGCTCCGCTCCCGCTCCGCTCCCCTCCCGCCGCCATGTCAGGCCCGGGCCCGGCCCCGGCCTGGGCGCCCACCCACGTCCAGGTGACGGTGCTGCGGGCGCGGGGGCTGCGGGCCAAGGCGGCAGCGGGCGGCGGCGGCAGCGATGCCTACACCGTGATGGCGCTGGGCCGCGACAAGTTCTCCACCTCGGTGGCGGAGCGGTGCCAGGGGCAGCCGGTCTGGCGGGAGGAGGCCACCTTCGAGCTGCCGCCGCCGCCGCGGGCCGCCGCCCTCCGCCTCACCGTGCTGCATCGCGCCCTCGTCGGCCTCGACAAGTTCCTGGGCCGCGCCGAAGTCGACCTGGCCGCCCTGCGGGCCGACGGCGGCCGGCGGCACAGCAGGTGGGCCCGGGCCCGGGCCCGGGGCCGGGGCTGGGGCTGGGGGGGCCTCTGTGCCCCACGGGGGCCGGGGAGAGGGATGGGGGGGCCCCGGGCACCGTGGGGGCCCCCGTGCCCCCCAGGGGACTGGGGCTCTGGTGGGGACCCCTGTGCCCCACAGGGGTGGGGGGAATCTGGTGGGGACCCCTGTGCCCCCCAGGGGACTGGGGGCTCTGGTGGGGACCCCTGGGCCCCATAGGGGTGGGGGGAATCTGGTGAGGTCCCCTGTGTCCTGTGGGGGTGGGGGGAATCTGGTGAGGGGCCCCTGTGCCCCCCAGGGGACTGGGGGCTCTGGTGGGGGCCCCTGTGCCCCGTAGTGGTGGGGGGAATCTGGTGAGGGGCCCCTGTGCCCCCCAGGGGACTGGGGGCTCTGGTGGGGGCCCCTGTGCCCCGTAGTGGTGGGGGGAATCTGGTGAGGGACCCCTGTGCCCCCCAGGGGACTGGGGGCTCTGGTGGGGATCCCTGTGCCCCATAGGGGTGGGGGGGAGTCTCGTGGGGACCCCTGCACCCCATGGGGACCTCTGTGTCCCCCAGGGGACTGGGGTTCTGCTGGAGACCCCTGCACCCCATGGGGACCCTTGTGCCCCATAGGGATCGGGGGGAATCTGGTGGGGACTCCTGTGTCCTGTGGGGACCCCTGTGCCCCCCAGGGGACTGGGGTTCTGGTGGGGGACCCCTGTGACCCATGGGGACCCCTGTGCCCCGTAGGGGTGGGGGGAATCTGGTGAGGGACCCCTGTGCCCCCCAGGAGACTGGGGGTTCTGGTGGGGACCCTTGTGTCCCATGGGGTGGGGGAATCTGCTGAGGGACCCCTGTGCTACCCAGGAGACTGGGGTTCTGGTGGGGACCCCTGTGTCCCATGGGGACCCCTGTGCTACCCAGGAGACTGGGGTTCTGGTGGGGACCCCTGTGTCCCATGGGGACCCCTGTGCCCCGTAGGGGTCGGGGGGAATCTGGTGAGGGACCCCTGTGCCCCATGGCAACACCCGTGCCCCACAGGGGTCAGGGGGAATCTGGTGAGGGACCCCTGTGCCCCACAGGGTCCCCTCAAGCCCCACGAGGGCCCACGGGGTGACCCCTCGGGGCAGGGTCCCTCCTGACCTTGTCAGTCCCCCATAGCTCCGGGGTGCCTGCCCCTGGGAAGAAGCCGGGGGTCCCGGCACCTGCGCCTGCCAGGCTGGCCCCACGGAAACACGGCCGGCGCTTTTTCAGCCAGTCCTGCCTTGCACTTGGCTTTGATTTTTAAATATTTACATGCGAGTGCTAACAGTGTACACTGGGAAGAGCCAGGCTGACCCGAGAAACTTAATGTATTTGAAATGCCTTCTCCGTCCGACAGAGAATGAACACAGGCTACAGCCAGCTGTTTATGTATTCTTCTTAATAAATACTTAGCAGAGCCTAAGCATGTGTAAGAGTAGATAATTCAGTGTTATGTGGGCTGCCTTCACTGTTATCAGCAGGACACCGAGCTGGGAGACTTTTCCTTTAATGCCGAGTGCCAGCTCTGTGTCATCCTTGCTCCTTTGAACATAAACACCCGGACGGTGCGCTGAAATCCCAGGGGTGGTTACTGGGAGGGTTTTACTGGGAGTCAGCAGCCTTGTAATGTGGCTTAGGTGGCCGGTGAGTCACCTTCCTCTTCTCGCTCGCCAGAGCAGATGCAGGTATTAACACCGGCTTGGCCAAAGATCTGCGTCGTCTTTCTTGACAAAGCCGTCGCCGCTTGTGAAGCCTTAATTATAAGGTGGCTCTCATTAAGGTTGTGTCAAGCGCTAATGTGTTGACACTGCGTAGCGTGATGTGCCCTCAGTCAGCAGAGTTCGGGGAGCCAGCCCTGCGAGGGGAGCGCTTCGCCTCCTCCCGGGCTGCTTTCTTTGTGTCTGGGCCAAAGGAAAGTAGAGGCTGGGGGATGGACCCCAGCTTCGATGCTCCTGGAAAAACTTCTGATATTTCCAATCGCTCGTGTCACCCCCCAGCCCTCCATTTTCTATTTGGAGCCTGTTTCTTTTGTCATCGCTTAGCTGCTCTGCTGACGTATACCTGTAAAGGGCTGGTTTTATTTGGAATCTAAATGCATGTTGATTGACAGGTGCGCGCTAACATAATAAATGAAATTAATAAGATTTTATATTTTGTAGTTTTGGGGGGGAGGTTATCAGTACGTTATTTACTTCCCGCCGCTCTGACGTGGACGTAGCGGCGTGAATCTCAAAGCGGTGGCCGTGTTTCAGGGCTAAGCTGCCTTTCGCTGAACACGTAGTTTGTGTTTTGGATGCCATTCGGACAGGGCCTGCCCTTTCCCCGGGGCAGAGAGCGCGCAGAATGAATTGTTGTGGAACTGTACAAATGCGGGACGCTCCTAGAAATCACGCGGTTTAGAACAAAAGTGCCTGGTGCTGGCTTGTATTAACGGCAAAGGATTCGTGCTTCCCTTGCTGCTGCCACTGCGGGACTGCATCTTTAGGGACCTGACAAAACCTAACATCTCCTTATAAATTCCCTTCCATGGTGCTGGTGTCTTGAAGCTTCAGGTCTGAACATCTAACTGTAGCGTGGTGCTTGAGCATTCGTTTCCCTCTCACGTGTTTCTCTGTAGCAGATTTCTGAATTCATCTCCTTCAGTTAATGCTCATTAGCTTTGAATTTTCTCGGAAGCAAATTGCCTTTTCCCATTCTCTTCCATTGCTTCCAGTGCACCTTCAAAGGAATGAAGTGCACGTTTGATGGAGAAGATTTGCATGCTCTGTTTTCTCCCTTTATTTTCACATACCAGCTGGTGAGGAGGAAGAAGCCACTGTTTTCCAGGCGGCTTTTCCTATCAGTTCTGTGAAGTCGGGAAGTCTGCGGCTCCAGCAAGAGACAAAAAAGTATTGGTGCGCAGTGCTGATAATTTTCTCTGCCGGCCCTAACGTGGTTCGAATGTGATTGAGTGGTAATTGAGCACGTGTGATAGCGGCATGCGGATGGTGTTTTTGCAGTTTAGGATACCCTGAGCGCGCAGTTAACACGCAGCGCTTAATGTGCTGGAGCTGCATTTCAGAAAGGGGTAAGGTTCTGTCTGTAATGAATGTCCTTCCTGGTGCACGCCAGTCACGAGCCTGCAGAGGTGAGTGGAAATCCCCAGACGGTCTGCAAGGCTCGGTTTGGCTCGCCTTGTGTTGATTAGGGGTTCCTTAGCTTAAGAGGCATTAAGATAGCAACTGAAAAGAAGCTGGAATGAAAGGTATGAGGGCATGGGGCGGGAGCGCAAGCTCTCTGGTCCCAGCTTCAGCTCTCGGAGGCTGCTTCTTTCATACCTACTTCAAAGTCCTAGCCTCTGCGAGCGTCTTTCGGGAAGCCAGATAAAAGCACAGAAGAGAGTGGCTGAGCTGAAATACAGGATTTCCATGCTGTGTTTCTTTTTCTTCTTCTTTTTTTTTTAACCCTTCCTGGTCTGGGTTTTCAAACAAATTTTAGTAATAACTTTCCATTTACGATAAGAAATGTTTTCCTTGGCACCTGGGGCCATATGATTATGACGTAGTTGTAAGATTAAAGGCTTTGCTTTTTTTTTTCCTACACTGTAGGCTTATTTGGTTTTTAAAACATAAACACCCTCTGTTGTTCTAAATTACCCGTGCCTCTCAAGAACTTGTTTGTAAAAGAAATGTCCTTGTTTCTGCAGGTGGTACAAGCTTCGCTCCAAACCAGGGAAGAAGGAAAAGGAGAGAGGGGAGATTGAAGTGGATATCCAGTTTATGAGGAGCAACATGACAGCCAGTATGTTTGATCTGTCCATGAAAGACAAGTCTCGCTCTCCCTTTGGCAAGCTCAAAGACAAAATCAAGGGGAAGAGGAGCAGCGGCCTTTCCGACACGGCGTCGGCGATCATTCCCAGCACGACTCACTCCCCTGCTGACAGCGAAGATGAGTCAGTCGAGAAGGAAAAGAAGAAATCAAAGTTCAAAACCCTGTTTTCCAAACCTGGCCTGCAGAAGACTTCCCTCTCCCAGTCCATGTCAGTCCTACCAACGCAGCAGCCCGTCACCGAGAGGGTTCGGCTTCGGCCCAGCGACTTCCAGTCTCAATGGGATGACGAGGAGTCCGAGACCTCGCCAACCTCGGAAAGTGAGTATTGGCATTCACAGCGCCGATGAAGTACAAAGCCTTTCTCCAAAGGTTTGCTTGTACTTCTCACGCTTCTTAGAGTACTAGTTAAAGTCTTCATACTGAGCGAATCCATAGAAAGTCACTTCTGTCAGCGGTGGTGGGTATGCACGTAGGACATTAGACACTCGCGGCTGAGCTTACCTTGGGATAGCATAGAAACCGTGGGGCTGCATGAGCAATGTCTGCGCGCGTTGGCGGTGCAGCTTCGCAGTAAGTGATCTGCGGTGGTTTTAGGTCATTGAATGGCGCGATCCGTTACGCTGAGGGCTGGCAGTGGTAGGGGGCCCAGAAGGTTTGGAAGCGGCTGGTATAGTCACACTTGCGATGTTTCTGTTGCTGCGATCCATTAATGACTGTGAAGCACTGAGGCTGTCAGTAGCGAGTGTCAGAGGAAAGGATGTTCTTGCATCTTGAATTTCTCCCTGTTTATTTTTTCCAGAAGCCTTTGGAAACGCCCTGGAAGAGAAGTCCTCTCCTTCTCCTGTATTTAAATCTCGTAAAACAGCAACTCTAGACAGCAGGCCACTAAACCAAGTCACCACTAGCCACACCAAGAAAGAAGGGCTCTCTTTGTTCAGTGGCCTTAAATCCAAAAGCGATCCTGTTTCCAAGTCTAGTCTGTGTATCAATGGCAGTCACGTTTATATGGAAGAGAGCACGACGAAGGACAACACTCCAGCCTCTTCCCCCTCTCCTCACAACTTCAGGAGGAAGCAGCTCTTTGCTTCAGAAGAGAACCTGTCTTCCAGATCTCCTAAAGGACCTGAAGAGACAGGAAGAACGTCTCCTAGTCATGCTTTCTCTGGGTCTGCATCCTTGGAGACCTTTAAATCTATGACTTTGCCGTCATACAAATTGCTTAGCAGTGAAGAATACCTGGAAACCAGCGTTCCTCCAACTGTCGAGGTTGTTAAAGAGACCAAAAAAACAGACCACAAAAAGTCTGCCTTGCTCTCTCTGGTCACAGGGAAGAAGGAAGCAGTGAAGACCAGTGAAGCTGAGAATATTCCTGACAGGACCCTGCAGGATGAGGAAAGCAAAGTTCCAGAAGAAAAGAGTGAACAAGGGGCCAAAGATCTTGAACTTCCAGCAGATTTAAGCAGAGGGAATCCTTCAGAAGACAGCCACCGCGCAGAAGATGTCTTTGCAAATAAGCAGCCGCTCAACCCTTTCGAGGAAGAACGGAAACCTGAAAAAGCTGCTGCGCCGGCGAAGACCAAAGCTGTCAAGCCCAGGTCAGTCGTGTTTGCTTCAGAGGCTGACATAAATAGCGATGTGCAGCGGCGGTGGCAGGCTTTAACGAAGCTGCTTCCTGCCGCAGAGCAGCACTTCTCCACTTGGCATCCTGTGTGTGGCAGAAGAGCGTTGCCCTGCAGGGTATCTGGTGGTTTTCAGCTAGCCATTGGGCCCCTTGATAACAAATAACAACTCCGAGTTCTTTCTTAGTATGAAAAAGAGATTGATAAAGGGATGTTCCTTATAAGCAATACCAAAATAGTGGTTCTCTGAGCGCAGGCATCTTCACAGGTACTGTAGGGGTGATTTTTCTTGCTGGATCTTTTGCAAAAGCTAACATTCTTCTGAGCTGTGTGGCTTGAACATACCCAGGGGCTGAAATACCAGTTCTAACATCTCTACTTTTCTCTGCTGTATTTGGCTGCGGTCTTCAAAAGTGTTAACCTTGGAGCCCTTCTGCTTTTGGCGTTGTTCACAGCAACATGAAGGACACTTGCGTGAATTTGTACACAAGGCTTTTTCGGAAATTCTGCTCCTTTATCCTTTTTATATATATATATATATATATATATAAAAAAAAAGTGTGTGTGTTTTTATATATACATATGGGTGTGTCTTACTAATAAGGCTATGTTTTGTGTCTGTCTGACTCCTTATTTTCAGTGCTTCTCATGTTTAACCGTCTTGCATATGCAGTGTCTTACATACTAACGAAATTGCTTGGGGTGCAAAAGACGAGATAGTGCTTAAAAGCAGCCACCTCAGTAACCTCTGCAAACTCTACAGCAGAAATGTTCTGACATAAATTGAGTGCTTTGTAAAGACACGTTTACGTATGTAAAGTTTATCAGATAGGCTCTGAGGTCTCTTGCAAGCATAAGTCATCTCCAGGGTTAGGAGTTGATGGAGTCTGGTGCTAAAGCTTGTCTGTTCCTGCCTTGTGTTGCATCCGCAAGTGACATGCGAGTTTTTTGTCCCTTTTTGCAGACTGGGCGTGTCTTCAGAGGAGGAAACCAAAGCCACGCTTCCTACTCTTGTACCTGATTCCCTTCCTGCTTTTCTTTCTGTACACCGTATCAGTAGTGACAATAATCCTTTTATTTCTAAAACGGGACAAAAAGTCAAAGTGCCAGACTCCGAAAACATTACTAGTTCTCCTGCATCTATTACTTCTCCTCCTCCTTTTGCTGCAGAGCTTTTGAATGGCAAGAACCCCTTTACTTCCCAGTGGGGCAGGGCATCCGCAGCCCTGGATCCTGAAGGCATCGCCCGTTCCCCTTCGTCCCATCATCTTGCAGCCTCCTTTCCCAAAGCGCCTCTTCCCGGGCAGGTCTCTGGTAGTGGTAATAATCCTTTTGCTTCTGAATGGGGGCAGAGCTCGCGGGGCCAGGGTCCTGAAAGCTCTGATACGCAGGCTTCCCGGGGTCTCTCTCGCCCACCCGCACCTTCCCTCCCCTCTGATTGTCATTTTAATGACAATAATCCCTTTGTATCCAAGCTCGGGTGGGAACCAGATGCGCCGGGTCTCAAAGCTGTTGCTAGTTCTTCCCCTTTCTGCCTTCCTTGTGATGAAGATTGTTCCTCAGCAGAACACCCTGCTGAGCTGAAACACTCTGGTCGCGATGCTTTAAGGAGCTCTTCGGATGTGGCTTTAACTAGTAATGTCAAAGCTGTGTCAAACCCTCTCGGCACCCTTTCTGACAACCCTGGTCTGGCTCCAAAGAAGCAGCGCAATTCTCCCCAGCTTCAGGTTGAGACTTCTTTGAAAAGAAGTGAGCTAGGCCACAGGAAATCTATCTCCTTTCTCCTTGACGGATCGGAGGGTGTTACATCAGGTGATGAGGATTTGGGTGGGCAGGAACGTGAAAAGCGGCGCTCTGATTTCAGTGAAATGTTATTGACAGGTTCAAATGCAACAGAAGAGCAAGCAGGGTTTGCTCATGAACTGGACGCAGGGTGCTACCCATCGTCAAAACTCTCTCGTGACAGCATAGGTCCCATCCGAAACAGCAAGACCGCTGTTCAGGGTGGTGTGGAAGTAGGTGGCGTAAATACTGAACTCTACACAAAGGATGGCAAACACTTTGCATCTCTCTCAAAGTGTAGTAATAGCCTCTTGCCAGAGATCGGTGCTGAACAGCCACCTTCCCCCGACAGTGAGCTGAATGAGAAGCAGGAGATCTTTGGTGAAAAGAGACAAGAAGAACGTGCGCCCACGTTAGAGCCCCAGGCAACTCCACTTGATAAAAATGACTCACTTTCTCAAGTAGGATCTGCCAAACCAACCTTGGGAGCTTGCACACCGTCCCCTTGGGAAGCCGATGTAGGGAGGGCTGGCAGTGAGGTGTTAGTCACTCCAAAGCCAGCACCACGGCTGCCTTTAACGCTGAAAAATTGCCCGCTGATTTCTCAGGCTGATGAGTTAAGTGATGTGCCTTCTTCAGGCAATGGCGTAAAATCTGCGCCTGGGCTCCCGCTACCTGATGATAAAGCCTCAGGTGCTTGTGGGTGCCTCCCCCAAAGTGGCTCATTAGAGACTATCACTCCACCAGTGATGCTCAGAGATGACAGCAGTAATAGGCATTTAAAAAATGAAGGTGATGACGATTTATTTGACTGTCTTACAAATTTAAAGTCTGCCATTCCCATTGCTGGAGACCGTGGTTCGAAACTGGCCGGTCTTCCAGTTATTCCAGAAGGAGGCTCCGATGACGAGCTGCTGGGTGACTGTCAGGAGAACTGTGGTGTCACTGCAGGTGATAAAAACGTTTTGGAGACTGGAAAGCAGTCCCTAGATTTAATGCCCTTGCACGAAGAACTGAAAGAGCACTCTGATAGCTCTGCTGCAGCCCACGTAACCCCGGCCGCTCCAGGAGGAGGAGGGGGAGGAAGCATTCCTGGTGCTTGTAAGCCAAGCAAACCACCCCTGCTGCCTGCCAGAGTAGATGTTCACAGTGTCAATAACCAAGTAGCTGACTCAGGCTTAGGTATGATGTCTCATTCCAGGGAGCATAATTGCCGTTTTGAGAAACAAGAACTGAAAATAAGCGCAGGTGTTGAGGAGCGTGCGGAGTGTGACTTCTTTGAGCCTTCTGTTTTCTCTTCCTCCCTGTCAAGTCCTTCCCAGCCCTATGCTTCCTCTCATTCTCTGCCCTCTGACACCCCAAGTCGTAGAGCAGAGTCTCCGAAAAAGCCAACAGCCGAGGGCTTCGCAGATAAAGCAGGAAATTCTGGCAAGAAGAAGCTTCTTCAGGCATGGGTTTCACCCTCTGAAACGTATCCTAACCAAACTCAGCAGAGTGGTGAAACCGTGTCTCCTAAGCACAGGTGAGAGAATATGGGAAATACACAGAAAGTGTCTTAGTGCTGATGTGAGCCTTGCTTTTTCTGCAGGAATTTACTGTGCTTTGCAGTGAGATGGCATCGTACAGCCTTAACTGCCTCCGTCCCGTGGAATTGTCAGGGCCTGGGTCCTGTCACGCCAGCATAGGGTCATTGCTGGCACCAGACGAATCTGTATAGCTATTCGGGACGCCCAGAGCGCTGGAGGGGACCTGCCATTCATCACAATGCTACCTCTTAGGGGAAATGTTAGGGAAACTTGGTCACAGTTTAAGAAATAGGGTCATTTCATCAAATTGGGGAAATGGACCACAATTCATACATTGCTCAGGAACGGGAGAATGGTCACAGGAAGCCTGATAAACTGGGATGCTTCCTTTCCTGGCAGAACTGGGCTCCTCAGCCTCGAAGTGAATCGCAGCAAGCGATGCAGCTAAAGCCTCTCCTAAGAACGCGTGGCTGCTTCCCGGAGCTGTCTGCAGCTCCTCCTGCCTGCTGGGGTACCGTTGTCCGAGGAACAGTGCCGCCGACCTGTCAGCCCTCAGTGCTTTATCTGCAGAACTCCGTCTAGGGTCTAGGGTGCCTCTGGGCCAGCATTTGCTGAGATACAAGTAAAATTTTTTTCCTGTATTAAAATTGGCGATATAAATCCTGCTCGAGCAAATGAAGATAGCACTTTTTGGCAGCTTATGGCATAAGTTCAGCTTGGAAAAGATGTAATACATGCTTGTCCCAGGGTAGTAGAAGTATTTATATGTTGCAAGAACCACAAATATGTTCTCGTTAGGAAAGTCAGGCTCAAATACTAGTGCGTGAGAGATCAGAGTAACTGCTGCTGTGTACTGCCTTCTCATGTAGACCAACCTGGCTTTTCTTTTGTGACATACCATTCAGGATGTATTTCCCTTGTTACTGCTTCTTTATCTCTAATACCTTAGGTCAATAAAGATAGTAGAAAGAGAATTGGAGTATGCTTATAAAAAGCCTATAGCTTAGACAGAAATGCCTTGTCTTCCCGAAGCTGAATCTCTTATCTCTCTGGAGATAGAGAAGGGTAGGAATTTTTCCCGATTTCTTGCTATATTTGTTTTTAGTCTGAAGATCTGTGTAGTGCTGGTGTTATATGTACTGCCTGGATAGCATTAACCTTTTTTAATGTTGCAGACTCCATCCTGTGAAGCCGATGAATGCCACAGCAAATAGCTCTCAAAGTAAAAACCTGAATGTCATCAGCACTATGAACGAAAAGCTGCTCGAGATGAACGTGAAGGTATGGAGGAAAGTGGTGCTTTAAACCAAAGCTTAAGCAGTAAATTGAACGGAGTTTGTGTATTCAAGATAGTTTGCCTGGGCTCATATCTCGTATATCCTGAGCAGAAAAAGAACAGTGGTTATTAGACCGTGGGGGGCATGAACTTTCTTTTTGTCAGTCCCCAAAGGTGGGGACGGTCTTGAAATATTTTTTTTTTCTTGCAAACTGATCTATAATAGAATTGGTGCCTCTTGTTTGCGGAGGGGATCCTCAGCGGGGTGCGGGGTGCTGTCTGACTCCCCAGAGGTGAGCAGGATGTGTGTGAGCCATGAGGTGGCTGCTACAGGAACAACGGGTGACTTGCGGGTGGTGCTACCCCTGGGTCCCGTTGGTGAGGTGTGGGAGCTGTGTAACTTGGATCTGCACCACAGACTGGACAAATTAGTCACTGTTTATTGTCAGACGTGATGAGTCCCCAAAGCTCATTTTCTTCCCGAAATAAGTATGCGGCTCTTAAAGCCGAGAAGGTGAGAAAAGTAACCTCAGGGTGGCTGGTGCCTTGTCATGTGTTGCATTAATATCCTGTGCAGATTGAGAGGCCAGGCGCCTGCCGTTAAAGCACAGCTGCTTCCTAAAAGTGTAGCCGTGCAGCTTGCATAATCACTCAGATTTAAAGGAGTTTTTTGCATAATCTTGGCCTCAAAAGAGACCTCCAGGCTTGAGGCATAGCTTAAAAGTCGTGTTGATCAGAATGGCTAGAAGCGTCTCTGCGTCAGAAGGGAAAAACCCTGGGTACCGTTATTGTCTCTAAGGGTTTTTTGGGGAAAATGAAAAGTTAGTACCAAAATAACTGCAGTGCCTCCTTCTGGTGTAAGTGGAAAAGACGAAAATGCGAGTTAAATGATTCAAACTGACATGTTGCTATTTTGAATGAGTTGAAAACGTATAATTAGTATTCTGGTGTGGCGTTCTGATTCCACATAAGAAGTTATGCGTGATGTGGTCACACGAGCCTGTTGTATGCGTACTCCCTGCGAAAGAAAAGCCTGGGCTGGCGCTCTGGTTTAGCGTCTGAGAAGGTAGCTGGAGGAATTGGCAGAAGCTGCTAAGTACCTGTCAAGTTTGCTTAAAGGTTAAAAGCAGACTTTTTGGAGAAGCCAAAAAGTTTTCACAGTGATAACTACAATAAGAGGGAAACGCCAAAGGCCTCGGTGGGTGTTTCTTGCTGTTGAACCCAAATTTGGCTTTCCTGGTCTTTGTGTGTTTTAAACAATAGCTGTCCCCGTGCTCGTCTGTAAACGATGGGAGTTGACGGTGCACGGCTGTAACTTCCACGCGTCTTCGCTAAGCTAGATGGGCTGCTGCCTGGAGTCGGCGTGACATTCTTTCAGCATAAATCGGAGAAGAGTTGAATTACAGAGCTGACATCATGCTAAGATTTTGTGCTAAAACCGATGGCCTGGTTATGGTCCATAACATCTGTCTCGCTCTGAGCCTGCCTTCTGTTCTGGAGAAGACTGCCTAAGCTCTATAAATTGTGTGGCTGTGCCCTAAGTAGCACACGCTTGCTTTGAGGCAGTTGCTCTTTTTTCCTCCAAATACTTTCAAAAGGCTATTCGGCATTCTTGGAAGTTCACGAGTAGATAGTGCTTTGTATGAATTTTTCCAGGCGAGGTTTGCCAATGGCTCGAAAGGTGCTTCGTAGCAGAAAGCTTGGCTGGCCTGCCGGCCTCTCTGCTGTTGTTAGCGCCTTGGCCGTTGCGCAGCTTGGCCCTGGGCAGCCTGCTGCTCTTGATCCTGAAGTGCTAATGATTGATGGTCCGAAATGTCGTTTGGATAGAACTTATATTTAAAAAGATACAAAGCACAGTAATACTTTTGAAGAGCAGCTGTGGTTCTGCAAACACCATGTGTAAAGTTGTTTGTTGGCTCTTTAAATCCCACAAGGCAGCTACCAGATATCATTCTCTTGCTATTTTGAAATGCCCGTATGTCTGTAATGACCCTGCCTTTCTTCTCTCTCAAAGAAATATGATCCTTCAGATCCCGCCTATGCTTATGCTCAGCTAACGCACGATGAGCTGATCCAGCTGGTCTTGAAACAGAAGGATACAATTACCAAGAAAGATCTCCAGGTGCGTGAGCTTGAAGACTACATCGATAACTTGCTTGTCAGAGTCATGGAAGAAACCCCAAACATTCTTCGTGTCTCAACGTCTGGAAACAAAAAAGCTGGAAAGATGTAAAAGGTCTCGGGACGTGGGTTGAACAAAGGACTGAATTCCCGCCAGTGAAGTTTGATTAATAAGGAGACGATGTGAAGTAGGTGGTACCGGTTGTGCTGCCCACAGAAAATGACCTCTTTCCTGTTTCTGCCTTGAGCAACTCTCTGTTTGATTAGTAGTCACATCAGGTCTTGTATATGGAGTCCAGAAGTGGAGTCAACTTATTTATTTTTTTGGTTTCTTTCCATTATTTGGGAAGATTGTTCAGGCGTCTAATCCAAAGGCTGATTGCGATAGGAAGGATGAAGGGTGTTTGATGTGTTTTGCTTGCCAGCAAGGCACTGATGATCCTTTATGAAGTTTTTTTTTTAATGGTTTTGTTTCGTAGCAGCTTTGATAGATCAATTACTCTTCTTTCCATATCTTAAGTTGTAGTGCAATATAAAATCTTGTACCATAGAGCTTGAGGATTTGATTGTTTTTAAAAAAAAAAATATTGATAACTACACTGGAGAAGTCCAAAGATGTGTGCTTCAGACCAGGGCTGTGTGGGCTGTGTTTTAAAAGTAATTAATGCCCTAAAAGTTCAATGCAAGTTAAACCTTAGATTGGAAAGGAAGAAGCAAAGCTTAGTTAATCTCGTAAAGTACATATTGTTTCAAAGCAGTTCTCCGAGGGGAAGGTTTACAGGTTTTTTTGGTATAGGAAACATTGAGATGTCATGGTACATTTGTCTACCATAGGAATGGTAGTAATGAATTTGGGCCAAAGGTGCATTTTAAATGAGAAGCTGTTCTCTTACAGACTTCAAATTCCCGATTGGAAGGTTGTTCAAATGAAGGAGGCAAAGGTGCGCCTGGTTTCTGATCTGTAGTCTTAAAGAGGTGGATTTCACGGTACGCACGCATGGCCCGTGCATCTTGCTGCATGGGAGTTCTGTGATGATTTTTCTTTTACGCCATTGCAGTTTATTGAATTTGAATACCTTCGATTTTGGAGCTGGGGCTTACCTTGGAATGACCTTCAAAGGTGATCAGTCTTACAGTGCTTTCTTTCGTGCCTTCCTTATACAGCCAAGAGAGGAACCAAATCGCCCTCCCCTGGGGATGGGAGCAGTGACAACGCTAGTGCTCGAATCTGAGTTGGTTTTCTTTGTCACTTGCTGCTCAGAATGGAACGACAATTTTATGTAGCTGAGAAAGAGTTCTGGTTTTGCTAGACAATCGATACCTCTCAGTCTGCTTCCTTAATGTGTGGCTGCTTTGCAGCTCGATAGAGACAGGTATGGTCTCCTCCCTATCTCATCGGACGGCAAATAACAGCATAGCGCTATCAAGCAGCCACCACAACAGGCTTCCTCCACTGAAAAACCAAATGTGGCTTTTTTTTTGGCGAGCCCTTGTCAAAGATCAAAAAAATCAGATGCCTCTTTGCATCTCTGGGATTTATCAGGGTTGCGAGAGTCCATAAAAGGCTTAGAAGAAAGTTGAAATACCGAGAGTGGGTAGCAGAGGACCAAAGCGAACGCTCCTACCTTCGGAATTTGAAAGGGTCTATTGGGTCACTCCTGGCTTAGCTCGAAGGGGTGAGTTTCTCACTCCATTTTTCTACAGCAAAGCACTTTACTGAGGGACTAGACTAGCTGGATCGACTATCAACCTGTTAGTAGTCTGCTTACTATTTTCATAAAACACTGAAAACTACTGGAGGCTTCTCAAATACTGTATTTTTGTAGCGAAGAGTAGTTTAATATATTTGCCTAGAGATGTATACGTTTATTGGAAAATTCAAAAAATGCTGTTAATTACATTTTTATTACTGTAAACTGAGTAACTACCAAAGTCTGGAGCTTTTCTGACAGAGCTCTCCTTCACGGGGAGCTTGAGTTGAAACAAGCCTTAAACGTTAAGAGTCTTCTAAGACTTCAGGTACTTTTTTCTAATTTTATTTCTATTTGGAGCAGATGTTTTCAGTGAAGGGGTTATTTCTTTTCTGCTGTACCCTCTTCTGTGAATGAAGGGTCTGAAACGCAGAAGGTCTTAGCGGCACCTTCAGCTCTTGGCTGGTGGTTTTAATTTTGCGTGGTACCGGTTGGCCTTACTGAAAACTGCTGCTGCTTCTCGTGCCTTGAAATAGTGAGGAAGATGAAGGATTAATTTGTTTCCTCCTTGTGCCTCTGTGGATCTCTGGAAAGAAACCTTGCCTATACCTCACTAATAAACTTGTCTAGACTTTATTCCACAGCTTTCTGATGTTCTAGGTCAGAGAGTCAGAAAAACCGGTTGTGCCTTTGAACGGTGACTTAACGGTTCAAAAATCAAAAACGGTATTATCGGTCGTCATAACTGGACACGCGGGAAGCAAGACTGGACTCTGGCTTTTTGCTGGCCTCATTTTAAAACAATATGGGTACTACTGAGTCACCGGCTGCTGGAGGCACCAGGGTGCTGCGTGCGATGCTTTTGGAGTACGGATTTTAGGAAGTTTGGATCGCGTGCATTCCTGTTGGCAAAAATGTGCCTCTTGGTTACATGCGCAGAAACAAAGCGGTGATACGGGCTCTTAGCGGTCTCCTTAGGGATGAAGCCTTAAAACTTGCAATATCCCCTCCTGGCAGCCTTTTTTGCCAGTTACAGCCGTGTCCGTTGAGGTGGACCCCGGGTTGTATCTGGCTTTTGCCCCGAGGGTTGTTCTCTCCGGTTGTTGCAGGTGTTGAGCCTCCTGCCAGAGCAGCACGGGCGCTGCTGCGGGGTCACGGTCCTGCACCAGCCACGCTTCAACTTCCGTGGCCGTGAAAGCATCGCACAAGCCTTGTACCTCAGTCTTTTATTGGCAGTACTAGTTAAAGCCTTTCTTCGGCATAAGGTGACTGGCATTTTATGTCCAGCAAGGTGCTTCACCTTAAGGGCCTTAAGAATCAAATGTATTGTTTTATTATTGAAAGATCTGAATGTATTTTTCCCTGTTTATGCTGTCTGCTTTTAGCCTGGGTACCTGTTTGTTTTTAAATACCTTTTGGTTTCATGGAACACTACAATAAAAATACCTTAAATCCAGCGTTCTGATCACTGTCTTTTTTTTTCTGAAAGAGCAGTTTCAAAAGGGCCTCATCCCTTCCTCGTGACCAGCTCTGCTGCCCAAAACTCCTCATCCTCAAGGTATTTTTGGGCTAGTTCCATCCCTGCAAGCTACCCGTGCAGGAAGTTCATGATAAACACCTCGCAGGGTGGGGAAACCTGATGGACGAGCTCATCCGCATCACGAGAATCGAGAGTTTCTGTAAAGAAAAAAAAAAAAAAAAAATTGTGTGAGAGGTTCTTGGCCAGGAGCCTGGTAGGTGACCCCCGGCACAGCACTGGTCCCTCGGCCCCTGATTGTAATGGCCCTCAAATTGTGGGCAGCAGATGAAAAGAGAGGAAATCAGCCTCCCGCTGTCTTGGGGCCATTTAGCCTGAAACCCATCTGCGCTGCAGGAGCCCTGAGTGCTGTCATCACCCTCATCCTCTGCTGGTAATGAAAGGCGAATGGGGGGCCACCGAGAGCCCCCCAGCACACTGGGCTCTGGGAGCGACAGCTCTGACGGGGACGAGTACCTGCGGCTGATGAGTCTCCCGAGCGGAAGGTTTTTATGATTTTGCAGTTCCCCACTGAGCGAGGGAGCGTGTTGTCCCCCCGATTTGTCCCCTCGGTCCCTCTCCCCTCCGCGGGTGCCGGGGAGCCGCCGCCGCCGCCGCCTCCTGCCCGGGGATGGTGGGTCGCCCCCGGCGGAACTCGCGGGGCCCGGAACGCGGCGTGCGGGGGCGGCGCCTGGGCCGGGCGGACGGCGGGACGGACCGCGGGCGGCGCCGCTATTGGTGGGCGGCGGTGCGCCCGCCCCAGCGCTCCCCCGGCGCGGCGGCGGCGATGGCGGCCCGGGGCAGCTGCCCCGGCTGCGGCTCCGCGGCGCTGGTGGAGGACGCGCACTACGCGCAGCAGCAGCTGGTCTGCGCCGCCTGCGGCTGCGTCCTCGCCGAGGGGCTCCTCACCACCACCTACACCGACGAGGAGCACCTGCGAGGTGCGGCCGGGCCCGGGCCCGGCGGGGCTCTGGCACACGGGGTCAGCGGCACGGCTGGGCGCGGGGCGAGCGTCCCGAGAGCGTTTGCATTCGGCCTGGGGCAAAACTGTCTGTGAAAAGCTTGTTTTGACCGTTCTGAGTCGGCCTGAGCAACAAAGCGCTCCCCAAGCAGCCGTTTCCGTCAGCCCAGGGGCCGTTGTCCTTCCACGCCCTGCAGCCTGCAGGTTTCTTGGCGGCAGAAAGGCCTCTGCGAGGAGGGCAATGCTGGCTGCTGCCAGGATCAGCCCAGCCGCTTTCCCCCTCCCTCCCTAAGCAAAATTCCAGCATGGATTTTCCATTATAGGGTCAGACCGACAGCACTTCTCTGCCAGGTTTTAGGCTTGGAACCGGTGGCGAGCTGCTCTTTGGCATCTAAATCTCTTATAAGTGTAGCAGAGCAGCCCCGAGGCCGTTTGCTGGTTCTGTTTGTAGAGAAGCGATGGCTTTAAGGGGTCCTGCTCCTCGCTATTGCTTAACCTGCGCTACCAGCTCTTGTTTAGTGGCCTCAAAGACCTGTCAGTTCTGATGATTGAAATCCAGTACCGTGGGCATCTGGTTGCCCAAAATCTAAATGACACTGTCTCCCAGAGTCACTGCGAGACCATCTGGCCTAACACTGACTGTTTTTCAGAGGTGGCGTATTCCCAGAGCACTGGCCAGAAAGAGCAGCTGAGCCGCTGCCTGCAGCGAGGTAAGAGCGTGCCGTTCGGTTTCCTTCACACCCCGATTCTCTCTTGCTGCTACTGTAGTTGGTTCAACATGTTTCTAATGCTCTCTGAAATGGTAAAAGCCTTTGGAGCTGGCAGTAAAGCGCGAAGAAGGCCGTTAGTTCTGCCTCCAGCCAGCGCCTGCTTTCAGCAAAGTGCCTCACCTGCCCTGAGGGACTTGGGAGGTCTTTGCACGCTGTCTGCGGGGCTGCAGGAGCTGGGCTGCTCTTGCACCTGGGGCAGGGTGATTGCTGGCTGCAGTGTAATATTGAGGAGAGGTGTGTATCAGAAGCTGCTTGAGCTGATCTTTAAGGGCGGTGTCTTCTCACAGGGATCAGGCGGGTCCAGGATCTCTGTAAAGTCCTCCAGCTCCCAACGGTGTTTGAGGAAACGGCGGTGTTGTACTTCCAGAGAGCTCTGCAGCACCCCTCCTTCCACCTGGTCAGTCTGGAGAAGAAGGAGCTCCTGGGAGGCTGCTGCGTCTTTGTGACTTGTCGACAGCACAACTGGCCGCTGACAATGGGGACGATCTGCTCCCTCCTTTATGCAAAGCAGGACCTGTTTGCTGGCGTCTACCTGAGCCTTCAGAAGGAGCTCGGGCTCTCTGTGCCGGCCCTGAGCCTGGGGGATCTGGTAAAGACGCACCTGAACAGGTAAGGGGGCCCCTTTCAGCCATTTCAGAGTCCTGCGTTTGACACCGTGGGTGGAAAAGCTTCCGAAACGCAGCCGTGGCCAGGGCAGAAGTCCACAAGCACACACAGGGTGACCTGTGACAGCACAGGCGTGTCGTTGCTGAGTGCTGTAAGGCAAAACCAGATCATCTGGAAAAGTGTTCCCTCGGACAGCTCGCAGCCCTGCGTGCTAAGGGGCGGCGTATCTACCCGGAGCCCGTTAGGCTGGGTGGCACTACTGGCACGACAGCATCCAAAATTCATGATCTGGGAGTGCAGCCTGTTTTCCCTTGAATGACAAATTTCACTGAGTTCTTGCTCCATCCAGCGATCGTAGTACAACAGGGTGGCCCGGAGGTGGACGTGAGCAGCCGAGGGAGCAGGACTGGCATTCGCTGATGGGCTGGGGGTGATGGCCCACGTGCGTGCTGGGGTTTTTACAGACTGCGATGGCATTTTGCCTCCCTTGTCACAGTCTGGGCTGTGATTCTTCTCTTCCTGCCCCTTTCGTCTCAGTTTGGAGAGCGGGCAGTGCAGCACGAGCAGAAACCCATCGCAGGAGGAGGGTGTGTTTGTGCTGAAGGACCTTACCACAGCCAGCTCCCACGTTGAGCTGGATTACCGAGGCGCTGCGTGGTGAGGCTTCCCTGTGCCCTGGTGCTAATGATGGGCTCTTTGCTCTTGCAGTTTTCGGCTATTCCAGCACGCGGCCGACGTCCCTGCCCCGTTTGTGGAGGACAAGGAAAAGATGGTCTCCCGAACGATGCAGATCGTGGAGCTGGCCAGTGAGACGTGGCTGGTCACCGGCCGTCACCCTGTTCCCATCGTCACGGCTGCGGCTTTCCTGTCATGGCAGTCGCTGCAGCCCGCCGCCCGCCTCACCTGCACTTTCGCACGGTTCTGCAAGCTGGCGGGTGTTGATCTGCCGCCGCCAGCGCACCTGAGGCTGAAGGAGCTTCTCGAGATCCTCCTGAGAATGGCCTCCCAGCTTGCGTGGCTGAGGGTGTTTAACTTGGACAAGAAAACAGTGGTCAAGCACATCGGGGACCTGCTGCAACACCGAATTTTCCTGCTGAAAAGCGCTTTCTGCATGGAGGATGAGGAGGAGCAGCGTGGCGCAGCCCCGGGCGAGGGCTCCCCCAGCTCTCCTCCGGTGGCAGAAAGGGCAGTGCAGGAGGAAGGCTGTCCCTCGGAAGGGAAACGCCAGCGTGAGGGCGGCCCGAGGCCCTTGCTGCCGCCCTGCCTTATCAATCCAAGGAAGAGACTGCGGACGGCAGCCCCGAGTGCTTCGGACTCTGCCATCACCGGCGACGAGCCCATCTCCGACAGCGAAATCGAGCAGTACCTGCGGGGCCCGGAGGAGATCCGGGCCTTCAGGAAGGCCAAGGCCTGGCCATGAAGATGGTTTCTGGCGTGGTCCAGAGGACGGTGCTGCCAGAGGCACCGGGGCAGCAGGGACTGTGGGACCAAAAGCGTGAAACCCGATGGTGACAGAGCCATCGCACGCTGCAGGGACAGTCGCCCACGGGAGCGGGGTTGTGGGGAGGGAGGGGGCTATGTCCCCTTTCACGTTTTGGACCGAAATGGGGCTTTTTATGGAGTAACTGCTTTGGGTTGTGTGACATTTCTGTTAGCAATAAACAAAAGCGCAGGTGCCAGGACTGATTTCTGGATTCTCTCTCTTCGCAGCCTCTGGTAAAAGGCGTTTTGGTGAGTCCCAGTCCTGCGGGGCGGCATCACGAGCGAGTCCGGTGAGCCCGTGGGCTTACAACGGGGGCGATGCCCAGGGGAAGGTCTCCAGCACCTTCAACTGGTGCTGGTTTTCCGTAGCGCTGCTCCGGCTTTTCCGGGAACCGTTTCACCTCCTCGTGCTTCACCTCCTTTGACAGAATGGGTTTGTGAGGGTCAAGGAGACACCTTAACTTGCTGAGAGAAAACTACCCCCTCCTTGGTTAATTAAGGGATGCGAAGCTGCTGGAAATCTGTGGGAAAGGCGCAGCTCTGGATTGTGCGTGCCCAGTGCTGCTGCCCTCTCCGTGCCTGGCCGTCTGCTGTATTTGAACGCAAAGTCTGCGAGAAATAACAGTAGATGTTGGCAGATTGGCAAATCTTTAATATATTAAACAAAACATATCTGCTAGAAACATTCTATTTATATAAAAATGCAAAAAGAGCCCTTTAAAGACATTTCTTTGGCATACTTTCCCCTCCCTCCCCCACGTATATTGCAAGAAGCTCTCTGTTGATATGTCATTTGCTTGTAATGTAAACAGACAAAAAAAAAAGTGTAATTAATAATACAAAGCTTTTTATATAATACTGTCACAGTGCAGCAAGCATATATAACAGCTCAGCGTCAGCAAGACCGTGCAGGCTGCGGTATCGACAATAAGGATTTCAATTGTATTAAATACCAGGCCTAATGGAACGTGGTTTAAGCCGCCGGCTGGGCAGAGAAGTCGAGGCAGGCGGGGAGCGGCAGAGCCGCGTTAAGCCCAGGGGTGAGGGTTCCCCCAGGGTTTCTGAAGGTGAGACAAATCCCCCACTAAGTGCTTTTTCCTCCGCTGCCTCGTGGCTCTCCCTCCCCGCCGGCCCCTGCCCGGCCCTCGGACCCCTTGGGAGGTAGCTAAATAATGAAACCCATTTGTACGGAGGAGAAAAATGAGGCGGGGGGAGGATGGAAAGGGTGGAGAAGGCACCAGGCTCCCATCCCACCTCCTCTGCATCGCTCTTACGGCTGTGATCGGCGTCAGCCGGGCTCAACGCTGGACGAGGGGTGAAACACAGCCCCGGTCCAGCGTGGGCAGGAGCAGGCAGCACGGTACGGTACCAGCCTTGCCCGGCTGCGGGGTACGCAACCTCCTCTCGTTTCAGGAAACCTTCAGGACCTGGCAGGGGAAGGCTCCCAGAGCCTGCTGCTGCCTGCAGGGTGGCTTTTTTATCTGCAGGCTTGAAAAAAGGGGGGACTTGTTTTTAAATGGGGAAAAAAAATAAGTGCTTATCCAAGTTCCAGCCCTTTGAATGCATCATGTGAACTGTCCAAGGAAGGTCCCTAATTAATTGGCATCATTCTCCCACTTTCCCAGGAATGGCCCCTGCTCCCTGGCGCTTCCCTCTCGTCTTACACGAGTGCAAGGCCGGTAGCCGGGGGGTTTCTCTGCCTCCCTAAGAGCAAACCCAAGTATTTTCTGAGCGTGCACCCCTGGGTTACGGACGAGGACCTGCTTTGGGTCTCTGCCCACAGCTCGGCTCTTTGGTGCTTTGCCAGAGAGGGTCAGTCTCGGCCCTGGCAGCGGCGTGGCTCCGCCAGGCCACCCCATTGCATAGCTTACACCTCCGAGGGCTCGGGAGCCTTTTCTGGCCGTGATTTTAGTGTCTGGCGTTAAAACAGTGCAGACAATCGCCTCGCCTTGAGCTGAGGCTGCTCTTACCTTGTGCTTGCTTTGCGATATGGCTTTTCCTTTGGCAGCCGCGTAACCCACAGGGCTAAACACTGGCGTCTAACACACGCGGATAAAAACTTTTGCATGTAAAAAAACATTTCAGACGGAGAAGCTGCTCTCTGACTCTCTCAAAAGCAGCTTGCTCAGGCTGGGATCGCACAGGCGCCCGGTGTAGTTCCCCTCGGCGGGAATATTGCAGTCGCGGCACGAGCGGGCTATTGCCAAAGCGTCCGGGGGCATGCCCGCTCCCGGAGAACACTGGTCGGTAACGAGGCACTCGCATCACTTACTGATCTGTCTATACATATATACATTCAATAATATAGCTTTGAAAAATAGACATTTGTTTCCTCTGTATATTATAAAATAGCATTTAGGATCAGTCTTAAGTGACATGCAGGAGTGATTAAAGTACGGCTGCAATTCAGGCTGCTGAAGAGCACGGAGTGCCTTTCACCTCGAGACCCCAGCGCCGCAACGGGAAGCTTTGAGCCTCCTCGGGGGGACGGGTCAGGCTTGGCATTGCCAAGCTCACTGGTGAGCTGGAGCCCCTGGCCATGCCGCCCGTCCCCACTAGTGCACGTGGCGATTCCCGCAGCGTCGCCTCCTCGCAGATGCCCCGAGCGGCTCCGACTGTGGCTCCTGGAGGAAAATGCTGCGGCGCTGCGGCCGTCTGGTCCTTCCCCACCTTTATACGGTGGTTTCGCTCTTCCAGAGGCCGGTCTTCATCCCAGCCACGCTGTCGGCGCTGGCTAGGTTGATGTCGTACTTGCTGCCCTTGAGGCCACCGTTGTGGCTGGCCACGTTGAGCGGGTAGGACCGGCGCTTCGCCTCCTTCTCGGCGGCGTTGGCTTGCCGCAGGTTGTCTCTGCTGGCGCTCCTCCGGCGAGCCTCGGCGAAGTTGGGCGCCCACCGGCTGCCATCGCTGCCTTCCGAGTGGCTGGGCACCGTCTCCCCGTCCTGGGGGGCCCGTGGCCCCGCACAGCCGCTGCTGATGGGGCTGTTCCTGCCGCTGTGGTAGCTCTCGGAGTGGCTGTTGTGGAGGCTCCCGCTCTCGCTGGAGGGATGCTCCGAGGAGGGGCCCCGCAGCATTTTCAAGCGGTGGTGCTTCCCGTCCCGGCACTGCTTAGTTCTGCCCCGGTGGTTCCTGCGGCTGTGGAGGTTGCTGGCGTGCCTGCTGGTGCCGGTGGTCTTGCCGTCAGCAGGGTCTGGCTCCAGGCAAGCGGCCGGGCGGGCGTCTGCCTGGCTCTGGGCTACCTGCAGGTTGGTGAGCTTGCAGCGGCCCCCAGCCGAGCCGGTGCTGCTGGGTGAGGAGGAGGAGGAGGCGCCGGAGCGAGCTGCCTCCGGGTCGCAGCCGATGAAGACCTGCGAGCCATCCTCTGGTGCCAGCCCGGGGTGGACGTATGCCTGCATGGGCAGGGCGTTCCTGTAGGAGGGGCAGCAGGAGAACCAGGAGTTGAGGACATCCCGGCGCCGGACGCAATGGTGGATGAAGATGAAGAGTCCCAGCGCCACGGCGGTGATGCCGTAGAGGCAGCTGAAGACAATATTCAAGTACCAGCGCTGGGACACAGCCATGGCGCCGAACGTCCACAGGGCGACGTACAAGGCGTGGGTGGTCACCAGTGCCCAGAATTGCACCTGCAGAGAGTAGACGCCGTCCGCCTCCGGGCAGGGTGGCCCCGAGTTCAGCGTGACCGAGATGGACCCGGAGTCTGTCAGGAGGTCGCTGGCACCCCCCAGCCGCGGCGGTGGCTCCAGTGGCTCGGGGATGTCTTTCCGGCGTGACGGTTGGCACTGGAGGCTGAGCCCGGTGCAGAGAAAGTAAATCCAGGTGACGAGCAAGATGAAAGCCACGGGGACGTAGAAAGCCCCCAGGCTGGGCCGCCACACCAGCCAGCAGCTGTACGGGAGGAAAGGGGCTTTGATGAGCAGACCTGGGTGCCTGCACGGCCAGCAGCCAGGTGGTGTGGTACTGTGATGCTCAGCACCCCTGCCCCGATGGCACGGGCTCTGCAGAGGCCTGCTGGCTGCCTGGCTGGGTTTTTCCCAATATATAGATAGCTCTTGGGAAAAATCTCACCGGCTTTTTCCAAGCTTGCCGAGATTCCCAGTGCTGCTGGTTCCCCTGCCCCAGCGGAGGGAGGCCTCCCGTTTGGGGAGGAAGGCATGGCTGAGCAGGGACACTTACTAGGGGTTGTTGTCATGGTAGTTGTGGATGTTGACAGCTGCCGTGATCCCACAGATGATGAGGGGGATCCCGCCGGCGATCAGGTAGAACCTGCACAGGGGAACGGTGTCACCGCACACCCGGAGCGAGCCCTCGGGAGAGCACGGCACGGCTGCGGGCAGGACGGGCTTGTACGGCAGAGCAAGTCCTGCCCCAGCCTCTGGATGTGAGGCAGGGGACGCTCCCGTGGCTCTCTGCTCCCCCGCGGGGCCGGGGCGAGGGGAAGGGGTGTTCGTACCGTAGCATGGGTCTGGGGGCCGGCTGGGACGTGTCCCCGTCCGGCTGCCGCGGGGCCTTCCAGGTTACCTCCTTGTAGAGCACTCTGGCTTTCACCGCCATCCACAGCAGGGTGGAGAGGGAGGAATAGTGCAAGATGATGCCGACCTGCAGGAGAGAGGCGATGGCCGGGAAGGGGGGTGCTGCAGACATGGCTGTGTCCCCGCCGGTCACCGTCCTGCGGGTCTCGGCAGGGCGAAACCTCTGCAAATTGCAGAGCAACCGCGGGCAGCGGCAGCGTGTGGTGGCCGTCCCCTCTCCCCTGGTACCTACCGCTTGGCAGACGATCAGGTAGCCGGTGAGGGTTATGCCTCCCGCGAAGACGGCAGCCGTCATGGCGATGTGGAAGCACAGGTTAAGCAGCATGTGCCAGCCCTTCCGCGGGATGAGAATGGTGCTGGAAGAGAGGCACAACGGGCACCCGTGAGCTCCTGCCCGGCCCCGAGCAGGAGCGTTATTTGCAGCGCGTGAGAGAGCCCTTTCCTGCAGCACAAATCCTGCCTCCGCTGCCCTGGAGGGATGCTCGGCACAGCCCATCCCTGCCCAGGCAATGGAGCGTGGCTAATGAAGAAGCCGTGCATGCCTGTGGGCAAAGAACTCACAGCTGCTGGCAACCACGGGGCTGTCAGCAAGGAGCCACCGGTGCTGGGATGCGGAGAAGGGGACGTTTCCATCGCGAGATGTGGGCTGATAGCGCTGGCCGGCTTTGCTGGCGTTTGCTTCACTTACAGCAACAGGAACGGCTTGGCCTTATATTTATCTAAATAAGCCCTTGTTCAGTGTGAGATATAATTATTATTATTATTGGGTTCTTCCAACCGGGTAGTAGTTAGATGTGGACTGATAGTATTGCTTGGCTTTGTTAATACTGGTTTCACTTACAATAAATTGAATGGCTTGGCCTTATATGTATCTCATTAAGTACTGTTAAGTATTTGATATAATAATTACTGTTGGGTTCTTCCAAATAGGTGATAGCTAGATGCAGACTGATAGTGTTGCTTGACTTTGTTAGTGTTTATTTCAGTTATAGTAAGGAGAACGGTTTGGCCTTATGTGCATCTCATTAAGTGCTTGTTAAGGGT
This sequence comes from Platalea leucorodia, assembly GCF_965183815.1. Lineage (NCBI taxonomy): Eukaryota > Metazoa > Chordata > Aves > Pelecaniformes > Threskiornithidae > Platalea > Platalea leucorodia. The sequence goes on along the minus strand of NC_138858.1, from coordinate 92,723,611 downwards.
TAAATATAATACTTATTATTGGGTTATATCTGAGAAATAGATAATAGATGTGGGCTAATAATGCTGCTTGACTTTGTTAGTGTTTGTTTCACTTATAGTAAGAGGAATGGTTTGGCCTTGTATTTATTTCATTAAGTACTTGTTAGATACAATATTTGGTTCTTCCTGAGAAATAGATAATAGATTTAGCTAACAATGTTGCTTGACTTTATTAGTGGTTTTTTTCACTTATAGAAAGAGGAATGTTTTGGCCTTATATGTATCTTGTTAAGTGCTTGTTAAGTGCTAGATATAATCGTTCTTGTTGGGTTCTTCCAACAGAGCAATAGATGCGGATCGAGAGCATTGCTCGGCTTCATTAGTGTTTGTTTCACTTACAGCAGGAGGCTCTTACTTTGGCCTTACGTGCATCTCATTAAGTACTCGTTAAGTGTTAGATATAACTATTTCTGTGTTCTTTCTGCTTTAAAGGAGGCAGCTGGTTGGTAAGTGGCCTGTCCCACTCTGGCTTGTGCAGCGAGTGTTGCCCGGAGCCCCTCTGCATCCTGGTGGGCTCGGTGTTAACCGCGGGGAGTGAGGGGCTCCTGCGGCACCCGGGGCTCTGAGCAGGACCCGCTGCTGAGTGTTGCTCGCTGCTGCCTTGCAGGGCTGATGGAGGAGCGGGGGAGAGCCCTTGGCCCCGCAGGAAGCCCAGCACCAGCCTGGGATGAGGCTCTGGCAGCATGGCTGGCCCTGCTCCTGCCCTTTGCTAAAAGTGCCCTGTTTGCTCCATCCCGGCCGCTCGTGGGGCACTGCTTTTGCAGAGGGAAGGCCCTCCTGCTCCTGCCCAGCCACCGCTCCACTGCCCGCTGCCCCACTATCCCCTCGCCTGGGGGGCTCGTTGGCCCCCGGTATGGGGGAACCCCATCCCTGAGCCCCAGCAGCTCACCATTTCTGCCCCAACCAGGTCTCAGGGGGTCTTCACACCCACCCTCAAAGTCCCACTCGCCTCCTCCATGCCTCACGTTGCAGGACAAGACATAGCCAACCAGCCCAAGGCCCCCATCACCATAACGGCAGGACACATCCAGCCATTGCCACAAGACGGGCTCCTGTGGCAGCACTTTTCTGGAGGGCCATCTCTTGAAAGCCCATCTCCTGAAAGCCCATCTCCTGGAGGGCCATCCCGTGGATGGTCATCCCCTGGATGGTCATCCCCACACACTTTCCTCCCGGGGTGCCTGGGGAGCTCCTCCAGCTGCCCGCAGAGACACCCACCCAAGCACAGCCCCTCCAACCATCACCACGGCCAAGGCTGGCACCAAGATGCTCACTCACCCATGGTTGACGATGTAGGTGATGATGGTGGTGAAGAGGCAGAGCAGCAGCACGGCCGTACAGGTGTACATGGCCGGGTGCAGCACCTCCACGGCGCCTCGCGCCTCGCTGGGGAAACCGCTCAGCTCCTGCACAGCACAGCACAGCCCGTCAGACCCCACGCCACCCGTCCCCATCCCCCTGTCCCTCCCCACCACCCCCTGCAGCCCGCAGGCTCCGCACCCCCCGAGCAAGCCTCCCAACCCCATTGCTCACCCCCACCTACCATGAGCACAGCCACGTTGCTGAGGTGCCGGCAGTGGAGGGAGGTGACGTTGGGCTCCCGGGCAGCCAGCTGGCAACCCTCAGCGCTCCAGCCGCCCATGCCCCCCAGCACCTCGAAGTTCCAGTACGCGGCCACCGGGTCCGCACCCTCCCCGGGGTGCCGCAGTGACACGGCCACCGGCTCCGACAGGTTTCCCACTCCGCAGCCATCTGCAGCAACAGAGAAAGGCGGTGAGCAGGGCAAGAGACACCCCTCTGCCTGCACCCCCAAAGGAGGCTGGGCATGGGGGACCCCCCACTGCATCCCACCGGCACGTTGTCACCTCCCCATGAGGAGCCCCAGGGATGGCTTTGCTCTGCAGGAGCACCAGGGCACAGCCCAAGGAGCCCCATGGAGCTCCATCCCCCCAAAAGCCCCACATAGGGCACCCCAAGACCCCGCCAACAGGCAAGCCCTTACAGGTCCCGGCGTAGATGACCGGCGTGGCCACGCTGCGGCGCTTGCCGTCGTCGGCCAGTCGGGAGGAGTTGCCTGTGCTGCAGAAGAGCTTGCCGTTGCGGAAGACCAGCAGCTGGAGCTTGCAGTCGGCCAGCGGCGTGGCTGGGACAGGGCTGGCGAAGAGGCTGGGCGGCAGCTGGATGGAGGCCAGGGCGATGCTGTTCTGCGGGCGCACGGTTGCTGGTGAGCAGGGGCCACCCCACCGGCACCCCCCTGTCCCCCAGCTTACCCGTACCTTGATGTGGAAGCTGGTCAGGGAGACGTTGGGACGCCCCGTGGTGCAGCGCAGCCTCAGCTGCTGGTCGGGCATGGGCTCAGCCCCCCGCTCGGCAGGAGGGGGACGCCCAGCCGGACCCCCATCCTGCCGCTGGAAAGCCACGCAGCTCAGCCCCACGTAGCTCTCAGGCTTCACCACGTACGCCTCGAAGGCGATGTTGCGTGAGTTCTGCCAGGCACAGCACCGCAGAGCGGCCATCAGCCCCAGCATGGCCAGAGACCCCCCAGCATGGTCAGAGACCCCCCAGCACGGGCAGAGACCCCGCACCAGCAGCCCAGCCACCTCTTTCTCTCTCCTCAGCCTCCCATCTCCAGCCAGGCCCCCTCCTTGCCCCCCACTCACCACCGCCATGTGCTGGGAGTTGCTGCTGAGCGTGTGGGCGGCGATCTTCTCCAGGGAGCGGACGATGCTGGTGCAAGCCTTCTCCTCCTTCTGCGACATCCACAGGATGTGGTCGTCCACCAGCATGATGTTGCTGGCCATCTCCACGATCACGTCCGTCAGCTGCGAGGACAGCAAGCGGCTCCGCAAAGAGCTACTGCCATCCCCAGCGGCAAACACCCCAATTCATGCTTTTCCACCCCAAAAATAACTGGCAGGGCTGGGACAAGCAGGGGACAGGAGAAGTGCTCATTACCTGCTTGATCTGGTCCACGTAGCCGATAAACTTCTCTATCATCTGGGCCACGTAGAGGACATCAACCATGTCCGAGAAGTTGGCCGCCTCGGCTGTGTAGACGCGGAGCTGGTGAGCCAGGGTCAGGGCGTTGGAGGCGTTGATGGGCATCTGCAGAGCGGCACGGCCGCGGGGGGGACGGTCACCGGCTGCGCCAGCCCCCCCGGCACGGCCGAGCCCCGCCCGGCCCCCCGGCTCACCAGCACGAAGGTGTAGAGGACGCGGGTGATGTCGTTGGTGTAGAGGCAGTGGGAGTAGTCGCCCTCCTCCCAGCGCCCGGCGCGGTCGCAGCGCCGCCACGCCTGCTTCTCCGCCGCCGAGCCCCCGCCGGCCGGCCCCGCGGCGAAGGGGTACTGCAGGCAGGGCTGGTAGGCGGTGATGCCTGCCAGGGTGCGGGGCCACCTGCGGGCGCGGGCACACAGTGATTGCGGGGCACTCGCCACCAACGGCCCTCTCTTGCTGCACTCCCCCCGTGCGGACCCTGCCCAGCACCACGCCACGGCCTGTGGGCACCGCAGCCCCCAAATCCCCCCAACAAGCCCCTGCCTCCCCTTGGCTCCGGGGGGGCTGAGGGTGATGCTCCCCAGAAAGCTGCCCCCTCCCCAGTCCCATATCCCGCTCAGCTCAGCACAGCACAGAGGGAAGCAGTGGGTGTGGGGGGGGCACTGCTAATTTAAGCCACATTGACTATACCAGTAATTTATATTCAGTAATGGCCCCGCCGGGGTTACGGCGGGTGCCCGGAGCCTTTCGTCTCGTGCCAGAGAAATTCCAACACCTCTGCCGCTGGAGCTGGGCTGCGCCGCCGGCACGGGAAGCCCTTCAAAGGCGCTCACGCTCCCCGCGGCCGCTAATCGCTACCAGACGCCCAGTCACCTGCGGCGAGCCCCCCGCCCCGGCACGCACCGCTCCTGCTGTATGTGGCGCACACCACGTGCATCCCTCGTCCCGCCGCAGCACCCACCCCGTGGCCACGCCACTGCCGGTCCCTACCTGAAGTCCCCGCGGTTGTTGGTGACCCGCTCGGCAGGGCAGTAGGACGCAGAGGTCTCCAGCACCACGATCTCCACCTTCTTGCTGACGTTGCCCTGGGAGGTGGAGACGGCGCACTCCCACTCGCCGTTGGCAGAGACGTGGATGTTGGAGAGGATGAGCTCGCTGCGGGCAGAGGGGATGGGCTGGCATGGCGGGTCTGCCCCACAGCAAACCCACAGCAGCAGTCCCCCGAAGCTTGGGGGCGTGGGGACACACACCATGAAGCACAGGAGGTGCCCATGCTTGGCAGCCCCCCCACGGCACTTTGTACCTGCAAACCAGCAAGCCCTGCGGCTACGAGTGTCTGTCCCCATCCCCATCCCCATCCCCATCCCTGTCCTCATCCCCATCCCATCTCCATCTCTGTCCCCACCCCGTCTCCATCCCCATCTCATCACCATCCCCATTTCATCTCCATCCCTGTCCTCATCCCCATCCCATCTCCATCTCTGTCCCCATCCCATCTCCATCCCCATCTCATCTCCATCCCTATCCTCATCCCATCCCCATCTCTGTCCCCATCTCATCTCCATCCCTGTCCCCATCCCATCCCCATCCCTGTCCCCATCTCATCTCCATCCCCATCTCTGTCCCCATCTCATCTCCATCCCCATCCCCATCTCATCTCCATCCCTGTCCCCATTTCATCTCTGTCCCCATCCCATCTCCATCACTATCCCCATCTCATCTCCAACCCCATCTCCATCCCCATTCCCTGACCTGGTGATGAAGGTGCAGTCGTGGATGAGGCTTTCTTCCACAATGACGCCCGTCCGCTCGTCCTCCTCCACCGGCTCACGGTTGTGGTACCATCGGATCTGGGTGCTGTTGTCCAGGTAGGTGGCGGTGCACTGGAAGGGCAGTCGGTCACCCTGGAAAACCACCTGGCGCAGCGACGGGATGAGGTGGTGGGTGTGCAGCTCCGGGGCGCCCGCTGCGGGGGACACAGCCGGCCGGGTGAGCCCGCGCCCCCGCCCGCCGCCGCCGCCCCCGCCCCGGCCCCGGCTCACCGCAGCGGAGCTGGCTCTCCCGCGCGCTGCGCAGGGGGAAGGCGTGGAGGTGCCGGGGGTAGACGCACACCGTCCGCTCCGAGATCTGCGCCGAGCGGTTGCGAGCCCAGGGCAGCACCCAGCGCAGGTTGCAGTCGCACGTCAGGTACTCGGTGGCAAAGTCCCTACAAGGGCCGGTGTCACAGGGTGCCGAGGGGACCGGGGCACGCCACCAGCCCTGAGACCCTCCAGCAGGACACCCTGTGGGTGCCAAAATCCCGGGGCACAAACTCACACGACTTTCAGGGAGGGGAGCTCATCGAAGACACCAGGCGGGAGGCTGGAGAAAATGTTCCCGGACATGTTCCTGTGGGACAGGAGAGAAAGGCGGCATGGAGGGGACCGGGGACCTGCTGGGAGCGGCAACACCTCCCAAAGGCACCTGAGGAGGGTGGGCACGTGGCAACTGCAGCCCCGCGAGCCCCAGCACCATCCGGAGGTAAAGGGTAGGAGCTGGCCTCGGGATGTGGCACGGGGCCAGCCCTGGGGTGCAAAACTGCCAGCGATGCCCCAGGGCAGTGGGTGGGGGCTCCTCTTGGGACCCAGGGGATGGGGCTGGCCAGGGGGTCCCCAGGGAGCTACTTACAGCCTGAGGAGGTTGGGGAGCCCCTGGAAGACACTGGCGCTCAGGCAGCCGATGCGGTTGTTGGAGAGGTCCCTGCAAGGCAAGCGGAGGGGCCGTCAGGGCTGGGGAAGCCCCGCTGGCCCCGCTCCCCCCAGGCCGGCCCCGGGTGCTCCCGGGGGGGCTGCACCAGCACTTACAGGCGCTTCAGCTCGGGGAGGCCGAGGAAGGCACCCGGCTGGACCGTGCTGATCAGGTTGTTCTTCAGGTCCCTGTGGGGAGACAGACACAGCCCTCAGGGTGTGCAGCAGGGAGCCCCGTCCACAGGAGACACAACGCAGTGGGGCCGAGGGCATGAGCGCACCCCGAACCCCCAGCCCCCATCTCCCACACACGGGTTCCTCGGCAGCCCCAGGTGCTGCAAAACCCTGCGCGGGAGCCTCATTAGCAGCTTTCCATCCCATTTCCCTCTCGTTATCTCTCCAAAGGGCGCAGAGAAGGCGCGAGGCTCCCCGTCGCTCGCAGGGGGGACGCCAGCCCCTCTGCACGCTCCAAGCATGCACAGCGGAGCATCGCATGCCCATGCATGCTGGCGGTGGCCGCCATCCCCTCCTGCACAGTTGTTTCCAGAGCAGCCGTATACCGACAAGTTATCATCTCCTGCAAGCGGGATAAGAGTAGGCTGCAATTGCCAGCACGGCCCCAGAAGGGCTTTGCAACCCGGGGGAAGCTCGTTTGGTTTATTAGCCTGATTGGAGGCACGTATCTAATCAGAAGTACGCCAGGCATGCGCCGGTGCGGGGCGGCCGCTGGCGCGGCGGGGAGCCGGGGAGCACCGGTGGCTTTGGCCGCTCCATCCAGCCCCACGGACTGGCAAGGAGGCTCCTGCTGAGCACTGGCGCTGGCTGGGAGAGGAAATGGGAACCATATGGCAATGCTGTGTTTATTTATAGCAGGCTCCACGGTGCTCATCGCTGGGTCACCCGCTGCTCCGCGTGCGGCCCTGGGGACACCCCATGAACCGCAGCCCCTGTTTCAAGGCCACAAGCTGGAGCCCGGGACGGGGGAGTTGTGCAAACCCTTCCAGCGGACCTGGGGACACAGGGGGGCGCAGGGGTCCCACCGGCGAGATGTGAGGGGCCACGCAGGGAGAGGGACCACGGGCGATGCTGCCTGCACACCGTAAACACAGGGATATGCTCTCCTTCCGGGCTAAAACTCACCCAAGTGGCTTCTGCAGGTCCCCAGCTGACCCCAAACGGGCAGGGCTTGGTGCAGGGCGTGCACGCCCCTGCGCTGCAAACCCCAGGGAAGGGAAACGCGGTGTGACGCCTTCCCGGCCGGCATCATCCCGGCCCCACTTGGCCAACACAACAGCTCTGCCCACCCCTGCCTTCCCTGGCCTTCCCCGACAGGCAAAAGCATGTCCTGGCAGCTGCGATGGCCGGGTGCCCGGCCGGGTGTGCAGGCAGGTGTGCAGGCAGGTGTGCAGGCAGAGGGGCCAGGTGAGCGCCGGTGCTGAAGGAACAGCTCCACTCACCTGCAGCGCCAACACCGCCAACACCCGCCGCACCAACACCCGACCTGCAAACACCCGTCCTGCAAACACCCGTCCATACATGGCCAGGGAAACCATCCGCACCAGCCCTGCTCCCCGCTGGGGGCCACCAGAGGCCCCCAGGGACCCCCGCGCCCCGGACACCCACCCAGCACACACCACCAGCACGGCCTGCAGGGACGCAGCAGCCAAAACACGATCGCTGCCAAAACTCAGCGCCCCTGGCCCTGGCCGGTGTGCAGCCGGGGGCTGAGGGACCACCGGCCAGGGATGGGACCTACTGGGGACCGTGCCGGGTCCCGGGGGCTCACGGCCAGGCTGGCGGGGAGCCTTCCTCACTCAGTCACTTCCTCCCGCTGGCCGGGGGCCCGGGGCTGCTGCTGCTGATTTACGATAAGGCTCTTCTCTCCACACCACAGTTGTTTGCCTTCGCGTTTCCGCCGATCCCGAGCCCTCTCCTCCCCCTGCCCCGGCGGGGTGACGTGCTGCAGGCACCAGAGCCGGCAGCGGCACAGTGCCACGTGTGCACGGGGACCCCCATTGCCACGTGTATGCCGGGACCCCCCTGCCACCACGCACTCCTGGGGACCCTGCAAAGCAACCGCCTCCTGCCCCGAGGCAGCGAGCCTCCATGCACGCAGCAAACCCTGGCACAGAGGGCCTGATCCAGCCTGGTGCAGCCACAAGGAGCCCAGCACCCTGGGGCTGAGCCCGCAGCCACACGAGCAGCTCCCTGTGTGCAGCAGCACCCGCTGCAGCCCAGTGTAGACAGACAAATGGACAGACTCCATCCCCATCGCTGCTGTCACCCAACCGAGCCCCCTCACAGCCTGAAGCCCCAAGGGGGGAAGCACTGGCCCCGGCGGAGGGCAGGACGTTCCCAGGCGGGGCTGCGCTAATGAGCGCGGCCGCCCCGGCTGCATACCGGCCCCGCTCAGACTCATTAATCTCATTACGCCGCTACAAATCACTGGAGATGCCAAGCTGCAAGCCCGGAGGGGTGGTGGTGCATGGGGGCACCCCGCACACCGCTGACACCCCAGGAATGGCTCCCCTCTGTCATGGTGGGACACCGCAGCACCCACAGTGGGCAGCTGGGGTGGGCATAGGGTCCCAAAAGCTCCCAGAGCCTCCACCGAGTCCCCGCTGCACCAGCACAGAGCCTCCATGGGGCACGTCTGCGCCGTGGCCCCGGACCGACCCGATGAAAACAATTATGGTTCCTGTCGAGAGCAATCAGGCATGGCATGGTGCGATGCTGGCCGGCCAGGGACGGGGGAGCGCTGCCCACGGCCCCCCCGGCCGTACTGGCGCTCCCCCTCCGACCCGCGCGGGGTTTCGGCACAGCAGAGGTGAGCGGGAGGTGACACGGGGTGGCTGCTCTCCCAGAGCACGGAGACTTTTAGGGGGACGCCGGGCACCCCGGGGGCTGCAGAGCCACGGTCCCCCAGGATGCCGGCCCCCCAGCTCCACCACAGCCCTCACTGGTGAGCGCAGCGCCCGCGGCGGCCCCGGCTGCGCGCACATTAATCCCTCCTGCTAATGAGAGCTCGGTGCCAGGAGGCAGGAGTTGACGACCCCATGCCTGGAACCGCACTGGGGAGGACTCAGCCGCATGGGTCTGCAGGGACACAGGTTCCCCAAGGCGGCTGCTTCCTGCTCACCTCTAGAACAGTCCCACAGGGATTTCCATGGCTTTAAAATCCCAAACCAGCCCCAAGGCTGTGCACCAGGCACTGCGTGCTGTCGTGCCCGCTCCCCAGCCTAGCACCGTGCACGCCACCCGCAGTGCCGTGCACCAGGCACCGTGCACCACGGCGTGCCTGCACCCCACCTGACACCGTGCACCCCCTGCACAGCGCTGTGCACCGGGTGCTGCCCAGGGGCTGGCACCCACCAGAGGCTGCACGTCCCAGAGCAATGTCACGAGTGGGCACTGTGCACGCGGCGTGGCCCTGCAGCCCCCACGCCCGCCGGAGCAGCTGGGCTCCGCTGCGGGCCGGGGCAGGTGCACACCCTGTAACTTGAACAAGATCTCTGTTAATAAACGCTTCCTTGTTCGGGCTAATGAAACGCAGGCGGTGTGGGTCCCATTGCCCCTGGGGAGCCCCCTCTCCCCCTGTGAGCCCCCCGGCTGGCAGGGCCAGCGTGCCGGGGCTGTGCCGAACCCTCGGCAGGGCTGTAACCCTCCCCAGGCCCGCCGCCAGCCGAGCGCACCAGTGTGGCTGCAGCACGGCACGGTCAGCACCTGGCCCGGTGAGTCCCTGCAGCCCCAGGCATGCTGCCTGCCCCTGCCTGCACTTTCCACTGCCCTCACCTCCCTGCTGACCCGGCCACCCGCCCCCTGCCCATCTGCACCCAGAGTGATGCCCTGCAGGAAAGCGCCGGGCCAGGCGCTGCAAGGCAGGGACCGGTGCCCAGCAGAAGGGGACCCCACAACCGCAGCCCCGGCACCGCCTGCTGCAGAGGATGCCCGGGACCGAGGCAGGCTGCGGTGCGCGATGCCCGCGGATGCCGGCAGCCAGGCCACTGTCACACCGGGTGAGCGTCCCGCAGCGGGCGCCCGCCCAGGTCCGCTCCGGCGCAGGAATGCGCGAGACCCTCACGGGGCCACGGTGGGGAACAAAACGCCCTCAGTGCGCCGGTCCCCGCTCCTGCATACCTACAGATCAAACCCATATGGGGGCCATAAATCTCCCCTTATTACAGCTCCCTCCATAGAGATGCCTTTCATGGAGAGATAAGAAAGTTGACTTTGTTCAGGGGGACAATGTCGCTTTTCATACCGGCCCCCACAGAGTACGGCCCCCCCGGTGCCTCCCGCCCCAGTGCGGCTCCTGGGGTCCCCGGGACGCCCGCGGGTGCCAGTGGCAAACCCCGCACCCTGGCCCCATTGCAGCACCCAGGAGCGACTTTGGGAGCAGGACCTGCGCGGTGCTGCCGGCTCACACCCTGCAGAAGCCCTGCCTGCGCCCTGCTGCCCACCCCTCCTGCCCGGACCCCCCAGCCGCCCGCCGGGCACTCACAGCTTCTCCAGAGCCCGCAGCCCGAAGAAGGAGCCGTTCTCCAGCACCGTGATCTTGTTGTTACTCAGCAGCCTGTGGGAAGAGCAGAGGGAGAGGGGCAGCCCTGTTATTCGACCTGTTGGGCAGCCCCATCGGTGACCTGCGGGGCTGCAGGGGGAACGGGGACGGCCAGACCCACTGGGAGAAGCAGCAGCCCTGGCTGTGCCGCTGCGGTGGTGGTGATGGTGAAGCCTCAGGGACAGGCTTGCATGACTTGGGTGGGGACATGGGATGCAACGGCCATGTCAGGATGCCACACTGTGGTCCACATGCATGGCAGCACCGGGCTGGAGGTGCCCGGGGCTGTGCCGGCTCTTGGGGCATCGCTCCTGTACCTGGGCCTGGGTGTAAGGAGCTGCACGTGTGGGTGACGAGATCCCCACCCCAGCACCTGCACCGAGAGGGCACCCCAAGGACCTGCAGCCAGGAGGGGACCCCATGGCACCCTCAGCTCTTGCCCCCTACCAGCCTGACCACCCTCCGGTCACAGCATCACGGCCATCCCAGGAACCTCCCAGTGCTGAGATTTTATCCCAAAGTAAATAGCTTTGCCGGCCAAAGGGGCCCTTGCGGGGTGACAGGAGAGGGAGGGAGGGCACAAGCACCCAACAATTCAACCAGGAGCTCATTAAAGCGCATTGGGGCAATTAGCAGAGCCAGACCTGGCCTGGGGATGGGAGCCAGCTCTTGGGGACCAGAGGTGCTTCCCCAGCGCTCCCGGGTGTCTGCGCGGGCACCGGTGATGCTCCTGCTGGCAAACGTGATCCAAAAACAGAGGGGGACGGCCGCCAGCTGGGGCCGGGAGGGCACCCTGCAGCCCTGGCCAGGGAGAGGCGTGGGGAAAAAAGGGCTCATTGAGGGCCGGAGCCGGGGCTGTTTACACACAGGCGGGCTCTGCAGCCAGGCTGAATGGCGGCTGTGTGCTGCAGAGCTCCATCCCCTCCGAACGCCCACCCTGCGGCAGCCGCCGGCGGCCACGCTCAGCTCTCCCTGGCTGGACTCCCATGCCGGGGCTGCCCGGGGAGCGGGCAGGACCAGGACCCGGCTCGGGGGGCTGCGTTGCAGTGGGGGCAGCTACCAAACCCTCGAAGCGTGGTGGGGAGGGAAGGGTTGGGGGCAGGCGGCACAGCCCCGCGCCCTGGGCCGCATCCTGTGCTAATGAGGAGCCGCCACCGGGCACCTCCGTGTCCACGGGGCCCCGCGACCCGGCCAGCGGCGGGGAGCGGAAGCGGCCGGCAGCCCCGCCAGCCTGCAAATTGCTTCCACACGCTGGCGGCCACAGCCACGACGGCCAGGGCCACATCTCACCCTTTCCTCCCTGCAGGGACCCTGCTTTCATGGGGCTCCGCTCGCCCCAGCACAGCAGCAGCGAGCACTGGTGCCAGACAGCGGCCGGCTCAGCCCCGGACCCTGCCCAGAGCGGAGGGCAGCAGGGATGCTCCCGGAGCAGCATCGCTCCCGGAGCAGCCCCGGCTCCAGGACACGGCAGCCCCATGGCATGCCTTGATTCCCCATCACGGCGTCAGCTGTTGCTCAAAGCCGTGCTGGCCCCAACAGCTCCAGAAGGTTTTAATTCCAGCAGCAATGGATTTCACAACCCTGCAAAGCCTCCGCAGGCTGCGCACACACGGGGGGACCTCAGGGGTGAGCAGAACCCCCCCATCTCAGGGGCTGAGCTGGGGTGCACACTGGACCCTGCTGAAACAACCCTTTGGGGATGTGTGAGCTGCAAATGCAGAAAACAGATGAGTGCACGAGACTCCAGTCTCACACCTCCTGTGTTTGGTCCTGCGTCCCGGCCTGGGGCGGCAGGGGGGTCCCCGGCATGGAGATGGATCCTCCATGGATGGAGGATCACCCACCCAGGATGGATCCTCCCCTTTGGGCAGGGAGGACTGGGCACCCCGGGCAAGCTGGACTCCGCTGTGCCAGAGGCTCCCAGGGCTTTGCAGGGGGTTACAACCACGGATGTGCCACCAGCGCAGCGGGCAGAGAGCAGGCAGCTGGCTGCCTGCACCGGGGGCCCAGTGCACCGGAGAGCTGCGTCCAGCTGGGAATGCAGCCCCTGGCCGCCCCCAGGGCTGAGCCCCGGTGCCAGGGATGCTGGCTTTGTTCGCGAACCCCTGGGACCATCCGCGCCTCTGCCATAAAAACAGAACTCCCCGCCTTAAAAGGCAACGCTCCCGCGGTCCCGATGGGATCGGCCTCCCCTGTGATCTGCAGCCAGGCGGCCGGGCCAGGAACCCGCCCGCCGACGGCCGGGAAAGCAGCCGCAGGACGCCTTCCCCATGGCGTGCTTCGGCCGAGGGCGAAGGCACCCCTGGAGCCGTCAGCCTGTTGGGAGCGGCTGTTGGGGAGCGCGGGAACAGCCGGGACCCCGGCACGGCACAGGGGCACCCCGAGCCACAGGCACTGCCTATCCCTGCAACACCCCGCTGCTCGGTGCCTGGTCCGCCCTTCCTTAAGGAAAAGAGGTCCTCGACCAAAATGAGTGTTTGGCACACAAAAATTGCACTGACGGTAACAATTCAACTGAAAGTTTTCTTCCTGATAAAACTTTCCGAGTAGCATTCCTGGTTCTTCTTTTCCCTATCCTGTAGAAGCCAGCAGGGTCACGTTCCCCTGTTACAACTCACATCCTCAAACACGGTTTTATTTTGTTTTTGCTACTTTTATGGATATTATGTTCCAAAATGTTTTCCTTTTTTTTTCCCAGGAAGTTCCCATCAGGCTCCACGGGACTTTCCGGCCCCACGCGTCCGCAGGCAGCAGAGCCCTGTGCACTATCCACTTACAGGAGATTAACCGAGAAACACCAAAATATGATGGAATAAGCGTGCCCACGAGGCCACCCCGACCCAACACACGGGGGTCAGGGGCGAGCAGCCCCTGAGCCGCACTGGGGCAGCAGGACCCCGAACTGGGACCCAGCTCTCAGCATGCGGGACCGGGGCCGGATCCGAACCCCTCAGACGGATTTCAAACCCCAAGAGCTGCCCCCGCTCTCATGCCCGGCCAGGAGGAGGGATCGGCTGGGGAGGGAAGTGGATGGGAGGCTGGAAGCAAACCCCGCCGCCCCCCAGATCTCCCCGGCTCACCGTGGCCACGGTGGCTGTTGCCGCCGGTGGGCTGGGGAGCGCCTCGGGCAGGGGTTGCGGTGGTTCCCCAGATGCTCGCTGAGGTCCGCGCGGGGCCGGGGGTTGCAGAGGGGATGTGGTGCCCCCACGTCCCAGCCGTCCGCAGAGCTTGGCAGGCCATGAAAGCACAGCTGTGTTCCTCAGGAGCCGTCACTTGGCTGTGCCTTGGCTCCAGCCCAGGCTGGGACTCCTCACCTCGGCAGCGCCGGTAAACACCGCGGCAAGAGGTACCCCCTCAACCTGGCGCGGTGCAAAGGGCCGGGGACTCCCTGCACGCCCCCAGCCCTCAACACCCAACCGCTCTTGCGCCGCTCCAGCATCTTCCCACCCAAAACGGCGCCTTCAGCCCACCCAGCCGCCCCGAGACCCTCCTGCACTGCGGTGCGTGGGCAGGTGGGCTCCCATCGCCCGCCGGGGACAGCCCCGCTGCCGGGACAATAATCGGCTAATTGAGAGATGGCTGGAAAAGTCTCTGCGGACAATGCGGGGATTAAGGACCAGAGTGTCGAGTCAAACGGAAACGACGGGGGGATGCGCGGCCGCAGGCGGGGACGGGGCGGCGGGAGGGAGCCCCTCGAGGAGCATCCTCCTGTCCCCGGGGGATTCAGCCTTGGAAGGGGTTCAGCATCCTCACTCCAACCCACCCGCACCGAGGCTCTCAGGGCTCGGACCCCGCGAGGTTGCAGGCAGGGAGATAGAAAGATCCCCTTCTTCTTTTTTTCATCGCAAAAAGAGGAGCCAAAAGCGAAAAAAACAAGATTGTTTTTTCAAGCGTGCTGGAATCCACTTGGATAAATAACGGCTCCAGAAACTGGGCTGCTGAAACAATAAACTTCCTCTGGACCCAACCAAAAAAGGATGAGGGGAGACGGTGGCTCCCCGGCCCGGGCAGGCAGGGGAAAGGCACAGGCAGCGGCACAGAGGTTAATAAGGGGGGGCTGCGGTGGGGGTGGGGAGGCCGGCTACGCTTTGCTCTCCAAGTGCATTAATTCAAAGCATATGCTCGCAGCAGATATGGCGCAGGCTGCGCCCCGAGCAGAGCTCGCTGGTTTGCAGAGGGATTTTAGGAAGAGAAAAGAGGGGCCCCGGGACTGGCGAGAGGTGCCGAAGGCTCCGGCACCGGGAAGGGCTCTGGAGGCAGCAGCATCTCAGGGGGAACCCCACAGCTCCCAGCCCAAGGGGGTCGGAGACCCCCCCCCCCGCCATGGCCGGGGCCACCCCTTCCCCACTTTGGGCTCTCGGGGGCTCTTGCCCTCCCCGCGACGTGCCCGGGGCGTTGCCTCCAGCCTCACGTCATGCCAGGCTATTTTGGATGGTGAAAATTATTGTTCCAACACTCGGCTTTTGTTAGCACAGCAAAAATAAGCCCCGGAGAGAGGGCGAAACCTCCAGAGCCGGCGCAGGGCGGCAGGGCTGGGATGCTCCGATGCACCGGGCAGCACCGCAACCCCGGAAAAACCAAACCTGCCGGAGCTGCAGCCCAATAAATAACAAATAAAAAGCTGAAAAAGGTTTGAGAAAGAAACCATCTGCAGGGCCCAGGATAAACTGGCCTCGGAGAGGGGAGTTCAAGTAGAACTGGAAATTGGTCATAAGTCAAAGCCCTCTATTCCCTGCAGACAATCTGTAATTTCAGTGCAATCAAGCTGTGCACATAAATGAGGCCTGTGCTGGGATTCCACATCTGGAAGAGGTTTCGGCTCCCGCCCGTGTGACAGCGGGGCTGGCCACGGCCAGCGCGGCTATCTGGGTCTCGTTAGGGATACAGTGCTTTTTCCATTAGGCGATTAGCACAGGGGTCAGCTGGAGGGGGAGGGAATTAAAGCCTTGTTAATACACAGAGCCCCGGCACCTCGCAGCCGCACCGAAGGGATGTCCCCGAGAGGTGCCAAATCCCCCGGCCCCAAACCACGGGAAGACCACGGTCCCAGGAGGTTGGACCCCGATGGAGGGGCTGGGGGAAGCGCTGGGCCCCAGGTTGCATCGGTGCAAGCTCTGCTGGGACAGCCGCAGCCGGGCGAGCTCTGCAGGGCTACGAGTCAAAAAGGGGTGACAAGCCAATCTGTTAGGGCTGGCATCCCTCCTTCCTCCCCACGATGAGCTGGGGGGCAAGAATTAACCTCTAGGTATAAAACAGGACGGGTGTCAGAGAGCATATACCTTGTAACGTCTGCTGAGGTTGCACCGGGATATCGCACCCCTGTGAGCATCACCCCGCTCGCCGGACCCCGCACGTGTCCCCATGCCGGCTCCCCGTGCCTGCTCCACCGTGAAGGCAGCGCTTCTGCCTGCACCGGTCCCGGCAGCCGCAGGTCTCCCCATGGCATGAGTTTCTCAGGCAGGACCGAAGACTGGCGGGACACGGCCGGGACAGCTGTGGATATTTAGGCAAGAACCGAAGTGCCTCGTCTCCCTGTCCTGCCGCCAGCTCGAGGGGCTCCAGCGCCACAGCTCCAGGTGTCGCACCCGCCACCAGGACAGAGCAGGGCCACCGGTTCCCAGCACCCCCGTCCGTGCCGGGTCTGCCTCTCGCCACCGCGCCTTCCCCACATGGAGTTAATTTTTGCAGCTCCACATCTGCGGGCACTGCCTCGGCTCCGGTTTGCTCTCTTCCCAAAGCAGGGATCCCTGCGAGGAGCTGAGGGAAGAGAAAGGGAGCCATGGCTCTGCTCGGCAGACGGCTCCCCCTGAGAAACCACCGCATCCCCCGGGATGCCGGGACACCACAGCCGAGCCCAGGGCTGGCTGCAGGGCAGGTCCCTGGGGCCACGGGCATCCCTCGTCCCCTGCTCTGCCCGTCTGCAGGCTGCGATGCCAGCGAACGTTTCTTAGGCGTGGGGGGTAAATAAGCAGCAGCTGCCACGGAGGCAGCCTTGGATTCCTCAGCGCAGGCCTAATAATTAAAGATAAATAAAGAAGTAAACTGAGAGTATGGGAAAAAGCCAAACGAGAGCCGGGGTGAGGGACCCGCAGAGCGGCAGACCTCCTCCAGCCGCCCGACCTCCTCCAGCCGCCCACGCATCTCCAGCCATCGCCCGGCAGCCGGAGCTGCGGCCGGGACAGCAGCAATCCCGCGTCGGCAGCCTCCCCCCGTGCGCAGCATCAACGCTGCTCGTTAGCGCTAACGCACGCCTCCTTCCAGGCCAGGCCGGCCGAAGCCTAGAAGACGGCTCTGCTTTTAAGCGTTATTCTGCACAAAACACACCATGCGTTTCCTGCGACTGGGGCCACACTGATGCTGAGCATCCCTGGGGCACGGACGGGACCCGAGCATCCCAGGGGCACGCGGAGGAGCCCTGCTTGGACCCGGCTCACCCACAGGGCTCAGAATTTGGCTGTCCCCAGCGGGGTGTCCCCCACGGCACGTGCAGCCCTTGCCACTTGCCCGGGCCCTGCTGCCTCCTCCGCTCCCTGCCCGCACCCCAGCAGCTCCAGGAGACACTCCCGAAGCCGGAGCCTCTGGTTTTGATTGTTCCATCTGGAAAGGGTTTAGAATAAATCACGTTTACTGCGCAAGAGCAGAGCCCAGGGTCACCGCATATTTGTAGGTTTCTGCCTGCGCCTGTAGGTTTCATGTCACGTTTTAGTGGGATCGTGTAATGCCCTAATGCTTCTGCACGGTCATCCCGGCCCCGCCGAGGGAGCCGGCCCCGGCACAGGCGGCTCCAAACCCCTCTGTCCCACCTCGGCCACTCCGCCGGCATGGGCCTGCAGTGGGACTCAACACTGCGGTTACACTCGCTCATGCTGGAGAAAGCACGAGAGGAGGCAACTAATCGGATGCTTTTCCCAAGACAAATTGGCAAGGGACTCAAACGTCCCCGCGGGTATTTGCAAGGGGCTGACATACGAGAAAGGGCCAGAGGAGGCAAGAAGTGAAGAGCAAAGCCCGCCTGAAGAAGAGCGCGACCGGAGAGCCCAGCCTCCACCTGCCCTGCAGCCTCCAGCGTCCCCCACCAAGGGGAAGCTCAGGACAAGCCGCGTGTTGTTGCTCCACGATGATTTACACTTTTATTACGACGGCTGCACTTCAGCCCCTGCTCGTGGCGCCCGCTCAGCACAGGCGCGCACCACAACGTGCTCCACGCGCGCGACGGCCGGGCAGGACGGTGGCACCAGCCGGGTCCCCTCGGCAGCCACTCCGTTTTCACAAAGCGGACATCGCCAGCCCCAATCGAAGCCCCTTTGCAGCCAGCGGCACGGCACACGGGGACCGAGAGATGCTTTAGAAATAGCAGCAGCTCCAGCGCGCAAGCAGACACGCGGCAAAGCGGGTTCAAGCACGTGAGAGCGGAGGGGACCAGGAGCGCGGCAGCCCCCAGCCCAGCCCCGCGCATCCCCGATCCCCCGCAGCATCCAACAAAACCCGCCTGAGGAGAAGACGACGGAGAGCCGAGGCCGTGGGCAGGCAAACACCGGCACCCTTGTGGGACGACGCTCCGGGTGAAAGCCACGTTCCCTCCAGCAACGGCGCTGCCGGCCCTGCCCTCCAAACCAGATTTTAATTCAAACGTCTCCTCCGGAGTTATAAATAAACCCTGCAATCCGCTGCTGCAGCGAGCAGGCGCGCCGGCTGCCAGCGCCGGCCGAAACCCCAACCCTCCCCGGCACCGAGGGCGCAAGGAAGCTTTTAGGCAGCAAGCGGCAGCTTTAGACCCTTTGCGCAAACCCAAAGCCCACTTACTGCTCCCGATCTCTTTTCAGCAAATATTTCCAGTGCGAACAGTCGCTTTCAAACAAAAACATCCTCCCCCAGCACTCGGGCAGCAAGCGCGGCGGAGGGAAGCGTGAAGAAGGAGCCGTTTCCTGGATTTCCAGCTCACGTCCATGCTTTAAACTGGTGCTGCCGCCGCGCCGTGGGGAGAGCGGGCTCCTTTCCGTTATTCTATAGCCGCAACACCCCGCGTTAATGCAATTTAAACAGTTAGGCAGAACCGAGCAATGCTTTTGTTGCTGCAGATTCACTTACGAAGTGAAAAAATAATTAAGTAAGCGAAGAAAGCAACCGCTGGCGCCGCGCTCCCCGACACCGCGGGACTTTGCCCCCCGTCTCCCTCGTCCCCGCCAGCACCTGCCCGCCCGTGGGTGGCTGCGGCCGAGGAGCCGCGGTCCCCGCCGGCGTGGGGCGATGCGGGGGTCCCCCCGCCGCTCCGGCCCCCGCCCCGGGGCCGCCGAGCGGGCTCAGCGCTCCCCACGCCCGGGCTCCCAGCGCTCCGCAGGCGCCGCGCCGCAGCAGACGCCCGGCCGGAGCGGCCCGGGGCGATGCCCGGGAGCGGGGGGCGATGCCCGGGAGCGGAGGGCGATGCCCGGGAGCGGGAGGCGATGCCCGGGGGCGCGGTACTCACAGCGTGGCGGTGCCGTCGGGCAGCAGGCGCGGCTCGGGCGGCACCGGGAGCCCCCCGCCGCTGCAGACCACCCGCCGTCGGGGCGCGGCGGGGCCGCCGGGCGCCTTGGCCCGCTCGGCCGCGCACTTGCAGCCCAGGCTCTGCGCGGGGCAGCTCCGCGCCGTCCCGCCGCCGCTCAGCGCCGCCGCCAGCAGCACCAGCGCCGCCGCCCGCCGCATGGCCCCGGCCCCGGGCGACGGGCTCCGGTGCTCCGGCTCCGCGCCCCCCGCCGCCGCCCCGCTCCCCGGGGCGGCTCCGGCGGCGCCGCCTCCCCCGCTCGCCGCGCTCCGCCGCCGGCCCTGGCGCCTCCCCCGGCCCGCCCCGCCCCGCCCCGCCCCGGCCCCGGCCCCGCCGAGGGCATCGGCTCCCCTCGCCCCCCTCCGCGGGCGGGAGCCTGCGTGGGAGAGAGATGGAGCCCCCCGTGGACCGGGGCTGGAGCTCGGAGAGGTCTTGGAAAGCTGGAGCCTGCGTGGGAGAGAGATGGAACCCCCCGTGGACCGGGGCTGGAGCTTGGAAAGGTCCTGGAAAGCCAGAGCCTGTGTGGGAGAGAGACAGAGCCCCCCGTGGGCTGGGACTGGAGCCCGGAGTGGTCTTGGAAAGCCGGAGCCTGCGTGGGAGAGAGATGGAGTCCTGCACGATGCAGAGCTGGAGCTCCTGTGGACAGGGACTGGAGCTCGGAGAGGTCCTGGAAAGCCGGAGCCTGCGTGGGAGAGAGAGAGAGCCCTCCGTGGACCGGGGCTGGAGCTCCGAGTGGTCCTGAAAGCCGCAGCCTGTGTGGGAGAGAGATGGAGTCCTGCACGGTGCAGAGCTGGAGCACCCGTGGACAGCAGCTGGAGCTCCATGGGGTCCCACAGGACCAAGAGCTGGAGCCCCCGTGTTCCAGAGCATCCTCCCAGAGCGCGAGAAGCTCCAGCCCCGCCTGGTCCCAAGCTGGAGCCCTGGGCCTCAGCAGGGTCCAGAGCACACGTGGTCCATATAGGCCACGATGCGATGCCTCGCCGTAGCATCCCAGCTGCGACAAGTGCAGGGTGCTGCGCCCAGGGTGGTGGCACGCACGTGGCCCCACCAGCCCTCCTGTGGCCTCCCACCGCCTGCCGGGCCCCCACGCCACGGAGGAACCCCCCGCACAAACTCACACAGTTCACTTCGCGGGCGCGCTGCTCCCTGCCCTCCTGGCCTCTGCTCCGCCATTAACACTCTCCCCTTCTTGCCTTCCCTGTTTGCTTCACTGCTTTTCACACTAAGTTCAATATTTTCCTTCCTGCTCCCCCCTCCCTCATCCCTGCTCCCTCTTGCGCTGCCCCCGGCCCCCTCTCCCCCCAGGGCTCGGCTTCTCCGAGGCCACGGCTCACTGCAGCTTCAAATCAAAAGGGATCAAAAGCAGGCAATGAAGTCTCCAGGACCCCGTGCCAGGGAGCAGAGGAAGAAGGTCATGGAAGGACGACAAGGGACAGCTCTGGGAATGCGGTTTCTCTCCAGGACCAATAGTTCCTGGAGGGGAAAAGAAATTTACTCCTTTCTCCAAATAAATACATCTTGCTTTGGCGGTGGGCGTCGGAAAGAGGAGATACTCATCAGCACGCACTCCCAAGCTGTTTCCACATGCGCTTTTGTTTGGGAGCCTGGGCAGCGCAGGGTCCGGCACAGCTCGTTAGCGCTTAACCAGCGGTTGCCTCGTTTCTCCAGCTCTTCCCTACCCGCACTCGGCCCTGCCCGGGCCCTTGCCGCCTCCCGCCAGGCAGCGACAAGGACGGTGGCCCCACGGGCTCTTCCGTGACCGGTCGCACCCCCCGCAGACCTCCCACCCCCTCACCCCGGGGGGTCAGCCGTGGGACCCCAGGGGCCTGGAGACCAGCATCATCTTGTTAGTAAAAAACCAAGAATCAACAGCGTACCCACATCTTCCCCTCTTTTTTTTCCTTTTTTTTTTTTTTTTTTATTCCTTTTTTCCACTGAGCAAAATTTCCCCTGCAGAAATGACCCTCCCGTGCGCAGCGCTGCAGGATGCTGGTCCCAGACCCTGCAGCTGAAGCTGGAAGAGCAACAGGAAAGCGCCTGTGCCCAGTATCCGCTCAGAGATCCTGCGAGCATCTGCACAGCATGAAACTCCTCCCAAAAACCAAAATGGTGAGCTCTGCCTCCCACTTTAAACACTACAGAAAGCAAGAGGGCTTTTCTCTCCTTCTTCTGGAGAAGATGAGCCCGCAGGCTGGAGCCCGCTGCTCCACTGGGTGTCCCCACCAACATGGAGAAGAGACTGCTTGTCTGGCGTCCGAGTTAGGCACTCATAGCACACCAAACCTAGCATCAAACAGAGACATGACCCCAAAATGCCGCAGTGCACAGGGCTCAGCCACCTTCTTTTGCTGGATCAGGCCCTAAATTAAGAAGTCCGTGTCTCCAAGAACTCCAGTGCTTGCAAGGACCCTAGGAGCCACTATGCAGAACCGCTCCCCTCTGTGCCCATCAGCGCAAGAGCTGGGAGCAAGGCACAAGATTTCGGTGCCTCATCCCTGAGGGAACGGCCCAAGGCTTCGGCACCGAGCGGCTGGAGGGACCTCGAGCAGAGCCCGGGCTCGCACCTCGCCGCGGGTGGCCCTGCTGCTCCAGAGCACTCTCACCCCCGGGTTATTCTACGTTGCCTTTACGGCCCGTTTATGTTTCTCCTCCACACAGAGACCAGGGGAGCTGCTCACACTTGTGTTCCTACCAAGTGCAGCTCTGACCCCGATCCAAACCACAGCCGCTGCTCCTCTTCTGCCCCTTCCTCGGGGCAGCGGCTCTGCAGCTGGGCAAGAAGGGCCCTGGGAAACCCCAGCATTAAGCCAAGAGCTCCCCGTGCGTGGACAGGAACGGGACTTGGCCCGGACCTCAGGCCCAGGAGGATGTTGGTCAGTGCTGGCAGCATCCAGGGCAATCAGAGCTCTGGAGCTGTCTCCACGACACGTTGAAGCAATCAAGCCACTGTACGTGGTCTTCAGAATTTCAGTCTCCTATAAAATTACCTCCAAGAACAGTCAAAACCTTGTCCAAACTAGTAACAAATGTGAAATACCCGGCCCCAGCCCCGCTATGAGGAGAGGAGCTCAAGCAACACTTCCCACATGCTTCAAGCCCGACGGAGTTCAGGTTCTTTCAACTACTTCCAAGCCCCTCTCCGTGCTTTCCCAGCCCCAATCCCTCCTGATGCCTCCTGCCCGGGAGACGAGGCAACCTGTTTGAAACTCCATCACCACGGACGTGCCGGGTGCCAAATCCCCCTGCTCCTCGCTCCCATTCAAAGGTAAAAATGCTCCTTAACCACTGCAGGCAGAGGGAAAGACAACAAGCACAGGACTCTCAATTCCTTTCACTGGGATCCAATAAAAACCTTGGCAGTTGCCTGCCTTCCTGCCGGAAACCCGATATCCCAGAAATAAACACACTTTCCACTTTGAAGGGCTGCAGCGGGCTCTGCCGTGGGGCCGAGCTGCTCCCACCACCCCCGGGCTCTCACCTGCCCGCAGCATCCCCGGCCGCAGCAGGAGCCCGAGGCGGAGCAGGGAACTGACCCAAACCTCTTGATTTTCTCAGGGAAGCCGAGCACCCTGCGCCTTCCGCAGACGGCGGGGTGCCAGGCACCGGGAGCAAGCCCAGCCATGGCACCCAGTGCCGCGCATCGGGGAGCAGACGCTCTCGGGTCCCTCCAAGCCCATCCCCGCTCGGCCCCCGCCGCCTCCCCGCACATCTGCTGCGCGCTGCGATTTGGCAGGGAGGCCAAGCTCGGCTCCAGACACTTTGCAACACAAAGGATATTATCTGATAAAAAATAAATCAAGCCTGGCTTTGTGGAGGAAGGGGAGCCAACGATGCCTGGACTCTCACCTCGCCGGTAACCGGAGCCTATGGAGCTCAGCAACTTCAGAGCGTGCCTCTAACAGGAGAGGCTGCCGCTCCGGCACCGGCGCTTCCCCGAGGATGAGGATGGCCTCAGCCAGCCAGCCAATCTCCCCAGGAGCCAGGAAAGGAGAAGCAGCAGCACATCACCCCATCCAGCATAACTGACAGCTTTATTCCTTTTAGAGGCGGCCAAGTCTGCCCACAGACGCTCCCCAATCCCCCGAGAAGAGTTTTTCTCCACAGCGCGTGTGAAGCCCTGCTCCGCGCGCCGGCACGGCTCTGGGGGGGGTCAGCCTAGCCAGCCCCCCGTCCGAGGGACGGCGTGGAAATGAGTGTCACCTCAGGGGACTGCTGGGAAACCCGCGGCCGTGCCTTCGCCCCGGGAGGGGACGGCGCCTGCGCCATCGGCCGGCAGCGAGGGCTGTAAGTCACGAGGGAGGAGGCCGCAGAACAAGCCTTCGTCTGCTGGACGCATTCCTCCAAGGCAAATATTGACAGTGACATTGCCCCGAGGAGCGGGGAGCGAGAGCACTGCTGCTTCAATAAACCGGCCAAGTGCTTTTAATAGATGTAAATAAAGCTTGTGTTGCAGGGGGCCGAGGTGCCTGAGCGGGGAGTGGTTCATTAAGAGGCCAGGGAGCCTTTCATCTCCGGCTCGTTGGCTCCACTCCAGTGACCAACAGTTACCATCTGCCGGGTGACCTCTGCGGAAGGAGTGGGTGGTCCGCACCCCGCTCCCCCCAGACAGGTGTCCGGCGTCACCGACACCACGGCTCCGCACCCTCCGAGGAGGAACAGAAGGCTCCGGCGGGCAGTGCCCGCCGCACCGGCTTCGGGGAGGCTTGGGCATGGCAAAGCTCTGGGGCTCGATGCAGTCAGAAGAAAAAAGCCTGTTGGGAGCAGGATGGGCGAGAGAAACAGCTGCAGAAGAAGGGAGCAGAAGCTCAAACTGCTCTCCTCTCTTCTCCAGCACCTTGTCACAGCCCAACGCCGGCCACCGCAGCACCCAAGCCGCTCCCCGCAGGCCACCTGCGCGGCCCGGCCACAATCCGGCTGGATGGGAGAGGGGCGTCCCTCAGCTGAGAGCGTCCCCCGCACCGCGCCGCACGGCTCTCCAGAACCACCAAGACGCACGCTGCTCTGCCACGGTCTCGGGCAGGAGGCCACCACCAGAGCTGACGGAGCCCTAAATGTTTTAGCAGGCAGTATGCAGGGAGATCAGAAAACCAGAAGACCACACGCTTTCGTGAGCCAGTCTGCTCCTTAAACACCGCTGTGCAGTCAGAGCTCCAGGGCACGGAAGCCAGGACAAGCCCTGCCCTGCCCTACAGCACCCGTGCACACTCGCTTCCCAGTTTACACCATTTACTACTTCATTAAGCTTGGCTAGCGTCCAGTTTCAACTCAGGAAATAAGCACAAAATGCCCGAGAGAGGAAAAGCAAGAGGGGACGTGAGCCACAACGCAAGACAATTCTCGACGTAAACCCGCCCCGCGGTTCTGCGCTCGGAGCGAAAGAACTGCGGCAGCGCAGCCGGTTTTGGAGCCGCAGGCCGGCGGGACAGGGCGCTCAGCGAGGGGGGAGCAGAGCAGGGGGTCCCCGATCAGGCTCAGCAAGCTCAGGGAGATCGCTTTCATCCCTCATGTGCTATGGAGGGCTCTAGCCAACATTGTACAAGTAGCAAACAAACACTGCAGGGACACCAGCAGTCTTTGCACATTTGAATGAAATTCAGCTAGGAGAACGGGCGTCCTGACTTTGTTCTGTAAAATAAACGAAAGGCTTTCAGTGCTGTGAAACTTGCAAACACGAGGATTTGCGGTCAGGGCACGGTGCTGAAATTCTGGGAGGAAAGAGGTGGAAGAGGAAGGGATTCACTTCAACCACCCGATGGAAAATAAAGTTATTTTTGTGACTCATTTTTGATCCCTACCTGTCCGCAAGCAGCCGAGGAGCCACTGTCCCTCCTCCGGTGGAGCAGGAGCGCTGCCCCGGACCTGGGGAGCAGTGCCACCCAGAGGGCTTCTCCAGAAACAGCTCACGCCATCTGACATCTCGCCCAACCCGGCAATTAGGGGTTTTTTTGCCTCCTTCTGATCAAAGAAAGCTTCACTTTCTTTGCCAGCTCTGTATCAGCTGTCTTTCAAGCCACCCTCCTCCCTCCATCCCGAGACAAGCAAGTCTCGCTCAACAGCAGCTCCAGGTTAGGGAAATAGCTTCAACGACAACTCAGGACATTTATTCACGACGCTGGAACATAAAAATAACATCTTTAATAGCTTTATAGTTGGCACAGATGGTATTAAAATTCACCACTTCTTATTAATAGACTATGAAACAACACATGGTGCAGTGCCGAGGAGGGCAGCTCCGACTGCATGTTGCTTCTAAACCACGGAGCTACGACGGGTTGGTGTTAGAGCTGACTCTTTTCATTTACATTCAGCGTTTACAGTCAGAGAGTCAAACCAACAGCTAGATTTAACCACACGCACACAGAGCAAAGCCTGGGAAGGAGGTTTCTGCTGGCAACCAATGTCTCCTCCTCTTAGCAGCACACAAAAGCCCAAAAATGTAGTTGTAACACAGGTTACGAGAGACTTGCCGCAGCTACCGTTGGCCAAACAGCACGTGACAACGCAGGAGCTTCTGCTCACACCCGAATGGAGCAGTTACTGCAGTGAAAGAGTCGTTTCCCTCTTCCAGGAGAAGCGAAGGCTAGACCAGCACTTAAGATATTAAGACATTGCCTAGAAGCTCTGTCAGGGGCGGCTGGATTTTTTTCAGGAACCTAGAACACAGTGGAATAATAATACCTTACTTTCTGAAGTACTTTTCCCAAAGGGCCTCTAGCAAAGCTCGCCGCTGCCCTGTGAGACAAGCAAGCGCTGTTTTCCTCACACAGATGTAGAGGGGATGGTGGAGGCACCAAAGGGTTACGTGACTTGCCTTGGAAAGCAACAGCAAGCTGATGGTAGACCAGGGACCTTGCAGAAAAACCCCGTTCTGACCAAAAAGAACTTACAGCATCAAGAACTACGACACAGGGTGAAAATAACTCCCAACACCACTTCACAAGAGGGGAAGGGGAAGGTTGAAAGCATCCCAGAAGGTCTGAGCGGCCGCGGAACCAATGGGAAAAGTCAGCAGCGTCAGCCTGAAAAGGACAGATATAAACTTCAGCCGAAAAGACACTCCCACACCTGCAGTCTGCATCCAAAACATTACGCCACGAACTCAGGCTGGCAACCGTGCTCCTTATCCATCCTTGGGTGCCTGTTATCCTTCCTCCGCTTAAATGGATATCGTCTCTCCGGTGTCGCAGTACGTCTCTATCACAGTTTCTACGTAAGCATCCCTCAGTAGCGATCACGTGCAAAACTTTTATTTGGGGGAACATTTATAGGTCTCTGGCAAGATTATAACTTGATTAATGAAGAATTTAGTCCTCAGTGAAAACATAATCATCGACACTGCTGCAGATACATCTTGCTCATTAGCAACTCCATCCTGACAAATATTTAGTTTGTTCAACCCAGTTATCCAAAAGTCACTGTTCTTAGTGACCCTGAAGGAGCCCAGATACCACAGTCACTTTCAATCACAAATTCTCTTATCATTTGTTGATTATAAAAATTTCCAGTTTCTACAGGTACTCTATAATCACAATAAATGACGAGGCATTTCTGGCCTCTGTTCTGTTATGAGGAATTCCCTCTCACCATCACGATCGGGTGCCGACACGGAGGGAGGTGAGAATGCATAGTGAGGTCTCCCATCATCTGTCCTCTGTCGAGGCCACTTTTTTTTCCATCTAATGACCCTGCGCTGTCAAGGTCTCCGTTTTGCCTTTAGTTTCAGCAGGGGCCTCGCCACCGACTGCTTTGTTGGAATAATCCCGCTCTCCAAAAATAGTGCTTCCAATCCTGACGTTTGTGGATCCAACCTCTATCTACGAAGAGACAGAAAGGAGGAGCTCAGGGCAGGGCGGCCACCCACTCCCGCCAACACAGTCCGTGACCAACCTCGATGCTCGCCATGTCACAGAAGGATGCTTCCCCACATACTCGCCATCCGCAGCTACGGCTAGGGGCTGTTTTGATCCCCAGAACTCTATCCCAGGACCAGGAGAGCTGTTTTTCATGGAACAGCACCATCCGTATCTCCATCCAAGGCCTAAGAGGCCCGTTTGGATGACGCCTGGGCTGGACTTTGGGGTGCCTGCTGCTGGTGCTGGAATGTTTGGTTCCCGAGAGAAGGGGTGGCAGAAGGAAACCAGACTTACTGCGTGCTGGAAGTCTGTGGACATGCCCATGCTCAGCTCCACCTTCTCAATGGGGAGATTCAGCTTTTCGCACACCTCCCGCCGCAAAGATAGCAGCATCTAGAAGGGAGGAGGAAAGAAAAGAGGATCACACGCTTGACAGCCACGCCAGCTCAGTTTCAGGGTTTCACAGATCACGATTGCTGCCTTCCTTTGAAGCCTCCTTCACACAGAACGTGCAATTCCCACACTTCCCACTGAAGCTTGCTCTGCAGCATCGTAACAGCGCCTGGAGATTTCCCATTACAGGCTACGTTACTGACAACACACATACGAACAAGTCTACACATCTCCTGAAGACATCCAATTATCACACCAGGACGACAGACGAGGAACGCAGACCCAGTTCCTCTGCCTGATGCGGCCCTGTGCACACAGCGTGCAAAGGAAGGCCGACCGAAACCTCATCTGAAAGCAGGACCAGAGCATCCAGGAGAAGAACTGCTGCGCAAGGTGCCCTGCCGATATCCTGGCTACGGCTTCAGAGAACCAAATACATATGGGCACCTGGCCTCTGCAGAAATGAGCCTAACACCTGCGTTAATACCGACCCTTCAGAGGACTGTACTACTCTGAACACGGTGTTTCCATTGAGAATCTGCAGCCAGACTTACAGCTTGACTGCGTACTGGTTTGGCTGGGACAGACAGCAGACTGTAACGGGAGCCCAGTCAACAGTTGACGTTTTCTTCCAGAAAATCTTACCTGGAAGTCAGGATTTGGCCCCTTACTAAGGTCATGCCCGATGCTGCCGATCGTCATCAGCCCCACAAATTCCAGGCTCGGACACTTGTTGATGACGTGCTCCACAGCAGCTGTGGTGTCTCCAGGAGGAAGGCCATGCTTACCTGGCAAAAAGCAGGGAGACTTGTGCCAAGCTCTGCCAGAGACCTCCCGTCCCTGCAGCCAGGCAGAAGCCAACAGATGATCAAGTTTCATCTTAGATAAACATTTTAAGAGCGCAAGCCAACCCATCCCATTCAGGTTGTTTCTATCAAGTCAGCAGGACAAACCTGCATATCATCAGAAAAAGCCACTTACTGTCTTCTCCACTCGTGTTAACTTGCACCATGACCTTCAGCTTCTGAGACAACCCTTTTTTCTGCCATGAGCTGTTGACTCTGTCTGCCAGCTTCACAGAATCCACCGTTTCCAACATGAACAGGTTAGGGACAGCTGGGGAGAAAGCACAGGCTGAGGGCAATTCTGCTGCCACAGAAATTTTTGGACCTACAACTCAGCTCACTCACAGAGACAGGCATTGGCGAGTTAACGTACATGAGGTTGTTATTATTTGAACATTGGAAGACTATTGCCCACAGGGTCACTGCACATAAAATTAAATAGGGTTTACCAATCAACTTGTTGACGTTATTTTTCTGCAGATGACCAATAAAATGCCACTTAATCTCTGGACAAGACGACAGAATCTGAAAGCAGAGAGGAACAGCGAGGTTTGAATGACAATTCCCTCTTCCTCCCCACAGTACTTAAGTCTTAGTTTGCCTGCAAAAAAAATACCAGACACCCAATCTTCTTCTTTTGTTTACCCTGAAAGACATATCTCAGGCAGTGCTTGTGGTGTGTACTGAGATGATTGCTTCACAGTCTGGAGAAGAACGGGGCTGCGGCTGCAGAGCATGACACGGTGCATGGGGAAGGCAAAGCTCTTTTGTAACTGAACAGTCATAAAATGATATTTTCCCCAAACTGAGTGTTATCATTTTTTTTTAAACGAGGACTGTGCATCTCCTAGAGCAGAAAGCACAAAGGGTAAAGCACTGTTCAGGAAAATACTTTATGAATAAGGCGTACATATTCACAGAATCCTCTGGAGCCAGCAAGGCAAGGAGGGGGAACAGAGCAGAGGCAAAGAGCTAAGAATAACCTCACCATCTATCTGAAAAGACAAGGATCAAACAGCCTCCATTACCAAATCCCTAACAAAAACTAGGACTTTTGCTGAACAGCTCTCAGGACACACCTATACAAGGAGAGCGAGCACGTAAGGAACTGCGTACTTACTCTGGAGTCTGATGCCTTTTCTAGCAACTCTTGAACCTAGGAGAATTCAAGACAATCTCTCGTTAAAACCATGCCAGACGTGCCTGCACCGTAAGAACAGTCTCTCTGGAACGGGTGTTCCTGGGACCAACATGCGCCTCATTAACACAAGGCCAGGGGCCTGATGCTATAACCAAGCCAAGCTCCCCACACGCAGGGCCACACGCACTGGGCTGCTCGGCGCCTGCCTTCGGCGTGGGGGCCCACTCGCAGACCCGTGGGGCCCAGCCAACTCACGTAGTTCTCCCCAAAGCTGCGCTGTCCGTGGCTGTAGGCGTCGATCACCATCTCTGCCGGCTTCGTCTTGCTGACGGCCACCAGCCGCGGCTGCACAGCCGGGAGCCCCTGCAGAAGCACCCAAGGGTGAGTGGGACGTGCAGGGGAGGCTCCAACCTGTTCCACGCTCTCCCCAGTGTCCTGCAGCGCCCAGCCAGGCCCCCCAACCCCAGCTCAGATCACCCCACAGCCTGGGGCTGCCATGGGAGGGGGTCAGGGTGACCTCCACGGTGCTGGGGGGCCCGTCCCTCCGTCGGGTGATGGGCCTGGCTCTAGCAGGGGGGGAGGTCGATCTCTAAGGACGATGAGGGGGTCCAGACTCCTTTGCTGTGGGGAACAGACAGCCGCCTCCACGGCGGGCCCGTCCCTGTGGTGCTGGGGGGCTGTCTCCAGGGTGACGGAGGACCTGCCGCCATGGCGAGCGGGCCCACGCCAGCGGGGTAAGGGCTCCCCCCCCCCCCCCCCCGAAACCCCGGCCCCCTCCGTGCCCCGGCGCCCCTCACCTGCGGCCTCCGCGCTGCCGCCTGCTGCACCTGCTCGGTGACGGCCCGCAGCGCCGGGCCCAGCCCGTCCCCGGCGGCCATGCCCGCTCTCCACATCCCCGGCCGGCCCCCGCCGCCTTCCGCCACGCACGCGCCCGGCTCCTCCCCCTCCCCGCGGCCAATGGGATCGCTCCGCCGCGCACCGCCGACCAATGGCAGCGGCGGGGCGGGACAGCGGGGCGGGGGCGCCATGTTGGGAAGGTCGGCGGGCGCCATGGCGGGCGGCGCGGAGAGCGGCGCGGAGGCCCGGCCGCAGGGCTGGGGCCCAGCCCGGGGCAGCCCCCGCTCCCCGAGCCGCCTGGGGCCAGCCGCCAGCCTCCACGGGCTCCTGAGGGGCAAGGCTGGGCCGCAGGGCCTGCCTGGGGCTGCCTGCCGCGCGCACACTCCCCTCAGGCCTTCTGTGGCCTTTGGCCAAAACTGGGGACAAATGCAGGCACCCACCCGTGCCGCGGGTAACGGGACTGACTCGCTGTTCCCCTCCCGCCCGGCGCTGCCCAGACCCCCCTACCTGCCCAGACCCCCCTACCTGCGACGGCTGGGGTGGAGGCGCAGGCCTAATGCTGCTCCAAGGGGCGGCCGGGAGAGCTGGGGGTCCCGGCTGCAAGAAACGAGAGCGGTGTCAACACCCCGACATCCCCGCTGCAGGTGAGCGGGGAGAGGAGGCGGCTGCTACCAGCTGCAGCTTTGGAGAGGTCTGGGCGAGAACCTTCCCTCGGCTCCAAGGCAGGCATCCGCAGAAACCCTTGGCCCTCACGACTGGAAAGGAAATCTGGCAGCCAGCGGCCTCGTTTGTTCAGCGGGCAAGTACTGCCCGTCACGACCATACTGCAGAACTAATTTTGACCCACGTACCTTGCATGCTCCAAGAAAAAACACCCCCAAAACAAAAGTCCACAACTCACCCCCAAAAAATTATTTTCCTCCCACCCGCGAGAAGAGCAGTCTTCCTAGGGTGCAAATTTCAATTATTTCAGAAAAAAAAAAACCTCATGAACCCAGGGCAGGCGACACCGCTTGTTTCGCAGTCCCGGTTTGAGCTGCGAAGGCCGGGACGGGTGGAGGGGAGCGCTTGGAGCACAGCCACAAAGCTCCGCAGCCACCCGCGGCAGCCACGCAGCCGGAGAAGCCACGGGGCGCGGGAGGCCCCAGCGCCGCGGACAATGCCAGCCTTTATCGCGGCAAGTCGGATGGAAAGAATGGGAAACTGCCAGCTGGAACCCATTAACTAAAATATTTGCCTTAATGTGCAGAACTTACTCTCCCTCCCCATATTCTGAGCAATGACAGTATTTACACAGCTGTTTTAAAAATACCCAGAAGGTTCCTGCCCTTTGTCTGCTAAAACATGACAATGATTTTCTGCAAACTTTACCAAATCCTAGGTATTTGCCGCTGAAGTCTTGTTATCGTATTTTTCACCAATCCGGTTAGCGCAGTGGGTCTGAAAGACGCTCGCGGCATTCCTCAGCTGAGCCGACACGGACACCTCTGCCACTCTTCTGCCGGAGCTCTGCTTTCCTCTCTCCTGCTCACTGGAAAGGGAGAACCGGCACCGTGCAGCGGCACAGGCGTGCGTCTGCCAGCATCCCACATCTCCACGCTCTCCCATGGGAGCGGCAGCAGCCTTGATGTTACCCCTGGTAAATCTTCCCCTGCAAATATATCTACGCGTTGTGTTAAAGGTTATCCGTGGGGAAAAAAAAAAAAAAAAAAGACTTGGTATTAAAATTGAAGGCCATTTTATTGTCATAGCAAATACCAAAATAAAAAGGCTTTTTATTCAATACATAAGAAGATCAAAGACTGTACTGGTAAAGCATTACCATCCTCCCGCCAGCAATTCTCAGGTATCAGCAGTACCACAAACCTGTATTTTCTTGGTTATACAGAGTGGTTTTAAAATACAGATCTTCATTTCAAGATTTCAGATTATGGAAATTAGGATAAAACATCAGTTAGAGATAGATGGAATAAAGGTTTACATGTAGTGACAGATCTACTCTGGAAAATGAAGGAAATTATACATATAATGAAGAAACCTGAATGAAAATGCAACGATGGATTTTGGCATGTGAAGACTTGTATGATTTCAATATTGGTTTTGCTTTTTTTACTCTTATTGCAATTTAACTAAATTACAGGAATACTTTAGCAGTAATGTCTTCAATTAAAAAAAATCATTAAGACCTATTTATTCCAAACTATTGTCTTACCGTGAAGTCATACAAAAACATACTTTATGCCACCACTTTGGCTAATTTGGGTCTTTTTCTTAGTGAAAAATACTCATGTAAAAAGTATGTTTTAGTTACTAGCGGAAATCTCTAACGTGAAATGTCAAACAATCCCAAAGGAGATCATCCTCAAAGGTTTAGGTCCTATTACCTCCTTCCTAAGTTTCTGCTATTCCCTGTTCATAATCTTCCTGCAGAGACCTATTTATAAAAGTCAGTGATATCACAGCCTACTTATTGATGCAATTTTTTGACTGCTGTGTTGTCTAATGTAGTGCATAGGTCTGGAGATGGAACTTCCCTTAGCTTGTATTTTCCAACAAACAGAAAGAAGACGCATAGGAGGTGGGACTCTTCTCCAGCAAGAACTGACGCTTATCTTTTATTTTACATTTTAAAGTATCAATAGTGACTCTCCTAACAGGGAAAAGAAAACTGAAGTGAAAATACTGGAACCAGCAGCTGAAATTCATCAGATTTCTATCTTAGTGTGATTGCCTTATTAAAAAGACTAATGCATATTTAAACACTGAAGAGTGAAACCAAGTGTAGTACGTAGCAAGCGTTCGGGGCACGAGATTGTAAATGCAATAGGCTGGTCTCTGACAACTAAGTTAACACATTTGCATCATCTCATACTAGTATGTTGGCCGCAAATTATAACAGCAATTAATAAACAGGCTCTCCTGCCAAGTGGCAGATGGATTAGGGAGAGGGAAAAAAAAAAAAATGTTCTCTGCAGGCCTGAACTTTTGTCTTTAACACCCCCTCAAGTTTTGCATGTGTGTAAAACAAAACCCTATTACCTCTTTGCATCTGGCATGTGAAGAATTAATCAGTTTTCCGAAGTGAAAGGTACCTTACATAGCATTGTTCTGAGCGAAAAATTTATCTTTGGACAGCTCGGAGACAAGAGGTTCTTTTCTTTGCCCTGTGACTTTTCAGTATGATGTTGCGTGTCCTTTGCTACTAGTAAATCTTCCTTTCACAAGGTCTATTCAGAAAAAAAAAAAAGCAAACCCAACAGTAACTCGGTTCCAGTCATTTCAGTTTACCTGAACGTCCTCTTTCTAATAAGAGACTATAAACACTGAAATCCAGTTGGTCTTGCAGAGGCAGACAACGTGCTGTAGCGACTATGGGACTAGTCCTTCAAGCAGTTACTCGCCAGCAAGGCTTTTTGCAAAGTCAGGGTCCCTGAGACAAAAATTCTTTTCTCCCTAGTTTTTCTAACTTTGACGAGTGTGCCGAGTACCACGCTCGCAGTCTGGTTTCACTGAAAATCAACCAGTTACCCACTGGCAGGACACTGCCGCCACCAGCAGGCCCATGCCCCACACCGAGCAGCGAAACCGCTGGCAAAAGCCTCAAAACACAGATTTCCCCTTCGCCCTCCCCAAATATGACAAATGGAAAACAAAAAACCAGTGTTAAGATGCAGAAAACGAACAGTTTGGGCCACTACCTGCGTGACACATGGTCTAAGGCTTAGATCCCCCCCGTGGTAACTAGGTAACCTGCAGGATTGCAGCTGAACTGGTGTAACTCACTGCGCACGCGGTCTCAGCTGCCCCACCGAGGCAAAACCATCGGCTCAGACCTCAGCAAAAGGTGGTTTTGTGCATTTGCTACACCCTGCACTCAGGACAGACCTGGAGCACAGACACAGGCTGTTAGATCGTCCCAGCGCCCGGCACCACGGGCAGTAACCAGCCCTTTGGACGAGGTGCGGGCCTTCAAACAGACACGCGTAGTGTACAAAAGTCTAGCACCTTTAAAAGGGGTTTGAAATAAAGTACTCGAAATTTCCAACAAGAGAAAAAACCAAAACAACAAGTTGTAGCAGCAATTCCCCTCCCTCCAAAACCTCAACGTTTCTTTACTTCCAACTGCTACAAACCACCTCAATCCAAAATTAAGTACCCATCTAAGCTGGCTGCAGAACAGATAGCCTAGCTAGCCTCTCCCGAGTAACTCGGTCTCTACGTCCAAGAGCAGAGAGAGGTGCATCTAGAGGACATACCTGGAGCTGGTTGCTTAGAAGTTACCAGAAAACGCACCCCGTAAATACCAAAGTCTTTGTGTCTAATTGTCATACAAAAGATTGAAAGGATTAAGTCTGATCCATCTCTTTCAGTACAGCAAAGGGGGAAAACAAAAAGGAACTTCCCAGTTCATGTTTCTTTTGATATAAAACAAATAGAAATCTTTCTTTTCAGTTGACGTTATGAAGTAGTTTTGTGTCCTCACTGGTTCCTGCCCCATCCTCTTCTTGGATCCCTTCTGCCAGTCCCTCTGCAAATTTGGTCTGGCTTCCCGCATAGTCCATGAACATGTTGGGAATATCTTTGCCAAAATATATCTTGCTGTTTGCTGCGATAGCCTTGTATTTCATCAGCTGCAAGTACTCGGGAGTTAACTTCAGCTGCACAAAAAGAAAACAGATCACCAACAGCTCGGATTCAGTCAAAAGCAAATTTCTGCCACGAGCGCACGAGGCATCCACTTTTCCACAACGCTAGCACGCATGCTCATCCTCTCTTCAGCCGAAAAGACGGAGTGCCCAGAAGGCAGCTCTCTTTCAGTACGTCTAAGCAAAGCTCTAAATCCCAGTGACTAAATGGCAAAATGAGAAAGTGATGGAAGCAGCTGGGGAAATGTTCAATCCAAACGTACCAGAGATGGAGATGCTCGAAAGCACATAACTCACTGAAAGCCCTCGCAACGCAAGCTACTGGAAAGAGAAATACAACTGGCTTTTTTCCAGAGAGCAGATTGACGAGTCTGTTTCGGAAAGCAGGGCTCATTCGTTCAGGATAATGACATTATAACAGAGAGGATGGAATAACTGGGACGAAACTTGTGCACAAACATCCCAGACCTCTGGCCATTCTCACTGACCCTTACAAAACAGAAAGTCTTCCTGCTGGGATGTCCTGGGAACTTGCTGTGGCAATAACAAACCTAGCCGTTCGATCCGTATAATTTCTGTTTCCAGGGGTTTTTTTGTTTGGTTTTTTTTTCTTTTGCAGGACCAAGGCTTTGCCAGGCTGCTTAGTTTGGTGTATAAGTTCAGTTCCATTTGTTCTCTACCTGAATGCTTGTTTACTCTAAGGCTGCCTGTCACTCTAGAGATCTCCCCGCTTTGATTGCTTGCCAGCTTGCAGATTGGAACGAATCGACATTTCTGACTACAACGGTGTGAAAGGGCAACACCGAAACCGATACTCTATCTACAGAAGGAGCCGTGGCCCCATTAGCGCCTAGCAGAGCTGTCTCCAGAGATGACCAGATATTTCACGTATCCTGACACAAATTTATCTGTCCGGAGAAGAAAATGAATTTGCAAATAAGGATCTAATTGTTTCAGTCTCAATGATAAGTTTTTCCGAGGGGAGATGGCTTTGTTTTGCTTTTTGACTTAAACAACGCGACACAACAAGCAAACAGTGAAGACAGACTGCTCTTTTGCTGAGCGCTTCTATACGGCCTAATGTAAGGAGCCCTGCTTCAAGGCACAGCGTAAGGAAATCACAATACCTTGTTAGCCTCGGCTACTTTCATAGCAGTGTAGCATTCGGCATCAGCTCTTGCCTTCTCTCTTGCAAGAAATGCAGCATCTGGAAGAAAACACATGCTGTCGTATTCAGATTTTTATTTCCAGCCACGTTAGCACCATTTGCAGCTGGAAACTTCTTAAAGTGGCCAGTACCACATCTAAACTGTATGGGATGCAAAAAGGGGAAGAGGGAACAAAATGGGAAACCCAGAAACGGGATCTCAATTTACATCTAAAACGCTGCAGGATGATAGCATTAAATAAGTAAATTGCATCTGCAGCTGAAGACCTCAAAGCATTTTATAAACATAAGGTTTTTATTACTACCCCTGTCACGCGGGCTGAGAACGCTCTTTCTTCTCTAGCCAGCCGCTAACTCTCGTGCTGAAAACGCAGCAACTGTTCCACTGCAAAAGGGGTATTTACCCACGACGTTTGCACAGGACTCCAAGAACAGCACAGCAGACTGCTCTACAGATGAAGCCTGTGACTGCGAAAGCAACTCCCCAGATGGGATTTTGTCTGGGATACTGAGGTTAAGATTCTGGCACGTAGAGGCAGGCGATTTTAACCTTTACAGGCTCTGCCCCTTGGACAGATGTCGGAGAGCTGTTTCTCTGCAATATCAACAATTGCGTAAAGGGTCTAATCCTGCAGGATACTGACATTCCTGACTCCCGGCAAAGACGTTTAAGGACAGAAACGCTTCCCCTTTCTGCATTGCATTCCGTTTTTTCCTTCTGACTTTTTACCTATCCAATAACAACGATACGATATCAGGCCACTATGTTAAGGCTAAGATGAGCGTCGTCTGGCTGGTTCGATGTCATCTCTTGATATTCCTTCTATGACAGGGAGCCACATGATTGTAATACACACCAGTCTGGCTTTCAGAGTTGCACAGCCGGATAAACCATTTGTTTACCTGTACTAGCAGGGAGTCCTTGGAGCTGCTACACTTAAAAATCATGTAAGCAATCGGATGGTTTGGCCCACGACTTCCTCTGTTTTGGCTAAAAAGAGTGGTCAGAGACACTAGAAAGAACGAGGGAGACAGG
Organism: Platalea leucorodia; assembly: GCF_965183815.1. NCBI lineage: Eukaryota > Metazoa > Chordata > Aves > Pelecaniformes > Threskiornithidae > Platalea > Platalea leucorodia. The sequence continues at coordinate 92,686,851 of NC_138858.1, read as the reverse complement.
AATCCTCTGCCAGCACAAAGTTGAACTGAAGGCCTGACACCCGGTGACACACATTTATAAGAAATAAAAACCATTCTATTTCTGTGAAGAGCTTCTTAATGAGAAGCTGCTGATCTGTAAAACTCTTAATTGGCTCCTCGGTGGCCTTCTGCAAAGCTTGACAGGGCCTATAATGAATGCAATTGAAAAATAAGGCCTTGCCACTCTGAGCTGGAAATGCAGACCCCTTTTCATGTCCTGGAATTTCCTTGACAAAGCATTGTATCGGATGGGTGGGGGGACATCTTCTTAACTTAACAGTACAACCTCCTAGAAAGATCACCTTGAGAAAGGGAGTTTGAAGAAGCACAGTCTGCAAAGAAGCATTCCTATTCCTGCCTCTGGTCAATCCTAGTTCCTAAAAGTAGTTAGCTGCAAAGCTAAAGGAAGATAAAAAAGCAAAAATGCAAACTAACCAGAGATATTACAGATTTATTGGTTAAAGCAAAATACTACATTTTCAAAAGAAAAAGCTCCCCTCCCCTTCTCTCAACCTTTAAGAGCTGGAAGCTACATAAGAGGTCCCTGCTGTTGCAGAGTGTGCAATAGCCAGACTTTGCTTTCTAAATATTTCACGCTACACAAAAAACTACAGCTAAATTTGCATACCTCTTCTCCCCTCCAAGAAAGAGAGAGGTTCTAGAACAATCCTAAGCAAGAAAAGGATAGAAAGCTGCCACAGCCCTACCCTAGTGCAGATAATCAAGAGACATGGCTGCCCCCACAAGACTGCACAGTAATATTTTAGGATGCTTCCACTTCTCTGTAAGAGCCTGCAGCCATTATCCAAAACCCGGCACGACTTCTTTTAGGAGGACACCAGCCTGCCGTTCCCTTTCTCCGTACTTGTGACAACTATACCTCCTGCCCTTACGTTATATGAAGAATCACCTAAGAATCTGGAGTCAAGCTTCACTAACTTTGTCATCGCCCAAGTATCCTGAACGCCTTCTACTATCCTGACTGATCTGCTCCCCTGAAAACTCCGATGCAAAATACGCTGCGAAAACGTCTGCAGAATCTGAGTATTCAGACCCATTTATTCAGAACTGCAATGCAATACATAAGGTACCACATACGTGGGCTAAAATGAAAGACTTCAGACCAGTAACTTCACCCCTGTGAATGTCAGCTTGGATTGAAGAACATAGTCAATACACGCACTTCAAGAACTACTGAACTCCACGGTGAACTGCTTCGGGATCTTTAGATAAAATTCCCCATGGAACATTTACTTCTTGGAAAGCTCACCACTCACCTTCAATCTCCGAAATTCGTTTCTCCGTTTCTTTTTCCATCACTTTCTGTCCGTAAGTTATTTCGGCAACTTGTGCGATTTTTTCCGCCTCTGAAATGAAAAAGAACGCATCCGCATTGTCGTCACGCAGTCTTCCTAATGCCAGAAGCAACTTCACCCATGGAAGTCCTCACCACCCCCTTTTGGTGGAAATAAATTGAGGGAAGAATTTTCAGCCCTCAGAAGCCATCAGTCTCCGTTTGTGGGCAAAGCTGGAACCCACCTGAGAAACGCTTGAGTTTCTCTGGAAGACTTTCAGATCAGCAGCAAAGAGATGCAGCAGAAAGATCACCCAAAAGCGAACCCGGTGCATCCCTCCCGGTGTCTGGGTTCTGTTTGCTGCCTACCCCACCACACCCCGCTACGGTTACTGCCTTCGAGCAAAGATATACAGACCGATGAGGGCTTTCTTCCTCTCCGTCTCTGCTTCCTTCTCCACCACCTTCTGCTTCTGTGCCGCAATCAGCAGCTTTGTCTTCTCACTCTCCCTAGCGAGCCAGAAGAAGCCAGTTACAAAACGTGAGCTTACTGAAGCGGTGGGGCCTACCACATCTCCAGGATGAGCTGTTGGCACGTCTTTAGGGCAGGCAGCAATCAGGAAAGTGAGGGCATGTACAGAGCTTTTTTCCTAAATCAAAGCATCTTTTCCTCCCCTCCATAGCAGGAAGACTTTTCAGCCAAGTCAGTGGGAAACACTCCCTGCGGGCTGCCGTAACGCCTTCTACAAGAGGCAGGTCACAGACCATACACATCTCTAAGTTTTCTGGGCTACTGTTAATGAGGAAATTATTTAAACAAAGAAAGAAATTAAAATCCTGTCAATGTCTTGCCCTCACAGACAGTTATTCTCCTTCGTTTGGAAGTATATAGCTTTGAAATCGCCCTTCATTCAATCAAATGGCTCTGTGCATTTTACCTGCTAAAGCCTTTTCCATCTTACTGTTTTGTACACACACTAAGAAGTTTTAGAAGTGTGTATATAAATAAAATACTCTGCTCCTGCTCCCAATCAGGAAAGAGAGATTAGGGCCAAGAACAAGTCTCTCTCAACACATATCCTGCTGTATTTATGGCAACAGATAACAGGCTAATCGGGATTCTACCTATCACGACCATACCGTACATGACTTACCACGATACCAAAAGCTCATATGAAATGCTAGAGAAGCAAGATGGACGGGAGGGATCTTATTCTGGCCTACACAGGCTCTGCTGGCAGAGCGCTCAGAGAATGTAAGCATTTCTGAATGATCGAGTGCAAGAGAAGGCAGCTGGCTCAGAGCATTGAAAAGGGATCAGTATGTCAAGTGCTATTAAAGAAAGTTATTTCAAAGCTTTGCAAGTCTTCAGCCTGTTGAATCAACAGTTTCTCCATCCTAGTCAAACAACAGGATTAGTGGTGGAATCTATCCACCTGCCACTCACTCACACGCTCTGGGAGGCCTCTTTAAAATAGGGCCAGCGTCAAGAGGAAGGAGCCCCTGGGCAAATAATTTCTGCGCTCAAGTGTTCAAAATGGAGAAATACCTTCTAACTCCGCAGTCACCTGCCAGCCACTCACAGTGACAGACACGTGCTCATCTGGTGCAGCCTCACCAGACCCTTTCTGAACGGCAGCACGAGGCTGAGAGCAGGCCTGGCAGAGGGCACTCCGATCACTGCATGCTGTGAAAACACATTAATCTGGATGACCGATTCTTTTTGGTAACACAAAGGTGGGAGTCTCAGGCACTTACATGAGCTCATAATTCCTCCGGATTGTTTCGGGGATGTTTGGCTTTGTTACTCGAACTGCCTGGAAAGAGAAACCGAAGAAAACATAGGCAAGCGGCCAACAAGCAAAAGCCAAATGGTCCCCGAGGCTGCAGAAGAAGGGGGAGCTAACGCTTAGGGCATGCTCTGCCACGCAAAGCTTTCGCGTCCTGCAGCAATTGTGACCAGGTCCAAACTCCACAGAGCAAACATAGGACTGAACCATCTCCTGACGTGACAGGAGATTATAACCTGGCTAAAGCAGTACCCAGAAGAACACCAAAAGAAACCCAACACATCAAAGCTAAGAGGGGACAGAAAGGATACTGTTCTCATTCCTCCAGTTAAACAAAGTCTGTATTATAAAGCAATTTTCTAAAAAAGTTCCACAGCTTCCTATTTCCTTTTAGCCCTTACCCCTCCTTATGATCTGCACCTTAGACATCTCAAAGTGGAATCCTGATTACCTGTATAATTAATCCGGGGGCCATTGTCGTTAGGTCTTGCTGCAGGGCCAGTTTAAGGTTTTCATCAATCTGATCTGATTGGGGGGGAAAAAGAAAGGTAACTAAAAACCCCGCAAGGCAGCTTGCTGTCAACACGTACAGAATTAGCTGGAACGGCTCAGATTTCTTATTCCTGGAAAGTAAATACAAATATAAGTTTGATGTAGAAGTGCTGGGCTGAGAAAAACCATCCCCGACCCCAAGGCAGGTTCCCATCTCTCTCAGCACGTCAAGCAGCGTTGACCAGCGGCAAACGCTTGGGACAGACTACAGGAACATGGCAGAGCTTAAAACGAAACTCTTCCCAGTTTCCCACAACCTGCAGTTTGGAATCTTTCCGAGCCAGAAGTAGCATCTTTACAACAAAGAATCTGTGCCCTAACGCACTTCTCCATTGATATCTTCCCAAGTGCATCCTGAAGTAACGTGGTCCAGCTAAATCGTGACTGATTAGGAACTGCATCTGTGCCAGCAGGAGACGAAGAAAATGGAAAGGCAGAAATGTGAAATGGCTGCATTAGTTATTTTAATAGGCTGCAAAAAAAAAAAAAAAAATCCATCGGTAACGTCTGTTTGGCTCAACGGGTAACAGTTAACTCCAGCGTAGCTAAGAAATTTCAAAAGGAAATACAAACCAAAACCCTGCTTCAATGAAAAGCTCTAAGGATAGCAGTGTTTCCAGTTGGGGCCTGCCGAGAAGTGCAAAGGGAACATAAAAATGTAATGGCCTTGAAAGCGATCACATCGCACTCCTTGATTATTTGCTTTGGTCCCAGTTTAGCTCTCTGGAACTCACGCTCATAACGAAGTTCAGCCAGGAGTTTCGGAAACAGCTGTTATCAGTTTCCTGCACCTGCTCGCAGCTGCGGGGGCAGAGGATGACGTACGTCTGCTCGAAACGGGCTGCGCCCCATTTCAGAACTCCTGAGCCAGAAAGCGCGCAGCTCAAACAAAGAGCTACACGGGAGTTCATACAAGTTCCTTCTGTGCAAATCAGTGGCTTTGAGTCCATTTCAAGCAGTTGTTGTCAGCGGCTGCCGACATCTGGAGGCTCCATCGGCAAACAACCAGTACACCCGCCAGCAGTCCCATAAAGGAACTGGAGGGGAACCGAGCCCCAGTTCTGCATTTTGTGCAGAGGCCTGTCAGAAAGTGGAAAGCCAGACTTCTTGAAAAGCCCAGTTTGAACAGAGAACAGGAGTTTGCAAACACCCTGTGTTCTTTCAGGCACAAATTCTGTCCATTTGGGGTCCAAAACCACTTACAGCAACGCTTTGCCCGCAGTCAGCACTGCTGTAGTGCTGAAACGCTGGCAGGGATTTCTTGTCAGTCCAAAGCCATAAACAAAACACTCAGCACTGGCAGTGACTGGTTTATTTCTACCAAGAAACCACAACTTTTCTTCAGACAGTCTCTTGCAATGCCTTCTCCCAGCATCTGGGCTGCCTGATTTCCCAGCGGCCTGAAGCGAGGGAGGGAAGGTCAGCAGGCCCTTGCCAAGCATTCCTGTTTTCCAGCGCTCACTCGCAGCGCCCGGGCATTGCAGCAATGTGCGTGACACAAAGCTAATCAAACACACAGGCCGGGGGGTGCTTGCTCACACTTTTTGTAACAGCAAAGAGCAGAAGACCGGCTTTTCCATCTGAACTAGCAAACCCTGCAACGATTCAACCAGTCACATATGCTAAACACACAAAGAACGCTGCAGAATTACAGCTCCCTTCTTCCCTAAAGGCCTCCGCTCCTACTGGCAGGTTTGGGTTTGGATTATTTTTGTTGCAACATACTGAAGCACTCAGCACCAAAAGACAACAAGGAGTAAATGACGGTAGCTGGTTAACAATCCTGATTCCAAACAGGATTAAAAACTGGATTCCACACTGGATTAATAGGTAAAAAGCCCATCAGTGGGGAGTAGTGACTTCTGCACCAACCGACCACGCAAAGAGCCATCAGAAACATCACTCAAGGAGCCATCAACCCAACAGCAAAAGGTCAGAGCAGCTCACCGAACAGCTCAATGTAGACCTCCTGCAGCGTGTGGACACTGCAGAACTGGTTCAGCTCGTGGTGAATCTTGTTGAAGATGAGAGCTTTGTCATAGTCAGCGGTGTAGTTCTTCACTATGTCGTATACTACAAAAGAAGAAACTGGTGTTAACAGCCGGGCTGTCTCGGCTTGGGCTGAGCACTCACGGTGAAAACCTTACGGCTCAGCCACAGCAGCAAGGGACGCGGCGCCAATCTGAAATGAGGAATCCACCCACAAGAGAAGCCTGCACCACAAATGCTTTGTTCAGGGGAGTTTTACTTATTGCTAATCTTTTCTAACACCCTAACCAATATTCTGTTGCATGCTTTGTAAAGAGAAGGCCATCTAACTCATAACAGCCCTCTCTACACTATTGACAAACACACATAGCTTGTGTCCGAGCTGCAGAATACAGAGACCGTGTGGCCTGTGCACGAGGGAAGGGCATCCTGCAGCTGGCATAAAACAGAGGTCTCGAAGCAGGCCGCCGATGAGCCAGGCAGTTATGCCTCTTGTAACCAAGAGAATGTTAAAAATCAAAGAATTTTGAAAAAGGGCTGCACAGGTCATTCTCCTTGGGCCTCAGAGCCAGCCTTCTGCTCACAGACACCTTGTCTCCCCTACCTCTTGCACACGTCATTAGTCAAATCAGAAGTTCTTCACTGAAGCATAAAGCCTAGTAGAGCCACAATAATACAAATAATAAAAGCAATGGATGGTATTCAGGTATTAGTGAAGCAACTACCAGCACAGAACAAGTACGTGCAAGAAATAATAAACACACAAAATGTCTGGGAGATCTGGTTTAAAGTTTCTGCCCAGGAAGTACGGGGCTTTACAAGGTACACAGGGGAATATCCAGGGTACACCCCAGCTCCAAATCAAAGCGCAACCACCCACAGCCTCTTCACCTCATCTCAAACTAGCAGGAGCACGAACAACACCGGATTGCGGGATTTGCTGGGTCACAGGGGAAGAACTCACCTGCGCTCTGGATGAGGAAATTCACCACCTCAATTCTGTCAAAATAAATCATCACTCCTCCACTGCAAAAGAAAGAAAAAGGGAAAAAAAAAAATTAATTTTGCTGGAGGCCAAGTGCTCTGCCTGTGCAGCCGGGCAGCTTCTGAGGGGAGGACACTCCCCTCTAGCGGGCTGAGCGCGGCATCCACCGTGCAGCACCGCTGCGGCGCTCCGGCAAAGCCCCAGCGCCCCACTCCTTGCGCCAGGCTCCTGGTTTCAATTACACCTGTCTCCAGAAATTGGATCGTGAAATGCAGGCCCAGGCTTGGAAAACTCAGGGCAGACACTGAGGATGAGCCCAGCCGGGCTCGTCAGCTCGGGCGATGCGTTACAGAGCCTTTTGCTGATGTCAGTTGCGGTGGTGGTGAGAAAACCAGTCCATGAAAACAAACCTACATGTTTTAAAGTGTGCTGGAGCAAGCAGTGGGGGAAAAAGGGAAAGGATTGAAAGGTTTCTAGCAAAAAGGAAGGACCGCGGGGGGTAACAGCTGAACGTCTCACCTGGTACCACAAGGAACGTTTTTCACCTCATCTGTCTGCAGCGTGGTCTGAAGAGAGGTTTAAGAAAAGAGGCTTAAGAGACAGGCTTTTCCCCGCACAAATCCTGCTTGTTTATAAGCATATAAAACAGCTGCAGGTTTCTGCCCACGTCTCCCCCTTGCACCCCTCGGGGGAACGGCTAAAAGCAAGGGCCCAACCTGCCTCACCCGGCCTCTCACACCGAGCTCAGCGGGACAGCCCCGAGAGCCGCTTCTCCCCCGGTACCGGCCACAAGCCCCCCCCGCCAGCCGCCGCCGCCACGACCCAGCCCCGGCGTTTACCACAGCGGCTCTGAAGCCGCCACCCCGCGCCCCCGCAGAGCTGGGGGCGGCAGGAGACCCGCGGAGCCCGACCCAACCCCCGCGGCAAGGCCCCGTTCCCGGCGGGCGGGAGGGCAGCGGCCCAGCAGCACCTGCACTGACTTGTAGGACGTGATGAAGGGCAGCATGAGGTGGAAGCCGGGCCCGCTGGTGGAGGTCAGCAACGCCCCGCCGCTGCGGAAGGAAGGAAGGAAGGAAACAGGGCCGTGAGAGGCGGCCTGCCCAGGGCCCGGCCCGGCCCGCCCGGGCGAGCGGGGGGAGGCCGCGGGGCCCGCCTCACCGGTAGTACACGCCGATGTGCCCCTCCTCGATCTTGTGGATGGCCGAGAGGAAGGCGGCGGCGAGGAAGCTGAGGGAGAGCGCCGCGATGGCGCCCAGCTGGGCCATGCCCGGCGCTCGGCGGCGGCAGCGGCGGCTTTCCCGGGCGGCGCGGTCGCCCTGACGTCATCACAGCGCGACCGCGCCTTCCGCCGCGGCGGCGCCCCGCCAGGGGGCGGTGGAGGCGCGGGAACCTCGGGGCCGCGGGTTCGAGACCCGCCCTCGCCAGCGCCCCTCGCCCCGCAGGGCCGGGCTGGGGGCTCCGCACCCCCGCACTCCCGGGTCCCCGCTCCGAGGACGGGGGAGAGCGGGAGGGCGGCGTGGCGGGGCGCTCCGCCCGGCCCCGCGGGGGCCTTGCCCCCAGGGAGGCACCCACGGCAGGTTCTCCCCTGCGCTGACCTCTGGCTCGCGCGTGGCGGCCATCACTGGCCCCCCATGGGCTCCGACATGGCCCCGCTCCCCTGGCCCCCACTCGCCACGACCGAGCCCCCCGCTCCCCGTCTGGGCCTTGTTCGGGCAGGCGGAGGGGCGATAAGGGGAAAAGCGACAGGCCGGGCGGAAACATATTAAATCTTCCACCTTTATAATTGTTGAAGGGGACTTAAAAAACATGGGAGAGATGTATAAAATGTCAATAAAGGAGAATAATTTGATCTTTACACTTGATAGATCTCCGAGGGTTATATATAACAAACCTGTCAGGAGGATTCAGCGCCGTTTAGAAATAAGGAATGAAATATCCGCGATATTTGTCAATCCAAATTTTACAGCTCTTAAATAAGCGCAAAAGGGTGCCAGAGATGAAATACACCCTGTATTAGGTTTTTTTTTTTTAAAACGCTTGCCCAGATTTAAGGCCCTGATAAAATGTATTAAATCTTTAAAGGTTTTAATGAATCCAGTATGTGTTTCATAAATCAAGAACCTCTGCTCAGCCCCCTCTCAGTTTAATAAGGGTAAACTAGGAAATTGCTCTGAGCTGAAGCAAAATACATTCATATAATATTGAAAAGTAATAGATTTTTAAATGTGGGGTGTTCTGGCTCGCAGGCGAGGTTTTGCTTCATAACATCGGCGCTATATCATTACCCTGAATGGGAAACCAGCTGCGGCCACGTGTTTAACAGCATCAAGATGTGAACTAGCACAAAGGTAAATATTATTTGTAATAATCCTGAAAAAAAGAAAAAAAAAAAAAGGCAAAAAAAAATCGTTACTTCTGGACCCGGAGCCAGGAACATTCGGTGGTGTCTGTGCCGCGGCTCTCTGGTTTTTAACAGCACGGGCTTTTTTATATGAACAAATGGTTTATTACACTCACTTCTCTCCGGCACTTGAAAACTTTTTCATCCCTGCCCCGTTCCTCCCCGCCCCGCTGCAGCGCAGCCCGTATAAAAATATCTCGCGGGTTTTACTGCGAAGTTAATTGAGACAAGTTGGAAGGTCCCTGGGCGCTCTCGTTAAGGCACGGTCCCAGCCTGCCCGCGGGGGCCCGACCCGGGGCTGGCAGGTTGGCAGCCCCCCCGGGACGTGCCCGGGCTTGGTCACTGCTGGGGAGCGGGGAGGGTCCCCCCGCCCGGGGCACCGAACCCCCCGGGGCTGCTCCGCCGGGACCCGCGTAAAGCGCTGTGTAAAAGTCTGTCTAACCTCATTAGCTGTCACAAGTAACAATGCCGGGCTGGCAATAAAGGCAATTTTGAGCCTGTTGGCCATTAATCACCGCCTGACAGTTGTGAATAGGGGTGGAAAAACTCTGTCCCCACGGTTCCTGCTTCGGCGTTTAAGGTTACCTCCGTGTGCAGCCGGAGCGGTGGAGTGGAAAGCTCTTGCTCAACAGTTTCACCCTATCCCCGTTCCCATCTCCATCCCCATCCCATCCCCATTCCTGTCTTCATCCCCATCCCATCCCCGTCTTCATCCCCATCCCATCCCCATTCCTGTCTTCATCCCCATCCCATCCCCGTCTTCATCCCCATCCCATCCCCATCCCTGTCTCCATCCCCATCCCATCCCCATCCCCGTCTCCATCCCCATCCCCATCCCCGTCTCCATCCCCATCCCCGTCTCCATCCCCATCGCCATCCCATCCCCATCCCCACCCATCGGTGCTCCCAGCACCCTCCGGCACAGCCCCACTCACCTCCCTGGGCTGGGCCGCTCCGGCACTCCTGGGGGAAGCTGCTTTAAAAGGCAAACCTGTCCCTTCACTAACCGTGATGCCAAATAACTATTTAATACGATGTTTGTAAAGTGCCTGGAGGATGAATCGTGCTCCGTGAGCTGCTGTAACTCACCGTGGCTCTGCCGGGGCTTTTACCTGGGAGCCAGGAGCCGCTCCGGGTGCAAGGGCCCCTCACCTCGGTGCCAGCTGGCGTGGTGACCTGTTTACTGGCCTGGGGAGCCCCAAAGTCATCTGGCGGAACCCCAAAATTGCCAGTAACTATTGCAGCTCCCACCGGAGCGCGGCGGCGGCAGCAGGGGACTGAATTTGCACAGGGTTGAATGTGCATAAAAAGTTGACTTTTGGTTTGGCTGGGGAGAAGAGAGAAAGCTGCTCCCTAGCCAAAACCTAAAGGAGCAGCCGAGCCCGGCAAGGGCAATCCCCGGCAAGCGCTGGGGCTGCAGCGGGGCTGGGGGGCTGCGGGGCGCTCGGCCGGGCCCCTGGCCGCTCTGACATGGCTTTGAAAGGGAAAGGAGGTGGGGAGAGGGACTGTGAGGGGGGAAATACTTAACAAATTAAGTCTATCGAACGTTATTTGCAGATTACGGTGCAGAATTGTGTTAAAGTATGTCCGGGCTCGTTACATGTCAGTGCTAACAATACAGCACTTGGCAATCAAGGCAGTTCTGCGGCATTGGCCATTAATCATCCTCTGACAGTCCTGAGCTGGAAAGGAGGAAACCGTTCACATGTGCTTGCTGCACCTCTTTACCCTCGCTGCAATCGGGGCAGGAGAAGTTTCCTTTGACTCCCTGCCCACCCGAGCCCCGCCAGCGGGCGATAAGCGGAGGGTCCTGATTTCATGCCCCAGACATTTTGAGGGGCATTGGGGCAGGCAGAGAACAGGGTTGGCATTTCTGCCGTCGCCACGAGACATCTCATGGTGCACACAAGCTCCCTGGGGAGCGACCCCTCCTGTAAGAGGCTCTCGGGAAAGTCCTCCATCCTCTTGCTCGCCCCTAACCTCAGGGATGGGAGGTTTGTCCTCGGGGGGGGACGGTCCCAGTGGGAGCCAACGCCGCCATCCCGGCACAACGGAGGGGAGCTCACCCCGAGGCTTTGCTCTGCGTCGTCCCGCAGACGCCAGCCCCGTGGCTGGGCGCCAGCGTGCCAGGTCATCCTCCCAGTAAATAAAGGAGCAATGTTTCCAGCCCCCTGACGCTGTTTTCTAAAGGGAAATGATTAATGGCGCTTGGAAACCACAATTCATCCCGGGAAAGAAAGTAGATTTACCCAAAACATGCGTGAGAATTAGCACTCGGATCAGCTCCTAGGGCAGAGGAGGGGAAGCTAATGGCAAACAGAGCCCGTCTGTGTGCAGGGGGAGAAAATACCCTGTGAAAAACATGGGCTGGAGAAGCTGAGATGGAGCAGGGGCGGGAGGAGGAGAGCGGCTGCCAGAGCCGGTGCCCCCCTGGGCTGGAAACCTTCCTTTTCTTCGTCTGTCCCCCAGCCAAGATGGTCATGGCAGAGGAGAAGGGAAATCTCCTCCCGTGGGCCTCCCAACACGGCACAGGGAAGGATGAATGCTGCTGGCGGGACCCAAACTGGTCATTCCCAAATGTCCCGGAGGTGCCCAGGACCAGGGAGGGGCAGGAGGGGTTTTGCACCAAAACCAGAGAGTTCTAAAGCCAAATGCTTTAGAAAAAGCTCATTTTCGGGCTGGGCAAACAGTCTCACCCTGTTTCTGCCGATGGGAACCACTGGGATGACTGGGATGGTGCTGGGGTGCACCATGGCAGCACCGAGTGTCGAGCCATCGTGGTGATACTCCAGTTGCCCCACAACTTCATCCCTGGGGTGCAGGAAACCTCAGAGAGGGGCAAACCCCAGTTTTCCTCTGTGAGGGTGGGAGGGAAGCGGCCATGGCAGCCCCAGCCCGGAGCACGGTCCCGCTCGGATGCAGGAGCTGCAGCATCATCCCCCCATCGGCGGGTCCGGCTGAGCCGCAGGAACAAGGCAGGGGCTGGCGGGTTAGGAAACGCATGAAAAAGGCTTTCAGGCATGAATCCTGACCTGGATCCAAGCCGCTGCGCTCTCCTCTGCCCAGGGGCCGTGCAAATGCCGGGAGAGCAGCGAGGGAGGGGAAGGGGCTCCCCCGAAAGGAACCAGGGACCGGTGGCAGAGATTTATCACCCAATTCCGGAGATAAAAACAAGACCTCTTCTTTGATCTCTGCTCTGGATCAAGGCAGTGCCTGCCCCACGCAGGTCCCGTCCCGTGAGCGGCACGGAGCTGCTCGGAAAGGGCTCCAGGAGGCTGATTTATTTGTGGGATTCCGGGAAGGGCTGGGGAAGCCTCGGTGAGGTGCTGAAGCCCAGGTCAGGAGTCAGCCCTGTCTCGGTGATATATTTAGAGCGGGATAATGTAAGCGACAGGAGGAAAAAAAAAAAAAAAATCCGTGGAGGAGGTGCAGATCCGTCCCCTTGGCCGGGGAGTTACTGGATGATCTGAGCCAGGGAACAGATAGTTGGATTTCCCTAGTTTCTCCCTTCAAATAAATCACAACTCCAGAGCCCTTTAAACTCTGCAATATGATCTGTTCCAATAAGGAAGGGAATGAAAGGCTGCGTCTCTCTGGAAGCCTCCAGAGCCATAAATCTACTATGTACAAACACATACCAGATTTCCAAGTGCATTTATTTTATTGTATTGTTTTAACAGAAAAATCAAACTGCAATAAACTCAGTCCCTCATTAGCTGTCTCTGTGTCCAGGCCAAACGCTGCTAATGAATAAAATCAGGACAAAGGAATGTGGCTGTCGGTCAAAAGCCCGGCCAGGCGCTGACCCCCCGAAAGGCGCTTCCCTGCGAGCCCCACGGAGGTGGCAGGACGGGGGGGAGCCGAGGGGCCGGCTCCTGTGCTGCCCGTCTCTGCAGGTTCGCTGGGGTTTGTCACCCCAAATCCAGCACCCCTCCTCGGGACCCAGCGTCCCTCCTCGGGACCCAGCATCCCTGCCATGGACCCAGCATCCCTGCCTGGCCCACGCCACGGCAGCTGGAGTTTAGTTTAGGGCTTTCTTGCACTAGTTTGTTGTGGTCCCCGACATTGCACACCCCAAACGAGACGCTCAGGAGCAGCGCGGAGCACGGGGCAGTTTGGGTGGGGGACACGCACGTGCCCCTGCCCCACTGGGCTCCATGAGACTGCCCAGCTGCCCGTGTAAAGTGGCTTGCAGAAGTATGTCTGAACTCATTAAGCACCAGGTCAAACACCCAAACTGGCAATCGGGGCAGTTTCGGGGTTGTTGGTCATTAATCATCCGCTGACAGTCCTGAAGGGTCTGGCTGCTCTGCCGAGCGCGGCTCTCCAGGGGGACGGGAGAGCCTGGGGATGGGGACGTGCCTGGCACCCGTGGCGGCATGGACAGTGCAGTCTCCAGGGACCCACTCGCAGCATCCATCAGGTTTTCCCCGAGTCCCCCGAAGCCGCCCCAGGGGACACACGCGGAGGGTCCAGGCATGGCGGGGTCCCGTCACATCCCAAGCGCAGGAGATGCAGCGACTTGGTCTGATCCGGGAAAAAAATGAAAATAAACCCTGAGCTGCCCAGGAAGGAAAAAGGAGCCTGTCTGCACGATTTATGGCGCTGGCGCGGCCGAGCCGGAGAGCCCAGAGCAGCGCCCGCGCCGCGCGGGTCCCGCCTCAGCCCACGGAGAAATTCCTTACTTATTGAATCACATTTGTCATCCCTAAATACATATGCAGGCCCATGTTTCTGAATCCATAAACATCTTTAACTAACTCCGCTCAGCGAGGCCTCTTTCAGCAGTAATTTATATTTAACTTTTTCCATATGCGGGGCCTGTCGCGTTGGTGTCATTTCCGGGAAAACCAGGGGGGCTCGGGGGGAGCCGGGGGGCGCGGGGGGCTCGGGGGGAGTCGGGGGGAGTGCAGCGTGTCTTGGCCCGCTGGAGCAGCCCAGCTGCTGGCACGGCGCGAGAAATCCACCCGGCAGAGCCAGTGCTCATTAATCATTTGAACTACTAAACTGCCAGCTCCTTTCAAGATCTTTCAAGAAGTGTTTTCACCCAAAATAGAGTTGAAAACGCGCCGGGCCCTACTTTCAGAGTCTCATCCATCTGGCCATTATGGGGAGTGTCAGGCGGCTCTGACAGACAAGGCTGCTCTGTTCGAGGGGCCCCGGCTCCCGCAACCTGTCATATCGTGGGGCTGATCGCATCTGACAGCTCCATTTGTACCTACACAAGAGATAAAAGGGCCGTTCACGGCAGCGGAGAGAAGGGCACGGGGGAGAGGGATGAGCAGGGGCACCCCGGGGTGGTGGTGGGATGTGGGATGCTAACAGCATCCCTGGTACCCCGCTCCGCTCCGTGCTCGCACCGCGGAGAAAATTGGCCCCTCTCCCCAAAAGCCCATCGCCGTGCCGTGTTGGGGCGCAAGCAGACGGGTGTCAGCGTGCAATGTGGGGGGCAACCTGGACCAACAAAAGGCCAGGAGCAAGAGGGGCTCCTGTGCCCATTGCCCACCCTCTGGCTGTGCCGTGGCTCGGTGCCGAGCTCTCCCCGTGCCCTGGCCCGCACGGAGCATTCCCTGCCAAGCCCCTGGAGCTGCCAGCCCTGCGCTGGCTCTGCCCTGGCCTCCATCTCCCCCCAAATTCATCTGCAAGCATGCTGGGTGCTGCATGCAAACCCCCAGTGCTCAAGCAGTGTGAGCCAGACCCCCAAAATGACAGGATAAACCCCAACGCTGCGAGAGCTCCCTCCGTGGCTGGGAGGGCTGCGGGCTCTGCCTCGCACCAGGATGCACCAGCAAGTGACCCGACTGCTGGGGCTGGGACGCCTGGAAACCGGCTGCCGACAGCCTGGTGCTCTCCTTACGGTGCTCCCTGGGGAGAATCCCGTCTTTTCTGCCCCGGAGAAGCCAGGCAGGTTCATCAGCCAGCAGTGGACCGGAGCCGGCACGGGGGCTGCGGGCGCAGGGGTCCGCCGGTGCGTGTCGCAGGATTCCCTTGCCGGTGCCGCGCCAGCACGCACAAGTCAAAAAAGTTGGCGAATTATCAGCGCGGCAATCGGGGCAGAGCACATCTCTGCAGCTGGAGGAGCGGGCGAGGGGGGCACCCAGCGAGCCCTTCCCGAGCCGTTGTTCCTAATACAAAATTCAGCCAGAGCCTAGGAGACGTGCAGAAACCCCAGAAGGAACGAAGGGCTTTTCGGCTCCATTTCCCAGCAGCCGGGGCGGCAAATTCTCCTGCCCAGCTCTGCCATGCAAGGGGTCGTTATCTGGGGCAGGCTGAGCAATAATTTTCTTGCAAACCTCAGGTTGCTCCACGCCTGTGACAACTCAGCGGCTCCCCGCGAGTTCGGCTCGCGCTTTGCTTCATGTCAGAGACATTTTCCACGGAACATGGCTCTTCCCACCTCGGAGGGAGGACCTGGCCACCGTCCCGCTCCAGCCCTGTGGACGTCACTGAGCCTGTGCAGGGAACTGGAATGAAACCCTGCAAAGGTAACCATTGCTCCAGCAGAAACAATTAGTCACTTCTACAGGAGCTCTGCCCAGCGGAGCAGGGCTCCCGGGCTTGCCGCCGGCTTCGCCGCCGAGGGGGCGATGGGCAGCCCCGTCCTTGGGCGGGCACTGGCCATAAGCTGGGACGGTGAAAGGGTTCATTGCTCCCTGCTCCCAGCCCAGCTAGGGTGGAAAGCGGGAGAGGAGTGCGGCATCGGCCGGGCCTGGGTGGTAGCGAGGGAAAAAGCCGGGAGAGAAAAATGCAGCAAATCTTTTGGGTGCTTCAGTCTCCCCTCTCCTCGCTCCCCAGGAGGAGAGGAGCGCAGAGAAGGCAGCGAGGGCTCAGCAAGAAAGAACCAGCACATCTTTAAATGCTTCGGTCCCCCCCTCTCCTCTGTCCTCCACTCTCACAGCCCCCCCAACCACCCCTCCTGCGGGAGCTGCTCATGGAGAGGCGGCACCAGTGCCTCCAGGCTCCCACCGGTCCCTTTTTCTTTGGAGCAGCAGCATCTCCCTCTCCCAGTAAGGCACTGGTGGCTGGCAGAGATGCTTGAGCTGCTGCGGCGGGCACCGGCACCGGCGTGGCCCCGCGTGCCAGCAGGGAGCTGCCCTCTTGCAGGCGTGGGGGACACAAAAAGGCCATTTCAGTTCCCTGATCCAGCGGGGTGTCCGCGAGCTGGGTTGCAGGAGGCCGGATTTACCGGCGGTTATAAAGCCCCCCAAAGATGCCAGATGCCCGGGATGCTGCATGTCCTTCAGCTGCCTCCGGGTTTTGCCGGGCTGGGAGGGCTCTGGCTCTCGGTGCCGGGAGGGATGACCCCTTTGGGACCACAAGGCGTTGGCGGAGGTCGCGTTGCACCCTGCGCAGCGTCGAGCGTGCCACCCAGCTCTGCTCAGCCCGTCGAGGTCAGCTCTGCCGGCGCGGCAGCGGCGTCCCACCGTCTCTTTTTGCAAAGGCACCTCCCGCGTGGGTCCGTCCTTGCAGAGGTCACATCCCTCCATCCCATCTCGTGCACCGCAGTGGAAGGTGGGATGAAGTCATGGTAAAGCTGCTCTGGGAGGTTTCCATAAACACCGTCTTAGAAAACATTATGGTCTGTGGAAATCTGTTTGTTATTGTGAATTGAGCTAAAGGAATATACTCTGTAAACTGAGCTGTCAGCCGAGCGTCTCCCCCAGCATTCTCCAGCGAGCATTTAGCTGAAACATTTGTGTATACAGAATTACGACTCTTCAGTTATTCATCATGATAATAAACAGAGAGATAACTATTAACCATGCATCACAGTAATGAACAGTATCGCTTACATGCGCGCCGGTGTAAATCTGCGTGAGCGGGGCTGCACTCTGCAGGGAACGGTTGCAGCCCAGCGCTGGCTTGGGCTCAGACCGAGGACCGGGGTGTTTTGCAGCCTGCCAGCGGCCCCGCGCCCGTGCCGGACCGTCACGCTGAGCCGGCGCAGGCCGGCTGGCTCCGGCACCCAGGACCAGACATTGCAGAAGAAGGGGGAGCCGTGGCCATGGGTCACACTGGGCACTTCCCGTGGGGTAACTGGTGACCAGCCAAAACCGAGTGTCCTGGTATGGTGGGGAAGACGTCGATGCATTGCTGTTGCAAGCTAACGCTGGTGCCGCTAGGAGGATTCGCAGCGCACACCGATTTATGGCCAGGGAGGTGACAGCAGTGGCTTCAAAGCCATATGAAAGCCCTCTCCCACCTGCAGCGTTCCTGGTCACCGCAGCACCCCGAGCGCTTGCCCACACTATTCTGGCTTGAGGGAGCTCCCTGAGCACCCCGAGGGCTTTGCTCTTCTCCAAGGCCTCCCGTCATTCGTGCTGTCCCGCTGCTGAAACTGGCTGGAGGCAAACCACGGGCCAGGGCAGCGCTGGGCTCCGGCGCGGGGCCACGCTCACGGCTGCAAACCAGGGGAGTGGCTTGGCACCCCGGTGCCCCCAGGCTGCCCCATCTGCTCCGCGTCACCGGCTGCTCCCTTCCCGGCTCCAGCACGCAGCCCCGGGCAGCAGGAGCTCTGCCGCCGGTGGCGTTGGCTACCGGGGCCGTCTCTGGGCGCGGGTCTGTCCCTCCGGGTCTGCTCTCAGCACACGCAGCACGAAGCATCACCCCAAAGCAAACCCCTGACCTCCGGGCTGGGCGCGGGGATGCTGGCGGGGGGACGGGAGATGTCCGCACCGCTCCGGCTGGGAGGACAAACACAGAGCCCGTATTCTCCAGGGCTTCCACCAGGGCTCACGCGGAAAGAAAAGCTGCTTTATGCAGCTGAGAAACTTCTCATCCACCCACCATCGCTTCTGCTCCGGCCCTTGCCTCTGCATCCTGACCTGACCTCCTCTTGGCGGGCGCGCACCAGCCCTCGAAGACTTTGTGCTCCAGTCTGGTCTCTGAAACGCCTTGTACGTCTGCGGGCAGACACCTCTGCATCACCTAAAAGCCATCGGGGATTTGCGTGCAGGAGAGGAAGGAAAACAACAAAAAAAATATGGCCTTGCTCTTTCATTCACATATTTATTAGGTGGACAGATCATTTGTGGTCAGATGGGCTTCGGGCTTTACAAACGGGGATATTTATAAGGCACGCAGCACGGCGGAGCTGTTCTGCATGTGCGTCCAAGTCATTCCTTCCCCAGCACAAGGTATAATGTTGCCTTTGTTCGGCTGCCTCCGACAGCCCAGCACAGCAAAGCGCGCCGTGCCGCTCGGCCAGGCCCCTCCGCCGCGCACCGCGCAGCCCTGCATGCTCGCCGTTTAAATAGCGCACAGTCCCGGCGCGTCCCGGCTCTTTCCACACACACCGCAGCCCCGGCAACTGCCGCAATAAATCAATAGGAAAATAGAGGCTGCCAGTTAGACTAAACAAGTGCATTTGCAAGGATTGCTAACCCTCATTAATCACTCTGACAGTCCTAAAAACACATTTCCCCTTTAATGACTGTATTTGGATAATCAGAGCTTTTTCCTCGCGGCGCGGGGTGACTGACGGCGGGTGCGATTGCGGCGAGCGCCGGCACCGGGGTCACCGGCGAGTCAAGCGCTGGAGGTCCCCGGCAGCTCGGGGCAAGCTGGAGAAGTTGCTGTTGTGCAATAGGGAGGGGAGCCGCGGGTGCAGCCCCAAACCCGCCGTCCCCGTGTCCAGCACCCACCTGTGTTATCCCAGCTCCTGCCCTCCCACCCCAAACCACCCCCTGCCAGCCGGGTTTGAAAGGGCCTTTTTTTTGTCGCTCCGCGTTCCCTTTAGGTGACTTTTGCCTCCCGGAGAGGTTTGAAACCTCGCACATTTTTCTGTATAAATGATGCAACACATTAATGCACAGCACATTATGAAAATGGTAATTCAAACCCATACAACTCTAAATTAAGCCATACATTATCCGACCCACTCAGCCATATATTTTGCAGAAAGACAGGATTGAATCAAATCAAACCGAAACTGTGGAGTGCAGGTTGTTAGACAGAATGATTAATAAAGTGCATCCCAGTGCTCTTATTATAAAATGAATTCTGCAGTAACCTGGGCATACATTAGATAGGGAGTTATTTAATATATTGGCAACACAATCATTCCCTAGCAGATAAAGCCCCCGAGTGTCGACTGCTATCAGATGATACTTTGCAGTGTTTACACAGTCTGGCCCTGCTGCTGCAGTCTTTAGGGAGGGGAAAAAAATATTCCTCGGGGAACCTTCTGCACAGCAGGACGTATCCGAGAAGCATCCAGCTCCCACCGTTGGTGGAGGGAAGGCACATGGGCTCGGGTTTGGAGCTGGGAGCATCCTGGTGCGAGGAGGGGTTTGCGGGGAGAGGGGAGACGGACCTTTGCCGTAAGGGGAGGATGCACCCGGCAGCTTGCCCTGCTCTGGGAGAAGGGCTCCGGCAGGACGGTGGGCTCTGCAAGCCCTCGCCCCCTGTCCGGGCTGCTCCATGGCAGCTCCTCACCGGCTGGCATGGCCCCAGCAGCCCCGAGAGCCAGCATCGGCTGCACCAGGCTATCGTGCCTCGTGTGCATCCGCGGGCAGCACGGCATCGCCCTCTCGCCCCGCGGCACGAGGCTCTCCGGCAGCGCTGGCGGCGGAGACGCCTGGCTACAGCCAGGGAGAAGCACGGTGGAACAAAATGGCACGGCAGGGACCCGCGACAGGCACGGCATTTCGGAGCTGCAGCCGAGGAACCGTGATTTACACCGGGGACTGGCAGCACCCGAGCGAGGCCGACACTGAGCAGCATCACCGGTGGGAGTGGGGGCCACAGCCAGGGAGCAGCGATGCTCCCGAGGGGCAGGGGGGCCCGGCACGTCGTCAAACGCCACCGCGTAGCTCTGCGGCAGAGGGGACGGTAGCACAGGAGCTGCCCCGCCAGTGCTCTGCTCGTCGCCCCGAGACGCCCTGCTCCATGGGGAGCATCAGCTGCAACGCCCAGAGCCAAAGGGTTCAGCAGCCAGCTGGGACACGGGGATGGGAGACACCGGGACGGGAGACACTGGCACGGTCGCGGCAGCCCAGGCCTGGCACCTCTTTCCTGCCACTGCCCACCGGGCAGAGCAAACGGCCGCAGCAAAACCCCCTCTGCTCCAAACCCAGTCCTGCAAACCCCAGGCCCTCATCCTGCAAACATCCCACCCCGAAGGAGCGGGGCCAGCGCGGGCAGACCCTGGGCAGAGCCGGACACGAGCCACATCCACAGCAGGGCAAGAGGTAGCCACGGACTCGCAAAACCTGCCTCCCCCCAGCCTTGGGGAGCTCGGGGATGGTGCTGCCCACCCCTCGGCCAGCCGAGGGGAGACCGGTCCCCAGCACCACCAGCCTCTCCCATTTCCAGCAGGAGACCCCAGCCAGGGCCCTCCCCGCCGGCCGCACGCCTACGGCCCCGCTCGCAGGAACGGGCAGAAAACTAAAAATCCCGTTGGCAAAACAAGTCCCTGTTTTAAGCGCATTATTTTTCGGCTCAAAGGACACAAAGGAATTTAAACACAGGGCATAAGGCAATATAGAGAAGGCAATTAATGGGGATTAATTGCATGACTCACCCAAAATGCAACAGGAGTAAAGCACTCAACAGCAGGAAAAAAAAAAGTGATGTGGGGCAATGGGAACATGTGGGATTTCAAGGGGGAGCGGGGGCACGGCTGGGGGTCCTGCTGCAAAGGTTGGGGTGCTACTGGAATAGAAGCTTGGGGAGAGCCCCTTCCCTGGGGCGTGGGGTGGGCAGCTGGGCAGGCAGCAGCACCCTGCCCGGCCGCCCTCCTGCCTGCCCTTCCCTGCCTGCCGCAGGCTCGGCGCGCGGCGGAGGCAGACGCAGCAGGGCAGCTCGCAATCCCTGCCAGGAGGGATGGGAGCCATACCAATTTCGGAGCCATTTATCAACCCCTCCGCGCTCTCCTCGCACAGACAGCAAAAAGATTAAACGGGGAGGGGGGGGGAACAAGCCTCCGCGCCAGCTCTCGGCCGCCCACGCACACCCTGCGCGGGAGCGGGACCCCGTTTCTATTGCAATTCCCGTCCCTAAAACTTAATTCCTGCGGCGGCTGCAGCTACGAGAGGGATTGCCATCCGCTCCCCGCAGCCTCTCGGGAGGGGGGGACCGGGGCTTTTTGCATCGATTTCAGCTCCAACGCCTTCTCGAACCTTCCCTCCTCCGCCACGCGCGAGAAAACCCGGCGCCTTCCTCCCCGGGAAACACAGACACGCGAGGAAAAGGAACGGAGGAGGCCCCGGACGCCCCTCTTCTCCTACGGGACCCCCCCCCGCCCCGCAGCCGCCACCGGGCCCGGGGCGGGCGGCCGTGCCCGGGGAGGCGGCGGGGCCGCGCTCGGTGCCGGGCTGGATCCCGCCAGCCCCGGGGGCCGCGGGTTCGAGACCAGCCGCCGCCACCGCCGCCGCTAGATGGTGCTGGGAGCCCGCGGCCCCGCACGGAGCCCCCCCCCGGCCCCGGGCAGCGCGGGGAGGGACGAGAGAAGACACCACAGGGTGGATATAACCAAGAGTCATTTATTAACAAAATAAGACTTACCAAGCCGGAGCTCATCCACCCGCCACGCTCGCCGCCCTCCCGCTGCTCCGGCCGAGGGGCGCCCCGGTCCTGCCCGCTGCAGCCGCCGCTCTTCGGCCCCCGGGGCGGGGGGGGGGGGGCACGGTCCTGCTTCCCACGGCGGGGCCCGGCCGCGGGTGGGGACGCGGCGATCGCGGAGGCAGAGCCCTCGGCGTGGGATGGGGGTCAGCCCGGCCAGGCCTTCGCCCGGCCGCCGCAGCCGCCCCCCAAGTCATTGCGGGGGAAAAAAAAAAAAAAAAATTTAAAAAAAAAAAAATTAAAAAAAAATTACATCTGTTAACTTTACAAATGCAGAGGAACAGAATCCCAGAACGATAAACGAGGAGGGGGAGGAGGAAAAACGCGCTTTTTTTTTTTTTTCCTTGTGTGTCAGGAGTCATGCAAGAATTTCTCAGGGGAAATTAAGAAGGGGGAGGAAAAAAAAAAAATCTTTCAAAAGAAACAGAAGGGAAAAATAAAAGCCCCACACCTGCAAAGTAAAGGATTTTTTTTTTCTTTTTTTCTTTTTTTTTTTTTTTTTTGGACACAGACTTTTTGCATACCATTGATTCATTGGTGTATTAATGCACTTATATTCCCAGCTTTAAGCTAACATACAGTAAATAAATACACAGTCCAAGGAGGGAGCGGGGGGGCTGGGGCGAGGAGGAGGCTGGAGCCGGGGAAGGGGCTGCCGTAGTTACTGATATCCCAGTGCAGAAGCTGAAGTTAGTCTTTGGCCGTAGAGCGCGTATGGAGAGTAGTAAGGTCCGGCGGCCGGCAAGGAGGGCACCGGCAGGGCGCCGGCTGTGGGCAAATGGCTCTTGCCGTAGGGGTGGTACCTGTTTAGTCCCAAAGTGTGTGGGCTCCTCAAGGAGAGGGAGGCGGGTAACGTGTTGGGGCTCCCGGGGGCGGCGGGCGGGAGGTGGAGGTGGCAGGAGGCTGCGGAGCCCAGCCCGGAGGTAGGGTAACCCGCCAAGAGTTTTTCCGCCCCCGGCAGGGCCGTGTGGGTCCGTAGGTGGGTGAGCAGCTCCTCCGAGGTGGCAAACCTCTTGTCGCAGGGTCCGCTGGCAGACACCCAGTTGCATATGTGGGGCAGGGGGTCGTTCTGCAGCATGAAGCCGTAGGTGTAGAGGGGGTGGCCGGGCAGGCTGGGGGTGCCGCTGGAGGAGAGCGTGGTGTGCACCGAGTGCAGGGGGTGCGTGGGGTACACCAAGGGGTATCCGCTCTTCAGGCTGCCGGGGTCGTGCACGCAGCTGGAGCAGTTGCTGGAGCCCAGGTGCGAGGCGCTGTGGTAGCTCAGGCAATACGGGTCCCGGCATAATCCCTGCATGAAGGAGGGCGGCGAGGCCCCGGTGAGCGGGCTGGAGCTGGGCGGCTTGCCCGGCAGCCCCAGCGCCCCCGGCAGCTGGCTGCCCACCAGGCCCGGCTTGGTGGGGTCCAGCCCAGGCACGAACTGGGATGGGTAGCCGGCGTAGGCGCCAACGATGGAGCCGTGGTAGCCGATGCTGGAGGGCGGCAGAGGGAAGACGGAGTGGCCCGGCTTGTAGGGTGAGACGGGGGCCACATGGCCGGCGGGCGGCAGGGCGGGGGGCTCCGACTTGCGGCCCGAGGGGGGCTCGCCGTGCACCCCGGGCTCCGCCGTCCCGCGCCCCAGCCCCCCGCCCGTCCCCTCGGGGCTGGGCTTGCCCGCCTCGGGCTCCTTCTTCTCCTCGGCGCCCTTGGGGTCGGCGTGCTGCGGCGAGGCGCCGCGGGAGCCGCCGGGCGAGGCGGCGGCGTGCGGGGGGAACGGCGGGCAAGCGGCGCTGGGCACCCGAAAGCCGGCCTTGTCCGCGCCGCCCTCCTTGCGCGGTTCCCCGCCGCCCTTCGAGTAGGGCTTGAAGCTGGACTTGTCCTCGGGCGGGGCGTCCCCGCTGCCCGCCGGCTTCAGGGCGGCGGGGCGGGCGGCGGGCTCCTTCTCGGCGGCGGGCAGCCCGGCGGAGGCGACGGCGTTCAGCTTGGAGGAGGGCGGCGGGTCGGGCTTGCCGATCTGCGAGCAGGTCTGGGCCAGCAGCGCCAGCGGGCTCTTCTTGGCGTCCAGCTGCGGGCGGAGCGGAGCCGGTCAGGGGGGGACCCCGACGGCGCCCCCGGCCCGGCCTCCCCCCCGCCCCCCCATCCCATCCCACCCCCAAAACCCCGGGTCCAGCGGGGCCGGGCCCGGCGCCGAGCCAGGGCGCGGGGGATGGCGGGGACGGGGCGGGGGGGATGCGCCCGGCCGGGGAGAAGGACCGGGGTGGGGTGGGGGGAGCCGGGCTGCAGCGGGAGGGGGGGGAAGGAGCGGCTCGGGGGGCAGCCCCGGGCAGGGAAGAGCCGGGAGCCCCGGGCAGGGCAGAGCCCGGCCGGGAGGCGCCGGGAGCGCCGGACCGGGATGAGCCCGGCCGGGAGGAGCCGGGAGCGCCGGGCACGGGGGGGGAGCCCCGGGCGGGACCCCGGGGGAGCGGGCGGGGGCGGCGGGCACTGACCTCGATGGGGCTGACGGGCGTGGAGGAGAGCGGCTGGAGGTACTCGGGGTGCAGGAGGTGGCCGCCGTGGGCGCTGAGCATCTTCAGGACGCGGATGGGCAGCCGGCTGGCCTGGCGCAGCGGGTCGGCGGGGGGCGGCCGGGGCGACGGGGCGCCCGCGGCTCCGCGGCTCGGCGGGGTCCTCGGCCGGGGCCCGCCGGGGGCACCGCTCATTTGGGGCGGCGGCGGCAGGGGAAGGGGGGGGGGGGGGGGGGCGCCGGGCTCCGCGGGGCCGGGCCGGGCCGGGCGGGCGGCGGAGCGGCGGCGGCGGCGGCCCCGGCGAGACGAAACCCTTCCCCGGCCCCACCGACACGTCAAATAGCCCCGATGGCGGCCGCGCTCCGAGGGGGCCGGCGCCGCGCACCAATCCGCGCCCGGCCGGGCCCCCGGGGCGGGGAGAGCCGCCGGTGGGGGGGGCGAGCCGCCGCCGCCGCCCCGCGCCGCGCCGCCGCGTGGGGGAGAGCCGCCCACGGCACGGCGCGGCACGGCACGGCGCGGTTAGCGCGGATCGGCTGGCCGAGCGTGGCGTGGCTGGCGTGACTCGGCACGGCGCGGCTGGCATGGCCGGCATGGCACGGCACGGCTGGCGGAGCATGGCATGGCTGGCGTGACTCGGCACAGCATGGCACGGCTCGGCTGGCATGGCACGGCTCGGCTGGCATGGCACGGCTCAGCTGGCATGGCATGGCACGGCATGGCATGACATGGCACAGCTCGGCTGGCATGGCACGGCTCAGCTAGCATGGCATGGCTGGCGTGACTCGGCACGGCTCGGCTGGCATGGCACAGCTGGCAGAGCATGGCATGGCATGGCATGACACAGCTCAGCTGGCATGACATAGCATGGCACATCATGGCATGGCACAGCTCGGCTGGCATGGCATGGCTCGGCTGGCATGGCATGGCATGGCACGGCATGGCATGGCATGGCACAGCTCGGCTGGCATGGCATGGCTCGGCTGGCATGGCATGGCATGGCACGGCATGGCATGGCATGGCACAGCTCGGCTGGCATGGCACGGCTCAGCTGGCATGGCATGGCATGGCATGGCACGGCTCGGCTCAGCTGGCATGGCATGGCTCAGCTGGCATGGCATGGCATGGCATGGCACGGTCGGCTCGGCTAGCATGGCACGGCTCAGCTGGCATGGCATGGCATGGCATGGCACGGCTCAGCTGGCATGGCACAGCTGGCAGAGCATGGCATGGCTGGCATGGCATGGCATGGCATGACACAGCTCAGCTGGCATGACATAGCATGGCACATCATGGCATGGCACAGCTCGGCTGGCATGGCACAGCCGGCAGAGCATGGCATGGCTGGCATGGCATGGCACAGCTCAGCTGGCATGACATAGCATGGCACATCATGGCATGGCACAGCTCGGCTGGCATGGCACAGCTGGCAGAGCGTGGCATGGCATGGCATGGCACAGCTCAGCTGGCATGACATAGCATGGCACATCATGGCATGGCACAGCTCGGCTGGCATGGCATGGCATGGCATGGCACAGCTCGGCTGGCATGGCACGGCTCAGCTGGCATGGCATGGCATGGCACGGCACGGTCAGCTCGGCTAGCATGGCACGGCTCAGCTGGCATGGCATGACATGGCATGGCATGGCACAGCTTGGCTGGCATGGCATGGCATGACACAGCTCAGCTGGCATGGCATGGCACAGCTGGCAGAGCATGGCATGGCTGGCATGACTTGGCACAGTATGGCACAGCTCAGCTGGCATGGCATGGCACAGTTCAGCTGGCATGGCATTGCTGGCACAGCTTGGCATGGCATGGCATGTCAGAGCTCAGCTAGCATGGCATGGCACTGCTGGCACAACTTGGCATGGCATGCCTCAGCTGGCAGAGCATGGCATGGCTGGCATGACTTGGCACGGCATGGCACGGCATGGCACAGCTCAGCTGGCATGGCATGGCACAGCTGGGATGGCGTGGCGTAGCATGGCATGGTGCTGCTAGCACACTTTGGCATGGCATGGTATGGCATGGCATGGCATGGTATGGCATGGCTTGGCTGGCATGGCACTGCTGGCACAGCTTAGAATGGCACAGCATGGCTCAGCTGGCATGGCACGCCAGCATGGCGTATCATGGCATGGCATGGCTCAGCTGGCATGGCATGGCATGGCATGGCACGGCTTGGCTGCCATGGCTGCTGCAATGGCTCCTGCACCCAGTCTGCCTGCCCTGCACCCAAACCTTCCCCAGCCCCTGCGCCCAGCCCGACCCCTGCACCCAGCACCCGGCGTGCAGGCCCTGCGCCCCGTCCCGCCCCGGTGCCACACAAGGCGAGGGCTGCCGGCGCCCTGCCTGGGGGTGCTCACCCATGTGGGGCAGAGCGAGGCCCCCGTCTCCCTGCAGCGGCAGCTCGATGTCTCTGCCGGTCCCAGCGACAACCTGTGTGCAAACTGGGGCAGTGCTGGGGTTGCTGGTGGGACAGCAGTGTTGCCCAAACCTGAAAGGCCAGCACAGGTTGCATACGTACTTTTTTATTTTGCATGTATTGCGGTCACCAGCATTTCAAGTATTTTAACAGCAGCAGCGCTGGCTGCCACAGAGCATTTTCTGTTCTTGGGGTAGGGACCAAACGGCCACTGATCGTTTCACCCCATCAATAAACACGCAGCCATCGGCTGTGCATCCAGTGCACCTGCAACGCGGCGAATGGGGCCGATCTTAACCCGGGTCCCACCAAAAGCGGCAATTCCCTTACGTACCTACAATACTCCATTCTTTCAGAGCTTTTCTATTTTCTTTGGTTTGCAGAGTCTTAAAATTTTGCCAGTGATGCTGCAGCCCGCTGTATAACTAATTAAGCTTCCTGACAATTAACGTCCTATTTCTAGTTACCTTTCCAGACATCTTTGAATTACATTCACAAACCCCTGGGGCTCCGCAGTCAGCAGCGGGGGGACTGAAATCCAGCGTCCCACGGAGGTCAGCCAGGCTCTTTCCATGAGGAGCTGAGGTTAAATCTTGGAGCTCTCGCCCAGCCTGGTGCGACGTCCAGCGTGCAGCGGCTGCGGGGTCATGGTGGGACGGGGAGCTGCTCCCCTGGGCTGGGAGCCGGTGGGAGAACGGGGGCTTGGGGAGAGACGTGCAAAGGGGTGGGGATGGGGGGTCATGGGAGAAAGTTTTGGGGGCTGGGGTGAGGCGAATACTGAAAACCTTTGGCCTGGAGAAAAGCAACGTGGCGTCTTTAGGAAAGGAAGGCAAGGAGCTGGAAGGATGCTCCATGTGCAACGCAAGGCAGCCACGTGTTGCCCTGCACACGCTGAACCCATCTGCCGGCTCGGGTGCGGAAAAGCGGAGGGATGAGTGCGTAGATGTCATCGCTGCACTGCTAAAATTAAGGCTTATCTGGAACAAATCGGCTATTGAGAGCCCGGTAACCCGTCCCTCTGACGGCGTGGGGTGCCACCGGCACGTTTATGACTCTGGATGTTTGACATTTTCGTGTTTTCCTTCATGTACCTCTGGCTGAAGGCGTATCATTTGCCCATAGCAGGTTGCACGGCGATTGCTTGCAGCGGAGCCAGGGCTGGTGGGGAGGAACCAGCTTTCCCGGGGCTTCGGCTGGGTGTCCGCTCCGGCCAGCGCCAGGGCACGGACCCACCTCCGCCCTCCCTGGTTTTGGGTTTCAGGTCCCTCCTGCCTACCCAGAGAGGGAGAGGGGAAAGAGGGAGAGAGACAGACACCTCTAATTAATCATATTAACTCCTGACAGATGCTTTATGTTCCAACAGTGTTGCTATTATTAAGTTCATACGGCCACCCCTCACCAAGCCCGTCTGCTCCGGGTTCTGGGAAAAAAGGCTTTGCTGGATTTCCCCAGCGAGCGCCGGCATCGCCCCAGTGCAGCCCGATGTCGCACCCGCTTCTCCAACCGCTATCAATCACGCCGCTGGTCGGACCTGTCAATTTTCCCTCTTTGTGAGGCTTTTTTCTTCTTTTTTTTCCCCCTCCCGACGCTGACCGCAAGATTGATTCAATCCGGACAGCGGGGATGTAAACGGAGAGGCGCTGCCTTTCAAAGGAGCCATTCAAGTAAGGAGGAAAGAGAAAAAAAAAAATCTTTCCTCAAAGTCACTCGAGTTGGACGCCAACAACAACACGGCCTTAACAAAATAACATAAAGTAAGGTGGGACAAGTGCGTAAGAGCAGCGGCGACGCGGCAGCGCTCCCGAGGCCGGCTCCCCCGGGGGATGCTGAAAGGGAGGGCGGGCGCGAGGAAGCGATGCCTCCAGGGCTGCGGTTATCGCTTCCCCAGAGCCCGGTCATTTCGAAGGCCTGATCCTGCTCCGGAGGACAGCCAGAGAACATTTCTAGATTCGGCTTGTGCTTGCCGGATTAAAACTTCATCCAAGGGTCATCATGGGTAATGATGAATCCTGCTCAGTGTTGATGTCTCTGGTTATATTCTTAATTCTAAAATCTGTGTGGGTCCCATTTTCCTTAAGGGAAACAGAGACCAGAGGGAGAGAAAATAAAACTTCCCTGTGTCACGTTCAGTTCTGCTCCACGACAAGTCTGACCCTCTGCTTAGAAATTGCCCGCCACAAAGGATATTCAAATAAAATAAACGAGACCACTTGCCAAATAAAAATAACACAGGCACTGAATGAAAAGCAAAATATTTTGAATAAAAGTAAAGCCAAAGAAGACAAAAAGCCTCCGTGAGTGCTTTCAGAAATGACTAATGATATTTTGCTCCCTAATCAGGGCTTGCCCCACCTGGGCTGCTATTAAAGAGGTTTTATTTTTCCAAGGACGTATCCCCAGCGCGGAGCCGTAACAGCGCCGATGGACTCTGACGTTTTTGCAACCCGCGAAGCACGGCCGTGGAAGAGGGAATTGTGTTTTAATTTAAGATCGTTCAGCAACTTGGCGTGACTCCTGGCGGGGCTTTCGGGTGACACACGCCACGGGGGTGCCCCTCGCTCCCCGGGCCCTTTCCAGCCTCATCCCACCAGTCCTGGGTGGTGCAGGACAGTAGGCACACACGATACCCCAGGTATTTTTAAAGAGGAGTTTTTAAAAGCCGGCTGGGAAATGAGTGATGTGCAGGGACTGCTGGAACCCCCTCGGTCCCAGCCCTGCCCACAGAGCCGCCTGCGCAGGACGCGTGCCCTTCGTGACGGCCAGGGCAGCAGTCGTGACTTCTAGGAAATTGCTTTCTGAGGCGGTCGTTATACAAACCACGGCATTAAATACATAAATTATCAACCTGCATCAAAAGAAAGTGTTTTTCCCAGGGAGTCAAGCGTATTCCTTCACTTGCCTGTGTCGGCAGCCAGTAACAGTGCAGAAGCGCACCTGCGGACAACACGTTGTCTGGCCCTTGGTGCTTTTATTCTCTATTTTCGCCCTACCCTTTAGCAGAAAAATCGTCTCCAGTTTTGCAACGTGTTCTTGTGTTGCTGATATGCGGAAGGTTGCTCTTCGTGTCGTGTTTTACGCAGCATGGCACGGACTGATGTCGGCTCCGGGCGTAGGCATCCCGAGGCCGAGCGGAGCCGGGGGTGCGGAGCGGGCAAGGAGCGATGTCCAGACTCCGCGGATGGAGGAGGAGAGAGGCATCTGACCGCCGCAGCCTGCACGGGAAATTGTGGTGGGATAAGACATGAATTTAAATCGCTGTAACTCTTCCAGCATCTCGCTCTGCTGGAATAAACGCCTTTCCCATTTCATCACTGCTGGATGTGGTTTAAGGGAAACTGGGAAAACGCTCCTCGTCTGGCAAAAGCGGGGCTGCCCGGGAGCTGCCGGGGTGCGCGGGGAGCAGCGGGGAGCAGGTTTGGCGGCCCTGCCGAGCGGATGGGCACCATCTCCTGCCTCAACAGGGCAGGACGGGGAGCTTTGCTAAGAGAGACAGGGCAGAGGGGCAGCCTTTGCTCCGGCGGGTCCCCGGTCGGGTCCCACCGAGGTCCCAGCCCAGGAGAGCCGGCGGCGGGGAGTCAGGGGACGGCAACGGCCATCGCGGCGGGATGGGGATCCAAGAGGCTTCTTAAAAGCTGAGCTTTTATTTGCGCGTCGGTGCTTGTTGTATACCTGCTATTTTATAGGTAAATCACCTTCTCTTAGCCACCCTGTAACTGAGGCAATGGCAGTCGTGGCCCCTCCAGCTGTCTCCGTGGGAGCAAAAGCATCCGAGTCAGCGGTTTCCCTGCCCCGCTCCCGTCTCTGAGTCCCACCTCTCCCTAGCACCGCGCAAGCTGAGGCCTCGCTTTTAGCTGCAGAACAAGTGCATAAAAATGATCTTATTTATTACAGGAGACATGTTTTAAAACAACTGACAAAATTGCAAGATGTAAAACGACAAGCAAGTGCTTTTTCTTTTTTAAACCCATATAGACTTCTGGCAATGATAAGAATAGTGTTTTCTTTTTTAAAGTTGGAATTAATCTTTCTTTCCAAAGCAATCATGTAGCAGGAAAAGCAGGAAGACACTTAGATATTAACTGATACTCACTGGGTGATGGTTACTTATTGAATAGCCGGGTAGCTCGCTTTCCTCTGCAGAGCGATTAACATTAAAGAACGGCGTGAACATTAAAGCAAAAAAAGGTGAGGGTTTTTTTCCTCCCCTATTCCCTTGATGTGTGACTAACAGCTGTTTTTCTGTGTGACAAATCAGTGGGGTCTTCCTGTTGTTGATGTAATGAAGCTGTTTCCTGGTGTGAAATTCTCCGGGATAAATTGCAGGAGGGGGAGGAGAACATCCCACACTTACCAAAGTGCTTCGGAGGGGAGGAAAGCTCTGCTCTCCTCGCGGGGCTGGGCAGCGGATCGAAACGGGCGGCGGGGCTGATGTTGGGTCACCGCGGCTTTACTTCAGGCTTTTTCTTTTTTTTTTTTTGGCCTGTTTATTTCTAAGTTTTCTGCCGCCGCAATCAGAGTGGTGGCCTTTACAAGGATGGGTTGTTAGTAAGGACGGTTTGGGGTATTTTCCCCGATGAGCCAGTCTTATTTAACATCACGGTAATGGTGCCGAGCTTATGTGCCTCAGTTTCCCCATCTGTGAAATGGGGAGGTGACAGCGACCCCCGATGTCCCTCACCATGGGAGCAGTGGGAAGGGGCCCTGGGCCGGCCGGGTGCTGCCAGCGGCACCGGCCCCCCCAAAAGCGCTGCGGGGACGCGGGCGTTTCCCTGCGCTGGCACCGGCTCAAGCGCTTTTGGGGGATCTGCCTCGGTGGGTTCATTTAGTCCTCAGACACCCAGAGGAAAAAAAAATCACTTTTACCTCTGTTTTTCTTTTTTTCCTTGCCAGTATTAGTTAATTAAACTATGCAAATTAAAACAACTTAATTTCTATAATATCAGGACCAGAGCCTCAAACCATTTGGTGTAGCTCATCTGGCACGTACGTTACATAAAATGTTTGGAGCAGCTCTAATACAAATGAAAAAG
This sequence comes from Platalea leucorodia, assembly GCF_965183815.1. Classification (NCBI taxonomy): domain Eukaryota; kingdom Metazoa; phylum Chordata; class Aves; order Pelecaniformes; family Threskiornithidae; genus Platalea; species Platalea leucorodia. The sequence goes on along the minus strand of NC_138858.1, from coordinate 92,655,321 downwards.
GCTGTAAATCAAGTTTAATTTATTCATTTTCTGTATGGTATGAAAGCATGCCAAAATCAGATTATTTATGAGCCCTTCATAACAATAGGCATTTTTATTGGTTGCAAATGACAAAAGGGGTTCTCAGAGGGATTTTTTTTTCTTCTTTTAAAATTTTTGAATGCCTTTTCAGAAACATTTATTTTTTTGGACTCTATGATCTCAAAGAAAAATATTTAATCATTGATACAGTAAAAATAATTTATATTTAGATACTGAAAAACACATCAGACTTTAAAACATAAATATACAGAGCTAATCCAGCCCAAAGGCTCAGGCGAATGCCACACCACAGGTTAGAGAAAAGAGCTGTGATTTACACCCGCTTCCTTAAATTTCCCATTAAGAGTATAATCTCCCATAAGTCTTTCACAAAATGTCTGAGCCACTCGGGGGTTTTTTCCTTTGGCTTTTCCATGATCCGTTTGGTGGGTCGATGGGCGCACACGGGCTCTGCGTGCGCGGTCACACGCGCGTGCCCGCGCACTCGCCCCGCCGGGACTTTCTCTCTCTTTGCCCATCCACGGCTAATTCGCAAAATCTCTTTCTCGGTGGGTAACTGAATCCCACGAGCTCTCGTACGGGTAAGGCAGGTCAGCCACCCTGATACACAGAAAATCACCGATAAACCAGCCATGGACTGGCTTCTGCCTTCTGCTTTTCAGATCATTTAAACCGTCTTTTGTCCGTTTTCTGGACCCAGAGGTGGGTTTGGCGATGGGTGTGTGCTGCGTACCCAACCACGGTCACTACCGCCGGGACCGCCCTGGGCTGCTCTTGTCGGTGCTGCGGTGGTCCTGTCCGAAGCGTGCCGTGATGGGGGCGAGGGCGCTGGGCCACCCTGCTGGCTCTGGGGATGGGTGCAAGGTGCGGTGCCGATGCGCACGGGTGCACCCTGACCCCCAGCCCTGTCTGTGCCAGCACGGAGCGTGGCACCGCGCCGGCGAGGAGCCTGCGGCAACCCAGCAGGATACATCCCTCCTCTTCTTTGGGAGGGCTATCATCCAGAGCCACCCCAAAGCTCCAAGACCTGAGTTTTGGGGGTAGAGAGCCAGGCAGGAGGGGAGCGCTCGGCAGCCCCCTGCGGAGGAAGGGCATCCCCAGGGATGAGATGGGCTGCAAGGCGGCAGCGTCTCCGTGATGGGGACGGTGCTGGGGACAGTGCGGCGGGGAAGCGGGTGCCCTCCTGCCCGCAGCAGCCTGGGCATCATGGCCAACAGTGGGGAGGAGGCAAGGGACCCCAAAACGCCTCGCAGAGGTGGACAAAAGCCTGACTGGGTTGTGCAGGAGGGTTTGGCTTTGCCGGAGGGCTCTGGGTAAGCGTGATGGGGAGGGGGCAGAGAGGCACCCCTTCCTGCAAGAACAGGGGCTTTCTCTGCACCCGCCTGGCCGATCCTGAGAGAAAAAAAGAAAAAACAAGAAGAGAGAAAGAGGGAACCCCCTCCCCGGGAGAATTAGCATCCAGGATCTGTCAGTCACTGGGAGCTTTTGGTAAAAGGGGCCCCTTGTCAACCTCTGCCTTTGATGTGACTGGGACGGAGGTGCTCAATTAAAAGCCTATCAGTCTGTAAGTAAATCAACGCCTATCAGGCTTGTCACATCAAACAAACGATTATTGCACGAACCCGCCCACCCCATTAATCTGGCTGTTCCTTCTTGACAGCTCAGGGTCAGGGCACTGTAAATCCTGCACTGGATTGCAGCCACCTGGAGCAGGATTAAAGCAGCCCTGCAGCATGTGCTGCTGCACCCAATTACTCCCTGGCGGTGGGCGGCTGCGGCGAGGGGTACCCGTGGCCCCGGCAGCCGTGGGGTGCCCGGCGCGGGGCTGGGGTTCCCACCAGAGCTGAGCTTTGCAAGGTCACGGCTGCCGACGCGGGCGGTTTGGTGGTGCCATGTGGCCGTGGCAAATGTTGGTTTGTGTTGGCACCAGGGATGCTCAGCTGCGTGGTACGGAGAGCTCAGCGCCCGGCTTGTGGGTGCTTGGCACCCAGCGCCAGACCAGTATTGCCAGCACCTGTCTGGCTGCTGAGACAACATGGGAGCAGCTCCAAAGATGGCTCCTGGCGGCTCTGGAAAGTTGCTGTCGATAGGGATGGTTGCACCACAGCCCCAGGTTCATACATGGAGGGCTGATAGCCACCACGTCCTTAGCAGGAGGGTTCAAACCCTGCTGTGCGCTGGGCAGGTCGCGTTTAAGCCTGTGACCATCGGCAGGGATTGACCGTGGGGAGCCTCTCGGTAGCTCACACGGTAAAAGGAACCAACGGGTTGAGCTTTCGGGTGCTCTTTGGGTCTGGATTAGCAGCACCGGGCCCCGGGGACACTGGGGCTTTCCTGTCAGGTCACTCAAGGTGAAGACGACTGAGGAGCAACTGGGGCTTCTGCCCTCATCCGTCCGGATGCGCTGCGTCTCTGGCACCCAGGCTTCGGAGCAAACGGCCGGGCTGGCGAGGAGGAGGGTGCTGGAGCCCAGCAGCGGGCGGAAGGCAGCCAGGGCCACCGGCTCCCGAGAACAAGCGGCTCTATTCAAGGGAGGGCAGAAGCCAAACTTTCTTGAAAAGCCTCTGTGCTGTGGCAGGAGCAGCCTCGGGGCAGCCGGAGCTTGTGATTCCTGCACACAGAGGCAGAGACTGTTTTAATAAAGGAAAAGCCGAATCTTGGATCACGAGGGCAGCACCACAGAGCAAAGTCAGGGAGCGGGGCGAGTCCCAGGGAGGCTGCAGGCCAGGTTTTGGGAAGGAGCTTGGTCCTGCTGTCCCGTCGAGGGCTCTGCAGTCCCCATGCGCTGGCTTTGCCCTGATGGCAGAGCCCCAGCGGGGTCCATCCACCTCTAGGGCTGTGGGCGGCACAGGGGCACCACCAGGACCCTCCGGACCAAGCACACATATCCACCCTGAGCACGTCTGTACCGTTCTTGTCTGCAAAACAGAACCTGCACCGCTCTACACCTGAGCCTGGCAGTCCCTGAGCTGGCGGGGCGTTTGGCCTCACGCCTTGGTGGAGGGGTCTGCTCCACGCACAGGGTCCTGGACCAGGAGAGCATCCCCCAGGCGGCTGATGACTAGAGGTCGCATCCTGCAGCCGGCAGCAGGACCCTGGGCTGGGAGGGAGCTGCTCCCCTGTCTGCCTAGGCCTATTATTAGCACCTTTCCTCTCCCGCCGAGCCTGGCGCCTCATAATGCAGCTTTGGCTCGCTCTCACGGCACGGAGCTGTCAGCCGGGGCTGCCCTGCCTGTGCCGAGGATGGATGCCGGCTCCAAGGGCTCAGGGAGCCCCGCGGTGAGCGTGGCCAGCCAGGCACTGTGCCACAGCCTGGGGCAGCCCGCCTGCCCGCTGCTGCCCACTTGCCCACTGGCTCTTGGGCAACCACTTGTCCTGCAGCGATGGGCTGGGGTTCGGGGGGCACTCCTCAGCAGGCAGCATTGCCCCGACACGTGCAGTGCCACCGGGGCAGCATCCCAGGGGCTGACCTCCCTGCCTTGGTTTCCCCATTTGCAGCAGGGGCATGACAGCGCTCGCTGCCCCCGGCTCCTCGGGGTTGCTGCAGCCCCATCACACCGGGATGGGGGTGTCTGTGTGCGCGGGTGCCACCTCGGCCCTCGGAAAAGTGGCACATTCAGCACTGGAGCAGGAGCAGGTTTTACGTGGCCCAGCAAAGCGCACGGAGAAAGCGAGGCTGCCGCGTCCATCGCTCCATCCACCCATGCGAGAAGGGGAAAGCTGGAAAGACAGGGCCAGTGCAAGCAGAGGTGACACCAAATAGGAGACAGACTCCCACCGTGCCACATTCGATATGGCGACATGAAATCTTTTGCCGATAAGCAGTATCGTCTCCCCACGGATAGCCATCACCCCTCACCCCTGCCCGGCGCCCTCGGCTCTCCCACGCACGTCAAGCAACACCCGCTCGCCCCAGCAGATAAGCAGCACCGTGCCTGCGTCCCGCCGTGCCCGGCTGACTCTGCGAGCCCTACGGTGGGAGATGCTGGTGCTGGTGGGAGGGGGGAAAGCAAATCCCTGCTGTCACCCGCTGCTCCCGCCCAGGTGCATTTTGCGTGGGGAGAAGTGCCGGGGGTGCACGACCCGGGGGGGAGCTGGCCCTGCGGAGTTTATCTCCCACACATGATCAATGCCGAGTTTAAGTAAGGTTTATTGGTATCTGTAATTTAACATGACATATTTCTAACACGAATTACTCTGAGATCATCGTGTGCATAAAATATGACAGGAATCTTTTAAGTGCAAGCATAGTTCTCAGTTAATTTAATAACCGAGATGGAAAATGGAATAGCATTAAATTTAATATTTTACATAATGCTCCTACACTTCCTTCACTTGCTGCTGGCATCATTTGTTTTTCCTTCTTCCTCATTCACAGCCCGCTCAGCCCAAATTGTCCTGGAGCGCTGCCTACCCGGCCAGGCAGGGGGGTGCTGCCCCCTCGAAGGGCCATGACGAGCCCCCGCGGGCAGCCAGAGCTGCCCCCACATCTCCCCCATCCCATGGAAAGGTGCTGGGGTGCTCTGGGTGCTCCCTCGCCTCTGCTCTCGGCAGATGCGGGGCTGGGTGCTCGCTGTGCGCCTGCGCGCTTGGCACCACCTGCAAACCCCTGGTCCCGGTGGTCCCGGTCCTGGGGCTGAGCCGCTTCAGCCTCCTGTTATTGCGCTCTGCTCTCTCCTGAGGGTCTCAGCAGAACGACCTGTTTCATATGCCCCATGCTGAATAACGACACGGCCGCCCTTCGTGGCTATGAAACTAAACTCGCTCTTTATTAAGAAAGTGCTTTCCAAGCCGAGCCTGCAGCCAGCATCTGGCCCCGTGCACACAGGCACGTCCAGCGATCCTCTTCCAAACTCTTCCCGCTCCCCTTCCCTGCGTCCCCCCTGCTCCGTGCAGGCAGCCACCGAGAGCAAAGCCCCTGCGGCTCAGCACAGGGATAAAAGCAGGCCTCGTCGCAAGGCAGCGTTGCTTGCGGAGCAGCGGAGCAGTCGCGTGCGATGGACCTGTCAGACCGTCCCCCGCCAGGACAGAGCAGGATGGTGCTGGACGGAGCTGGAGGCTCCCACCCTGGGGTGGGATGCTGCTAAGCAAACAGCCTCCCGCATCGCAGGTACCGAGGCTGGAGCAGACAAGGGGTTAATTCAAATCACGCAGGCTAATTTACCCTTCTGCTCAGCTCTCCGAGGAGAGAAGGATGGGATATAATTGCTGAGCAAGTGAAGCCCACTTGACCCAGCGAGCCCGTCCCCACGCGGGTCTCGCTCTCGCCCTCCGCTCTTGCTCAGCGCGGCTCTCGGCAGCCCCTGCTCTCATCCCCATCAGCCTCACACCGCTCCCGCCGCCCTTCGCCCAGCCGCTGGCCCTCGCCCCAGCACGGCCGGTGGCAGAAAATCGGAGCTGACCCACTTTTACACGGAAATCGCCCGACAGCCATGCCCGAGATCCCCGTCCCCCGCACGCCGGGACCCGAAATGTCCGTGGTGGGACCGACCTCCCCGAGCGGGATGGGGATCAGGGGGGCACAAAGCCCCAGGGACGCCCTTGCCAGGGCGGCGACGGCCGCTCCACGCCAGGTTTTGTGCTCGCCGTGGGATTTGGGAGCGCAGCGGATGCCCGTGCACTGCAGAAGGGATCAATACAGTTCTTAGCCTTGTCCCTTCCTATTGAGCCTCGGCGTGTGATTTAAGGGGCTCCGGTAACGTGCGCGTCGCCGCCGCGAACAAGGTGTTAACACCGAGCCGCCGGAGTTATGGCTGCGAAGGAGCTGGCAGGGCCCAGGCAGGATTGGTCCCTCCAGCCCTTGTCTGCTCTGGTTCAAAGGGTTCCCGTGGCTGCGATGAAAGGAGGGTTGTTGGAGGGATTACGGCGGGGAGGGGAGGCTGATGTTGCTGGGAACGGAGCGGGCTCTTTATCGGAGAGTAGCAGAGCCTGACAGCGCTGTAACTCTCTCTTCTTAAGGAGATGAGCTTGCAATAAACCAAAGAGCACATTAGAGGTAACGAGACAAAATGGCAGGGTTTTGAAAGCCCAGCAGAAGCAATAATCCAGTCTGGAACAGAGAGACCACTCAGCTTACCTCTGCCTTTTGGAAACACTGCCGTGTTTTTGCAGCGCTGCCAGAACAGTTCTTTACTGTGACTTGGAAAGTCTCGGACACGGGTTTCAACACCTCGCTCTCACACCACATAATGCAAAAGTTAATTCTACTTTCAGGCTGATGTCAACATTCCCCTTTATTGCCACGGCGAAATGTGAAGACTACATTAATTTGCATTTGCTGTGTGCAAGTAACGTGTTCCAGATAATCACGGTAACTCCTCAAAGGTATAGACGAGAATTTCCTGGATAACGTGCTGGATGGAAAAAGCCGATGGGATCCAGGAGAAGGAAACGGCATTGTGTGTTTTCATAACTCCACCTGGAAGCAGCGCAGCCCAGAAACACAGGCTGGGCTGGCTTTCCTCGCCGCGGGGAGGGCGAAGTCGGGGGGCCGGGGTGGGCACTGGCTCTCGCTCGCTGGGAGAGCATCTCCCAGGGCTGGGCAGAAGCAGGGTATAAAGAGCAACCACGAAAAGCCGCAGGAAGGGGTATTCTCCTGCCATACAACTTTTAACACCGGGCAGCTACTTCTCCATAACACAACCAACCCATCACTAACTAGAAGCCAAGCAATTATTACTTTAAGCAACGTGCTGAGAACATAGACGCTCTGGTCTGAGACAGTAATGACCCTTTGTCTATGGAGCCCAGAAATATATTGAGCCCTGGGTGCCCGCACAGAACCTCGCCTCGTGCCCTGCAGTAAATTAACTGGCCTGAACTCGGAGGATCCTCCCGCACGTGAGCGCTTCGGCCGGGATATATCGGCTGAGGGAATGGATTTTCCATCTTCACTGATATATCGCGTGCCCCAGATGATGGCAATGATCGCACATCACAGCTAAAGGCTTCCAAGGGGCTTTGCAAACCGATAGCCGGACTGCGGGAAGCTCATCCCGAAGGTGCCGGGAGGAGAGCTGCGGGGCGAGGCCGGGCCGGCCGGGGCACGGGGCTTGGTGCTGGGGCTGCGGGAGGGGACGGGCACCCTCCCGGATGGGACCCCTCCTCTATCCCATCCCTGGGGGCCGCGCCGGCCACCCGCCTGGCATAAAACTGCACGCCGGGCTCCTGCAATGGCATGTGGGAGCGATGAATTCATTTCCATTTATGATCTGTTATGATGATACCCCTGAAGGATAAAAGTCTATACATAATAATCTCTCTCTTCAGCTTTGTTAACAACTTCAATTAACAGAGAGCTGTGTAATGCTTCATCAGCCGTTTGGATTACAGATGAAATTAAGCCATCATATTTATGAACTACGCAGTGAGTTCGAGGAGGACTCCACATATTTTACATTTAATAACTTGCCCTCTCATTTTATTTATAACGTTAATAATGATTTGGTGGCTGCTTTGGGGGGAAAACATAAATGACAAAGCGAGGAAGCCGGCGGGGAGGGTAAGCGGAGCTGTGCTTTCTGGGAGCAGCGCGCCGTCAATGCCCAGCCACGCACATCCCACTTCAGCTCCCTTCTCTTTTATTTTTGATTAAATAGCCCTGTGAACATGGAGACTTCTGCCTTATAATTGCTTTCCACTCAGCACTTTTAAAACCCGGGCCGAGGGTTAATGATTAAACCCCGCGGCGTGCACCCGTCGCACCCACCAGCCGGAGCGTGGGCAGCCGGCGCGCTGCCGGCGGGCCCCGCGTCCCGGCGTGGCGTCAGGTTCTGGGTGCACTTCATAGGTCCCAGCCCCCAGAGCAGGATGGATGCCCCGTGCTTCAGCTGAAGGGCCAGCGCCTTGCCAGGGCAAAAAAATAAGAATACCGTTCCCTAAAGCAGGGATGGGCAGTGGGAGCCTGGCAGAAGGAGGGCTGCTTCTGCACACCCCGTTTCTTCCCATCCTTCTCTCCCCAGGCTGGACCTGGGTTTGCAGGTTGGTTTTGGGGTGCTGCTCCCTGCCAGGGCCTCCCCGCCCGTGCTATCATCACCACCCTGTCCGGTTAACCCGCGGGCTGAAAACACGTTGCGGTGCTCCCAGTCTGTCTGGAGCACTGGCACGCTGAGACGCTGAGCAAGGTTAATTAATTTGAGCAAAGACTGAAGCCTAAAAGATGGGGAGCAGCACATTGAAAGATGATGGCTGGCAAAAATCATTAGAAGCATCTTTCAACAATCTATATACTGTTATCGATCCTGTTATAGATCATGTTCCTCTCCCCTTTTTTGCAGGATCTTCTGGATCAATACAGCAAGTGCATTGAGACTGTAGCAACACATTTAAAACCTTATAAAAGGTTATTTAGTTGCTAACAGTGCAGCAGTTTCTGCAAAGCCTGCCAAAAGGTTACAGCTTTTTGGGCATCATAAATTACAGACGACAGGGAAAAAAAGTAAGTGCGGTTTTCTTTATTGTCTCAATGATGGATGGGCTCCTGAACAAGACACAAAATACATCATATCACCTTTAATGGGACCACATTTCTGTAGCCATAACTCACAATTTTAAAATAGAAAATGGTGAAATATGGCGTTGTATATTCCACTCCTGACATATTTATGAGTCCTTCCCTTCTTATAAATACAGTGATTGCTATTTCAAAGCAGCATGTCAGGTATGAGCAGAGCACAAACAGCTGGTGCGATTGAAAAATTATAGCCAGAGTTGGACGTTTTCAAAAACTCTCTCTAGCAGCAGTAAATTTACAATGTTTGCACTAACTGTTATTAAAACCAAATCCATATCTTGGCAACAGGAATCCAGCGCTCCGGACCAGCTGGAGTGACGGTGCCGCTGACAGCCGGGGTGAGCCCAGGGGCTGCTCCTGGGGAAGCATTAAGATGCACTTGGAGGGCCCACGGCTCCGGCCGGGGGGTCCCGCGGGGGAGGCGCCGGAGCCGGTGCGGTGCCCGCGGTAGCTGCGTGTGCTGCTCTGCACCACGCCGGACACCGGCGGAGCCAAGGGGACGAATCTGCAACGGGTGCAGACTGGTGGAGCTGAGCTTGCTGCCGGCCCCTGCTCGCGGAGCTCTCCTGACTCCGAGCAGCGCAGAGCCCCCCAGCCGTGGGCAGCTGGGGAGGGGACGCGGGCTCCTGGGCATCGTCTGCGAGGGGACAGAGCATCGCCATTCCCCTGCATGTGCAGGCAGCTGCCTGCCTCGTGCTTCCCGCAGGCAGCAGCCGTCTGACGCCCGGGGTGGACGTGGCGGGTGTCAGCTGCATCCCGAGAACGGGCTGGCTCAGAGCATCTCCCTCCAGCTCTGGCCTCTCTCGAATTTATGCTTCAGTCCATAATGGCAGTTTAATGTTACACTAATACACGCCTCGGGTCTGGTGCCATTTCTGTATCATTATTTCCATTCATTCGGCAAGAGGGTTTTACTAGTAAATACCTCGCGGAAGGAATAATCCTGCCAAGAGCCCTCCTGAGCATCACTCGCCCCTGGGAGCAGGGGGAATTCTCTGGCCTCATTTAGGCACACAAAAGGCCTCTAATTAGCTTTTTGTTTAGTCCGATTATGAATGTGAGTTTTGACCTTTCAAAGTGATTAGCTTTTGAAGCTAGCTAATTTGCATAACATCAGTTTCTAAACATATACAATCTAGGACCAGACTTTTTTTTGTTGTTTTTCACTCCTTTTTTCTTAACAGCAGCCTACAGCAAGCCTCGGGGCTCTGTATTTCAGTCCCTGGATGAGGCTGCAGCCGGGCAGACCTCTGGTGCTTCGGGGATTTGGGTGCACCCAGTTTTAGGGCACACGGGCTTTCCCCCCAGCCCCTTCCCAAAGCTCTGCCTTTGTTGTCACTGGATAAATCGCATCACCCCGGCAGATGTCCGCCGGCGGTCCTGCTGCCACCACCAACGCGTGGCCGACCCCAGCTCCTTGGGACCCCCCCCAATTCCCCAGCAAAGCCTGGGGTCCTTCCAACTGGGAAGCCGATCCCTCCCTCCAGCCGTCCCGGGGGCGCAGGAGCGGCACCGGCCCCAGCCGCCGGCACAGACATGGCCAAGGTCACTGGCGGAGGCTTGGGGAACAATGGGCTTTAACACGTTCTTTGTGGTAACTAAATTCAAAACTCTATCACCGATTTACATTCCTTTATCTGGGCAAAGCCCTCCAGAGGTGCATTTTATTACCCTGGATTATTAAACAAAAAACTTTCCGATAATGAGGCGCTGTTGCTTTCGGAGTGGGAGCCTGGCCGCCGGAGACCCGCTCCTGCCGCTGCCGGTTTATCAGCCCCTTGCCGCCATGCTGCTATCGGGATGGGGCTGCCTCTATCTCTGCCGGTGATTAGCCGGTCCCGCTGCGAGAGTTCGTGTCTCCCTGGCCCGTGAATAACAGAAGATAAATTGTTGCTTTGGGCAAGTCTTCTTGGAGAGTGTCTCCTGGTGCAATAGCTCGGGGCTTGGGGGGCTTCAGGGGAAGGCAGCGGTGGGGAAATCAAAGTTTTTGGAGACAACAGCCCCCCTCGCTTTTCCTCCCCTTGGAGAGAAGGGGGCTGAGGGCTCAGCACGGGACTAAGACTGAGGAAACCCTGACTCTGTGTGTGGCTCCGGGAGAAACCCCTGCGCGGCTGGAGGCAAAGCCGTGTCACCCCTCTGCCCATCCAGCAGCAGCCGCCCCAGCCAGACCTGGGTGCTGCAACCCCCCCAAACCCACCCGCAACCCTCCTGCCTCAGCCGCCGCACCCCAGGCAGCGGCTTCGGGACTGAACACCCCCGATCCCCCCGTCCACACCCCAGTGAGACGCAGATGTGCCACCCCCGTCCCCAGCACACGAGTCCCCTGCCTCCCCGCACCCCTCCCTCCCCAAACCACTGTCTATAATATTTTCTTTCCTGCACACATGCAAGGACCTCTGAGTTGACTGCTCTGTTTTATAACATTGCTGTTTCCTGGCCTGGCTTTATTACATCTGTTCTTTGGGGTATGGTGTTATAAATTGGGTATGTGATGACGTGTAATCACTAACTGCAAAGCCAATACATTTTCGCTGCAACAGCAGCAAGACAAATAAAGGCGAGCGGGAGAGGCTGGCGAGGCTCTGACAAAGGGAGATATATACACCGCCACGGCCAGAGATAATTTAAAAATCTGATTGGGGATTGAAAGCAATGTTATCCTAATGGAGCTGGCTTCGCTTTCTGGGAGAACGTCCTTCGTTTTTGGGAAGGGTTTTGGTTTTTGCCAAGAAGCCCAGCTGTGTCTCCAGCTCTTTTTTGGGATGCCTGGGGCCCAGCACGGCCAAGGATGCTCCCTGTCCGTCCTGCCCCAGCAGCGCAGGAATCGAGGGGGTTCCTGGGCAAGAGCCAAAACCAAACCAAGGCTGTTTCATGGCGGTATCGGCCCGGCCACCGCGGGCTGGGGCATTTCTGCAGGGCAGAACCCTGCCTGCCTGCTGCCCGCTGCAACACGAACAGCTCAGTGTCCTCGCTCGCTGGGCTCTGCTAGGTAAGGACCTGGCACATGCCTGCTCCTTCCCCCTGGCAAAGGACCTGGCACATCCCTGCTCCTTTCCCCCCGGCAGGGCGGGACCCTCCCGGCCCCCACACTGTGTCCAGCTCAGCTGCTCCAGGCACTTCGTCCTGGGAGGTTTCTCCAGAGCCCAGGGCTGGAGGGCGGCTTAAACCAACCCAGATTCAACCGGTCTTTTGATCTGCAATCCAGAGGTGCTTCATGTCCACCCAGAAATAGTTTGCATGGCTCGGGAGCCTGCCTGTGCCGGCATTGTGCTTGGCAAGCCATTAAAACGCCTCTTCGCCCTGTACCCGCGCCCGCTGCGGCTGAGGCTTGAGTCAGCGTGGGGCGAAAGGCAAACCCAGCCCGAGCTTTGGCACGGGGTGAGCTGAAACCGGCCCCAGGACTGTTGTCCTTAGGAGCAATAATCACTTGTGCAACTGTGCAAATGTGGCCAGCGAAGATGGGATGGGAGATAAATGGGAGGGAGTCAACCAGCTGCAACTTAAGATGTGCCTGTATGCTGCTGCACCGGTTTATCATGATAAATGTCATCGGAAAATCAATTCTCTGTGTACTTTTGGGAATTACAACTATCATTTTGATGTGATTTATTTGCTGTATAACACGGACAAGGGCTCTTTGTTCATCATTTTGAAAGTTCATTTAAAATTGCTTTGAGTTCTTGGTTTTCTACCGTGAGATGGCCAATGGGTATCTGCTCTCCTGCGAAATATGGACCGAGGCAGAGGGATGCTGGGCCGGGAGCCTTGTCCTGCTCCTGCGGCCGGGGCGGGCATGGGAAGCCCTGCAAAACCACCTGGCAGAAAGCGATGTCGGTGGGGACATCCCCTCTGGGGAAACAGCAAAGGGACGGCTGGCGATCGCCCCAGCACCTGCTTCTTCGCAGGAGGAGCAGCGCTGGGTTGGGACTTTCTTACGCCGGCAGGGTATGCTGGGGCCGACCTTCCATTTTTTCTTTTCCATGCCACCCACCAAACCTGTTTGTCCTGCTGTGCTGCTTGCCGGGGAGGCTGGGAAACTTCCCATGCTCTGAGCACAGGGCGTCCCATCTCCATCTCGTTTCAGTCTTTGCGCCGGTGCTCACACTGGTGCCAGTAGGAATCGGCACGCGGCTCTTCCCAGGCACGCTTCCCACCCCAAACCTCTCCCTCCTTGCTGCCGTAGCCGGAGGGATGGGGGCTGGAGGTCCCGGGGGACGCGGGGATGGGGTCTCGTCCTGCGCCAGGCTGGCCGGCGGGGCCGGGGACAGCGGGGCGGCAGGACGGCGGCTGCCAGCGCTGGGGAAAAGAGCAACCAAAAACCAGCCGAGTTCAGCTTGTTTATCCGCGAGCACGGAGGCTGAGCAGGGAAATGATCGCTCTTTATAAACACACAGGGGGTAAAGACCAGGCAGGGGGATGAGTTGTTTAAGTTAAAGGACAATGTTGGCACAAGGACAGAAGGGATAAATTAGCCATGAAAAAGACTTAGGCTGGAAATGAGAAGAAAGCTTAAAATCATCAGGGGAATGAGGTTCTGGAAGAGCCTCCTGAGCAGGGGGATGGAGGGATGGAGCCGCCAGTGCTTCCAGGACAGAGCCCGATCCCTTTCTGGATGGGATGCGGGTGCTGCTCTCTCAGCAGGGAGCCCCACGCCAAGGCTGTGCGCGGTGCCACGGCCATCAGAGAGACATCTCCTCTAAGGAGAAGTGGCATGGCTCTTCCAGCAGCGTTCAGCCTCAGTTAGAGGCTCTATTTTTCAGCTGGGCACATTGCTCAAAGCCAGAAGCAGCCCTTTGGTCTTGCTTCCCGTGCCTTCACTGGCAGCGATAAATGCTCTTCGGTCAGTACACAGAAACCCCTTCCCTTTTCCCAGCCGGCACAAGGAAGAGTTGGGACCTGAAATGAGGGCAACCTCTGCCCCCGGAGCTGCTGCTCTCCTTCTCTCCGACCACCCGACCGAAGGGCTTTCGCCAGCCCCGGGTGTTTCCCCTCCATCCCCACCGAGGCTCATGGGTGAGGGGCTCTCACTGCCCCCAAATGACGGTGTGCTTTAGTATTCATGGCTTCAGCCCATGGTATTTTGGTAAAGTTCAGGAAAACCATTGCTATATAAATCTCCCAACCACTGGGCAGTTCGAACCTATCGGGCATTAATCATTTGTCTTTAAAGCCCGGAGCTCAGCCCTGGAATTATGCCCTTCGAGAAGAAGAGCTCCTTGGGATGTCCGGGAAGGATGGGTGAGGAAGGGACACCTATTCCTGCCCAAAAATGCATCCCAAAAACCCTGGGAAAATTGCAACTCAGCCTCAGTGGCTGTGTAAGGCCTGATCCAGCCGTGTCCCCCCCTCTCAGGACGGGACAGCCGCTTTCGCCTGCCTCTCAGACGGGCACCCGGTGCCGGGCTGTGTTCCCAGCACCTAAAAACAGTGCTGGCGCTGCACATGTGTATTTTTATAGTTGTTTATACCAGGTGTGCGCTTCAGCGGTGGGGGCCTTAATTACAAGGCGGAAGAAATGCGCTCGGTGGCTTTGCATTACAGATTGGAGCGTAAACCTCAAATAAATCACGTGGGAAGCAGTTGACAGTGAGCAGAGGCTGCTGCGGTGGGAAAGCCAGGCCATGGCGGGGGCGATGCGGGACCCCCCTGCCCGTCGTGCTGCATACACCCGAGGTGGAGGTTTCTCCTGCCGTTGGGTTTGCTCCCAGCAGAGCATCGAGGGGAGGAGAGGAGCAGCACCACGCAGCGCCGTGCAGCGCTGTACAGCACCATGAAGCACCATGCAGCGCTGTGCAGCGCTGTACAGCACCATGAAGCACCACGCAGCGCCGTGCAGCACCACGAAGCACCATGCAGCACCGTGTACCTCTTGCATGCTGGGGCCAGGCCGGCAGCGGGGCCGCCCACCCTCTGCTCGAGGAGCGGGGTGCCCGGGCTGCCCTGTGCACGCCTGGATGCCTCCAGCGCCCCGTCCCCATCCCCTGCCCCCAGCCAGGCTCTCGCCGCGGCTCCCTTCTGGTTTTCATTACCCTCCTCCGAGCAGAACACGAACAGCCTAATTTGGAATAACAGCCAAGTGAGTGCGAAGGGGAAAAATCCTGCACTCCCTCTTTTCCTGAGCTAATCCCCTGACAAATTCTGCGCAGCCCTGGCTGTGGTCTTGTTCCAGAGATGCCCCTGATTGAAATGGAAATACTCCCCAATCCTTTCCCTTAAAGGAGAAGCTTCCCTCTGTTTATAAAGCCTTCCAGAGGGGGTTTTACGATTTTATTTTAACGGCCGGCCTTCCCTAGGAATGTGGCAGCCGGCTCAATAGCTGCAGGAAACATTGCTGCCCATAAACCCCCTTCAGTCAGAGCGCACTGGCTGACATTGTCATGAAACGAAAATATTCCTGATGCTTATCAGGAGCCCACATCAAAGGCACTCAGGCCATAAATCTCCCGGGGACTGTGCCATGGAGCCCAAATAAAAGCAGCTCCCTGGGTTAATGGGTGTCCATGAGGGTCTCGCCGCCCCGGCCCCCCGCGGGAAGGGCAGGGGAGCTGGGGCTGGGGGCAGGCCCCCCAGCAGAGACCAGCACAGGGCGGCCAGCGAAGGCTTTTGCTCTGCTTGGGGTGGGGAGAGCCCCGAGCTCGAGCCCCGAGCTCGCTCCTTGGTGCAGGGTTTGCAGCAAACCTTGGAAACGCTTTCCGGACGCTCTCCGTCCTCCTGCCCCTCTGCCTCCCCTCTCGCGCTGAGACACCAGTGAAGACGAGCAGCTTGTCCCGGGGCAAAGCTTTTTTGGTTCTTTGCTTGGATATATGGGGAGACAGATCCTGCCTGTCCAGCCTGTCTCCAGGCTCCCGGCATTTGGAGGTGGCAGGAGACATCCCAGCTCATCCCAGCACTCCCTGCCCCAGTGACAGGGCTTGCAAAAATGGTCCTTATTTCATCCCCAACCAGGGCAAAATCAAACTTAAAAAAAAAAAACAAAACAGCCGTGACTGTGTGCGGGTGGAGAAAGCACCGCAGAAAGTTTGAACAGTGGGAGAGCTGAAATGCCGCTTCCCCGGCAGCCTGATGCCGGAGCGGCAGCCGGCAGCCCTGGGAAGGCAAGCTGGGAGCTGGAGCTGGCCCGGCCACGTGGCTCGGGGTGACCCTGTCGTCCCCAGGCCTGGGCAGGCTGACAGCACATTATGCAGCTTGCCTATCTTTTGTTGCAAGTTGGAGTCAGGAGTATTCCTGCAGATCATTTAGATTCAGGTAAATCAGCGTTTTCCAATCCCAGGAGGATATTTCCCACCAGTTGGGCTGCAGGGTCACCTCCAGGAGCTTTCAGCAGGGTATCGCTTGCTCCGTAAAGACCTTGAGTGATGGATACTCCGTCTCACAGGTAAGTTGTTCCAAAAGTTAATTATCTCCCTGGTTGCTCACTTGGGAATTTAATCATGCTCTGCTGAACTGACGCCCTTACGAACAATTACAGAAGTGCCCAAAGGGGAAGTTTCTATCTCACCCTCATCAGCCTCGTTATGCCCTGACGACAGCAGGATTTACCTCCTTCGACCCGGCCAGGTGCCCCAGCCGGAGCGGTCCTGCCCTCAGCTGCGGCTCTCTCCGGGCAGGACCATCCCAGGGCTGCCCCGGCCGCCGAAGCCTCTCCCACACGGGAGCCAAGTTCTTTGTATGTGGCATCTTTTCCCTCCCCGTGAAGCAGGGCAATGAAGTTGAAGCCTTGACGAACAAGGTTTAAAATGCAGAAGCTCTCAGAGAGCCAGACACTAATGTGACATCTCTCTCCAGCACTTGCCATTCCCTCCCTTCCATGGCTTTGATGTTAACTTCTTACAAGCTCCGAGACGGCTGTAGGATTTGATCAGTAAATCATGCATGTTAATAGGGAGAAGCAATAGAAATGCAAGAAGTTCCTCTCTGCCCAGAAACACACAGGGGTACGCGCAGGCTGCGTGCCCTGGGCGCTAGAGCCACCCTCTTACTCTTGGGGTGCCTCGTCCAGGTCTTTCGGGATGATGTGAACCTTCATCCAGGGGCGGCACGCTGCGCCGATACGAGCGGGTTATTCCCTGGTCGGGAGTCCTCGACGGGAGCTGAAACCAGTTTGGCCACAATTTTAGCACATGTTTCCTGCCTCTCTTCTCATCCGCCTTCCAAACTAGGTTAGTTTCCCCTTGGCTATCAAGGGAGCGTTGGTGATGCTCAGGCAGGTTTGATATTTAGTCACTGCACCTGTGTTGGATGGGTCTTAATTATTTATAGCTTTCCTATCCTGTTTTCTCAAGTCAGTTGGGAAGAGGTGACAGGTGAAGACTTCTTGTAGCAGATGCTTATGAGGCGGGTGAGGTGCCTGCCACTCAGATGAGAAGAAAAGAAAAAGTGTCTTCAGCAGGAGAAAAATGACAAAGCTACCTAGGAGCTGCCTCATTTAATAGTCAAGAAGAAGGAAAAAAAAAAAAAACCTCCTTAGGTCTCCAGAAAAGAAACACATCCTAAATAGATGGATGCTCTGGGGAGCAGATGTCTCCCCTTTGCATGCGGAGCCCTTCGTTTAGGGGACGTGCTGGGGGTGTTACGGCCAGGCCAGAGCCGGAGCCGCCGTGCTGTGAGCCCCAGGGCTTGCCCTGCTTTGCTCCACTGGCCTTGGCAATGCCAGAAACCACCAAAGCATCCAAAAATACAGACGTATCCCACCCTCTGTTGGGTGGTCTCTGCAGGCGAGTCGGGACTCGGCTGGAGGCTGTCGCACACGATGCTGCCCTGCAAAGCTCTGCTGCCGCACACGGCCGGGGCGAGCTCAGCCTCGGGCTCCCACCGGCTCAACTTATGGCTGCGCTGAGGTCGGGTGAGACCTCTCCCGTGAAATGTATAACCCCTTCTGCAAGGGGCATCAGTGCGGGAAGGAGCGGGGCTGCTCCGCTCTGCACGACCTCTCTGCACGGCCGGAGCCGGGCAGGGGCTGGGCAGAGCCCCGCTCTGTCCATCGGTCCCCGCAGCTGCCGGTTCCGCAGCGCTCCCAAGCACGCACGTGCGTTTAATGCACACGATCGTGTCTCCTGTTACCGCTTTCCCCAGCGGCTATGCGAGCCTGCTGCTTTCTCACATCTAAAGGGAGATGTTCCTTTAGCTCAAGCGTCTGGTACCTCCTGCTCTCTGGTGACAGAGGACTTAATCTCCGATGACAGCCAGACTGCTCGTCTTCAGGGCCCGCGTTTGTAACCATCGCCCCGTCTTGTTCCTGTTGCACGCTGGATGCGCAGCAAGGGACCGGGGCAGGAAAGAGAGCGGCGCCGGAGCCCGGCAGATGCTGCTGTGTGATTCTCCAGGACATGACGGTAGACGAAGATTCTCGCAATAATGTGATAATTGCATCAGCACTAATAATGTGCGTGCTTGCCCAGCAGCATGGGAGAGCAGGGAGACCCAGGCTCCTCCGGCAAGGCTCGGTGAGGGCCGAAATCTGCCCGCTCAGCCATAGCGGCGAGAGGGGCTTCGCTTCGCCGGTAATGCAGAGTCCTGCTCCTGGCTGGTCCTACCATTGCAAATGTCAAGTTGATTATTTTAACCACATTAAATCCCTGTTAATTAACATGAATTAACCACCTAAATATTCCTGGGTAAACAAGCTATTAGATACAGGGAGGAGAGGAAAACCACCTTTCAACCATCACAAATCGATGCGTGCCAGACCTAGGGCTCCGTGATGGCCTGTGCAGCCCAGCCTGCAGCCCGGGGCAGCCCCCGCTTCGCCAGCGCCGCGCTGGTGCGACGGCTGTGGGGCGGTGATGAACTCCCTGTACCTCCTGGCTGCCGCCGGTTCCAGGTATGACACATACACAAAGGTACCTTTTTATAGGTAGGAAATTATAGGTGCCATGACTTCAAAGGCTTTTGCAACAAGAGCTTTCCCTTTGATAAATGACAGCATCATTAATGGTGATTTATTACCTGGGCTATTTCGACAAACAGAAATAACCAGTTTCTTTTCATTTGGCTTGGTGGGTTTTTTTGCTCTGGGCTACCCAGACATACAAGGTGGCTGGTAACAGCTGTTTTACTGCTGGTAAGACATCTCATTTATTAACTTGTCATCATGTGTCATAAAGTTTAGCAAAATGCTAGATGATTGTGTACTTAAGCTAGGTAATTACCCCATTATTAAAGCTGCCTTCTTTATTTATTTGCTCTTCTGGTGGTTTGTTCCTACCTTTGCTCTACATACTGCCTTAGTCACAGGGCACAGAGATGCGCTGCCTTGTAATTATCTGTGTGCTGACTTCCACTCTGCTCTTAGAGAGACATGAAAGGTGTCTCTGCCACTCGCCAGCGATGGGGACCGAGCCACCGCATCGCTCAGCCGGTGCCCGGAGAGGGGCTGGGACGGCGCTCGGAGAGGTGTCGTGTCCCGGGGCCGCATCTGACCCGGTCCCGGCACTGAGCGCACCAAATGCAGCCGTAACGCCAGCAAAACCTCACCGCGATAGCAGCCGGAGCAGGGAAAAATGCACATGCTGAAGGTATCCCAAGAGCTGGATCTTTTATCCCAGGGAGGAAGCACCCGGGGCGGCACGGGGGTACTGACCTAGCTGGTGGAGATCGCCCGTACAAAGCATTTCTGTTGTAACTGCACACGCCACGCCAAGCTTCTAATTAAACTCCCTGAGATCCACTGCTAGCGGAGACAAAAGCAGATCCACACCTTGATGAAGGAGTTGCCTAGACAGAGGAGAAAACCACTGTTAGCACAGAGATGCAAATTGCCTTGGGAACTCCCAGAACTCAGGTGCACGTCTCCCAGGAATGTCTGGGACCCTGCCCGGACACGTCCGTGCCCTCTCCTGGGAAGGGCGAGGCTCCGTGGGCACCGGCCGGGGCGGGCGACGGCAGCACCGCGTTCCCAGGCAAAGTGGGGAAGCTCCGACCTCTCCTCCCATCCAAACCAGCAGTTTGCTGGTGCTCTGCTACCACTGAGCTGCCCAGATAAATCCGGTTAACAAACATTTTATAAGAGGTTAAACATTTGAAACCGCCCAATAACTGACTATTATCTAGGCAAACAGGAGCCGTACCGCAGGAATTGCCACGCCGGCTCAGACCAGGCGGCATTTGCTCCTGAGCCCTGCGGAGAAATGCCAGCAGGTCTTCAAGGGAAGATGCAAAATCCATCACGGCAAATGCCAGCGGGCTGGCTGCCCCGCAGGGATCATTTCTTCCTGACCTCTTCTCCTAAATCTGGCCTCGCTTCTGCAGCGGAGCCCTCGCCGTCCTGCCCCGGCAGAGGGAACGGGGCAACGCCGGCTGCAGCCACCAAAGCCCGGAGCTGCCCCGCACCGGCTGCTCCCCCACCGCCTCCTCTGCTTGGGAAAGAAGAGAAGATTTTATGGTGCTGCGAGGGAGTTTTGGTGGCTCGCTCCCGCGCGGGCAACCAGTGTCTCAATTGGCACGTCCCTGTGGCCAGCATCTGTCAGGAAAGGCTCCTCTGGAAACAAGTGTAAAGTCTTTCTTAACATACTCCAAGGTCAGCCAAGATTAAAACAGAGAGAAAAAATTACCAAAAAAATTAAAAAAAATTCCCTGCTACCCCGCACATTTCTTCCCGGCGCTGCCGTGAATGCTGATCAGGGGATTTTATCCATAAATCCGTCTCTCCGACGGTGAGAGGCTTTATGTTGTACTTAACAAGTGGCTGTTGCACAGCAATTACAAAGAGGTTAAGATTCAATTTCCAGAGCTGCCCAAGGTACAGCGAGGGGCTTTTTTCGGAGGCGAGCATTTTGTTTAGGGCCATCTCCCCTTGATGTGCCTCGGCCATGGGCTCAGGAGCCGCACGGAAAGGAAAAGCCCATGACACATGGAGAGAATAAACCCCACCCTGTGCCATGGGCCTGACACCTACACGTCTGTGCATGGCATTAAATACCTGTTTCAAGGGATTAAGAGGCTGTGTGGTAACACGGAGGCTTTGCACAGGGAGAACTGCACCCACGAGTTCGCATCGGGAGCTGCCCCGGAGCCAGCAGCTTGAGCCAGCGCTCCCTGCCGGGGCCGAGGGCTCCGGCCGGGCTGGGGACGGGGCGACGGGATCCCCTGGGCTGGGTGCAAGAGGGATGAAGCGAAGTGGTTTGGCCTCGTCAGGGTGGTTTGCACCCGCAGAGCTCAGGGAACGGTGGTGGGGATGACAAAAATCCAGCACCACAGAAACCCCCCTTGGCCCAGCAGTGAATCTCCCCATTTTCATTTATTAAAATAGCATTTTTATTACAAAGAGATGTTAAAAGTGAAAATGGACGAAATACATTTCACATCCCACATCGATTTCCCCGGATATTTACAACTGCAGAGATATTGATCTCCCCGAAGTGCCGGATGTGCTTGCTCATTACGTACGACACTTGCAGTGAGAAAGTATTTTCGGCAAATAAACCACCAAAACCCCCCATATAAATTGATCCAGGAAGGCTGGGGGTCAGTGGCAGCGCTGTCCCCGCCACCCCACCCTCGCTGCTATCGGAGCTTTTGGCCCTTCGCTCCCGCGTGCCCGCTGCGGCGAGGGATGGGAGGCAGGCGGGTACCACCTCGTCCCGGGTGCCGGACACCCTGCGCCGCCCCAGCACCAGTCCCCTCCCTCTGCCGGGGTGGGGATGGGGATAGAGACCTTAACTCGTGATTCCCCACCCAGGGGGGAATTTCTTTGGAATAACTGAGACAGCGTTGTTTCACGTGGGATTGAACGTGCCGGGGTTTGTTGCGGCTGGAGGTGAGCGCAGTTGCCAGACCCGATGGCAGGCAGGAGGGGAGCAGTGAGACCTCAGTGTTGCTGTTCCGCATACCACAAAACCTCTTGGGGGACTCAACCCCCCTTTTTTTCTTCTTCTTCTTCTCCCTCCCAGGTCTGTTCCCACTGCCCGTGCCAGCCCCCAGCCCGTCTCTCCGCAGCGGTGCGTGGCTCCAACCGCGGCTGGCTGGGAGCTTCCCGATGGCAGTGGGAGCCCCCAGCTGCGGTGTCCGGCATGGCTGGAGGAGGCTTTCTCCCACCTCCCTTTGCTGCGCAAGCGAGATCCAGCCCAGACCCCAGTGCCTTTATTCCTCATTCCAGCAAACTCCCCCTGAAGACATTTCGGAGTTGTCTGACCCGGCGCTCCGGCACAGCACGGGGTTGCAGAAGGGGTGCAAGGGACGGGTGTGCTCCCCGCCTCACCACTCCTCTCTTGCCAGCCAGGCTGGCAGCTGGAAATACCCCAAATCTCCTCCTTCATCTGCCTCTCCGGCTCTGCCCCAGCCCGCACTGCCGGCAGATGGGCTGGCAGCCCCGTGCACCCGCCGCAGGGCCGGGGCGGCGCAGACGGTGCGTCAGGCGCTCCCAGGGCCAAACAGCCGCGAGCGTGAGTGCGGCGTGAGCTACAGCCGGTGGGTACCTGGCAGCTGGGTGCTTCAAAGAGCACGCAGGGCTCCACCGGTGCCCGCTGCCCTGGCAGCGGGGTTGGCATTGCCAGCCAGGCATCCCCGGGGCTCTGCCTGCACCTTTATTTCCCTCCAAGTCAGCAGGAGATTTGGCTGAGTCCAGCCCAGCTGGGCCCCACTGAGGAGCTCGTGGTTGGCCTGAGACCCCCATTTTTGGAGGGGAGCCTGGGGCTCACCAAGCAGCGTGCAGCATCGCAGCACCTCGACCCCCATTTTCCCGTGTGCTGGGCAGAGCATCGCCTCCAAACGCAGCTTCCAGGAAAGAGCCGGCGCGAGTGTGGGCTGGGAAACCGCATGGTATAAAGTTTCCGGAGATCCCTTCTGCCGGTGTGTCGGCCCCGATTACATCAGTCAAGTCGCGTTACCCGGCTGACGGGCACTAACGAGAAGTGACAGACGTGACGAGGAGTGGGCTGGCTCTAGGAGCGACACCGCAGTCCCCAAGGACAGGTCCCCCCCTTCCCAGGGCGGCTCAGTGCCAGCTCCGTCCTCCGGCTGGCCGAGGCTTTGCTGGGACCACTGCTCAGCCTCTGCTCTGTGCCAGGGTGACGGGACTGGCCTGGGGACCGGGGCTCTGCAGCCGTGGCCGTAGCCAGCCTCAGTGGACCCGAGCCCGCAGGGAGCCGCCTGCTTTTCTCGTCAGAGCTTCGAACTGGAGCCGAAGCCAGGAAATCCGCCCGTAGCCAAGCCAAGGCTTCCCATGGTGGGGAACGGCTGGAGGCTTCTGCCTGAGAAACCTCAAAGGGGCACGAAACGCTGAGCATCCCTACCCGAAACCCAGCCCCACTGAGCGCCAGGTACTGCAGAGCCCTGTGAAAGGCTTGGCCCAGAGAGCTAAAATAAAGGCACAGCGGGGGGACAGCACCAAGGAGCCAAATTTGGCTCAAATGCCTTCCCTGCGGTCTGGGGGGGGGGGTTTGCTCCTCCCTGGGCTGCTTTGCCCCCCAGCCATCGCGGCGAGCGGGGTGCGACGGCGAGCGCGGCGATGCCTCCCCTGCCAGCTCCCGTATTGAGTTGTACTTGACGGGCTGAATAGGAAACAGGCTGGGACGCGTTTGAAGTCGCGTTGCTTTGTTGTGATCCCATCGCTGCGAGAGCCGGCGGAAATCTGGCAGGGGAATAATTGGTGCCGGGGTGGTGCTGGCGCACGCAGGCACCGAAAGCAGGGCGACGAGGAGGAGCAAGCGGGGAAGGAGCAGACTGATGTGCCGAAGGAAGAAGTGAAGTTTTCACCCTCAATTCCACCAATTTGACGGCCTGTTGCATGCCAAGGTCTCCACGGGATGGCTGCAAGCCTGGGGACGCCCTCCCGGGGTGGGGGGTGATGGGCAATGTCCTTGTCCCACACAGCTCAGCACAGGGCTGGCGGAGGAGAAGGGCAGAAACAGCTCGTGCTGCTGCATCACCTGGGGAAGGTCTTCTGCTTCCCTCGAAACGGGCAAAGAGGGCCAAGAGCAGCGTTTTCCCGCGGCCAAGAAGGCTCCAGCGTGGCAAGTGCTGCAGCCGGCAGCCGAAACCCAACCAGCACCTCCTCGCCTGAACCCTCTCCCATCGGGGAGCTGCCTCCGTCCTGCTGCGGCGCCGGCTCTGCCCCAGCCCACCCACCAGCAGCCGGGGCTTTTAATCGTTATCAATCTTCCCCGACCTTCAAGGTCTGCGGTTATTGACATTTTGTTCCAACTGAGTCAATATTAACTTCTCAGGCCAATAGACAATAAATAGAAAATAATAAGCAATGCACAGTTAATATTGATTTATGATTATTTGGGTCTTTTGCATGAGTTTCTCACAGGCAAAGCAGCTCTGTGCCCGCAAGGATCACGCGTTCGTTAGCGCCGAGAGATGCAAATAGGAGTGAGAGCGATTTGCTGCAAGGTTCAAAATGCCTTGGAATGGGTGTGAGGAGCGAGTTACAGCGGTACCTGGCAGGGCCCTCTGACCGCTTGGAGAGCGCTGGGATCATCTTGCAGCTCTTAAAACATGCTAAAAATGTTAAATCAAATGAACTTCTCTGCTTCCCCATGAGCATGGCGCTTAGAAAGAGCCTGAAAAACAGCATCGAATCAAGTTCACAGGTGGGGGGATTTTATATACACCGGGATTTTGAACCAACTTTGTAAGACATTATAAAGAATTGCAAAGAAAATTGTGAAACCGGATGAGACGCATTGCCTTTTCTGAAAAAACCCCAAAGAGTAGAAAGAAAGACGACATTTTGAGGCTGGGCTGCTGGGGACCGGCGAGCAGCATCCATGGCTCCGGGGATGGCTCTGCTGGGACGCGGAAGGGCTGGGTGAGCCTTCCCGGCGATGGGATGGAGCCCATTGCCGTCCCATCACCGCTTGGTGCACAGCCCAGCAGCTTCTTGGTGGTGAGGGTTTTTTTTTCCCCCCTTTCTCCCTTCCCAGCCCCGACGTCAGGATGTTTATAAAACTCCGAATCAATTTGAGGCCGGGAGACGTTCAGCCGGGGAAGCACTGTGCTGATAGGGTCAAAGGCCCGTCGCCAGCGCGGATCATACACCCTGACGTATTAATTCAAGCTGTCAGGACCAATATGCGTACAAGTGCTCTGGGAGGCGCAGGCAGCGCTTCCCAAAAAACGAGGCTAACGTTTCACAGAGCCCGTGCAGCGAGCCGGGGAGCGGCCGCATCGCAGCACGAGAGCGGGGCGATGCCCGCGGCCCCCCGCCGCCCCCCGGGCCGGGGGTGCCGGACCCGGCGCAGCGGCGGGAGCGCTGCTCCTGCCGGCGTCCCCGCGCTCCCTGGCTGGCACGGAGGCAGATCTGAGGAGCTGCAGGAAGTACATTTGTTACTGGGAACGCTTTGATATTTCGCATGTGAAACGTCTGCGTGCTGGAGGAGCTCAGGCATCTGGCAGGAAATTACCATGAATCCTGTTTCTCTTAACAGTCGCACACACACACATGCTTCCTCGCTCTTTTCCTTCCCCCCTTCTCCCTGCTCACCCCCTCCGTTCGCCTTCCCCTGTCGCCACCCCAGGGCCTGATCCAGACCCCAGAGAGGGTCCCACTGCCCCCACAAAACCCTCCATCCCGCTCCCTGCCCTCTCCGGCACCCGCAAGCTGGCGGCCCCGCTCGGCAGCATCTCAGGAGCCATGCAGCAGCAGCGATCTTTCAGACTTGTAAAAAATCCATCCCCCGTTCGCTGTGGTGCTCTGCCGGGTCAGGCTGCTCGGCAGCACCCGCTTGTCCTCTGCTTTATCAGACGGTGCTAGCTGTGGGGTGTAGGAGAGGTGTTCTGGGTGCCGGGCTGGGGTCAGGTCACCCTCTGCATCTGCAGCCTTGTCCATCTTGGGTATTGTCTTTGGTTTGGCTAATGGAAGCATGGACCCACAGGAGGGAGCTGCATCCCTCATGCCGGGTACAACGCTGATTTTGGGGCATGGGTACCCCAACGTGCTCCTGAGCCTGCTGAGCACCAAGGGCTGCGGGCGGGCGCAGACCTCACCCCGCACCGGCAACCCTGGGCAGTGTCAGGACCAAACCCAGGAGAGCCAGCTCCCACTTCCCTGATCCCGGCTCTCGACAGCGCAGCCGCGGGCTCTCCTGGTGGGGATTCATCACCCGGTGGGAGCCGGTGAGCACTTGGGCTGCAGGAGGAAGCCTGCTTCCCTGCGCTCTCCCCACCCGGGGAGCTTGGCCGTGGATCAGAGGAGCCACCTGCCTCCCCGGCGAGCGCAGCCGCACCGCAACACCGGAGCGTGAGCTCCAGACTGGATTTTCATGTTGCCTCCTGCTCAGGAGTTATCAGGTCCATCGGGCTGCTGTCAGCCAGCTCCGCTCCCCATCACTCCCTGCCAGCACGGCCCTTGCCAAAAAAATTATGACTGTATTAAATGATTTTATTACAGTAAACTGCAGATCATGCAGTGTAAACACAGGTGGTGCAACACACCTTGCTTTTAACTGTGTCCAGGCCAGCAGGAGCGATGCACCGTGCCGGCACGAGGAGAGCAGGATCCGGCCCCCGCCTCTCCGCTCCCCAGGGTTCGGGTGGGATTTGCAGACCCCGAGCGCAGGGATCCGGCCAGGACATCCCGGAGGCTGAGCCCTCAGGCGGGCAGGCGCAGGCAGACGTTGCTGCCCAAGGAGAGGGCATACAGAGCAGGGGGAGAGGTGGCCCAGAGCCCCGCAGATGCCACCGGGGAGGATGGGGCGCCGGTGGCGCGGCGCTCCC
The DNA here is from genome assembly GCF_965183815.1 of Platalea leucorodia. NCBI lineage: Eukaryota > Metazoa > Chordata > Aves > Pelecaniformes > Threskiornithidae > Platalea > Platalea leucorodia. The sequence goes on along the minus strand of NC_138858.1, from coordinate 92,629,109 downwards.
GGCACAGGGTGCGGAGCAGGGAGCCCTCGCAGCAGCCGGAGCAGCCCAGCACCCATGCCAGGGGTGAACAGAGCCCCTTTGAAAATAGCTCCTCACTTTTAACTGCAAGGATAAAAATACCCGCAGGAAGGCCAGCCCCTCATCTGCCGGCCCCCGGTTCGGCTGACGTGCTGTTGAGCACAGGCTCCCTTTCTCCCCCTCTTGCTTTCACAGGTTTCATTTTGGCCTCGGTTCCAGCAAGTTTACTGACAGATTACTTCATTTTAACTCTATGGCTTTCCTGTCTTGTGGGAGGCATATTTCTAAGTATCATATTTATCAAAAGGCCTGTGCAAAAACAAGGGCCAGAATTACTCTTTTGATGGTTCCCCCAATAACTACAACCACAATAAATTTTTCAGGCAAGAAAAGTCAACCGGGGACCTTTTGTGCTGGGGTTTGGGAGCAGGGTCCAGGCCCCGGGCTGCGGAGCCCCCCCCGGCCTGGCCACGCTCCCCCCGCCCCGCGCCGGCACATCTGGTCTCGCTTGCGAGGCTGGTCTTCCAGTTCCCAGGGGTGACATATTTCCCCCGCCTATAACTCTAAATCAGAGCAGCATTTCAATAAATCACAGTGAACACTTATTTATTGGACATAGTTTTGGGGCTCTTAAAGCACGGAAAATAAATTTAATGGAGCGTTTGGAGCATTTCTCCAATCTTTTGAGGGATTACTTGGGGAATTTGTCAACGGAGCCAAGCACAGCAGCTTGATCCAGAGAGATGGGAAAGAAATTATGGGAGATACTCTACAAAGGCCCAGGTGTACCCTAAATCACATCAAAAAAGATTAATGTCAAAGGATTGCTTGCCAGCAGAGTTGATTGGCAGCACTGCAGTTTATTTAATAAACTATCATTTTAGCCAGAGGGTGACTTTAATCTGAATTACATTTTCTTGTTTTGTCGTACGCCATGCCAGGCGATTTATTGAATACTGTAGCATACTTCTTAACCTCAAACACCGAAAGAAAAAAGAAGGAAAGCCTTGAGAGCCCCTGGAAAACCTTGAGACAGCAAAAGCTGCTCTGCTAAGAGGGCAGGAGCCCCGCTCCAGCGGCAGCAGCTTGCTTTCTTTGGGCTCGGCCGGGAAGAAGTAGGAGCAGGAGTCAGTTGTGGAAACCCTCGTCTGGGTTTTGCACACCCCAAAGCTCAGAGTTGCCTGCGGAAAAACGCTGCTCATTTGCTAACTCGCATCCAGGTTGGGTTTCAAAACTGTCCCAAATTCCAAGCCCCCGGAGACCAGGATGGACTGGGGATGGAGGCAGAGAAGTGCAGGCACCAGAAGCATTTGCAAAACTAGAGAGATGCGGGAAGAAATGAGCACATGCCTGCAGATCCCCTGCGCTTCGCTCAGCCTGGCGCTGAAGCCACCCCCCGGGAAAGCCAGCACTGGCCAGCAGAGACCTCCCGCTCCCAGACACCTGGCTGTGCCCGCACCGACCAGGGTGGTTTGGTGGGCAGAGAGAAGTCCCCCGGCTGCCTGGCATCCCCGTGACCCTGCAGTGCCACGGCACAGCCCCGCTGGGTGCGGGCAGGGGGATGCTGGTGCGGGCAGGGGCCCCAGGCAGCACTCAGCACCCAGCACGTGCGCTTGGCCCAGGCTCGGAGGCACGGCGCCCGCGGAGCCACAAGGCAGCTGGGGTCTCCCTCGAACGCCCACTCCCACGAAGAGCCAGGGTAAAGCACAGGCGGGGGCTGAGCGAGCGGGGACCGCAGACCTGCCCTTGCATTCACTTCTCTTCGGCTTCCTGAAGAGACCAAGGATTGGGTAAAGGTTTAAGAAATCTTGGAAAGGTTTTAGAAATACTCCGGCTAAGGGGAGAGGAGCCCCCCAGCCTACCCTCGCCGTGCCCTGCACATGCTGGCGATGCACCGGCACCGCCTGCCCCACTCCTGGCAGGACCGGCCGCGGCGGACAGACGGACAGCAAGGACCAGCACCAGGGGCCAGTGCACGAGAGCCAGGGGCCCGCTGACCCGCGGGGCTCTTAAATAACGTGTTTGTGCAAACAGACAAAGAAATCCTAACTAATAATAATCCTTGTTCCAAGATTATGATTGAGTTTTTCCCCTGTTCTGCTTGATATTTCTGCCAAAGAAAGAAAAATCCTCGCTGAAGTCTAGCAGGAAATCCAATAAAATTTCTTCAAAAGATGGGTCTGACATTGAAAAACAGCAAAATTATAAAAGTAGGCCTCAGAAAAGAAAAGGGGAGAGTTATTATATCTGGCACCTACCGAGGGCCCAAAGCTCCCTCTCCAAATGAGCCATCACAGATTGAAAGTGTTTAGCTTCCCGTTGATTAAATACGGTGAAGGACCCGAGGCGTGCCAAGCCTTGGGGATCGAAAGTTTGTTTTCAGTCAGAATGTGTTTTCAGTCAATGGAAAAAATGGTCAGGCTGTGCCGGGGTATGTAACTGAGAAGCCTCAGGTTTGGAGTGAGTAATGACTGCGATGCAGAAATGCAGGAGGGTTGTTAATCATTCGACCCCAGCCCCCGTAATTCAACTCAGCAACTCGCACGACTTTGGAAGTCCTTTTTTTTTTCCCTACTCTTTTTAATACATGAAAAAAAACAAATGTTTTTCCTCCCTTTTCTTTTTAATTTTTTCCCCCCCGAAGGGATAGCATTATCTGCTTGTATCGTTATTACCTCCCTTTGCTTTCTCACAAGGGAATCGGGAGCAGCACAGCCAGGTTCGCAGCACCGCACCAGGCTGTTGCTCAGTGGCAGGTTTGGGGCTGCCGCTCCTGCCCCGGCTGCAAAACGGGATCGATGAGAGCGATGGCTGGTAAAAGCAAGGCACGACACCGAGGACCGTGGGACACAGGCAGCCTGGGATGGACCCGCCAGCTCCAGGCACACACTCCCTGCCAGCGGGAACCATTGGCAAAGGTTTGGTGGAAACAGCTCTCCTGGAGAGCACTGCGGGAAACCACACGTCCCTGCAGGACAGAGGAGACCATTGAAAATACCCCCGCCTTTTTATTTTGGCAGAGGAGGAACCATTTCATTGCTAGGCTGCATGCCCGGCCTCGAGCTGAGCCTGCACGCTCCTAACCTGCAAGCAAGAAGTGCACGGAGCGCAGCGATGCGACGCCCCGCCGCCATCGCGCAGCGTCGCACAGCATCGCACAGCCTGTCGCTGGTGGGTGGCAGCGGGGGACCAGGCACCCTGGGTTTGGAGGTGACCTCAGGCACGGGCACAGCTACTTCTCTGCACCAGCGCCATGACTTGCCCGGGTCTCCCTGGGACAGGCAGCGGCTCTGCATCGCCGCGGGTCTGCCCGAAAGAGCAAACATCCCCTTTTCATAGGGAAAATTCAGGCAGATGGCGAGGATCAAACGCACCTCTGGAGCCCGGGGGCGGGAGGGACGAGAGCTCCAGGCTGAGCCCGAGTTCAGCGCCAGGTCAAGAGGTTGCTGGAGGGACCAGGGGGACACGGGGTGGCTGCAGGGATGCAGCTCGCACGGCACCTGATGCATGAGGACCCCACGTCAACGGCCCGACAGGTCCCTCCCTGGGTCCCCAAGGTCCCCTCTCACCTACCCACTTCCACCCATCCCTTTCTCACCCCCCCTGCAAGATGCCTGACTTTATTCATTAGCTGGGTTTGCTGGGCTGCTTCTCATTAGATAGCCAACAAATTCCAGGAAGACAGGACACCCACTGGGTCTAAATGAAATCAGAGAACAGAGCACAGCTACAAGTGGTTTAATTCAAATTACAGCAAGATATTATTGCCAACTGCAAGTGCTCAGAATCATGAGTCAGACCCCCACAAGGAACGAGACAGGCTTAAAAAAATCATGACTTATTAAGTGTATAATTAACTTTGGGGTTATTTTTATTTACCTTCCAGTTTTTAGCCTTCAGGAGTCAAACTTTTGAGCTTGCCTCAGTGAGGGTTGGAGACAGCTTAAAATTAAAGAGGGGAGGAAGAAAAAAAGGAGAGAAGAGGAACGCGCCCACATTCCCGTGATGCCAGGAGCTGGGGATTTAAAATGACACCACACGTCACAGGGACTGCGATAACCATCCCAGAGCCAGGGGCTGCGGGCAACCGCAGGTACCGCCTGCCCAGGAGCAAGGAACATCTTTCCTCCCCAGAGAGCACACCCTGCCCTTGCAGACACTTCGAGAGAGAGGGGCTTTGAGTGGGAGCCCCCCCGGCGCAGCGGCGGGTCCCACCAGGCTCACGCAGGGACCTGCACCGGTTCACCACCGGGGAAACAGCCAGCTGCAAAGGAGAGAAAAACCCCCACACTTTTGGGATACAGAAATATCCCCGTGTCTTGCACCGGGCCCAGCCAGCCCGTCGACTGAGCTGCTTCCTTCTCCTGGGAGCCCGGCAGGAGGCACAAACCGAAGCACAAGAGAGTGCAAGGAGATTTTACGCGTGACCTGCAGACGTGTCGGTCCTACGTCCTGTTCAAACACCAAACGCTCGCCTGTGCTCGCTCCTCACAGACCTCTGCAGCTCCATCTTCCTCCTCGCTTCCCACCCTGAGCCCACCCCGCCGGCTGCCAGGGGCTCTGGACGAAATAGTTTCCCACACATCCTCAGCCACCGTCAATCAGAAGAGCTGAGAGTTGGTGCAAGTTCACCGACTTCTGCCTGCTGAGAACCTGCCCAGCCTGCAGGAGAGCCAGGACCCCGGGGTGAGCCCCACCTCGCATGCCAGCGTTAATAAACACCACACCAGCAACAGCATTTGCTCCCCGAACCATCTCGTTCTGGGGCAAGAGGGTTTTTGCTGGGAGACGGATCTGCACGGGACAGGACTGAAATAGCTGGAGCTGGTGTAACATCATGAGACTCTCGGGAGGGCACATGACGGTGGACAGTAAGTGCTTGGGGAGCCCAACCAGGGCCACCGCGTGATCTCGGCTCCACTGAGGCAGCAAGAGGACGCAGCCAAGTAATTTTCCGGGTGAGGGCTGAGTTTCTCAGTGTCCCCAAGCCGCTCATGCAGCTTCGGACTGATCGTCCTCACCTGGTTCTTGTGTAGCTGAATTGGCCAACCCTCCTCTGCTCCCTGCCTCCAGGTTGTCTTCCCCTGTTTCCCCTGAGCAGATAGTACCCTGCTATCTTTCATTGAAACATCATGTCCAATTTCTCCCTTGATTAAACCCATATTTTGCTTGGCTATAAGTCAAATATAAGAGGGCCGCACTCAAGTGAACTAATCTCAGTTTACTTGCCAGTAGGTAATTTGATAGACAATTTGGCAGGCATCCACTCTAGAATTAAGCAAACCTGAGCAATAAAGATGTAGGAAAACAATCCTGAAAAGCCATAATGAGACGTCTAGTTTCATTCAATAGCAACTTGTTCCACTTACGTTTCTGCTGACACTCAGGACTGCGGTGCCTGCCAGCGCCCCGGCCCGGGAGGGCACGCTCGGCTGGACCTCCATCAGCTGGGCACGTGCAAGCGGCGCCGAGACCAGGGCAGAGCAGTGGTCCAAGCTCTCCTAACGTGGTCCTCAGAGGAGATCGTCTCTGTGTTTGGCCAAGCCCTGGGTTGGGGTCAGCTTGTGGAGGAAGGAGACAGCAGGAGGGTTTGCTGAAGACTCAGCTGGGAGTGCCTTGGAGGAAGAAACAGCTCAAGCACCTACAGCACAGGACCTTTGTTAGCAGTCCGTAAGCACCCTCCATTGCTGCGCGGTGCCACCCCAGCTCCGCCTCGGAGCACCAGCAATGCTGGGCTGGTGCTGCCGAGCTCCCTTTTATGGCCTCTGCCTCCCCATCACCGCCTGAGTGCAGGCACCTGCAGCACCCACCTCCCACGCTGCCCAGGGACTGTTACTGTGATGGAGGAGAGCAGAAAACCTTGTGGACAACACCTGTGGGCTTACTCTTGCGGGCAAATAACGCGAAGGGCTGGGACGTGCCCGGAGCGGGTCCGTGGCGGTGCCGGGAGCAGCGCGGGTTTGCTGCCCCGCAGCCGGAGCAGGGGCGCGGGGCCGGGCGAGCACGGTGCTCCGGGGCGATGGCCAGAGCAAAGGGGCTGTCAGACCACTGCCGCGCAGCTCCATCCCTCATAATGCCATTATGTATTGCCGGTATTAATCATGCCGCTAGGTAAGCATTATGGCACTTTTATGGTAGCTTTGAAGCTAATCTGTCACTAATGCCTTCTGGATTATCATGATTTCTTACAGTTGTGATTCATTAACTCAGATGCCTAATAGAATTAGTATTAAACATCTTCCATAGATTTCTGCCTCAACATGTTGAGTTTTGAAAGCCTTTTCAATATTTCATTGTGTTGTATTAAATGGCATGTCAGGCACATTGTGTGGTCTCCCGGAGAACCTGGCGCTGCCGGAGCTGCGGCGGGGGCCGGAGCCAGGGGAGGGGGTCGAGCTCCCGGGGGGCCGGGGGCGGCCGGAGGGGCAGCGCGATGCTGCCGGCTCCCGGGGAGCGTCGCAGCGGTCCAGAGGCTGTGCGTGGCGGGGCGCGAGGGGTTTTGACGTTAGGAGAGTTCTGCAGGCGAGAGGTAGCTCAGGGGCACAGCTGCTCGCCTCCAACCACGCGAGCCCATCGCCAGATAATTAAGCTAGTACAGAAGAGGTTAATCTGCTTGGAGGATAGAAAGTGCAGTGCAGATACTAAATATGATTGTGATTATTACCTGGCCCTGGAGGAATCCTTTCCCTAGACATTGCAGTGCCATTCCTAGAAGGACTATTATTCCTAATAATCAATATTAATTTTCAATGCATTCTCTGGGGCTTAGAATTATTTTCTTGTTTAGGATAAGATCTAGATCTTGAAGCAGGCTAAAAAGAGGTATTATTACTATTATTATTATTAGCATTATCATTATTATCTTGGGTTTAAAAAAAAAATCTTATTTAGATAACCATCTCTCCCCAGCAGCAGGTTGTGGAGCTCACAGACCTTTATCTGGCTGCTTCAATCTGTGTGTTGCGGGTAACAAAATTTTACAGTTATTATTATTAATAATGTAAGGCCAAGACCAGAACAACATTGCATTAGGCTGTGCACGTGTGTGTGAGACCGCACAAACCTGCACCATAGCTCTGGCCTGGTTTTCCCAGGTTTTTTTTTCAGAGAGGAGCCCCGCTGCCCAAATTTCCAAGCGGCTTTGCTGGGGGCTTCGTGGCGGGAGCCCCGGCCCTGGCAGGCAGCGTCGGCACCTGGGCAGGGCGGGGAGGACGCTTGCGCCGGGGACTGGGAAAAGCCTGAACTTTCGGATGCTGCTCCGAACCTGACGGCGAAACCTTTTTTGCAGCCCGTCCGCCCTGACCCCAGGAACCCCGCGTCGAGGCCGTCAGCTAGAAAAACAGAGAGGGGGGACTTCAAAGCGGGGATTAGAAGCAGCTGTGCAAATTGACAAATACGTGCGAGGAGCCGTGCGGGCCGGGCGCGTACCTGCGTGCTCGCCTGCGCGAGCCGGGCTGCCGCGGCCCCGCGTGCCGGGCGCTCACCGGAGCCCTGCGGAGCACGGCGGGCATCGGCTCGGCACTGCGTCCCTGCCAGCGCCGGCGAAATTCCTCTGGTGGGGTTTGGGGAAGAAATGCTGCTTTTAGAAAGGCTCCACTGGAAAAAAGGTCAGGTTTGGGGCAGGCGTTTGAGTGATAGCCTGCGAGCGGGGAAAGGGAGAGAGGTCGCAGGGAGGCTGTGAAAGGTGGTTTGTCCTGGTGCCAGAGTCAACGTGTGCCGGCGATTGAAGCCCACGTCCTGCCCCGCAGTCATTACCATCAATCACGCCCGGCACCGACAGCCCGACCGTTTGTCAGCCGGCCCCACTGCTTGCAGGGAGAAAAGCCAAGTTCAAAAGCAAGGGGATCCTTCCCGGGGCGGCGGGCAGTGACCCACCGGCCAGCACCCCTGGCTGCACAAGCGAAGGGAGACCCCCGGACCCACGGCCGGGCTGCCTTGTGCTCACTCGCACCCTGGCACAAAGGGCATCGGCGAGGGTCCCCCCGCTCCCTCCTCGGGCACAAGCCCCCGCGGGCAGACAGGGATGAGCCCTGGCCGTGGCAGGGCTCTGTTTTGAGCATTTTTGCCATCAAAATAATTGATTTCCCAACTGCAAGCAGCTTCCCGGTGAAACCTCGTGATTTTTTTCCTTTTTTTTTTTTTTAAACCCGTGTGAGCGAAGTAACGTGCATGTTAGAGGGGAAAAGAAAACCTTAAAACTTCTTCATTATGTGACATGTCCAAAACGTGCATTTAAATCCCCCTGGTTTTTGGTTACAGATGCAGTTTGGTTCTCCCCTGGATTGCTTTTATGCAACCCTGAAACACATCAAAGCAAAGCGTTGCTGGAGAGAAGCCTTTCCTTTCCCTTCTCATCAAAATGCCACTATCGATGTCATGGCAAGACGAGACCCTCAGGAAGGGGATGGAGAGGAACCCTTAGCATGAGCAGGTTCCTCCGGGTCCCACCGCCGCTCCGTGAGTCCAGCACTTCTGCAAATATTTGAACCAACGCTTTTCAGCCAATTCTCCTGGTTTAGAAGGAGGAAAAACGGGTAGTTCCAGAACTGGAACAAATGCACTCAACATTTCAGAGAAAGCAAAGGAGGGAGAGGCTGCCCTGGTTGTGCTCGGGGTGCCGAGAGCGCCCGCTGCCCGGCTGGGCGCAGGGCTTGGCAGGGGGCAGCTGCCTGCAGCAGGCAGAGCCCTGCCCGCGGGAAAGGCTCCCCTGCCAGGTTGTGGTTTTGCAGCAGCTCAAGAAGAAAGGGATGGCGAAGCATGGCCGGGGCCGGCAGCTCCGGCTGCCCGGAGCTCCTCACAGCAGCCTTTGTTTTAAGGAGTGAAAGGGGCGGTCATGGGACAGCAGTCAGCCGGGCAAACACGGGGGAGGCGAAGAGAAAACTTTAATTAGGGTAACTTGAAGGCAGGCTTTAACCAACAGCCGGCAGGAGGCCCGGTTTGATCTCCTTGTGGGATAGACCCTGTGATTAATCGTGGCCCTGTCGAGGGGGACGGACACCTGTCTGTCACATGCTTTGATTCTTGGCGCGGGCTTTGATCTCGCCTGGCTGCGTGGGAGGGTGTTAGAGCAATGTATGTGCCCAGGTCGCTTTTATGCTGCCCGCAGGGGGTCTGCGAGGCGGGGAAGGGGTCGTGTGGGGGGGAGGTCTCGGCCGCTGGCCCCGGGGTCAGCCCAGGAGGTGCCGGGGCTGACCGGAGTTCGTCCGAAGGGGAAAGTTCATCCCTGATCCAGGGGAGGCGTGGGGGCCCTGGGGGCTCACTGTCGTCCTGGGGGAGAAGTGTCCAAGAGAGCGGTGCGGATGCTCGGCCCCGCCACCGCTGTGGAGGAGCGGAGCTGGCTCTGGAGAAGGTCACCTTGTCCCCGTGGACCTGCTCCAGCCCAGCCTGAAGTTGGTGAGGTTGCACCCTGGGATGGCGGGGGCTGAGGCTGGGGCAGACAAGGGGGTGCCCTGGGTGGTGTACCCACCCTTCCCTGCTCTCATCGTCCCGCTGACAGCCTGCACCGGTGGCCCCGTGACTGCGTGCCACCAGCCCGGCACAACTGGAGATCCCGGGAGGAGAGCAGACAGCCACCCAGCGTGCATGCCGGGGCAGCAGCATTGCAAGGTGTCCTCCACGGGGACAAGTGCCCGGCTCACCCAGCCCCTTCCCAGCAGGGTTTCCAAACCAAAGCCGCCATGCAGCGTGCAGGGAATTGGGTCCAGATTCGCCCCTGCGGGTCCTATCCTGCAGGGGCCCTCTCACAGCACCCCTGAGGACTGCTCGCCTGCCCTGGCTTGCTCCCCATGGGTTTTGGCAATTCCCCGGCAGCAGCGCCCCGGCATGCTGCTGCCTCCGTCCGCTCGCGGTGGGTTGATTGGCATGGGCATCTTTGAGCCTGGGCCCGGTCCCGGGTTTATTCTCAGCCCTGACATTTGTGCCAAGCAGGCAGAGCATGTCGCGTTTATTTGCTAGAGCAGGAGGGGTTCCTGTGTGGCATGAAAGAGGATCCCGACGTCTCCGCTTTCAGCCTGACCTTGAAACCGGAGCAGGGAGGTGAGCCCGCCCGGATCCCACTGCTGGTGTGGGGGGAAACACATCGGAAAAGCCTGGCACATCCTCGGCACGAACGAGCAGCGCTGGCATCGGCAGCTGGATGAGAGCGGGGACGGCCGGGGTGCATCGGGCACAGCCGGGGCGATGCTCGGACGGTCCCCCGGCAACCTGCTCCGCCGGGGCTTTGCTGGGCGAAGGATAACGGGTGCAAGGATGCCCGCGTGATGGTGGGCAAAGGGGTATTTCTTGCTGCCAGGCTTCCAGGGGCTTTGGGAACCTCCCTGGGTGTGGTGTTATTTCCATTACTTTTTCTCCTCGCTTTGGACAGGGAAGGTTTTCATAGTGTCTTGGTAGACGATTTGACTCATACAAGCGGTAAACGTCCTGATTTTGGGGATAGAAAAGGTCTAATGAAGCTAGAGACAAGTATGGGAAAGCCTTTCTCTGTACGGCATGAATATAACAAAAACAAATTTCCAAAAGCCCCGGACAAGCCCAGTAAGTCTGTAATGTGGTGTCCTGTTTCCTAATCTCTTCAGTAAGGAAGCAGTGTGTTGAATTTAAAATATCCCTCTGGTAAATGCTAACTATTTAAAGAGTGCTAGGGTCTTAGAAATGCAAAACAAAGATTTGTTGATTAAAAACACATGGTTTGTTCTGGAGGCATGAGTAGCCAGAAAAATCAGTTCTGACAGTATTTTGGCTTTTTCAATCCCACAAGACATGATGGTGATTTATTATAGTGATGTCAGCTGTGGTTGAAAAAAGTTCCCTGTGTTGTCTTAATAAAAGAGCTTTACCTTGAAATCATTAAACTCTCAGCCTGTTTATTTGAAGCGATGACTGTGAATGTGAATGGTCCCCTCTAAATCACTCGGCCCTTCGCTGGAACATATGCCTGCACATGAGGTGCGGTGACAGCCTGGAGCTTGCCTTGCTAATGCGAGTCGTGTGATGGATATGATTAGCGTGGCTTTGAAACCTGGAGGGGAGATAAGCACACCAGGCGAGGAGGGGAGCCCTCACATTACAAAGGGAAGGGGAATTAGAAAGACAACGGGGTCTATCTGTCTTCTTCTGCCATCCATGCAGATGTGCATAGCTGTTGCCTGCAAAGATCTGCTCGCCTGGCCGGCCGCAGAGATCGCAAATTAGCGGGGCAGCGTCCCGTACCCGCCTCCGCTCCCCGCAAAGATAAAGCACAACATAAATTTTGTTGGAAGCATTTGTAGATGGGAGGCTGCAACCGTTCTTCCCAAAAGGTCCGCCCGTTATCGCAGTTGAGGAGGTCTGGTGTGCTTCAGAGAGGTACCAGAGGCGGTTTGGTATTACGCAGGAGTAGCGCTGGATGCAGTAACTCGACCTGATTTTCAAGCCCATGTGTTGCTTTTTAGCGTGCCAGCAGCGAGCAGCGATGCGGGCACTGTGTGAGCGTGTGCGAGCTCACATGCCGACAGTAACAGCCACGCAGCGGCTTCGTACTCCCGGTTAGAAGTGCAGCAGCAGCCCCCGAGAGCCCGGGGAGCCCCCGTAACACGTGCTGGCGGGAACGCAGCAGCGGGGCGGCACGAGCCTGGAGCGGGGGGAACCCCCCAGGAGCCGGGGGCAGCTGGCTGCTGTCCTCGTACGGACCAGGCAGCGAGGCGGGACAGTGTAGCGAGCATGGCACGCTTCGCTAAGAAACCTCTGAGCGTACACAAGTTTACAATATTTTTCCCCTAAACAGATGTGCAATATGGCATTAATGTGCCGGGCTTTGTCCTAAGGAGACGAGCGCAGCAGCCAGGCAAAGACAAGGGGCTGCGGCACAGGCAGCAGGGATGAACGTGCCCGGCGGCAGCATCGGTGCTACAATCTCTGTCCAGTTGTAGACATGTCAGAGTAAAATGCCCGGCTGGATATCAACACCGGTGTCAGCCACAAGGTGTTAGTGGGAAAGAGGAAAACTTTTCCTTACCATGCTTAATTTCACTGTCAAGATATATAGGTGTCATATGCTGTGGACGGGGTATAGAGCAATGGAAGAAGTATAATAGAAGTTCCCTGCCACGCTCAGCCTGCCATCCTTCATCCAGCTTATCAAGTTAGCTGAGCTCAGCAAATCACATTAGCAAGAGCCAGCACAGAAACACTTTACCCGGGTGCAGGCAGAGGGGACGGGCGTCCCTGCTTTGCCAAACTCTATAAACCTCCCCGCTGGGCAGCCTTGCAGAAAAACAGGGTTGTCTTTATTTCTAAGCGGCGGCTCACACCGTGCCCAGGGAGCAGAGGGGCCGGGCGTGCTGTGGGATCGCTTGCAGCCTGGCCCCGCAGCCACGAGCCCTTTCCCTCCTATCTGCTGGCAGTTAAGCGCTGAGCAATATTTACTTCTTGGATAAACAGTCGTAATCTCCCTAACCAGAGTTTATCACGGAGAAATGAGTTAAATTCTTCTTGGGTAATCCCTGCGCGTTGTGGGTTTCTAAGCAAGAGATTTTCGGATGCCATTCAATATAAATGGGTGGCTCCAGGCCACAGAGTGATGAAGGCTGGATTTGACCCGAGGGAGAGGGGGTGCAGGTCCCCCTGCTCGAACCGGGGCTGAGCCCCGGCGAGAGATGGCCGAGGGCTTGCCAAGCACAGCCTGCCTGGGTTTGCGGCAGAAATCGCTGGAAGGCAGTTCCTCGCGCCAGCCAAAACCAAGCCCTCAGCCCCGGGGCCTCCCTTCCTGGGTGGAAGAGCTGCAAGTTGTAACTGCCTTCAAAGCCGCCAGCCACGGCAGCGAGCGCCCGTCCGCAGGGTGCCCACCCCGGGAGCCGGGCAGGCGCGGGCACGCGCAGGAGCAGAGCCTCTCTATTCGGTCTTCATCACAACAGAGCACTCAACGCAGGAATTACGTTAGAAATAACACAGATGTTCGGGAAAAAAAAAAAACAACCCTCGGCAGGTTGTTTACACTAAACTCCCCAGCAGTATATGGTGGCTGGGAGAGCACATAGCGTGAGCCGAACTCTGACCCCGCTGAAGTGCATGGGAACGTTACCAGAGACGAGACGCTTGGCAGGTACTAACGTATCATATATTATCTGCCTCAGCTACAAGAATTATATTTTCCCATCAGCATGATTATTTTTATTTGACTTTTAAGTTGAGCTGGAAGACAGCATGGCTTACATCCATCATCGCTGCGGCTATTAGAAAATTAACCAAGCTTAATAAACTTCCTGCATGGCTTGCTTCTGCAGCTGTGTATCTAGAGGAAAACAAATATATTGACTGGTTCTCCATGGAAGCACATCTCTAAGACTTGTTTGAAGTGAGGAATGGCCCAGGATAATCCCAACGTGGCTGTTACTGTGCTGGAAAATGTTTGTGCAGAGCTGAGGTTTCAGAAACCTTCCGGAGATTCACAGCACCGCGAGATGCTCCGGTGGGTCCGGGTGACGAGCAGTGGGATTTACTAGTTGTGTGGTAATTGCTTCATCCCGTGGAAATGCCAGTCTGCAAAATGGGAGAGCTCCTGTTGACTTCTCTAGGAGCAGGACCAAAACGGGGGTCTCACGGCAGGGGTTTGCCTGAGTCGCCGGTGCTGTCCCACCCGTGCTGGGGAGCCTCGGCCGGCCAGCGATCCTGGGAACCGCGACCTGTCCTGGGTTTGCAGCTGGGGTTTTGGGCTTGGGACTGATGGCCCTGAACTGGCAGGAGACGCGCAGGAGAGGTCCGAGTCCCGAGCGCCCCGTCTGCCCAGCTCGCTTGCAGGATTTGGTGCAACCGAAGCAAGCTGGTGGCCGCCGCGACCCGCCGCGCAGAGCGGGACCAGCGAGCGGCTGCTTTGGAGAGCGGTACCTCTGGTGCGGGGCGGCAGCTGTCCTCGCCTGCTCCGCCATGAGTTATCGGGGCTCAGCCTGGCAGCCCCGCTCAGCCGTCACCGCCGTGCCCTTTCCTCCTTGCAGCTGCTCCTGGTTTGCAGCCGACCCGGAGCCGGCTGCAAACATTCCCTGGCCGGTCTGGGGGGGCCCTGGCACGCTGCTGGGCAGCAGGCGCTTGGCCAGGGTTGAGGCGGAGGCTGCAAGAGGCGTTCAGGAGGCTGAGGATGGTGGCTCCCATCCAGGGGGTCTCTCCACTGGCAGTAGCCTTGGGCGAGAAGCACGGGTGCGAGAGCAAGCCCTGGGCAATCTGCCCTGCCAGGGAGCTGCCTGCAACGACTTCACCAGTGCTGCTGCCTCGAGAAAAAAAGCTACTGTGTTCCTGCACACAGGAGCTGGTGTTAGCATGCATACTCATCGCTGCTGCGTGCTGCCTCTGTGCTACTGGGTAGGGCACCGCTCTCTGCGCTGCACTAAGTCTACTGGTAGAAGCTACTTTGCCAGCACCACTGGACTTTCATAGCCATCCATATGTGATTGATGGCCAGAAATTGGGGTCCATAAACACCGTGTCCCCATGCAGCTCCCCCGCAGCTGCTGCTGCCAGGCTGGGGACAGACCCTGGGGCTGGCTGGGCTTTGGGGCGGGCACCTTTCTGCACCGCTGCCGATCCCCTGGGCTCCCTGTCTCGCCAGGGGCCCCAGCGCTCAGAAATGCCCGTTGTGATTAAAGTTTACAAGACGTGGTTTACTCACGAGGAGCAGAGGACCTGCACAAAGCCTGGACATCACTGGAAGCGGGATTTAAACGAGCTTCAGCAGGCTACAGACCCGCACACGGATCCGCCTGGCGCTGCGTTGTGCCGAAGGGCTGCGGTGCTTTCGTGTGCCTCCTGCGCAGAGCTTGGGGGAGCAGGAGCGAGCCCACACCGGGCAAAGGAGACCGCTGGCAGCTCTCCTCTCCTCTCCGTGCAGAGCCAGCACATCCTCACCGGGTGAGGCAGCAATATTGCAGGCTGGGGAGAAAGCAGGGAGTCTCTCGGCAGATGGGATTCGAGTGGAAAGAGCTAACACTCCAGTCTCCTCTGTAATGAAAGGAGATGGGCAAGTTATAACCAAACCAGCTGTCATAAATCATCAGCTCAGAGGTTTCATTCAGTCATTAGATACACCTGAAGACACTCTCAGTGCTGCAGACGTGGCTACAGGAGTTTCATGCAACGTGCGACTTTCAAATCAATCTCTTTCCAACAGGCAGAATGAACTGGCTGTTCATGTCTGTGTGTCTCAAACAGAAGACGCAATAAAAAAGGAAATTCAGCTGGGTACGAGACCGCATCTCCTTCCCTTGGCGTGCCTGGATGATTTTCTAACCTCCTCTTCAAACACCCAGCCCCCCTTGTAACTCTGCAGGAACAAAACGTTTCAACCACGGGGTTGGAGTCTCTGGATCCGAGGTGGGGGAACGGGAAGGGGTTTGGGGTCTCCTTCCCTGCAGCCCCGCTGCTGCCTCTGCACCAGCCCTGCAGGGACGGAGCTCCTCAGGGAAGCCCGTGCTCTGCTCCCAAACCGGCTCCCTCGGCTGGGGGTGTTTGCGGCCTCCTGGGGAGATGAACCACAAACCAGGGAGAAAGTTGAGCAGAGCCCTTAGAAAGTTTCAGGTTTGTAGATGGGAAATAAGCCTGGCGGAGGCAGCGCGTTCCTCGTGTGTCCCAGGCTCTCGGCGCGGGCGCGTGACGGGCTGGAGAGAAAACAGAAGAAAATACCAGCAAAAAAAGGAGGGCTAAGGGATGGAGCATCACATGGCGCTCAGGCTGCCGAGGGGCTTTCACCGAGCGGGTTTCGTGGCTGGATCCGGCGGGATGGCGCCGAGTCCCGCGGCCTCGCAGGGGCCGTGGTCTCGGCGGGCGCTGCAGCTTCGCACGAGCATCGTCCCCGCGTTGTCATAACTACGGCGAGGTGCCGGTGAGCGCAGGGGGCCGAAAGCGCCGAGACCTCGTGCCGCATCGCCGGGGCTCACCGGGCGCCAGGGGCTGCCGACGGCGCGCGGGAGCAGGGAGGGTCGCTCCCTCCCTCGTGTGTCTACAAGCAAATTAAAAATTAAATAAATAAATTTGCTAGTTTACAAATAGAACTGTTACTTGTTACTCACAGTATTAACAGTCTCCTTTTATTTTTTTTTTCCTTTTTTTCGAGGCTGTGAAAGACGTTTGTTTCAGTTGCCAACATCTCTACAGAACTAATGTGGGTGGATTGTGACAGATATAATTTCTCCATCCTACAGTTTCATCAACTTGAGTTCTGTTAAACTATACCCGCTGGGCTTAGCTCCTTTTAAAGTTTCCGCTTTGACAGGTAGATTTATTAGTCTTGAAATTTGTACAAATCAGATGTCACTCGTGGCAACTTGTCAAAATGTCAGTCTGGTGAGGGAGGCATGAAAGGATTTTCTGGAGAGAGACGGGAGGCAGGCTTGAAAGAGCTCGAGCAAAGCAGAAGAAAGGAGCTGGGAGGGATTGCAGCCTTCTTGATCCTGGGGGTTTTACTTTATTAAATATCTAGCGCCATACAGTGGGAGATGCTGTTGGATCCCGCCCGCCAAGACATCAAGGCTGTCAACATCCACTGATGGCTCCTAGCTCGCACCGAGCCGGCTTTCGCAGCTTGTTATGTATATTTAGGGCACGGCTGAGGCACGGGGAGGGGAAAGTTCAGCTCGGTTTTTAACGCCGTTGAGTTTGAAATGTTCCATTATCGCCCTAACAAGCCGTGAGCGGTGCCGCCAAGCCGGCTCGGAGGGCGATGCCTTGCGCGGGCTCCAGCCGGGTAAGCCTGCGCCGGGGGAGAGGAGCGGGGAGCCCTGCCGCCGGCTCCCCTCCTGGTCCCCTCTCCATCCCCGCTGCGCATCCCTCCCCTCCATGCAGCCCCCGGACGGAGCGTTTTATCTGTCTGGAAGAAACAGAAGCCCAGCAGAAGAGTCCCTGGGCTGCCTCGCACCGAGCAACACAATTTATTCACTTATTTTTCCTTACGGCAGTGGCAGCTTGCTTGTGCGAACTCCTGCTCTGGTGGTAGCCCTGCGTGGCGGGCCAGGGGTATCCTTACAATTTTTCTTTGGATGTGGATACGAGTCATCCGCTGCCCAGGCCCTGATGCTGCCCAGGGTCCTCCACGGGTGCTGGGTGTGCGAAGCTCTCGTGGGATTAAGCCTGCAAACCCCACTCCGCACCCCACCGAGCTGCTCCGCACCCGGCGCCAGCACACGCGGGAGCAGGGGACTGCTCGGGTCGCACAAACCACCCTTCTGACCGCGGTGCTCAGCAGAGACCTAGCAGGCGTTGCACGTGTGTTTGCACAGATACACATTGCTTAATCAGCCCTGGAAAGCTGTAATTAAAAAAATTGACCTTGCCAGCCATTTGTGCTCTCACTGATGAAGTTTGAAGCACGCTTGTAAAAGACTTTGTGCTGGAAGTGGTTAAAAAATGGCAGCCATCTCCTTTAACACACCAACCCAATAATTTTGACTGAAGTTTTTCCGTGGAATAAATTCAGGGTTGTTGAAATGAAAACTTAAAAAAAAAAAAAGTATTTAAAAAAAGCAATTTAGAAAACATTATTTTGATTACCACTTTCAAGAAGATCAGGAAAATCTCCACCGAAATCAACATTTTTACATGAATATTTACACTTTGTTTGAAAAATCTGTTTTGGCTGAGAAGACATTTGTTGAAGTTTGCTTGACGGGCGATGTCGCTCCCCTGGTGACGTGGGGACATGGCGTGGGGCAGGGGCCGCACATCGCTGCCGGCCCCAGCAGGACCGCGGGAACAGAGCCGGGCAATTCCCCGCTGCGGTTTCCCGATACCCCTGTCCGAAGACACCAGAGCCACAAAAAGGGGCAGAAAAAAGTCCTGTCCTGTTACCTTTGCTCCTCTGGAGATGCCGGGGTTGATCTCCCAACCTGGAAAGCTCCCAGCAGGGATAATCTTTCCCGCAGGCTCGCAGTGCCTGTGCAGAGCTGCTCAGACGTACCCATGCATCCCAGGATTTTCCTGCACCTCTCCGACGTGTCCCGTTGATCTCGCACCAGCCGCCTTAGTTGAAGGGCTCGTTAGCAGTGTGGGGAGACGCTGCCCCAGCCCAGGGCTCTGGGCAGGGAAGGGTTTTCTCATCACAAGGATCCAAGAAAACTCATTTTCCCTTCCTGAGCTGGGCAGAGCTCAAGCGGCGCTGTCACCTCGGACATCCTCTCCCTAGTCCGGAGCTGGTCCCGGTGCTTCGTTTCAATTCCAGCCTGTACACCTTGCCCTTATTCTGCTTATTACGTGTGCCCAACAGAGCTGTGAAATGAAAAATAATTTAAAACTGGAAACTGGTATTTGTCCATCGGTTTCAAAATGAGACAGCTCTCCAGAACAGAAAGTGAATCAACGCCAGCGCTCGCTGCAATCAGTTTCAGCACATTTTGTGATTAATGAGTGTTTTGTCAGGCAAAGTGTATGAGAGAGGCGAAGGCCATTATTTACTGTCCTCGCTATCTGCCGCCTCTGCGGACAGCAGCACGTTGCCATCGAGCGCCTGTTCCCCTTGTCCCATCCGGCACCGCGGTCGCCCCATGCAGGGCAGATCCCCGCGCCCTCCGGCTGCTCCGGTTGTGGGTTTGGGGTTGTGTTGGGGGGGTGGCGCAGTGGGAATGGGAGGCGATCCCGGAGCTGGGACCTGCCTCTCGGCCACCCGTGGCCACGCTGCCTGGCTGCTCCCATCCTTGTCCGGGGGTTTCGCCCTCCCGCCTCTCATGCCTGCGACGGGGACGAGACCACAAGTTACAGAGAGAAAAATTAAGCTGAGAGGCTTTGCTTAATTAATTGGTACATAAATGTTTCCCTTCTGCGAGCGGCTCAGAGTGATCATCTCATGAAAAGAGGAGCGGGGGAAAACCCACTTCACACGGGAGGATTTTCTTTAAAAGAAATCACTTTATGTCACATCCAGCCTTGATTTCCTTTCATGTGGCAAACGAATCATGGCAGCTTGCTTTCCACATTAAATATGATTACAGCAGGTACGCGGGGCCCTCTGCGGCTCGCCCCGACTCCCGGCCAGCGTAGGGGCCATCTCGGGCGGTAAAACGTAACCTGGGCAGGACAGGAGGGGGAAGAGGGTCGGTCCGTCCATCTAACCGGGTTTCTCCATGTGCTGCGGGTGTCTGCAAAGCGATTTCGGCACAGGCAACGGGGAAAGGGAGAGGAGAGGGAAACAGAAGAGGGGAAAAAAATGCCTGGCATGAGTTCAGAAAGCTCTCCAGCTCACACATCTGGTTCTTATATTTCAAAGTTAATTAGTCATATTGAGGCTGTCTGAAGATAAATTTATCATCCAGAAAAAACACAAACAGTTTGAAAAATGAAAGGAAGTGAGGTGACACGGCTTGACGTTTAAATAAATCATTTTAACATGATTAAAAAACTTGTCCTCCCTGACACCCCGAGCTGGATACTTTGTAAAGACTTTTTGACAAAGACAAGTCCCTGTTTGGTATACAAAGCCCCTGCCATTCAATTATACAGAATAATCTTTGGCCAATTACTTTTCTGAGTGACTACCGGAGGACGCGATGCGCAGCGGTCGCTGGCCGGGCTGAGGCGGCCGGGAGAGGAGGGGGTCACGCACGGCCAGCCCCGCGCGCCGGAGGAGCCGAGCTCCACAGGGACGCGAGCGCAGGACGCGATGGGGATGGAAATGGAAAAGAGGACGAGCACACCGTATGGCGGCGAAACCAAGGGCATGAGAAGCACGGAGCAGCCCAGTGAGCCCTCCCGGCTTGGGGTGCACCCGGAGGTGGGGCCCGGCCCCCGGCAAGAGGCAGCGATACACCGGGCATCCTCGCCGTGCCCATTCCCCCGTCCCTCCACGGCGTCACAGCGCAGGCAGGGCTGATCTAACCCAACCTGAAAGTTTTCTCCTATTAGCAATTTTGTCTCCTCGGCTTTGCTAATGGGATAACAGGAGGCGCTGGTTCTGCTGCAAAAGTCTCGTCACGGCGGTAATTCTCACCCGAGCACGTTAGCGATCTGTCACCGCGTGTTCCCGCTAACACCACGCAAAAGTCTTATTAGATCAGCGGCTTTAGTTTTACGTCCATATTATCAAATTTCCTTCTCACTGGCTTGAGTGATAGAAGGTTTGTGATTAAATGAAACACTCTCCCTGAACATCAACTGGAAAAAAGCCCTGTGTGTCTGCTTGACAATATGTCTATAAGCTAAACATCAATCAATATTAGGGGAAATCAGCATATCAGATGACCCAGAGGAAGAGCTCAGCTGGTTTTCATTCTCATTCTCCTGCTTTGTCAGATGCTTTCAAGGGATATTTAAGTTTTGCCGATCCTGGCTGAATTACTGATACTTCTCATTTCCCAGATCCAACCCCATCCCGAGGAAGTCACTCCGGCTTTTTTCTGTTGACCAGATCCAGCCCATTGCCTTGGCTCCGGGAGGGTTTGCAGAGGTCTTTGAGTTTCTTGGTCTCGTAAGAAATCTGCAAAATGGGGACTGCAGCGTGTTCCTCCCGCCCGTTGCTGCAGGAGCGGGGATGCGCCGGCGTAGCAGACAGACAGACAGACAGGGAGACAGCACAGTAGTGAAAGCCATCCGCCTGTTTGGAGCTGAGGAAGTTCAAGAAGGTGGGAAGATTCACATCTTGTAACAAGAAAAGAGCTCTCCCGGGCATGAAGGAAGCAGAGTGACATAAAAAAGCACGGAATAAAAATAAATAAATAAAAAAGTGACGCTTAATGGATAAAATGAATATTCAAGTTGTTTCCAGGGAAGAATCTTTGACTTTGGTGCTAGTTACAGTTACAAGGTTTTTGCGTTTTCTTGCTGTCAAAGCCTTCACCGTAATTGTCCAAAAGTTCCTTGATTATCTCTAACAAAACTGTCAGCTGCCTTTGAAGTATCAGAACAGTCTCATCACATCTTATTAAATAGTAAACATCATTTGCAAGCGCGCAGGAGATATAGACACCGCGTCAAGCGACTCGTCAAAGCGGGTCGGTGGGGTTTGCGCACAGGCGCCGCTCCCCGCGCGCCCGCCTCGAGCCCGGCTGGTCCCGCGCCGCAGCACCATCCTGCGCCGGGCGCGGGGGGCTGCGGGGCTGAGCCTGGGGCACTGCCAGAAACTGCTTTACCCTGACGCTGCCGAAAGCAGAGGGATGAGCATCATTCCTGGGAGCCTGGCTGCTCCTTCGCACGGAGCAGAGAGCACGGCCGGCGCCAAGCCGAGCTCCTGCTGCCTGTGCGGCAGAGCCAGGGATGCCACGCGACGGGGAAGGCGGCTGCTGGGCTCACGCATCCCAGGACCACAGCTCGCACAGGACCCCCAGCTCTCCCCTTCAGAAATTGCCAGAGAAACCATCCCTGTCAGCTCTGAGCATTTTGAAATATATTTGGAAAGAATTACTTAATTTGAAAAGAAAATAATGTTTTGGATCCAGCTTAATGTTTTCATGCTATTTCTTCAAGCCAGACTTGGAGAAACTTATTTCATGTGTTGAAGTGTCTTTCGAGAGCTGAATCTCTCAGAGAAGAGTAATTGTGCAATTAGCTATGAATTAGTAAAAATTCATTCTAATTACTTCCAGGTGTGACACATTTTATGCCTGAAAACAAGGATGGGACTAGCAGTACCCTGTCAGCGTTTGCTTCTGGAGCAGATATGAACAGAGACTCAGCTCTCAGCCCGACGCGTGCCCTGCGACAGCGCTTTTGGAAACCGTAATTGCAGAGTAAGCGCAAACAGACCCCAAGCAAGTGCTCGGCTTGGGAGCCAGGAGCAGGTGTTCCTTCCAAAACCTGCAGCGAGCAGATCGATGCAGGCTACTAGCTGGTGCAAACTGGTGAGCTCCCAGTAGCAACCAGTGCCTTAGACTAGCAGCATCAGAGACTGTGGCCCAGACCGACCCCAGGGCAGCCAGCAGCACATCCCAGTCCCTCTGTGCCACTGGCGCGAGTACGAGCAAACCTTGGACAGGAACCACGAGCCGTGGCGAGGGTCAGGGCCCCGCTCGCTGCCACTCATCCTAAAGCAGTGGCGTTTGGCACATTTATTTCCCCTCAGCTCTCGGTCTCCAAAAAGGGCTTCGGGGCCACGCTCTGCCGCAGGGACCCGGAGCCCTTCTCACCCCTGGAAAGCCACAGCTAAAACCATACCCCATCGGTTTACTGCTGGCTGGAGAAGAAAAGCCAGGTGGATCCTATTGTGCCTGGTACGTCATTAAAAACACTGGAAATCTCACAATAAAGCCTGCAAGATTTCTAGCTTTAATTCCAGATCAAAGAGGCTTTGGGAAGGAGCATCCCAGGTTTGAATGCTTATCTCAGCCAGACCCCATGAGCTTTTGAAGTTGCCCCATCAGTCACTAATCAAAGATCTCCTTTTAGATGGGGAAATCAAATCCCTTTCAGCAGAACCGGGTGGTTATCAGTTTCTAAACATCACTTGTCTTTTGAATGACCTTCTTTTTGTGAGCTGACCCTGGAGCCGTCACCAGAGCAGGAAAACCTTGCAAGAACTGGCCCTTTAGTTTGCAGAGCATTGGCACACACATAGCTTTGCTTTCAGGATGTTCAAATCAGCAAAGAATGCGTGTGTGTGGAAGTAATAAAACCCTTCAGAGGTAAATAAATACATGCTGTAGTCCCTGTTTTACACAGCAATTGCCTTCAACTACAAGTACTAACAAAGACCCAGCATTTCCAAAGAAAAGAGGAATTCACAGAACTATTAGTCTCTGCTTCTCCTCAGCATATACAGACAATGTTGAGAAGACGTTCACAAGATCAAGTTCTTAAATATGACGCATTTTGGCTAAAGAGCCCCTCTGGTAGCACGAATAAAAGGTCTTGTCTCAAAGCTATTACAAATGATGCATCTGTAGCATCCCGGAGCATAGTTTAGGACTAAGCTTCCACAAATTGGGCTGATAAGGAAGCTGTGTGAGAAAAATGTCCGCACAAGGGCCTCTATTCTACCACCAATGGCACCAGGAAAGGTGGCAGGACTCGGTGGCACAGGAGCAGGGAAGGGGCGGCCCCGGCAGCTGCCACCTCCCCACAGCCAGCCTGGACCCGCTGTTGTCACTCAATTCTACCCACGAATGCCAAACTGCACTAAAACTCCCAAAAACTCTTCCCCGTTAGCCTTTTGCCATTGAAGCTTTCAGGAAACTTGGCTTGTGCTGTTAAAATCCCTCTAGGATTTTGCAGTGCAAGTGCGCAGGGAAGATGGGTGCTCTCTCCTGTCGCCTGTTACCAGGAATATTCTCTGGACTTAGTTACGGTGATCCCACCATGCCTGTGTGATCCCTTCTTGTAAATTCGTTGCGCAGAGATCAGATGACGAGCTTCTCCTTTCAGCCAGTTTCTTGATGGGAATTTACACCTTGAAACTCGATGCGGAACATGAGAGGAGCTGCAGTCCATCTGCACGCTGTATTTTGAGCTCCCCTGCTTGACTGCAGCGTGGCTGGCACATCAAAAGCGTGCGTCCCCCTGCTGCGATGCTGGACCTGCTTTCTGCGTTTGAGATTCATGACCCACTATTTTGGTCTTTCTCTCTATTTTTGGAAGTCGTCTCATGGTTCCATATCCTTCCCTGTAACTGGATTCTTCACGTCCCCTGGCTCGATGGCTCAACGCTCACAGTTAACCCTTCAGGCTTGCACAAGAGGGGTGCCTGGGCCAAGGAACCTGCGAGGACTAGCCGGCAGCAACAACAGAGGGGCTGAAAATAAGGTGAAGGGACTCTTTGGTTGCTAGTAAGTGCCTGAGCAGTGATATGCGGGACTGGAAGGAGAGAGGAGCATCTGGGCACCCGCAGCAGCGCCGGGGCTCAATACCCCATAGATATCCCTGCTTCTTCCCAAAGCAGAGAAGGCGCCTCTGGAGATACCTGTTCCCCCACACGTACCTTCCACGACATCCCACTCACTTGGAGAGACAAGTGAGGAATAAACCCCCGAGAACACGATGTGTTGGAGCTCCTCTGGGGCTGCGTGGTGGCTCGCTGCACACCAGCCCCCTGCCCGGCTGTCGGTAGGCTGGGACATCCATCACCTCTGGTGGCTTCCAAGAGCTGCTCAAATACTGACTGAGGTCCCCAGACAAAAACATGGGAAACTGAAATGAAAATTAGAGTGTTTCCTCAAGCATTACTTCTCTCATCCACCCTGTGAACACCTTCTTGTCTGCTTTTCCATCCATCTTTTCTTTCTGTCCTTCCTCTCCTCTCCCTCCTTCCCCTGCAGCCCTCTCTGCTGGCATGGGTTATACATTTCGCAGGACCCTGCTCTGCTGCGGTTTAAGGCACCCGTGCAGGAGCCGATGGGGAAAATCCCTTCCCGCAAGCAAGCGTCCTTGCAACCCCATCCCTGCTGCGGGCAGCAGCGCGTGGGGGGACGCTGGTCCCCCATGCCGCTATCACTCCGACCCGACATTTCACTGCAAGAAGGTAAACTACCTTCTTTTAAGGAACACAAATGGAGTTAAAGGGAAAAAAAAAAAAAAGCTGCAGTGGATAGTGAGGTCTGTATATCACTAAGCACCTAAACAGCACAGCTTTTATTGGGTTATACCTGATTTCTTGCACGTTTGCCTGGGCGACTTTGAATAATTAAAAATAAACCTCTCTTATAAAAAACAAACAAACGGTATCAGTGTCTCGGGCAGCGACAGCCCGAGGGCAACGCTTTCTGGCTGGGGTGAAGTGCCCGGGCGCTGCTGAAGCAAGCTCCCAAGACTCCTTTGAAAACTCTGAGTCTGAGCACAGGAGACTCGAAGGTGGAGTATACCGGACCATCGCTGCCAAAAACTAGTGTATTTTTTTAATAAGGGCTCAAACAAACTAATAAAAAGACCCCGTCAGCAGGGCAAATTTCATTCCAGCTGGGAGCTGGATTCCTGTTAAAAGAAAGTGCCAGCAGGCCCTTTAGCTCCAATGGCACTACCAGACATAGCTATAATTACGAGCTTTCTATTGCTGTGTGAAAGCTGTTATGAATTTCAGTGGGCAGAGGGGCACAGAGGAATAGTAAATCACCCAAACAAAAGGTATGGGCAGCAGGGAGTAGGCTCCGGTGTTAACCAAGCACCATTGTAAAGACCTTAAATTATGAACATGTGCCATAGTTAAAACAGGATCTGCAAACTGGGAGCTAATTGTCCTCCAAGCATCCAAGCATCTCTGCAAGCATGGGAGAAATCAGGCCATGCTTACTGGTCCTTTGTCCCCGGGAATCCCAGTGCTCCCAGTTCATTCGTAGGAGAGGAAAGACCATGGCTGTGGCTGCAGTGCGACCGGGGAGAGCAGTGCCCTGGGATGCTCGGAGCCTCCCCGGCTGGGCACAGCCGTGCTGTGTGGAGAGCATGAGTGAGGATCTCCATCCCAGAGACCAGCAAAAGACCTCATCTCCTTTTGGGGAAGAGTAAGAGGTGCACGAAAGAGCAGATGATGTTTGTAAGAGTAAAGGACCCAATGACCCAGAAAGTGTCTTTGTGTCTCAAGTTTCCATGTAGAGAACTCCTCCCTGAGCCAGGTTCCTTGCTTGGGCACCCTTAGCTGATCTCCACAACTAGCTCCTGATTTTAGCTTTGCATTTTGGGTCCAGGAGGAGGCTGCTGCAGAAGCAGAGCACAGGCCAGAAAAAGGGAAGCAGACAAGTGCACGGAGAAGAGCTCCGGAGGAGCTGGGGCTCCTGCCTTGTTCACAGCCATCACAGCCCAGCCTCTCTCTCCATGCACGGCCCCCCTGCAGCCCGGCATGCGAGCAGCCCTGTGACAGCCCTCTTGCTCATCAGGAGCCTCAGATCGCAATTGCAGCTGAGCTTCCCTTGCAGCATGCAAAGGAGGTCTTTCAGTGCTGCAGCATCCCTCCTCCGGCCCCAGCCAGACTTCTCGCTCCAGCCATTGCTCCAGACTGCGATGCCTGGTTGTGCCGGGGAGAGCGGGAGCTGCGGGCACAGCCGGAGAGCACCGGTGCAGGGGACTTCAGGGACTGCCGGGGCACCAGGGAGCTCCCTCCCCAGGCAGTAGCAGCAGGCTGGGACCTGGCAGGGTCTCCAGCAGCGAGATGGAAATCCAGACCTTCGCCCAGCTCCATGCGGCCTCTCCTCCCTGCCACAGCTTTCTGCAAGCAAACTCGCAAAGCATAACTTCCTATTAGCAGTTATTTTCGTAACTACTGTCACCACCCTTCCAAGCACAAACTTTGAATAATCTGTTGTTGATTTGTACGTGGATTTGTACCGGAAAAGATTTTCCCAAGACCCCCGGCTTTACACAGCCTCCTTTATTAGTCCTGGATGGAGCGCTTGCGGGAGGGTGAGCCCGAGGCTAAGTTGTGAGTCACAGGACCGTTGCTCAGTGCCAGGGCCTCACCAGAGGAACCTAAATCAACCCTGAGCTAGAACTTCTAAGGGCAATTTAAGCCCCCGGCGTGAATTATAGTGAGGCAAGGCGGCTCTCCCAAGGCAAACCAGCGTTTACTGGTCAGCTGGACACCAAATGCAGTCCTTGAGATGGAAACTTCTGGCTAAATTTAGCAAAGAAACGAGTTTGTTGACGACTTCATCCTGTGCCGTGCGTTGTCAGAGATGCCCTTCTCCCCTGAAGAAGGCCTCTTACCCCGCTCCCCTCCCCTTCATCCTGGGGGCAGTCACGACTTCCCATCTCACTCCCATGCTGTTTTTGCTGTCCTCTGAAATGTGCCTGCCTTCCCTCCAGAGCACCAGCGGGTAAGGCCCACGTTTCCAGGCAGGATTTTGAGCCATTTCACCCCTTTCTAGCCCGTGCAGGGAAGGGAGGGTGCAAGCAGCACACAGCCCCTTGGCTCACCCAGGGAGGGAGCCCCGCAGGTCTCCCCTCCCGACCTTCCCCTTCCCGCTCCCTCCATCCCATTCCCCAGGGATTACATTTCTATTTAACCAGCCGCTTCCTCGCCCATTGTCCCCAGCTCTCCGAAGCCGTAATCATCCTGCCCAGGGAGACGGGGCGGCTCGAGCAAACACCGGCATTGCCTAACAACACGGGGAGAATTTCGATGTTTGCCAAGGCGGTGTTTTCCCCCTCCCCTTGATGGATTTTCCTACTCGGAGAGATTTGTCTGCAGAGCATAACTTCTCTGCACCTTGAGAAAGTCAGCGCTCTCCCCGAGACAGCTGCAGTATTAATATCCCAAACCAGGGAGCAAGGAGGGAGAGTGTGTGAGTGAAGAAGCAAGTCTGCACCAAACCACATCAGTAAAATGAGAAAGCCAAAGATTGCGCCATAAATAAGGACCAGTTGACACTTCTTAAATTCATAGCTTTAGCACACAGCAAAGTGTCTCCTTTTTATCAGGAATTTGTTGACAAGGGTTGCAAAAAGATCTACAAATAATACTGAGTGGGGCTATGAAAATGTATTTGTGGAACATTTCAGTATCAGGGATCACCATTATATCGGAAGAATTCATCTTCCTGGAACATTTTATTAGTATCTAGATTTTATAGCTGCTCCCTTTTAATTTTTTTTTTAATTTATTATTTTTTTCATTCCTCCAGCAAACGTAGCGTTGGCTGAGAAGAGGGGGACCAGCATCTCGCATCTCTCCGCACCCCCTCCCTGGCTCCCTGATTTATCCCCTGCATTTCCAGCCCGGCAGCGGCCATTAGGGGTTTGGCTTTCCAGGCTCCCTTCTTGGGGCTGCTTTTCCCCATGGATTTCCTGGGTGACCTTGGGCCTCAGTGTCCCCTCAGTCCTGCTGGCTGCTCGCAGCATCGAAGCCCGGCAGCGAGGCTGGTGACCAAGCCTTGGGGACCACGTACACCCCCAAAACCCCCTCTGCCTGTGCAGCGGCAGAGCCCTGGCTGCGAGACGCCGGCTTGGGAAGGGACATTCATAGTCATCCCGTTACGCTGGCTGTGCTCAGGGTCTCGGTGCCGGCCAGGGACGTAAAACTTTCGGAGCAGCTGGCTGAAGACGAGCCCGGGAAGGCGCCTGCACCCCGAGCCCTGGCTGCACACCCTTTCCCCCCGGCGAGGCAAAGCTTGGCTGGGCTTCGCCGAGCCCCTGGGCTCGCTCACGCCGTCGCTCTGCTCCAGTTTCCCCACGCATCCCCCCGAGTGCCCATCCCGCCCTCTCCCCTCCACGTTCCCCTTCCTCCCCCGGCCACGCCGCAGCTCCAGCCTGCCCAGCAGAAGCGATGATAAATTTCCAACAGTGGCATTACAGACAATCATAAATAACGCCTTGCTCTTCGGTGCCGGCAGTTTCCATTAGGGCTGTCTGGATCGGGCTGTTGATACCCCCAGTCTGTGCAGGGCCCAGCCGTAAAATTTATCAGTATGCTTTCCTCACCCCATAAATCATCCCAACTGGAAGCCATATGGCAGATAAGGCCTTAAAAACATATGACCAAGAGCAGCAGTGGGCAGGAGGCTCCTCCGCAGAGCAGGGCACCGGGGGAGAAGGGCACATGTGCTTTTTGGTTGTACCTCCCCGGGCTCCGGCAGACCCCACAGCACTGCGTGCCGGCTCGGCGGTGCGACTTGCTCCCCCTCCATAAGGATCTGTGCTGGTTGGGGAGCAGGAAGAAAAGGGTTTTCATGGTTTTCCAAACCCATACCAGTAGCTCAGAAGCAGAAATCACCCCCCTAAAAAATAAAACCCTGACTGCACATCCCCTGGGGTTTCACTCCATCGGATCTCTGGCAGAAAAAGCCACATTGACAGAGAAACCGATGCCAGCATACCACAGGTCACCCGGAGGCAGCTGGGACCCAGACACAGCTCGGAAGCACCAGCTTTACTGGCTACAGGGCCAGTATGTACCAGTTTGCCACTCAGACAGCGGGCAGGTGTGCTGGGGACAGACCCCAGCACTGAAGACCCCAGTTTGTCTCCCCACTGCTTACTCCGCAGCCCCCACTAACACCCCAGCTCTTGAGGGATTTAATTGTTGGACAGTAAATATCAGCAGTTCCCAAAACAACTACGGGCATTTTGAAGGCAGCTATTTTGACAGAATAAGCACAGAGGTAAGTTCACATTTTAAAGTTAGAGATTTTTGAACGAAAAGAGCCTCATAACAGAGGAACTCACATTTCTTTCTTCTCCCCACTGTTGTAGCAGCACAGAAAACACAGCACACCCCAAGCCCAGGTTTTTCCAATCCCTGCCCTGCCCATCCTTATTTATTTCAATGCAGAACAAGGTGTAAATTGATACCAAATCAGCCTGTTTACATTTCACACCCACTTTGCACTCAAGAAAACGTGTAAAGAGATGAAGAATGAGGCCTATTGTCGCGGGGTTTAATTAAAAAGTCCTACAAAACACACTATCCTGCGCTGCCCCTGGGTGCCCTTTGCTGGGTGCTGGGGCACCCCTGGGCTCTGTACACCCAGAGCCGCCCCGGCAGCACTTTTCCTTCGGCACGTGGATGCGGCAGCTCTCCAACAGCCATGGGCAAAGTACGCAAGTGGAAGCATTCCCCAAGTTTTTATATGGCAGGGACTTAGATGTGCATTTACCACCCTCCCCCCCTGCCACGAGTGAACATCTAGATACAACCAGACAGTACTTATATGGGGGAAAAACAGAGTTTGAGTTGACAGACATCTCTCAGTTCAATCCCTGGACTGTGAGCCTGGCAGCTGGATAAAAGCAAACTACATGTTTGGGACAATATAGGCACCTGCCCGCTATTTTCTCTACTTGCTTTCTTCCCATTCATCTTCAGCTCCAGCTCTGCTTTACAGTACCTCTTCATCTCGTTCCCATTGCAATCCATTAAAAAGCGCATTGCATTTCATTCTTTCATTCTTGATGGTAGCTTTTATTGGTAGCTACGAGCGCAGCCCTGGGAATTAGCTGTTTCCCTAGCAATTTGCTGCCATGAACGGGTTAACCGCGTCTCTGAGCAAATGAAGCCATGTGGCTTTGGAGTAAAGAGCAATTCCAGGAATCCTGTGCTACCTAGATAGAGGCCTGTCTTGCAGAATCTGCCATAGTGAACTCTTGGGAACACATTAAATTAAGTGTCCTAAATTCGCCTAACTATGCATTTAATTTGGCAGTAATAGGACACTCTCGGTATAATAGCAGAGTTGCTGTATAATAGAAGAGTAGCTGCATATTAATATTTTGATTATTAAGGACATGTGTATTGGAGGCTTGATAACTATGTAATATATTATTGCTTAATTGCTCAGACTCTTAAGTATGTTTTCACAATTAGCTGCTATTTAGTTAATGTAAATATCCAGCTTATTAAATATAGAAATGCATTTCTGTTTGCAACAGTTATTTGCATGAGAAGAAACAACAAGAGCAGAGCTCTCGGCTCGTCCCTGCCCGAGGAGCCCGGCGCGGCGCGGGTGGGAGGGCAGGGCCCTCGCGATGGGTGGCTCTCTGGTGGCCAAGCAGCCACTTAAACTGTCAGCACAAAAAGGCCATTTTGCCACAGAGCTCATCTCAGGCGCTCCAAACTTTGCAGCCTTTATTGGACGTGATGGGAAGCCTTTCTGAGATCAAGCCATGGCTTTGTCTGGTTCCTCTCAAGCAGAGATAATCCCCTCTACCTGGGCCAGACAGCTGATGTGCTTCCTCCTTCCTTAATTTGGTAATAAATCTGCCAAGCTGGGAGGCTTCTGAATGAGGCTTTTGCTCTTGTTTCTGCATGGAGGACCCATAAAAACCATATGGAAATGAAAGGCAGAAATGCATATTTCATACTTTGCCTGAGCTGGGCCCACAGCTTGGGGATCGTCAGCATTTATCTGTTCTAAGCACCTGATCTCCCCGCCAGCACCTTCCACCGCCCCAGCCCGGGCATCGCTGCCGCCGGCTGCACGCGGGTGCGAGCAAAGGCAGATGCTTTTGGGACACCCGCCTTTGGCGCTGGGTTTGCTCGCACGCTGCTCCCTGCCACGGGTGCACCTGCC
Source organism: Platalea leucorodia (assembly GCF_965183815.1). Classification (NCBI taxonomy): domain Eukaryota; kingdom Metazoa; phylum Chordata; class Aves; order Pelecaniformes; family Threskiornithidae; genus Platalea; species Platalea leucorodia. The sequence continues at coordinate 92,598,225 of NC_138858.1, read as the reverse complement.
CAGGAGAAATGGGGGTGACCGTGGTGGGACCCCCCGGTCCCCAGCAGCACCTCGGTGCGCGCCCTGCGTTCGGGCAGCGAGCAAGCGCTCAAAATCCCACACTCTGCTGCTCAAAGCTGGGGTAGAAAAAAGAGCTGATGCCTGAGGAAACCTATAGTCAGGGCTTGCTATGGCAATGCCTTGTGTGCAGCCGAGCCCCAGGCTTGCGCTGCGGGGACAAGGGCTATTTCAGGGCGTTTCTGTTTGCTGTGATGCAGAGGAGAAGAGGCCCTGGACCACGACACCGCGGTGCGCTCGGCGCTGGGCCCCCCCGCAGCCGCGACGCTCTCTGCCTGGCTCACAGCAGTAGCCGAGCTTTGCAGAAATAGCAAAATTATCTCAACGGCTCGCGCTGCTCCGATGGAGAGCATCGCTTCCGTCTGAAGGTCGGAGCTCCTGGCCGCCACGAGCATCCGAGCCCCCTCCTGCTCCCGGCCGAGGCAGCAGCGCTGCCAAGCTCGCCGCTTGGGGGGCTTTGCCTCAAATTCTGGGATGAAACAGCCCAAAGGGGTTTGAGCTTGTTTTTCAAGCTCACAGATTTTGGGCAGGTTTCTTGTTTTGGTTCCTAAATGCCACATTTCAATGTGTTTATTGTCCCACTGCCTAACAAGGGAGGAAGGTTGAGTGAGCTAATAACTTAGCCGCCGCCAACATGTTTATTTGATTTTTTTTTTTAAGAGCTTTAGCAAATACAGTATGTATAAGGAAAGAAAAAAAAACCCTGGTGCCAGCATGTAGAATTCCTCTAGGAGCAAGTCTGATAGGAACACAAAAGCATGCACGCTTCCAAACTGTAACCAATATTTGCACATCGGAGTGACTAATTCTCCACTCTGCGCCGCAGAACAATAGGCATAATAGCAAGGTACATTAATGCAAAGCGTGATTGTCTGGTGCCTTGGTTATTTGACACATAAACAAGGAGAGGAGGAGGATTTTTATCTACCTGTATAACTATTCGCCGAACAGCGGGTTACAAATGCGCTCAGAAAATGCTGACCCAGGGCTGCTCCTGTACCTCCTGCGCCGGATTGGCACATGATTTGCAGCACTGCGGGAGTTCTATAGCTGACCTCATTAGCAGTGCATTTCCTGGCTTGTTAGCATCATATTTGTATAATTTACGGCACCTTCGTTTTTATGGAATGTGTTCCTTGTAGAGTGTAATGGCAGCAATATATTTAACCTCTCCTATTTAGGAATGCTGTTGCTGAAGGCAGCCTGGAGATATAAAAGGGATTTTTTTTTTCATCCCTTCTTTCTCTCTTGCATGCGTATTTTTTTCCCCAGCCGGTTGCTAGATACCCAAATATACGTGTAACTTGTAAAGTGTTCATAAAAGGCAATGTGAAGCTGTGCTCAGGAAACCGCAGCTTTTCAGGAGCATTCCCAAGGTCAAGCCCCTAAATCAGCGCAGTGTCATCTATCCAAAGCCATTACTCAGCTTCTGGAAGAGGAATGAGAATTGCACCAGCAAAAAGAAAGGACAGCTCTGCGGTGACGGCAGCGCGCGGTGGTGGGACGGAGTTGGGCTCAGCTCCTGGCTCTGCCACAGCTCTCTTGGCCAACCTTGGGCAAGTCTCTGGGTGACGACGTCTCGGTTTCACAGCTGGGGATGCTCCCTGTCTGCCCTGCTTCCTTCGCAGCTCCGGTGCAGATGGGAACCTCTGCACGCTGGTGCAATAACCCAAAGCAAAGGAGTGCAGGCGCTGGGGAGGGGGCGGATGGGACGCGGCACTGCTCATTTGGTTGAAGTTGATGTTGTTGATGATGAAGATGAGAGGGGTTGGGACCGTTGCCCTTCTCCTTCCGCCTGGCTGAATTGCTCCCAACCGCCAGCAGTTTTCCCCAGGACAGGAATGTGCCACAGGCTGGGTGCAGAGGATCAGCCCACCGCCTGCGGGAGTCTGCGCCTCCCAAATCCCCCAAGCCATGCAGGAGCATCGTGGCCTGCCAGAGGGAAGCTCTGTACTGCAACCGGCATCATTTTTAGCGCAGAGCCTTTAGGAATATGATCCTATTTCTGTTCCAGTCATCACAGTTGTTTTGTTGCGCTCTGGCAAATTAAGAGCATTGATTGTTGTGAGCGCAAGGAGGAGATGGGAAGGTGACCTGCAGAGACCCCCCCAGGCAACACAGAGCTAAACAGGACAGGGGTAGCCAGCGGCTGTGCCCCTGCCCGGCCCCTTTCCAGAGCAAAAAGCCCTGGGAACTGGGAGCCAGCCACGCCTGTGCTGCGCTCCAGCTGGAAGCACAGAGGCTGTTGCCGCTGCCTTCACATCCCTCCCTTGCAGCGATTGCCGAGAACATGGCATCTGAGGCTGACCACAGGTGGTCACCTACAACGCCGACCTACCCTCGGTGCCCAAGGCTCCCCACGTAACCCATGGAGAAAAGCAACACTTGTAGGCTCTGAGTCAGCCCAGCCCCATCAGAGGTGTCTGAAATAGGGCAGACAAATCCCTGCAAACGCTTGTTTTCCTCCATCTAAGTGGAGCCCGGGGTGACAACCGCAGATGGAGATATCTCCTGTTGACGGCTGAAGTCAAGCAAGATGAACCCCACCTGCAGAGATGTTTACTACTGATGTTGTAAAAGCTAGCTGCAGTTTGGAGCACGGTTCTCAGCTGGGGGTTGCTGCTCGTTAGTGCCTACGAGGCAGGCTCCGACACGAAAACACGGGTGTTTTCATGAGAGCCGGAGGAATGCAGCACTCAAACCACTGGAACGCCCTTTGGGGCATGAGTTAATGCCAGGTTGCTCTTGGGGCTCACCCATCACACCACCAAGCTGGCACCACTTGAAAGCAAGTGCCTATGACTAACCAGTCCCTGTGCTAGATTAAAACCATGCTTATTTCTGGCTTTGTCTGCAGATTTGAGCGGAGGGAGCGGGCTGAGACACAGAGTCAGCAAATGGGATAGAAAATGGCTTTCCCCAGGGGTGCTCCAGTCAGTGGGAACTCCAGGGTGTTGTGGGTTGGGGTTGTCTTACATCCCCTGTTCCTCCCATGGAGGCTAATTTGTCCTCCTAAACCATTGACTCCTTGAGCTTTGAGGAGACACCAGACTAGGACCATTTCTGCCCTTCCTCTGCTGGGCTCGGATCATTTCTGGAGACTCTGGGAAGAGGTGTAAGGAGCCTATGGATGCTTTTGTCATCAAGCAGAACATGCCATCACATATACAGCTGTATCTCCTACAGCAAGCACCTCTCCCAGGTGGAAGTAGGCTGAGAACGCACACACTCATGTCATGCAGGTGACTGAGGAGACCATGGCTTGTTTCAAGTGAATTTGGAGGAAATTCAGACCAGCTTAGCAGAGCTAAAAGGTCTCCAAAGCCACTCTCTCTTCCCTGTTCCTCATTTTTAATGAATTCCGCTGCACCCCTTGGGGCTGTATTTCCAAATAAGCGTCGTTCCAGTATTATCGGATAATTGCTAACTGGATGGGCACGGTGGCTGCTTCCCTGCTCTGTCCGAGCCTCGCCACTGCAGTCGTCAGCTCCACCTCCAAGTCCTCATGCTAAACTGCTGGTCTCAAGAGGGTGAAGGGAAAATTAAGAAGCTTTTCCTCAGGAGACGGAGCCCTCCAAGCCTGAACTAACCCATCCCTCCTGGTACAGAAGCCATTTGCAAGGTTAAGAAGGGCCTGCGGCTCTTGCTGCGGCCAAGTGCATCCTCCATCTGCTCCTGCAGAGCCTGGCAGGAGCCGTTCCTTGCTTTTTTCTTTCCCTAAAGTCACAAATTCACTCCTGACACAGCTATCTCTCTATTACGGGATGAGACAACTGTTTTAGGTCAGCTTAGGCACGTCGTGGACCTGCTGCTGCACGCGTGATCTGAGGCCAAGGATCCACTCAGACAGGACCAAGCGGCTGGGCAGGTGTGTGAGTCCCTCTGCCTCACCAGCCCGCGGAGCTTGCTGCTTTCTGGCTGCGTTTCCGTCTGCTTTTCTCCAGTAAGGATTTCAAAATCCAGGATCCCACCTTGGGGCCGAGAGGCGAGGAGCCCTGGGAGCGTGCCTTGGGGACCGTGCGGCCGCAGCGTGCGGAGTCTCCACTAGCTTGCAGTTTGCTTATGCCTTAAAACAAGATTCGGATCCCTCATAACTTGATTTAAATTGAACCTGTCTCATTAAATGGCTATGTACCTGCTTCGTTGTCTAAACATCCCATTTTCATGCTGCTCAGGTCATCTGTGATATCTTGCAGTGATGAATTCCATGGGTTAGCTAACAGTTGCATAAAAATACATCTTTTTGTGATGCTTTTCAGCCTGTTTGCACCTGACAAGGCTCTTGGGCTGTGACAGCAGCTCCAGATTACTCGCCTTCTCCCTCCATTTCGATTTGCTCAGCCTGCTTTCCCCTCTTGCTTAAGCCCACCCTAATTTCATTCAGTCTCAAGCTGAAGAGCCAGTCGGATCTAGAATGCGTTTCTGTTGCCAGATGGGGAAATTCGGCTTCGTCTGCTCCCGCGGCTGCCCACGGGCTCACGTGCGGAGGACCTATGAGGGGTACCTTCATGCTGGCTTTGCAGGGAGGAGACATCTGAGCTGGCTTTCCAGCACTGCGGCCGGCCGCGGAGCCCCAGCTTGGGCAGGGCTGTGCTCTCCGCTCCACGTGCTGCTCCCTTGTGCCTGCAGCTGGATCCGGCCCTCTGGCCAGGCGACCCACTCCAGGGCTGCTTCCAGTAAGGAGAAAGCAAGGTGGAGGTGGTATTTCCCATGTGAGTCAAGAACTGGCCGCCTCCACCGCCATCCAAGGGGTCCTGGCCCCACTGGGGGCTGCCGGCGGGCGCGGAGGAGAGCATCATAGCCTGCAGTTATCTGCTGCGGCGCGCGTCGACAGGCAGACACCCAAGGGGCTGGGCATCGTTACATTATCATTCCCATCAGTTACCACTTGGGGTTAACAGCATCTCCACCCAGCCCCAATAACTGCGGAGAGCAAATAAGAAAGTATTGATCCGGGCTGCGTAAGGCAACGGCCACCGCCAACACCCCTGCGACCCGCCTCCCTTCTTGCAGCAGCCGCCCCGGTGCTGCAGCGCGGTTATCCCGGCGGCGCGCCCCTGGGAGAAGCCGGGCGGTGGGTCCGGCAGCGCGCGGGGACGGGGTGGGCATCGCGCCTGCCGCGGCGCGGGGCCCCGGCGAGCGCTTGTCTGCGCAGCCCGGCTCGCAAATGGCTTTGCAGCAGCCCTGGGAATGAGCGGCAGCACCAGTAATGTCTCCATGGCTTCTTGTTAGCTGCACTCTAAGCAGGAAAGTGACTGGCCCTGACAATATAATTTACATTGCTGTATAAAACTATCTGTGGAAGCCAAGCTAATTTGTGCCAGATTAGGCTATTTGTCTCAGCCACTGTCTAACGGCACAATCTATCAGAGGGCTGTTTTCAAATATCGCTTTTCAAGCGTGCCCTTGAGAGGTGGGAATTGATTGGGATCTTAGAAAGCAAAATTACAGCAATAACTTAAAAGAAACAATAATTACTGAATCATACCAGTGTCAGCACTCTGCAAAACACGAAATAGCCATCAAACCCCAATCCAATATATTCTGAAGCAAATTTATTGAATGGAAAAAGCAGTTGAGTGAGGCTTTTTTTCTCCCCTTTCCCTTCGCCCCCTCTCTCTCTCCCTGTACATATGGTTATCTCAAAACCGCAAGTGAATGAGTCGATAATTCTTGTCATTGACTGCTCCATTTTCAGAGAGTCAAGAAAAGATCCATTAGCTACCTCCCGACTCGGTGTCTTTCCCCTTCCCCTCCAGTCATTTGCTAGTCTGCGCTCCTCAGGCAAACAAACATATATAACTAATCATCTGTTAAAACGCCGAGTCCCCTAATAAATCTCTGCAACTGAAATACTTTAATGGGTAATTAATTGATCCTGTTCCAGAGGAGTAATAAGATAATAAATTAGACAATATTTCACTCAGTTGTGTCAGTGTACTGCTAATGGTGCTGTAGGGCTAAGCCGAAGGATAATAAATTAGCCAGAAATTAACTGCTAAGAGCTTTCTGCAGAGAAATTGGCTGACAGGCAAGGCTCTGTGATTTAGGGCCCCGCTGCCATTGCAGCGCTCTCCGTCCCATTTATTTATTTTTTGGTGCTTGCAAACGTTAACTCTGGTTCGGAGCCGGCAGCGCCCGGCCCGGGGCGGTGGCAGGAGGGGACGGGCGAGGGGCGCAGCATCCTCGGTGCCGGTCTCCGGGAGCCGGGAAGCGCGGGCAGGCACAGCGTTCAGCGGGACTGGAGAGCGGCAGATTTATTGCAATCTGGTTGCGCTGCATGTAGGTAAATTACTTTTGTGCTGACTATAAAGACTGTCTCTAAGGCAAGTTATTACCCATCCAGCAAACAAAAAGGAAATATTTTCTAGTGCATCTGTCATATTTCACGGGAAGGTTTGGCAGAGACATCGGGAAAGATGACACCGGGGGACCTATCCTCGCGTGGTGTAAACCAGCGCAGCCCCGCTGCAGTCTGGCCACTTACTTGAGCTCTGTTAATGAGAAGTTTAAGAGGTTTTTAAACCTGGCCTGCCTTCGCAGCCCACACACACGCAAAGGTCTGCAGCAGGGGCTGTTGAGTGGCGATGACTTTGATCATGGCAGAAGCAGCCAGCCTTGAGCAATGCCGGGGGAGGTGGGAGGCAAAGGTGGGCTTGGGGGAGCCGAAGGTCTCCCGCAACGCCTTAGACCCGGGACTGGCAGGGTCAGGCCGTCCCAGGCAGACAGAAGACGAACAAGAGGTGGCCTTAAAAAGCCAGAAACCCACTTGCCATTTCAGAGGCCCTGGATTTATTTCCTACCTACAGCTAAGTGGAAGAGGAAAACAACGATCGGTCTGTGGGGAGAAATCTGGCTTCCTAGAAAGAAGGAAACGTTTGAAGCTCTCCGTTTTGCAGAAGAAACTGAAATCCATGACATCTGATGCAAACCTGCAGTTCTGGAGGGTTGTGTTACCCTTGGTCCAAACCCAGAGTGTGTTTGGCACTAAAGGAATCAAAAATTCTTGTTAAACGCTGAGCTCTGAGCGCTGTAGGACACAGCAGAGCAGATCCCAGCTCTCCGAGGGACGGCAGGAGGGTGCCTCTCCGGCCGGGAAGGACTGGGGTGCAAGGGGCAGCTCTGCCCTGCCACCCTGCCCACCTACGCGGCTCTGCCAGGGGCTTTGAGAAGAGCTGGAGATCCGCTCCCCAGCCCCATTTACAGCCCACTAATCCCAGCACCTGACAATTTTATAGCCCTTGATTACAGCCCAACCTGAAACAGGCTCTGCAGATCCTCATCCCACCATCAGCTCTTACCCATCAAAGGAAAGATGATGTTGGACCTAGGGGCTACGAAGGGAGTTTTGCAAGGAACGTCCTCCTTTTCCTCTTTATTTTGGGCTGCTTTGATCATAGCAAAGCTCAGAGGTGCCCACTAGTAAGGTGCTCTGGTGATCGATGGCATCATCCTCTCATTCCCCTCCTTCCCTCGATGCAGCAAGTCAGCCTCCCCCAGCTTCAAAGGGACCCCAGCGACCTCCCCGGCCTCCCAAAACCCGGGATAGGGATGCAGTGGGAGCCCTGCATGGCAAACCCTCATCTGCTTTGGGTCCGGGGAATAGCAAGAGGATGAAAATCAGGTTTCAGAGGCACTGGGGGAGATGCGCGAGGGGCTCAGGGGAGAAACAGGCTGATGAAACGCCCTGGGAAGCTCCCCAGTGCAGGGGATGCTGCAGATGCCCCACAGCACCCCGCATCCCAATAGAGCTCAGCCCCGCAGCATCCCGCAGCACCCCGCATCCCGATAGAGCTCAGCCCCGCAGCATCCCGCAGCACCGTGCATCCCGATACAGCATAGTGCGACAGCAGCCCGCAGCACCCTGCATCCCGACGGAGCTCAGCCCCGCAGCACCCTGCGTCCCGCAGCATCCCACACAAGTGCGGTAGAGGCGAGCGGCTCAGCAGAGCCACCACAGCCAAGCACCTCTCCTTGGCTTTGCCCTCTCCCGCTCCCCCTCTTCTCCTTCCTGCTGCCTTTGCTTCCTGAGAGGAGGTGAAGAGAGTGATAATCAGCCAGGGCACCAGGAGAGCTCACGGACGAGATTAAAAGCAAATCAAAGAAGAAAAATTGTGGCATGGTTTATGTCTTCCTAATTAAAACCCCGCCAGTCTCCCTTCTCTCCCCCCCTCCCCTTTTCCAGCTAATGTTACACTAACGAGCTGAGTTTAGTGGCATTTATGTAGATAAAAGTCCTGATGACTGATCTCAATGGCTTGTTAAAATTAGTTTCAGTCCACCATATTGATTTAATTCCATTGCTTGAAAGTGCTAATTAATAATGATAATAAAAGTGTCTGGGCTCATTATTATCAGGAGGCAGGTTGGGAAGGGGATGAGGGGCACAGCGGCTTGTGCATCACTCATTCCATCTCAAAATGGCCTTTAAAAAGCCGGTGTGGAGTGGAAAGCAAACAAGGCAAGAGGGGAGGGCAGGGGAGGGGGCAGGGGAGTTTGGGTTTGCCCTTAGCCAGGGTCAGGTAACTCTGCAGGGTGTTTTTGCAGAATGACAGTGACTTTGCAACGCTGCGGGAACCAAAGACATGAGGGGACATTTGCTGGGCTTTCCCTGGGCCGTGCCGTTCAGCTGCCCATCCGCAGGGATCGGGCTAGTCCGCTCCCAACACCTCCACCGTGGGGACACAAGCACTGGGGAGCTCAGGGAACCACCAGGTGTTTTGCGTGTCACCCCCTGAACTGTCCCCTGAGGCGTTCATCCTCGGGGGCTGTTTGTGCCGTGCCCCGGTGCCCACCCTGTGCCCTGGTGCCCCGGTGCTCACTCTGCGCCCTGGTGCCCCGGTGCCCACCCTGCGCCCTGGTGCCCCGGTGCTCACCCTGCGCCCTGGGCCCCGGTGCCCACCCTGCGCCCTGGTGCCCCGGTGCTCACTCTGCGCCCTGGTGCCCCGGTGCCCACCCTGCGCCCTGGTGCCCCGGTGCTCACCCTGCGCCCTGGGCCCCGGTGCCCACCCTGTGCCCTGGTGCCCCGGTGCCCACCCTGCGCCTTGGTGCCCCGGTGCTCACTCTGCGCCCTGGTGCCCTGTTGCCCACCCTGTGCCCTGGTGCCCCGGTGCTCACCCTGCGCCCTGGTGCCCCGGTGCTCACTCTGCGCCCTGGTGCCCTGGTGCCCACTCTGCGCCCTGGTGCCCTGGTGCCCACCCTGTGCCCTGGTGCCCTGGTGCTCACCCTGCGCCCTGGTACCCTGGTGCTCACCCTGCGCCCTGGTGCCCCGGTGCTCACCCTGCGCCCTGATGCCCCGGTGCTCAACCTGTGTCCTGGTGCCCCGGTGCCCACCCTGCGCCCTGGTGCCCCGGTGCTCACCCTGCGCCCTGGTGCCCTGGTGCTCACCCTGTGCCCTGGTGCCCCGGTGCCCACCCTGCGCCCTGGTGCCCTGCTGTTCACTCTGCACCCTGGTGCCCCGGTGCTCAACCTGTGCCCTGGTGCCCCGGTGCCCACCCTGCGCCCTGGTGCCCCGGTGCCCACCCTGCGCCCTGGTGCCCTGCTGTTCACTCTGCACCCTGGTGCCCCGGTGCTCACCCTGCGCCCTGGTGCCCTGGTGCTCACCCTGCGCCCTGATGCCCCGGTGCTCAACCTGCGCCCTGGTGCCCCGGTGCCCACCCTGCGCCCTGGTGCCCCGGTGCCCACCCTGCGCCCTGGTACCCTGGTGCTCACTCTGCGCCCTGGTGCCCTGCTGTTCACTCTGCACCCTGGTGCCCCGGTGCCCACCCTGCGCCCTGGTGCCCCGGTGCCCACCCTGTGCCCTGGTGCCCCGGTGCTCACCCTGCGCCCTGGTGCCCTGATGCCTACCCTGCGCCCTGGCGCGGGTCCCACTCCTGAGCCGGCCCCGCGTGGCCCCGGCCAGGCAGGGCCCCCGCCAGTGCCGTGCTGGGTGGGCTCGGGCACCAGGCGCCTGTTTCCAGACTGCCCGTTAATTAGGCTCCTGTTAGATCTCTTCGTGTTTCCGAAAATGTTTTGCACTGAGATTTTATTTTTTTTAAAGACTCATCCCTGGACCAAACTTCAGTGTCAGAGAGCAGCCCTAATTAAGGAATTTGCCGAGAATGCACTGCCTGCAAAATGATGCTCATGCTCTCCTTCAGATACCTGCTGTCTCCAGCTACTGAAGCCTCTTTCCTGGGGAAATTAATTAGTGTAATTAATATATTTATGCAATCATTCAAAGTGCTGATTACAGACAACTGCAGAGAAAACTTTTAACAGTGACAGCCACCTCTTCCTCAGGCTCAGCGGTGTAATTTCTTCCCATTTGTTTATCTCTGCTCTTGGCCAGCTACGTTGATAACATCAGCTGTGTCCTCCATCATCCCCCTCGTTCCCTCCCAGGCCTGAGCAGCAAAGGAGCCGGCGCCTCTCCCCGTGCCTTCCCAGCACCAGGGCTCCCTGGCAGGAACCACCCCCAGTTTTAGCAGTGCCCGATGCTGACCGAGCTCCCCGGAGCCTGCAGTGAAGGTGCTGAGCAAGGTCAGCCAGGCGAGGCGAGGCACGGGGGGTCCCTGCCCACCCAACTGCCTAAGCCACGCGGCAGAGCTGTAACTTCTCAAGCCCCAAATCCAGAACTGCCGGCAAGACCAGGTCACCCTCGGCAGAGGGACCGATCCGCAGGTGACCTCTGTTTTTTTCCAAGCAAGCTCGCCTCTTCCCGCCCCAGCACATCAGCCCCAACGTGCTGTGCGAGCAGGATTAGTGCCTGCGAAACGCCCCTGCTGCGGAGCGAGCTGGCACCGCCGGGCACTGCGGCTCGGGAGCCGCTCGGGCAGGGCCCTACCCTGCCTCTCCCCTCTCTTTGCCCCTCTATCTCTCATTTCTTTCCCTTTTATTTTTAAAAATTCTCTCTTTCTCATCCATCATTTTCTCATTCCCTCTCTCCCATACACAGCGAGCCAGCTAATGGATTCTGCAGTAATTCAGTCCTCCTCGACAGGGGCTGTAATTTCAATAAATAATTACGGGACTTGATTTCATCTCCCTTCTTCCTGAAATGTGACTGCACAAACTCATCACAGGGGGCTGGGCAGTTAATGAGCAATGGGACTTCAGGATGGCCCCATGGGTTTGGGGCCTGCAGGGTACAGACCCTGCTTTTCTTCTGGGGTTGCTGACTCTGCTTTTCAAATGCAGTGGTCTGGGGTCCCACGCCGGGTGGTTTTGGGGCGTGCTTGGGGCGGCTTCGGCATCCTGGCCCGTGCTCCAAGCACCGGCTCTCCCTGCAAACCGAGGATGGGAGTTTTATTCGCTGTCCATGGAGGGTTCCCAGGCAGGCTCCTGCCTGTCCTCCTGCCCTGCCCTGCCTGCACCGCTGCCCGCCCCAGCACCAGGAGTGGATGTGCAGCAAGAGCCCCCCTTAGGATCATTTTCCCCTTGTCCATCCGAAGCGTGGGGTGGCCCAGCCGCGCTGCAGAGCCCAGAGACGGCGCCCGGAGGGTTTGTGGCACGGATCCCACCGCCTGCCTGCAGGGACGGCGCAGGGGGAATCCTGTAACCGACCCAACAAGACTGACCACAGCGAAGACAAACCCAAGGCCAGACAAGGCCAATAATTCCCCCGGACTCTGCAGGCAGTGAGACCGTCGATAGCCATTTTTAGTGCCTTTGGTCTTGGCTGAAAACAAAGTGAAGGTCCCTGAGTTCTCCTATAAATGGTAATGATAACACAATTATCATGCAAAACAAAAATTAAGTTTAATGGTGCAAAGCCAGGGTGTACTGTGGAGGTAATTCATATTAATTATGTTTGGATTAAAAGCTTATTTCTTTTGTTAGCATCTGCAAGTAGGAACTTAGCAGTAAAAAAAGCCGCATATAATTACTGCATCTTATGGAGGAGCAGTGTCGAACTTAATGGAGCATCCCCGTTCTCTCTGGGCACCCGATGAGTGGTAATATTTCACATTTTATGAAATACAGAAGAAATAAATTACAGGTTTAATGATAAGCATTACTTGGGCTCGTAATGCAGTGTGATTGGCTACTTAATGCGCTCAGACCTGCAGACCTGAGCGGCGCAGGGGTGGGGGCAGAGGCTCCCTGTGCTCGGCGGCGCCCAGGGCAACACAGCGCACCCCAAAACTCTGCTGCAGCCCCAGCCTGAGCTGTGGGCTCTTTCTGCCCCTACTTCTGCCTCTCAAGATGAGGTTTTGAACAGCAACGTGCAAGGTCCGATGGACATGATGGTCAGGTCTGCAAACTTATTCTTGCCTGGAGTCACGCCCTGAGTGCCTCTGTGCTGCACTGCAATGCCACCCATCACTGTGACCCCCGTGCCGCAGTGCAATGCCACCCATCACTGTGACCCCCGTGCTGCAGTGCAATGCCACCCATCACTGTGACCCCCGTGCCGCAGTGCAATGCCACCCGTCGCTGTGACCCCCGTGCCGCAGTGCAATGCCACCCATCACTGTGACCCCCGTGCCGCAGTGCAATGCCACCGTCGCTGTGACCCCCGTGCCGCAGTGCAATGCCACCCATCACTGTGACCCCCGTGCTGCAGTGCAATGCCACCCGTCGCTGTGACCCCCGTGCTGCAGTGCAATGCCACCCATCACTGTGACCCCCGTGCCGCAGTGCAATGCCACCCATCACTGTGACCCCCGTGCCGCAGTGCAATGCCACCGTCGCTGTGACCCCCGTGCCGCAGTGCAATGCCACCCATCACTGTGACCCCCGTGCCGCAGTGCAATGCCACCCGTCGCTGTGACCCCCGTGCTGCAGTGCAATGCCACCCGTCGCTGTGACCCCCATGCTGCAGTGCAATGCCACCCGTTGCCGTGACCCCCGTGCTGCAGTGCAATGCCACTGTTGCTGTGACCCCCGTGCTGCAGTGCAATGCCACTGTTGCTGTGACCCCCGTGCCGCAGTGCAATGCCACTGTTGCTGTGACCCCCGTGCTGCAGTGCAATGCCACCCGTTGCTGTGACCCCCCGTGCCACAGTGCAATGCCACCATCACTGTGACCCCCGTGCTGCAGTGCAATGCCACTGTTGCTGTGACCCCCGTGCCGCAGTGCAATGCCACCGTCGCTGTGACCCCCGTGCTGCAGTGCAATGCCACCGTCGCTGTGACCCCCGTGCCGCAGTGCAATGCCACCATCACTGTGACCCCCGTGCTGCAGTGCAATGCCACCCGTTGCCGTGACCCCCGTGCCACAGTGCAATGCCACCATCACTGTGACCCCCGTGCCGCAGTGCAATGCCACCCGTCGCTGTGACCCCCGTGCCGCAGTGCAATGCCACCATCACTGTGACCCCCGTGCCGCAGTGCAATGCCACCCGTTACTGCCTCCCGTCACCGAGTCTTTCCCGGGGAGAGCTGTAGGCACAGCTGAGGGTTTGGTTTCAGCGGGGTTTTTGTTTTCGTTTTAAATACACCCTCGGCGGGGTGCCTGCGCCGCAGGAGGCAGGTTGGGCTGACCTGCCTGCAGTTGGACGGGTGGGGACAAGGTTAATCCCACTGTCATCACCACTGGCAGTCTATTCACCCCGTAAACTCGCTGGGAGAATCCCTCTGCTCCTTATTAGTCCGGAGCCCGACATGAGCCGTGGGTGCCAGCTGCTATTTTAATACATTTTGCTGATGGCAACAACAAAGTGATTGGTGTCTTCCTTTTAAGCACAAACCAGTTTGGGGCTGGTCTAGAAGTGCTGCAGGGGCTTCAGCTTTTATTTACAAAAGTGAACGGGCCATTTTTTAAAACTTTAATCTTTTTTAACTGGAAAAGCCTCCAGCTCTGCCTCCAGGCTCCACACTTGGCGACACAGCTGGCCCTGGATCCTGGCCCTGGATCCTGGCCGACCATGGAGGGCGTTCAAAGGAAGGCTTGGAGGTGGCTCAGGGTTTGGGGTGCGTTTCAGCCGAAGGCTCAGGCTGGTTCTGTGTTTTCCCCATCTCCCAGTTACTCTGCAAGCTGTGAATTGCTGCGCCCACCACACCGCAGTTTTTCTTAAGGGGTTTAAGTTGCATCGACACCATCATTAGTATTATCTGGTTATTGATCTACGAATTAAAAATTCTATAGCTGGGCCTTAGGGTCTTGCTCTAACAGACCAGAACGACCTAGAGCAGCCGCCCTGCTCGGCTGTCGGGACTGCAGCCCCCTCCAGGGATCGGCACTCGTGGGGGTGCCCCAACGTGACAGGAGGGGTGACCTGGGAGCCACTGGCACGTGGACCCCGCTCCGCTTTCCCAACTCTTTCATACCTCTGCGACCCTCTGCCAGGAAGACGGAGTCACTCTGGCTTTGCGCCGGCCGGAGAGCTGGCAAGCTGGCGCTGCGGGCTCCGCCACTCACCTCTCCTGCCTCGGGGCTGCGGGAGGATGCTCGGAGCGGTGACAGCCTCGCCCGTGACGGATGCGCCGTGGTCTTTAGTTACAGTCCGGGTGACTGAACGCTTCAGTCAATTTCTTCGAGTTGAAATCTGGCTGAGGAGGAAAGAAAGATGCACAGTAAATGGCCCCTGTACAGGCAGGAATTGGTTTTTAAATGGAGGGAGCGAGGGATACGGCATCAGAGGGGAAAGCGGACTGACTTGGCTTCGCAGCAAGCATCTAACAAAACACGCGGTATGAAATTGTGCCCCTGGGTGATGCCATCCAGGACCGGGGAGCACATGGCCCAGACCGAATACAGCCTGTAGCTGCAGTTCCTATAGCTGGTGGATGCACGAGTTTAATTTTTGTGCTATTATTGGGCATCGCTAAGGTGTCTGTTCATACACAACGTGCCAAGTGTCTTTGAGAGGCAGCCTTAATCCCCAGCAAGCAAGGAGTTACCCACACATGGTCACTCCCCCAGGTCTTTCCTGTATTAGGACACCCTTAGTTTGGGAGAAAGCTGAGGTCTCCGACTCCCGAAATGGCAGGCAGGACCCAGGCTGTGCCTTCCGAGCTAGGCACCAACGGGATGGGGTGGACCAAGAGGTAGTGAGGGCTGGCTCCATTTGTCTCAGTACTTTAAATTTAGGGCTATTACTACCTTTCTGTCTCCGTATGTCAACTATTGCCGTCTCTGACACGATTAACGCAACACCTCACTATCACACGGATGCCGGGGGACTCCCCAGGGAAGGGCTTTCTCCCTGTTACACCTCCCGCTGCCTATTTTCGCCTTCACTCGTCACCTCTGCCCTGCCCACTAGACTGCCTGAAAATACCTGTGGCTCCTGCTCTGGCTCACTAGAAGGAAATTTCTGAGTTCACTTCACTTAATGACGATCCCGGTGTGCTAAAAGCCCACGGGACCCTCCTGGGGTCCGCTCTGCAAAGCTCTCCCCCGGAGAGCGGGAACGTGGTCCCGTGCGGAGCCCCGTGCGGAGCCCCAAGGCCTTGGGAGGGGACACAGGAGGGACAACCTGCTCCGGGGGCTGCTGGAGCCCGGGCAGGGCAGGGCCGATTGCCACGCCGCCCTTCTGCGAAAGCAGCAAGCGGGTGACCAGGAGATAAATAACTGCCGGTGGCTGGAGGAGAAGAGCCTCTGCCCATCGACCGGCTGGAGAAATCACGGGGCAGCGGTGGGCGAGGGCGCCTGGGAACCCGAGGGTCCAGATGTCAGTAAATCAAAAAAGAGCCTCGTCCCCCTAACCCGCGGCAAGAGGGGAAGCTGCGAATGGGCAAATACATATATGTGTGTGTATACATATATATATATACACACCACAAAGCAGATTCTATAAATCAGCACTCTTCCTGGCTTGCCTTTTTTTTTTTTTTTTGACACAATAAATCTTTTTCTTTTTTTTTTTTGAAACTCGTGGTAGCGATTGCATCATCTCCCTTTCGCTTCCTTCCCCACCCCGCCCCTAGAACAGCACAGATTAAGATAAAGTGATAGTGCTGTGTCAAAGAGTGCTTTACTGCCACACTTGGGATAGAAGAGGAGAGGTTAATTTATCATCGCTGGGGAGAACTGACAGAAGAGAGATATACTACCGAAGGGGGATTTAGCACAGGGCCAAGAAACTTCACACTATTTTTACCATCTGTCACATGCTCTAATAAAGCAGGACAAAATATGAAGAAAGGAAAAATGAACTATCAAACACTGATGTAATGCAGCCCATAAATCTAATTTAATTACTTTGCATGGAGACAGGTCCTCGAGTCCGTGTGAATATACTGGATTTTCTTGGCAACTTAACAACTAAGTGTTTTAATAACATCACACTATAATTTATTCTGCTTGAAACACAAAACCTCTTTTGTGCAAGTTTCTTTTTTTTTTTTTTTTTTTTTTTGTGAGAACTGTTAATTTTTCCTGCTAATGTCAAAACTGGCATAAATTCACATGTGAACTTGAAGCCTGACTGTGAAAAAAGGCGGAGGTTAGCGACTGCCTTTTTATTGTTCATTGCTTTATGTGTGTGCTTGTGTGTGCATACATGGGGGGCTGCGCACGCCGGAGAAATAATTGGGCCTGTTGATGACTTAGGTGAAGAGAGTTGTCTGGGTAATTAGATTTTAATATCGTGACAAAAGAGTGGGGGAGGGAGAAGTGGGTGTTGGCCAAAAAAATAAAAAGTAGAGGAACAAAAAAATACAACAAAAGCCTGTTTTTGTAAAAGGCAGAAGAGGAGGATGAAGGGCTGGGGCAGCGCTGCCCGGAGTAGCCTGCCCGGGCCAAGGGTCTGCAGGGGCAGGGACCCGCGGGCACCGGGGAGCAAATCAAAAAAAGCAGCATTATTATTCAATATGTGTTCCTGTGAATCCGGATGCAGTTACAGAAATTATTGCTAATAATGAAAGCTATATATCAAAGGTTATAAAATTCCTGTGTGCTGGGACACTATTTTTCTAGGCTTTGTTCTGAACCATTAAAGATGACATATTGAGTTTGTGTGCCTCTGTGTTTAGTAAGAGACATTTAACTCTGATTTTAACCTAAACTGGCAATTTTGACATTTGTCTCTGGTCTTTAAAGTAGGAGCTATGATGCCACCGAGCGGGGGGCGGCGAGCTGCCCCCACCCAGCCTCCCATGACCTCACGCAGGAGGGAAGGAGCAAGCAGGTAATTAATTTGTTAGATCATCAGTGATTCATGTAAAATAAAACCATCAGTCTCTGTACAAGTCTCCCTGGGAGGACCAAAAAAAATAGAAAAAAGGGAAAAGAGGGAGGAAAAGAAACGTCTTGTGCCGAAGAGGCCGGGGAGCCTGCACTGAGAGCCGCGGGAGCGCGGGCTGGGCGCGGGAAGCCTCGCCTGCAGACCCCGGCCGCGTTTCTTCGAGGCCGCACCGGGGTGAGGTCCCCCGGCTGATTTGCACCCGCAGCCCCACGCGCTCGCGGGGGAGCCGGCGGCGCGCGTGGTCCTGTCCCGGGCACCGCAGCATCCCCCAGGAAGCAGGGCTGTCCCCGTGGGTAGGTCCAGTCACTTGTACGGGCTCGGAGGATGAAATAATTCCTGCCCCAGGGGTCTCATCACTGCCTGCGTAAAGTTTATTTAACGTTAAAACTCTGGGGGCTGCCCAGAGCCCGGGCTCAGGGTTCGGTAAGGGCAGTGCCCAGTGCACACCCCTGTTTGCTGCTCTTCGGGCCCCTTCCTCCCTGTCTCACTGCTAAACAGTCCTTTAGAGAGGGGGGAAACCGAGGAGAAAAGACAAATTGAGGGTGTTTTTTAGGTGCAATTTGAATTTCTTCTCCTGCAAAAGGGCCGTTTAAGCAGGGAGAGGCGAAAGCAGGACGATGTCCCCAGCCGAGGACCCGTCCTCCCGGGATTTGCAGCGCGGGCTCTCGGAGGACGCTGGCGGGTGGATGGTTCACCCGGCCCCGTGCGGGGCGTCGTGATTTAACGGCCAGAGCTGTTGCTCAGAGCTGCTTTATCACACACACATAGTCAAAACGTCAGATGATTTACGGGACCGAGTGTGCTGACCTGGCCTTCCTGGCTGTATCTAGTGTAAGAGAGGAGCCTTGGCGTGAACCAAGCCACCTTCCCCGTGCTCCTGCGGGACGCCAGCCGGCCACCGTGGCCGCCTGTCCCCCGTCCCCATCCCTGGGGAGCTGCAGCCGGGGCAGGTCCGGCCCTGGACTCGCACACTCACGTGCGGGAGCCAAGCATGCGCGGGCGCCGGATTTTGCAGAACTGGGATTTTGCCTTGACTCTGGGCAAATCTCCTCTGAAACTTCACCTGAAACTTCCCTGAACTCGGAGCACTTTTTGCGCAATCATTGATTTTTCAACGCTGGAAACGTTAAATAATGCAAAAGAGGTTTCCCCCTCTAGAGCTCCTGGGGCAGCAAATCCATTCGACTCTGTTGTAGCACCTCAAGGGAGGAAAGTGAGCGATTAAAACTGGACAAGTGCGGCACAAGATACTGCTTTGGGGGTACGGAAAGATACTACTCGCACCTTATTGCTCAAGGATCAGAAATCTAAAAATTTGGGAATCTGTAGGTGCTGTGACCCTCTGCACGCGTGGGCCAGCCCCGGTGTGGCCCTTCCCGGGGTCTGGGCACCGCTCTAGGGTGGGTGCTGGGTACCGAGAACCTTCCAGCTTCCCGATCCGGGCCGTCGGTAACAAGCTCTCGCCTCCCCGGCGTCACCGAGGGCCCGCTGTAACAGACACTGCATAAATGTAGAAAAAAATCGCAAATCCTTTTAAGTTCAAATAATCTTCCCCAAACCCGGCATCCCACCAGCTATGTTGAAAGAGAAAACTGTGGCTGAAAACTCCATATTACTAAACCAGGGGTTTGCTGGGAGACTGGGAGATGTTTGCTTAGCACGTGGATGTATTAGCAAGCGAGACAGCATTGAGCCCCCGCGGGTGCTGAGCTCGGCTGAGGCAGAGGGTCCCCGGGGCCCCGCTGCCCCCCAGGAGACGGCTCCGATGTGCAGAGGCTGTGCGCGGGGCGGCGCGGGGTGCTTCGCTCTGCTCTTCTTAGCTACAACAGAAAAGAAGGACAAATGCAAGATGAACGGCGTGCTTCCACCCCAGACCGGGCTTTGGGGGAAGGCAGCGATTTTTGCACGTGGGTGCCGGTGGGGCCACGAAGTAGGTGCAGGGGCAGGGGTGGGATGCGGGGATTTGTGTCCCCAGGGAGGTGGCCGTGGGGCAGAGGAGCGAGGGTCGGCCCGTGAGACACGGCTCCGCAGATGGGAAATGTGATGCCCCGGTGCGGGCGCAGCATGGTGCCGCTTACGCCGGAGGAGATCCATTGCAGGTTATTTTTGCTGGGAATTGCTTTCACTGCTGGCCCCGCTGCTGTTGCCACTTACAAAGCAGATGACAGGCGGGGACTGAGGGGGCTGCAGAAGGGCGTGCGCAGCGCTGGGGCTGGAGGGGTGCCTGGCACAAAGACACGGTTTTAGGGCACCGAAGCCATTTAACGGCCCCAGGGCATCCCGCCAGCGGCGCTGGACCAGGCCGGCAGCTGTCTGCAGCCGGGTGTCAGCTCTGCGGTTCAGCCCGGAGACATCGCCGTGCCAAAGCGGTGGCCTGGTCCCGGTGGCCGGAGGGCTGAGCTGGGGCAGGGCTTCCCCCTCGCTGCCCAGGGCATCTCCGCCCCAGAGAGCTGTAACTGCAGGCACCGCAGGAGGAGCGACCCGGTGATTTATTGCACAAGGGCATTTGCATCCTGCGGCGAATTAATCCGTGCACTGGGGGGCTGCTCTTGCAGCTCAAGAGCCTCAGCTAACCCAACCCAGGAATCATTTATTTCTTTTTCTAATAGAAATTTTAGGAGACAACATGGCCTGTCCCAAGTTCGTTGAAACGGAGCTACCAGGTCCTGGAAGAGTGCCACCTGTCACCTGAGCGGGCTTCTTCAGTTCCAATAAACCGATGCTCCTCCGCGTTGCGTGTATTTGGGAATACAGTCCGCAGGCAGCTCTGGGGCAATGCCCTGCCTCCAAACTGGAGTAAATCAATCCCAGCTCTGCTCTTGGCTCTGCCCTACCCTGGGCAAATAACCGCCCCTTGCCCCTGCCCACGTTTCGGGTCTGTCTCCTGCTGGGGAGATCTTTCAGTCTGCATGTGTATCTACCTGGCAGAACAGGATCCAGGTCTCTTCGGGGGGTCTTTAAAAGGCAATGCAGCGCAAATCCTGTGAACTAGTTTCAGACTACTCAAATGCATCACAAGACAGTGGGAAGGATAGCAAAAATGCAGTCGAAGGGACTCGGCAATCTACTTTCCAAATATATTCCTATTGCAGAAAAAGATTTTGTATAATACACTAGGCATTATATGGTTGCAGAAATATGCACACCTTCAAATACATTGTTTGAGAGATTGGAATTTATTTCCCTCTATTTCCAATGTCCCTCTCTCCCCTTTCTTTTTCCTGTGTTGGAGATAATGAAAACCCTGGTATTTAAATTCAGTTGCAGCTCCTAGCCGCACAGATTGATTGCTCAGGAAAAAAAAATATATATAAAAAACCCCTCAGAGCATGTATGCATAAACTAGATGGTAGATTAGGTTACTGGGAGAGGAAACGTACAAATGTACCGGGAGTGTACCTTTTGCAAGAAGATTAACTGATGGTAGCAGCAAGTTGCTGATGAAGGCAGTTTGTGTAAGAGCAGACCCTGACTACTGAGACTTATCAGTCATCGCTGTCAGCGTCTGCTGCCTCTCCCCGGCGCAGGCGGCCAGGCCCGCGCGCGGAGCAGCTCGCGGCGCTGCGCGGGCACGGGGGGCACGCACCGGCGGACGGCGCGCGCAGGGCGGTCGGCGCTGGCGAGTCTCTTCGTCGGATTTGTCTTGCTTTCAGGCTGCCGGGGATATTTAATGCTGTCTAGGTGAAGCCCATGAATGCGCAGAAGGCTGCTGTGATTTCAGCCCCGCAAACAAAGGATTAAGCAGGCTAAAACAGGGCATAAATCTTGGTTTCCCGTCAAGCTTTGCAGCAACCCGGACCCAGTGTGAATTTCCCCACAGCCGCTGTTTGGGAACACGGAAAGATTTACAAACGGAGCCCTTGAACGTGGCTTTGAAAAAAACCTCCTCACTCTCTCGCCTTTCCCATGGTGGCAGGTCTGCAGCCACCTGCTGCTCCGGGGCCCGGCCAGCGCCGTGCTCGCAGGCGAAATCCCCCGCCGGCGAAGCTGCCATCTGAGCAGCTGCCTCTCCTCCAGCGCAGCCCCTGGGAGCCGCCGGCGCTGCCGCCAGCACGGTGGGAAAAGGAGGCGGTTCGGGTCAAGGAGGAGCACAAGGAGCCGGCGGGTGGCAGGACATCCAGGCTGTGCCCCCCGAAGCCGCGGCCGGACAGTGCTTTGAAGCGTGCCCATCCTCTTGTCGCTCCCGCGTACCTTCACCGTTGTTTCTTGAGACCTGCAAAACGGGGTGTCTCCAGGTGGTGGGGAATGTGTTGAAGCCAGAGGAAAGTAAATTAATTTATGGGCTCACTTAGAGCAGAGATGGAAAATGCCTCTGAGCAGAGATGGAAAATGCATCTTAGCTCATGCTTGAGCCGA